>NC_088684.1:128008373-129407748 GCF_028017835.1 Emys orbicularis
CAGCTTCTCCCTTATCCACAAGACTCGTTATCCTATCGAAGAAAGCTATCAGATTGGTTTGACATGATTTGTTCTTTACAAATCCATGCTGGCTGTTCCCTATCACCTTACCACCTTCCAAGTGTTTGCAGATGATTTTGTTAATTACTTGCTCCATTATCTTCCCTGGCACAGAAGTTAAACTAACTGGTCTGTAGTTTCCTGGGTTGTTTTTATTTCCCTTTTTATAGATGGGCACTATATTTGCCCTTTTCCAGTCTTCTGGAATCTCTCCCATCTCCCATGATTTTCCAGAGATAATAGCTAGAGGCTCAGATACCTCCTCTATTAGCTCCTTGAGTATTCTAGGATGCATTTCATCAGGCCCTAGTGACTTGCAGGCATCTAACTTTTCTAAGTGATTTTTAACTTGTTCTTTTTTTATTTTATCTGCTAAACCTACCCCCTTCCCATTAGCATTCACTATATTAGGCATTCCTTCAGACTTCTCGGTGAAGACCGAAACAAAGAAGTCATTAAGCATCTCTGCCATTTCCAAGTTTCCTGTTACTGTTTCTCCCTCTTCACTAAGCAGTGGGCCTACCCTGTCTTTGGTCTTCCTCTTGCTTCTAATGTATTGATAAAAAGTCTTCTTGTTCCCCTTTATTCCCGTAGCTAGTTTGAGCTCATTTTGTGCCTTTGCCTTTCTAATCTTGCCCCTGCATTCCTGTGTTGTTTGCCTATATTCATCCTTCGTAATCTGTCCTAGTTTCCATTTTTTATATGACTCCTTTTTATTTTTTAGATCATGCAAGATCTCGTGGTTAAGCCAAGGTGGTCTTTTGCCACACTTTCTATCTTTCCTAACCAGCGGAATAGCTTGCTTTTGGGCCCTTAATAGTGTCCCTTTGAAAAACTGCCAACTCTCCTCAGTTGTTTTTCCCCTCAGTCTTGATTCCCATGGGACCTTACCTATCAGCTCTCTGAGCTTACCAAAATCCGCCTTCCTGAAATCCGTTGTCTCTATTTTGCTGGTCTCCCTTCTACCCTTCCTTAGAATTGCAAACTCTATGATTTCATGATCACTTTCACCCAAGCTGCTTTCTACTTTCAAATTCTCAACGAGTTCCTCCCTATTTGTTAAAATCAAGTCTAGAACAGCTTCCCCCCTAGTAGCTTTTTCAACCTTCTGAAATAAAAAGTTGTCTGCAATGCAGTCCAAGAATTTGTTGGATAGTCTGTGCCCCGCTGTGTTATTTTCCCAACATATATCCGGATAGTTGAAGTCCCCCATCACCACCAAATCTTGGGCTTTGGATGATTTTGTTAGTTGTTTAAAAAAAGCCTCATCCACCTCTTCCACCTGGTTAGGTGGCCTGTAGTAGACTCCTAGCATGACATCACCCTTGTTTTTTACCCCTTTTAGCCTAACCCAGAGACTCTCAACACTTCCATCTCCTATGTCCATCTCTACCTCAGTCCAAGTGTGTACATTTTTAATATATAAGGCAACACCTCCTCCCTTTTTCCCCTGTCTATCCTTCCTGAGCAAGCTGTATCCATCCACACCAACATTCCAATCATGTGTATTATCCCACCAAGTTTCAGTGGTGCCAACAATGTCATAGTTGTATTTATTTATTAGCACTTCCAGTTCTTCCTGCTTATTACCCATACTTCTCGCATTTGTATATAGGCATCTAAGATACTGGTTTGATCTTTCCTCCCAGTTTTGTCCTGACCCTCCTTTCTCTCTGCCAATATAGCCCACACTCCCTCTCGTTTCCGACCCATCTCCCAGGTCTCCATGTTCCCCACTTACCTGCGGGCTTTGCTCACCTGTCCCCGTCGAACCTAGTTTAAAGCCCTCCTCACTAGGTTAGCCAGTCTGTGTCCAAATAGGGTCTTTCCCCTACTCGAAAGGTGAACGCCATCTCTGCCTAGCAGTCCTTCCTCAAATAGCATCCCGTGGTCTAGGTAGCCAAAGCCCTCCTGGCGACACCATCTTGCTAGGCTATGGATTTATGCACTCAACTTTAGGTATCCAAGTTATAGAATATTGGCCAAAATGTGCTGAACTTTTAGAGTTTAAACATTCATTTTGATAATTAGAGCAAAAGTGTTGCAAAACACTGATTTTTTTTCAAAAGTCTTATTTAAGCATATATTGTAACAGTAAATTTTCTGAGTACTGTAGGAAGAGATTCACCTTACACTGTTGCTCTATCCATCACTTGACTTTCTTAACAGAAGTAAGCTCTTTGTGCTCTCAGCTGCACACTGATCAGTACCTTCTTGCTCATTAACCTACCTGCCCTTTTCAATGTTTGCTTCCATTTGCACTATGTAAATATGCTCTAACAACTCCTATTACCTCTCTCTGTGCAAGCAAAGAAACAATGGCCTTTGTACAAAAATATGGTTAGTAGGTAAAAACATTTTTAATGATGTTGATAAAAATTGTTTTTCATAACATATGAGCATCCCCTTGAATTCCTCCCAGATACCGGTTATAATAGGATAAATTCTGAAATACTTGTTCCTTTTGTGTTCAAAAGCTTAGCTTTGCCAGGATAGTGTATAAACTAAATGGGGCTGAGGAGATCTATTTTTTTAAGTACATAGACAAAAATAAACTATTGGGATGTGTGTGTGTGTGTATATGCAGATTTGGCAACCTTTTCATATTTAATTTGACTGTGAAAAATTGCATCTGCGGTTCTCTTACTCTAGGAATACATTATTTGTTTAGCTGAATTGATATGGATTAGTGGATCAGACATAGAATCATAGAAATGTAGGCCTGGAAGGAATCTGAAGAGGTCATTAAGTCCAGCCCACCTGTGCAGAGGCAGGAGGAAGTAAATCCAGAATCTGTTCTTAAAAATCTCCTATGATGGGGATTCCATGACCTCCCTTGGAAGCCTATTCTAGAACTTAACTATCCTTATAGTTGTTTCCCCCCCTAATAGCTAACCTAAGTCTCCCTTCTGCAGAATAATCCCATTACAACTTGTTTTACCTTAAGTGTCCGTGGAAAATAATTGATCACTATTTTTACATACACCTCTACCACGATATAACACGAATTCGGATATAACGCGGTAAAGCAGCGCTCTGGGGATGGGGGGGGGGGGGGCTCCACGATCCGGCAGAGCAAAGCAAGTTCGATATAACACAGTTTCACCTATAACACGGTAAGATTTTTTGGCTCCCGAGGACAGCATTATATCGGGGTAGAAGTGTATTTGGAAACTATTATCAGGTCCCCACTCAGTCTTCTACTCTCAAGATTAAGCATGATCCCTTTTTTAAACTTTCCTCATAGGTCAAGTTTTCTAAAACTTTTATTATTTTTTGTTCCTCCTCCTTTCTTCACATTGTCCACATCTTTCCTAAAGTTTGTGCCCAGAATTGGATAGAGTACTCCAGCTGATGCCTCACTAGTGTCAAATAGAGCAGGATAATTACCTCCCAGGTTTTATATTGACACTCGTGCTAATCCCAGAATGATATTAACATTCTTCACAACTGCAGCACATTACACTGCTCTACAGCCAAAATGCTTCTGAAATAAATGTAGTCAAACTTTACTAATTCTGGGTCACTGAACAAAAATGATGCTTAAAATTGTTGATTGGCTCTAGTTTTCAAGATATGCTATTGGGTCAGTAGATACGACCCTTGACTTGGGAATGGCGGAGGATACGTGAGTTATAAAGGGAAGGAATCTCAATTTAAACTAGAAATGACTAAAATACATCTTTGACTGGATCTATGAATAAATCTATGACTGGGTTTGGACAGTACTTGCTTTTTAGGCAAAACAATGAATGATGCAAGCTGAAGCTGGTATTGCATCATACATGATATGAATTGCATCATGTTATTCCTAGAAGTCATGGATGATGCAATCATAACGAAGCTTACATCACTCTGCTGAACAAATTGCCCTATATCAGCTCTAGAAATCATACAGTGTCTTGCTCTCTTATTTGTCAGTGTTTGATTTTGCAAAGGGACACATTTCTGTTTAGCCAAAGTGAGCAGAGATGCCTCGTACTTGTGTGAACAGTGCAGATAACTTCTGCTATGTTTGTGGTGAAGTGACTTTTGCATCACAAAAGCGCAGTATAACCACTATAGTTAAGAAAGCCTATCACCTTTATTTTGGCTGCAAAATTGGAGATCAGGACAAGAGGTGGGCCCCACACATATGCTGCAACACTTGTGCAACAAATCTTCGCCAGTGGTTGAACAGGAAAAGGAAATTTATGCCTTTTGCAGTGCCAATGATTTGGAGAGAGCCAACAGATCATACCAGCAATTGTTACTTCTGCATGGTGCCTCCACTTGGGAAAGGTGTGTCAAAGAAGAAAAAGTGGACTGTGCATTATCCAAACATTCTATCAGCTATACGCCCAGTACCCCATGGAGAAGGACTGCCGGTTCCTGATGCACCAGAATCATTCTCACTTGAGTCAGACGAGGAAGAGGATGAAACTTCTGGTCCTGAACCATCAATGTCACAGGACCCACATTTTCTCCCATCCTCATCCTCTGAACCACACCTCATAACACAAGGTGAACTGAATGACCTTGTCAGGGATTTGGAACTACCCAAGAGTAAGGCAAAGCTGTTGGGCTCCAGACTACAGCAGTGGAATCTCCTGGCAGGTGATGTTAGGGTTTCCATGTTCCGTGACCGTCAAAAGGATCTTGTCCCATTCTTCTCCATGGAAGGTGATCTTGTAGCCTGCAACAACATCGATGGTGTGATGGCAGCCCTCAACATCGTTCACGATCCAGATGAGTGGAGACTGTTCATTGATTCATCGAAGACGAGTCTTAAAGCTGTTTTACTGCATAATGGCAATGTTTTGCCATCAATTCCAGTTGGTCATGCAGTCCATATGAAGGAAACCTATGACAACATGAAACAACTTTTGAGGTGCATAAACTATGACCAACATCAGTGGCAGCTTTGTGGCGATTTGAAGGTTGTTGCTCTCTTGCTTGGTCTGCAGACTGGATACACAAAGTACTGCTGTTTTCTCTGCGAATGGGATAGTCGTGCAAGAGATTCCCACTACATCAAGAAAGATTGGCCACTCCGACAGTCATTGGAGCCTGGGAGGAAAAGTGTTCAGCATCCACCACTTGTTGAATCAAGGAAGATTTTGTTACCACCCTTACACATCAAGCTGGGTCTGATGAAGAACTTTGTCAAGGCCATTGACAAAACACAAGCAGCTTTCAAGTACCTCCGTGGAAAATTTCCAAGGTTAAGTGAAGCTAAGATAAAGGAAGGTGTCTTTGTTGGTCCTCAGATTCGTGAACTTCTTCGAGATGATGCATTTGACCATGCACTGCGTGGCAAGGAAAAGACGGCATGGAAAGCCTTCCAGTTAGTGGCAATAAATTTTCTCGGAAACAACAAGGCAGACAACTACAGGTTGTTGGTGGAAAACCTCCTCAAGGCATACAAAAGCCTTGGTTGCAACATGTCACTAAAGATACATTTTTTGCACTCTCATCTAGATTTTTTTCCACCGAACTGCGGAGCAGTGAGCGACGAGCACGGCGAGCGATTTCACCAGGACATTACAACAATGGAGAAATGCTGTCAGGGCAAATGGAGCCCATCAATGCTTGCAGACTATTGCTGGACAGTGACAAGAGATGCTCCATTTAATGAATACAAGAGACAAGCCAAGAAGCACCGAGTAGACACTGAATAGGACTAAACTATGTACATAATAGTTTTTTGCCTTTTGTTTCATAATAAATTTTATTTATATAACTTTTGCTGATTTTTAAAGTGTTACATAAACAGGACAGGTGAAATATCATGTAAAGCAACCATAAACACATGAAAAGACCTAGGTTTACAATTTATGATTAAAACTCTACTATCTACACAATATACATAGACATAAAATGTAAAAACTTAAATATCTTAAACAGTAGCCAATCAGTTGTTTTAATTGTCATATTTGAATTCAGCACATCCAAATACATAATAAATAGCACATTTTATCTCTGAAGCAGACTACTTCTCAAAAATTGTAGGCCAGTGTTATTGACTCATCTTGCATTTGTGATTATAACCCCTAGATCATTTTTTTGCGATACTACCACTCAGCCAATTATTCCCCAGTTTGTTGTTATGCATTATAAGGTGGATAGAAAGCTGGCTAGATCGTCGGGCTCAACGGGTAGTGATCAACGGCTCCATATCTAGTTGGCAGCTGGTTTCAAGTGGAGTGCCCCAGGGGTCGGTCCTAGGGCCGGTTTTGTTCAATATCTTCATTAATGATCGGGAGGATGGCGTGGACTGCACTCTCAGCAAGTTTGCAGATGACACTAAACTGGGAGGAGTGGTAGATACGCTGGAGGGTAGGGATAGGATACAGAGGGACCTAGACAAATTAGAGGATTGGGCCAAAAGAAACCTGATGAGGTTCAACAAGGACAAGTGCAGAGTCCTGCACTTAGGACGGAAGAATTCCATGCACTGTTACAGACTAGGGACCGAATGGCTAGGAAGCAGTTCTGCAGAATTTTTCAAGGATATTTTGCATTCTAATCCTGTCCTTCTAAGTGCTTGCAACCCCTCCCAGCCTGGTTTCAATCGCAAATTTTATAAGCATATACTGCACACCATTATCCAAGTCATTAATGAAAATATTGACTAGTACTGGACACAGGACTGACCCTTGCAGGATACCATTAGATGTACTCTCCCAGCCTCCTTACAGTAATTTAATCTAGACCACATTTCCCTAGTTTGCTTATGGGAGTGTGTCAAATTCCTTATTAAAAATCAAGATATACCACTTGTACTGCTTCCTCCCCCTCCACTAGATCAGTAATTCCATCAAAGAAGGAAGTTAGGGTGGTTTGGCATGATTTGTTCTTGACAAATCCATGCTGACTATTCCTTATAACCCTTAGGTTTGCGAGTGGTAGCCGTGTTAGTCTGTATCCTTATAACCCTGTTATCCTCTCAGTGCTTACAAATTGATTTGTTTAATAATTTCTTCCAGTATCTTTTCATGTATTGAAGTTAGGCTAGCTGTTCTATAATTCCTTGGGTATTCTTTGTTTGCTATGAAAACTGAGCATTTGTTATAGACTTTGTTTTATTAGATATCATTTTTAGTTTTCTATGTCATCTTTTCATAATTTTGAACACTTAATTGTCCTTCTCAAATGTGGTTTTTGTGGTCAGCTAATTTTTAAGGCTGTCCTTTTAATTTTGTAAGTTGTTAATACAAAGGACATTTTAAAAAGAAGTTTACATAGGTTTGCAATCAAATAGTAAATATATAGCAATTTGATATATAGTAAATGAAAAGTAAAGTCATACAGAATAGTTATTAAATACATAATTCATTGAATGTCTTGTCTTTGGGACTATGGTTTCAGTTTGTGTAAACAGATGGCTATGTCCCAGACTCCACCCTTATTCTTTCAGTTCCATAACAGCTTTCCAATATGTGGGCCTGATTTTGATTCCAGTTATACCAGGTGTGACAAGAAGGCCAATGTAGTATGGTGGGTCCTACACTTTTCTTGGTGGGAGGCTAAGATGCCACCCCTTGCCCCTGCTCTTGGGGCACCAAGGGCCCCACTAGTGGCCCATGAAGGTGGTAAAGGAGGGAAGCAGGGGAGGAGTCTGGGTTTGCTCCTTACTCTGACCCCCAGCCCCTCTCAACCCCTGCAGGTTCTTACCCTCTTCCCCCTTGGGTGGGATACCTTCAGTCCTTAACGCTGGGGGAGGGAGTTTCCCTCCTCTGCTGGGGCAGGGGCTCCCTTACTCCGGTTTTCTGATCTTCAAAGTCTCACAACACACCTCCAAGCTCCAGTCCTCTCTCCTTCTCCCATGACTGCCTGAAGCAGGGGATTTTATTAGGTTGCTAACAGGGCTTTAATTGACTACAGGTGCTCCAATTAACCTGTAGCAACCCTCCCTAGTCTATAGGGAGCCACGCCTTTATTAGCCTAGGGTTTATATACTTCCCCTCGACTACTCTCCCACTGTTCCCTGGCCCTCCTGAATCATACAGGGTAAAACTGGAGTAACTATATTAGCTTCCATGGTGTTATTATGGATTTTCACAATCATTAATGAGATCAGAATCTGGCACTATATTTCTAGGTTGCAAGATACCTAATTTTAAAGATCTGATGATTCTGATTACCAGCAAGCTTTTCCTTGCTTAATTTGTGTATAAATTAGTCTCCATGGCCTAGATTCCACTTGGTACAGTGCAGGAGGTGGGCCGTCAGGGAGCTAGTTCAGGACAGATCTGCCCTTCTTCAAGCCTATACCATAGTTTAGAGTAGGAGGCTACACTATCTTACCCCATCTGGCTATGGCCCTTAACAGAATGTTTGCCAGTTAAGCACAGCCAGAGTGCAGTTTGCTCCCTTCCCTGACAATCCTTTCTCCTGGGGTGACTAAAGGATGTGGAAGGGGGCCAGCTGAGTTGACTTAGTACTGGCTAATCTCTCCTGCCCATGGAAACTTCAGTTGGCTACATCCAGCTGCTTTCTGATACCTTTGCGTTGCCTGACACTGTCCAGAATACAACCAAAAATCTAGTCCTAAATCTTTAGAATCATTAGAGCTTAACATTGTATTCCATCTTGAAACTTGGATTCTAGGCTTCTGAATGGTCTATTCAATTTCTAGTCCTAATGGTTTAGGAGATGTTTGATTTTAAATCTATCACCAAATCCCCTTAGGCCTTGTGTCAAGCTTGACCAAAATTCTGTAGACAAGGTTCTCTGTCTGGATTCTGTGGGATTTTGTCCCACAAGTTGGTAATTCTGTGGCAGTACTAGATACACTTTTTTAAACCAGCCGGTTAGTGAATTAAACATGAAAACTATAATGCAGTTGTACAGAATTCCTTTTGTTACTTTATACTAAGTAAAATCTGGTTTAGTTTGCCTCACACTTTCAAATGTGTTGCAGAATATTTATTGACAAATAACAACGCTGACAGCACAACCTCCTCAGTAAGTCTAGGACAGTTCTAGGCCCTGGTCCTAAAATGAACTCAGTGTTTAGGGTTGCAGGCGTCTGTTTTTTGACCGGAAGCCCAGTCAAAAAGGGACCCTGGCGGCTCCGGTCAGCCATTAAAGGTCCAGTCGGCAGTGCAGCGGGGTTAAGGCAGGTGCCCTGTCTGCTCTGGATCTGCGTGGCTCTTGGAAGTGGACGGCATTTCCCCCTCTGGCTCCTAGGCCCAGGGGCAGCCTGGGGGGTTCCACACGCTACCCCTGCCTGAGTGCTGGCTCCACATCTCCCATTGGCTGGGAACTGCAGCCAATGGGAGCTGAGGATGCGGCGCCCGTGGACAGGGAAGCATGCCGAGCCATCTGGCCTAGGAGCTGGAGGGGTGACATGCTGCTGCTTCTGGGAGCTGCCTGAGATAAGCGCCACACGGAGCCTGTACCCCTCCCCCCTCCTATGCCCCAACCCACTGCCAGCTCGGAGCTCCCTCCTGCACCCAAAACCCTTCATCCCCGGCCCCACCCCAGTGCCCGCACCCCCAGCTGAAGCCCTCACACTCCCCACACACCCCAACCCCTTGCCCCAGCCCCCCCTGTACTCCAAACCCTTCGGTCCCAGCCTGGACCTCTCTCCTGCACTCCAAACCCCTCATCCCCAGCCCCACCCCAGAGCCCACACCGCCAGATGGAGCCCTCACCCTCTGCACACCCCAATTCCCTGCCCCAGCCCAGAGCTCCCTCCCACACTCCGAACCTCTCATTTATGCCCTGCCCTCCCAGAGCCCGCATGCGCAACTGGATCCCTCACCCCTTCCCTCACCCCTGTCCCAGCCCAGAGTAGCCTCCCACACTCCGAACCCCTAGGCCCCACCCCCCAACCTGAACCCCCCTCCTGCACCTCAAACCCCTCATCCCTGGCCCCAACCCAGAGCCCATACCCCAAGCCAAAGCTCTCACCCCCTCCTGCTCCCAACCGTCCTGCTCCAGCCCAGTGAAAATGAGCAAGTGAACAAGGGAGGGGGAGAGCGAGCAATGGAGAGAGGGGTATGGAGTGAACGGTGGCGAGGCCTAGGGGCAGGGCAGGGAGTGGGGCAAACGTGTTTGGTTTTCTGCAGTCAGAAAGTTGGCAACCCTATCAATGATAGCACAGCCTACAGAGAACTCATTTCAGGATCGGGGTCCACATGTGCACACAGTGAAAATCTTAAACTGATTTAGGATGGCTGGCTTGAATACTCTGAGGCACTGATTCCTATGCTTACTCTTATTGACTAATTAATGCTTAAGAGCTTTGTGGAATTTGGGCATAAAACATTTGTGCTTCAAGTAGTATAAAACAATGAATTCAAGCACATGATTCAAGTCTCTACTTTAAACAAGGCCATAGTGTACGTTCACTGTTTATATGGAAAAAAGGAGAATGATTTTCAAAATAACATTAAAAGGTGTTGGATCAATACATCAAATAAACCATTAGATATTATTTTACAACAACAATGCTATTAATGTTGAGCCAAATCTTGCTTGCTTAACTCCTATTAGTATTTATTATAGGAAAGGCATTCTAGGGAAGCTTGTCCTATAATACTCTGACTGAGCTCTACCTATTCTATGGATAATTAGAAGACTTTAGTATATGGAACTCCATCTGGCACATTTCCTTAGCATTATATATACACACTCAAATATAAAAAGAGAGATCCAAAGTTCCATTTTTCTTTAATTTCTAAAGTAATTTCATAAAGCTTTGTAATGTATGTTCATACTATGATATTGACTCTCTTAAAATACCCTTCAGTATTAGTAATGATGTGGTAATCTCTTTTCCATTAGGAAAAAACATGCATTATAAGTGGCAAATAATGAGCATTCATTTCAATTATTTAGCACTAACTCCATTTTGTGAAGATCTGTATAGTTTGGGCACAGCCATATGCTCTGTTTCAAAATAGACTCTATAAACTTATCTAACTTTAGTCTATTAGTACATATTACTAAAAGATGCCAACCAAGTATGTGTGTAAGTGACTTTTCTCCTTTCATATGTACTGTTTAATCTATTCCTTTAAAAGGATGGAGGAGGACTATTTACTAACTAGTCTTCTAAGCCTTCATCCAATTTTCCTTTTCCCTTGGGCCATAAAATTTCTCATTAAATATGAGACATTTAGTATGACTAATTAATGCCACATCTGATGTTTTAGCTAATATTATTACCATATTAATTAGCTACTTATCCTAAAGTTGCCAGTGGTAATAAAGTGAAATCATTATTGTTGAACTAAAAACTGGCAAAACTTGTTCTCCTTAAAGTAGATCTGAAATGAGCATATAGTTCAAGGTAACATAATAAGATAGCATTGTTCATCATACACCACACATCTGGTGTTTAACAGAAAACAAAACAAAAACCCAACCAACCAATAGCAAGTTTAAAATAGCAAAGAAGCGTGTTTCCTTTATTGATAATTGTTAGGTTTGTTTATCTCCAAACGCATACCCTTGTCTGACTATGGAATATAATCCCACTTCCATCTGAGATCCTTTATGTGAGAAGGAAAGGGGAAGTGCGTGACTCAGAGAATTGTAATGGAATTCAGAACACCAGTTCATGTTGATAGTGATTGAAAATCGCTAGCCTCTGCTAAGTCTTTTTGTGGTCTCACTGCAATACTGAATGAAGAGATGTTCAGATCCTGCAAATGGATTCATATAGGCACAGGATGGTGTGGTGTAATGTTAAAATTACAAGCTATCACTTTAAGAAAGAGAAGTTTCCTCATCATGCTTTCTGGCTGGAAGGCTCTGTATGGAAGTCAGAGATCTGGGTTTCAGCAGTCAGTCTGGAAACAAGCAACCTGGAACAAAGTGGGGTAAGTGATGCCTCTTGGTTTTAAGGAGCAGCCTGCTTTGTGTCTCTTTTTTTTTGATTACTGTGTTATCATTCTGGATTCTCAGACTAAAAGCAGAATGACATTGCACCCTTCCAGAAAGAAGGCGTTGTTTTTTATATAACTTTTCTATTTGTATTCTGTAAGCATAACATATACAAGTATCCAACCTTGCAGATACAATTGTAAGATACAGAATACAGCCTGGCTAACCAAATGAGACAGGCTTTAAACTAGGTTTGACAGGGGCAGGTGACACAAGCAAATCCAAAACATGGTGACCTGTGAGAAGGGTTGGAATCTGGGGGTGGCGTGGCGGGGGAGAACAGCAGGGACAAAGGAGAGATGAGGGAATATAGAGGGGAAATTTAATAAACAGCTTTGTCTGTATACTAATGCAAGAAGTATGGGGCATAAATAGGAAGAAGTAGAAATACTAGAGAATAACCACAATTACATCATAATTGGCATGGCAAAAACTTGGTGGGGTAATTCACATGACTGGAATATGAATATAGCAAGGCACAGCTTGTTCAGTAAGGACAGGGTGGGAAAAAGGAAAGAGGTGTTGCTTTGTATATCAAAGATATATACACTTGCTCTGAGGTTGAGATAGAAGTGGGAGGCAGACCTGTTGAAAGTTTCTGGGTAAGGATGGAAGGGGTAAGAAACAAAGGTTATACCATGATAGGGGTCTACTATAGACCACCTAACCAGGAAGAAGAGGTGGATGAACCTTTTTTTAAACAACCAACAAAATCATCCAAAACACTGAATTTGGTGGTGATGGGGGAGCGTCAACTACCCAGACATCTGATGGGGGAAAAAATACAGCAGGGCACAGCTTATCCAACAAGTTCTTCAAATACATTGGAGGCAACTTTTTATTACAGAAGGTAGAGAAAGCAACCAGGGAAGAGGCTGCTCTGGCTTTGATTCTGACACATTGGAAGAAGTTGAGAATCTGAAGGTGGAAGGCAACTTGGGTGAAAATGATCATGATTCTAAGGAATGATAGGAGGGAAAACAACAGGACAGAGACAATAGATTTAAGAAGGCAGACTTTGGCAAACTCAGAGACAGGGCCGGCTCCAGGCACCAGGCAACCAAGCTGGTGCTTGGGGCGGCACCTGGAGGGGGGCGGCGCGGCGCTCGGGCCGCCGGGGAGAGCGGGGCCACAGCCGGGCTCGCCGCCCTCCCCCCGGCGCTCTGGCCGCCCTCCCCCCCCCCCGCGCCCTCCCCCTGGCTGCCGGGGGGAGAGCCGAGCCCCAGCCGGGGCTCGCCGCCCTCTCGCCGCCCTGCCCCCGGCGCTCTGGCCGCGGGGGAGAGCCGAGCCCCCGCCGGGGCTCGCCGCCCTCCTCCCAGGGCTCCGGCCGCCCTCCCCTCCGGCGCCCTCTCCCCGGCCGCCGGGGGGAGAGCGGAGCCCCCGCCGGGGCTCGCCACCCTCGCCCCGGGGCTCCGGCCGCCCTCCCCCCAGCGGGAGAGCCGAGCCGGCCCTGCTCAGAGAATAGATATGGGAAGCAAATCAAAGGGAAAAAAGAGGTCATGAGGGTTGGCAGTTTTTTAAAGACACATTATTAAGGACACAAGAACAAATTATCCCAATGTGTAGGAAAGATAGGAAGTATGGTAAGGGACTTCTTTGCTTAATCAAGAGATCTGAAACTCAACTTGAAACCCTAAAAAGTGGAAACTAGGTCAAATTACAATGATGAATATATAAAAAAAACCCAGCACAATCATGTATGGACAAAATCAGAAAGCCTAAGGCAGAAAACGAGATTAAACTAGGTAGGAATATAAAGGATAATGACAAAGAATTTTACAAATACATGAGAATCAAGAGGAAGACCAAGGACAGGGTAGGCTCATCACTCAATGAGGAGGGAAAGATAATAACAGAAAACACAGCAAAAGCCGAAATATTAAATGCCTTTTTTGCTTCAGTTTTCACCAAAAAAGTTAGCAGTAATTGGACAACTAACAGTGAACATCAGTGTAAATGAGGTAGGATCTGAGGCTAAAATATGAAAAGAACAAGTTAAGAATTTCTTAGACAAGTTAGATGTCATCAAGTTGTCAGGGGTTGATGAAATACATTCTAGAATACTTAAGGAGCAGGCTGAAGAGATCTCTGAGGCATTAGTGATTATCTCTGAGAACTCGTGGAGGATGGAAGAGATACCAGAGGCAGGGTCAGCCCTAGACCAAATGATACCCCAGGCGAGGAGCATATTCAGTACCCTGACTTCCATTTGTTAAACTTTTGAATATCTTATTTTTATTGCATTTGTAGCCCATTTCATGACTTTGATACAGGATTTGCATGCATGATTCATCCCTGTCATATAAGATTATAAATTTGCATGCTAAAATCTGTAAATTTGTATTTATTCATGCCATATACAAGCAAATAAAAATATCGTTTCCGCTACACTTATCAAAACTTTTTAATTTTAAGAAAAACTGAAATGTGCTAACATTAAGAAATTGAACTGTGCACCAATACTGGGTGGACCAGTATTAAATAGTGTTACATTAGATCAGTGTTTCCCAAACTTGGGACGCCGCTTGTTTAGGTAAAGCCCTTGGCGGGCTGGGCTGGTTTGTTTACCTGCCGCGTCCGCAGGTTCGGCCGATTGCGGCTCCCACTGGCTGTGGTTCGCTGCTCCAGGCCAATGGGAGCTGCGGGAAGCAGCGGCCAGCACATCCGTCGGCCCGCGCCGCTTCCAGCAGCTCCCATTGGCCTGGAGCAGCGAACCACAGCCAGTGGGAGCCGCAATCGGCCGAACCTGCGGACGCGGCAGGTAAACAAACCAGCCCAGCCCGCCAGGGGCTTTACCTAAACAAGCGGCGTCCCAAGTTTGGGAAACACTGCATTAGATGACAGCCTTAGAATGTTAACTGTAATCCTTTAGTTCAAAAGGTTGCTTTTTCCCCTTTTGCCATCTCAAACTTAAACACAGCATCAGAGAGATCCAAAGACTCACCAGTTGGCATTTTCAAGCAATAAAATAGCAAGCGATGTCAGTCTCTCATTGGCCATTGTCGATCGGAGGTATGTTTTAATGAGACCGAGCTTCGAAAAGCTGCGCTCACCATTCACAAGTGTGACCGGCAGCATGAGTAGAATCCTCAAAGCTCTCCACATATTAGGAAAAGTATCCTTCAGTTCTGCATCATGAATGAATTAGAGAACTTGGACTGGAAAGTGCGTCCTATGATATAAAATGTGACAGATGCTGTCCAATTAGACACAGAGGTCCTTATCATTGACATCTAAACATTTCCATGTGTCAGTGTCCTTTGAATGTCTGCACAATTGTTCAAGAGTGTTTTCCTGTGCGCCAGCAGCTTACTAAGGTCATACATCCTCCACCCCAGCTCTTCTCATGGTGCTTCATTTGTCCAAATGTTTCTTCAATGGACAATTGAGCAGTATTAATGCGAGAGCAAAAAAAACTCTCCCTCTTGAACTTTTCTTCCAAGCCTCCCATCACTTCATCTCTGCCCTCATAATAAAATTGTCTCTTCTTCCAATGAATATGAGTTTCCTTGAAGACAGGCTCAGTTCCTAAGTTTTCTGCCATTTCTTTGGCAGCAGTGATGGCATCTTCAAATCCGTTGTCTCTGTAGGTCACCACAAAATCAAGGCAGCTTCTCATCAAAGTAGTAGCAGTTGTGATGTCCATTGACTGAGTTTGTAATGCCTTGCTTACAATGTTCGCTAAACCAAAATTGAGACCAGAAATTTGAAGTCAGTGATCTGGTTTGCCAGGCTTTGCACCTCGTGTCAGATTCTGGCCTCGGCTTTACTCAACTTCACCAGTTCCATCAGGGCATTATAAACCTCAGTCACTTGGTGCCTCACTGGCCTTACGTTGTCAATGCAATTTTTCCAGCAAGTGTCACTTAGTGGCTTCATGGTCAGATTTGTAACATTGTCCATGAGGATCTTCTACCAGAGTATTGATGCTGAAAACAGGACGTATATCCTTTGCAGTACTCCAAAGAAAGATAATGAATCTAAAGAAGATGATGCTGCATATGACATAACTAGGTTTAGGGCATGGCAGCCACAAGGAACAAAGAAAGCTCTTGGATTCAGTGCAAGGATCCTTGTATGGATGCCTCTGTTTCTTCCCTTCATGTTTGCATTGTTTTCGTAGCCTTGGCTGCGGCAATCCTGAAACTTTATATTATTCTTATTCAAAATGTTCATAAACAGTGCTGTTAGGCCTTTTCCAGTAGAGTCATCCACAGTCTGGAAACAAATAAAGTGTTCCTTTACTTGGATAGAGCCATCCTCGTCATCAATTTGTGACTAATTTGGGGAGGGCAGTCCATTATTATGGCACAGTACTTCGCTTTGCCGAGTCACATCAATATGTTATCAAGCACTTTCCTTGCCATAAGGTATATCACAGGGGTTGGCAACCTACGGCACGCGTGCCAAACACGGCACACGAGCCGATTCTGAGTGGCACGCTGCCTGTCTGGTGAGAGGAGGAGGAGGAGGAGGGACGGAGGGGCTGGAAAGCGCCACGCTGGGGGAAGAAGGGGGAGGAGGGAAGTTTGGCTGCCGCAGGACCAAGCTTCTGCCTCCTGCCCCTGCAGGGGAGAGCGGTGGGGGGGGGGGGGGTCCCAGCCCCCCGCCCCACTCAGCCCCCCCGCCCACTGTGGGAGCACCCCCACGAACCGAGCACCCCAGCCTTCTGCTCTGAACCCCCCACACACCCTCCAGCCCTCTGCCCTGACCTCCCCCCAACACCAAGCCTTCTGCCCTGCACCTCCACACCTCCCCCAGCCTTCTGCCCTGACCTCCCCCCAACACCCCAGCCTTCTGCCCTGCACCCCCACACCCTCTCCCTCTACCCTGCACCTCCCCCCAACACCCAGCCTTCTGCCCTGCACCCCCCACACACCCCCAGCCCTCTGCCCTGACCTCCCCCAACACCCAGCCTTCTGCCCTGCACCTCCACACCTCCCCCAGCCTTCTGCCCTGACCTCCCCCCAACACCCCAGACTTCTGCCCTGCACCCCCACACCCTCCTCGCCCTCTACCCTGCACCTCCCCCCAACACCCAGCCTTCTGCCCTACACCCCCCACACACCCCCAGCCCTCTGCCCTGACCTCCCCCCAACACCCAGCCTTCTGCCCTGCACCCCCACACACCCCAGCCCTCTGCCCTGACCTCCCCCCAACACCCAGCCTTCTCCCCTGCACCTCCACACACACCCCAGCCCTCTGCCCTGAACCCCCCCACACCCAGCCTTGTGCCCTGCACCTCCACACACACCCCAGCCCTCTGCCCTGACCTCGAGTCCCCCCCAACACCCAGCCTTCTGCCCTGCACCCCCACACCCCCCCATCCCTCTGCCCTGACCTCCCCCCAACACCCAGCCTTCTGCCCTGCACCTCCACACACACCCTAGCCCTCTGCCCTGACCTCCCCCCACACACCCTCCAGCCTTCTGCCCTTCACCCCCAAACCCCCCCAGCCCTCTGCCCTGACCTCCCCCCAACACCCAGCCTTCTGCCCTGCACCTCCACACACCCCCAGCCCTCTGCCCTGCACCCCCCCCACACCCAGCCTTGTGCCCTGCACCTTCACACACACCCCAGCCCTCTGCCCTGACCTCCCCCCAACACCCAGCCATCTGCCCTGCACCCCCACAAACCCTCCAGCCCTCTGCCCTGACCTCCCCCAACACCCAGCCTTCTGCCCTGCACCTCCACACACCCCCAGCCCTCTGCCCTGCACCCCCCACACACCCAGCCTTGTGCCCTACACCTCCACACACACCCCAGCCCTCTGCCCTGACCTCCCCCCAACACCCAGCCTTCTGCCCTGCACCTTCACACACACCCCAGCCCTCTGCCCTGACCTCCCCCCAACACCCAGCCTTCTGCCCTGCACCTCCACACACCCCCAGCCCTCTGCCCTGCACCCCCCACACACCCAGCCTTGTGCCCTACACCTCCACACACACCCCAGCCCTCTGCCCTGACCTCCCCCCAACACCCAGCCTTCTGCCCTGCACCTTCACACACACCCCAGCCCTCTGCCCTGACCTCCCCCCAACACCCAGCCTTCTGCCCTGCACCTCCATACACAGCCCAGCCCTCTGCCCTGCAACCCCCACACACACCCAGCCTTCTGCCCTGCACCTCCACACACACCCTAGCCCTCTGCCCTGCACCCCCCCCACACCCAGCCTTCTGCCCTGCACCTCCACACACACCCAGCCCTCTGCCCTGACCTCGAGTCGCTCCCAACACCCAGCGTTCTGCCCTGCACCCCCACAAACCCCAGCCCTCTACCCTGATCCTCCCCACACACACCCAGCCTTCTGCCCTGCACCTCCACACACACCCTAGCCCTCTGCCCTGACCTCCCCCCACACACCCTCCAGCCTTCTGCCCTGCACCTCCACACACCCCCAGCCCTCTGCCCTGCACCCCCCCACACCCAGCCTTGTGCCCTGCACCTCCACACCCCTCCAGCCCTCTGCCCTGACCTCGAGTCGCCCCCAACACCCAGCCATCTGCCCTGCACCCCCACAAACCCTCCAGCCCTCTGCCCTGACCTCCCCCCAACACCCAGCCTTCTGCCCTGCACCTTCACACACACCCCAGCCCTCTGCCCTGACCTCCCCCCAACACCCAGCCTTCTGCCCTGCACCTCCACACACCCCCAGCCTTCTGCCCTGCATCCCCCACACACCCAGCCTTGTGCCCTGCACCTCCCCACACACCCCAGCCCTCTGCCCTGATCCTCCCCACACACACCCAGCCTTCTGCCCTGCACCTCCACACACACCCCAGCCCTCTGCCCTGCACACCCCCCACACCCAGCCTTGTGCCCTGCACCTCCACACACACCCAGCCCTCTGCCCTGACCTCGAGTCACTCCCAACACCCAGCGTTCTGCCCTGCACCCCCACACACCCTCCAGCGTTCTGCCCTGACCTCCCCCCCACACCCAGCCTTGTGCCCTGCACCTCCACACACACCCCAGCCCTCTGCCCTGATCTCGAGTCGCCCCCAACACCCAGCCTTCTGCCCTGCACCTCCACACACACCCCAGCCCTCTGCCCTGACCTCGAGTCGCCCCGTTCAGCCCGCTGCAGGCCTAAGTGAACAGAACCTCAGGCTGGAAGCGGGCTGAGCAGGCTGGCGGCGTAAGATCAGCATTTTAATTTAATTTTAAAGGAAACTTCTTAAACATTTTGAAAACCTTGTTTACTTTACATACAACAATAGTTTAGTTATATAATATAGACTTATAGAGAGAGACCTTCTAAAAAACGTTAACATGTATTACCGGCACGCGAAACCTTAAATTAAAGTGAATAAATGAAGACTCGGCACACCACTTCTGAAAGGTTGCCTAACCCTGGTATATCAATACATGTTGAATTGTTTTGCTGCAGTAATGGTCTGTAGTTTCTTCATGAACTACTCAACATAGGTGTTCATTCATGAAATCATTGTATTTCCTAGGAGCTCTACCAAATCGAGGCAATTACCATCATGTTCATTGAACAACTTATCCGACGAGCCCTGGAAAGCCAAATTATTCTTTGCAAGGAAGAGGATAATTGAGATCAGATGCTCGAGCATGATTTTTCAATGCTGGGTTTCTACATTAATAATGCACTGGTTTTCTGCATATATGCATTTATTCAGCTTGAGCCTGGACTTGACCTCCATCCATTGGGAATAGGCCATAAAATGGCCAACCGACTTTCATTTGCTTCATAGCATCAGCTAAGTTATGCCAGTAATTGTACCTGAAAAGCGCAAGCAAACATTTGGCATCCTTGTCAAATATTTTGCAACAACAACAGAATGCTTTGTCAGGTTTTTTTTTAATAAACTAGCCAACACCTATTCAGTTTCTCACCATCCTCAAGCACTGTTTCGCAGTGTGACTTTGAGAAGTGTGGCTTCTGCTCATTTACTGGAAATGTCATATTCTCAATTTTCCCTGGCCCATTCAAAATTGTACAATCAATATCAGCAGAGTTTAGGATCGCCGGTCATAAAGCAGGATCTGATATATCAGTGTGTGGTGTGCAATTTTTCTTACTGCTGTTTCTTTCATCATGTGAGGCTCATTCTTCTTTATCTTTTCTCTCCTTTTCATTCTCCATCACTTTTCTCACATCTCCATTCTTTACCTTCAGGTAAATCTGCTAATTCCTTAGTAATAAGACTTCCATCATTTACGCTTCACTCCTCAATTTCTTCTGCACTGGGACGATTGTTACTGCCTAAATTCCGGTCTATGTTGTTCTGTTTCAGATATTTGCCCATCAGATTTGCACGTTGCTTCAAATTAGATTGCAATTGAGCTTTTTGGTTCCTATACGGAGCTCCTGAAGGCTTCTTTGGGGGCATCTTTTATTCTGCAGGAGAAAACAGACAGTATTAGGGAAAGCAAAAGTCAATGTTCTGCAGTCTTAGAAAGTCATCAAACATTACATGTTAAGCATGGCAAAAGAAATAACAGTATTTCTTTTATATTGTTGCATAGATAGGAGTTCAATAGATATCTCTGGTGTCTTATTACATATGTCCTTTATTAGTCACTATTTACACTCTTTAACTCTTAAAACACAAGTGCACTTTCTCAATTACTCAATAAAACAAGGTTTACAATATCGCAGCTGGGCTCTCATTTCACTACACCTTGTTCTTATCTCTCATTGACTGACTGGCAATGTGAGGGAATGGCTAATAACATTGTATGAGGTTCAAGGAAAATGTAGTTGTCAGAGTCTGGAAGGTTCCATGAGATTCTACAAAGGTCTAGAACATTCTAGGACGTTAATGAAAAATGAATCCACATACGCAATACCTGAAATATCTTACTTCAAACATTGCATTTTCCCTTTTGTCGCTAACAACAAAAACAGCACCTCTGGCCCAGTGCCCATAAGCCCATCACCCCAGGTGATGGCCTTGGTCACCTTCCCTCAAATCCAGCCCTGACCAGAAGACTGGAAAAGGGTAAATATTGTATATATATCTATAAATGGGGGAATAAGGACAACACAGGACATTTTAGACTAGTCAGCTTAACTTCAGTACCCAGAAAATAATGGAGCAAATTATCGACTTGTAAGCACCTAGAAGAAAATAAGGCAATAAGTAACAGTCAGCATGGACTTATCTAGAAGACATTATGTCAAACCAACCTAACATCCTTCTTTGGCAGGGTAACAACCTTATGGATGGGAGAGAAACAGTAGATGTCATATATCTCAACTTTAGTAAGGCTTTTGATACTGTCTCACATGACTTTCTTGTAAACAAACTAGAGAAATATAGCTTAGATGTTCACAATCAAGCTGAAGGGCATATTGAGTGGGGTCCCACAGGGATCTGTCCTGAGTCCAGTTCTTTTCAATATCTTCATAAATTATTTGGATAAAAGCACAGGGAGTACATGTATCAAGTCTGTGGATTATAGCAAGCTGTATGAGGTTGCAAGAGCTTTGGACAACAGGATAAGAATTCAAAATTATTTTGACAAAGTGGGGAAATGGTCTGAATTAAATAGCATGAGATTCAATAAGGACAAGTGCAAAGTACTACACTTAGGAAGGGATAATCAACTGCACAAACACACAATGACTTCCTAGCAAGGAGTACTGTAGAAAAATGATCTAGGGGTTTAGTGGACCACAAACTAAATGTGAGTGAACAATGTAATACTGTTGCAAAAAAAGCAAACATCTTTCTGGGATGTATTAGCAGGAGTGTTGTAAGCAAGACATGAGAAGAAATTCTTCCACTCTGCTCAGCACTGATAAGACCTCAGCTGGAATATTGTTTCCAGTTCTTGGTACCACCCTTTGGAAAAGATGTGGACAAATTGAAGAAAGTCCAGAGGAAAGCAACAAAAGTGACTAAAGGAAAGACTGAAAACAATGGGTTTGTTTAGGCTGGAGAAGAGAAGATTGAGGGGGGACATAACAGTCTTCCAGTGAGTAAAAGGTTATTATAAAGAGGAGGGTGATAAATTGTTCTGATTAACCACTGAGTGCAGGACAAGAAGTAATGGCCTTAAATTGTAGCAAGGGGGATTTAGGTTAGACATTAGGAAAAACTTTCTAACTGTAGGGCCTGGTCTACACTACGACTTTAATTCGGATTTAGCTGCCTTAATTCGAATTAACGTTTGACCCGTCCACACAACGAAGCCATTTAATTCGAATTAAAGGGCCCTTTAATTCGATTTCTGTACTCCACCCCGACGAGCGGAGTAGCGCCAAAATCGAATTTGTCAATTCGAATTAGCGTTAGTGTGGCCGCAATTCGATGTTATTGGCCTCCAGGAGCTATCCCACAGTGCACCATTGTGACCGCTCTGGCCAGCAATCTGAACTCGCATGCACTGGCCAGGTGGACAGGAAAAGCCCCGGGAACATTTGAATTTCATTTCCTGTTTGCACAGCGTGGAGAGCACAGGTGACCACAGAGAGCTCATCAGCACAGGTAACCATGCAGGCTGATAATCGAAAAAGAGCACCAGCATGGACCGTACAGGAGGTACTGGATTTGATCTCTATATGGGGAGAGGATTCAGTGCTAGCTGAACTGCGTTCGAAAAGACGAAATGCCAAAACTTATGAAAAAATTTCCAAGGGCATGATGGAGAGAGGCCACAATAGGGACACAGATCAGTGCCGCGTGAAAGTCAAGGAGCTCAGACAAGCCTATCAAAAAGCAAAGGAGGCAAACGGTCGCTCCGGGTCAGAGCCGCGGACATGCCGCTTCTACGCTGAGCTAAATGCATTTCTAGGGGGGGCCGCCACCACTACCCCACCTCTGACTGTGGATTCCGAGCTGGGGATAATCTCATCAGGTACACCTGATGATTCCGTGGAAGGGGAAGAGGAGGAGGAGGAGGAGGACGAGCTGGCAGAGAGCACCCAGCTCTCCGTTCTCCCCAACAGCCAGGAACTGTTTCTCACCCTGACTGAAGTACCCTCCCAAGCCTCCCAAGCCAGCACCCAAGACCATGACCCCATGGAAGGGACCTCAGGTGAGTTTACCTTTTAAAATAGAAAACATGGTTTAAAAGCAAGCATTTTTAATGATTAATTTGCCCTGAGCACTTGGGATGCATTCGCAGCCAGTACAGCTACTGGAAAAGTCTGTTAACATGTCTGGGGATGGAGCGGAAATCCTCCAGGGACATCTCCATGAAGCTCTCCTGGAGGTACTCCAAAAGCCTTGCCACAAGGTTTCTGGGCAGTGCAGCCTTATTCCGTCCTCCATGGTAGGACACTTGACCACGCCATGCTAGTAGCAAGTAATCTGGTATCATTGCCTGACAGAGCCTGGCAGCGTATGGTCCCGGTGTTTGCTGGCATTCAAGCAACATCCGTTCTTTATCTTGCTGTGTAATCCTCAGGAGAGTGATATCGCTTAGGGTAACCTGGTTGAAATAAGGGAATTTAATTAAGGGGACTGAGGTGGCCGTTCCTACTGGGCTGTTTGCCTGTGGCTGAAAAGAAATCCTTCCCTGCATTTAGCCAAGTGCAAAGGGGGGGGGGGGAGGATTGGCCCAGAGCTTTTCGCGTTTTGCTAGCAGGGATCTTCCCTGATACCAGCCACGCGGTGGGGGGAGGGAGAAAGCACTCATCCCAGAGAATTCATGGCGGGTGGGGGGGGGGTGTTAGTTTGGTTCCTGCAGGGATCTTCCCTGATACCAGCCACGCGGTGGGGGGAGGGAGAAAGCACTCATCCCAGAGAATTCATGGCGGGTGGGGGGGGGGGGTGTTAGTTTGGTTCCTGCAGGGATCTTCCCTGATACCAGCCACGCGGTGGGGGGAGGGAGAAAGCACTCATCCCAGAGAATTCATGGCGGGTGGGGGGGGGGGTGTTAGTTTGGTTCCTGCAGGGATCTTCCCTGATACCAGCCACGCGGTGGGGGGAGGGAGAAAGCACTCATCCCAGAGAATTCATGGCGGGTGGGGGGGGGGGGTGTTAGTTTGGTTCCTGCAGGGATCTTCCCTGATACCAGCCACGCGGTGGGGGGAGGGAGAAAGCACTCATCCCAGAGAATTCATGGCGGGTGGGGGGGGGGTGTTAGTTTGGTTCCTGCAGGGATCTTCCCTGATACCAGCCACGCGGTGGGGGGAGGGAGAAAGCACTCATCCCAGAGAATTCGTGGGGGGGGGGGGTGTTAGTTTGGTTCCTGCAGGGATCTTCCCTGATACCAGCCACGCGGTGGGGGGAGGGAGAAAGCACTCATCCCAGAGAATTCATGGCGGGTGGGGGGGGGGGTGTTAGTTTGGTTCCTGCAGGGATCTTCCCTGATACCAGCCACGCGGTGGGGGGAGGGAGAAAGCACTCATCCCAGAGAATTGGATGGGGGGGGGGGTGTTAACCTTCAGCAGCAGAAAACAAGCTAACAGGAAAACTGCAGCACAACGGGCTTTGCTTGGTATGTGGGAAAGCAGGGCGCAGAAGCCTAAAGACAGTGGCTTACCATGGCAGCATGCAAGGTGAATTCTGTTGCCCCGACCTGCGTCTGTGATCTCTAGCAGCAAAGCCACAGGCACTCAATATTAAGAGGCAAAATGCGACCTTGCACAGAAATCACATGTGCTATGTAATGTGAATAGTATACACCGTGAAAGAGTATAAGCATTGTTCTGAAAAATGTATCTTTTAAAAAAATTCTCTCCTTTTTTCACTCCCTCCAGCAGGTGCAAATGTTTCAAGCCTCCCTCCTCCTTCCCGAAGGCTATCCCAGATAAGGCGTCGTAAAAAAAAGACGAGAGAAGAGATGTTTTCCGAAATCATGCAATCCACCAGGAATGAAAGAGCTCATCTGAATGAGTGGAAGGAGACGGTTTGCAAGTATAGGAAAGAAGCCAGTGACCGTGAGGACAGGAGGGACCAACGTGAGGACATGAGGGACCAACGTGAGGACAGAAGGGACCAACGTGAGGAGAGGAGAGACGCTCGAGATGAGAGGTGGCGGCAGGAAGATCAGAGGAGTCGGGAAGCAACGCTGGGGCTGCTGCGTGAGCAAACAGACATGCTCCGGCGTCTGGTGGAGCTTCAGGAACGGCTGCTGGAGAACAGAGTGCCGCTACAGCCCCTGTATAACCCCCCTACCTCCTCACCATGTCCCATAGCCTCCACACCCAGACGTGTAAGAACACGGGGGGGGAGGCTCCGTACACCCTCCCATTCCACCCCAGTGGACAGCCCAAGCAAAAGGCTGCCATTTTTTTAACCTTTTTTTACTGGGCTTTTCCTTCCCGCAGATCCTCCTCCCAAACCCCACTCAGGTTCTGTGCCGCTACAGCCCCTGTATAACCCCCCTACCTCCTCACCATGTTCCATAGCCTCCACACCCAGATGTGTAAGAACACGGGGGGGAGGCTCCGTACACCCTCCCATTCCACCCCAGTGGACAGCCCAAGCAAAAGGCTGCCATTTTCTTAACCTTTTTTTACTGGGCTTTTCCTTCCCGCTGATCCTCCTCCCAAACCCCACTCAGGTTCTCTCCCTCTTTTTATAATCAATTAATAAAGAATAAATGATTTTTAAACAATGGTGACTTTATTTCCTCTGAAAGCAAGCTGGGGGAAGGGGGAGGGTGGGTTCCTTACAGAGAATGAGTCAATAAAGGGAGCGGGTTTTCAGGAAGGATAAACAAACATAAATTTCACACTGTAGCCTGGCCAGTCATGAAACTGGTTTTCAAAGCTTCCCTAATGCGCAGCGCTTCATCGTGTGCTCTTCTAATCGCCCTGGTGTCTGGCTGCGAGTAATCAGCAGCCAGGCGATTTGCCTCAGCCTCCCACCCTGCCATAAAGGTCTCCCCCTTGCTCTCACAGAGATTGTGAAGCACACAGCAAGCAGTAATAACAATGGGGATATTGGTTTGGCTGAGGTCTGAGCGAGTCAATAAGGATCGCCAGCGACCTTTTAAACGGCCAAATGCACATTCTACCACCATTCTGCACTTGCTCAGCCTGTAGTTGAACAACTCCTGACTCCTGTCCAGGCTGCCTGTGTATGGCTTCATGAGCCATGGCATTAAGGGGTAGGCTGGGTCCCCAAGAATAACAATTGGCATTTCAACATCCCCCACGGTTATTTTCTGGTCCGGAAAGTAAGTCCCTTGCTGCAGCCGTTTAAACAGATTGGTGTTCCTGAAGACGCGAGCGTCATGAACCCTTCCCGGCCAGCCCACATGGATGTTGGTGAAACGTCCCTTGTGATCCACAAGTGCTTGCAGCACCATTGAGAAGTACCCCTTGCGGTTTATGTACTGGGTACCCTGGTGCTCCGGTGCCAAGATAGGAATATGGGTTCCATCTATTGCCCCACCACAGTTAGGGAATCCCATTGCAGCAAAGCCATCCACTATGACCTGCACATTTCCCAGAGTCACTACCTTTCGTAGCAGCACCTCCGTGATTGCTTTGGCTACTTGCATCACAGCAGCCCCCACAGTAGATTTGCCCACTCCAAATTGATTCCCGACTGACCGGTAGCTGTCTGGCGTTGCAAGCTTCCACAGGGCTATCGCCACTCGCTTCTCAACTGTGAGGGCTGCTCTCATCTTGGTATTCTGGCGCTTCAGGGCAGGGGAAAGCAAGTCACAAAGTTCCATGAAAGTGCCCTTACGCATGCGAAAGTTTCTCAGCCACTGGGAATCGTCCCACACCTGCAACACTATGCGGTCCCACCAGTCTGTGCTTGTTTCCCGGGCCCAGAATCGGCGTTCCAAGCCTATAACCTGGCCCATTAACATCATAATCTCCAAAGCACCGGGGCCCGCGGTCTCAGAGAATTCTGTGTCCGTGTCCATGTCCTCATCACGCTGGTCGCTGCGCTGCAATCGCCGCCTCCTCCTCCTCCTCGCCTCTTTTTTCTGGTCCTGTGTAAGCATAAACTCCACGAGAAAGCGCGAGGTGTTTATAATGTTCAAGACTGCGTTCTGGAGCACAACGGGATCCATGCTTGATGCAGAATGGAGTCTGCAGAGTTCACTCAGGAAAAAAGGCGCGAAATGGTTGTCTGCCGTTGCTTTCAGGGAGGGAGGGGGAGGCTGTACCCAGAACTACCTGCGACAATGTTTTTTGCCCCATCATGCACTGGGGTCTCAACCCAGAATTCCAAGGGGGGTGGAGACTGCGGGAACTATGGGATAGCTATGTAAAAGCTACCCACAATGCAACGCTCTGGAAATCGATGCTACTATGGTAGCTTTGACGCAAACCACCGAATTAATGGTGCCTAGTGTGGCCGAATACATTCGAATTTATAAAATCGGTTTCCTAAATTCGAATTATATAAATTCGAATTAATCCTGTAGTGTAGACATACCCTAAGTGTAGTTAAGCACTGGAAGAAGTTACCTAGGGAGGTTGTGGAATCTTCACTATTGGATGTTAAGAACAGGTTAGACAAACATCTGTCAGTGATGATCTAGCAACTTAGTCCTCCCTCAGTTCAGGGGATTGGACTACATGATCTATCAAGGTCCCTTCCAGTCCTACATTTTGATGAGTTTATGATTCTTTAATTATGTTGAAATAATATCTAAAATTACTAATACTCATGCACTACTCTGAAAGCTTAAGATACTACATATATACTTTTTTCTGTATATTCATCTATCACTTGAGAACTTTAAAACTAGACAGGACATAGTACTAGATAATATACACCTCTACCCCGATATAACGCTGTCCTCGGGAGCCAAAAAATCTTACCGCGTTATAGGTGAAACCGCTTTATATCGAACTTGCTTTTATCCGCTGGAGCGCGCAGCCCCACCGCGCTGCTTTACCGCGTTATATCCGAATTTGTGTTATATCGGGTCGCATTATATCGGGGTAGAAGTGTACTGTGTTGTCAATATTTCCAAACTCTTCATAGTGTGATTGACTTTCCAAAACAGATTGTCTTCTAGACAGTTCCCCTTCTACTTGTGATTATGCAGACTATCTCCCCTCCCTTTCACAAGCTCATACCATCCCTTTTGCAAATACAGCAATTGCTAACATGGAAAGCTATTACGTGGAATACATTATTACTAGCTTAAGCTGTCTTTTAGTGCAATTTTGCAGTAGAAATAATGAGGAGAAGCCAGCACCATATGAGTAGTCCAGGCCTGCACAACATACGGCCCGCGGGCCACATGCGGCCTGCGTGGGCTCACTGTGCGGCCCGCGGGAGGGTGAATAGCTGGGCTCACTGTGCGGCCCGCATCAGCCGGTTGGCTGGCTGGCTGGCTGGTAGGTGGGCGGGGTGGTGAAGGGGCCAGTGTGAGGCTGGACTCCGGAGAGTGAGGGTGAGCCAGTGGCAGGAGGTAAGAGACCAGGCAAGTGAGCTGGCGGTGGGGGAGGGGTGGCTAAGGCGGCGAGCGGGGAGGCAGGTGAGCCGGAGGGGGGGGCTGAGGAGGCGAGCGGGGGGCAGCTGAGCTGGCGGTGGGGGAGGGGGGTCTGAGGAGGCGAGCGGGGGGGGCAGGTGAGCCGGAGGTGGGGGCTGAGGATGCGAGCGGGGGAGCAAGTGAGCCGGAGGGGGGGCTGAGGAGGCGAGCGCGGGGCAGGTGAGCTGGAGGGGGGGGCTGAGGAGGCGAGCGGGGGAGCAAGTGAGCCGGAGGGGGGGG
Source organism: Emys orbicularis (assembly GCF_028017835.1). Classification (NCBI taxonomy): domain Eukaryota; kingdom Metazoa; phylum Chordata; order Testudines; family Emydidae; genus Emys; species Emys orbicularis. The sequence continues at coordinate 128,036,929 of NC_088684.1, forward strand.
CTGAGGAGGCGAGCGGGGGGGCAGGTGAGCCGGAGGGGGGGGCTGAGGAGGCGAGCGGGGGGGGCAGGTGAGCTGGAGGGGGGGGCTGAGGAGGCGAGCGGGGGGGCAGGTGAGCTGGCGGTGGGGGAGGGGTGGCTGAGGAGGCAAGCGGGCGGGGGGGCAGTGGTGGGGGGGGATTTGGGAGAGAGGTTTTTGTGTTACATGTGCAGCTGAAGAGGCAAGCGGGCGGGGGGGCAGTGGTGGGGGGGGCAATTGGGAGAGAGGTTTTTCTGTTGCACGTGCAGCTGAAGAGGCAAGCGGGCGGGGGGGCAGTGGTGGGGGGGCAATTGGGAGAGAGGTTTTTGTGTTACACGTGCAGCTGAAGAGGCAAGCAGCGGGGGAAGGGGGGAAGGTGAGCTGGCAGGGGAGGGGTAGCTGAGGAGGCAAGCGGGCGTGGGGCAGTGGTGGGGGGGCAATTGGGAGAGAGTTTTTTCTGTTGCACGTGCAGCTGAAGAGGCAAGCGGGCGGGGGGGGCAGTGGTTGGGGGGCAATTGGGAGAGAGTTTTTTCTGTTGCACGTGCAGCTGAAGAGGCAAGCGGGCGGGGGGGCAGTGGTTGGGGGGCAATTGGGAGAGAGTTTTTTGTGTTACACGTGCAGCTGAAGAGGCAAGCAGCGGGGGAAGGGGGGGAAGGTGAGCTGGCAGGGGAGGGGTAGCTGAGGAGGCAAGCGGGCGTGGGGCAGTGGTGGGGGGGCAATTGGGAGAGAGGTTTTTCTGTTGCACGTGCAGCTGAAGAGGCAAGCAAAACCCCTTTTCTGAAGGTTACCAAACCTCCCAGACAAATCCTACCTTGTTACAGGGAAGTTAAAAATGGATCTTAGTTTTAAGTTGTGATCAGTCTGAACTATGGAGTGGTTACCACTGGCCCATTACATCCAGGTGAGCATCTCTATATAGCAGCATTGGGCCTGATCTGGCTCCCATCCTCTCTCCAAGGGTTGCAGCTGTCTGGAGGTGCTGCCTTCCCTGCCTTCCTCATTCACACCTCATTCATTCAACAGGACAATCGATTACAAAGTGGGGGGAAGATCTTATTCTACTTCTAGCAAAAAGACATTTTTCTTTTACCTTAATTATACTACCTCAGGTGCCCGCTATAACATATTACCAAGGTTCAATACAAAGTCATATAAAAGTTATACAAAAATGCATAATGCAGAGATTTATCTACAACTGCATTGATTGACTGCTGTATGCAATAATATAGTGACCCCTGGGTCTTTAAATGAGGCTTTATACTGGGGGGGGGGGGGCGAGCGGCGAGTCGGAGGCGAGCAGGTGGGCAAAGAGGCGAGCAGTGAGCCAGCAGGGGTTCTAGGGCCGGGCATGGGGGTTTCTGGAAGGGGAGGGAGGAGGTGAAAGGAGGCGAGTGGTGGGTGGGGGACTGACTAGGAGGGACACAGCAAGCCAGCGGGGGGGGGCTAGGGGGTGAGGAGGGGTGTGATGGTGGGGCCAAGCAGGGAAGGGGTGGATCCTATTTTACTGCTGTGATCTGGTCAACCTATGTATGCCGTTTCTTTCCCCCTCTACACTACAGGCTTCCACACACTGTCAGTGCCTTCCTAGTGTGCCATACGCCGTGAGATATCTCTTTTCTTTGTGTGTGACTTTATTCAACAAAATCTTGAGCTTCATAATGGATACCATGAGTGAAAAGAGAAAGAGAAAAATAGAATCAGAGCACAGAGTTTTCAACACTGAATGGACTAATAAATACTTATGTACTGTTTCCAAAGACAAAATACTGTGCCTCGTGTGTCGTGAAACGTTAGCCGTTCCGAAAGAATACAACCTTCGGCGGCACTTTGAAACTAAACATCCCAATCTCGCCAAATTGAACCCAAATGAAAAAATAATGAAAGCAGCCAGTTTAGCGAAAAACCTTAGGCCAGGTCTACACTACCGCGGTAGTTCGACAGCTGGCAATCGAACTTCCGGGTTTGATTTATCGCGTCTGGTCTGGACGCGATATATCGATCCCGGAAGCGCTCGCCGTCGACTGCGGTACTCCAGCTTGGCGAGAGGAGTACCGCGGAGTCGACGGGGAGCCTGCCTGCCGCGTGTGGACCGCGTCTGAACCGCGGTAAGTTCGAACTAAGGTATGTCGACTTCAGCTACGTTATTCACGTAGCTGAAGTTGCGTACCTTAGTTCGAATTTGGGGGTTAGTGTAGACCAGGCTTTAGTGGAGAACAGCTAAGGGCCTAAGACCAGTACCAGGGCTGCAGAGGGGCAGCCCAGCTATAGAGAGAGGCAGCAGGTCCAAACGCAACCTTGCCTGTAATGAGTGGCTTATACTGCAGTCTGCCCCAGGGCACAGGGGCTAGTTGCTGACTGGCAGTATACTGAGGCGAGTTGGGGAGAGGGTTGGGGGTTCCCCAGAGAGGGGAGACCTAGAGCCAGAGTGTGGGGGTATTGCCAGGGGGCAGCACGCCAGATCAAAGGGCACCGGGGTCTGGGAGGGACACGGGGGCAGCGGGACACTGGCCTGCAGAGGGCGCTCCAACGGCTGGATGAGCTAATTCCCAAGAAGACCAGCAGGAGGCGCCGCCTTACACGAGTGCTGGGGGGGGGTGTTTCGGCGGGGCTGGGCGGCACTGGGGGCGGGGTTTCAGCGGGGCTTGGGGGTTTCGGCCCTCGGCTATATTCTTTGGAGTAATATGGCCCTCGCCGCTTTACGAGTTGTGCAGGCCTGGAGTAGTCCATTCTCCATAGATCAGAATTTGGGAATCTTTGGGTTAGTAAAAAATTCTTTGGGCTAATACAAAGAGTTATTAGTCCTAATAACTCTTTGTATGCTTAATCTTTGTAATTCTGTACACACACACACACACACACGCGGAGTAGTATTGTTGCCATTACTGCGCCAAATCCTTCCTTGAGATTTCATAGTCACAGGGCCAAATTATGCTCTCAGGGTATGTCTACACTACGAGAGTAGTTCGATTTTAGTTAAATCGAATATGTGGAATCGATATTACAAAGTCGAACGTGTGTGTCCACACTAAGGACAGTAATTCGACTTTGTCAGTCCACACTAACGGGGCAAGCGTCGACATTGGAAGCGGTGCACTGTGGGCAGCTATCCCACAGTTCCCGCAGTCCCCGCTGCCCATTGGAATTCTGGGTCGAGCCACCATTGCCTTCTGGGTAAAAAAATGTGTCGAGGGTGCTTTTGGGTAACTGTCGTCATCCAACCGTCACTCCCGCCCTCCCTCCCTGAAAGCGCCGGCGGGAAATCAGTTCGCGCACTTTTCTAGTCAGTGACAGCGCGGACGCCACAGCACTGCGAGCATGGATCCCGCTGTGACCATCGCTGCAGTTGTGGCCGTTGTCAACGCATCGCAGCTCATCATCGACCTTTCACTGAGGCAGATAGAGAGAAATCAGGCGAGGAGGCTACGGCACCGGGGTCAGGACCTGAACTCCGAGAGTAGCACACACCTGTCTGAAACCACGACACCCAGTGCTGAGGACATCACGGTGGCAATGGGTCTTGTGGATACTGTGGAACGGCGATTCTGGGCCCGTGAAACAAGCACGGACTGGTGGGACCGCATAGTGCTTCAGGTCTGGGATGAATCCCAGTGGCTGCGAAACTTTCGCATGCGGAAGGGGACTTTCCTCGAACTTTGTGAGTTGCTGTCCCCTGCCCTGAAGCGCAAGGACACCCGGATGCGAGCAGCCCTGACTGTCCAGAAGCGAGTGGCCATAGCCCTCTGGAAGCTTGCAACGCCGGACAGCTACCGGTCAGTCGCGAACCAGTTTGGCGTGGGCAAGTCTACCGTGGGGGTTGTTGTCATGCAAGTAGCCAAGGCAATCGTGAAGGTACTGCTGTCAAAGGTAGTGACCCTGGGAAACGCGCAGGCCATCGTAGATGGCTTCGCCGCGATGGGATTCCCAAACTGCGGTGGGGCTATAGATGGGACTCACATCCCTATCCTGGGACCGGACCACCAGGCCAGCCAGTACATCAACCGAAAGGGCTACTTTTCAATGGTGCTGCAAGCACTGGTGGACCATAAGGGACGTTTTACTAACATCAACGTTGGATGGCCGGGCAAGGTTCATGACGCTCGCGTGTTCAGGAACTCTGGTCTGTTTAGAAGGCTGCAGGAAGGTATTTACTTCCCGGACCACAAAATAACTCTTGGGGATGTGGAGATGCCTACAGTGATCCTCGGGGACCCAGCATACCCGCTAATGCCCTGGCTCATGAAGCCCTATACTGGCGCCCTGGACACAGAAAAAGAACTGTTCAACTACCGGCTCAGCAAGTGCAGAATGGTGGTGGAGTGTGCTTTTGGCCGTCTCAAGGGGAGATGGAGAAGCTTACTGACTCGCTGTGATCTCAGCGAAACCAATATCCCCATTGTTATTGCAGCTTGCTGTGTGCTCCACAATCTCTGTGAGAGCAAGGGGGAGACCTTTATGGTGGGGTGGGAGGTTGAGGCAAATCGCCTGGCTGCTGATTACTCCCAGCCAGACAGCCGGGAGATTAGAAGAGCCCAGCGGGACGCACTGTGCATCCGGGAGGCTTTGAAAGACAGTTTCCAGACTGAGCAGGGTCACCAGTGAATTTTAAGTTTGTGGACTCAGAACCTGAACTTGCCACCGTTTCTTTACCCAGTTACCGTTGACTATCCTCTCCAGTTACATACCCCCTTCACCCCCTTCCCAAAAAATAAAATCTGTTCTGTTTTGTTAATGAACACCGTTGTCTTTATTACTGTTTTCGCGGGAATGTTTTAAACCTGGGACGCAGACTGTGGCGGGGTGCGGGTTTACTGTTGTGATGCAAATGATGCTTCTAAACTCCAGGAATGACGGGTTCCGCAGTGGTGGACTGGTTGTTTCAACAGAGCCTGCCAGCCCTCCTGGGCGGGACAGCGTGTATGTGTCGGCTATGTGACTGTCTGGCAGGGGGAGGAGGGTTACAACTCCCCTGCTGCGGGGCTCTGTGATGCATTAGATCTGTAACTGCCCTCCCCCGCCACAAAGTCACAGAGCAACCCCCCCCCCACAGAACATGAAAACCACCTCCCAGATTGAACAGGGTCACTAGTCACTGCACTGGGTATGTGTCCTGATCCTGGACCTGACCCCGCCTCTGTACCCTGGTAAAGGTGACTGTCCTGTCCAATTACCATGCCCCTTCCCCTCGTTCAGACAGACTCTCCTCCAAAATAAAATCATGGAAACAGTAATTAACAGAAACGAATATTTTATTATGAACCAGACATGAAACGTGGGGGTTGAAACTTGCACGGGGGCTTCTGTGAGGTGTGTAGGAAAGGACTTTTAAAATTTTGGGGAATGAGAGCCTTCTAGTGCTAGAGCAGTCTGCAGGGGTTGACTGAAAGTTTTAACGGCCCTTGCCGCCCCTCCTTCTTTGTACTTTGGGTGAGGGGGGTGTGGGACTTGGTGGCGGGGGAGGGCGGTTAGAGATAGACTGCAGCGGGGCTCTGTCCTCCTGCCTCCGGTCTTGCAGAACATCCACAAGGCGCCGGAGCGTGTCCGTTTGCTCCCTCAGAAGTCCAAGCAGCTTTTCAGTAGCCTGCTGGTCCTCCTGACGCCACCTCTCCTCCCGTTCCATGACTGCTCGGTGCATTTGGGACAAGTTCTCCCTCCACTGTGTCTGCTGGGCTGCCTGGGCTCGGGAACAGCTCATTAGTTCTGAGAACATGTCCTCCCGCGTCTTCTTCTTCCTCCTCCTAATCTGCGCTAGCCTCTGGGAGTGTGCTGACAGGCTGGGTTGGGAGACAGTCGCAGATGTGTCTGTGTGAATGGGAAAAATGGAGTGAATTCCTGAGACAGATAAATGAAGTTGTGTACAAAGAACCTAGTCTTTCTCTGTGAACAAGACCATGCACTGCACCTCTCACATGCGCACTCAGGACAAGGTCGAATTTTCAGCCATCGCCTTCAGTGCCTGGGGTCCTGCAGTGGTCTTGCAGTTATCTGAGAAGCGTGGCAGGACACCTGAACTTCTGTAGCGTGCAATCATGGTAAGCCGTAGACTTCTGGCTGCTTAAAACTGTACTAGTAGCACTGGCCTCCTTTCACATTGAAAGCAATGCCAGTCTCTGCTGCCAGCAATCAGGACAGCATGAACTATGCCCCTGTCCCACCCCCTCGCGGCTGTTCCAGGGAAAGATCCCTGTATGCTGCCCCTCTCCCTCCACCGCGTGGCTGTAAAGCAGTCCCAATACTAACATTCCCCTCCCTAATTCAAAGCAGGGCGTAATGAGCGACATCACCCTGCTGAGGATCTCGGAGTCCCAGAGGGAAAGGATGTTTCGAGAAAGCCTTCAGAAACCAGGGCCGTTTGCCGCTATGCTCTGCAGGGCGATGATACCAGAGTATCTGATGGTGTCGTGGCGCGGTAACGTGTCCTACCACGGAGGGCCCACTAAGATCGCCCTACCCAGGAACCTGATGAACAGGCTGGAAATGTACCTTCATGAGACCTACGAGGAGTTCTCCTATGAGGATTTCGCCTCCATCCCCGGCCATATTGACCGGATTTTCGCGTAGGTGCACTGGGACTAAAGAGTGGAGCGTCTTGGGCAGCATAATCATGACTTACCGGACATTGTAAAAAAATTTTTAAATACTTGGGACTAAATTGTGAAGAGCCTAAGGCAGACAAATCATGAAAAACCCTTTGTTACTATTGTAAATATTCCAGTTTTTTTGCAGATAATTGTTTACATGTTTAAGCACTTTAATAAACAGCCATTGTTAATATTATAAATATTCCAGTTCTTGTAAAAATAAATGTTTAGATATTTAAAGCACTCACTGCTTGATCCTTCCCCTGATTCTGTCTCCGGGGTAAGGGATGGGGACGGTTGGTAGGGGATCTCGGTAAGGGTGATGAAGAGCTCCTGGCTGTCGGGGAAATCAGCGGTGCCAGCGCTGTCGACTGCCTCGTCCTCCTCATCTCCTTCTTCATCTTCCCCGTCCGCTAACATGTCCGACGAGGAACCTGCCGCGGACAATATCCCATCCTCAGAGTCCACGGTCAGTGGTGGGGTAGTGGTGGCGGCCGCACCTAGGATGGAATGCAGTGCCTCGTAGAAACGGGATGTGTGGGGATGGGATCCGGAGCGTCCGTTTGCCTCTTTGGTTTTTTGGTAGCCTTGTCTCAGCTCCTTGATTTTCACGCGGCACTGCGTTGCATCCCGGCTGTATCCTCTCTCTGCCATGGCTTTAGAGATCTTCTCGTAGATCTTTGCATTCCGTCTTTTGGAGCGCAGCTCTGAAAGCACGGACTCATCGCCCCACACAGCGATGAGATCCAAGACTTCCCGATCAGTCCATGCTGGGGCCCTCCTTCTATTAGATTGCACGGCCATCTCTGCTGGAGAGCTCTGCATCGTTGCCAGTGCTGCTGAGCTCGCCACGCTGTCCAAACAGGGAATGAGATTCAAACTGCTCAGACAGGAAAAGGAATTCAAATTTTCCCGGGGCTTTTCCTGTGTGGCTGATCAGAGCATCCGAGCTCGGACTGCTGTCCAGAGCGTCAACAGAGTGGTGCACTGTGGGATAGCTCCCGGAGCTATTACCGTCGATTTCCATCCACACCTAGCCTAATTCGATATGGCCATTTCGAATTTAGCGCTACTCCTCTCGTTTTGGAGGAGTACAGAAGTCGAATTTAAGAGAGCTCTATGTCGAACTAAATAGCTTCGTGGTGTGGACGGGTACAGGGTTAATTCGATGTAACGGCGCTAAATTCGACATATCAGTTATACTAATGTAAAACCAGAGTAACTCCCATAATAGAGTAATAAAAAGCAGAATCTGCCCCATACATTCAATTTCTCAATATTTTCATATTCTACTAGGAATAAAATAGAACAACCTTCACTATTAGACATAACCCTGCTATTTCTCTGAGTAAATTAATGAAAATCTTTTGAAACATGAGTCACTCCAGCTAAGTGTAAAATGTGTGGCTGGGAAATGAATTCTAAAAGGTTAAAATTTACTTAGAAATATGCCATTAAAACACAAACAACAAGAGCCTAGTAACCACAAGGGCAGGTGAAACCCAAGTAGATGAGCTGAGCACTTCCAGCAAAAACACACCATTCACTTAATAGCACTGCTTAAAAAAATATTTTCTAAAAGGAGATAATAGGTCTGTTGTTAGTTTCAAAACAGTTCTTGGAGGGTGAGTATCTTGAACTGTCACAAAATGTTGCATCCATCTTATCTATTAACAGACTAGGGAAGACCATTTCCAGAATGCAAAACTTTAAAACTGGAGTTCACTTCTCAGGGTTACAGCTTTTAATGGACTGGCTGTCACTGATAAGAAAATGATGGAGGAGCACAATGTTCTTGCAATCTCATTAGCTGGATGTATTGTGTGATGTTAAAGTTACCAACCCGCAGCATACTAACACATACCAGCAGTAGAGGAGTGAAGGAGAAAGCAATTTAAAGTTATATATGAAACTTTTATACTTTGACTCTGGATTTAAAATAACAGTTTGCAACACATTATATTTTCATAATTTCTTCTGTGCCATGAAAAGTTCAATCTGTTACTGTTTTAAGATACAATTCCATCAGTGCTAAAAAAAAGTAGAATGTGTTTCTGGATGTGTTTTCCTGGAACAATGATGCTTTTTTTTCATAGATCTAAGATTTCAGCTACACTGCCTTCTTCTTGAGACAGAGAGATGAATATACCCAAGTGACACAAGGGGATTCTATCCTCACAACTGCTTGCCTAATACAGTTATTGGAGTGTAAATATGACATTCAAAAATATTTACCTATGGGAAAATCTAACTAGATGGACTGACCTTTAGTCGTTTACTCATCTGCAATAAAAGTCCGCTATTGGTATTTTATAATTATCTGTAACAGACATTGTTTAGAAATTACTTTAAAAAATTCTGATCACTTAATTGCTTCACAAAATAAAGCACATGGTACGCAATGGAAACTTTCATTCAGGGTACTGAATTATTAATATCTACAGTCTAGTTTGGCAACTACTGTACGAAACAGGCAAGTGGGAAATGAGAAATGTTGAAATATTCCCTTTATGATATTCCCTTCAAATTATTCATCAGGAAGATGGGTTGCCTACCTGTGGAACAAGGAGGAGGTTCAGATCAATGTAGAACTTCTTTTTCCATTGGAGGCAGAGGTTCCATTCTTCTGCACCAATTCCATAAGTGCTTATACCTTCCTAGTAGTATGACTCTCTTTCCCAGGACTCTCCTTCCCCTGGCTGATCCTAGATCTTCTCTGTGAGATTTCCCCAAGCAAAGAGCTCCATGGAAAAGTGCAGATAGCTTCAGGCTATATTAACTTTCCCCAGAGTTGCCCATGGACAATGTGGTGTAATGATTAGGCCTATTCCCTCTGCTGAAACCATTTGGTCTTCTCCACACGTGTAGAGCCTGGACACCACAGAGACATCTACAGAGTCTTAGTAAGAGGGGCCAGTATTGCAGAGGCATTGGGTACACCTCCATTTTCCAGTTGGGGCAATGGGAGATCCTTGTGCAGGTGTCCTATATGCATGGATATTGGGGGAGCAGATGTTCAGGCAAGCAAAAGTGTGGAGATCTTCTGTAGTCAGTCTGTCAGTGGCATTAGAGTATGTTCCTTTGTGAATAACTGAAGGAGAATACACATCTAAATTTAACTTTTTTCAGAAAGAGGGTGATTTTTATGAAATATTGGACATTATTATAGAATCTCTGGCACAAAACATGGGGGGATGACTCTGCTGCATCCAATAGAGTTATAAAGAGCAAAGAAAGAACATTCTAAGTCCTTGTCTACATGTGCGGCAGGGAGCTGCCAGAGCCATTTCCTGCTGCCTCCCTGCTGTGGGAGCCTTGCCTTGCAGCAGTTAAATGCAGGCTAGAACACCCATTATCACCTTTGCAGTGATAGGATAAAAAGGGCTACCACACTAGCCCACCTTTTTGCTCTGTGACTACAGACGTGTTAATGGGCCACTCTACCTTGAATGGTCCCTTAAAATATGAGCTAACGACTTCTGCTAAACAATTTGTTCCATCTTGCATTTAGCTGTGGTGCTTTTCCAGACCAGAAGAAAAGATCTGTGTGGTTCGAAAGCTTGTCTCTCTTGCCAACAGAAGTAGATCCAATAAAATATATTACTTCACCTGCCTTGTCTCTCTAATAGCTTGGGACTGACATGGCTACAACTAAACTGCATATATTATAATATTATCAGTCTATTTAGATTGTAGATCAGGGAACTTCCCTTTCTTTTGTGTCTTGTGCCACGATACACAACAAATAACACCATGATTTGTTAATATTGTGCTGAATATGCTTGATTCAAGTCCTATTAAGGTCAGATTAACTTTGAATATTTGTTCTGTCAAATGAAAAACTGAAAAAGTACTGAAACAAATATGCACAGACAAATTAAAGTATACCAGAGGAGTTATTTTTATGTTATTGTTGGAGCTGTAAAAGCACTACCCCCCTCATTAAGCATTTCGTCTGACCCCTGTTATTTTCATTCTCAAGTACTGCATTCTCTGGCCTTGGCTACACTTGCGAGTTGCAGCGCTGTAAAGCCGCCCCCAGCGCTGTAACTCACTCCCCGTCCACACTGGCAAGGCATTTGCAGCGCTGTATCTCCGTGGTTGCAGCGCTGCATGTACTCCACCTCTCCTAGAGGAATAGCGAGTGCAGCGCTGCCGCTGCAGCGCTGCGGCGCCAGTGTGGCCACCCAATGCGCTGTGAATGGCCTCCAGAATTATTCGGCAGTATCCCACAATGCCTGTTCTAGCCACTCTGGTCATCAGTTCAAACTCTACTGCCCTGGCCTCAGGTAACCAACCATGTGACCGACCCTTTACATTCCCCAGGAATTTTAAAAATCCCCTTCCTGTTTGCTCAGCCTGGCGTGGTGTGGAGTGCTATCAGCGAATCTTTCCAGGTAACCATGCCTCCACGTGCCAAGCGAGCCCCAGCATGGAGCAATGGTGAGTTGCTGGACCTCATCAGTGTTTGGGGAGAGGAAGCTGTACAGTCCCAGCTGCGCTCCAGCCGTAGGAATTACGATACCTTCAGGAAGGTATCAAAGGACATGATGGAAAGGGGCCATGACTGGGACCCCCTGCAGTGCAGGATTAAAGTGAAGGAGCTGCGGAGTGCCTACCGCAAAGCCCGCGATGCAAACGGCCGCTCGGGTGCTCCCCCCGCGACCTGCCGATTCTACAAAGAGCTGGATGCGATACTTGGGGTTAACCCCACCTCCACTCCGAGCACCACCATGGACACTTCAGAGCCGGTGGGGGGGAGGGTGGGAGGAGGAAGAGGAGGAGGAGGAGGAGGAGGAAAACGGGAGTGATGGTGGTGGGCCTGATGGAGACACCCCGGAATCCCTGGAGCCATGCAGCCAGGAGCTCTTCTCGAGCCAGGAGGAAGGTAGCCAGTCGCAGCGGCCGGTACTTGGTGGAGGACAAACGGAAGAGCAGGTTCCCGGTAAGCAGTTTTTTTTTTCGGGAAGGAATTTTTTCGGTGTGGGCTCTTCGGGAGAGGAGGCTTAGGCATGCATGCCTAGATGCAGAATAGTGCATTGATGTGGTTTATCACATCGCGGTAATCGGCCTCGGTAATCTCCTCGAATGTCTCATCCAGAACGTGTGCAATGCGCTTGCCCAGGTTTATCGGGAGAGCCGCCGTGGTCCTTGTCCCAGCCAGGATAACGTGTCCGCGCCACTGTGCTGCGAGGGGAGGGGGGACCATTGCTGCACACAGGCAAGCTGCATATGGGCCAGGGCGGAAGCCGCATTGCAGTAGAATACCCTCCCTTGCTTCCCAGGTCACCCTCAGCAGCGAGATATCATCCAGGACAAACTCCTGTGGAAAATGTTGGGACAGTGTTCAGTGTAGGTGCCCCCTGAAGCTGTTGGCTCTCCCCAAGGCACAGAAACCCAGAGGACAGTGCAGCCCTGAAACAATCAGTCCCCCTTACTCACCATTGTGAGGCTCCCGTGGGATATGTGTGCTCTGTTTTGGACGGGAAAATTATGCTATTGTGTAGACCCTGTGTGTTTTCTACTCCTTAAGTGCGGGGGGGATCATTACTCTGTCTGGTATGAACAATGCTGCCTCTGTTAAATGTTGCATTTTGCCTATACAGCTGCATCAACCTTGAGACCTCAGCCGTCCCTCTTATCACCTGCTCAGAGACTGCAAAGACTCAGGAAGAGACTGCGAAAAAGCAAAGAAGACATGCTGCAAGAAGTGATGCGGCAATCTATTAAAGAGAATGAGAAAGCACAGGACTGGAGGGAGAGAGAAAGCAGGATCCGCCAGGAAAATGCAGCGCACCGGTGGCAAAGCACCGCGCACCGGCAGCAAAGCACTGATAGGCTCATAAGCATCCTGGAGCGCCAAGCAGATGCTATCCAGGAGCTGGTAGCCATGCAGAAAGAGGAGCAGTACCGCAAACGCAAACGCCACCCCCCCCTACAGCCCTTGTCCCAAAACTCTTTCCGTTGTGCCCCACTGTCACCTCCAACCCACTTTCCCCAACTTCCGTGTTCTTCACGCCACCCGCTGCCTCCAACACCAGTATCTTCACCACCCAGCCCTGAAAACCACGACCTTTACCCTCTGCACTCAACCCCCATCACCATGCAGTATAGCTATCCTGAAGTGCAGCACTCACTGCACAGCACACCAGACAGGACATATGCGAATCTGTGATTGTACTGTTCCCCACTCCACCCCCTTGTTTCTTTTCAATAAATAATTTTTTTTTCTTTTCAATAAATGGATTCTTTGGCTTTGAAAACATTCTTTATTATTGCATAAAGTAAAAGACTCCTTAGCCCAGGAACTAAACAGGCACTGCAAGTCTGCTTGTCTGCTAAGCAGACACTGATTCCTAAAGACTGGAACTACTGCACTTCACTCCTGTGCAGGGCACCAGATATCACTGCTGATTTTCAGCCTCAAATTGCTCCCTCAAGGCATCCCTAATCCTTGCAGCCCCGCGCTGGGCCCCTGTAATAGCCCTGCTCTCTGGCTGTGCAAATTCAGCCTCCAGGTGTTGAACCTCGGAGGTCCATGCCTGAGTGAAGCTTTCACCCTTCCCTTCACAAATATTATGGAGGGCACAGCACGCAGATATAACTGTGGGGATGCTGTTTTCAGCCAAGTCCAGCTTCCCATACAGAGATCGCCAGCGGCCCTTTAAACGGCCAAAGGCACACTCCACAGTCATTCGGCACCGGCTCAGCCTGTAGTTGAACCGTTCCTTGCTGCTGTCAAGGCTCCCTGTGTAGGGTTTCATGAGCCACGGCATTAACGGGTAAGCGGGATCTCCAAGGATCACAATGGGCATTTCAACTTCCCCTACCATGATCTTCCGCTCTGGGAAAAAAGTCCCGGCCTGCATCTTCCTGAACAGCCAAGTGTTCCGAAAGATGCGTGCGTCATGCACCTTTCCGGGCCAGCCTGTGTTAATGTCAATGAAACGCCCACGGTGATCCACAAGCGCCTGGAGAACCATAGAGAAATACCCCTTCCGATTAACGTACTCGGATCCTAGGTGGGGTGGTGCCAGAATAGGAATGTGCGTCCCATCTATCGCCCCTCCACAGTTAGGGAACCCCATTTGTGCAAAGCCATCCACTATTTCCTCCACGTTACCCAGAGTCACGGTTCTTCTGAGTAGGATGCGATTAATGGCCTTGCAAACTTGCATCAACACGATTCCAACGGTCGACTTTCCCACTCCAAACTGGTTTGCGACCAACCGGTAGCTGTCTGGAGTTGCCAGCTTCCAGATTGCAATAGCCACCCGCTTCTCCACTGGCAGGGCAGCTCTCAATCTCGTGTCCTTGCGCCGCAGGATGGGGGCAAGCTCCTCACACAGTGCCATGAAAGTGGCTTTTCTCATCCGAAAGTTCTGCAGCCACTGCTCGTCATCCCAGACTTCCATGACGATGTGATCCCACCCTTCAGTGCTTGTTTCCCGAGCCCAAAAGCGGCGTTCCACGGTGCTGAGCATGTCCGTGAATGTCACAAGCAATTTCGTATCGTACGCATTACGCGGCTCGATAGCATCGTCGGACTCCTCACCCTCACTCTCACTGTCACTTTGGATCTTAAGGAATAGTTCGACAGCCAAACGTGACGTGCTGGCGAGACTCGTCAGCATACGCCTCAGCAGTTCGGACTCCATTTCCTGCAGACAGATCGCGCTGCACTCTGAAACCGTTGAAAGATGGCGCCAAAGGTGGACGGAAACAAAGGGATTTCTGGGATGCGAAGCGATGCATCATGGGGCATTGAGACAGGACCCAGAATCCCCCGCACCCACGCCCCCTTCCCACAACCCACGGCGCCAGAATGGGAAAAGGTGCTCTGTGGGATAGCTGCCCATAATGCACCGCTCCCAACAGCGCTGCAATTGCCGCAAATGTGGCCACGACAGTGCACTGGGCAGCTGTCAGTGTGGACAGACTGCAGCGCTTTCCCTACTCAGCTGCACGAAGTCAGGTTTAACTCACAGCGCTGTACATTGGCAAGTGTAGCCAAAGCCTCTGTGGCAATGCTGACAACCATTTGAAAGGTTTGAAAGGGATATAAAGCTCCGAGTTTAAGGATTTAAAACAATCCCTCACTACTGGGGAATAGGATGAGACATTCATGGACTAAGTAAAGCACAGCTCTGATCAGTCTGGCAGTGTCTATGTTCCTATAATGGGGTTGGCATCTTTAGTCTAATATGAATTCATTAGGATAATTCTTTTTTCTCTGATGTCAAGGCTGCAAACAGACAGAAAATAAGTAGGGCTGTCGATTAATCACAGTTAACTCACATGATTAAAAAAAATAATCACGATTTAAAAAAATAAGCATGATTAATCGCCGTTTTAAACAATAGAATACCATGATTAATCGCACTGTTAAACAATGGAGTACCAATTGAAATGTATTAAATATTTTGGATGTTTTTCTACATTTTCAAATATATTGATTTCTCAACACAGAATACCAAGTGTACAGTGCTCACTTTATATTGTTATTTTTTATTACAAATATTTGCACTGTAAAAGTGATAGACAAAATAAATAATATTTTTCAAGTCACCTCATACAAGTACTGTAGTGCAATCTCTTTATCATGAAAGTACAATTTACAAATTTAGATTTTTGTTGTTGTTATATAACTGCTCTCAAAAACAAAACAATGTAAAACTTTAGAGCCTACAAGTCCACTCAGTCCAATTTTTGTTCAGCCAATCGCTAAGACAAACAAGTTTGTTTACATTTACGGGAGAGAATGCTTCTGCTTCTTATTTACAATGTCATCTGAAAGTGAGAACAGGCGTTCATGTGGCACTTCTGTAGTCAGCATTGCAAGGTATTTACATGCCAGATATGCTAAACATTTGTATGCCCCTTCATGCTTCAACCACCATTCCAGAAGACATGCTTCCATGCTGATGACGCTCGTTAAAAAAATAATGCATTAATTAAATTTGTGAATTAACTCCTTGGGGGAGAATTGTATGTCTTCTGCTCTCTGTTACCTGCATTCTGCCACATAGTTCATGTTAATGAAGTCTCAGATGATGACCTAGCACATGTTGTTCATTTAAAGAACACTTTCACTGCATCTGAGAAAATGCAAAGAGAGTACCAATGTGAGATTTCTAAAGAGAGCTACAGCACTCATTCCAAGGTTTAAGAATCTGAAGTGCCTTCCAAAATCTGAGAGGGACGAGGTGTGGAGCATGCTTTCAGAAGTCTTAAAAGAGTAACAATCTGATGTGGAAACTACAGAACCCGAACCACCAAAAAAAATAAAAAATAAAAAATAAAAAAATCAACCTTCTGCTGGTGGCATCTGACTCAAATGATGAAACTGGACATGTGTTCTTCCACACTTCTTTGAAGCATTGTTGAGCAGAACCTGTCATCAGCTTGGACACATGTCCTTTGGAATGGTGGTTGAAGCATGAAGGGACATGTGAATATTTAGCGCATCTGGCATGCAAATATCTGGTGACACCAACTACAACAATGCCAGGTGACATTGTAAACAAGAAGCGGGCAGCATTATCTTCTGCAAATGTAAACAAACTTGTTTGTCTGAATGATTGGCTGAACAAGAAATAGGACAGAGTGGATTTGTAGGCTCTAAAGTTTTACGTTGTTTTATTTTTGAACGCAGGTTTTTTTTTTTTTTTGGTACATAATTCTACATTTGTAAGTTCAACTTACTGTAGTGCAATCTCTTTACCATGAACTTGTATTCGGTGAATTGAAAATACTATTTCTTTTGTTTTTTACAGTGCAAATATTTGTAATAAAAATAAATATAAAGTGAGCTATTTACACTTTGTATTCTGTGTTGTAATTGAAATCAATATATTTGAAAATGTAGAAAACGTCCACAAATATTTAAATACAAGGTATTCTATTATTAACAGTGTGATTAATCATTATTAATTTTTTTAATCACTTGACAGCCCTAAAAATAAGGCATTAATATATTGTTTGTAAGATTAAATTTTCTGTTTACCATTTTCTTTCTTTTTAAATATTTAAAAATATAATCTCAATAAAAAAAAAGTTAATACTTCACAAAAAAAACTCCACAAAAATCTTGCCATAGACGTCCTCCGGTCACCTTACCACTCTTGATCTAGAACAGTGGGTCTCAAACTTTTTTACTGGCAACCCCTTTCACATCACAAGCCACTGAGTGTAACCCCCCTTATAAATTAAAAACACTTTTTTATATATTTAACACCATTATAAATGATGGAGGCAAGCGGGTTTTGGGGTGGAGGTTGACAGCTCACGACCCCCCATGTAATGACCTCCCAACCCCCAGTTTGAGAACCCCTGATCTAGAATATGTTGTGTCCAATTGCTCCATAGATGCACAAAGGAAATGGGGAGGATGTGAGAAGCTTCCCCATCTGTACTCCATGGGGTGTAAGACATGGCCCACTCCCCCATCTCACACCAGCCACCAGAGCTGGTTAGCAGTGTTCTATGCAGTACCCCTGTGGAGATGCAGCAGTGGGCTTGTTTCTTCCACACGGTAGGGAGCTGGAGGAGGGCTTTGGGGTTAGTGTCTAAGGGATTTGTTGAGCCCAAAACATGCAAAAGAGTGGGGTGGAGGGATGGGGAGAGGGATGGGGATGGGGAGCTAAGGCTTACAAAACTGGGTGACTCCCCATTAGAAAATTGAATCCATAATTAGGCACCTAAAAAAAGGGTCCTGATTTTCAGGGGGGATGGATTCCCTTCCCACAATGGAATATCAAAGAGATTGAAGATTACAATTTATCTCACCCACAGAATAAAATCAGTTAAGCCCTTTGGAGGAAAATGTTACCAGTATTGCCAACCTCAAGAAATCAAAAATGATGGGAACCCCCCAAAGTCATGAGATTGTCTCCCAAAATCATTATATTTTAAACAACCTCCAATCATTTTTTCAGACTGTCTTTTGTCTTTTTAACTCCCCACTGCCAATGTGTGTGTGATAATTTCATGCTGAAGAATCAACCTTTAATGCACACAAAAATGCACGCCTCTTCCTGGCTGCTAAGATGGAGACTCCGCTTATCCTCCACAGAGGGAGTTTGCCTGGGAGCTGTCTGAGAGGAGGTACGCTAAGTGCTGCATTAGGGGGGCTGTGTTGGTGGGCCTTGAGTGGGCCTGACTGGTATATAAGGGCAGTCAGCAGCGAACCAGCTGAGCGGTGAACAGCAGAGGCTAACAGAAGGAGTTTGCCTGGGAGCTGTCCGAGAGGAGCTCACTGAGGCTTTCATCTGCAGGTTTCTCTGAGTAGTTCTTGCAACAGCTGAGGAAGCTCTTAAGAGGAAGGTGATATGGAAGGTGAGCGATCAGCTGTTGTAACCTGCACAGGTTGTGCCATATTTGTCTTTCTTCCACAGGACAGAAGCGACTTTGTCTGTACAAAGTGCAAGCTGGTCTCCATATTGGAAGAGAAGGTTAGAGGTCTGGAGAAACGAGTATCGACTCTGCGTTGCATAAGGGAAAATGAAGATTTCCTGGACAGACGTCAGAAGATGCTTCTACGGCCACAATGTTCTGAAGATTCAGAGCAGGCGCAGCAGGGACAGACGGATGATGAAGAAGTTTGGTAGCATGTGACCTCCAGAAGGAGAAAGAGGAGCGTCCATGTACCAGCAATGGAGATACAGGTGAGCAATCGTTTCCATGTTCTCTCTACAGGTACTAATGCGGAGAGTGGAGTAGATGACCCATCTGAGGGAAGGGAGCAGAAGGAGACTCCACCGATTGGAAGGCAAAAGATGCACTGTCCTAGGGATGGGGGTTCCACGACCACCACTCCCAAGAGGAGGAGGAGGGTGGTGGTGGTCGGGGACTCCCTCCTCAGGGGGACTGAGTCATCTATCTGCCGCCCCGACCGGGAAAACCGAGAGGTCTGCTGCTTGCCAGGAGCTAGGATACACGATGTGACGGAGAGACTGCCGAGACTCATCAAGCCCTCGGATCGCTACCCCTTCCTGCTTCTCCACGTGGGCACCAATGATACTGCCAAGAATGACCTTGAGTGGATCACTGCAGACTACGTGGCTCTGGGAAGAAGGATAAAGGAGTTTGAGGCGCAAGTGGTGTTCTCGTCCATCCTCCCTGTGCAAGGAAAAGGCCTGGGTAGAGACCGTCGAATCGTGGAAGTCAATGAATGGCTACGCAGGTGGTGTCGGAGAGAAGGCTTTGGATTCTTCGACCATGGGATGGTGTTCCAAGAAGGAGGAGTGCTGGGCAGGGACGGGCTCCACCTAACGAAGAGAGGGAAGAGCATCTTCGCCAGCAGGCTGGCTAACCTAGTGAGGAGGGCTTTAAACTAGGTTCACCGGGGGAAGGAGACCAAAGCCCTGAGGTAAGTGGGGAAATGGGATCCTGGGAGGAAGCACAAGCAGGAGAGCGCAAGAGGGGAGGACTCCTGTCTCATACTGAGAAAGAGGGACGATCAGTGAGTTATCTTAAGTGCTATACACAAATGCAAGAAGCCTGGGAAACAAGCAGGGAGAACTGGAAGTCCTGGCACAGTCAGGGAACTATGATGCGATTGGAATAACAGAGACTTGGTGGGATAACTCACATGACTGGAGTACTATCATGGATGGATATAAACTGTTCAGGAAGGACAGGCAGGGCAGAAAAGGTGGGGGAATTGCGTTGTATGTAAGAGAGGAGTATGACTGCTCAGAGCTCCGGTATGAAACTGCAGAAAAACCTGAGTGTCTCTGGATAAAGTTGAGAAGTGTGAGCAACAAGGGTGATGTCGGGGTTGGAGTCTGCTATAGACCACCAGACCAGGGGGATGAGGTGGACGAGGCTTTCTTCTGGCAACTAGCAGAAGTTGCTAGATCGCAGGCCCTGGTTCTCATGGGAGACTTTAATCACCCTGATATCTGCTGGGAGAGCAATACAGCGGTGCACAGACAATCCAGGAAGTTTTTGGAAAGTGTAGGGGACAATTTCCTGGTGCAAGTGCTGGAGGAACCAACTAGGGGCAGAGCTTTTCTTCACCTGCTGCTCACAAACAGGGAAGAATTAGTAGGGGAAGCAAAAGTGGATGGGAACCTGGGAGGCAGTGACCATGAGATGGTCGAGTTCAGGATCCTGACACAAGGAAGAAAGGAGAGCAGCAGAATATGGACCCTGGACTTCAGAAAAGCAGACTTTGACTCCCTCAGGGAACAGATGGGCAGGATCCCCTGGGAGAATAACATGAAGGGCAAAGGGGTCCAGGAGAGCTGGCTGTATTTTAAAGAATCCTTATTGCGGTTGCAGGAACAAACCATCCCGATGTGTAGAAAGAATAGTAAATATGGCAGGCGACCAGCTTGGCTAAACAGTGAAATCCTTGCTGATCTTAAACGCAAAAAAGAAGCTTACAAGAAGTGGAAGATTGGACAAATGACCAGGGAGGAGTATAAAAATATTGCTCAGGTATGCAGGAGTGAAATCAGGAAGGCCAAATCACACTTGGAGTTGCAGCTAGCAAGAGATGTTAAGAGTAACAAGAAGGGTTTCTTCAGGTATGTTAGCAACAAGAAGAAAGTCAAGGAAAGTGTGGGCCCCTTACTGAATGAGGGAGGCAACCTAGTGACCGAGGATGTGGAAAAAGCTAATGTACTCAATGATTTTTTTGCCTCTGTCTTCACAAACAAGGTCAGCTCCCAGACTGCTGCACTGGGCAGCACAATATGGGGAGAAGGTGACCAGCCCTCTGTGGAGAAAGAAGTGGTTCGGGACTATTTAGAAAAACTGGACGTGCACAAGTCCATGGGGCCGGATGCGCTGCATCCGAGGGTGCTAAAGGAGTTGGCGGATGAGATTGCAGAGCCATTAGCCATTATTTTTGAAAACTCATGGCGATCGGGGGAGGTCCCGGATGACTGGAAAAAGGCTAATGTAGTGCCCATCTTTTAAAAAGGGAAGAAGGAGGATCCGGGGAACTACAGGCCAGTCAGCCTCACCTCAGTCCCTGGAAAAATCATGGAGCAGGTCCTCAAGGAATCAATTATGAAACACTTAGAGGAGAGGAAAGTGATCAGGAACAGTCAGCATGGATTCACCAAGGGGAAGCCGTGCCTGACTAACCTAATTGCCTTCTATGATGAGATAACTGGCTCTGTGGATGAGGGGAAAGCAGTGGATGTGTTATTCCTTGACTTTAGCAAAGCTGTTGATACGGTCTCCCACAGTATTCTTGCCAGCAAGTTAAAGAAGTATGGGCTGGATGAATGGACTGTAAGGTGGATAGAAAGCTGGCTAGATCGTCAGGCTCAACGGGTAGTGATCAATGGCTCCATGTCTAGTTGGCAGCCAGTTTCAAGCGGAGTGCCCCAAGGGTCGGTCCTGGGGCTGGTTTTGTTTAATATCTTTATTAATGATCTGGAGGATGGTGTGGACTGCACTCTCAGCAAGTTTGCCGATGACACTAAACTAGGAGGCATGGTAGATACACTAGAGGGTAGGGATCGGATACAGAGGGACCTAGACAAATTAGAGGATTGGGCCAAAAGAAACCTGATGAGGTTCAACAAGGACAAGTGCAGAGTCCTGCACTTAGGACGGAAGAATCCCATGCACAGCTACAGACTAGGGACCGAATGGCTAGGTAGCAGTTCTGCAGAAAAGGACCTAGGGGTCACAGTGGACGAGAAGCTGGATATGAGTCAACAGTGTGCTCTTGTTGCCAAGAAGGCTAACGGCATTTTGGGCTGTATAAGTAGGGGCATTGCCAGCAGATCGAGGGACGTGATCGTTCCCCTTTATTCGACATTGGTGAGGCCTCATCTGGAGTACTGTGTCCAGTTTTGGGCCCCACACTACAAGAAGGATGTGGAAAAATTGGAAAGAGTCCAGCGGAGGGCAACAAAAATGATTAGGGGTCTGGAGTGCATGACTTATGAGGAGAGGCTGAGGGAACTGGGATTGTTTAGTCTCCAGAAGAGAAGAATGAGGGGGGATTTGATAGCAGCCTTCAACTACCTGAAGGGGGGTTCCAAAGAGGATGGAACTCGGCTGTTCTCAATGGTGGCAGATGACAGAACAAGGAGCAATGGTCTCAAGTTGCAGTGGGGGAGGTCTAGGTTGGATATTAGGAAACACTATTTCACTAGGAGGGTGGTGAAGCACTGGAATGCGTTACCTAGGGAGGTGGTGGAGTCTCCTTCCTTGGAGGTTTTTAAGGCCCGGCTTGACAAAGCCCTGGCTGGGATGATTTAGTTGGGAATTGGTCCTGCTTTGAGCAGGGGGTTGGACTAGATGACCTCCTGAGGTCCCTTCCAACCCTGATATTCTATGATTCTATGATTCCTCACCCCTAAGATAGGTGAACTGCCATCCGTTTCCTATTGCTCTCTTGATTCTCTTCTCTTCTAGTTTTCTAGTTTATTTCTTTTGTTAAAGGAAGGACTGGATGATAAATAGTTTGAGAGCCACTGAGCTAATTCATGCATCACAATTCACATTCACACATAGAACTTACATTATTTTTTAGGATTGATGAGTTTCAGATAAATGTGTTAAAGAATTTTATATCAACTCCTGCTTTCTGAATTTAGCCAAACCGGGTGTGGCGTAACATGTCAGGAGAAGGGTTTTAGACAAAAATTAGACACTGCTCTATGCAGAGAATCATGCTCCCAACTTTTTATCCCAACGTTGTATGCAACAGCAAAAGAGAAATATACTCTGTTACTATATGAGTAACTTTATGTGTTATGCAGTACTGCAATAAATAAGTATGAAATAACTAATCAGTGTTAGCTAATGGGCAGCTAACCAGGAACTAGCATCCTCAGTGACAAATTGTTATGTCATCTCCCTGCACTGAATATTTAAAAAATATTAAATGCTGAAAGTATTTGTAGTATTCCAAAAATGGCCTATAATGACAGAGTTTCTATGCAAAAAGACTATATCAACCATTCAGATAAATAATAATGTCACAGTACAAACAACCTGCGATTAGTTGAGCCTTTTGCAAGAAGCAACACTCCCCTGACACTCCTCCCTCCCCCACTTCTCTGGAACATCTCTGCAGCACTAAGCAGCACTCCCTGCTGCCTGCTGCCCTGGGAAGTGGTTGCCACTTCCCAGGTAGATGAGATGCCTCAGGGCACTCTGAAGAATCACAGAAAATCTGTTGCCTCATCTAGGGCAGTCCTGAAAATCCTGGGAATGGACGAGCTTGTTGCATCGTCATAATGAAAGCTCCTCCTTGCCAAAAATCCTGAGATGCTCAATTAATTCTGGAAAGTTGGTAATACTGTGTTACTTGCTATGTTATGGTTTTCTAGAATCTCAATATTTCTAAGTATCAGAAGGGTAGCTGTGTTAGTCTGTATCCACAAAAACAACAAGGAGTCAGGTGGCACCTTAAAGACTAATAGATTTATTTGGGCATAAGCTTTCTCCATGAATCTGAAGAAGTGGGATTTTTACCCACGAAAGCTATGCCCAAATAAATCTATTAGTCTTTAAGGTGTCACCGGACTCCTCGTTTTCAATATTTCTATGTTCTTTCAAAAAAGAAAAGGCTTAATGCTTTCCTATAAGTCAGGGATCGGCAATCTTTGGCACGCAGCCCGCCCAGGGTAAGCACCCTGGTGGGCCAGGCTGGTTTGTTTACCTGCCACTCCGTAGGTTCGGCCGATCGCAGCCCCCACTGGCTGCGGTTTGCCGCTCCAGGCCAATGGGGGCTGCAGGAAGCAGCGTGGGCCGAGGGATGTGCCAGTGGGAGCCGCGATCGGCCAAACCTGTGGACGCGGCAGGTGAACAAACCGGCTGGCCTGCCAGGGTGCTTACCTGGCGGGTGCTTACCTGGCGGGCCGTGTGCCAAAGGTTGCCGATCCCTGCTATAAATACTTCTGAACTCCACATCATTAACCTTTCTTGTCTCTCCTCCCTTCTGTCTGTCTTAAGTTCCGGTCCTGGGAACAGCAGTTCATCTGAAAAGTTCTGAATCAAGAGATGCAGGTTCAGCGCTTAGATTCTAAAAGAACTAGACATGGTTGAGGGGGAAATGGAAGAATACTTTGTGAAAACCTTATCAATTTTTTCTCCTTTTTTTGAGGAAAATTTTTCATTGACATTTCAAAAAGAATCTAGGCAATATGGTAATATTACTACTAATAATAAATGTTTTCTTATCAGATGAGCTTAGGCTACATACATGCCCCAGCCCCTGTCAACCTGGAATTGGAGATGGGTATTCCACTCCCTTACAGAGTGGATATCCCAGCTCAAGTGTTTTATTAAATGTATCAAGTCCCTGAATTGTATCAAATATGGTTCAAAGGGACACCCCATGGCTAGTGGTAGAAACTGATGTATAAGTGTCAGTGTCAGATGTCAGTGTCAAATCTTTCCAGAGGATGATTCCAGGTTTTTTTACTTGTGTTTCTAGCTTTTGAGCTGTTCACTTGCCTAGTGTTAGTGTTTGTTATGGTTTTTTGATCTATGATTTTGCAGTGAAAAAAAAAAACACAATTAATTAAGGAAAAAGAGAATGAAAATGCAAACTGCTTAACTTTTATTTTTTAAGTTACATATAGGACACAGAAGAGTTATTTTATCAGTGACAGAATGATGCAAGAACATTTACATAGCATTTGTCCTCTTGCCTTAATAGCTTCTGTAATAGGATGAACTTCTTTATTTTTTCAACCCATGTTGCTTTCATATTGGAAAACTTCACTCTATGCTTGTCATTAAAGTGAACTCAAACCATGCTCGGACAGATTTACTAAGCTAAAACTAGCACTTTGTTCTAGTCTCTTTCCTCTCCTGCTGACCATTTGATTGGAAGGAGACACATGGGGGCCTGACGGTCTTTTCCCTTTTCTTGGTAATAAGCAGAAGAATTATTGCTCTCTCTCTCTCTCTCTCTCTCTCTCTCTCTCTCTCTCTCGGCCACTGGAAGGCAGCTCTGTCTTTTCTGTACCTCTCTACTTTCTTCCTTATTTCCAGCCTCCATTTGGGGGGATGGGTGAAGGCATTCCGCTATTCCCCAATGATCTATAGCTGTTATACCAGATACTCCGTCTGTTTAGCACCTTTGAAACTTGCTCATTGCTCACCTCTTAAAACTAATGCTCTGCGCTATGGCCGAATGCAGAGGTGATATAAATGTTGGGGTAAGTTATGTGTCAGTTAAGTCCTTCTGGTTTAGTTTACATCTCTTTCTACCCTGTGTTACTTACTTTCTCTGCTATACTGTCACATCTGTTTCCTCACTATGTAAGTTATACACATTTACAAATTCTTAACTATGCCATTATTGCCAATTCTCACTATTGTATTGCAAGTCAAAATATCTTGTGTTTTTCTTAAAGCACCAGCTCCATGAGTCACGTGAGTACATAAGAATCTTAGCTTTCATTTAAAAAAAAAAAAGATCTCTCGTGGTTACATAGAAAAGTTGTACCCCAAAGCCTCAAAAGCAAGACAGAAAATAAAAATATATCTCACCCCCGCCCCCCCCCACGCCAAAAAAAAACCAACCCCCCCCCCAAAACATGGTTTTTAAGCTGCTTGGTGTTGGTAATACTGCTACTTTCACATGATGTTTTGTGTGGTGTGGTTTCATTAAGGGAATTCTGTCTGCAGCTTCTGATGCTTTCCCCCCCTAGTCTTAGCACATCTAGATATGCTGGGGCAGGGAGAAAAGCAACTATTTGCAGTATTTATGAAGTGCAGAAGAGCTTGTTTTCAGTATAAGTATGCATCTATACAAAAATTCTACATTCCTACTCTCTTCACTTTGCTAGGGTGTTCTGTCTTGATGGTCAGTCAAATTGCCTACCTTGCTCTGTTGTCCCTTTTTATATCTGGGTATGTATCTTACACTCTACATGAAGCATCATGTTAGCAGAAGCTATTGCTAGTTAATGTGACCCAGTGTAGTCACTGACTACCCGTACCCATACCTGCTACCTGAGACATAGCAAACATGGGGGGGGGGGGGGCGGGAATTCCTGTCAATTTCAAGTACATTATTTAAAGAGAACTAACTGACCAAGTTTGTGTAGAGAAATACCATCAATGTGTATTTGTTGCTTTTACAGCTACTTTTATTTGGCATATCTGCATAATATTTGGGAACAAAAAAGTTGAGGCTGTCTCTTCATCTAAGCCAAGGGGAAAACAGCCTACAGCCTAGAGCCTCAACCAGTCTACACAGAGCTACTCGACAGTACATTATAATTTTTGCAAACAGCGCTGGGAAAAATGTATTTTAGACTAGATATTATTTATCCCTAGGCTAGTATCAGCTTCATATAACATGAACATATTAAATGTAGAGTTTTAGTAAAGAGGTATTTGCACTATAAAAGAATCTTTCATCTGTGAAGAAAGGATGTTTTAAACATATTATCTCTTGTATTTGCACCTTTCAAAAATTGTTTGAATTGCTGTATTTATTTATGGTGAATTTTGGTGGTGCATAAAATTCAAGATACCATCCTTTATAGCACCTTTTTCATTACTACTGTTATAGAGGATAGGAACTTTGATCCAAATTAACATGATATATTGTATCATTTAGTATTGTATGCAGGGACCAGGTTAAGTTTTGCTATAGATCATAAGCAAAAACCCGTTTATTTAGAATTGGTTATTCCAGTTCAGTGAGAAAAACAAGTAAATAAATAAATCACAGATATTTTATATAACACTTTTTCTGCCTCTACCACAGAGGGGAATATTTTCAAAGTGTTGAACAGAGATAAAGCCTCTCAATTTCCATTGGTGCTAATGGAAGTTCTCCAGCTAAAACCCTGAATGTCACTTTGAAAATGTACCACTAATATAGATAAAAGTGCACGTTTCTTCTTCCTTTTGGTCTGGACAAAGCTAGTAGGATGTTTTTTCCCTCCTGTCATTCTAATGTATTATCTTAGGTGGGCTCTATGAAAGCTCTGCTCAAACACATCTTTACTCTCCTAAAAAAGTGTTCCCTTTGGTTCAAAAATAAAAGAAGGCTTCATCAGATTTCTTCTTTTATACTTTTAAGCTCCTGCCTTCCTTTCCTTTCCTTCCCTTTCCTATCACCTCATCTCATCTTCTTTTTAAAGAGGGAATGTATGAAGAAAAGGAGAGGCAGAACATTGACACTTCAGTCATGTTTGGGTGGTGGTGGGTGACCATCTGTTTGAGCCCTTGGAGAGTTCCAGAGGGGAATTCCCTGGGACCAAGAGCTTCCTGTCTATATTGTTTCTTTTGGAAAAATTCCCAATGGTTGTTGAAATGAGGCAGATCTGTGCCTTTGAAAGAATTCATTTGAGCAGGTAACCCCTCTGAGATTATTAGAAGAGCCAAACCCCTCCCGAGAAGGAGAACTGGAAGGCCTCCTGGGATTGGACTTTAGGGAATTGCTGACTCAAAGCCAGAATTCTACCCACAAAGAAGGGTTGGTTTTATTTAAACTCTGTTTCTCTTTGTCTGTATTAGTGCTAATGACAAAAAAATCATGGAACAGTTTTCTATCAGAAAATGCAGTTTTGTCAAGATCAAAACACTTTGTGGGATCATATCAATTGCCGTTAAATTTTTGACAGACACAAGTCCATAAGATTTGTTTTCACTTTCTTTTTTTCCAAAAGGTGAAAAGAAAGATTTTTGCCTTATAATTTAATTTAATTTTGTTTTGACTTATGATAATAAAATTAAGATATGTATACATATTTTAACATTTGGTATTTATTATGTTTAATATTGTATATTGTATTGTAACATTTTGTCATTATCAAAAAAATAAATATTTGGATGCTTCTGAATCAACATTTTTTCAGGATTTCTGCTTCACCAGTTAATTTGGAAAAGCCAGCTTTTTGTTCCGATTCAAAAGGTTAACACATTTCAAAATGTCAGAATTTCTTGTGAGACAGTAATCCTGTTTTCTGGCCAGCTCTAGTCTGTACATAGCACCCTGTCTAGCTGTGCAGGGAGAGTGCATTTCTGTAGACTCATCTGTCCTAAAGATCCCTAAAGCGTTTAATGACTAACAGTCCTAGTAAAGGGGAAATTCCTTTCTTTCAATTATAACCTCAGTGTAAAATGTATATTCATAGTGTGGGACTCAGAACTTCTACAAGTTGCTTAAGTGATATTCCTTTTTATATGCTGTAGGGCCTACGTACTCCACCTAATCTCCATGGAGAGTTAGGGGTGACTGAAGTTCTGGCCAATACCTTGGGCTATTGGTGGTATTCAGAGCTGCTGTTTCATGGAAGAAATGAACAGGATATTTAATTTTAGATTGCAATTTTAAATAACTTGCAGGCGGCTCAGAGCCTGTCTTGGCATGCTGTTTGTTTAAATCAAAAGTAAATAAACCCAAATAAACCTCTCTGCTATTACAACACACATCTCCCTTAACTTAAAACGTTTACTGGGAGATGACAGGCTCTCCACTGATAAAAGTTGCAACCATGCTTAGTTGCAAGCCCATAACTGTAAACTTTGGCTAGCAATATTGGTTTGGTCTGAACACGTCCATGTTTACTTTGAAGACTAAGGAGAATTTCTCTGTAAAGTCTGAAGGAAACTGGCCAAACCAAATTCTAATTATGGATCATTTTAAAAAATCCCAGTCTGAAATTTTCTTTTGTGCCCCTCAAATGGCTTGTAACTACCCTTTCAAGCTTTTCAGTTATATGCATGGGTTTTCAAGGAGATTTTAAGATATTTCAAGAAAATAAGATGTAATTAAGCCAAGTTATTTATTTTGTATCTAACTATCCATAATGGGGCATGTGTGAGCAGTTTGCTGCTCGGTGACTGGTTACAGCTTAGAGAGAACACTCTAGGCCTTCTACAAACTGCATCACCAATGTCGCAGAAGTTTCCCTTAGTGCAAGTGGGAGATTTTTATGTTGTTTGTGAGTTTTTCTTTTTTCCCCCTCTTTTTTTTCTTTTTAACGTTCAAGACCAGGGGTTTAGTTCCCAGACATGCAATTTTGCGTGGTTCTCTTGTAACTGGGAATTTGTAGTTAGAAATAAGTTTCAGAATGGCATCCAACTGTGTGTTTCTGCAAACCATGAAGAAAACTGGTCAAGCTGTTTTTAACTAGAAAAAATGCTCTAAATATAGAGCTTCTCACTCCACAGTCCAGGTTGTGACCAGAGTCCTATAATAAACCCCATGGACATTCTCCTTCAAATGTAGAATTAGCTGAGTTCTGTGATCACTTTCAGGATATATTAGAATATTCCTTGAAAATGTTAAAGTTAGTAAATCAGACTATTTGTTATGGGTGCCTAAAAATTACACTCTAAAAAAGGCAATGAACATGTCTAACTTTATTTGGGTGTGTCCCTCTAACTAAAATTACAACTGATTGTAAAACGCAGAAGTTAAATGTGCTACTAAATACCACTAAAATCTAGGCCATATAATAACTTGAAAATAAACTTTAAAACGTTTGTCCACAAAAGTAGGTGTTATTTGTAGCTATATCAATGAATTCATTATAACATACACATGGCCCAGTGGATCCTTTAGAGGCTATGAAGGAAGAAATTGGAATCCTCCAGCTAGAATAAATTCCGAAGAACAGAGCAAGGTAGGGCAAACAGAAGATCTTAGGAACATATACAGCTCCAGGGATTTGCAGGGCAAGGAGAAGTAGAAATAACCAGGGTCCTGTGCCTCTGTGGAGCTCAGCATTTCCACATGTCAGATGTATCTGCTGAGAGTCATGGACCCTGGGAAGCATTATATTGTACACAGAGGCAGAAGAAACTGAGTCCCTGGACAGCTCCTGTATCTCACACATCAGGAGAGGTACACGGAAATTTATGGAGCTTCTGAACTCCACATATGATTCAACTGGAAAAAAATGATATAAATGATATAAAATTAACGTGGCACACATTAAGTGGATTAAAAACTAGCTAACTGATAAGTCTTAAAATGTAACTGTAAATGGGGAATCATCATCGAGTGGGTCTGTTTCCAAGTGGTGTCCCACAGGGCTCAGTTCTTGGCCCTACGCCATTTAACATTTTTATCAACGACCTGGAAGAAAATATAAAATCATCACTGATAAAATTTGCAGATGACACAAAAACTGTGCAAGTAGTAAATAATGAAGAATACTGGTCATTGATTCAGAGAGATCTAGATTGCTTGGTAAACTGGGAGCAAGCAAACAATATGTGTTTTAATACATCTAAAAGTAAATGTATGCACCTGAGAACAAAGA
The DNA here is from genome assembly GCF_028017835.1 of Emys orbicularis. Lineage (NCBI taxonomy): Eukaryota > Metazoa > Chordata > Testudines > Emydidae > Emys > Emys orbicularis. The sequence goes on from NC_088684.1 coordinate 128,066,741, forward strand.
ATGTAGGCCATATATACAGGATGGGGACTCTATCCTGGGAAGCAGTGACACTGAAAGAAATGTGGGGGTCGTGGTGGATAATCATGAGTTCCCAGTATGGAACATGAGTTCCCAGTATGACACTGTGGCCAAAAGAGCTACTGTGATCCTGGGATGCATACATAGGGGAATCTCAAGTAGATGTAGACATATTATTTTACCTCTGTATTTGGCACTGGTGTGACCGCTGCGGGAATTCTGTGTCCAGTTCTGGTGCCCACAATTCAAAAAGGATGTCAATAAATTGGAGATGGTTCAGATAAGAGCCACAATAATGATTAAAGAATTAGAAAATATGCCTTATAATCAAGGAGAATCAAGGAGCTCAATCAATTTATTTTAACACAAAAAAGGTTAAGGCATGACTTGATTACAGTCTATAAATATCTACATTGGGAACAAATATGTAATAATGGGCTCTTCAATCTAACAGAAAAAGTTATAATACTATCCAATGGCTTGAACTTGAAGCTAGACCAATTTAGACTGGAAAGAAGGTATAAAGTTTTAATGGGTGAGAGTAATTAATCATTGGAACAATTTACCAAGGGTCATGGTGGATTCTCCATCACTGACAATTTTTAAATCAAGATTGGATGTTTTTCTAAAAAACATGTTCAATGAATTATTTTGGAGGAGCTTCTATTTCTGTGCTGTAGAGGAGGTCAGATTAGATTATTTCATTGGTCCCTTCTCACCTTAGAATCTATGAATCTATAAGCAGAACAAAATGAAAAGGAAACTAGTAAACAAAAATGTTAACTTTAAATTAAGAGTGTTATTCTATACATGTAGCAAAGAACATTAAAATTACCCTCCCATCCATTGGGTTTAGAAGTATGAAAATGAACTATTAAGGGCAGGTAGATAAGTATTTCATATTGTGTAAATAGGCAATATGATATTTATATGTGTATATTAAAAATATCTTTATTTTGTCCTTACATGGCCATCTACTACTATACAACAGAGGTGTGCTTGCATATGCTCATGACTGAGCCAGGGGAAATAAGGATATGCACCTTCACAGGGGAATAAGGATGTGTAAAAATCTGTACTCCCCTGTATGGGCAACTTTCATTGCCAGATCCTATGCAACGGGGCAAGCAGGCACAGCTGGGATGCTGTTCTCTTTCCCACACAGTTAAAAGTAGGCAGGCAGGGATGAGGAGTGGCTGGCATCTTGGCTCTGCCTTGTGCCGATGTGTCAGCTAGCCCAGCTAACTTGGCACAAAAGGGGAAACAAGTTCCTCAAGGAAAAGTGTTGATGCAGCTTATTTTCCCATGGAACTAGGGGGAAGGAGGGAACAAAGGTCTCTGCACTTGCTCTTGGGGCAGTGCAGCTACACATTGCCCCTAAATCAAGCTAGATTGTAAAGTGACAATCCAGCCCATAATACTATGGGAGTTGTGCCATTGTCTTCAATTAACCTAGGATTTTATCCTGCATCTTCAGATAATTTTTTGAATCATTGTCTACAAATGGAAAATGCAATACAGTCTACAAGTACATTGACTCCCTTCTGCTCTCTGTGGAAAACTGTAATGTACTTGCCTTGTTTACTGAACTGGAATATTCTGAGTTTTATGGTCTATATATGCTAAAGGGCTTGGATGTGATCTATGTGTGGAAGCTGCACAAATGCAGGGTGCATAGAGAAACTACAATGTGATTTCCAATATGTATAACAATAGTGAATAGCACAGATTGGGTTTTGTGCCATGGTGAAATAGGAGATTAAGTTTCTGGAATTCATATGGAAAATAAAGATGAGACAGTTTGTGGTCTCTTGAGCTGAGCTGGGAGACCTTTGAGTATATTGTATGTATATGGAGAGTCAGAAAGAGACAAGTTACTATTGTCTGTGGCTACAAATGGCTGAATTAATGCAAGATGGACTTCCTTTCCTTAACTATGAATTTCTATAATTTTAATACTTAGGTATGTTTTATCTTTAACTCTACAGTTCCTTATCTTAAAGTTTATAACATTATTTTTTTTTTTCTAATAAAAAATGATGAAAAAATATGATTCTGGTTTGTATCTGAATTTTGACCCACCAGCAGCCCTTGGGGGGTGGTTTGGTTTGGGCCCATCTCTGATATCTTTCCAAAGATAAAGATAGAACACATCAAAGTAGTTTTAAATAACTAGAACATACTCTGATTCTTTGATTCAATCTATAGAGGTCAGGGTTGTAAGGAAGTTCAAGGTGGAGGCTCTTATTGGCTGAGCTGCACTCTTCTCTCATAGAGATTTTATATCTTTTCTTTGTCTTCTTTCCTTAAGGTACAGTAAGTCATTTGACTGAAAGTGGGTGTTTTGTTCTCTATCAAGGGCAAAGAGCTATGGGTTTTCAATTCATCAAAATTCCTACTAAATTTTTCTAGCATTTCTTGGGACGCATATTATGAACTTTTCACTTTCAAAACTGTGTATACATACCACACATTTTTAGCATTCTGGCACTTCTAACATCAGACACTGTGACAATCTGTCATAGACAGAAGCTACAAAAGGTCAGCTAACACAATAACATGCACACCACCTAATAACTGAGCATCATGTTTTTGTGCACTTCTTGAAACTGCAGGTCAGTGAATGACAGTGTGAGGTTATGAACCATAGCTTCCTAATACACAACTAAACATTTTGTTCTTGGAGGACTTTCCTTCCAATGCCTGGCTGAAGTCATTAACAATGACGAACTTTAATACCTGCAATCTTATAGGGTGCCAGAAACAGACAAGACAGAAATGCCACACAAAAAGGGACTGTCAATATCCCAGTGAATAAATGTGGAAAGAGCAGATTGTACTACACTTCTGTGTTCCAGTTGTTACAGGAATGATTATAATTGTCTTCTACTCAGTGCCAGGCTAGCACTGTTTTGTTATCAGTTCTTCCTGGATTCTGATTTAAGAGGGACACGTCTCCAAATGTAAAATATGGGCTTAAGTTGCAAGCAGGGCCGGCTTTGACAACTGCGGGGCCAGATTGGTGGGACTTGTACTCACCGGGCGGCGCTCCGGATTGCCGCGCTTCGGCCGGGATAGCGGGGCCGCGGGGTTGCCGCGCTCCGGCCGGGGTAGCGGGGCCGCGGGACTTGCAGCGCTCCGCCCAGCACTCCGGAGCGGGGCCGCGGGCTTGTCAAGCTCTGGCTGGACACGGGGCCCTCTTAGGCGCGGGCTGGATTCGGGGGAATCGGACTAAAGGAGGCTCTGGTTGCAAGATTAACGATCCAATTTCTATTCATATTAACATTTGCAACTTTTGGATCTGGAGTATGATTCTGACCCAGTAAACATATCCCCTTTGTACAGGACAGAACTATATTGACTGGGGAATGAGATCAACAATAATCATTTTCAGTTCATTAATCACTTATTTGTCCTCTCATCTGAACTCCAGTCTTCTGGCTTTTATTTTTCACCTTCCTACAGCAGTTTAACTTTTCCTGTTGGTTTCCCCACTATAATTTATTATCCTGATATTTAAAGCCACATGCTCAGAAGCAGCCATGAAAACTTCCTTTAAAAAGACATAGTTATGAAATTGGTATCATGACTAAGCTAAAGAGGAAGGAAAGTGTTTGGTCAATTGTTTTGTTTCTACATTAATAAAAATAATTCAACCTTTTTATTCTTTTTTCAGTTAAAAATATAATCTCTATTTTCCATGGTTGCTGCTTTATAATCAATCCCTTCTGCAATTTTATGCAGTTACAAATTTCTAAATTATCCAGTCTATTTGGATAATAGGAGTCAATTAAATTTGTACTACAGGGGTTCTTCTCTGCATGCTTTTCTATTTCCTGTAGGGATTTAGATATAGTACCTCATTTTTTTTCTTTTAAATAAATGCAGCTGGCCTATCTAATTCAGATTGAGAATTTAGTACTGAGAATTGCCCCTCAGATCACTGGCAGCCTCATAAGACCCTAACTGACGTTGTTGTTTTTTTCATCCCAGTACTCCAGATCTTTGAATTATCTCCTATTTTATAAGTGGTAATAGAAGTAAGATTTTGCAGTGGGAATAGGTGGGACAAATATACAAATATACAAATATGCACATTATGCACATGATTGTACAAATTAGCAGAATCTTTGTGAAAGATAGTCAGATGCATATCCTCTGTTTTACACAAAAAAAGACTTAGAGATCCTAGCTGCCTCACATGGCAGTCAGTGGTGTTCTCTATCACATTATTAATGTTCTCACTCAATTGTAGTACTTCACAGCTAGTCCATTCAAGGGGCCCTCAGCCACTATGTATTTTTTCACTATTTCTCACTAGTTTCACTATTTTCACTATTGGTTATATACTCTTTTCCTTGCCTGTACCACCTCCATTGCTGGTATTTAAACAAGGACATGATGTTTATCAAAAGTTAAATATGACAAGTAATGGCTAACTCACTGTCCAAGTTTAGAGTAGCTGTGTTTCTGAAATACAGAGCCAGTAGTTCAATGAACTTAAGCAATTTTATTCTGTGTTCCAAATCTGTTTTCATCCAAAAAGGGAAGAACTAATGACCGTGTATAATAGTGTACAGAACTGGATGGTAGATTTTCCCCCAGTGTTTGTTATTTAGCAATATAAAGCCCTGAAAATGCTAGGCATACATCACTTCCCATATGCTTTGCTTTTCCTGAGAGTTTGTCAAATTCATCTTCATGAATCTACCTCGGTGACTGAGCTTAATTTCTCCATTTCAATATGGTGGCTGACTACAAGGCACTCTACTGTGGTGCACTGTATTCCACTGTTCTCCCTGAAGTATTTTAAAGAATCTCCCAGATTCTTTTAAAACTACTGCAAGAATAGTGAGTGAGAGGATAAGCTCTTTATCCTGTAAAGCATGAAGGAGTGTATTTGCCTCTCCTGCAGTATTCCAATATTTTATATGTTTATGTACAAATTACGCAAAACAAGCAGGTTGATAATGATCAACCATAGGGTGTGAGCCAGACAGATCACTTTTATTTTGGCTTAGTTATATGTGAATGTTGCTGTTGCAGTTGTACCCCTATCACTACAAATAGCAGGAACCTCACTAGGTTTACTGATCACTAAGTTTATACAGTGATTGCATAATGGACAGAGAATGTTACTAGGAACTTGTACCACTAATTAATACCTGGAGTCCAGAAAAGCATCAATGAGTTTCACTAGCACCCCCAAAATTCAAAGCATGTTATGATCCACACTGTGTTCACATCTTATCATGTCTTCTCTTCTTTGATTCTCTAACTTCTGTAAACTGGAGGAAAGCATTTCTAATGCTCATATTGTGCATGTACCTAAAACAAAGCGTCACTTATTCCTTTTCCCCTCAGGGTACTATTTCATCTACAGTCACACAAACTTAGAATTATTGTATTTCACAAGTGCACCTGTTATTTTTTGACTAATACACTAATTCAGCTGATTATTAATAGCTTTTTGGTGTACTATGCATTTTGGGGACTATATTTTAGATTCTTCAGTTCCTTGTCACCGTTGCCAATAAATGCACAGAAAATCACAAGCAGAATTCCACCATTCTGAACCAATTCTCTTTCTCTGGCCCAGATAGAGTGGTTCACCATTTTGTGGCTGCAGAGATTATACGTTTTTGTTAGGCTCTGGAACAGCAAAATACTTAAATGTGTGTGTTACTTTGTGTATGTGAATTGTCCAAATGACATCAGCAGGGGCGGCTTTATGTATTTTGCCACCCCAAGCACAACAATCAGGCGGCTTTCAGCAGCGCGCCTGCGGGAGGTCCGCTGGTAACGCAGATTCGGCGACATGCCTGCAGGAGGTCCACCGGTCCCGCGGCTTCGGCGTACCCGCCGCCGAATTGCTGCCAAAGCCGCGGGACCGGTGGACCTCCCGCAGGCATGTCGCCGAAGGCTCCCTGACTGCCGCCCCCACAGCGACCGGCAGGCTGCCCCCCGCGGCTTGCCGCCCCAGGCACGCGCTTGGTGCGCTGGTGCCTGGAGCCGCCCCTGGACATGAGTGGGGCTACCCACCTCGTTGAGTCAGGACAAAAGCACCATCTCTATGGTCATAAAAGGTTGTTTTATAGTATCCAAGAGCAAGTATTGCCCATATGATTTCATATAGAATGTCTGCTTTGCTTATGCATATTACAATTGATTTGGCTGTGTTGACTGCAATGTCAGATCCTCTTTTTCTTTACTTTCCTCCACAACATTCTTTCCAACCCCATGTTTGGTTATTTTGTTCTGATATTCCATTTTGCTGTGATTTCAGAGTGTATCCAGCACTTTACCAAAGTTCACTAAGGCCTTTTCAACGAATATTCCTAACTTTTCTAAACCACAACCACCTTCCTATTACCCTCAAAGCACACATTACTTGCAGCTAACTCCATTATTTACACTGCCATGAGAAACTTCAGGAATATGGTAGAACAGATTGCTCCAAAAATACAATTTCTCTGTAATCTCTAAACTTTTCTCACAGACTGAACAATAGCATAGTTGTGATTTAGGGCTTGCCTACACTGGCAAGTTTTGTCGCAAAAAACTGGCTTTTGGCGACAAAACAACGATAGCATACACACTGCAATGTGACTTTTAAAAAAAAAAAAACACACCTAGTTTTGGCGACAAAAAGCTTCCAACTCTGCGAGAGACTTTTGGCTTTCCCCCTCTTTTTATTGCTGACAAACTTGCAGTGTAGACACCAATCTTTTTTTTCCGATTTTATTGGCCTCCAGAAAGTATCTCACAATTCCCATGCTGCCACTCTGGTCAATAGTTTGAACTCTGCTGCCCTGCAGCCAACCTGCCCCTCCCCCTTGAAAGCCCCGGGAATTTTAAATTTCACTTCCTGCTTGCTGGCTTCCCAGAGGAGCTTCCCAGGTGGCTTCCCAGGTGAGCATGGCTGGTTACACTGGTCTACAATTTTTGAGAAGTCGTCTGCTTCAGAGATAAAATGTGCTATTTATTATGTATTTTGATGTGCTGAATTCAAATATGACAATTAAAACAACTGATTGGCTACTGTTTCTAAGATATTTAAGTTTTTACATTTTATGTCTATGTATATTGTGTAGATAGTAGAGTTTTAATCATAAATTGTAAACCTAGGTCTTTTCATGCGTTTATGGTTGCTTTATATGATAATATTTCACCTGTCCTGTTTATGTAACACTTTAAAAATCCGCAAAAGGGTTATATAAATAAAATTTATTATGAAACAAAAGGCAAAAAACTATTATGTACATAGTTTAGTCCTATTCAGTGTCTACTCGGCGCTTCTTGGCTTGTCTCTTGTATTCATTAAATGGAGCATCTCTTGTCACTGTCCAGCAATAGTCTGCAAGCATTGATTGGCTCCATTTGCCCTGATAGCGTTTCTCCATTGTTGCAATGTCCTGGTGAAATCGCTCGCCGTGCTAGTTGCTCACTGCTCCGCAGTTCGGTGGAAAAAAATCTAGATGAGAGTGCAAAAAATGTATCTTTAGTGACATGTTGCAACCAAGGCTTTTGTATGCCTTGAGGAAGTTTTCCACCAACAACCTGTAGTTGTCTGCCTTGTTGTTTCCGAGAAAATTTATTGCCACTAACTGGAAGGCTTTCCATGCCGTCCTTTCCTTGCCACGCAGTGCATGGTCAAATGCATCATCTCGAAGAAGTTCACGAATCTGAGGACCAACAAAGACACCTTCCTTTATCTTAGCTTCACTTTAACCTTGGAAATTTTCCACGGAGGTACTTGAAAGCTGCTTGTCTTTTGTCAATGGCCTTGACAAAGTTCTTCATCAGACCCAGCTTGATGTGTAAGGGTGGTAACAAAATCTTCCTTGATTCAACAAGTGGTGGATGCTGAACACTTTTCCTCCCAGGCTCCAATGACTGTCGGAGTGGCCAATCTTTCTTGATGTAGTGGGAATCTCTTGCACGACTATCCCATTCGCAGAGAAAACAGCAGTACTTTGTGTATCCAGTCTGCAGACCAAGCAAGAGAGCAACAACCTTCAAATCGCCACAAAGCTGCCACTGATGTTGGTCATAGTTTATGCACCTCAAAAGTTGTTTCATGTTGTCATAGGTTTCCTTCCTATGGACTGCATGACCAACTGGAATTGATGGCAAAACATTGCCATTATGCAGTAAAACAGCTTTAAGACTCGTCTTCGATGAATCAATGAACAGTCTCCACTCATCTGGATCGTGAACGATGTTGAGGGCTGCCATCACACCATCGATGTTGTTGCAGGCTACAAGATCACCTTCCATGAAGAAGAATGGGAGAAGATCCTTTTGACGGTCACGGAACATGGAAACCCTAACATTACCTGCCAGGAGATTCCACTGCTGTAGTCTGGAGCCCAACAGCTCTGCCTTACTCTTGGGTAGTTCCAAATCCCTGACAAGGTCATTCAGTTCACCTTGTGTTATGAGGTGTGGTTCAGAGGAGGAGGATGGGAGAAAATGTGGGTCCTGTGACACTGATGGTTCAGGACCAGAAGTTTCATCCTCTTCCTCTTCCTCGTCTGACTCAAGTGAGAATGATTCTGGTGCATCAGGACCCGTCAGTCCTTCTCCGTGGGGTACTGGGCGTATAGCTGATGGAATGTTTGGATAATGCACAGTCCACTTTTTCTTCTTTGACACACCTTTCCCAACTGGAGGCACCATGCAGAAGTAACAATTGCTGGTATGATCTGTTGGCTCTCTCCAAATCATTGGCACTGCAAAAGGCATAGATTTCCTTTTCCTGTTCAACCACTGGCGAAGATTTGTTGCACAAGTCTTGCAGCATATGTGTGGGGCCCACCTCTTGTCCCGATCTCCAATTTTGCAGCCAAAATAAAGGTGATAGGCTTTCTTAACCATAGTGGTTATACTGCGCTTTTGTGATGCAAAAGTCACTTCACCACAAACATAGCAGAAGTTATCTGCACTGTTCACACAAGTACGAGGCATCTCTGCTCACTTTGGCTAAACAGAAATGTGTCCCTTTGCAAAATCAAACACTGACAAATAAGAGAGCATGACACTGTATGATTTCTAGAGCTGATATAGGGCAATTTGTTCAGCAGAGTGATGTAAGCTTCGTTATGATTGCATCATCCATGACTTCTAGGAATAACATGATGCAATTCATATCATGTATGACGCAATACCAGCTTCAGATTGCATCATTCATTGTTTTGCCTAAAAAGCAAGTACTGTCCAAACCCAGTCATAGATTTATTCATAGATCCTGTCAAAGATGTATTTTAGTCATTTCTGGTTTAAATTGAGATCCCTTCCCTTTATAACTCACTTATCCTCCGCCATTCCCAAGTCAAGGGTCGTATATACTGACCCAGTAGCATATCTTGAAAACTAGAGCCAATCAACAATTTTAAGCATCATTTTCGTTCTCAGTGACCCAGAATTAGTAAAGTTTGACTACATTTATTTCAGAAGCATTTTGGCTGTAGAGCAGTGTTATCACACCAAACGCTCTCCCGCTTGGACCACCGCTGAGCTGTTGGATCTGATCAGTACATGGGGAGAGGAGTCTGTTCAGTCACAGCCGCGAGTGACCCATAGGAATCGGGACACATATGGGCAAATTTCTCGAGGCTTGTGCGAAAAGGGCTATGATTGGGACATGCAGCAGAGCAGAGCGAAGATAAAGGAGCTGAGACAGGTGTACCATAAGACACTATCCTCGGTGGTGACCCCACCTCCATCGCCGATATCCCCATGGATACTTCACAGGCAGCAGAAAAAGGGGGTAAACTGCAGGCTGAAATTCTGGATGAAGAAGTCAAGCTAGAAGAGGATGTGGTGCTCCCAGTGGGGTCGCCTGGTGGGGCAGGCAGCCAGTAGTAACTTTTCTCCACTCCAGAAGAGCTCAATGGGGAGCAGGAAGCAGATGAGACTCCGGGTAAGTTGCTGTGGCTTGTGTGAGGAATCGAAAAGTGGGAGGCAGGTAGTGTTTTCTGTGAGCTGGACATTGCCCTGTGTAGCTAATCTGCATGGCCAAGCAGGGTGTCAATGGTCATCGAGACCTGCAGGGAATCCTCCAGAGAGAGGCTCTGGAAAGTTTCAAAGAGGTGCTTGTTAATACTCTGCTGCAGATTCCAAGGGATTGCAGCCTTGTTAGTTCCCCCATTGTAGGAAACTGTACAATGCCATTTAGCAATCACTGGAGCTGGGACCAAAGCGTCACATAGCTGAGCTGTATATAGACCGGGGTGAAAGCCACAAGCATTCAGCAGCTGTGCCCTGGTTTCTCTGTTCACCTGCAGCAGCGAGATATCAGCCAGAAGGTTGGCCGCCTGTGAAAAAGCGTGGGATAATTTTAGAATGAGTTCCCTGCAAAGCTGCCCTGCAAGCAGTGACCTTTTTGACCATACACACAACTGCCTTCCCCCCACTCCCGACACTCACCATGGTGGGGGTGCTCACAGAGCTGTGTGCCTGGCTAGAGTCTCAGAGAGAATGTGATTTCTACTAGCAAAATGCCCCTTTTACTAAAATTGTTTTAATCATTTGCTGGAATGTAACAATCCCTCTTCTGTTCAGCACAGACCTTGAAGATCACATCACGCTCCCCAGTGGACCAGCTTCGGCAGATAAGAAAAAACCCTAGGCGCAGCAAATAAGACATGTTCCGCGAAGTGCTGCAGCGTGATGAGAGACAGACCAGGGAACAGAAAGAGTGCTGGGAAGCCGAAAGGAAGGACAGAAAAGTGAATGCTGCTTTTGCTAGGCAAGCGACAGAGCGGATGATAGAAGTTATGGAGGATCAGACAGAGATGCTCAAGTCTTTGATACAGCAGTAGACTGAGAAGATTCGTGGCCAACCTCCACTTCAGCATATGCAGATACACAATTCTTTTCCAACCCCACGCCCCTCTATGCCCACACATTCCTTTTCACTTTACAGCACTGCTGAGTTTCCCCATCACTCCATCCCCTCTCACAGCTTGCATAATGATAGATGGAGCTACATACAGTTGTGAGGTTTTACCCTTTTTAACAATAAATAAAGGCTAAGGTATTTAATGGTACAGTGTTTTTATTCTGTGTTCTACAAAAGTGTATAGCAATCAATTCACTCTTGGGTACAGGTTTCTAAAGCATTGTGTTGCATGGATCTTGGGCCCCAAAATTGTACATGGATGCAACAGGGAAGCAACTCCAAAGCAGACATGTGTTACTGCCCCTCATTGTCAAAGTGGTTCCTCAAAGCCTCTCTGATGTTCATAGCAGCCCTCTGGGCTCCTCTGACTGCCCTAGCATCTGGCTGTTCAAACTGTGCAGCCAAGCGCTCTGCCTCAGTGCGCCACACCTGAGCAAACGTTTCACCCTTAGAGTCACACAGATTCTGCTATGACCATGGGAATATTATCCTTGGTAAGGTCCAGCCTGCCATTTAAACCCCTACACCGAGCTTTCAAACGGCCAAAGGCACATTCGACTACCATGCAGCACCTGCTGCCTGTTGTTAAAACGCTCCTTGCTGCTGTCCAGGTGTCCTGTGTAAGGTTTCATGAGCCAGAGTTGTAAGGGGTAAGCTGGGTCTCCCAGGATTACTATGGGCATTTCCACATCCCCCACTGTGAACTTGTGGTCTGGAAAGAAAGTCCCCACCTGCAGCTTTCTGTACAGGTCACTGTTCCTGAAGATGCATGCATCATGTACCTTTTCAGATCAGCCTGCACTGATTTCTGTGACACACCCCTGGTGATCCACAAGTGCCTGCAACACCATGGAGAAGTATCCCTTCCTATTGATGTATTCAGAGGCAAGATGGTCTGGCGCTAAAATTGGAATGTGTGTGCCATCAATCGCCCCGTCACAGTTAGGGAAACCCATCTCTGCAAAGCCATCCACTATTTCATGCACATTTCCCAGAGTCACGGTCTTATGCAGCAGGATGCCATTTATTGCCCTGCACATTTGAAATAATACAGCTCCAACAGTGGATTTTCCTACTCCAAATTGATTAGCAACTGACCAGTAGCACTCTGGATTTGACAGCTTCCACACAGCGATTGCAACACGCTTCTCTACCGAAAGGGCAGCTCTCAATCTGGTGTCCTTGCACCGCAGGTCGGGGGACAGCTCAGCACATAGCTCCATGAAAGTTGCTTTACGCATCCTAAAGTTTTGTACCCCCTGGACGTCATCCCAAACCTGCATGACAATGCGATCCCACCAATCAGTGCTTGTTTCCCTAGCCCAAAAGCAACGGTCTATCATATGCAGCTGCTCTGTGAATGCACAAAGCACTGATAAGTTGCTGCCATCCATATCACACTCAGGTGCCTGCGATTCATCCTCTGCTAACTTTGCGAGTAGCTGTGCTGCTATTCGCGATGTCCTCATGACAGCTAACAGCGCATAGGAGAAAAGTGCAGGATCCATCCTCTCTCACTACAGATGCTGGCGCGTACTACAAAAGAATGACAGTTGGAAAAAACGGCGTGAAAAGAAGCAAGAGACCTTTGGAGGGTGGCACACAAAGCGGTGCATGACGGTACATTTTGCACATCCCAGGATGTGCCACGCTCCATTTCCACATTCCCACAACACCTAGCGATGGATGGTTTCACCAAGCACCATGGGATACATACCCACAGTTCATTGCTCTTGCTGTCGAAAAAGGTGCCCCGAATGTGGACACGATCTGTCGACAGAGGGAGCAAATGTAGACTCGCTTTGGCGACTTTGCTTTTGTTGATTTTTCCTTGGTCACATTAGTTTCATCGAAACAAAACTTGCCAGTGTAGACAACCCCTTAGAAATAATGTGTGCAGCAGAACATCTTGACATTCTTGGTCACTAATATAGCTGTTTGAAATAAAAAGAACTAATAGTAATTTTGACAAATTATGACGTTTTTGTTCTACGATTTTACAATGCCCCGTGTTTTTGATTTTCAAGCTGATACTTAGTTTATCTTCTCTAAATTACATTTTTAGATTTTGAATTGGAAATGTTCAAAAAACAACTATTTCATATTTAAATATATTGCAAAGGATAAATAACAATAAATTTTAAGGGAAAAGCAACAGACTACATATTTACACTCAACTTTTCCATCAAAAGGTTGAAACTGGAACAAATTAAACTCTTCCCCAAACAGGAAATGTTTTAATGAAAAATACCATTATCAGAAACAGCTAAATTTGGATGAACCAGATGAGGGGGAAATCTGAGCAGCACAGTTCAGTTGTAGATTACTGATGAGGAGGTATCAATGCTGAAGCAGCTAAAGATGGACTAACAAAAAAGATGGCTTGTCCGGACATTTGGATGTAAAATCAGTACTTTGCGGTATCCTACTTTTAATGAAAACCCTGATTGTAATTGTTAAATACATGCAAGGGGTAAAAGTAAGAGCAATTTCCTTCTATGGGCTTTAGAAGAGTTTTGAGACTTCTGTACTACCAGCCATGACACAAGGGCAGCAACATATACACAAACACAGAACAATTTGACCAGGACAGCAAAACTTTTAAAAATATGCCTGCTTGCTAGTAAACTGCCAAATAGGAAACCCCAGACTAGATAGAAAGTGGGTTACGCTGAAGGCTGAAAAATGAATGACAAAGAATCGTAAAAAGCGAGGGAACATAAATTCATCTTATAATGCAATGAAGATCAACCCATACATTTGCAGTGAGGGTTATGAGTGCATAGTGTAGAAATATTAACTGATAAGCTTATCCTATGTACTTGCTCACATAGAAAAAGGGGGCTTGGTAGGCATAATGGCTGAAATCCTGGCTCTACTGAAGTCAATGGGGGTTATGACAAGACAATGGTTTTCTCATAAGCATAATAATGGTATTATAATGCTAAATCTTTTTTAAAAAATGTAAGTAATGGCTAATATAAAACAAAATGTTAGGCCTGCCCTTCTTGATTGTAAAATACCAAATAGAATTCCACAGTATGAAATTGCCTGCCTTCCACTGTTGGTTGTACCATGAACCTCTGGCCTTAATATGAAACACTATTGTGCTTTTGTTAGATGCTTAGTTGTTTTGGGATTGGGTTTTTGCATCATGTTCCAATTTTCTTCTGTGACTGGTCTCTAGATTTACCCTATTAAAATTATTTAGTCTATTGATTATTCTAACCCTAATTATTCTATGAAGAATATCTACAAATAAAAGCTTTTGTAATCCACAAAACCATAGATTTGTACCTGGGTCTAGAAATTAATCACAATTATGGGTTTTTATCGACTAATTCTGCCCCATTTTGGAGTTGACACCTAATGTATTAAGGTGGTGTTTTGTTTTATTTAAATCCACCTATTCAGAGAGCCTCTTGCAGTTTCAGAACAGTGCTTAAAATGCTAGCAAGGTGACAAATCTATTGTGCAAATCAAGTATATTATTGAATCCTAACATGCAAATACTGTATATCATGTTGCAGAGTTAATTGTTTTTTTTTCTACATTGTTAAATTATTTTTGTTTTATTCTGCTCTTTGTATTTATAAGCTCTTGAACAGAGTGTTCAGGATACAAAAATAGCTTTAAATGCCTATCACAAATTATAGCTTATTCAAATAGATTAATTTATTACAACTATACAAAGGGGTTTTATTAAATATTCATTTTCTTCTATCAGCACTGATATTAGTAATTTAAGTTTGGCTATAGTGTAATCAATTAAAGTGAAACATGCTGTGAAAAAGGGAGCCTAGCACATTAATTTAATCTATTTTAGCTACTCCTGCTGTCTCAGAAATCATTTCTATGGTTACAAGGCATTTGTCAAAGATTTCTAAAAGAAAAACATCCTGTATAGTTGAACCCTCCCTAAATAAGGCTAATATTTTATTATTCTTTCATGAAATACCTGGTCTGAGATTTCTGTAAAACCCACCAATTTACATCTTATACACACAGAATATGTGGCTGCTTGTAAAACTAATCAATAAGACTGGCAAATAATTTTCTAGGTTGCCAGAAGGACTTGCTAGCCTCATCTGAAACATCAGACTGGTTAGTTTCTACCGTTTCTTGAGACATGCTAAGTGATTTCAACCTGGGTAGTAGAAGTACATGTTCTTATTTCTAAGAAGAGATGGATCCAAACTGGAGCCTAATATATGAACAGATGGCAAAGGATGGTGGTTTAATTTTTAATCCCCAATATGAATCCCTGCCTGTGAGTTTGTATTTCATCTACTTCCAGCATGGCTTTAAACAGTGGAAACCTATAAGAAGGGTTATTCTCATGACCATATGTCAAAAATCCTGTAAGAGCTCATTTTATGAGAGTAGCATTAAAGCATGGGGATGAGGGATAGCTCAGTGGTTGGCATTGGCCTCCTGAACCCAGGGTTGTGAGTTCAATCCTTGAGGGGGCCATTTAGGGAACTGGGGTAAAAATCTGTCTGCGGGTTGGTCCTGCTTTGAGCAGGGGGTTGGACTAGATGACCTCCTGAGGTCCCTTCTATCCCTGATTTTCAATCATTGGTTGAGATTAAAACTTGCAAACAGCCCCGAACCTTAGCCCTAACTTGGTCTCAAATATAAAGTTTTAACAGTATTCTTGCATGAAATACCTAGATTCAGTTCAGAATGGTGTTTCCTTGTCCCCTGTCCAAGAGACCAGACAGACTGAGCTTTGAATCTTAATGAAATCAGCCACCACTGACTCCAACCAAATAATGGAGAGCCAGATCTGTCTTGATCAATAAAAGAACTATGAGGTCTTTCCTAGCTATGGCTAGAGATATTTTAATTATCAGAGAGAAGGGAGAAAGCTTATTATTTGTATTATTCTAGTTCACAAAGACCCAATCAGGATGGGTACCAATGTGTTTACAGTCTAAAAAAAGAAAAGATTGAAAAAGAACCAGGGAAAGGGGGAAAAAATAGATAAGTGAAGTGATCAGGGTTATTCTGGGCACACTTGTTTGAAACCAGTTTCAAGTTAGTAAAAAAACCTCTGGAAATCTTTAAATAGTCTCTGTGGTGGCTTCTCTGCTATTTGTGTGTGTGCTTGGAGTCTCAGGGAGCAAATCAGTCTTTCTGGTTGTGAGGGGACCTCCCACATACGCAATCTGCCCCTTATTGTAATGGACAATCCGGCCATTTCATCCTTGTTCAAGGTGATAGTTCTTAAAGCGGCAAGAGCATCTATCAACAGAAGTTAGATGAAGCCCAAAATTTCTCAAAGTCTGAAATACATACATTCATCTTCAGGACATTTATGTGGAGTTTAGATTTCTTGAAAGACCTAGAAATCAGAGTGTGGGTGTTCCTGTGTGGGGTCCTAAATTCATGGTGGGTTTATTCATGGACATTGCAATTTGGAATGGAAGAATCTGAAAATGTTTTGTCCTTTTAAAAATATTAAATACAGATTTTGTTGGTTGGCAATGGCAAAAGTAAGAGCTGGTGGGGGGAACATGGCCCACTTAATATAAGATATAAAATATTAAATTCATAGCTTCTGGTGTGAACAAATTCCCAGTTAAAGTTACCTTTTACTGACCACATAAAAATAATCAATCCTCATTGCCTGCTACTGCCACACAAACAAAAACAAACCTTGTACTGTAGAGCAGGCATTATGTGTACCTTCCATATGCTGAGATGTTCACTAGATTAATGTCCATTCTAGAGAAGTAAACAAAAATGACAAGTTATATGAAAATCAATGATTTCCTTGCATTATGTCCACAGTGCCACTGCCGTGTTAGGGAATGTCTATGTTGAAATGTAAGCCTGGGCTCAGGGTCATGCTTGAGCCGAAACCCCACCCCTCATTCTGTCTACACACAAATCTGTCTGATTCAGGCCACTAAACCCTGTGGACACAGGCCCTAGGACCTGACAAGGGAAAGGGGGGTGGGAGGAGCCATTTTGCAGTGTGAACACAGCTCAGGCCCAGGTCCCCAAGACTTATGTACTGAGAGTCTACTAACACTGTCCCATGGACCAGTGTTCCTATCCTTTCTATCCCAAGTCTAGCCAATCAACTCCCTGGAAATGGAAATAATCCTCTGGTTCAGGTACAGCTGCTTGGCATTTAACCTTTCCATTTTATTCTGATCGTTGAGCTGCAAACAGATTGAACCATCTCCTGCATTAGCTATGGCCACCAACATGAAGTCCTTTTCCAAGTGCTATCTTTTCACTGGACCACAGTAAGATACTGGTAAATATGTGGTGAAAGGGAAGCAAGCTTTTTTACTTCAATAAGAGAACCAGAAATGACCTCATGTACCAAGAAATAGTGGACAAGGTGGCAGTGATGGGGATTCAACAGACCAATGACCAGTGTAAGGAGCAGATTAAGCAGCTCAAAAGTGACTTCCGGAAAGTGAGGGGTGAGACCTGCACCTCTGGGAACTCCCTGTCATCCTGCCTCTTTTGTGAGGATTTTGACTGGATGCTGGATACTTAGCCAAGCACCAAAACCTCAGTGGTTCACAACATCCTGGTCAGCTGGGATGGCAACCCCCAAATCTATTATAGGACTGGAGGGGAGCATGCAGGCACCAGGTTAGGCTAGCAAAGTGACTCTGGTGCTCACACCAGACCCCAGGGAGGCTTTGCTGCTGGAGCAGATGCATCACCTTCTGGGTCCATGCTTGGAGAAGCTGTCTGATGAGCTCCTGCAGGAACAGCCCACCAGAAACTGCAGCAGAAACAGAAGAGGTGGAACTAGCCCCATATCTTGGTAAGTGTTTGGCTCTATATTTGTTGTTATTAATATACGGATGGGAGGGATTTCCAGTTTATGACCCAATGCAATTTTTTATTACAAGCCAAAAGTAGCAGTGGGTATCTGTAATGGCAGAATGGAGACTAGCGTTTTGGCATCATCCCCTGCACCACCCCGTGGAATTCAAAATGGAGACCAGGAAGCACAAACAACAGTTAAACAAGTATTTAACTTTTTTTTTACTAGATATGTGCACTTTCTTCCGAAGATGTGCTGGGGTATTAAAAATAAGACTGATATATTGCCTTCCCTGTTAGTACATTGCACCAGAGAAATCAGCAATGCCACAGTGTTATTAGCCAATAGTAAACTGTGTGGGGGAAATGGAGTGAGAGGAGGAAATGCAGTGCACAAGTGACAAAAACAATGTTTGAAATATGGTGGGGGATTTTATTCAGACCAGAAATGTGTCATATGAGGGTGGGCTGGCTGTGCAGTTCTTTGAGATTCCATGTTGTCTTGGGTGTTTTCATGTAGTCTATGGGCAGATATAGTCAGAATAGGCTGTATAATAAACATTAGGGAGGCAATAATCCCTGTGGACACTAATACAACATCATGTTGATTCCACCATGGATTTTGACCCAATCCCAGGTGCTGATAGCTGCAAACTTCTCCCACAGTAGGAACTCAAAATAGATAATCACATTTCAGGGAGGGACATTTTTTCTGGGCCATCCTTTATAGAACACCTGCCCACTCTACTCATGGATGTGTTGCTGAGCCACCATAAGCTTGAAAACCTCTGTGACATGGCTAGCTTGCCACTGGTAACTTGGAATAGTTTTGCCATTCAGGAACCCAGCATTGTTATGTCCTTCAGAATGTGGAATCCCTGGAAGGATTGAGAAATGTTAGGGTGTAAACCAGAGCACCCCACCCCAGACTACAATGGTCCGCAGTTTTTAAAGATATAGCATTTGTAAATTTCAACTTTCCTTTGTGTGTGCACTCTTTTTACTCTGCTTAACTTAGCTGTATCCACTTAGCTTCTGGGAAGTGAAGCGTTATATTCCTCAAGACTATATTAAAGCTGAGTTTTACAAAGTATCTTTTTTTGCATTGAGATTCCACAGGCACTTTTCTCTGAGGATGCAATTAACCTTTTTTGAAGTACTGAGACAATACTGAACTTTTTGTTGTCTATTTTCAGGCCCTGCCACCTCAGCAGTTCAGCCAGACACAGCAGGAGCCTGGGATTTTGAACTGTCATGGACTGGTCAAAGAGGATGTGTTTCTGTGATGAACTTATGGTGGATATCATGGACAGGACCAACAAGCAGGTACAATACCAAAGGGAGAAGGATTCAAAGCAAGTAGAAGGGCATAGACAGGCAGCAGAGTCTGAGGGGAGAATTGTAGCATGTGAGGAGAGACCTGCAGCAGAGTTTTCTGGAGCAGAAATGTTGCTTGAGGGATGAAGAAACAGCACAGCAGAAACACTAGTTTGAGGGACTGCTTGCACTAATGGCCACAAGACTTCATGCTACTGCTCCACCCACACCATGTCCTGAGCCCTTTTCACCCTACCATGTCCTGTAGAACAGGAATGCACTGGACAATAGCATGTTTGGTGGCTCATGGAACCAGGACTGAACACTAGTTTGACAGGGCAAATGTGCAAAAAGCATCAAGTGCTTGCTAAACATGCTAGAAAAGGAAAGGAGAACAGAAGAGCAGTGGACATGCAAAAGTATGGGATTTTTGTTTGCACTGGTTTCTCTTTTTTGTACTGGTCAATGTTTGTGTTATGTAATTTTATTACTAGTTTTGCTATTGGTTTATTACGGGTGTTTTGATGTTGTGATGGTAGTTGGCCTGCCTGACAGTGCTTTAATATATATTGTAATACAGCCATTTCAAATATAAAGGCTTTTACTTTATTTAAAAAGTGTATAACCATCACTGCATCACATCATAGAATGTGTATTTTGAAGAAGATAAAAACATAAGCCACAACTGGGAAGTTATATACAAACACAACTTCTCAATACTTCTATTCAGATTGATCCATAATGAAAATCCACAATTTATTTCACACATAACCCCCCCCCATTGTTAAGTAGTCATCTCAGTCATAATTAATAATTCATGACAATCGCTCTCACATACACACCCCATTCATAGCATACAGCGAGTCATTTGCTGTAAAAAGTGCTGTACAAATACATCTACAAATGTACTAGTCTCCCTCTCCCATTGGTCCATGCAATCCATCATGCGGGCACACAAAACATCCCTAATTTTGTTGCCCATGTGCATCTTGTCCCAGCTTTGACAGGTGAACTTTCTGACTGAGTGTACCCGTTCAGCTACCCATTAACTGTCATAGGTCCATTGAGGGACAAATGTCTCATCTTTGGATTCAAAAAGATTGTGAAAAGCACAGCAAGACACAATAATGCGGACAGCATAAATTACACTGGAATCAAATAGTTCTACAAACAGTGCCAGCAGGATTTCAATCACCATTCTACACCTGCTGAGAGTGTAATTAAAATTCTTTTGCCAGGGCCTCTGAGAGCAGGGTACAGTTTCCTAAACCAAGAATACCCCTAGAATAACAGGGTGGATAGTTACTCCATTTATAACAATGTCATTTGGTGGGAATAATGTCCCAGCCAGTCCATGCAGGTAGACTCCCACTTCATGGAAAACCCTGGCATCATGAACTTTTCTAGTGCAGCTCACGTTGGCATCTATAAATCAGCCTCTGAGGTCCATGAGGTTTTTCATAACAATGGAGTAGTACTCTTTGTAGTTTATGTACTCATGTGCTCCTTGAGGAGGGCAAACTATGGGCACATGAGTCCCATCAGTGGCCCTGGGTAGTTGGAAACCCCATTCTCTCAAAACCAGCAATAACTTCAGGAATATTGTTTTTGCCCGCCACCTTGGGTAAGTCACACACATGATTTCCTCAGAAACCTTTGCCATCAGTTTACCCACAGTTGACTTTCCAATACCAAACTGGTTCCCAATGGACTTCTAAGAATCTGGGGTAGCCAGCTTCCATATGGTTATAGCAACCTGCTGTTGGACCAGCATGGCCATCCTTATGCCTGTGTAATGACATTGGAGGGTTGGGGTAAGCTGATCACAAAGCTCCAGAAATTTAGCTTTCTTCATGCAAAAGTTCTGGAGCCACTGCTGATCATTCCAGGTCTGCGTGATGATGTGATCCCAGGAGTCTCTGCTTGTGGCCTCGATCCAGAAGTGCCTGTCTACAGAGGGGACATCAGCAGCTAGCCCGAGAGTTGTGAGGAGTATCAGCCAGTTCAAGTCTGCCATGTCTGTATTCCTTCTTCTCCTCCAACAGGTGCTTAAGATAGGTCATAACATGCTGCCAAAATATCCGCCAGTGTCTCATGAATGATCTGCACATTTCCTGAAACAGAAGTGAAAGCCCAAACAGGACAAGTTCTTCAAGAGGTGACTCCTCCATGTTGCTGGCTCCAGCTGCCAGGAGCATGCAGACCCAAAAGATGGCTCAGCAGGATGTGTTGCTGGGCTGCGACAACTTCCTGTAAAGTGTGCAGGATGGACAATCACCGACTGTGCACCACGAACAAATGGCTAGTGCAACTACCGCTAGGGAGGGCTCCAGGAAGCCTTTGATAGGCTAGTTTGACTAGAGTGTAAAATTCAGTGTAGAAGTCTGAGTGCAGATATGAGAACTGTGTCCAGAAATTGTAAACCTAGGGTCAATATTCAGAGTAGATGCTCAAGCCCATGCATAAAAACACTGAGCTTGCCTGCTCACGTCCAACAGACCCTGAGCTTACATTGCAGTGTAGGCAGACCTTTGGAAGTCCGGTGAAAGTAAGGCTGTGAATAACCAAAAACTGGCAAGTCTCCAGCCCTAATATCAGAAAGCATACGAAAAATTGAATACATATATAAGTTATTGTAAGTGGGGTTATTAGCTTGTCCATATAATGGCTTTTGAAATACTCAAAATATGGCAAAAATTACATGAACTCATCCAAGAATCAAACCATTTGCTTCATCTAATACCAAGTAATTTTGAAAGTTAAAGAGCAGTACCCACTACTTTGAATGTTTATGGGTGAGTGCTGAGAGAAAGCAAAGTATCTCCTCAATGGTGCTTTTTTAAAAAGAACACTATCTTAAATTAAATATACATCAAGAGGCATCACAATCATACAGAGGTTGTAGCAGTGGCCAGCACAGAACATTTTAATTATACAGTCTTAGACATATCTAAATACAGTTCCATGAGCTGAAAAGATGCCAACATTTTTTAGTGGCAGTCCCCTGATAGAATTATTATGATGAATCGTCTCCATAGGTGCCAGTGCTCCAAAAAACATAGTCATACACTGGAAAATATATTTCTTCCCAGATTCCAGACCCCAGCTTGCTCCTAGTTGGCTTTGAATATGTAAAACACTATGTGTAGGATAAGTATTAATATTGGGTGGGATTTTCAAAAGCACTCTAACATTGGCATCACTCTGCTCCGATTGAAATCAATGGGAATTTTACCATTGACTTAATGGAAGCACAGGTAGGCTAATGCGGATTGCTTCTACAGTGTACAAGTATAAAGACCAGCTTCTAGACTCCTCGCTCAGAAAAAAGATTCCCACTTGAAGATAATTTTCTCTGAATATGGAAGGTGTGCGCCCCCAGATAGCTGAAAATAAATGTTGTGATTAGTTACTTTAACATTTCAAACATTTCAGACAAATACCATGTATTTAGAAAGCAAACAAAAAAGCACCACGTTTTAAAAAAGCAAAATCTTTATGTCCCCAGCATATGTCAAAGAACTGTGGTGAGAGCTCCTCTCTAGTAGTTTATTTCAAATTGACACCTTCCGCCTTGGGGTGGAGAACTTTCCAGCAGGAATTCACCCAGATATCACTTCAACAAGCAAACAGTTCCATTTATCACAGGTGCACAGTCCAACTGCCCTTCCAACATTGGTCCCTGAATCACAGATCAGGGCACCTCCTTCCTTTTGGGATCTGCTGATTCTTGAATGGAATATGGGCAAGAGTGGAGTGACTAGGCAAATATAATTTAGATGGGGCTACTATAAGGTGGGTGCATAACTGGCTGGATAACCGTACTCAGAGAGTTGTTACACTGCTCTACAGCCAAAATGCTTCTGAAATAAATGTAGTCAAACTTTACCAATTCTGGGTCACTGAGAACGAAAATGATGCTTAAAATTGTTGATTGGCTCTAGTTTTCAAGATATGCTATTGGGTCAGTATATACGACCCTTGACTTGGGAATGGCGGAGGATAAGTGAGTTATAAAGGGAAGGGATCTCAATTTAAACCAGAAATGACTAAAATACATCTTTGACTGGATCTATGAATAAATCTATGACTGGGTTTGGACAGTACTTGCTTTTTAGGCAAAACAATGAATGATGCAATCTGAAGCTGGTATTGCGTCATACATGATATGAATTGCATCATGTTATTCCTAGAAGTCATGGATGATGCAATCATAACGAAGCTTACATCACTCTGCTGAACAAATTGCCCTATATCAGCTCTAGAAATCATACAGTGTCGTGCTCTCTTATTTGCCAGTGTTTGATTTTGCAAAGGGACACATTTCTGTTTAGCCAAAGTGAGCAGAGATGCCTCGTACTTGTGTGAACAGTGCAGATAACTTCTGCTATGTTTGTGGTGAAGTGACTTTTGCATCACAAAAGCGCAGTATAACCACTATGGTTAAGAAAGCCTATCACCTTTATTTTGGCTGCAAAATTGGAGATCAGGACAAGAGGTGGGCCCCACACATATGCTGCAACACTTGTGCAACAAATCTTCGCCAGTGGTTGAACAGGAAAAGGAAATCTATGCCTTTTGCAGTGCCAATGATTTGGAGAGAGCCAACAGATCATACCAGCAATTGTTACTTCTGCATGGTGCCTCCGGTTGGGAAAGGTGTGTCAAAGAAGAAAAAGTGGACTGTGCATTATCCAAACATTCCATCAGCTATACGCCCAGTACCCCACGGAGAAGGACTGCCGGGTCCTGATGCACCAGAATCATTCTCACTTGAGTCAGGCGAGGAAGAGGAAGAGGATGAAACTTCTGGTCCCGAACCATCAATGTCACAGGATCCACATTTTCTCTCATCCTCCTCCTCTGAACCACACCTCATAACACAAGGTGAACTGAATGACCTTGTCAGGGATTTGGAACTACCCAAGAGTAAGGCAGAGCTGTTGGGCGCCAGATTACAGCAGTGGAATCTCCTGGCAGGTGATGTTAGGGTTTCCATGTTCCGTGACCGTCAAAAGGATCTTCTCCCATTCTTCTTCATGGAAGGTGATCTTGTAGCCTGCAACAACATCGATGGTGTGATGGCAGCCCTCAACATCGTTCATGATCCAGATGAGTGGAGACTGTTCATTGATTCATCGAAGACGAGTCTTAAAGCTGTTTTACTGCATAATGGCAATGTTTTGCAATCAATTCCAGTTGGTCATGCAGTCCATATGAAGGAAACCTATGACAATATGAAACAACTTTTGAGGTGCATAAACTATGACCAACATCAGTGGCAGCTTTGTGGCAATTTGAAGGTTGTTGCTCTCTTGCTTGGTGTGCAGACTGGATACACAAAGTACTGCTGTTTTCTCTGCGAATGGGATAGTCGTGCAAGAGATTCCCACT
This sequence comes from Emys orbicularis, assembly GCF_028017835.1. NCBI lineage: Eukaryota > Metazoa > Chordata > Testudines > Emydidae > Emys > Emys orbicularis. Next base: position 128,091,174 of record NC_088684.1, read on the forward strand.
ACATCAAGAAAGATTGGCCACTCTGACAGTCATTGGAGCCTGGGAGGAAAAGTGTTCAGCATCCACCACTTGTTGAATCAAGGAAGATTTTGTTACCACCCTTACACATCAAGCTGGGTCTGATGAAGAACTTTGTCAAGGCCATTGACAAAACACAAGCAGCTTTCAAGTACCTCCGTGGAAAATTTCCAAGGTTAAGTGAAGCTAAGGTAAAGGAAGGTGTCTTTGTTGGTCCTCAGATTCGTGAACTTCTTCGAGATGATGCATTTGACCATGCACTGCATGGCAAGGAAAAGATGGCATGGAAAGCCTTCCAGTTAGTGGCAATAAATTTTCTCGGAAACAACAAGGCAGACAACTACAGGTTGTTGGTGGAAAACCTCCTCAAGGCATACAAAAGCCTTGGTTGCAACATATCACTAAAGATACATTTTTTGCACTCTCATCTAGATTTTTTTCCACCGAACTGCGGAGCAGTGAGCGACGAGCACGGCGAGCGATTTCACCAGGACATTGCAACAATGGAGAAACGCTATCAGGGCAAATGGAGACCATCAATGCTTGCAGACTATTGCTGGACAGTGACAAGAGATGCTCCATTTAATGAATACAAGAGACAAGCCAAGAAGCGCCGAGTAGACACTGAATAGGACTAAACTATGTACAGAATCATTTTTTGCCTTTTGTTTCATAATAAATTTTATTTATATAACCCTTTTGCTGATTTTTAAAGTGTTACATAAACAGGACAGGTGAAATATTATCATGTAAAGCAACCATAAACACATGAAAAGACCTAGGTTTACAATTTATGATTAAAACTCTACTATCTACACAATATACATAGACATAAAATGTAAAAACTTAAATATCTTAGAAACAGTAGCCAAACAGTTGTTTTAATTGTCATATTTGAATTCAGCACATCAAAATACATAATAAATAGCACATTTTATCTCTGAAGCAGACGACTTCTCAAAAATTGTAGACCAGTGTTATTAATGGTTCCCAATCTTGCTGGAAAGGCATAACAAGTGGGGTTCCGCAGGGGTCTGTTTTGGGACAGGCTCTGTTCAACATCTTCATTAACGACTTAGATATTGGCATAGAAAGTATGCTTATTAAGTTTGCGGATGATACCAAACGGGGAGGGATTGCAACTGCTTTGGAGGACAGGGTCATAATTCAAAATGATCTGGACAAATTGGAGAAATGGTCTGAGGTAAACAGGATGAAGTTTGACAAAGACAAATGCAAAGTGCTCCACTTAGGAAGGAACAATCAGTTTCACACATACAGAATGGGAAGAGACTGTCTAGGAAGGAGTACGGCAGAAAGGGATCTAGGGGTTATAGTGGACCACAAGCTAAATATGAGTCAACAGTGTGATGCTGTTGCAAAAAAAGCAAACATGATTCTGGGATGTATTAACAGGTGTGTTGTGAGCAAGACATGAGAAGTCATTCTTCCACTCTACTCTGCGCTGGTTAGGCCTCAGCTGGAGTATTGTGTCCAGTTCTGGGCACCGCATTTGAAGAAAGATGTAGAGAAATTGGAGAGGGTCCAGAGAAGAGCAACAAGAATGATTAAAGGTCTGGAGAATATGACCTATGAAGGAAGGCTGAAAGAATTGGCTTTGTTTAGTTTGGAAAAGAGAAGACTGAGAGGGGACATGATAGCAGTTTTCAGGTATCTAAAAGGGTGTCATAAGGAGGAGGGAGAAAACTTGTTCTCCTTAGCCTCTAAGGATAAAACAAGAAGCAATGGGCTTAAACTGCAGCAAGGGAGGTCTAGGTTAGACATTAGGAAAAAGTTCCTAACTGTCAGGGTGGTTAAACACTGGAATAAATTGCTTAGGGAGGTTGTAGAATCTCCATCTCTGGAGATATTTAAGAGTAGGTTAGATAAATGTCTATCAGGGATGGTCTAGACAGTATTTGGTCCTGCTATGCGGGCAGGGGACTGGACTAGATGACCTCTCGAGGTCTCTTCCAGTCCTAGAATCTATGAATCTATGACCCTGCTGGCACTACCCACCCTCCCAGGCTTAAACCTTAGATTCTGGGCCAGCTGTCTCCTTGAAGCAGCAACAGCAACCCATGCAATCTCCAATGGCACCCTCATTCTCCAATTGTAGTAGAGCTGACAGCTAGAAGTAGGGCTGGAATGTCCTGGCAGCTCTCTAACCAACCAAGGTTGTGGAGCTTATGTGTTTATATCTGAACTTGGGTCAGCTGTGTATTTCTGTCCATGTTCTCAATAAGGCTTCCCCACACATAGCACTAGGATACATTCAAAATCCAACTCAGAAAATATAATTTACGTATAACATAGTATGGTTATGCCACTTTCCCTGTTCTCTAGAATATAAATATCCCCCACAGAATCATGGGCATGTTTCCAGCTCTGTATACAAGTACAGTATGTGTGTATGAGATCCTTTTAAATACTGTGACCCCTTACCGTAGCTAAGCTTTTTTAATTATTGCATAATTCCTATTACTGTTGTGACTTTCTTGGTCAGGCAAACAATGTTTTTCATCCCGTGTTCATCCTTGATTATTTGTCTGGCCTGTGAGCAAGTTGGAAGAAGAACTGAGTTTTGGGCCCAGTTCAGTTTTCAATGCAATGAGAGACTTTCCATTGGCTCCAATAACATTTGGATTAGACCCCTGGTGAATCCACCTACCTATACATGAATAATCAACAGTCCCAGAAACATGCATGGAAGAATGTGGCATGTTCTTTCTCACAACTTTCATGTGGAAAGATCTATATGTCTCCTGGCTCAAAGACAGATTTTGACTCTTGGGATTTAACCTTAATTCAAGAAGTAATTTTGATTTAAGATTACTAATTGCTTTATGACTCAAACTCAATATGGAAACACTCTAAAAGCAAAATTATGCGACTTTTTAACATTTATGCACTGTGAGAAATAAACAGCTGGGGTAAGCAGCAGGCATTTCAATATGTTTTATTTATTTATACACAGAACTTTAAGCATATGTCTTACTGATAGCATTTACATCATAATATATGTTGTTCACTACAGTTCTGCAAATCCATCAGAAACTGCATGAATATCTAGTGAATGTCAGGACACGAACAGCTTACTAATTTTTTTCCCCTCCATCTGGTTTACATCTTGTGGGCTCAGCTTTTCTATATAAAGAATATAGCTAAGGAAATGTATGTTTTAAAAACATAATGGTCTTCCTCAAAGAGAGTGTTTCTCCTTTTCTTAATCCCAATGAGATACCGAAACCAAATAGTTGTGAGGATTCAATATGTGCCAGCAGTTAAAACAAAGAGAATGGGAAGAAAGTGGCCATTGGGAGAAATAAATACAAGGATTATGTCTAGATTAAATTAAATAAACTGGACAATGTGTTTTTGTGCAATAGTTTTTGTAAGCAAAATATTCTTATTTCAGTATTATAGTTTCAATATAGATCGGCATATATATAAAATATATGGGAACATAATTCAATTTTTTCATTAATACAGGAGTTATTGTTTTCTTTGGATATTAATAATAATATATACATGCTCCAGCTCTAACATTTTTTATAAATAAATCCAGTCCCTTGTTCCTTTCATCCAAACTTCCTAAAGCCTTTAAAGCTTCTAAGGCCCTGAGTTATATTGAGAACGGTGAAAGGGTCACGGTTTGAGAAGGGATGTATGGAAATATTATGCCATTTTAATCCATAAAGTTTCGTGGGTGCTGTGTGGAATCAGATGGTTTGTGGGACTTGCCATATCAGTACAACAGAGGTAGCCAGTACATTGCTATCTTTCCAGTGCAACTCTAGTCCGTTCACACATGCTCCCTTTCTGGCTGCTAGTGCTGCTGACAGCACTAGTCAATCCATATCCAATTGGATGTCCAGGCACCCAGATTATATCTGCCCTGTGAGCCTGAGTCAATATCCACTAAAGCAATGGAACACTTTAGTTTGATTTCAGAGGGAATTTATTTGGTTAATTCTAACTAGAACTTTCTTATCTAACATTTTCCCTATATACAAACCTTAAGTTTGGAATCCTTTTAAAATAACTACAAATAAAATAGAAAATACTCCTACACTTAAAATAGTAGCATACTTTACCACTGTGTAATATCCTATATCATCTATAAGAGTTACGGTCCATCATAGTTCATATAATACTATAAAAGGCAGATGACAGACAAACTTTATGGGAATACTCATACAAATGGAGCCAATAGTACTAATGAAACCATAGCAACAATTGTCAGATAATGACCACATATAACATAATAAGTCTTGCTCCCAGGAGTCATCTCATTCCATTTTTTACTTCACACACCTAGAGAAGTGATAGCTACCTCTCGTTAAAAAAACATGACAAATGTGAAATGACAGCTGAAATGCAAACCTATATACAAGATAGAATCTTCCCTTTATTCCCAATTCCCAAAAGCTAAATGCTATATATTTCTTTCCAGGCAATTTTAAGATTTCAGAGACTGAAGTTAGCATGTACACATTTTAACCTGAGTATCCTTGAACTGTGAGTCTTCTTAAGTGAGAAACACTGCATAATCTCAGACTAAGTGAGCTTTGGAGAGGCCCAAGCTGTAAGAGAGTTATAACTCAATAAGAAGTTATTTTTGGCAGATTCCATCTTTTAGGAAGTGCACTAGTTGTGAGTCTTTAATTTTAGGGAGGTTTATAATGAAGTCCTTCATTTTTGTATTTGTGATACTATTTTCTAGCCTGCAGCAGTAATTTTAAAGTAATTTCAATGAATCCATCACTGACCACTTTAATATGCAAAAACAGAATTATGGATATTAATGGAAATAATTCCTTCTTACTACTCCAACCTCTCTCTCTCTCTCTCTCTTTCCTTTTGTACCAATACCTTGTCAAATTCATAGCAAAATGCCATCAACGAAGGAAAAGAAGTTACATCCTTGAGGTCAGATTCTTCATTTGAGTTACCCAGTCTTATACTGGTATAACTGAGAGCAGAATTTTGCTCTTGATATAAGATATCATAGAAATGAAGATATGATATGAAAACACTTATATGCTTCCCCACTACCACCAGGAAATTGTCACAAAAATGGTTTCTCTAATGAAGGTTGACATCCAAATTAGTCCAGACCATGGGATAGGAGGAACTAATAAAGCTAAGGGAATGGGCAAAATAATAGCAGATTAAATTCACTGTTTGTAAATATAATGCAATACAGGCAGGAGCGGCGCCAGGGTTTTTGGCGCCCTAGGCGGGGGTCCTTCCGCGCTCCCGGTCTTCGGGGCACTTCAGCGGTGGATCCCGGAGCGAGTGAAGGACCCACCGCAGAATTGCCGCCGAAGACCCGGAGCGCGGAAGGACCCCCCCGCCGCCAAATTGCCGCCCCCCCCAAATCCTGGTGCCCTAGGCGACCGCCTACGTTGCCTAAATGGAAGCGCCAGCCCTGAATACAGGGTGGAAAGAAAATTATGAACTACTCATACTAAATCTGAAAGGTAACTGTAACCACTCAGGAGAATTACTTGGATGCCACTATGGACAGGTCACTGAAAATATTTGCTCAGTGCATAGTGGCAGAATCAAAGCAAACAAAATGTTAGGATTCATGAAAGATGAGAGAAAAAAAATACTGAAAATATGCAATCATATAAATCAGTGTTATGTCCCCACCTGGAATACTGTGTTAATTCTGCCCATCCTACTTCAAAAAGGATAGAACAGAAATAGAAGAGGTCCAGAGGAAAAAAAATACAAATATTAGAGGCATGGAAAGGAGTTCCATGTGAAGAAAATAAAATGACTGGGACTAGTTAGTATAGACCAGGGATCAGCAACCTTTGGCATGCGGCCCACCAGGGTAAGCACCCTGGCGGGTCGGGCCGGTTTGTTTACCTGCCATGTCCACAGGTTTGGCCGATCACGGCTTCCACTGGCCGCGGTTTGCCGCTCCAGGCCAATGGGGGCTGCGGGAAGTGGGGTGGGCCGAGGGATGTGCTGGCCGCCTCTTCCTGCTGCCCCCATTGGCCTGGAGCGGCAAACCGTGGCCAGTGGAAGCCGCGATCGGTCAAACCTGCGGACGCGGCAGGTAAACAAATCGGCCCACCCCGCCAGGGTGCTTACCCTGGAGGGCCGCGTGCCAAAGGTTGCTGATCCCTGGTGTACACAAATAAGAGGAGACAGAGTTATACATAATATACATGTTTTTGAGAAAATAATTCGGACACTCCTATTTACCCTTCTTTATAATACATGAACATTAAGTTCAATTGAAAAGTAACACACTGAGAACTGATAAAAGGAAGTTCTGCACATAATTCACCTGTGGAACTCCTTGCCCGTGGAGTGGTCTTAGTTTCTTTTGTTTATTTATTTATTTATTTATTTATTAGGGAGAAGCTGCCTACCACTAATGTTGTGTGATCACTTCAGGTTGAAATTCAATGGACATACACAAATGTAGGCGTCCCTCTGGCTGCTGAGGCTTGGGAGTCCATTTACCCTTTCTTAATCCTTGTGATTGCAGGAGCTGCTATTTTATTCTTCTCCATCCCCCGCAGAGGTGTTGATAACTAGGGACATTGGGGGACTTTAGCTACCGTAAAATTTTAGGGATTGCATTAATAAAGGAAACAATGAGTTTGAAACAGAAGCTCATTTCTTTCATTTTATTAAAAGTGGACACGTTTAGTCATGGTATAAAACTACTCCTTGAAACATCACCTTTATTAAACATTAGTAAAAAGAATGACTTAACTGAAAGGACCAAACAACAATATGAGCCCTGGATTTCTTGAAATTCATTCCTCTGCAGCCTCTGCAAGTCATCAGTTTTGTCATTGTGTACTTGTAAAATTGCATACCAGTTGAGCCGTGATTTGTCCCACTTTGGATTTGACAGGTTTAATGTTTAATATGTTGTAGAACACTGAAACTACCCTCAATTACAGCATTGGTTGCCTGTATCTTAAAATCACTAGTTAACTTTACCATTTCAGAAAACAGCTGAAAACATGTTTGATTTGGCTGAGTAAACAGAGATGTTTCTGAACTGACTATAATTATTTTCTGGAAGGTGAAAGTTGACTTACATCAAATGAAACTGAGTAATCACTTGATCCTGATTGAAATCAGAACCATACACCTGAGGCATGTCTTGAATTTGTGTTTCTGTTATGTTTTGAGTGGTTATGAGAGTCTCAAGAATTTGAATAATTTTATAGCCTCTGTTCAAATCTTGACTGAATATTGGACATGGTACAATTAATTACCCTGTAGGTGTACTTCCAAAATTCCATTTCTGAATCTGGTAGATGGTTTCACCTGTTCCTATTTGCATTTCTGTTGGAGTTTTTCTCTTCTTTGGAAGATCAAACATTCACATTATCTCCAACTTTCAACTTTTCTGATGGATTTAATCCCAAAATAAATTATGGATCTGATAGGATGTGTGACGGGAGCCCGGGGTACAGCCTGGGACTGTGGGACCGCTGTACCCCCTTAACTCTCTCCAATCTGGGCTGTCTCTCTCAATGCCTTGCTAATGACAATCAGCAAGCCCCTCCAGGCACTGTGATCACACAGCACAACCGCATGTGGAGCCCCACACCCAGCTAGATTGCAGGAATGCTCCCAGAGCCACTCATGATCAAATAGAGAAAGGCACCAGAGCCAAATCCTCCCTCTCCCAGCCTTATACCTCAGGAATATACCATCTTGCACTGCTCAACACAAGCAGTGCAAATTTATTAATTGGTTCACCACTTCAGCAATGGAAAGTGGACATACACCAGCCTTTGCAAACCTGAGCACTTTTGCTACACACTTCATACAAACTCACTGGTAAAGATAAACAGTTAAACAAATTTATTGACTACAAATGATAGATTTTAAAGTGATTATAAGTAAAAGGCAAAAATTCTGAGTTAGTTACCAAAATAAAATAAAATATAAGCACGTAGTCTAAACTCTAAACCCTATTAGACTGGGCAACATCTAGATTAAGCAGTTTTTCTCACCCCACTGGATATTGCAGTCCTTAATATACAGATTTCACCCTTGAAATCTGGGCCAGTCTCCTCTCTTGGAGTCTTAAGTCTCCTCGGTGTCCTTGGTGCTTGCAGCATAGGTGGGGGAAGGAGAAAGGCCAAACATGTGGCCACTGTGCCTGTTTTATACCCTCAGTGCCATGTGCTTGGAAAACACAAGTCCAGGCATGTCTGGGTGCACTGATGAGTCTCAAGGCAAGGTTGAGCAATTCCCCTGGTGTGGCGTCATGCAGGTGAGTCATTGCATTGTAGCTCCCTTGCTGGACAATGGTTGTTGATGTGTTGGTTGACACCCCACCCGGGTGTTGGTTACTTTCCTTGCTGTTGCCTCTGTGGAACTAATATCTGTCTGATTCCCCAACTTGCAGCATGTTTTATGACAACCATACAACACAATTCTCATAACTTCATATGCATTAATGATATACATATATTGATAGAGAAATGACTTTCAGTAGATCATATCCTTGCCCCTGATACCTTACAAGGCATGTTTTATATGTAAAATCACAATTATATAAAAATGAGGAATATGGGGGTTCCAGGACGCTCCCTCAAGGTATAGAATGTCACAGGACGGACTGGAATGAATTGTCATTTTCATAAGAGATTGGCCTTTTGTTGCTAAAACATCTGACCTTTGCAGAGATATGGACAGACTGTCTACCATGTTAGGACTTTTGGACCTAATTTAATACCAGAGAGGAATTCAAACTTTTCTGTTTGAGCTGCTATGCTACTAATTAGAGATCTCATTTCAGGATCTTTCATTGCATGCTTCACAACCTGCTCAATTGCACATAGTGTCAAGATTGTTCTCAGAAAATGAAGCCAATGGTTCTTCATGAGAGTCCATCTTCTTGGACTGAGCACATAGATGCCTGAAGATGTGTTTAACACTTCATATTCTGTCCTGACATATCACGTCACATTTGGTTGATTTTAAAAAATAATGTGATTTTATAAAAAGTTTCAATACTAGCTTAAGACAGCATTATTTTGCATGATTTAAGATAGCATTATTATTAATGCCAAATGGGCATATATTGGAAGAAATGGGCATACACTGGTTGCTACAATATATTAAGCCTGCCATTTTAGTGGTGCCATCATTGCATTGTCTGTGACAGTTGTTGATTCTAAGACTTACAGAATAATATATCTTTCTTAATATGACTACATACGCTGAAGTACAGGCTACACTGTAAAATCAAATAATAAGCCAATGGTTGTCAACATCCGAAAATTGGAGGCATGAAACCACTTGCTCTTTGTTGGAGAAGTCTATTTAATCTATTATACTTGTATACCACTTTCCAGAAATTTTCTCTGAAATATCTTTCACAATTAAGAGTCATGGTTTCCATTACCTTGTTTTGAATAACTGGACCTGTGAAATTGTCTTGACTCCTTTTCAGCTACTTTGAAATACCAGGATCTTATTCTCCCTGGAATTAAAGCAAATTAATAAAGTTGTCTCCAACCTCACCTAAGGATCTATTTTCAACTTGTTCAGTATAATGACCTTGCAGTGTAAGTCCTTATCTGGCAAGAGAATGTATACTACTTAGTATTATCATTAGGATCTTTCTATTTTGTTCTTTGTTCTGAGAGTACTGTACATTTAGGACACCACTAGCATTCTTTGTGGTCTTTTGAAGAATATTAACTGCTATGTAGTAACAAGATGAAGCTTGGTGCCCCACAAATTTGCCTTGAGCTTTCTTCCAAATAAAGAATCCAGATTGTGTTAGAGCATCATCTATTTATTTAGTCTAAAGTAGTTTGCAATTGAAAGTTTTACAACGATAGAAACAAAGAATGCTGTTACTAAACTTCAGAATAATGGAGCCACTGAAGATCATTAGATCAGCACGAACAAAAAGAATGGCCTCATTCTCCAAAGTTATACTCAGGGAAAGATTTAAGTCATGACTGATGAGGTGCCTCAAAAATGCTAATAGTATAAGGCAACTGGGCATTTGCTTTCTGTTGCAGGTGAAGACAGGTCAGTATTACAACCAATGGACAAGTTGATCTGTTTTTTGGAAGTATATTATCTTCTTGTCTTTAATCAGCCATGTTTTAAGTTATTTCATTTTAGCACCTTGACAATACATGGTTTGGTTTTGTACTTCATTCAGTCACTACTCAGAAAGAATGGCATAGGATCACACAACACTTCTTGGCAAAGTGTTTAGCTGGCCTCTTGGTTTGATACAATTACTGTGTTCTTTGGAGAACTGTTTAGAATTTGGCTGAATGTAGAAAGGGAACAGCCTAAACCTCATCTGTGGGTTACATTGGAAAACACATTTTAAGAAACATTTTACTTATGTATCTCCCTGGATGTCTCTCTCACCCAGAAACTCTGACAAGAAAAAAGACTACACATAACATGGCATCTGGAGGCCCTTTGACCTCAGGTATGATGAGAGTGGGGTCAGAGGCTGCATAAGGACAGCCAAAAACCTATGGATCTATGATGTCTGGCCTCCCCTCTTACTCACAACATAAGAACATAAAAAGATAAGAATGGCCATACTGGGTCAGATTAATGGTCCATCTAGTCCAGTGGTTTTTAACTTGTGGTCCGTGGACACCTGAGCGTCCATAGACTATGTCTAAGGGGTAAACAAAAGGTTGTTGTTCCCACAAAATAGTGGTTTTCAACCTGCGGTCCGCAGACCTGTGGCGGTCCACATACTATGTCTAAGATTTTCAAAGGGGTCCACACCTCCATTTGAAATATTGTAAGAGGTCCTCAAATGAAAAAAATTGAAAAACCACTGATCTTGCTGAGTATCCTGTCTTCTGACAATGGCCATTGAATGAAAAGAACAAGGCAATTTTCAACTGATCCATCTCCTGTCATCAACTCCCAGCTTCTGGTAGTCAGAGATTTAAGGAAACCCAGAGAATAGTGTTGTATCTCTGACTTGCATAGCTAATAGTCATTGCCGGGCCTATCCTCCATGAAATTATCCAATTTTTTTTAACCCAGTTATACTTTTGGCCTTCACAAAATCACAACCTAACTGTGGATTCTGTAAAGAAGTACTTCCATATATTTCTTTTAAACTTACTGCCTAAGAATTTCACTGGCTGACCTCTGTTTGTTTTCTGTTTCATAGAATCATAGAATATCAGGGTTGGAAGGGACCTCAGGAGGTCATCTAGTCCAACCCCCTGCTCAAAGCAGGACCAATTCCCAACTAAATCATCCCACCCAGGGCTTTGTCAAGCCTGACCTTAAAAACCTCTAAGGAAGGAGATTCCACCACCTCCCTAGGTAACCCATTCCAGTGCTTCACCACCCTCGTAGTGAAAAAGTTTTTCCTAATATCCAACCTAAACCTCCCCCACTGCAACTTGAGACCATTATTCCTTGTTCTGTCATCAGGTACCACTGAGAACAGTCTAGATCCATCCTCTTTGGAACCCCCTTTCAGGTAGTTGAAAGCAGCTATCAAATCCCCCTTCATTCTCCTCTTCTACAGACTAAACAATCCCAGTTCCCTCAGCCTCTCCTCATAAGTCATGTGCTCCAGCCCCCAAATCATTTTTGTTGACCTCCGCTGGAGTCTTTTCAATTTTTCCACATCCTTCTTGTAGTGTGGGGCCCAAAACTGGACACAGTACTCCAGATGAGGCCTCACCAATGTCGAATAGAGGGGAATGATCACGTCACTCGATCTGCTGGTAGTGCCCCTACTTATACAGCCCAAAATGCCGTTAGCCTTCTTGGCAACAAGGGCACATTGTTGACTCATATCCAGCTTCTCGTCCACTGCAACCCCTAGGTCCTTTTCTTTAGAACTGTTTCCTAGCCATTCGGTCCCTAGTCTGTAACAGTGCATGGGATTCTTCCGTCCTAAGTGCAGGACTCTGCACTTGTCCTTGTTGAACCTCATCAGGTTTCTTTTGGCCCAATCCTCTAATTTGTCTAGGTCCCTCTGTATCCTATCCCTACCCTCCAGCGTATCTACCACTCCTCCCAGTTTAGTGTCATCTGCAAAGTTGCTGAGAGTGCAGTCCACGCCATCCTCCAGATCATTAATGAAGATATTGAACAAAACCGGCCCCAGGACCGACCCACTTGAAACCAGCTGCCAACTAGACATGGAGCCGTTGATCACTACCCATTGAGCCCGACGATCTAGCCAGCTTTCTATCCACCTTATAGTCCATTCATCCAGCCCATACTTCTTTAACTTGGTGGCAAGAATACTGTGGGAGACCGTATCAAAAGCTTTGCTAAAGTCAAGGAATAACACATCCACTGCTTTCCCCTCATCCACAGAGTCAGTTATCTCCTCATAGAAGGCAATTAGGTTAGTCAGGCATGACTTGCCCTTGGTGAATTCATGCTGACTGTTCCTTATCACTTTCCTCTCCTCTAAGTGCTTCAGAATTGATTCCTTGAGGACCTGCTCCATGATTTTTCCAGGGACTGAGGTGAGGCTGACTGGCCTGTAGTTCCCGGGATACTCCTTCTTCCCTTTTTTAAAGATGGGCACTACATTAGCCTTTTTCCAGTCATTTGGGACCTCCCCCGATCGCCATGAACTTTCAAAGGAAGGATATTTATCCTTTAATGGAAGGATAAATAACACTTCCCTATTCACTTTCTCCACACCATTCATGATTTAATTTTATAAATGTCTATCATATCCCCCCTTAGTGGTCTCTTTTTCTAAACTGAACAGTCCCAGTCTTTTTAATCTGTCCTTGTTTGGAAGATGTTTCATGCCCCCTAATCATTTTTATTGCCCTTCTCTGTACCGTTTCCAATTCTAATATATCTCTTTAGAGATGGGGTGACTAGAACTACATGCAGTATTCAAGGCAAGGCATACCATAGACTCAGAAATTGTTATTATGATATTTTCTGTCTTCTTTTCTATTACTTTTCAAATGGTTCCTAATATTCTGTTAGCTTTTTTTGACTGCTGCTGCACATTGAGCAGATATTTTCAAAGAATGATACACGGTGACTCTAAGATCTCTTTCTCAAGTGGTAACAGTTATTTATAACCCATCATTTTGTATAGATAGTTGGGATTTTTCCCCAGTGTTCATTACTTTGTCCTTATCTACATTGAATTTCATCTGCCATTGTGTTGTCAAGTCACCCCATTTAGTAAGATTCTTTTGTAACTCTTCACAATCAGTTTTGAACTTAACTATCTTGAGTAATGTTGTATCAGCTGCAAACTTTGCCACCTCACTGTTTACCTCCTTTTCCAGAACATTTATGAATATGTTGAACAGCACACAACCAGTATATATCCTTTGGGAATCCTGCTATTTATCTCTTTTCATTGTGAAAACTGACCATTTATTCCTACTCTTTGTTTCCTGTCTTTTAACCAGTTACTGATCCATGACTCTTATCCCATGACTGCTTAGTTTGCTTAGAAGCTTTTGGTGTGGGATCTTGTCAAAAGCTTTCTGAAAGTCTAAGTACACTGTATCAACTGGATCACTTTTGTCCATATGCTTGTTGACACCCTCCAAGAATTCTGAAAGATTGTTGATTCATGATTTCCCTTTACAAAAGCAGTGTTGACATTTCACTTTGTGAAAAAAGCACATGAAACTCAGACAGGAGGAAGGGTGGGGGAAGAAAAGAAGAGAAGAGCCAATCGGAGGCTCTGGGAGTCAGTTCCCGAGGGGTAGCATTTGGCTGGGTGTATCCCAAGTCTCCCAAAAGACACTCAGAAGTTCTCATGCACAGACAAAGAGGTTCAATCATAGGTGCTGGAACTAGTGTGCTGGGTTTGGTGCCGCACCCCCTGGCTTGAAGTGGTTTCCATTAGATACACAGTTTAAAGTTTCGTTCAACATATCTCAGCACCCCCACTAAACAAATTGTTCCAGCACCCCTGGGTTTAATAGTCTTCATGAGACAAGGAGGGAAACAGCCAGCTATGGGGCAGAAAGAGTGTGAAAAGCTCAGCCAGGTGAACCTTACAGTCAGGCAGATTTCTTCTTCCAAGGACAGCAAACCCTGCTTGTGGAGCCACGTACCAGTGCGGGAAGAAAGGAGCCAGAACCTGATGCATGACAGACTTTCAAAATGGCCTCTGCTATCAAGAAACAGTTGAGACCTAGGGGGAAAAGAGGGACTTCAAGCAGCCAAAACCAGCTCCTCCTGGGCTGAAGAGAACAAACTGACAGGTAGTCAGAACACTGTCCCTGCTACAATAATCAGATAATGTAAAAATGATATTCAACAGCTATTTTATTATCTTTAACTCCTCACTGTAATATCAACACACTGATGTGCACTGTCCTCCCTCACAGTCTCATGCCCGCTATTCACACTCCGAGCACATCAAGGCTTTTACTTTTTTAAAATCAAGTTTCAAAGAGTCATGGTTACAGAGAGAGGATTGAAAACATGATTTTTTAAAAATACATTATTTTTAATCTCATGATTTTTAAGCCAATCTCATGACAATTTGGGTGCCTGATTCATGATTTTTGAATGCTTTTGGTTTGTAATGCTGCCTCAGTCTTCTCTCCAACTATATTACCCTCCCGCTCAGACACTTTTTCTATTTTCCATCAGTTTTCTACAGCTCACATTCTCACTTCCTGCCCTAACTCTTTTGCCACATCATTCTTGTCCCCTGCCTCTCCATATTCCCCATTCTTCTGTTTTTAGCTGAGGACAGAACAATGAGAGATGGCAGCCATTTTAGTAAGGGGAAAAATCATGAAAACTCCCAACCTTTCTTCTGACAGCATGAGCAGCTTTACAAACTAAATGCTTAAAATTGTGACATTCACAATAACATTGTGAGAGTTGGCAACTCTGGAGTTGCTGGTGCATGTTAAAAGGAAAAATTGGGCCCCAATTATGGATGAGAGCATAACTTCTGCTCCCAGTTATACCAGTACAACCTCATTATACTGGTGTAACAGACAACAAATTTGGTGCATAGTATCTACTGAATTGAAAATGTAGCTGTGTAATCTACATAGGATGTCCTTCAGTAAATGGAAAAAAAGGAGGCTGGGGTCCATTTCAATACATGGAGCCTGATTCTGCTTCTGCTAGTGTAAATCAGGAGTAAAACTGAGGAAAGTAAGATCAGAATCCAGTTCTTTACTTTTGGCTCTGTTTATTTTGTCACTACAATATGGTCAGCTAAGCTATTTTTTATTGCTCCTTGTGTAAAAATGCATAACAAATGTCCCCATAAAACAAAACCCTGTTTAATTATTTTAATATATAAATAATTATTGTGTCGGGAGGAGAGTTACAAAAATAAATTTTACTAGATTGATACATAGAGTCCTGTGATTTACCATTTGCATTTATTTGTGTTCTTTTCTTTCAAACTCTCTTTTTGGACCATTTTTTAAACTTGTTTTGAAATGGTAAGCAATTTGGAGGAAGGATTATGTCTTCTGTGTTTGGAAGATGTTTAGTACAATTTGGGTTTTACCGCAATCTAAATAATAATAAAATGATATAAACAAATGGAAGGTATTATCTAATAGAAGAAAAATGCTTAGCATATTGACTCTACGTTCAAGTTATATTTTTCTGTACAACTTAAGCAGCAAACTTTTCAATTCAGTATATTCATACCAGTTGGTGTGCAGAATCTATGCCTGATTCATGGAGAGAACATAAGTATTTACAGTATGTAAACACTATGTAAATATGTCCCTGCTTGGAGATAGAGTCATTGATGCTCAAGGATACCCTTCCTTCTCCAGATGAGATGCAATGAATGGAAAATGTTCTCAACTTCAGCAATCTCCAACTGACAAATTGACACCTAACATGCCAATAAAACAAGTTCATTTATGGCCCAGCAATCAGGAGCAGTGAATTGTGTTTAAAATTGTGTCTAAGATCCGTAGATAAATATTATTAATAGAAAAGAGTTGACTTTATTCATGGAGGCCACAGTATCTGCCTGACAAGGTAGCATTTTGGAAGCCAAAAGAATAATAGCAATAGCATTAATAAGCACAGCAGCAGGAAGATTCAGTGGCTGTGTGGAAGTCTAGAAGGGAAGATTCTGTAAATATTGAAGGGTCATGGTCATGAGAAGTGATGACACCTACTGAAGCACTCTTCAGTCACATACTCTTTCCCATTTTTACTTTGGGACAGTAAGGATACAAGAAATATAGGAATTCTGTTCACAGTTTGTAGTATAAGCACCAAATTCTCAGCTGCTGTAAATCAGTGTAGCTTCACTGAAGTTAATGGAGCTACATTCATGGACATCGTCTGAGGATCTGGCATTAAATATATTATGCACCAAACATATACAAAGCATTATTCAGTTTCTTTACCTTCCTTAATGTGGTGGTGGTTAATAAAAAAATATTTTTGTCAATCAATCTCTCTCTCTCTCTCTCTTTCTCTGTCTCTTTCTCTCTCTCATATGGCCGTTTATGTTTCAGCAACCATACATTTCTGAGAACATTTTGGCAATATTTTCCTAGGATATTTTCTTGAACTCTGTTTCTATTGAGATCCAAATCAGTGGCACCAACTGGGGGACAGGGCAGAAAATGCCCCCCATCCCCCATCTATGGTTTTTGCACTTGCTGAAAGTTCCATAGGATATGGAGCTGGGGTCGGGGGCATGGCATGACCATTTTTAAGCAGTGGTCCTGTTCTAAATCAGTACAACAGCTGCCAGAGCAGTCCCGAGCATGGCTCTGGCTATGTGGTATCAATGCCATTGAAGTTTGACTCGGCCACTCCTCTTTCCAGTCAAAGGGGTGGCCAGGCCAAATTGTTTTGTGACCAGGCACATGGGGAGTTTGTTCCTGTATGGCAAGGGAGTCATCTGTAAAAGAATTTTAGATCCTGATTGGCCTGGAGAACAGAGTAGGTCATCTTAAAAGATATACACCACACTCCTCTCTCTGACTTACCAACTGGGTTTAGCCAACAGCTGGAGAGAAAAAATATACAAAATTTTCATGCAATTTATATACAACTTACACTAGAACTACATATAATTTGTATAATGTATTGGTGTGTGCAATCCACTTCAGTATTACAGCCCCATCTCAATGAGTACCTCCCAAATTAAGCAATTACCCCCTCATGAATACATCAGTTTTTATTGCCCCTCCTTAGTACACCAGTTCTCCCCCAAATCAGGCAGAGTAGGGGACTTGAATCTGGATCTCCTACATCCCAGGGCAGTGCTCTAACCACGGGCTATAGACAATCAAATTTTCTCGAACACTTTCCAAACGTCTTATTTCAAAACCTCAAAATATTTCGTGAAATGGAATTCTTTTCTGGCAACCGTAGGTCTGGTCTACACCTAAATCATAGGTTGACCTAGCTACATCACTCAGGAGTGTGAAAAATTCACACCCTGGTGAGATGTAATTAAACCAATCTAATCCCTGGTGTAGATACGACTCAATCAACAGGAGAATTCTTCCATCGATCTAGTTTCCAGCTCTCAATGGGGTGGATTGACTAGAATGATGGAAAAACCCCTTCTGTTGATGTAGTAATTATCTACACTACAGCACTGCAGCAGTCTAGTGTCAGCCTGAAAAGACCTAAATGTATGACAAAGAACAAATATGAAGGACATAAAGTATTCATGCAGGACACAAAGTGCTCTTTTTCCTCATTTCCATAATTCTTTACTTCCAATGTTCATCACTTTCATCACTTTTTAATGAGGGGTGTAGCCTGATTTAGGGTGTACTGATAATATTAATTCGGATAATATGGGAATTTAATTTATTAATTTATTTTTATTTAATTCTAATAATATTAATAATTATTAATAATTATTATTAATATTAATTAGTATGGGTTTAGGCTCGCCAATCTGTTTGATCAGAAGATAAAAGTTCTTGTCCTGAATCAGGCTCCACAGAATTTATAAAGGACCCTCGGGGGTATGACAGGAAGCTCACACTGAGACAGATATAGCCTTAAAGACTTTTTATTAAAATTAATAATAGTAAGTAAATGGTAAAATACCCAGAGTTACAACATTACAATTGTATTACTGCTATTCAAAAGATACATATGATAATATATTGGCCAAACTGGACAGTCCCTCCGCAAAAGAATAAATGGACACAAATCGGACATCAGGAATGGTAACATACATAAGCCAGTAAGGCCTGGTCTACACTAACCCCCAAATTCGAACTAAGGTACGCAACTTCAGCTACGTGAATAACGTAGCTGAAGTCGACATACCTTAGTTCGAACTTACCGCGGTTCAGACGCGGTCCACACGCGGCAGGCAGGCTCCCCGTCGACTCCGCGGTACTCCTCTCGCCGAGCTGGAGTACCGCAGTCGACGGCGAGTGCTTCCGGGATCGATTTATCGCGTCCAGACCAGACGCGATAAATCGAACCCGGAACTTCGATTGCCAGCTGTCGAACTACCGCGGTAGTGTAGACCTGGCCTAAGTGAACACTTCAATCTCCCTGGTCATTCTATTACAGATTTAAAAGTCACTATCATTGAACAAAAAAACTTCAGAAACAGACTTCAAAGAGAAACAGCAGAACTAAAATTCATTTGCAAATTTAACACCATTAATCTGGGCTTGACTAGGGACTGGGAGGGGCTGGCTCATTACAGAAGCAGCTTTTCCTCTCCTGGAATTGACACCTCCTCATCTATTATTGGGAGTGGACTACATCCACCCTGATTGAATTGGCTCTGTCAACACTGGTTCTCCACTTGCGAAGTAACTCCCTGCTCTCCATGTGTCAGTATATAATGCCTGCATCTGTAACTTTCACTCTATGCATCCGAAGAAGCGAGGTTTTTACCCATGAAAGCTTATGCCCAAATAAATCTGTTAGTCTTTAAGGTGCCACCAGACTCCTTGTTGTTTTTATATGATAATATAGTATGACATGCAACAAAGCTTTGGTTAACATACTCACACCCTTCCTTGATAACCTGGTGGTAAGAGACACAGAACCAGCCTTGCAGTTCAGGTTTCTCAATTCTTGAGTGAAGGATGCAGTGGTTAGAAAATGCTAAGAGCTATTAAAGCTGACTAGGGTTTACTTGACTAACTTAAACTTAAATCAAAACCTAATAAACAAACTAAGAATAAAACTCAGGAAAACCAAGCTTAGCCTAGTTCCCTTGAAACTTAAAGTTTAAGAAGAACAAGTATAGCCTATGAATAGTAGCAGTCATCGTAAATAGATAGAGTGGAGGAAGTAAATGAGAATAGAGTAAAGTGAGAATGGAGAAATGGAGATGGAGTAAAGTGAGAACAGAGAAATGGAGATTGGAGTGAGAAAATGGAGCTAATGGAGAGCTCTACTGAGGTGGGTTACCTCTTTTATAGGGCAAATGCTGGACCTCCTTCCTCTTATGCCCAAATTTCATTCCTCACCCACAGATATGTTAGGGTACACTTACCCCATAGGCTAGTATGTATGTGCGTATTGATGACAGGTATGTACGCACATCAGTCTCTTGTGGTGTACTTGTTAAGTCTGTGGGAAAAACCCTGTTTCCACCCCTTAAGGCTATTGGTCCAGGTAAAGGTCTCTAGACATCTGTGTGGGTGTTTTGTCTAATTTTACTTTTCTGGGTGAGGGTCTCAAAAGGTGTTAACTTTGCATTAGCTTAACATACAGGGTTTTGGCCTGTAGGTAGATCTTGCATTACAGCCAAACTTACTTTTAATATAAATCTATAAGCCTATTACAATACATCAAATACTTAAACTATAAGAAAAGATATATATATACAAGCAAGCAGGTTAGTCTTATAGGCTACAGGGGACACAAGATTTGTGTGGGACTTGGATAACTTTGTGATGAAAATGAGTGACATCCATTGAAATGAGGGACATTTGTGAGGTATTCCCACATTTTATCTATTGTTCCTGCTGCCCCTTTATTCTAACTTAGGCCCCGTTGATCCCAGGGTCTGGAGGATGAATGGTTGCTCAGCTCTCTCTCAGGGATGAAGCAGCTTTGTTTCTGCTCTACACCACTGCTGCTCTTGCTTCCTCTCCACACCCAGCTCCCAGCTCCAGTCAGATACACAGCAGAGGGGGAGGAGGAGAAGCTGGGAGGCAGGAAGCCTTCTTTAATCCAGGAGATAGAGCCAGAAGTCTTCCCTATTTGATAGTTCCCAATATGCGGCAAAGAGACTGAAGTAATTTTTTTCTATCCAGTTGCCATAGTGCCAGTGACTAAGCAGAAGGGAGATGAAGAACAATAGAGAGAAGGGAAAGGCTGGAGTATCTGGCACAAGAGCGAGCTCAGGGAGGAAATATGCCCGAGACCCCTTTGGGGCAGTATGCATTTCCATGCGCAGAGACTGCAACTGTCCTTGTCATCAGGCTCAGCAGCCCTTAGATATTATAGTTCTCTGGATATGTGCAAAAACAACAAGCTTCTTCCCTGGATTATAGTTTTATCTCTGTGTAAAATCCACATAGCATGCTTAACATATCTAGTAAATCAGTTCAAAGATAACTTGCTAATAAACTGTGCTTGCAAAGGGCAAACCATTAGTAAAAGTTTACTTTAGGCCTTTAAAATTCTTTGCCTGTCCTCCACTGACTCTACAACCTCAGGGGATGTAATCCCTTAAAATGCAGCTCATCTTCAATTAGCGGAAAGAACATATGTACGTTCTTCATTAAAATCCCCAGGTATCGTGCAATGCAGTTCACTTCAGATTTTACAGTTAATTAAAGCCTCATACACATTTTCTGATTCTCCAGCTGGCATTGGAGAGTTTTAAAGCTTAGATCACTTTAGTTATTACGCTGCTTAAAAGCTTGATAATAAACATTAATGGCCATACAGCTTTCTCACTGCCCATCCATAGTTATGGGAGGTTCATTGCGATAACCTCAACTCTTCTCACAACATAATTAGAAACAAATGGGGTCAAGGTGGGGAACCTGAGCTGTCTTTGTTGGAATAGCTTTATTTGTTTCAGTACCAGTCATCAGAATTCATTGGGAAATTGCAACTTGAAAAGGCACAAAGTGTGCTTTGATGGAGGAGTGTTGCTAGTTTTTAATCTCCTTTTAAAAAGTTCTAGGTATTTCTCTGAATCATATGCTCGAATACCATGGTGATGAATGCAGTCCATCTCCCCAGGCAGTGCAAACTGATTGATTTAAAGTATTCCAAAACATTTTTATAAATTTTATGGCGGAGGAAGGGGAAATTGCTTTGCTTATTTTTTGACTCCCTGTAGAAGTTACTCGGAAAACAATGGCTCCTTTTGATTTTGTGTGCTAAGTAATAACCATGCATAAAAGAATCTCTCTTTTTCTTTGCTCCATAGCTGGAATGATCTCCAGGGGTGCAATCTCAGTATTGAACCTCTTTGCCTTAGTAGACACTTGAACTATTCAATCACTCTTTGTATGAGTACTTCTGAATATCTCAGTGCTCCTTTCTCCAGGCCTTCTCACTCTACCCATCTCAACCAATGCTGCTCTTGTCTTCTGTCAGGCTGCTCTCATTTCCTCTTAAATCTTTTTTTTTTCTCTGCTTGTGGTTCTTATCTTCTTTCTACAGCCTTCTCATTTCCCCTGGATCCTCTTTTTATACTCCGTTGTGTCTCTACTACATGACCACTCAGTCTGCTCTGAAAACACCCCAATTATCACATAACCTCACCCCTGAACTCTCTGTCAGTCTTGCTAATTTGGTTGAACCAAATTCGGGTGCCTGCAGTATCTCTTTCTTCCTTCTATGTAGTAACATTTTCTTGTTATGTTTATAATGTGGGTAAAGATATTGCTACAGAGATCCCTTACCTCAAGATGAAGCATTAAGGGCCTGATCCAAAGCCCATTGATGTTTGTGGGAGTCTTTCCACTGACTTCAATGGGTTTTGAATCAGGTTATTTCCTTCACAGAAAAATGTCTTCTCTCCCTTTCACCCCACCCTGCCTTTCCATAGGCAGGGCTTTCATATAGCAGAATAACAATTTATACTTTTCAATTCATTCAAACAATCTAATGCCTATCTTCAAATGGAGTTTCCTGGATCTGACTGATCACTTCCTATTTCGATTAGTCAGACCATGTAATGCCACCTTACACTGTGATTCTACTCTGAAGATGACTTTGTAATAATGCCATTGCCCTGTGGGTTTCCATTTTAATGTACCAGTGACTTTCAGGTCTAATGTGCTCACTTTACAAATAAAAAGATGTGCTTTTTGGTAATAGTTAGCCTTGCAAACTCACTCTAGGGTATGAAGGTTCAACTGGGTTCTTTGTTTTTCACTCGCAAATTATCTGTAATAAAAGTTTGCTAGGCAAATACTGCCTTCACTTGTGCTTGTACTACTGCACTGTTTTCAAATTACATCCTAATTTGTGCCTGGATAAAAGACAAAAGATATGCACAAAACTAATTGAAGACAGAATTTGGGCCTGCATTTGGATGTGAAGGTCTCAAGCTACCCTCTGTTTTCAGGCACCTGTAGAAACCACTCCACAGAAGCAGTAAGGGAAACTGTATGTATTCACGCGTAGCAGAATAGTACTACTGTCTCAACAAAGTCAGTTAAAAAAATTGCAAAAAAAAGAAATTTTCCATTTCCTAATAAAGTTATACAATATCACCCAGATGTTTTGTTACAGCCCCTCCATTGCACATTACAAGTGCTAAGGAAGTTTACTACAGGCTTTCATTTAAAAGCCAATTGGGAAGGAAGACAAGGGAAGGAACTACTGCACATTCCATTTGAAACTAGTGTTTTTCTGCTCACTCAGCTATAAAGTTATTACTGAGTAAAGGGAAATTGCAGTAAGAAATCTGTTCCTTCTCTATCAATCCATGACAACATTTCCCCTAAATGTGTGGAGTTGAAGCACTTGCTTCAGCAATTTTTCTATTAATCTTCTTTTATTTCTTTTAGATTCTGGGGGGAAATATGAGTTTTTCCATTGTGTGTACTTTCAGAATTTTGTGTACTGGGATCCTAACCTTAGCTGGTGTAAATTAGGACCATTCTGTTGAAATTAGGGAAGCTACACTGATTTACACCTGATGAGAATCTGGGCCCTTAACTGTATGAATATTTTGTATGCATGGTAATGTGAACTAAATCTTTCCTTTCTTCCCTATTTTTGCAAAATTATTTTTAAACAACCAACTTTTTATGAGGTCATTTTTTAGATTCTTTCTCTGAAAGTAAAGTAGCAAATACTTCAATAGGCTTAAGAAGTGGTTGTAACTGAATAGTGAGTGGTGAACAGAAACTTCCGTGTCTTTACAGACTTATTACATCCAGGATTCTCAAGCTAGATAGCATATGAATAAATGCTGAACCCGTGAAACCAGTTCAGACCATGAGATCAAATTCTCATTGGATATTTTATCCTGAGATCATAAAAATTGTATGTAGCATTATGTGAAAGGTCTATCTAACTCTAACCTATCTGTCCAGTCATGTTTATCTCAGTTATGGGCTTAAGCTTGGAATTTTGAATCTGGATTTGTGTCCAAATCCAAACTTTCTGAGGGATGTAACAGAGGATTTATTATTCAACTTTGGTCCTACATCTACAAATGCATACATACACAATGACTTTTGTCACTCATTTGTCCTGTGAACCTTGCCAGCATGCTTTGACATTGGTCAAAAAAAAAAAAAAAAAAAAAAAAAGCAAAACTGTCAAATATGTGCTTTAAAATAATCATGCTATTATTTTTGTTGAAAATACACAGCTTTAATTTTTCTTTCTTTCTGTCTTGTTGATTGTATTTACCCCAAATTGGCATTTCTTTCTCTTGTGTTAAAGAAAAGGGCCAAATTATGCCTGGAACTATTCAGGTGGGCAAAAGGGGGAAAGGATGCAAGGAGCTTCTTCCTCTTGCCCTTAACCTGGTGCCAATATATACAATCCAGCCACAATGTCCTTGGGAAGCAGACAGGTGGGCAGCCAGGGGCACTGAGTAAGTTGCTACAGCTTATTTCTACTCTGAAGCAAGGCCTTTGGTCTCTGATTTGTGTATGGAATAGCATATCTACAGGCTGCCGTTATTCAGGGCTCTTGATAATGCCATGATTTAGCCCAAAATAATTTCTATCCCTCTTTGGGGTTTACACCCTTCAGATACTTGTAGATGTTAATCCTTTCTTTATTCAGTGTCTGTGTGTGTGTGCACGCACATAGTTTTCTAAATCTTTTTATCACTAATCACACACACTAGCCCCCGATGATTCATGTTTCATGGCCAGGCAAGCTCCTACCGGTCTCTGATGGGACCAAAACAAGTGTAGAAAGATACTCTGTATGGCAGCTACAATTTTTTGGCTACTTATTTTATGAAATCTTAGTCATTTCAATCATGGTGCATGACTATTCATTATTATGAACAATTGTTTATACCATAAGTGTGTGCATGGTATTCCATGGTCCCTGCCCCATGGAGTTTATATGATAACTTAAAAAGAAAGAAAGAAAGAAAGAAAGAAAGAAAGAAAGAAAGAAAGAAAGAAAGAAAGAAAGAAAGAAAGAAAGAAAGAAAAGGAGATTTTTCATGCATATTTACTTGAATTAAAAAAACAACAACATTTCACTGGCTTTGACTGCATTAGTGCACCTTTAGTGCTCCCTCTTTTTAAGTAAATTACTGAAATGAATGTCCATGGCAATAAGAGAAGTTTAAGTTAATATTAGAGAGTGTTTGTGGTAAGCAAATTTTCAACTGGAAATCTGTTTGCACAAGAAACCTGATTCTGTTGCACTCATCCAATATGGAAATATAAGCATATCTAAAAACTACTAGGCGAGACCTTTTTATCCAGTCAAATCTAACATATCTGGAATTTCAAAACTACAGCTAACTGCTCATGAACAGTTACAGAACAAGAATCAGTCACAAAGATTATTTGGAGAATAATAATGAATACCAAATTAATTTGAATATCTGGTAAATTGTAAGCTTTAAACAGATAATTCAGAAACAGAAGATGAGGCTGTATTAATTAAATAAACTATTCAGAATGAATTACTTGTTCATCTCTAAAAATAAAGCTATTTCTCTTTTGCCTTTTAAAGTATATATTTTAACCTTTATTAGGTTGGCATGGAAATGTTGGAGTGGGATAGAAAAGTGAGTGAGAATTCACCTGCTGTATAGTATGTATGCCATGACATTCTATGCATAAGGGGCAGCACAGTGCATATATTTACATGAGCTGAAGCTAACAGTGGGATTTCTGGATATATCCTTAGATTGCTCACAGATATTGTCACTTTTAATTCCTATGTTTATGTCCAGCTCCCCACTTCTCTTCACAGGGAGACTTTTCATATTTGTTATGACAGGTTAAAAACTTTTCCAACTCAGTACAAGAATATTAAAATTCTAAGTTTTATTGTAATATTTTATGATAATTAATTTTTAGATTGTCGTTTAACTAAATCACAAATCAATCAAAGAAAGACGTATTTGACAGTTGTCCATGTTATAGCACATATGCATGTATGTTCAGTGTTTGTTAATAAAACCATTCCTACTTGACTAAGTGATAAGGAAATTTTTGTTCCCAGTAATGTTACCCCAAGAGGAGACTGAGTAACAGATAAGCAAATGTGTCAGTATGTTAGGATCATAAATGTTATTTACAGTGAAGAAGTGGAGACGATCATAAAAATTCTAATGTTTTTCTCTTGTAAATGTGCCAGATGTTGAGTCATATAATGTGGGAGGTTTAACATTAATTATTCAGATCATTTGTCTGTCACTATATTCCCTAATGCCTTACAGAATTGGAGTTGATAAATATAACTGTTTTATTGGTGTAAGAATCCAAAGTTTGGTCAGAGTGAACACTTCATGCCTTTTTTGTTGAAATGTTTAAAGTACAATGAAAAGGAGCAACTTATTTTGGAGATATTTGGACCCTTTAAACAGTGGGTGTTTGATAGTCATTTACCATTGGAGCAAGAAGATGGTGGCTTGATTCTGAGCTTTGTGACAGGCTCTCTACTGCTTCTATGTCACTTAAAAAGGCATCTCAACTTACAGGGATATAGCATCAAGACCTACACATTTCAGAGCAAAATTGTCAAAAAACGCTGAGAGAAACAGTGGTCTGCGCTCCTCACTGAGAACAGACTGTTAGCTAAGCCAAGAGACAGGGGGAATAAGGAAGAAGGTTCTGATTTCTTAAAACCATATCAGAGGCCATAGCGACAGATCCAAAACCAACTGAAATCAATAGAAGTATTTCCATTGATTTTAATAGGAAACTGGCCTGACAAAAGCCCTTCAGGAAAAAGTATTGGACCTAGAAAACGTATCATGGTGTTGTAATCTGAAGATCCTAGGATTGCCTGAGAATGTAGAGAAAAAATGTCTTATCTGAATTCCTACAAAACATGCTGCCTCCGCTACTGAAGATGTCCTGGAAAATAGGCTTGGAGAACCAGTGACCACACAAATCTCTGCCACCCAAACTGAGGGAGGGAAGGATATCCTGCCCATCAGAGAAACGCTGCTGTCTCAGTACTCAAGTGGTTTTGTTCCTCAAGGTCCATAAGTTTGTGGGGCTGGAATAGAAGCATCTCAAGAAAATCATGCTGCTCCCCAGATAGAGCAAGAAAAAAAGCCAGATGTTCCAGTAAACCAAGAACCTGGCTTTGCTTTTTTTTCATTTCCTTCCTGGCCATCTTCTACCTGGGACCATGGAGGCCATTTAATAAACTTCAGGGCAGATATATGCCTCCTAAGATCTCCTAGAAACACCAGATGCCCATGAGCCAAGATGCACACTTCACCAGTTGCTGCCACTTTGATCTTTTGGTCCCTGCCAGCCTTCCACTCCTGCTTTCAACAGATGGACCTCTGATGCCTCTCTCACTCCTGTTGCTTCCGTTAGTCCCACCTGTACACAGCTGTGATCCCCTGCTTCTACATTTGCACCAGCATCTCTTTCTACATGGATCTCCTTGGCTACTTTTCCCTGTTTGCTGATACATCTTTTGACCTGCACTGTCTGCTTACCATCTCCAAAGTGGTGTGGCAGATATACAGAATGGCTTACAGTGCTTGGCACAATGGCGTATTCCCTGGAGGAATGGATGGTGTTGCTGTTATGATATTTGTACTAGGCCTCAGGAGAGCTGGGTTCAAGTTTCCAGCTCTGTTACAGACTTCTTGAGTGACCTTGGGTAAGTCACTTAGGGAATGATCCTGCAAAATGCTGAACGTACTGATCCCAATCCAGCAAAACACTTAAGTAAGTGTTTAACTTTGTAGTCATTGAAAAAGTTCAAGGGTGTAATGTTAAGCTTGTACATAAGTGCTTTGAATCATAGAATATCAGGGTTGGAAGGGACCTCAGGAGATCATCTAGTCCAACCACCTGCTCAAAGCAGGACCAATTCCCAATTTTGGGCTTAGATCCTTAAATAGCCCCCCTCAAGGATTGAGCTCTCGATCCTGGGTTTAGCAGGCCAATGCTCAAACCACTGAGCTATCCCCTTTGCTAGATAAGAGTGAGAGTGCTCAACAATTTCAGGATCAAGACTTTAATCTTCATCTTTGTTAAACTTTAAGGAATTGGGTTCAGTAGTGAGGCCTGCCTCTGCAATCTATTCTTTTGTCATGTTTGCCACAGAGGTTAGTCTTGGGCCTTTAAGGGACAGCCATCATACAATCTCAACTTTAAATGAGAAAAAAATTGAGAAAGCCAGGCATAGCGCCTACATGTGAAAGAGACAAACAGATCTGCATAAATTGTGAGCCACAGGTCAACATAAGTGCCCACCTACTGACAAGCTGAAGATGTAGGTGTGGGATAAGCATCCATTTCCTCTCTGTAAATGTGTGAGAAACTCAAGATTTCATGACAGTTTTGGACAAAAACTCTTGAAAAATTCCATAATGTTTCAATGAAATGAATCTGAAAGACAATTGGAACCTAATCAAAAGCATCATGAAATCACTTGGAATCTTTCCCAAATTCAATGGACTTTGGATCAGACCCTGAGTGAGTAATTGTTTGAGGACAAGGGATATATACCAAATAGTAGCTGAGAAAGGTGGAAAGAAACAGGAAGAGTGTATGGTGGGGGAAGGGGAAAAGATCGATTCCACAAAGAATCATTGTAATAGACCCAAGTAAAAATAGTGTGATAGATTATGATCCTAACACAAGAATGAGCTGTTGTAATATCAGCTTTTTTGTAACATGCAAAGGAAAATAAACATAAAGTAATCAATGTTGCTTTCTGTTCATTCTCCCATTAAGTATGTAATAATTAACTTCTATGACTGTTTGAAATACATGGGACTCATATATTATCTAACTTTTGGGAGTTTGATCAGACAGCTTATTACATGGAAAATTCAGGATTGGTGTTTACCCCTTGTACCTATAGTAATTATCCAACAGGAAGTGATAATGGCAGAATTTTCAGCAGGGAAAGGAATTAGGAAATCTTTAAATTACAAAACACATTTTTATAAGAAGATTGACCTAATATTCTAATGAGCAACATTGCCCAAAGATTAAGAGGAAAACAGACACTTTGAAGAATAGCTCAGCATAGGAATAAAACAAAGGGGAAGAAAAAGACCTTTCTGTTGATTCATACTTATACTTTTATTGTCAGTCTCCTAATTTACACAATATGAGTTAAAGTTACCAGCATATACAGAGCAAACAATATGCCTATTAAAGAATGCCTCAAAGTGCTCGGGAAGCAAGATTTAACTTTTACCTAGAGGTACATAATAATCTCTTTTTAAAATATTCCTCACTTTTTCCCCATAAAGATTAATCAAAAAGTGAAGTTGATAACTTGGAAATGTTACAGATTCTCTTATCCAAGAGTGAAGTATTCAATTTTCTAACTCAGTAGGAGTTTCAGCTGGATATAAAGCTAAAGACCTACCCCCAGTCAAGTGAGTGGCAATACTCCTATCAACATCAATGGGAACAAAATAAAACCATAGACAGATTGCAATTATAAAACTCTAGAAAGTGAGGCTGATGGGGGAAGTGGGGATCAAGCCAATGTTAGGGTATGGTGGTCCTTTGAAATAGTCAAGGACTCAGTGTTAAGGTGAAAAATAAAGGCAAGAATTATATTAGTTGGGGGGGGGGGAGAATGAAAACAGTAAATATGTATAGGGTCAGAAGGTACTAGATACCTGCAACTTCCATTGACTTTATCAGGAGTTGTGGGTGTTCAGCCCCACTGAAAATTATGTTAGTCAACGGTGAGGATCAGCACACAGGAGCTTTTTCTTGTCTTCAACATTCCAACTCCTTAACTGAAGTCTGAGATATAAAATATAAAGTAGTATCCAAGTCTATTTGCCATTGTCCCAAAATGGAAATTCATCACTTTAAAACAAACTTGTAATGTTCAAGTAGCTTGTTTAAAGAATTCTGTATTGTACCTTCCTCATCAATCAATTTATCTCCCAGCCCCAGCACCACTGGATCTGCAATTCCATGCAAGCTGGCCTACTTTAAGTCTTGTCTAAAGATACCACATTCAATATTTTATACAAATAAATGATGTCTGCATAGTGTGAATAATTCGTTTCTCTTAATGTCAGCCATCTCCTCTGAGGCTATTGACATTTTATCATCTGATTAACACATTGCTTGCACTATTAGTCTGATCATGCAAACCCTAACTCAGGTGACAAAACCTACTGAAGACCATTGGATTATTCACATGAGTAAGAATCACTCATGTGATGAAAAGTTTGCAGGACTGGGCGGAATGTCTGCAAATGAAAGGCTTTGCAAATAAAGATTAGGACAAAGGAACAGCAAATTCTTAAGCACACAAGCAGTTCCATTGATTTCTATGCTGATAATTAACCCATTTGATTAAAGTCTGCAGAATGGGGCCCTGAATTTGTCACAGCTAGATTCTCAGTTCCAAACATGTGAAAAAGTCTTTGCTCTGTGTTTAGGTTTGTCAGTATTAAAAGTATTACTTCCACTAGTCTACAAATAGATTATGTTTGCCTTAATTAACGTCCTAGTCTGATGATACACACCATGCTGCCATATGGTCTGTTTTGACAATAAATGAGGTACTAACTCATTTCCTGCTTCTGGTATTGATGCAGATGCCACTCTTGCCATTAGTGTTTCTTCAGGCTCTCTGGATGCTGACTTTTTCCCTCTATATTTATGCAGATATTTATTCAGATTTTTTATATGATATTCTTGACTTAGTAGCTGTGAGGTGAGAAAATGGAGAATGCGGAAGATATGATTCAAGGTAGTCAAAATGTGGATTTCCTAAACAATGAAATGTACATTTTAATTGCAAGAGAAAAAATAATCCTTTTTCATCTTTTGGTATTAAATGCATCCATTAATGTTGTGTCTTTGAAACAAAAACAAAATGAATAGATGTCTGACTTTGAAAGCTCTCTAGCCCACCACTTTCCTGTCTTGTTCTTTCTTTATTCAGTGGCAACATACAAACAAAGAAAAAGTCTCTGCTAGATAATAAACACATTTGCCAAGCTGACAGCTCATCTGCATTTGGAAGGTGAAACCCAGAGATTCACTTTGGGTTTGATCCTGTTCCTGTTGAAATCAATGGTAAAACTCCCACTGGCTTCATTGGATCAGGATCAGGCCCTGTGTCACATTCCCATTCTTCAAACAAACTGAATATACCTGCTATTGGGTACTGAGCAAGTCACATACTCCAGCTTTCATTTCATAAGGACATGAGAAATGGAAGAGAAATGTGACCAAAGATGGGTATGGGGAGAAGAAAATCACCAAGAATGATGGGAGAAATGCACTGGAGAGGATGGGGGTGAGAAATTCAGAGATAGGGCATCATCTAAAGCCCATTGATGAAAATGAGTCTTTCTATTTACTCGAATGGGCTTTGGATCAAGCCCAAGAGAGGAGAGGAGAAGAAAAGTCAATGGTAGAAAGGGGTTTTATGCAAAAATATCAACCAAAGCATTTTAAAAGAACGCAAAATTAGATAGAAAAATAGATAAAATTGTGTAAGAGGAAAAAAGACACCGAAAGAACTTATAGACATTAAGGAATTTTATCAAAACAATTTCCACCAGCTCATCTGCAGCAGTGGTAGTTCTAATGGTAGCCATTGTGTAAACAAGGATTCAGCAGCTTCAGACATTTTTGCCCCCAGGTCAATTAAACTAATGCATCTAACCAATTTAGCCCCAGTAGGAAATCTTTTACTCTAATTCCTTAAGGTCAACAAACATATAAAATCTGAAATAAAATTGCATTAGGATGTAGAAAAAAAATGTAGAATAGGAAGCAAACCAACAAAAGATAAATACCCCAAACAACCAAGAGATATTGGAGTGTTTTGGGAGGGGGAAACTAATTAAAGCTGGTTGATAAATTGGATGTTTTTTGAGAAAAGTTTGTCCCTTTTTTGGTGAAATTTCAATTTTATTTTTTATTTTTATTTTTATTTCTTTTTGCCAGTGCTTGTAAGAATCCCTTCTTGCAACCAGCTCACTATCCTTGCTATGAATCACCCTTATTGTCTTTCATTTATGAAAGAGAAATAAAAATATTAAATTCCTATATAAAGTTGTTTAAAATACAGTTTACTTATGTCTTGTATACATATGAAGCTTTTGCAGGAGGCAAACATCAAACATTTATACCGTAAAACAATAAATAGATTGCACAGAAGATAATGTGCTCATCCTGCACTGCACTCTGTGAGGGCAGACATTTTGACCTATGTGGAATCCCACTTGTGGGAATTAATGTTTACTGAACTATTACATCTGCCATTTTTAAATTAAGACAGAAGCAATACCTCAGTAAGGCAAAAGGGAGGAATCCAACTCACCAAACGCAGCCGATTCAGTGTATGTAACTTTATTCAAATCAATTCCAAAAATGTGTATCAATCATGTCAAAGAGTTCAGGGGATTTTAAAAGAGTAGTCATGTGTTTAGGACAATCACAAAATGGACATTTATTAGGAGCATCAACTAAGCAAACTACAATTTATCTTCTGAGAAATGCATTAGAAATTTAGCACATAATAGCTAGTTGTAAGCACTATAAGTTCATGCACTTAGAGCTTCATAAAAAAAATTAATCAGAGTCTGTCTCACTTATACTTAAAATATTAGGAGAAATCTGATAGCATGAGTTAATTTTATAGCTCTGTGAAACCTACCAATTTCAATGTGCAATGATGTAGCCTAACCTTTTGCAAAGTTTAGCTCAGATGATAAAGCAACCTGTGAGAGCTGCTTTATTGCTGCATTTGCTCACGTTCCAGAATTCTGAGTGAACCTTAAGCAAGCCCAATGAAACTTGATTATTTGTAGACAGAAACTTAGAAGCCCTACTATCTCTCTCTTTTCCTACTGGTTCCTCTCTATCTCTCCCCCTCAAGAGGCCCAGACTTCTTTGCAACTTCCACTCTTCTTTCATTGTCTAATGGTGAGGAAGGGCTGGTGGCCCTACAGTGTTTTCAGATTTCAGATCACCCAACTTACTTTTCTAACTTTTCCAGAGGCAATTGATGGCCAGCTCATTCTGTCCTGATTATGTCTGGTCTGAAGACTGACTCCACTCTCATTCCCTGATCCACCGGGTATCTTTCCTAGTAGATGGAGAGTGACTAGCCTACTGTTCCCTGCCTGCAGCAGCATGAGCTGGAAAGGTCACCCAGTGTGAAATCCTGCCTCCATTGAAGTCAGTGGGGATTTTTCCATTGACTACAATGGGGGCCAGAATGTCACTCCCAGTTCTTTATGTGTTTGAACTCTTGTCTTTTGTTTATCTTCTTGCACTATAAGCTCCTGGGTTCAGGACTGGTTTTTCCTCCATGTTTTCTATGGTGCTGACTAAAATGTCATTGCTGAATACATAACAATTGTACCCTAACATCTGACGTTTCTTCTGGCCTTTAGTTTGCATTTTAGGCTTTCCCAATGACTGGTCAGTCTGCTGGTACTTCTGTAGAAATAAGGTCCCTCTCCCTTATGAGCTCTTGGGAGAAAGTGCAAGCTGATATTTTCACCTCTGTCTGTGGTCTGACTTCTGCAATATTGTAAACTCTAGTGATTTGGGTGGGTTTTTTTAACCTATCTTATCAAAAGGTGATGACTGGCTGCCAAATCACAATTTTTCCCTATTCAAAGTGGCTATTTTAACCCCTTACTGTCAGTGAGGCCTAAGCCAGCAGCTTGGCTTTAATTTCATTATAATCTATCTGCTTACGGAAGGGGAGCAGTCCTATAATAAAGATGGTTGCCACCTCTCACTGTTTTCAGTGAGACTGAACCCAGGCCCACAGCTAAAGTAGCTAACACTCTACAGCTTGGGAAGAGCTAAACTAAACATTATTAAGGCACAGGGTCTGTGAGGAGCAGCAGAGATACTGTAAAAGGAGCTTGAGGAATCTCAGTGGGAGCAGGGAGTAGGAGACAGATTGAGAAGTTGCAGGGGAATGTGGAGGAGATTGGTGGGGGATACACAGGATAATGGTGAGGGTGGGAGACGAAAGCAGGATCAAACGTCAGCTCCCTCATCTCAGGGATAGTCAAGGGTAAGGGAAATCCCTTTTGCACAGCAGGTGGAAAGGACACATTTTTGCATCTATATTTATGGTTGGATTTTGACCCTTCAAGGCTCATACACCAAAATCTCATGATGTTGTAAGCCAATCTCATGATCTGTAATTTAATGGGGTTGCCAGTGCTGCTTCAGGTTTTCTTCTTGCTGCTCGTGACTGACCCCCCTAACAGCTGCCAATTCCAGTTCTCTTAACTAAGCAATGTTCATAGGAGAAAGGGAAAAAAATCCAATAAAAGTTAAGCAAATTAAGTCAGAACTAGTCTAGTGAGGCTGTCCCCCTGCCCCTTCTTGGACAAAATAACTCTGGTGGTTGCTGTCTGATTATTAAACAGGATTAGAAATTTTTCATGCTTAGAATTCCTGGGCCCAACTTTGTTGACAGGTCCTCACACTAATTCATGTCTCCAGGGGTATTGCTCCAGTGTTAAACCCTCTCTCTGTGTCTCTTATGGGAATTTGTGTCCTTTGTCTAGCTACCCTTTCTTGTTCAGGTGTCAAAACATCTCATGATTATGTTAAACAGTAGGTCCCTCTTCTAACCTTATTATCCTGGTACAATTAGCAGTGGGACACTATTTCCATTGTACCATATGTTCTGATTTACTCAATGCTTACGTAGGTCAGTATCCCTTGATATTCAGTCTTTTAATTTCCTTCTGAGTAGCATGGTAACATACTCAGAATTTCAAAGGGACTGTCTTCCACTTTAAAGTCTACCTTCTGAAGTTGTCTGAAGCTTGAGGCATGTGAAATGATTTTTCCCTCTCCTCCCATCTTCCCATGTATATTCTGAGTAAACATCTTTAGGATGCTTGTTCAGTTAGTTTTCTAATAAATCCTTCCAGACAAAGTAAAGCAGGTAGGTTGGAGACCTCCCTATTTTTGAGGAACTTTTTCAGATGCCAATTATTTTTCTCACCTATGGTGGCTTCTGGCTTTGTTTACAGTATTGAAGGCCAGCCAGATATTTTACACAGACACACACAAAAAATCCCTGAATACAGCCCCAAGATACTGTTCCAAATACAGCAAATGCATTTCAAAATCAGACAATGATTCAGAACATTACAATAACAATTAGCAAATAAACATATCATGCAAAAATTCAGATAAATATAGAAAGTACAGATTTTAACCTATGCACACGAGAGGTTAATATGTCAGTCAATCAGAACCTATATAGAAAAGAGATTAGCACAAAACAGATAGCAACTTCTCTCCCTCTGTGTAGACTGCAATTACAATATTCCCTGAGGGGCCCTTAATTATAGAACTCTGGTCTGACATAGCCCCAATTTGTACTTTCTGGGCATGCTGCTAAGTCCTTTTTTATTTTCAGTCATCTTGTGTGGAGGTTGCTTGCTGAGACTAGGAGAAGGATTGTTGATGGGTATTATTATTAAGTAGCTTAGATGAAGATTTTCAAAAATAGATGCTTATAAACCTAAATAAGTAATATGGTTTTTGAAAATGCTGAGCAACCAGCAGCCCTTACTGATCCAAAACCTTGGATCTCAATATCATCAGATTTTGTGACATGGGCCCAGCTTTAGCAGATAATATATTAAAGTATTAAAAACAAATATTAAAAGAAAAATAAAGTACAAAAGGAATGCTGTTATGCTGGAAGGCTGCTATCATGCATATCTTTGATCTACAGATCAATCGCAGACCAGTGAAAATTGATGAGTGTACTAAGCAATCTTCATTCAGGCTAAATGGAAGGAACAATTAAATGTACCTTTGTGCACTGAGAGCTGAAATAATAGAAACCACTGCCCGAGTCATTCTAGCCAGCCTGATAAGGCTAGAGCAGAAGCTAAGCCATGTGGGCTGAAGGGTTTCCCTGGAGACTGATTGCAAATTCAGGGATTGGGGGTTGCTTGGTTGAAGTTGTGTATACCTGTGTATGAGAGAGAGGCACAGACAACAACCAGAAAGCAAGAAGGGGGAGAGAGAAGCAGTGGAAAGTGACTCGGATCTGTCCGAAAGGAGGACAGAAGTGACTTTACCTGTACAAAGTGCAAGCTGGTCTCCATATTGGAAGAGAAGGTTCGAGGTCTGGAGAAACAAGTATCGACCCTGCGTTGCATAAGATAAATGAAGATTTCCTGGACAAACGTCAGGATATGCTTCTATGGGCACAACGTTCTGAAGAATCAGAGCAGGCTGCGCAGCGGGGACAGAAGGACGGTAAAGAAATTTGGCAGCATGTGACCGCCAGAGGAAGAAAGAGGAGTGTCCATGTACCAGCAATGGAGATACAGGTGAGCAACCGTTTTCATGTTCTCTCCACAGGTATTAATGCGGAGAGTGGACTAGATGATACATCTGAGGGAAGGGAGCAGAAGGAGACTCCACCGATTTGAAGGCATGAGATGCACTGTCCTAGAGATGGATGTTTCACGACCACCACTCCCAAGAGAAAGAGGCGGGTTGTTGGTCGGGGACTCCCTCCTCTGGGGGACTGAGTCATCCATCTGCCGCCCCGACCGGGAAAACAGAGAGGTCTGCTGCTTGCCAGGAGCTAGGATTCACGATGTGATGGAGAGACTACCGAGACTCATCAAGCCCTCGGATTGCTACCTCTTCCTGCTTCTCCACGTGGGCACCAATGATACTGCCAAGAATGATCTTGAGCAGATCACTGCAGACTACGTGGCTCTGGGAAGAAGGATAAAGGAGCTTGAGGTGCAAGTGGTGTTTTCGTCCATCCTCCCTGTAGAAGGAAAAGGCCTGAGTAGAGACCATCGAATCATGGAAGTCAACGAATGGCTATGCAAGTGGTGTCAGAGAGAAGGCTTTGGATTCTTTGACCATGGGATGGTGTTCCAAGAAGGAGGAATGCTAGGCAGAGACGGGCTCCACCTAACAAAGAGAGGGAAGAGCATCTTCACAAGCTGGCTGGCTAACCTAGTGAGGAGGGCTTTAAACTAGGTTCACCGGGGAAAGGAGACCAAAGCCCTGAGGTAAGTGGGGAAATGGGATACCTGGAGGAAGCACGAGCAGGAGACCGCAAGAGGGGAGGACTGCTGTCTCATACTGAGAAAGTGGGGCGATCAGCGAGTTATCTTAAGTGCCTATATACAAATGCAAGCAGCCTGGGAAACAAGAAAGGAGAACTGGAAGTCCTGGCACAGTCAAGGAACTATGATGTGATTGGAATAACAGAGACTTGGTGGGATAACTCACATGACTGGAGTACTGTCATGGATGGATATAAACTGTTCAGGAAGGACAGGCAGGGCAGAAAAGGTGGGGGAGTTGAATTGTATGTAAGAGAGCAGTATGACTGCTCAGCGCTCCGGTGTGAAACAGCAGAAAAAACTGAGAGTCTCTGGATTCAGTTTAGAAGTGCGAGCAACAAGGGTGATGTCATGGTGGGAGTCTGCTATAGACCACCAGACCATGGGGATGAGGAGGACAAGGCTTTCTTCTGGCAACTAATAGAAGTTACTAGATTGCAGGCCCTGGTTCTCATGGGAGACTTCAATCACCCGGATATCTGCTGGGAGAGAAATACAGCGGTGCACAGACAATCCAGGAAGATTTTGGAAAGTGTAGGGGACAATTTCCTGGTGCAAATGCTGGAGGAACGAACTAGGGGCAGAGCTCTTCTTGACCTGCTGCTCACAAACCAGGAAGAATTACTAGGGGAAGCAAAAATGAATGGGAACCTGGGAGGCAGTGACCATGAGATGGTTGAGTTCAGGATCCTGACACAAGGAAGAAAGGAGAGCAGCAGAATACAGATCCTGGATTTCAGAAAAGATTTCCGACTTTGACTCCCTCAGGGAGAATAACATGAGGGGGAAAGGAGTCCAGGAGAGCTGGCTGTATTTTAAAGAATCCTTATTGAGGTTGCAGGAACAAACCATCCTGATGTGTAGAAAGAATAGTAAATATGGCAGGCGACCAGTTTGGCTTAACAGTGAAATCCTTGCCGATCTTAAACAGAAAAAAAGAAGCTTACAAGAAGTGGAAGATTGGACAAATGATCAGGGAGGAGTATAAAAATATTGCTCAGGCATGCAGGAGTGAAATCAGGAAGGCCAAATCACACTTGCAATTGCAGCTAGCAAGAGATGTTAAGAGTAACAAGAAGGGTTTCTTCAAGTATGTTAGCAACAAGAAGAAAGTCAAGGAAAGTGTGGGCCCCTTACTGAATGAAGGAGGCAACCTAGTGACAGAGGATGTGGAAAAAGCTAATGTACTCAATGCTTTTTTTGCCTCTGTCTTCACGAACAAGGCCAGCTCCCAGACTACTGTACTGGGCAGCACAGCATGGGGAGGAGGTAACCAGCCCTCTGTGGAGAAAGAAGTGGTTCAGGACTATTTAGAAAAGCTGGATGAGCACAAATCCACGGGGCCAGATGCGCTGCATCCGAGGGTGCTAAAGGAGTTTGCGGATGTGATTGCAGAGCCATTGGCCATCATCTTTGAAAACTCATGGCGATCGGGGGAGGTCCCGGATGACTGGAAAAAGGCTAATGTAATGTCCATCTTTAAAAAAGGGAAGAAGGAGGATCCGGGGAACTACAGGCCAGTCAGCCTCACCTCAGTCCCTGGAAAAATCATGGAGCAGGTCCTCAAGGAATCAATTCTGAAGCACTAAGAGGAGAGGAAAGTGATCAGGAACAGTCAGCATGGATTCACCAAGGGCAAGTCATGCCTGACTAACCTAATTGCCTTCTATGACAAGATAACTGGCTCTATGGATAAGCAGAAAGCAGTGGATGTGTTATTCCTTGACTTTAGCAAAGCTTTTGATACAGTCTCCCACAGTATTCTTGCCGGCAAGTTAAAGAAGTATGGGCTGGATGAATGGACTATAAGGTGGATAGAAAGCTGGCTAGATCGTCGGGCTCAATGGGTAGTGATCAATGGATCCATGTCTAGTTGGCAGCCAGTATCAAGCTGAGTGCCCCAAAGGTTGGTCCTGGGGCCGGTTTTGTTCAATATCTTCATTAATGATCTGGAGGATGGCGTGGACTGCACCCTCAGCAAGTTTGCAGATTACACTAAACTGGGAGCAGTGATCGATACACTGGAGGGTAGGGATAGGATACAGAGGGACCTAGACAAATTAGAGGATTGGGCCAAAAGAAACCTGATGAGTTTCAACAAGGACAAGTGCAGAGTCCTGCACTTAGGACAGAAGTATCCCATGCACTGCTACAGATTAGAGACCGAGTGGCTAGGCAGCCGTTCTGCAGAAGAGGACCTAGGGGTTACAGTGGATAAGAAGCTGGATATGAGTCAACAGTGTGCCCTTGTTGCCGAGAAGGCTAACGGCATTTTGGGCTGTATAAATAGGAGCATTGCCAGGAGATCGAGGGATGTGATCATTCCCCTCTATTCAGCATTGGTGAGGCCTCATCTGGAGTACTGTGTCCAGTTTTGGGCCCCACACTACAAGAAGGATGTGGAAAAATTGGAAAGAGTCCAGCAGAGGGCAACAAAAATGATGAGGGGGCTGGAGCACATGACTTATGAGGAGAGGCTGAGGGAACTGGGATTATTTAGTCTGCAAAAGAGAAGAATGAGGGGGGATTTGATAGGTGTTTTCAACTACCTGAAAGGGGGTTACAAAGAGGATGGATCTAGACTGTTCTCAGTGGTACCAGATGACAGAATAAGGAGCAATGGTCTCAAGTTGCAGTTGGGGAGGTTTAGGTTGGATATTAGGAAAAACTTTTTCACTACAAGGGTGGTGAAGCACTGGAATGGGTTACCTAGGGAGGTGGAGGAATCTCCTTCCTTAGAGGTTTTTAAGATCAGGCTTGACAAAGCCCTGGCTGGGATGATTTAGTTGGGAATTGGTCCTGCTTTGAGCAGGGGGTTGGACTAGATGACCTCTTGAGGTCCCTTCTAACCCTGATATTCTATGATTCTATTGGGTACAGTACTTTCTGGAAAGGCAGACTTGGGTTTCTCAAGAAGGAAGCTGTCTCCTGTTCTTTGTTTCTACTATGTTCAGGGAAACAAGAGTTTGTGTACATTCTATGTAGAGAAACAGGATTGCTCCAAAGAAAGACCTGATTCATATAATCAATATTTCCTCCTACTGGAAACAATCTGGCAAGACCCCAAATATTACCAAAATGCTCAGGCCAAAGAGGGGCAACCATACATTTGGCGATCCTGGGTTTGACAACTTCATATGAACAGGAATAAGAATAATGCAGGCCATATATTATGAAATACAATGGGTAAATATTATCCACAATGTAACTCTACTCACTTAATTAAGTTAAATTTGGGATTGATTGGGTCATTGTAGGAACAGGATTTTATAATTGTAAGATGAGAATTAATGTATGATTTGATTTGATTTTGCCAGCCACCCTTTTTGAATAGCAGAAAGGAATGACCCTTTGGGACTATGGGATTTTGTTTCCCATATGCATTACAAATTGGGCCCTTTTCAGGTTTTTTTTTTTGTTAAAGTTAAGTTAGTAAGAGACTGAATTCTGTATTGTGTCTATGTTAAGTAAATTAGAGGAACGTTGAAGACCTGGGACTCAATGTGAATTGTTTTGGTTATAAAACTTAGCAAAGTTTAATTTACAATGTCTTTTTGCTCAATATAAAATACTGCTGTTTGTATTCTCAAAAGTCTCTGTAAAAGACTGTTTGTGTGAATGAGGAATGCATGCATCAGGAAAAGATAAGTTGTGAAGGCCATTGTTAACCAGATTCATAGATTCATAGACTTTAAGGTCAGAAGAGACCATTATGATCATCTAGTCTGACCTCCTGCACGATGCAGGCCACAGAATCTCACCCACCCACTCCTGTAACAAATCCCTAACCTATGTTCAAGAAAGGAGGAGCGAAGACACATATTGAGACTTATTGACGCCAAAGAACGTTCAACGTGCATCCATAATTGAAGAAGGGCAGATTAATGACCCTGAGACTGGAACCCATCAAGACAATTGATTAAATCAAATCCAGGACAAAATGACCCTCTCAGAGGTGTTTTGGAATATTTACATCAAAAAATAACACCAATTAAGGGGTAACCGGTTATAAACTGACACAGCAAAATCCATAGACTTCAACAACAACAAAAGACTATAAGAACAGGGTGCTTTGCCATGGGACTTTGGGTTTGTCTTGCCACTACTCCAGGAGCATCGGATCGCAACCGAAAAAGCCCGGCTGCCCTCTGCGACCAATCTGGCTGGCCACTAGTTTGATCCAGACTCTAAACAGGTAACTATAAACATCGCCTGCCGGGACTGTGTGCTTGGTTTGTGTGTGTGTGACTGAAAAGCATATGCTAACTGCTTTATTCTGAATAAATGCAGTGTGTTGCCTTCTCCCCTATAAAAGATCTTGTGTGCTTTGTTTAAGCATTACATTTTGGTGGAGAATTGCAACATTATGAAACAAGAGATCATGTATGGGTAAAATCAATCTTCAAGTCATGTTTAATCTGATCCAAGAAATTCCTCTGAACCACATAGTACTCTGATAATTTTTTGTTTTGTTTTTTATAAAGAAATCTTTCACAAGTTGAAACTCCAGCTACGTCAGCATACAGGTTCTAAATTATTATATTGTTGCAGTCCCTGTTATAATAGTAACCTCATTGCACAAGGCAGGAGTGAA
The DNA here is from genome assembly GCF_028017835.1 of Emys orbicularis. Classification (NCBI taxonomy): domain Eukaryota; kingdom Metazoa; phylum Chordata; order Testudines; family Emydidae; genus Emys; species Emys orbicularis. Next base: position 128,132,426 of record NC_088684.1, read on the forward strand.
GTTATAATGCTGAAATTGAAAAACAGTCATGCAGGAAGATTAATTGTCCATTTCAGGACAAAAATAATTCCAGATCAAAGAATTATAACTTCACAGTAATATAGTGGTCAACTTATCATGAGATTTAGGGCATGAGCATATTCTGTATTTTGTATTCTGTTCCACTTGCCTTGCAATTATCCCATTCCTAACATTTGATGTAGGTTTTTAAACCACATATTTTCAGTTTCTCTATAGTCCTATACATTGCATGCACTATTTTAAAACATGTTAATATCATTCATGGAAATTTTCTAGAAGAAAATATTTTTCCAGAAATTCTTTTAGTAGCACCCTAATATCAACCCCAGAAAAAAAATGCTTTCCACAAAAATTTGTATTCGAACTCCAGCAAATGTGATCCATGGGACACCAGTAATAGGAAAGAAGGTTCTGAGACATTGTCCACAAGGAGATCAACACAGCAAATGCATACACAGAATATTTGAAGGACAAATTGAGTTTTGTAAAAGTATCTGCTTCCCAAGCAAAAGGGAGTGCACGTAGAGCTGGTCCAAACTCCCCTTCCCCAGACATGGAAAATTACAACTTTCTTGTAACCAAAACTCTATAAACTTTTTTTTTTTTCAGTTTTGTGGCACAGAAAACCAAACATTTGTGGTCAAACTCTGTTGTTGTTGTTGTTGTTGTTGTTGTTGTTTTCAGTTTGGTTCTTATATTCAGTTTTCAGATGTTCCATTCTGCAAAGAAAAATAAAGTTTAAAAACAAATAAGACACCCTGAAAGTTTTCATTTTGTCAATATCCTCATTTTCCATTGAAAAGCATTCTGTGAAGTAATTCAACTAGGCCTAACTGCATGAAAGAAGGAAAATCTGATAAAGGAAGCCTGAGAAAATGGGAACAATTAGGAAAAAAGTTGCATAGGGCAAAAGTTAATGGGATGTGAGATTAGATGAAGCTATGGAGACAGGACAAGAGTTGTTCAGAGCTTTGAAGAGGATGACTAGGAATTTGCTTTTCATGTACAAGGGTAGGATTAGCTAATTGCCAGGGTGGGAGCGATAGCTCAGTGGTTTGAGCATTGGCCTCCTTAACCCGGGGTTATGAGTTCAATCCTCAAGGGGGCCATTTAGGGAACTGGGGTAAATATCTGTCTGGGGATTTGTCCTACTTTAAGCAGGGGGTTGGACTAGATGACCACCTGAGGTCCCTTCCAATCCTGATATTCTATGAATTAAAGGATTTGCAAAAGGGGTGACATAGTAAGAGTTGGCTGATCCATTTCTACCATGTTTTCTTTTTTCCCTTTGCCATTTTCTTTTCCTTTTTCAAAGTCTTTTAAATTGATTATTAAGATTTTTATAAATACTGTTTGCTATTGTACATATTGAACTTGAGGTGGAGGGGATTGGATAATATGGCGAATCATTTCATTGTTAAAATTGGTTGAGGTCCTTAACCACAATGTACTTTAAACAGGAAACAGTAAATATCAACTTTATTTTATTCTGTGGTTTGTTTCTTAAACTACCATTCCACCATCAAAGACCACCATCAGGGAGCAATTAAGGATGGGTATAGCTGAGGAGGCTGTAAAAGCAGCAAGACACCATTTTTCCAGACTGATTATGGATTTCTTTCCCTTCTCCTCACCCATGCTAACATAACAAGTTTCCCCAGAGTTCTGATAGTGAGAAACAGTGAGGTGGGGGCAAATCAAGTAAAGGTCAGTCCTGCTAAATCAGAGAAAAGCTTCAGGTCCCCATGCCATGATCATAATTGAGCAGCATACCTTAAAGCTAGTTAAAGGTTAAATGAGTAAAAAGAGAGGAATAAGTACTCTGAGAGCCAAGAAAACAGAAAAGAATGTAACTTTTTGAATAAGCATGGAAGTGGTGTGGCTATCTGTATATGCACACACACAGCTAAACTATATGGCAAGAGAATATACCAGATCACTCAGTGAACTGTAATCAGGACACTTCTACCACTCCCCAAAAAAGAGATTCAGCCCCCAAAATTGTGAATGATTGTGTATTAGTAGATTAACCCAACCTTTATTAAGGGTTATGTTTTCATTCAGTCAGTGAAAGGGCATCCCATTTTACATAAATAATATACAATTAATGATGAAGCCTTAACTAAAAGAATAAATTTCTGTTAATTTAATCATTCAGTGGTATATTTTCCATTATGCCACTATCTTTACATAATATTAATAATTAGAAGTCATGTGACAATTAAATGAAATAAGGACTTGTACATATCACTATATTGATCATGTGCTGCTTTTTTTGTCTGCTTCAATGAATAAACAGGCAATTTCTTGTTTTAGTGGATTGAGCCACTAGTCTATTCATTGGATTCATGCTCCATGCTAAACCCTTAGGATCCTATGCTGCCCTTGCAATACAATACAAATTTATTGCATAGCTTACCCAACTCAGAAGCACATTCCCAGAGCAAATATTAATTTATTATTTATTTAGATATATACACATGCTAAAACAAGGACTTGTCTGTATGCTCTAGGTACACTTGACATCATGTAAAAAATACCACCAAATCAATACCCAAGCATAACTGAAGTGCAGCAGTACCATTCATTATAACCCCCTACCAGCAAACCAAACAACTCAAACTCAGATCTCTTTTTCACTCCTGTCAACACTATTATGAACACCAGTGCTGATCAGCCAGGAGGTGAATTAGAGCTAAAAGGAGAAGGAAGCAAAGGGCATGGCTAACACTAGATGTGTATGACCTGTAATACCAAACATGAGCTTCTACAACTTGAGCTAAAGGAGCAGATTTCCAGCCATTGGCTGTAATAAACCCACATACTCTGGAGATTGGGCAAAGTGAGGGACATGTAACTCCCACGGGCCAGTGTAGGCAGAAATTTTGCAAATGCAAATTGCACCTGCAAAAGGTTGAGGCTCAGCTGCCAATGTAGCCTTTTATCTCTTGACTCTAACAAATTATTTAGAATTGGGCATTTCTGTGTCCACTTCTTTCCTTTGAAAGAACAACATTTATACCATCAGAAAATAGTTCAGTGAACCGGCAGTTCAAAGAGTAATGTAATACTCTGCCAGCCTCTAGCAGTGGAGATTTATACTGAGTAGCTGTAATGTTGCAGATGGTTTTTTATGTCCTTAAAACTCAAGTTCTTGTTTGAAGTCAGGTCAATTTACTGATTTTATTTATTGACTCTGTGTTCCACTTTGAAAGACACATGTCTAAACAGAATTTAAAGTAGAGGTCAGGGACTTTTGTGAAGATCATTAAACATGATGTACTGGGGGAAATACTGTGGTGGTGAATAAAAATACAATGTATGAGAATGGGATTTATTTTTGATAAATATTGCTGATAAGAACATATTAACAAAAATGGTAGAAATAAAATTCAGGGTATTATTAACATTCATGTGAATTTAGTGCTTGTTGAAGGTGATGGATTTAATATTTCTCGAAAGTGGCAGCTCCAGAGATGGAATCCTCTATGCTTCATCCATACTGGTAATAGTATTAACTTGTATTACTGTAGTGCCTAGAGACTTCAAAAGGTCCAAGCTCGATTGTGCTAGTCACTGACAAACACATTGTTGAGATATCCTCTGCTTCAAGGACCTACTGTTTAAATAGATAAGACAGAGTAAGAAAGTATTATTATGCCCATTTTACAGATGGGGAACTGAGGCCCAGAGAGGCGAAGTGATTTGCCCAAGGTCACACAGGAAGTCTAAACACAATCCTGAATTGAATTGAATGCAGATCTCTTGAGTCCTAATCCAGTGGTTTCACCATAAAACTATTCTTCCCATAGAGTAGCAACTCCATGGGTAGTAAGAGTGAAAGCTTGCACTGTATGGGGGAGGGATAGCTTGGTGGGTTGAGAATTGGCCTGCTAAACCCAGGGTTGTGAGTTCAATCCTTGAGGGGGCCACTTAGAGATCTGGGACAAAATCAGTACTTGGTCCTGCTAGTGAAGGCGGGGGCTGGACTCAATGACCTTTCAAGGTCCCTTCCAGTCCTAGGAGATAGGATAGGATATCTCCATCTCCATATCAGGGATTGGCAACCTTTGGCATGCGGCCTGTCAGAGAAATCCGCTGGCAGGCTGGGACGCAGGTTTGGCTGATCGCAGCTTCCGCTGGCTGTGGTTTGCTGTTCCAGGCCAATGGGGGCTGCGGAAAGGGACGGCCAGCGCTTCCCGCAGCCCCCATTGGCCTGGAACAGTGAACTGTGGCCAGTGGGAGCTGTGATCGGCCGAACCTGCGGATGCTGCAGGTAAACAAACCGTCCCAGCCCGCCAGCGGATTTCCCTGATGGGCCGTGTGCCAAAGGTTGCCGATCCCTGATGTAGACGCTTGTCCATTGTGAACTGGACAGGTACCAAACTTATTCAACATAGGTTACTAAATAGCAACCTGCAGTTAAGTACTTTGATTAGTGGCAAAGATATAGTTAATTTTATTAACGTGAACTAAAGTTGTTGTTTTTTTCTCTTTAAAGCTTTTAAAGCACGTAATCCATAAATTGCAGGAGCTACTTTGAACATATTTAATATACTCATAATTTAAATGTAACAATTAAAAATATATTAAGCCTGTAATTGATGCACTTCAGATTTGCATAAACCTCTTAAATACACAGACTGCTTCTCAACTGATCTCACTATTTTTAAACCTCCTTATTTGATAAAGGTAATTCCTGACTGGGACAAAGCTGCGGAAAAAAATAATTCAAGGTTCCAAAAGTCACAAGTATGTGCACAGTTCTTGTGGGTCGAGTATATGATAGATTTTGTGGTCATCAACACTAACATTAAGGGTACAGAGGCACTCACAGTTTAAACACATCTTTGCAAGTTTCTCAAAAAATGTCCTTTTCAACTGAAATTTCATATGTGACACAAAAATGATTTTTTCACCCCAGAAGTGAAATTTCCCAATTCTCACACATACAGAATTACATATTAGTTTGATTTGTGGAATGTTCAATAGTTCTGGATTAGTGACAGGTTATCTCATGAGCCATTAGGGTTGAAATGGATGTTTTATCACGTTGGAAAACTGGGAGTCTCCCTCTCCAATGGGAGGCAGCAATCATTCCTAGCTCTGGCAAGTTGGAAGATATTGGACCATAAAAGCATGACATTGTAAATCAACCTTTTAGTACTGTTTAGAGACTTCTGCTATTTGTTGGTTATTATTTTGTCTCTCTGTAGCTAATCACCTTATATAATCATTTAATTGTGTCTTCTATTGTTGTGATTAAATCATATGTCATCAGAGTATAATGAATAGATTTAAGTTGTAGGTTATAGGTATAGGAATAAGTAGGATAGTACTATAGGGGTATAAAGCTGATGAACATTTGTGAATGATGAGTGTGTATTCAGTATATAAGCTAAGTAAGGTTGTAATGCAGGGCTTGCAGGCTGGGGCCTGTAAGATTTTACCTAGCCATATGGTGGGGGGCGGGGGGACCCAGGAGTTGACATGTACTAGTAAAGTTACAAGATCACTGTAATATATGTGCTAATATGTGATGTTCAGGAAGCTATGCCATAATGTACCCATCAATACCATAAGGTGCCAGATTATAACATCATGGGAAATTTTGCAGCGACTGCAGGTTACCATAAGAACTTGTTGATCTGGATGCTAATGAAAATAAAGGGAAATAAAGGGATAGCCTAGGAAAAGGGATGCATCCAAAAATTTTTGGGATATGGAAGTCCAGATAAGGGAAAAGGAGTTGGAACCCTCATACATATGTATACGGGTTATGGGCATAAGTATTATGCAGAATAAAAGGCATTTCCCAGATTTAATAAGGAGGAAGAATCCATCAGGAGACCCTCCACAGATGACTATTAACTGAGAGATACATCCATCTTTATGGTACCCTTTGGGATGTGAGCATGAAAACACTGATGCTGACCATCTTATGGTATTCCTCCAACATCACATACGTATCTTTAATTGTGACTTTGATTATCTATGAAGTAAGGTTTTTAATAAAAGGAAGATTGTTAAATTGTGAATGTTGTTTTGGTCACGGCCATCATTCCTCATGTGCTCCTAGAGCAGGGGTGGGCAAACCTTTTGGGCCGAGGGCCACATCTGGGTGGGGAAATACTATGCAGGGCCGGGGCAGGGGGTTGGGGTGCGGGAGGGAGTGTGGGGTGTGTGGGGGGGTGTGGTGTGCAGGAAGGGGCTCAGGGCAAGGGATTGGGGCAGAGGAGGGGTGCGGGGTGTATGAGGGGGTTCAGGGAAGGGGGTTGGGGTGCAGGAGGGGTGCAGAGTGCAGGAGGGAGCTCAGGGCAGGGGTGCAGGAAGTGTGTGGACTGCGGGAGGGGCTCAGGGCAGGGGGTTGGGGTGCACAGGTGTGCAGGATGCAGCAGGGAGCTCAGGGCAGGAGGGGTGCAGGGTGTATGAGGGGGCTCAGTGCAGGGGTTGGGGTGCAGGAGGGGTGCAATGTGCAGGCACAGGGGTTAGGGCAAGGAATTGGGGGGTGGTGTACAGGAGGGGTTCGGGTTCTGGCCCGGCACCGCTTACCTCAAGTGGCTCTGGGGTAGCAGCGGCAGGCACTGGGGCCAGGGCAGGCACCCTGCATGCCTGCCCTGTCCCCGGCCCCACGCTGCTCCAGGAAGCGCTGCGGCCCCTGGGGGAGGAGGGGCAGAGGGCTCCGTGTGTGCTGCCTTTGCCGTACCTCCAGGTACCTCCCCCGAAGCTCCCATTGGTCGTGGTTCCCCGTTCCCGGCCAATGGGAGCTGCAGGGGGCGGTGCCTGGAGGCAAGGGCAACGCACGGAGCCCTGTACCCACCCCCCACCCGAGGGCCCCAGGGATGTGGTGCACTGAGGGGCCAGATCCGGCCGCAGGCTGTAGTTTGCCCACCCCCTCCTAGAGTCTTCAGACCTAATGATATTTCTAATACTGGTTCTCCCCTTCTAATTCTGATAACTGTAGCTCTTTGGGAGTGTGAAACCTTAGCACAGGTTACTATGATTAAAGATACCATTGGTAATATAAACCAATCAATAATATAAAGGCTACATTTCCCGCTGAAGCCTGTACAGTTGAATTTAAGGTGATAATGCTATTTCTTTATACAAGTAATAAGAGAAATAACGCCACTAAAAGTTGGCAAACCCTCTGAAACAATTCTAAAAAAAATCTGTTGAATATGTGACATAAGCAAAGTAAAACAGCTGATTTGATATAATATAAAGTTTTTATTCGCACTTGTATGGCTCTACCAAGTGACTGTGCTTCTTGGGGATAATGCAGTTATAAAATGTATATGCCACACCATCATGGTGCATGTGTTGGAGTCACACACCCCTAAAGGTATTACAGATTCAAGCACCATCAATCAGCCAGGAAGGAGATTCAGTGCTTGTCTACATAGTAGGGTAATGTGCTCTACAGTGGAGAGTGATTTCTAAAGCATACTAATGTTTTTGCGCCTTAATTGGTACTTGCAGACCCTGCTGGTGCACACTAAAAGTTCCCTAATGTGCTCTAACATAGTATCGTTTCAAACAGCACTACATTAAAGTGTGACAGCAGATTCTACATGCACCAATTAACATGCAACATGCTGGTGCACTTTATAAATCTGAGGGGTTATCTACAGGGTGGGGTAATGCACTCTATAGGGATGTGATTTCTAAGACCCATATTTGAGCTCTGAACTACATTTAAAGAACATTACAGATGCAAAGTCAAGTACAGTACTCAGAAAGTAAAAATGGCACCTGAGAGGACAGTGCTTGAAGATAAGGGGGGGGGGGGAGAACAGTAGAGAGAGCTGAGTAGGGCGATGGAGATGAGAGACACCAAAACATATTTTTGCTTGTAAACCAAAATTTGTTCTGAAAGGCATCAAGAGATACTATACATGGTGTCCTATGATGCCACTTTAGCAAAGTCACTTTTCAGAGTATAACAACATTTAAATGTGTGAAAACACTAGTTTTTCAAGCTTAAAAATAACCAGATGGAATTTTACATGTTTTTATTTTCATATGCACTTTTGGATTGAGAACAATCCTGAGAAATTTCACCCCACATCATATTTTCTTGAAGTTCCAAGCGCTGGAAATTAGGGACTTAAAATGAAAGGGCTTTCTTAGTCATGACTATCATACAGTAATGATACTGCAGAGCCATAATACATATAAAGTATATTTTTTCAGATAAGTAGTAAATTAATTGGCATTAATTTAACAGTCATATATAATCCAGTACAGCCATAGATATATGTACTATAGAACAAATATACAAAACTGTAAATTTATTGTTACTATTTTGATATATATTTAAATAAATATTAGGAAAATATGCACATTTTAGGCCCAAACAATCAGTACAAGTAACCCAGGAATGTCTAGTGGAGGTCTCTCTGTGGAAAGACTTCAATTTCCACCTCTGGAAGAACTCCTGCATTCTGGGTGAGGTCATTGAGGCAGCTACGAAAAGCTGTGGCCTGAAGGCAGTTGGTGCCTGTCATGGTGGCAACCCTAGGTCCTGTTGGTGGACTCCAGTGGTGAGGGAAGCTGTCAAGTTGAAGAAGGAGTCCTTCCGAGCAATGCTCACAAACCGGACTTCTGATATGGCTGAGAGGTACTGACTGGCTAAGAGGGCTGCGGTTGTGGTGGTTGTTGAAGCAATGACCCGGCTTGGGAGGAGTTTGGAGAGACCATGGAGAATGACTACTAGACAGTCTCAAAGGTGTTCTGGCAACCACTCGTCACTTTGGGAGGGGTCAGCGAGATGTTGCCCACACTATACTCACCAAGGGTGAAATGCTGACTTCAACTGAGGAGATCATCGAGAGGTGGAAGGAGCACTTTGAGGAACTCCTCAACCTGATGGACACGTCCCCTTTCCAGGAGGCAGTGCTGGAAACCTCTGGAGAGATTGGATCTATTTCTGATACTGAGGTCATTACCGCAGTAAAGTGTCTTCGTAGTGGTAAGGCAGCAGGAGTGGATCAGATTTGTCTGGAGATGTTGAAAGCACTGGACAATGGTGGGGTGTTGTGGTTAACATGCCTCTTCAATGTGGCGTGGAAGGTGGGTGCAATACCTCTGGATTGTGAAACCGGGGTGCTGGTCTCAATATTTAAGAAAGGAGACAAGAGGGTGTGTTCCAACTATAGGAGGAGCATACTCCTCAGCCTGTCCAGCAAAGCCTATGCCAGGGTGCTGGAGAGGAGGTTACACCTGTTAGTTGAACCTCGGATTTAGGAGGAACAATGCAGATTCTGTCCCAGCAATGGACCAGCGGACCAGCTCTTTGCTCTCTCGCAGATACTTGAGGGGTCATGGGAGTTTGCTAATCTGGTCTGCCTTTGTTTTGTAGACCTGGACAAGGCATATGACCACGTTCCCTGAGATGTCTTGTGGGAAGTGCTGCAGGAGTATGTGATACCCTTGCCGCTTTTGCATGCTAACTATTCTCATCCCTCTATTCTTGGAGTGAGAGTTGTGTTCATATTTTTGGCATGAAGTTGAGTTAGTTAAAGGTGGGCATTGGACTCCGGCAAGAGTGTGTCTTGTCCCCACTCCTATTCATGATTTTCATTGACAAGATATCAAGGCGCAGCCAAGTTGTGGAGTGCATCTGGTATGGGGACTTGATGTGGCATCTCTGTTTGCTTCTTCAGACTGTGATCTCTGACATGCACTCAAACTTTTTGTAGCTGAGTGTTAAGAGGCTAGGATGAGAATCAGCAGCTCCAAATCAGAAGTCATGGTCCTGTCCTGGAAGAAAGTGGACTGGTCTCTCCAGGTGAAGGAGGAGCAGCTGCCCTTAGTGGATGAGTTCAAGTATCTAGGGGTCTTGTTCACAAGTTATAGCAAGCGGCAATGGCAGTGATGTGGGTGCTGTACTGATCCATGGTGGTGAGGCAGGAGCTGAGTTCTTGGATGAAGCTCTCGGTTTACAGGTCAATCTATGTTCCCATCCTCACCTATGGTTATGAACTTTGGGTAATGATCAAAAGGATGAGAATGTGGGTACAAGCGGCAGAAATGAGTTTCTCTGCAGGGTGGCTGGGCTTACTCTCTGAGACAGGGTGAGGAGCTTGGCTATGTGGGAAGGCCTCAGAGTAGACCCACTACTCCTCCGGATCGAGAGGAGCCAGTTGAGGTGGTTTGGGTACCTGATAAAGATGCCCCCTGGGAGGCTTCCTTTGGAACTCTACCGGGCATGTCCCAGTGGAGGCCCCAAGGCTGACCCAGGACATGCTGGAGGGGTTATAACTCCTGGCTGGCTTGGGAACACTGGAGAATCCCCCAGGAGGAACTGGAACCTGCTATGGAGGAAAAGGAGGTCTGGTCCTCCCTAGTCACCAGGAAAAGTGGCATAAAGGAAAAAGAAGAAGATGATGCACACTTTACTTTATAGTTATCAGAATACTTTACCTGGACATGTTCTGATACATTTTGGTTCTTAAATTGAAAAGCAGGCAGTGCGAAAACATATAAAATGAAATGAGACAAATTCTGCTCTTGTTAAAACTGATACACTTTTTCTGGTGTAAATCAGAGCAAACTGTAGCCATACAAATATACACCTCTACCCCGATATAATGCTGTCCTCAGGAGCCAAAAAATCTTACCATGTTATAGGTGAAACCGCGTTATATCAAACTTGCTTTGATCTGCCGGACCGCGCAGTCCCCCCCTCCCCTGTAGCACTGTTTTACCGCATTATATCTGAATTCGTGTTATATCGGGTCGCGTTATATCGAGGTAGAGGTGTATCTTTAAAAACTAATCAGGTAAATCTCTTTAATAATATCAAGACTCATTTGGAAAGTGCACAATCCATAATTAGCTTCCTTTTCCAAAATGATTGTTAAAAATGTAGTTTCGGAGCAGATCACAGTTCACTTCTGGTTTATGCGTGCATGAAATAATTGATTTGCACTACAGTGCAGTTTTAGAGATTACCCACAAATGAACTTTAAAAACCACATAGTTTAAGCATTTGTTCTTATAGAGGCATTAAGTATTAAATGATATTTTGATCTTTTTTTTTTTCTCTCAGATTTTTATTTTAGGCCAACAGTCAAGAACAGATTTAAAAATTTAATCACTGATCTTTAGAATGAGAGGAAAAAAACATATTCTGCTATTCTCTTTCATCCTCACCTATTGCTTTGTTTTCCTTTACATTTCAGTACATGTTGTGAGACTAATTCTTCAACTAAGCATAGTGATGCTGCTCATCTAGTTTACCCAACTACACAATTAATTTTTTACTCTGTAGTATGTTGCACCTTTACATATAATTTTATTTAATATAGTTTAACCCAGGTTTGTTGATGTCTGAAGTGATTGTGGGATTCTGTAGTGTTACTCTGTCCTGAGAAGTCCAATAATCAAATCATCTTCTGTAAGATATCATATCGCTAGTTGAAAGTAGCAACAATATTTTTGTAGAATGTTGCATGAAGATTTTTACTGTGCTAATTGTATTACCTGATGTTTTGTTTTTCTACAAAATGCTGGTTAAAAGGGCTTAGTTGTTTTCCTACATAAAGGCATGCAAAACACCACACACAATTTTATTTCATGTGAAAACTTGTGCACAAACAGTTTTCACTAGGAAGTTGAAGTGTTATATCAACAATCTTTAATTCTTTTCTTGTGTTAAACTGGTAGATGTGGAGAACAGAAACATACATACAGAAAGCACTAATGAGTCCCAGATCCCTATCTTATCTGGACAATTGTCCTTTGAAAAAACGTTTCAGTGATGCAGTATTGTAGCATATCATAGTCTCCTCACTTCCCCCTATAGACTGGCTGCACAGACGATGGGACAAGTATAGTTCTCACTTCTCCTCACTCTCTTCTGACACAGCAATGGGTGGAGAATCAAAATGGTCTTCTAATCAATAAAACCGAAGTGCTGCACAGAGCATCCTCTGCCAGACATCTAGAGTTGCTTCTGCAATTAATTGTTTTGTAACACATTTTCAGAGGGAGTAATAACCACAGATTCTTAAGGCTGAAGTAACTGTGTACTATTACTTTCAAAATCCTAGTGGCACCATTATTCTAAGAGCATGTGGGCCATATAAACTCCACTAATCTCAGCTGAATGCAATGCCAACTGAGACTTGAGAGGGCTCTGAACTAAACTGAGAGTATCTGGATTTTGGAATTACATGTGGAATTTTGGGCCAGATTGTGGCCCAGATTTATGTGGTTTCACCTGGACATAAAGGGGAGAAAGCTGTCCCCAAATTTCTCCCCTGCATAGTCTCAATGGATTGCCACTACAGGCATGTAAGTAGGCCAGGCTCCATGGAACCACTACTTCTCCCCCACATATGTGGGCAGAACCTTGAATATGGTAGCTGAGTCACACATGATAGGGAAAATGTAATCTGCTACTGATAAAGGACAGTCACAGATTATTTACTGTAGGGATTAGGGAAGGAACTGTGTCTCTCCAAGGACACTAAGACAGACTTTCATTGCACAACTTTCTATACAATGTCATCCACATTATTGTTTGTTGCTTATAAAATACAGCACGTTAGGTTCTCTAGGCTCTGGTCTGCTTCCAAGATATGCTTGACATGACAGTTCTGGATGGGCCATCAGGGAGCTGGTTTTGGCTTCCTAATTCTATGGATCATTCTGAGCTGTCCTCAGTGGGAACGAGAGCAAACTTTGGGCTTGTTCTAACTTATGCCAGTAGTGCATGGCCTTAAGAGACTATGCACCAGCTGTGCATCAGTAGAGCAGAGCTCCACCCTGGCCCCTTATTCCCCTTCATGCAGCTGCTATACCAAAGCCAGGGGATGATTAGCCCAGGAGTTGGCTCCATCAGCTTCATGCCAATTGAGTGTTATCCCCTGCCAGAAGCATTCTTAGCTGACAGTTATGGCCACCTTATGGCTCATTTACACTGCCTGAACACAAAGGACCTGGATCAAAAATGAGACTCTAGCCCAGCATGTCTAAATAGAATCCATATGTGATAAGCTTTCAGTATTTTTGGTAACTGCTATGCTCTAGATAAAGCTTTGCTGTATAAAAGTGGGGGGTGAAGGGGCAGAGGGAAGCTTATATAAAGTCAGTTTTTAAAGGTAAAAATAACACATAGGTGTCTAACTCCCATTGATGTTCAATGAGATTTAGGATCCTAGCTGCTATTTGTGTCTTTGAGAAATCTATCCCTTAAATTTCATCTCTCTTTACCCTAGTAAGATGAAGCTACAAATATGGTTGAGGCAAAGAATTTAGAATAACCACAGAAACATTGATCCTGGTGTTGCTAAATTCAAATATATGCATCAGGCTTACTAATCCCAGAAGTGAAAATAATATTTTGCATACAATGGAGAACTTGTCCTTTGTTCTTAGCTTGTCCTTTATCCCTGCTGTCATCAACATGTATTTGAAAGGATTACATATTTTGTTATTGTTTCCATGGTAGCAAAATGATTGATTCTTCAGATATGGAAATCTCCATTTACTCTGAAAATTATTTGCTGGTAAAATTGCCATGGATCTGGCAATGAATTAAAAGGATCTCTCTCTTTTTAAAGAAACTAACAAAAGGTATTTGTCCACTTTACCTCACTAAGCGTGCTATGCTTCCTTTGTGCTGCAGTTGCTCCTGGTTGAAATTTTATTGTGTATCAATTTATTTTCTATAGTGTTAGGCAGTTATTATCCCAGCCCTAATACTTATATTACCACTCCTTTTTATTGCATATCTTGGGCCAGATTCTGCTCCCATTAAGGTCAATGGGAATTTTGTGACATAATTCAGTGGAAGCAGGACTGACGCATTACGGTCCACACATCTGCTATTTTAAGTATATGATTGTTTTAGTTGAATGATAATGGACTTTGCAATGCAGCAGTTATTTGGATTTGTGAATTGTTCTTCCAATCAATAATCCAAAAATCACCCAGACTATGTTTTTATTGTATTTTTACTAGGTCCCATTTTTATTTTACAAAGCTCTTAATTAAATGTGAAAATCAATGGGGAAAAAAATCCTTCTGCCTGGCTCTCCAACCCATTCTATACCAGTCTGACCTTTGACTGAGTAATAAACAGGTCAAGATGTAAATGCCACTAATTTACTGTAGGAAAAATATTCGAATGACTTGCTAAAGGAGAATGCTGTAAAGCACTGCAATTAACCCATATGAAGATATAAAATACTCACTAATGCTTTAAAAAGTTTAATCCACTAATGATGCTCAATATGCATTAACAATTTCCCCCCATTTTTATGTGCCACACATCAGTGGTTAGGTAAGCACTGATTACCATCAGTTTTATGTCACTTTGACAGTTCAAATTAGTAACTCACATTAATCTCAGCAGCACACCTCTCCGAGCATCTCCACTGCACAGCTCTGTCAGCAATGGCCAATAATGATTAAGCATGTTCTAGAGCGTCTAGTGAATGCAAAAATATTTACTTCATCACTTTATTCATAGATTCATAGATTCTAGGACTGGAAGGGACCTCGAGAGGTCATCGAGTCCACTCCCCTGCCCTCATGGCAGGACCAAATACTGTCTAGACCATCCCTGATAGACATTTATCTAACCTACTCCTAAATATCTCCAGAGATGGAGATTCCACAACCTCCCTAGGCAATTTATTCCAGTGTTTAACCACCCTGACAGTTAGGAACTTTTCCCTAATATCCAACCTAAACCTCCCTTGCTGCAGTTTAAGCCCATTGCTTCTTGTTCTATCCTTAGAGGCTAAGGTGAACAAGTTTTCTCCCTCCTCCTTATGACACCCTTTTAGATACCTGAAAACTGCTATCATGTCCCCTCTCAGTCTTCTCTTTTCCAAACTAAACAAACCCAGTTCTTTCAGCCTTCCTTCATAGGTCATGTTCTCAAGACCTTTAATCATTCTTGTTGCTCTTCTCTGGACCCTCTACAATTTCTCCACATCTTTTTTGAAATGCGGTGCCCGAACTGGACAGAATACTCCAGCTGAGGCCTAATCAGCACAGAGTAGAGTGGAAGAATGACTTCTCGTGTCTTGCTCACAACACACCTGTTAATACATCCCAGAATCATGTTTGCTTTTTTTGCAACAGCATCACACCATTGACTCATATTTAGCTTGTGGTCCACTATAGATCCCCTAGATCCCTTTCTGCCATATTCCTTCCTAGACAGTCTCTTCCCATTCTTTATGTGTGAAACTGATTTTTCCTTCCGAAGTGGAGAACTTTGCATTTGTCTTTGTTAAACTTCATCCTGTTTACCTCAGACCATTTCTCCAATTTGTCCAGATCATTTTGAATTATGACCCTGTCCTCCAAAGCAGTTGAAATCCCTCCCAGTTTGGTATAATCTGCAAACTTAATAAGCTTACTTTCTATGCCAATATCTAAGTCGTTAATGAAGATATTGAACAGAGCCAGTCCCAAAACAGACCCCTGCGGAACCCCACTTGTTATGCCTTTCCAGCAGGATTGGGAACCATTAATAACAACTCTCTGAGTACGGTTATGCCAGTTATGCACCCACCTTATAGTAGCCCCATCTAAATTGTATTTGCCTAGTTTTTATCGATAAGAATATCATGCAAGACCGTATCAAATGCCTTACTAAAGTCTAGGTATACCACATCCATAGCTTCTCCCTTATCCACAAGACTCGTTATCCTATCAAAAAAGCTATCAGTTTGGTTTGACACGATTTGTTCTTTACAAATCCATGCTGGCTATTCCCTATCACCTTACCACCTTCCAAGTGTTTGCAGATGATTTCCTTAATTACTTGCTCCATTATCTTCCCTGGCACAGAAGTTAAACTAACTGGTCTGTAGTTTCCTGGGTTGTTTTTATTTCCCTTTTTATAGATGGGCACTATATTTGCCCTTTTCCAGTCTTCTGGAATCTCTCCCGTCTCCCATGATTTTCCAAAGATAATAGCTAGAGGCTCAGATACCTCCTCTATTAGCTCCTTGAGTATTCTAGGATGCATTTCATCAGGATCTGGTGACTTGCAGGCATCTAACTTTTCTAAGTGATTTTTAACTTGTCTTTTTTAATTTTATCTGCTAAACCTACCCCCTTCCCATTAGCATTCACTATGTTAGGCATTCCTTCAGACTTCTCGTTGAAGACCGAAACAAAGAAGTCATTAAGCATCTCTGCCATTTCCAAGTTTCCTGTTACTGTTTCTCCCTCTTCACTGAGGGACACAGTTTCTTACAGTGAGAACCTCCAAACATTGTGGGTCTTAACAAGCCTTAACAGGTTCCCCCCAGCATACAAAATATTCATAGTGATTAAACTGTGAATGTCTTCCATCATTCTCAGTCATAAGCATATTCTATAACAGAATTCTTTGCACACTGAAACTTTATATTTTGTGAGTGAGAATGATAGATGTTTAGCCTCGCATAGGCAAAGTTGTGTGTAAGGTAAAGCATGCACACATAAAAATATAAATGGCAAAACGTTGGGAAACGTTATAAACATTGAGAGTATTCTCAAAACTCTCTCAATTTTATCATGTCTCACAATATTTGATATTTTTTCTTAAAGCCCTAACTCTTGAAGTTATGTCCAAATTTCAGCTTTCATTAAACAGAAAAAAAGAGGAAGTTTCCAGCTGCAATGGCTGAGGAGAAAAGCTTGAAAATGTGAACCATGTCAAAAAAGGACAAAGAAAAATAACTTAAAACAAATTATTTCACAATTTTTATGCCCATCTCATGTTTTTTGGGGATGTGACTAATGACTTTTGAGCTCTTGGATTTGGCAATTCTGTTTTAGTAAAAGCACTTATATACAAATTCCTCAATCAGTGCTGCTAGCATGGACTCCCGTACTCATGCAGAGTCTTATATATGCCAATGTGGGTAATATAGGTGCAAGATTCAACCAGCATGCCTGGTTGGGATTTCAGGATTTGGGCTCCTAATCTCCTTTTCTCAGGCTGTAGAATATTCACAGGCAGACTGTAATCTCCTCTGTTTCATGTATATTACAAATGTACACTATTTCTAATAGTTTTTTTTCTCTTGTACTCGATTGATTGTAACAGTTGGGATGAAGTATCATCTAATAAAAGAGCAATGAGGAAGTTATGAACCTGAAATGTTGGAACTAGTTTCGTCCATATACCAAATATACGTTCACTTTGCCTTAAAGTCACTCAACACAGTGAAGAGAGCAGTTATTAATGCAACTGAGAAAAGAGTTGGGAGGAAAAATTACAGTACTAAAAATAAAATGTCTGTATTGTGTTATGACTTTTCACTTATATAAAATATATTCACTAGGTTCCAAAACATGGGTAGCAATTACTCTGGTGCTAAAACTTTATTTTATGAAGATGGAGAGATATCACAATTCCTGAAATTCAGCAACAGTATTCATATATGATAGATTTTGCTGCATAAACTATGAGTACTTAACACATAAATTGCAAGACAAACTTGCAGATTTCAGCTCATTATGGGATGAATTTATTGTGAATATATATACACAATATATATATGTGTGTGTGTGTGTGTACAAATGACATCTGTGGTTCTTGAAGGTGATTAAAACCAGGAAATGTGTCATTGTGGGGAGAAATTAAGTTTGCTTACATTCATTTTTTTATTATTTTTAGTTCTCATATCATTTGCTTTTGTATTTTGATAATCATTGTTTTCTTTCAAGACTGATCCACAGATCCTCAGTGTGAGCCATTTCCCATCTGTCGCTGAGAGGTCAGAATCAAAACTGATTGGATGGCTGACAAGGGACAAGTCCCACCATCTGAAGACCTCCCTCAGTTTTGTTTTGCCTTCTGTAGCTACTTGCAGGTGGAATCCAGAACCTATTGCATGAGAGAGGACTTTTGTTAATTAGCCATTTAGATAACATTTGGTCTAATTTGGACATATTGGTCACCTTAAAAAATGGTTTAAGGAGGTAGTTTGTCTCCTGCCTGGAGTTACCACAGTGCACTTCCCAACACACACAGAGCTCAGGTAATAGCCTAAGAGGATGGTGGAGAAGGATCCAAACAAGAAGAGACCAAGGCTGCATTCTTCCTGTTCTCCTTGATATTATTTGTTTCCTGCCTAGGAATTTTGTACTGCTGAGAAATCCCACATAGAAGATCTGTGGACCTAACCTGAGAGAGACTGGGAGAATTTGTGGTTGCTTACCTGAACAATGTCCCTTCTTCAAAGGGATAGGTCCACAGATCTGGCCCTCCCTTAAGAGAGATCTGTTTAATAAAATCAAGGGGAAATATCTTAAGGGACATCTGTTTAATTTATGATTAAAGTTCTCTGCAATAGTTAAAATCTTTGTGTTGTTCAGTGTTTCTTGTTGAATATTATTTTTGACGAGAGACTGGTGTTTGTTTTGCTGTTCAGAATCCAGTGGGGCTAGCTTTGGGGGAATCTAGAAACTGAGGGAGTCTTTGGAAGGTGGGGACTGATCCCTCATTTGCTGTCCAATGAGCTTTGATTCTGCCCCTTACAGCTACAGATAGGCGATGACCCACACAGAGAAACTGTGGGCCTATCCCTTTTCAAGAAGGGACATTTTTCATGTAAGCAACCACAAATTCTCTCATTTTCCTTTTAGAGAAGCTGATTTTTTTCATACTTCATTAATGTAAAAAGTGCATTGTTTTCTCAAAGGATGTGATATCTTTTTCTTCCTGACATTTGAGAATAACCAATGAACTGGTCTGTGATATACAGGAGATCAGTCTAGATTGTATAATGGTGTCTTCCAGCCTTAAACTCTATGGGTATGTGTACACTGCAGTGTAAGACCAGGGTTTGAACTTGGGCTCAAGCCTAACCCCCCCTTCCATCTATACACAAATTGTAGTAACCTAGGGCTCAGACCTCATGTCCCAAGGCCCCATGGAACTAGAGGGTCTGAGCCTGAGTCATTCTGATACCCAAGGTTCAAGCCCTGTTGCATTGCAGTGTAGATGCAGCCCCACACTTGTGCTCAGATAGTCTGCCAAAAGTATCACACAATCCCTTGGGCTGACCTTCTTTGTCCTCTGAAATCAAGTTTAGTGGACAGTCAAGTTTTCCCACAGTACACCAGGAACAAAGGCCAAAGCAGCCACATCTGATATAAGGCAACAAAATTCTTGTCCAGATCCTCAGCCCCATTCCAGCTCAGCTGGATGGTAGAGGATTCCCCTGGCATTGGGGAATCTAGGGATTGTACACCGGTACCATAGCAGCTTCTGTGCCACACTCCTTTCCAGACCCTGGTGCTCAGGGAATATTTGGGATGCCCTTGTGCCATGTTGATACTCTGATACCCAAAATGGCTCTCTCAGGCAGGCAGCATTCATATGTTAGAGCAGCATGAGGGCTTGTGTAACTTGGGGGGGGGTGTCTAGGCCAGCATGGCAACCCCAGGATCTCGGGTTCAAAAGGAGGCTTGAAGCCACTTTTCCCACTACCTCCACCATCTCCCTCAGTGTGGCCTACACTTTCTCAGTCAAAGGACATTCCTGTGTAGGTTGTTTTCACTAAACACAATACATTATTATTTCCCATGTCTGGAATGGTATTTCACCTTTGAAATAACACATGGTGCAAAGGGAGAGCAAACAACAGGTTTTCCTATTGCAGCTTATGCCAAACAACTGCTCATTTTAGATTCTGTAGAGTGCAGTAGATGGAAAATATGATATACTATGTTTTCATTCCTTCCCCTTGGGGTAACCACCATCTGGCAAAAATTGATAGAAACATTGCTGTATTAAGCACAGTAGCATATCAGCTTTACTTTAACTTATTTTAAAACTGATTTTTTTTTGTTTGTTTGTTTGATTAACACCTAATGGTACTGTAGCAAATTCAGTGCAACTAGATTAAGCAAACACCTATTAATGTGCCAATTTACAATATACAGTAGCATGTGTAATTAAATATATATGGCTCAACACCTGAGGGCTAATGTTTCTTCTTAGGGCCCACTCCTAAATTCTTTGTGCATCCAAAATGCTCCCTGATTTCTAGATGAACAAAGAGTATAGCTTCACTATGTTACCAATAATGCAGCCTACAGAAGGGACAAGAGGGAGTTCACATATATTTGACTATGTCATTCCTTATGGATTTATGGTATGTATGTGGGGTACATTTGTTAGTGTTACCCCTTTGTACCCAAGTGATTAATCAAACTCTGGGGCCCTGCACAGGAGAAATTGATGATGGAGTCAGGTATCTTTGATACAATTCTATTTATTTACAAGGAATGTACAAAGCCCTGTTCCCCTTAACACAGGAGGAATCAAACAACAGGAGAGTTTCTTTGTTCACAACTCCAAGCCCTCTTCAGCCAGCACTCAGCCCAAATGCTCTTTCTCTGGCCTTTTCTCAGTGCCACGTTCCCTGTGATTGTTAAGGCAGAGTTAGGCTTTCTATTTCTTCTCTGTGTCTGTTTCTGTGGGTTTCTCCTGCTTTTCTGTCTCACACTTGCATCTCTGAACTCAAAACTATACCCAGCAAAACCGCTCTGCTCTCATATGCCTTTGTTTTGGGCTGTGATATGAGTCTGTGTTTTGGGTGGAGGTTGCTGTTGTTTCAGATTTCTAATTCCATAAAGGAGCTCAATGATTTCTAACAACTATCTTAAATGAAGGATGATGGTTAGGGCTCTGTGACTTTCTATGACCTCCATGACGTTTGCAGGGGCCAGTGTGGCTGACCTCAGGGCGGCCCAACCAGCTTGCTCTGGGGCCAGCTGCTCAGGTGGTCCCCGGGACAGCCACAACAGCCCCTGCTCTGGTGGCCCCTGGCAGCGGTCCCGGGGTGGCCAGAGTAGCCGCCGTCCATGGCCCCAGGCAGCGGTCCCCAGCCGGCCGGCCGGAGTAGCTGTGGTCCGCAGCCCCTTGCAGTGGTTCCCTGGCCGGCCAGCCGGAGCAGCCACGGTCTGTGGCATCTGGCAGCTGGTGCCGCTGGCCCTGGGCATCCCCCCACACACATTAGTTCCCTCCCATTCCTCCCCCAGCAGCACTCTCCCTCACAGCAGCTTCCCCACATCCCCCATTCCCCCCCCCCCCAAGATTTAATAACAGATATTTTTAGCATAAGTCATGGACCGGTAATGGGCCGTGAATTTTTGTTTATTGCCTGTGACCTGTCCATGGTTTTTACTAGAAATACCCGTGACTAAATCATAGCCTTAATGATGGTTATACCTACCACCTTCAATGATGTTTCACAACAACAGCATTACATATCTTAATGTATAGTGTAGACATTGCACTTCAGAGGCCTGGTTTTTATAAGGGGAGTCCAGAACTTTGTGCACTTTTCCCTGGCAACATTTTCAAGCACAATTGTCCAAATTGCAGTACCAGTACTTCCAAAATCCTACAGTTGTTCCCTGGCTGAGATGCCCTTCTATCTTTTTCATTCCCTCCCCCTCCATCCTCTCTAGCCACTGCCACACAGTCAATCAACAGGGACTAATTTGTTCTCCAAGGCATGGGAGGAATAGGTCACATGTACATAACTGGGGTGTGTGGGTAGGGGGTGGAGGAGGGAAAAGTTAAATAAATTTTAACTTGGAGCTTTCTTCTTTCATGGGAGTAGGAGGAGGGATCCTATGACATTATTTAGTAAATGGGGACACATTCTAACAGTCCACTGAGGGCTATTGTTATTACCAAATAGTTCTCCTTCCAAAAAAAAAGAACCATGCTGGACCGAGCATAAGCATCACACTAGTGTTTGTTGGATCTCCATGACTTACGGGTCCAATGTTGCTGCAGGTATGGCAGCAAGTGGCAGAACAGTCCCTGTGTAATGTCCTTCCAGAGCAGTCATTTGTGTGCTCAAATTAGGAATTATAGCCTCTGTATGCTCAGTCTTCATGTGCCATTGCAGTAACTACACATGCAAATGTGAAAATGTTCATGCACTTCAACCTCACTTTATGAAAAGTTGCCCTGTCATATGTTTTATTAAACTTCCAGTGGAGTATTCATTTGGTATTATCATCATCTTTCATCCCTAACTTTAGCAAAACTCCCATTGAAGTCAAAAGTAGATTTGCCTGGGTAAGGATTACAGAAATGGGACCAAAATGGATATTTTATATTACTAATATGCATGTATTGTGTACAATACAGTGTATTACATGAATACAAGAATTTAACATTACTTTGTAATCCTTATTCTTTCTCCTGAAATATTCCCTGAAGAAGTACTCTAGTGAGGTTCAACCTTTCATATTTAGTAGGGGCAGGTGACAATTACATTGTCATAGTAATTATTTTAATTATTTTATTTTATTTTTAATTAGTTTTTGCATTTCCAAAGCACCTGCAATACAGTACTCACTGTCCTAAGACAAGAGAACCAAGTCCCTACCAAAAAGCGCTCACAAACTAATAGAAAAGCAATATGAGAAGATGGATGGGAGCATACCTGTAAACCTTCCAACTTGTGACTTTTCTCTCTCAAGTACTTATCTGCCCCCCATCACCATAGTACCAAAGCAAATCATAGTTTGCCTGTGATATGGGACATTGTTATTATACCCATTTTACAGATGGAGACCTAATGGGCCAAGTCACTTGCTCAAGGTCATATAGGAAACCTGTGGTGGAATAGGGAACTGAACCCAGGTCTGCCAACTACTAGGTTAGTACATTAAACACCAGATCATCCTTCCTCTCTATGCAATGCCTCAGATGCTGAAATGTATGACAAATGACCAGAGTGTGGCACATTTGTATTGCATTGCACCATGATTGACAGATTTAAATGACTTATCCACAAAACTTGTTTTTTATCTATGTTTTCTTTATTGAGATGTGATATCACCTGGGTAATTCTTAGATTGGGTAGCACCCATTTTATATACTTTGAGAAAGGAAAGCACAATAGAGAGTGTGAGCCATAGCTGCAGTTGGACACATTATTCAGTGGAGAAAACCCAGAAACAGTTTACGTAATTTGTTAAGGAGGTAGTTAAAACTAGGTCAGGAATCTGTAGCCCTTTCTCACATTAAATAACTGGGGCTATCCATATAAATAAAGACCGGACAATCAGAGCTTCAGTTTTCTCTTAAACTTATCAGGAGGTGGCACACAAGGAAAAATCTCAGAACTCCCTTTTAAAAATGCCCAGAATGGTCTGTACCTTTATAATAGGCTGCCCTATAGAGAAACTTGTATCCCAGCTGTATTTTAACATATAACTGAATAAATATTACAGGATTTAAATGCCATGATTTGCTAACTAATTTATATACTTACTAAAGCTGAAAATGAGGAAGCTCATTTGAAGATCCTGTAGTGTTTGTTAAAAAGGATCAAAATGTTTGTATTACAGGTGGAAAGGGAGAAATATGCCTTTTTTCCAGTCTCAGGTGGTTTTCTTGAATCATACGATTGCTGTGAAAAGTTTAAATCCTCTTCCACAATACAATGAAGCAGTCTCTCAAGTAACTGTACTTAAAAAGTTCTCTGTTTTGAGAACCAATCTAGGTTCCTATTTAACCAATGACACCATGATTTTTTTTTTAAGAATAGAGGTTGGATTTGTACTGATGAATGTAACAAGACATTTGAGCAGACCAAGAAGCTAGCTGTATCATCAGAGATTTTGTTAGTTATATTTGGATTACATGCCACAACTACTGCTAGTATGTGCCACCACATTTAATGGTATATAGGTTTAATCATAGACACAAAATGCCAGCTGGGACTGAAAGAGACTCCATCACAGACAACTATGGTCTCTGATTTTCATATTCTTGTGTAAAAAACCACTACTGTGAATTGCCTTATCTGGAAGCCCAATCCTTTTGTTTTAAATCTTGGAGCAATCTGAGATTGTGAAGTCATCAAGCACCAGATATCAAAAGGGAGTCAGACTTTAGTCAATATTGGCATTGCACTGAATTTCGATGTCAAGTGTGCATTAATATTCACTAGGTGCCACAAGCCAGGGATCATGTCTTTACTCAGGTGGAAAGAGAAGCTGGGGTGATCTGTCATTTGCTGATACTACGGCAGCATTGGAACCTAACATATAGAATTGATTCACTATTACAGTTCCCTGTTTTGATCTCCTGCACTGATTTTGGATTCAGGGAGCTGAGTATAGGTGGACATGTATAGGCGGACATGCCTCCAGAAATGTCTGATCGTTTTCACACCACTCAGGACTTTCCCAGAAGAACTCTGGAAACCTGAGACTGCGAGATGGAGAGTATTTGGGGAGAAGAATACAGCCATAGTCAAAAACTGGAACTATTACCTTCAGATCAAAGAAGGACTAGATAAAAGTTAATGGAAAGGCAAAAGGAATGACAAATTAAAATGACACTTCATTTTCATCCATATCAAGCAAAGTCCTAAATGTTACTGAGTCTGATTCAGATCTTACTTCCACCAGTTTTACACGGGAGTAAATCCATTGAATTCAGACTCTTGATTGACCACATTGTAAGTGAAAATCCAGCTCTCTGTTCAGTTTGCAAACCCTCAACTGAGCCAAAAAAATGTTAGGTGTTAGATTGTTAATTATTTCAGTATAGTAAAGTATACTAGTATAGTAGTGCCTAGAGGCCTCCATCACGATAAGAATGCATAGTGCTAGGCGCTGCCAATATAGTAAAGTTAGCTGGGTGTATAGGTTTTTTAATGACATTTCTATATCTGCAAAATCCCTGGTGGCGACACAGTTATAGCATCATGAAAGTGCTTTGCTAGTTACAGCTAACTCAAACAACTTACAAAGTACACATACTATTGCTGCTGCTGTAAACTAGCCTGGCTCTATTCTCCGTTTCTATCTCTGCAATTGTTTCCTCTTTCTGTATACGTGAGTATGGGTGAGGATCAACAGGAAGTGTGGCACTACATAATGTCCAGTAGCATGTTTGGTCGCTTTAAACTTATTGCTGAAACTTAACCCTTTCCCGCAGAGCCCCCTTTCATCAAACTACTGCAGTTTTGCTTCTAGATGTTCATATCCTTTCAGCAAGTGTGCACAGGCAACTATCCTCAATTCCCAAAGGGTCTTCTGTAAGGTAAAAAATGTACTTATTTTGTCAAACCATCCCTACCACAATGTTGCATGAGCAGCAAACCAGGTAATCATGCTGCCAGCCACTTGCTTTTTTTAAACACAGGCTTAGGGCTTACCCATAATACCTATTGTCTCTTTCAGTCCTACTCATTAGAGCCCACAGGTTACAATGAGAGCAGCCCAGTTCACTAGGGGGAAAGAGGGTGGCTTTATCTTGTTCCCTGCCTAGCCCACTTTCAATAAGACACTCTATGGATTTAGCTAGTGCTCTGAGCCAAAGCCCAGTGCGAATGGGGTTGAGTAAACAACCTGTGCCCATTACAGAGTACCAACTGTGATATGAGAAACTCCAGTGAAACCTTTGATAATATAACATGTGAAAAACAGACAAATAACCAGCCATAGTCATGACAGATGGGGAAATATTAATAGAAATTTGTTAATTTGCTTACCAATGTAGGATCATTCTTATTATGAGTGGGTTGCCCAGTGCAGTCTTAAATGGCTTAATGGTGAGACTTCCACAACTTCCTTAGAAAAGATTGTAGGGGTACCACCAGGGCCAGCTCCAGGAACCAGCACAGCAAGCAGGTGCTTGGGGCGGCCAAGGGGAAGGGGCAGCACGTCTGGCTCTTCGGCGGCATTTCGGCGGCGGGTCCCTCGACTGAAGAAGAAAGCGGCGCAGTGGAGCTGCTGCTGAAGTGCCGCTAAGCGCGATCGCGGCTTGCTTTCCCCCCCCTCCCCCCGCCCCCGCCGCTTGGGGCGGCAAAAACCCTGGAGCCGGCCCTAGGTACCACAAATTCATACTTCAAGCATTAAAGTGTGACAACATTGTCTGATATCAGTCATTTTGGGAAAGCGATGTAAATCTTGTGGGAATATTCCATACTTACAATATGAGTAATATATTGCATTCATATAGACATCGATACATCATAGGAATATAACATAAGAACAGTCATACTGGGTCAGATCAAAGATCCATCTAGCCCTCCATGAATTTATCTAGTTCTTTTTTTTTTAACCCTTTTAGTGTCTTGGCCTTCACAACATCCTCTGGGAAAGAGTTCCACAGGTTGACTGTTTGTTGTGTGAAGAAATATTTCCTTTTGTTTGTTTTAAACCTGCTGCCTATTAATTTCATTTGGTGACCCCTAGTTCTTGTGTTATGAGGAATAAATAACACTTCCTTATTTATTTTCTCCACACCAGTCATGATTTTATAGACTTCTATCATATCCCACCTTAGTTACTTTGTTTTCCAAGCTGAAAATTCAAAGTCTTATTAATCTCTCCTCATATGGAAGTTGATCAAAAACCCTAATCATTTTTGTTGCATGCAGTATTCAAGACATGGGCGTACCATGAATTTATATAGAGGCAATATGATATTTTCTGTCTTATTATCTATCCCTTTCTTAATGATTCTGAACATCCTGTTAGATTTTCGACTGCTGCTGTACATTGAATGGATGTTTTCAGAGAACTATCCACAATGACTCCAAGATCTCTCTCTTGAGTAGTAACAGCTAATTTAGACCCCATCATTTTATGTTTTCCAATGTGCATTACTTTCTATTAATCAACATTGAATTTCATCTGCTATTTAATAGACCAGTCACCCAATTTTGTGAGATCCTTTATAACTCTTCACAGTCTGTTTTGGACTTAACTATCCTGAATAGTTTTGTATGATCTGCAAATTTTGCCGCCTCACTGTTTATCTATTTTCCAGATCATTTATGAATATGTTCAATAATACTGGTCCCAGTAGAGACCCCTGGGGGACTTCTCTCCATTCTGAAAACTGACCATTTATTCCTACCCTTTGTTTCCTATCTTTTAACCAGTTACCAGTCCATGAGAGGACCTTCCCTCTTATCCCGTGACTGCTTACTTTGCTTAAGAGCCTTTGGTGAGGGACCTGGTCAAAGGCTTTCTGAAAATCTAAGTACACTATATCCATCCACTGGATCCCCTTTGTCCACATACTTGTTGACCCCCTCAAAGATTTCTAGTAGATTGATGAGGCATGATCTCCCTTTACAAAAACCATGTTGACTCTTCTCCAACAAATTATGTTCATCTATATATCTGACAATTCTGTTCTTCACTATAGTTCTTGGGACTGAGAGGGACCAGACATCAATCCAGGTTCTCCCCATCTTTCTAAACAAGTCTCTCTTATTTTCAAAATTGTAAGTAAAAGCCAGGCAAGGCGTCTTAGATTTACTTTGTTTTTCTCAACTTGTAAATGTACCTTTTACTAGAGTGCTTATCTTGTTTGCTATACTTTGAACCTAAGACAGAGGGGATTCCTCTGAGCTCTTTAAGTTTGATTACCCTGTAAAGTTATTTTCCATACTGATTTTACAGAGATGATTTTTACCTTTTTCTTTAATTAAAAGCCTTCTTTTTAAGAACCTGATTGATTTCTCCTTGTTTTAAGATCCAAAGGGGGTTTGGATCTGTATTCACCAGGAGTTGGTGAAAGGAAAGAGGGGGGAAGGGTCAATTTCTCCTTGTTTTAAGATCCAAAAGGGCTTTGGATCTGTATTCACCAGGGAATTGGTGAAGGTCTCTCAAGGCTACCCAGGAAAGGGAATTAGCTTTGGGATGGTGGCAGCGGACCAGAACTAAGCTGGTAGTTAAGCTTAGAAGTCTTAATGCAGGCCCCTACATTTGTACCCTAAAGTTCAAAGTAGGGATACAGCCTTGACACCTCCTCTAATGACACCTCAATCTGGGACAGTTCTTCAGATTTGTCACTTAAAAAGAATGGCTGAGATTTCGGAATCTCCCTCAGTCCTCAGCCATGAAAACCAATGCAAAGAATTCATTTAGTTTCTCTGCAGTGGCCTTTTTGTCCTTGATTGCTCCTTTAGCAACTCAATCATCCAGTGGCTGCACTGGTTGTTTAGCAGGCTTTCTGCTTCTGATGTACTTAAACATTTTTTTGCTATTATTTTAGTCTTTGACTAACTGTTCTTCAAATTCTTTTTTGGCCTTCCTAATTATATTTTTACACTT
Source organism: Emys orbicularis (assembly GCF_028017835.1). Lineage (NCBI taxonomy): Eukaryota > Metazoa > Chordata > Testudines > Emydidae > Emys > Emys orbicularis. Next base: position 128,160,530 of record NC_088684.1, read on the forward strand.
CACTTGCCGGAGTTTCTGCTCCTTTCTATTTTCCTGACTAGGATTCCGCTTCCACATCCATATGTATGTGTCTAATTTAACTCAACAAAGGGTTACAATAGTTTGGAAAATATTTATTTTATACTTTACGTATTGTCCAAAGCAAATTATTACTTTAGTGACAGGTTCAGGGAGAAAAAAGCACATTACCTGATTGAACTGACTATGCAAATCAGAATTATGCTTTCAGGCCGACCACTCTCTTCTATCTCCTTTTAAGTGTGGAGATGATGGACTATCCCATGTATGCATTAATAACACAGTTAGCAAGTATGCATATATTCTGTTTAATTCATCACTTTCTTTCCAGCGGAGTAAAATCCAAGAGAATAAATGTCCTGTCCAAATCAAATGAAGTATCATTTACAAAGTTTCTTTTGCAACATATCTTGAGGGACAAGTCTCTTATGAAGAAAGACATCCTTTGATTAAACCTTATAGTATTTCAATACAAAGTCAAATGTACCACTCATACAATCTGCACGATCAGAAACAAGAGAAAATCCATAGTCTTATATGTCTTAGTTTGTGTCCTTCAGAGACTAACATTTTTATTCAAATAACTGCCTATCTATTTTTAACATGCACCTTTTTATACATTTCTCAGTCAAACAGATTATATTAAAAATTAGACCATCATAAATATCTTATTTTTGTTCCTTTTGGCAATCCATACGTGTGTGCGTGCACATGCTTACACACGCAGGCACATGCACAATGTATGATATTGTGTTAATGCAATGTTAAGGTCACACGGTTTGAATAAAAAAATCAAGGGATGACCCCATTGAAATCAATGGCAAAACTCCCATTGACATTTGCAGAGCCAATGTTTCACTCAAGATATGCAAAAGTTAAGTTTTAAAAAGCAATACTGACTCTGCTATTGAGCATATTCTATAAAACAGTATTGCGATGGGATCCCAGGGTGTAACCTGGGACTGTGGGACTGCTGTGCCTCCTTAACTCACTAATCTAGGTTGTCTCTCACAATGCCTTACTGGTGACAAGCAGCAAACCCTCAAGGTGCTGTTACCACTTAGTACAACTGCATGTGAATCCGAACACTCAGCCAGATTGCATGAATGGTCCCAGAGCCACTCATGAATCACAGAGAGAAAGGCACCAGCCAAATCCCCCCAACTCCCAGCCTTGTATCACAGGAATATACTGTCTTGCACTGCTCAAGACCTTTTCTTGAGCAATGCAAGTTTAGTAATTGGTTCAGCACTTCATCAATGGAAAGTGGATACACCAGCTTTTGTAATCTGAGCAGATTTACCAAGCACTTTACTCAAACTCACTGGTAATCATAAACATTAAAATAAGTTTATTGATTACAAAAGATAGAGTTTAAGTGATTATAAGTGATAGGCAAAAGTCAGAGGAGTTACCAAAGGAAAATAAAAGATAAGCACACAGTCTAAATTCTCAACCTTATTATACTAGGCAATATCTAGACTAAGCAGTTTTTCTCACCCTACTGGATACTGCAGGTTGGTTACAGTCTTTCACACACAGGGTCTCAAGCTCCAGCGTTCTCATTGCCTTTAGCATGGGTAGGGGAGGAGAGCCGGACAACTATGTGGCCTCTGATGACTAGTTTATATCCATGTACTAGGAGAATACAAGTCTGGGAATGTCTAATGGGCAATGCTGAATCACCAGGCAAGGTTAAGCAATTCCTCTGTTGTGGCCTTATGCAAGTGAGTCATTGAATTGTAATTTCCTTGCCAGACAATGAATGTTGATGGTTGTTTGACACCCGTCCGGGCATTGATTACCTCCCTTGTCATTGTCTCTGGAGATCGAATATCTGGGCGATTCCCCAACTCACAGTATATATTAGTAAAAAGAACAGGAGTACTTGTGGCACCTTAGAGACTAACAAATTTATTTGAGCATAAGCTTTCATGGGCTACAGCCCACTTCTTCGGATGCATAGAATGGAACATATATTGAGGAGATATATATACACATAAAGAGAGCATGAAAAGGTGGGAGTTCTCTTACCAACTCTGAGAGGCCAATTAAGTAAGAGAAAAAAACTTTTGAAGTGATAATCAAGATAGCTCAGTACAGACAGTTTGATAAGAAGTGTGAGAATACTTACAAGGGGAGATAGATTCAATGTTTGTAATGGCTCAGCCATTCCCAGTCCCTATTCAAGCCTAAATTGATTGTATCTAGTTTGCATATCAATTCCAGCTCAGCAGTTCTCGTTGGAGTCTGTTTTTGAAGCTTTTCTGTTTTGCGGATACAGACTAACACGGCTGCTACTCTGAAACCTGAGTATATGTTAGTGACAATCATACAACACAATCTCATAACTCATATGCACTAATGATGTACATATTTAGATAGAACAATGGCTTTCAGCAGATCATAACCTTTCCCATGATACCTTACTTGGCATGCCTTATATGAAATATCACAATTATATACAAATGATGAATATAGGGGTTACAGGTGTGGAAGAAAATGCAGTCTTCACTCTTAGGTTGTTTGCAACATGTCAGAGACAGTTTATTCTCGAGCAATTGCAAGGGGGAGAGTGCGCACAGACAGGGATTCCCCCTTCCTAGGCAGGTCTCTGCCAGATAAACAATTAGGGCACGCATTTATACCTTTTGTTGCATACAATAATGATCAACAGCTGCATCTTGTTTATACATATTCCTTCCTGATATCTTACTTTTCTCAATAGTTCCTGCTACAATCTGCATTCCATTCTTATCTAACACAAGGTAAAACAGCATCTCTTACAGTTTTCCCACTCGCTTCCCACTCGCCCAGGCCCTCCCTTAAAGTCTTGCATTATTAGAGTTAGAGTTAGCTTGACTCTTGCTCTATTCTGTTCAAAACTAAGATGTCTGTGTCCAAATTCCCTTTATTCCTTTTTCCACTTCCACACAGGGCATTCCCTCGAGGTGTAGAGTGTCACAAGCAGGGCCGGCTCTAGGCACCAGCAAAACAAGCTGGTGCTTGGGGCGGCACATTTTTAGGGGCGGCATGGCCGGCGCCACAATGCCACCCCTAAAAATGTGCCCTGGTCGCCCTAGCTCACCTCCGCTGCTGCTGCCGCTCGCGCGCCATGGCGCGCGAAACAGCTGATTCGTGCACCGCTACTTGCCCTCCCTCCCAGGCTTGAGAGCCTGGGAGGGAGGGGGAGAAGCGGCGCCCGCGCCGCGGCCACTCAGAGTCTCCCCCTCCCTCCCAGGCTCTCAAACCTGGGAGGGAGGGGGAGATCCCGAGCGGCCGCGGCGCGCAAAACAGCCATTTCGCGCGCCGCTGCTCCCCCTCCCTCCCAGGCTTGAGAGCCTGGGAGGGAGGGGGAGACTCCGAGTGGCCGCGGCGTGGGCGCCGCTTCTCCCCCTCCCTCCCTCCTAGGCTTGAGAGCCTGGGGGGAGGAGGCAGGGCTGGGGATTTGGGGAAGGGGCGGAGTTGAGGCGGGGCCAGGGGTGGGGTAATTAAAAAACGGGGGGGGGGGGGGGACACGGCCAAAATTGTTTTTGCTTTGGGCGGCAAAAATCCTAGAGCCGGCCCGGGTCACAAGTATATACAACTAATTATTGAAAAGCAAGGAATATTTTATACTATCTATTTAACAATAGAAATAGTTGAATATGAATTTGGGGCGGGGAGAATGCAGGGGGTGGAAAATCACAAATATTTTGTGAATTCTAGGGTTTCAGCCATAGTGGAATCAGTTAGATCTTACAGCAAGTCTGTGGATGAATACACACAGTTTCACAGAATGCACAGATCATGCTGAAAAGTACATCACTGCTACTGAAAAGGGACAAATATGCTGAGAAATCCAATTATTGAGCCCAGACTCACATTTCTCCTTGCTTCCTTATCCTCAAAGCCTCCTCGACAGTCCCTTCACCCCACATTTTGTTCTTTATTCATTTTATAAAATTACATACAGTCTTAATGAAAATCCTGAGAATGGAGTGCAGAATGAATGATACATAAGCAAGAGGCCCCAAGCAAGTTCCACTAGGGGCCAAGAATGTGCTTAAACCTGTTCTGTCTGGAAGAAGAAAACAAAAAATCAAAAAATCAGTACTTGGCATCATGAGTGTAACAGCTCATATAGATTCCCATTAAGTTTGGTTCTCCTTAGTTAGCAGGAGTGACAATTATTTTCTAACTACATTTTGAGCCACAACAGTGACTTACAATTTCAGGAAGACAAATAAAGTATATAATTATGCTCCCCTCTTAATAAAGGAAACCTTTCCTACATGGAGAAGAGATAAAGAATAGAACAATAGGATAATTTAAAGAAAGAAAGAAAGAAAGAAAGAAAGAAAGAAAGAAAGAAAGAAAGAAAGAAAGAAAGAAAGAAAGAAAGAAAGAAAGAAAGAAAGAAAGAAAGAAAGAAAGAAAAATCACAGCATCGTCAAGGCAATTTTAATTCATCTGAACTAGTTTGAGAACCCTAGATATACTGGGCCATATCCTCATCTGATATAAATTGTTGTAGCTCAGTTGGAGTGAGTGGAGTTTTGACAATTTCACCAGATTAGTACCTGGGTAATAAGTCATTACTTTCTATAACAAAACTATTGCCAACATACTTCTAACAAGACTTTTTGAAATTGTTTCAAATTGTTTCTGCAATTTACAAATATTTTCAAAATGTGCAAGTGAAAAGATAATGTGATGGCCACTGATTGCTCACCTAAGACATTCTTCCTTTTCTCTTGCGCCCCCTTTCTTCTTAGGGCCAGATCCTCAGTTGTTGTAAATCAGCATAGACTGATGGAGCTCTGCTGATTTACGCCAGCTGATTTTTGATTCTTTATACTTAAATTCAGTTTTCCCTGATTTTGATAGTGCTATTCTCTGCATTCCCTTAAAGGATCCTTAATTTATATTTTCTAAAAGTGACATTTCCCATGAGTCAGGAGAAACAGGCTGGCAAACACTATCTAATGAGAGAGAAAATAACCATTAGTAAACCAGGCCAGTGACAGTTAATGTAAGCTCTTGTGCTACTGATCTGTGATCCATGGTATTAAAATGAGCAGAATAATTCCTGATCTCCAAGGGCCAGATTCAATGTAAATTCCATCTGACTTAAACTTCACAGAAAGCCAACACAAATCTTCAAAAGTGCTGAGAACTTGACACCTACCAAAGAAATGTTCCACAACCTGGGAGTCCCAAAGAATGAGAGAAATTTCTGATGAACTAATCTCATTGTACATAGGGAGACATTTCTAATGCAGGACATCAACAAAGTGAATTAGAAAAGATGCTGACAATCACAGATTACATTATGCAGTTTCACACAGAAGGCTTTACTTTCTGCATTATAAGCAGGCTGAGAAAATTAAAGAGACAAAATGAGGAAATCAGGCCAACAGATAACAACCAAAAGAAGCACAAGGCCTGGAAAATATCCTGCAGAATAAGTTAACTATCCTGCAGAATAAGTTAAATAAAACACACACCAGTGCCTCCCGCCATCAGCGGGCCCCAAGGATCAGTGCCTCCCCTTCCCTCCCAGCACATCCCACCCACCGCAAACAGCTGTTTCACAGAATGTAGAAGGCTGGGAGGGAGGGGGGACGGGGCGGAACTAGGTAGGAAGAGACGGGGTGGGGGTGGAGCGGGGGTGGGAAGAGGTGGGGCAGGATGTGGCCTTAAGGGAAGGGGTGGAGTTGGGGGGGGGGGGGGTCTGGGTCAGACCCGGGGATCGAGCAGCCCCCGGCACTTTGGAAAGTCCGCGCCTGTGTGGTCAACTGCAAATTTGTCTGAGCCCAATCTAACAAGCCTTTCTCACATGCATCATCCTTGGTCATGCAAGTGGTCTCATTGAAGTAAATGGGGATACTTATGAGAGTGATGATAATTCATTATTAGTATTTATTTATTATCTGTATCATCATAGCACATAGCAACCCTAGTCATGGATCAGGAACCCATTGTGCTCAGGGATACAAACAGAACAAAAAGCCTCTGCCCCAAAAGCTTACAGTCTGTGAGTAAAACTTACAAGAGTAAGTCCTTAATGTACATTTTGAATGTTAGGCAGAAAAAATGAAACCCTTTTCCTCCCCACTCCTCCAACTACCAGGGTCTAGATGGAAGGTGGTCTAGATAATACTTAATCCTGCCTTGAGTGCAGGGGACTGGACTAGATGACCTCTTGAGGTCCCTTCCAGTTCTACGATTCTATGATTCTTTTAGCTGAATCTCCTTACTGCTCAGGGTCAAAACCTACAAGAAAATTAAAGATATGCAGTGAAAATTAATAAGGTGTATTACCCTCTAGGAAATATAAAAAAGGTGCCCAAGCTGCAAAGACCGAACCAGGATCCAAGGTGTCTCAAAGTTTGAAAGAGGGAACAGACCCAGGAGTGAATTATAATATTATTATTAGTCACAAGAGGGCACCATTAAAAATAGACTTGCAAGTTTTGTTTAACATACTGAAAAATTCTGGTTGTTATTTGTGATATAGTTCCTTTAGGAAGCTGAGCATATAACTATATCCATGGCATATCTTGTAGGCAGTAGCTCTGCACCTAAGAACTAATTCCAGTCAGAGAGATCCAGCCAGTAAACAAAGATCCATCTAGCCCAGTATCCTGTCTTCCAATAGGGGCCAATGCCAGGTGCCCAAAGGGAATAAACAGAACAGGTAATCATCAAGTGATCCATCCCCTGTCACCCATTCCTAAAGTTACTCCACTGAAACCAATGAAGTTACATTGAAATCAGAATTTAGCACTATACCTCCTTCCCTTTATACCGACTTCAGGACAAGTTAATGTCTAGTGCTTGATTGGCTTACATTGCACATTAATTTGTTGATTATTTAGGCTATGTCTACACTACAAATTACTTCAGTATAATGTACATCGCTTAGGGGTGTGAATAATCCACACCCTGGACAACGTAAATTATACTGACCTAAGCACCAGCATGAACAGTATCATGTCACCAGAAGAGCTTCTCTTTGACATAGCTACCGCTTCTCATGGAGGCAGGAGTTATTAAGCCGACGGGAGAGCTCTCTCCCGCTGTCTAAGAGAGTCTTCACCAGAAGTGCGATAGTGGTGCAGGTGCATTGGTGCAGCTGCACTGCTGTAGTGTAGACATAGCCTTAATTGGCTTACACTGTAGATGAATTTGACTGTGCCTTCTTTCCTATCGCCTCCTCTACTTGGAATAGCTTCTAAATTAGGGCTACAGTGGTGGTGCTTTGAAGACACACTGGCCCACGGCGAACTCAAGTAGGCATTGAAGCTCAAAAAGCAACAATGTGCATGCTGCATCTTGTGGAAATGTGCAGGCGGTGCCATTCTGGCATACTCTGACATGCTCTGCAGGCTGGTGTAGGCAGAAGGGGAGGAGAAGTGGGTGAAGAAGAGGGAAGCTATCATGGCACCATCTCCTCTTCTTTTAGAGGTGAAATGCACCCTTGGAAGTGTAGGGAGGGAGCAGTCTCTATACTCTTGAAGTCTCAGGAAATGAAATTTCCCCTCCATTGCACTTGATAGGCAGAAGTATGGGGAGGTTCTTATGGCCCTTTGTTCCCATCCATATGTAAGGCCAGGGCCAATCTGGCCCATAAGGTTCACCAACACCTATTAGGCAAATCACTTGTAAAAAATCAAGCCTTTAAAGTGCTAGAATCCACATAACGCTTTGTTTACTGAACAGTACCTATTTGTATAATTCAACTGTAAGCTGTTTGGAACAGAGCTATTGGTTTTTGCTGAACATATTTTGTCTGCTGGAAAGTGCTGTGTATATTCACAGTACTAATAATACAGGGACAGATGCTGTTCTCAATTATGTTAGTGTAAATCCAGGGCAACTCCTTTAGGTTTACATAGGTAGAACTGAAAGCAAACACCTGGAAAGACTTGATGAGAACAGAATTTGGCTGAGAGTTCTTATATTTGTGATTGTTCTTCATCCTTTGTATACAGCTATTTTATTGTGTGTTGAAAAACACTTCTGGAATTCTGTATGACTGTTAACAGCTGCTCTCTGCATTTGCCTGTATTTGGCTATGCACACCACAGTTGCTTTTCTTCAAGTCTTTGAACTTAGAGAAGTAAATCAGAAATGTAAATGGAATGCTGCAGTGTACTTGCATTAGGGAAAAATCTGCATCCAACCTGCATTCATTTTAAGCTCTATGGGACACTGACGTTTGTCAAAGCCCACCAGGCTGTCTCAGCTTTGAGGATTCACAGGATTTAAATGGCTTGCTGTGGGGGAAATTGTGTGTGTGTGGGAGGCCCCCCAGGCTCCAACCACCTAATTAAGGGGAGCTTTCTTCTTGATCATCCTCGTGTAAATATATAATAAATCATCAGACTAGAATCACTCTGTTTACACATCTTCTGCCAATCAGGAATATAAATGATAAGAGCAAACATTTTATGTTTATTTGCTGAATATGGTGTAGATAATGGAACAGATTTCATTATGAAGGGTTGAATCTCTCCATGTAGGCTTAGAGGATTCTGAACTCACTTAAGATACTGTTTTTAATGGGGAGATACTCAGGTTTAAAAGCTCTATAAAACTTGATTGGACAAAATTAACTGTTTAAACTTGTGTATCCAGGATTGTTACTATTTGAAAGGACAGTAGCACCATTCAGAATAACAGATTCTAGCAAGGATTTTTTCTTCTCTCTCTCTCTCTCTCTCTCTCTCTCTCACTCCCCACCCCACTCCCAACATTAGCATTAACAATTATTTTTAAAACAGTACTACATCAAAGTAACTGAAAGCAAAACACTTTATAATCTATTAACAACATAAAACAAAATGATTGAACATAATCAGTACTTGTTCTGATTCAGCACTGTACTAAATAATGAAGTTCATTTTATAAATGTCCAGAAATGTATATATAAGCATGTGGAGCCTGTCTTTAAAGTAGCACCTTTAAACAATTTAGAAAAAAGAAGCAAAATGTATTTTAAATTGTATGACATATAGGGTGACCAGACAGCAAATGTGAAAAATCGGGACGGGGGTAGGGGTAATAGGAGCCTGCCTATAGAAGAAAAAGTTCCAAATATCGGGACTGTCTCTATAAAATCAGGACATCTGGTCACCCTAATAAGATAGGCCAGCGAGAGAAACAGATGGATCTCATATAGAATTTTACAAATGGTCATATCACAAAGCTGTTCTTATTTTGGAGACTTCCCATTGTGCATACAGCAATGCACAACCGGCATTCATTTTCCTGTGATTTCTTCTGCAACTGTCTTCCAATTACTTTTTATCACTAACTTTATTTATTTATTTATTTCCAATGCTATCATCATCATATCTCAAGCTGCTTTATGATACCTGCCCCTGGCTTTTGTAAAGTCCATTTACATATAAACAGGGATTTCTTTTTCTCAGTACAACCTAAAGTTTCTCAAAGGTATGGAAATATAACAAGGAGCACGCATCTTTTGAAGATCTACAAAGGCTTATATGAAGTATGCATGATACTAATTAGATCCAGTAACTTTAAAACAGTTTGAAGATTCAGGAACTTCTAAAGGCAAGATAATCTCCTTTCTTCTTAGTTTGCCTTTTAACCTTTAGTGATTAGTCTTCATTCTCTTTCTATAACTAAAGAAATAAATCCTGATAATGATATATGGTAGTTAGCATTTTTATTGGGGACAACTGTCAGTTCTTTGATGTGTACTATTGTTATATTCAACACCGTGCTATTTGAAATCTTGTTTCTTAAAACAAGTATATAGTTCAGTTTTCTACCTTCTGGTGATGGCAGAGGGGCTGCACTAAAAAACAAAACTGCTTCATAATGGAGAGGTCCTTGAAGGACCAAAATTAATTGGGCCAGATTCCATCACTGAAGGGAAAGTTGCGCATAAATTATTGGACTCAGTGTGTGCTTAGGTAGGTTTCACTGGATGAGATTCTATAGCCTGCATTAGGCAGATCAGACACAATGACCATAGTGGTCCTGCTAGCCTTAAAACCTATGTATCTGAGGATAGATTTTGGCCCACTGTTTCCGAAGGGAAGGAATCTTGAAGAATTAATACTTCTTCCTATACTTAAAGTAATAGTGAATTGCTTTGAAACTAAAATTTGAATTGTATTCTACTGGTTAGAAACTGATATGCTTCAGATTTGAAAAGTTTCCCCTCTGTAGAGTTTGAACCTGCCATTGTGTCACTCAGAAAGACTTTCTAAAAACAATACTATAACATGTTAAAATATATAGGGCCACCTCTCTTGAATCTGGGTCTTCATATAGTGTTCTCCATTGCAAAATTAGCCAGCAGAGGGTCCACACAATAAACCACAGAAGCAACCCTATTCCAGAGAAGGATCTCCCTATTCATGCATAGCAGAATAAGAGCCAGTTATAGTCTCCAGAAAGAATTGTGGCTTTTTCATCCGGTATTTCTCCTGGGGTTGCCTAGCAATGCACATTAATACACCTGCTGTGCCACTCTTGAAAAGCATCCCTCACACTTCTATTTCTGTGCCTGGAGAACTCTGCTCCCTTTACCGTGCCAACAATGTGATGGACCCTCTGCTGCCTTTCTCCTACTGCCATCTTTTCTCCACAAACAGGGCTAGAAGAAAGCAGTGTTCCAATTATAGTCAGCCCAAACATAAAGATTCAGGTGTTGGCTTTTTGTTTCCCTTTCTTTGAATGTGGGTGAGAGTTAGGGCTTGATCCTACTACCGCTGGATTTAATGACACTTTTGCCATTGCCTTCAGTGGCAGCAAGATCAAGCCTTTGGCACTGATTCAGGAAAACACTTTAGTATGGGTTTAAATCCCATTGGAAAAGGGATGATTTAATGAATCAGGGCCAATGAGAATGAGACAGTAAAAGTACTTGAAAAGTGTCATTAAATCATCAAACACATAATCAGCACTATGCTTAGAAATTAATATTATGCATCGTGATATGCTTCATGTTGCACGTCATGATTCAAGGTTTAAGACAGGGATTTGCAACCTTTGGCACGCGGCCAGTCAGGGAAACCCACTGGCGGGCCGGGATGGTTTGTTTACTTGCAGCGTCCGCAGATTCGGTCGATCCCAGCTCCCACTGGCCATGGTTCCAGGCCAATGGGGGCTGTGGGAAGTGGTGGCCAGCACATCCCTCGGCCCGCGCCGCTTCCTGCAGCCCTCATTTGGGTCATCTACCCCTGATGGTAACCTAGCAGGCTGCGTCTGACGAAATGGGTATTCACCCACGAAAGCTTATGCTCCAATATGTCTGTTAGTCTATAAGGTGCCATAGGACTCTTTGTCGCTTCTAGCAGGCCTAGTTTCTTCAGCAGGTCCCTGTGTCAGTCTAGTTCCCCTGCTCCCCTCCCCGAAACAACTTCCCTGAAGAATTATTTCTCTTGAGAGAGACCATTTTATACTGCTATGGTCCTTATGATCTGTATTTAACTGGTGTTTGTTTCCTTTTTCTTGTTTAAATACAATAAAAGGGTTTGAAATCAGTTTTGTTTAAGAAAAAAATCAGCATAGAGTGAAAACAATTCAGGTCAGATGGGTTCACTTTGATTCTGTCAACAAATATCTGGATGTTACCCTGATAAAGAAGTACTGAGAATGGTTGGTAAATTTAAAGCTTTCTGAACAGTTTCTGAGGTTCTGCAATTCAAGGGGGGGAAAAAAGAAATCATGCCGGTGATTTTATCCCACCGTAAAGTATGTGTTTGATGGTCCCTTTAATTTACTCTAGCTATTGCATTACACCTATCGCCCAAGCAGGGAAAACCAGCTAAATCTGAATTGTCTTTGTTGAGCTTATGAGAGCATCGGAGAAATCCACCTCCTTGATAAACTCTTTCTGTAACAAGACTCTGAACTTTGGAAATGCTTGGTTAAAAGGACAATAAGAAAATTAAATTAAAAAAGTGGGTGGGGGACTGAACCACAGACATTGGCAACACTCCGACCCCTTTATGCCAGGCAGAAATGCTGTAGCACCATCAAAAGGGAATCTAACATGCTGATTCTGGCTGTGGGAAGATTCCCCCCATACCGGAACTGAATGAGACAGCAGTAAGGCTGTCTTCTGAGGACCTTCTCACAAGCCCTGGTGAGAGGGCATGCCAAGAGTAAGAGGGCCAAGTTGGGACAGAGTTGCAACATGCAGCAGTGTGGAGATTCTGGGCAGGAATGTGGCCATGAGGGCAGCACAGGGAGCCAGTCATAACGTAAACAGGCCCCCATGTCTGCCTAAGGTTTGCCAGAGGCTTCTACAGCTTCTGCAGCAGCAATGGATTGAGAGAATGCTTAAGTGGCTTAAAGCTAGCGTACCCCTACTCCTTGGCTGTGAGTGCTGTGCGGTACGTCTTAGAGATGCAGCACACAATCTCATCCCTGACTTTATGATGCTTTCATTTAAAGCGTTTGTGCATATATATGCAATAATATTTCCGTAGTACATGACAATATATAAAAATGAACCTAAATGAAAATTGATTGAATGGAAAATATTACACATTTTATGTCAGATCATATTTATGACACAAAATTTAAGGAAAAAAATATTCAAAACCTACAAGAAAATTAAAGATATGCAGTGAAAATTGATAAAATTTATTACCTTCTAGAAGACATAAGAAAGGTGCCTAAGCTGCAAAGACTGAACCAGTATCCAAGGTCCCTCAAAGTTTGGAAGAGGGAACAGACCCAGGAGTGAGTTATATTATTATTATCAGTCAACAGAGAGCACCATTAAAAATAGACTTGCAAGTTCTGTTTAACAGACTGTAAAATTCTGTTTGTTATTTGCGATATGGTTCCTTTAGGAAGCTGAGCATATAACTAATAAAATTTGTTTACTGGCTGGGTCTCTCTGACTGGAATTATTTCTTAGGTGCAAAGCTACTGCCTACAAGATATACCATGGAAATAAAGGTCCCAATATTGCAGATACGTATACACGTAACTTCTCTGAGTCAAGTAATTTTATTTACTTCAATGGGACTATTCATATGAGTAATAACTACATATGTGCCTAAGAGTTGCACAATCATCGCCAAAAACCATGTTGTATTTAAAAAAATGCAGTTGGTTCAACCCATGATAGATCAGGCTGAAATTTATACAGCTGTGGGCATTACATTCCTAAATCCATAGCTAGGAAACAACATAAAAGAGTGTTTGCTGATTTTCAAAGATGCTGAACACCGGTAACTCCCATTGACTTCAATGCAAGTTGTAGGTGTGCTACACTTCTGAAAAGTTAGACCCCAAACATACAGCCTTTTGTATTTCAGATGTCTTAACTGGACATATTTTGCAGCACGCAGCTGTGTGGAGATTCCAGTCATCACAGTGGCCTATAGGACAGCCCTGGGACAGGGAAGCTACCATAACTTACACAGGACCTCAGATCTCTAAATGTTGTCATTTTGAAACAGTGTATAACATGCTTCGGTTTATCAAAAGCCAGCTGCATAACCCACTGTCCCCACCCCACAAGCCTTTTTTCTCTCTCATTCTAATACTTTAAATAAATCAGGTTCATTTAGGGAACAGAAAGAGGAGTGGGATTTACCAGTGCTTCGGTATGTTTACAACACTGCACCTTCACACACTGGCAGCTCAGTGTCAGTCTTCAGAAATCAGACAGCAAACCATTGATTGATTTTTTTTTAATTGCATTCCTGCCAAGAGTCTTTTTGGGAAGGAAATAGAGGTATGAGCTCATGTTTTTTAGGTGTACGGACACAAGCTTATTTGTCAGAGATCAAATCTCCAGTGAACAGCTTGCTGCAGCTTTTGTTTTCAAGACTTTGATAGTAACATCAAATTAATATTGCACTGGTGTGCACTAATACAGCAAAGAAAACTGCAAGGACATTAAAAAAAAATATGGCCAGAAAGGAATGGAAGAGGGAAGAAAGCTGATGGTTTCACACAGCTAAAAAGATAATACTTTTCAAGACATGCTGTTGTGTATATACTGAATCAGGCATAATGCAGCAGTAAGTAAATTGCAAACTGAGCTACAATGTTGAATTCTCTCCCTGAAAGTATAACGTTTTTTTTTTCCCCTTTGGCTCTACAATAGTATTTCAGAAAACAAACAACATTTTTGGCACACTGGAGTATAGTTCAAAAGTCATCTGTTTGATTTTGGGCTACAACCTGACATCCTTAGTCAGGAAAAAATCCAGCAGTGAGTGGGAATTTTGCTTGCACTACAGTATTGGTCTCTTTAATGAATGACAAGGTCTTAAAACACAAGCAAGTATTTATGATTATTTTCTTAAGTGTGTTCCCAATCACACAAAGATAGGCTGACTCCCATAAGCACTTGACTATCCTTGAAAGTCAAATGAATTAATTACTGCATTACCTGTTATTCTAGCAGTTGCACTTTTTATCCATTAAGCATATACTCAAAATCAAACCTTTTGCCACTGTGATATATTAATAGGAACTCTTCATATAAGGACTCTGAGTATTTTGAAGGCTGAGTGGTAGGAGGGTCAATTTGGGGTTATAATGAAAATACACTTTTATTTGAACAGGTATAGTCGAGATGTTAGCAGTCCTGTGAAGATTCATTTTGAGCATCGCCTAGCTTATCCATTTGGACCATGTCTCAAAGTATTATAATGTTTTGGAAGAACACACTAACAGGGCAGTATTTCAAAGCATGGTTTTACTGCCATGCTGTGTGGATGTGCTCAGGGATGCACAGCTAAGAAAGTTCCTAAATAATGGGTGAGAACAGTTAGTAGATATAGGGCAAGGAACAAATAATTTTTTATTATTCTTATTTTGTGGGAGGGGGAGGAATCGGAGGGGGCTGCCTTATTTGTTTTTTATTCCACTGATCTCCATTTGAAATTACAGAAAGTTTACCCTGTTGGAAACTAGCAGGCCATAAGAAAAATATCTGATTGTCTTAAGACAATGTCTCTTTAGTGACATTCTCTTTTTTCTCTATAGGTGGAAAACTTTTAAAATATTTTATTCTGTATTTATATTGCAGTTGTGCTCATGACAAGAATCTGACTGTGCTAGGTTCAAACAAAAGACAGCCCCTGCCTTGATTACTAAAACCTGTAATCTCACTGTGGGGTTTTTTATTTTGGATGCAGATTCTCTGCAAGATTTCTGCAGCTCAGCTGCTGTAGAATCTAATCCTGATTCAAAGGTAGAGCTGAGTTAACACACTTTATTTTAAATTATACTATAACAAAGACAGAAATTTGATCCAGTCAATAACTGAGACGAGACTAAAGAGGCATGTTTTATCTGAACCCTTTGGAATTGCAGGGATTACTTCAGATTTGGATCCCAAACTCCACTCTTTGTAATCTGCAATTAGTTCCCAGTCAGATGCGAATGAAGAGCAGGACTATTTTCTAGGTCTCATTTGGATACAGCCAGAATCTTCCAAGAATAGAGATTTTCAAGGAAGATGATAAAAATCTTGTGTCAGCACCTGATTTTATGAGATTTCCACTATCTGTGGACCAAATCTTGAGAGAAGACTGCTCAAAATTTTGTCACAACTGAAGGCAAGATTGAGCCTGAAACCTCACCATAATTTTAATTTAGTCCTAATCAATATTGGTAGTTTACATTTTTAGCACCACTTCTGTGCCCTATCTTTGGTTTGCAGAACTCAGGTATTTTAGTTCCTTCAGTATTCTGAAGACAATACCTTCCTTCCCTAGCAGGAACATAGGAATGCCAGAGCACAGCAGAGATCAATCTACCCAGGATCTTGTCTCTGATGGTGGCCAGTAACAGCTGCTCTGGAAGAAGAAGATGCTAGCCTTAAATAATAAGTAGTTAAGGAAAACCCAGAGCACAGGGAAAGTTTATTTCTAATTCCTTTCAGTTAATTTTGTGACTGGAGCATGAGACTTATTTTTTTATCGTATTGTAATTTGTGGAGATCATTTGAGTATCTATCACTTAATCAATTCCCTATCATTGAAAGGGCCTTGGTCATTGCTGCACCTCAGTCCCTCTTTTAGTTGAGTCTCCTGAGGGCTGGAAATATCTTGGGCTAAAACTATGTCTACACTTATGGCAGCATGTAGCGTATTGGCACTACATGCATATCTACATGTTTGAGTGAGGAAAGGCAGCAAGGACATTAGACTGC
Organism: Emys orbicularis; assembly: GCF_028017835.1. Classification (NCBI taxonomy): domain Eukaryota; kingdom Metazoa; phylum Chordata; order Testudines; family Emydidae; genus Emys; species Emys orbicularis. The sequence goes on from NC_088684.1 coordinate 128,176,704, forward strand.
TAAAAATAGTGTAGAGATGGGAGATAACATTTGGTATGTAGAGAGCCCATCTAGGGTAGATAGCCTGGGGAGGGAAGCGGGGTTTAAGGTGATCAGAGCACGCAACTCTATTCACCTAATTTGAGCCTCACCATCTGCACTCTTATTTATACCTGTGCTAGCTGGGCATGCAGTGTCTTTACTCTACAGATGTCTCCAGAACCATTTTAAGCACTTGGAGGAGAGGAAAGTGACAAGGAACAGTCAACATGGATTCACCAAAGGCAAGTCATGCCTGACCAACCTGATTGCCTTCTGTGATGATATGGGAAAAGTGTCTCTGTGGATATGGGAAGAGTGGTGGACGTGATATACCTGACTTTAGCAAAGCTTTTGATACAGTCTCCCACAGTATTCTTGCCAGCAAGTTAAAAAAGTATGGATTGGATGAATGGACTATAAAGTGGATAGAAAGTTGGTTAGATTATCGGGCTCAATGGGTAGCGATCAAAGGCTCGATGTCTAGTTGGCAGCCAGTATCAAGCAGAGTGTCCCAGGGGTAGGTTTTGTGCAACATCTTTATTAATGATCTGGATGATGGGCTGGACTGCACCCTCAGCAAGTTCGCAGGTGACACTAAGCTGGGGGGAGAGGTAGATATGCTGGAGGGTAGGGTTAGGATTCAGAGTGAGCTAGACAAATTGGAGGATTGGGCCAAAAGAAATCTGATGAGGTTCAACAAGGACAAGAGCAGAATCCTGCACTTAAGACGGAAGAATCCCATGCAGTGATACAGGCTGGGGACCGACTGGCTAAGCGGCAGTTCTGCAGAAAAGAACCTGGGGATTACAGTGGATGAGAAGCTGGATATGAGTCAACAGTGTGCCCTTGTTGCCAAGAAGGCTAACAGCATATGGGGCTGCATTAGTAGGAGCATTGCCAGCAGATCGAGGGAAGTGATTAATCCCCTCTATTCGGCACTGGTGAGGCCACATCTGGAGTATTGGATCCAGTTTTACACACACACACACACACACACACACACAAAATACAGAAAGAATTTGGACAAATTGGAGAGAGTCCAGAGGAGGGCAACGAAAATTATTAGGGGGCTGGGACACATGACTTATGAGGAGAGGCTGAGGGAACTGGGCTTATTTAGTCTGCAGAAGAGAAGAATGATTGGGGATTTGTTAGCAGCCTTCAACTACCTGAAGGGAGGTTCCAAAGAGGATGGAGCTTGGCTGTTCTCAGTTGTGTCAGATGACAGAACAAGGAGCAATGGTCTCAAGTTGCAGTGGGGAGGTCTAGGTTGGATATTAGGAAAAAACTACTTCATTTGGAGGGTGGTGAAGCGCTGGAATAGGTTACCAAGGGAGGTGGTGGAATCTCCATCCTTAGAGGTTTTTAAGGCCCAGCTTGAGAAAGCCCTGGCTGGGATGATTTAGTTGGGGTTGGTACTGTTTTGAACAGGACCTCCTGAGGTCCTAGATGATCTTCTGAGGTCTCTTACAACCCTAATCTTCTATGATTCTATGTACCTTAATTCTGGTTGGGGAGCTTTCTCTGGGGGTGGCTGGGTTGTGTTTAGTTGCCTGTGATACCTAGGCAGTCAGACTAGGTTATCTGGTGCTCCCTTCTGTTTTTAAACTCTGACTCCATGCCTCTAACTGTGGATATTCTCATTATCCTTAGCATTACGGCCTGGGTGAAACATTGTTATGGGCTGAGCTAAAATTTTGTTAGAACTAATGTGTGAATACACCCTTCACTTAAGATAGTTTAACAAACACCTAAAGGACAACACCTAAGATAAGGTGTAACAGAATCTGCCCAGAAACCAGCTTCATGTGGGTAGTCATGTATTCCGTTAAATATTGTGACCTGGGGTGGGAGGAGAGGTTGTGCGAGAGAGGGAGAGAAAGAACGAGGAGTGGGGGAGACAGAACATACATGAGCAGAGAATAGATGAGAACAGAGAGACAGAGGCAAGAGAGGCAAGCAATAGCCTGTGCGCACAGCGTGACCCTAGGAAAAAGCTAGAAAGAGCTTTTGGGTCTGGTGTTGGTAAAGAGACTTGGGCCTGTACATTAAGAAATTGTTGCCTTTTGTTCTTGGTTCCTCCTGCGCAATCAGGACTCAGTACGTTCCCTGTAAATAGACAAGGTTTCATCAAAAGAAAACTACCAGCCCCCATCAATTTCTACTTCCAACAGTAACATCCCCAGGGCCCCAAAACTTGATTAGCTGCTTGGGTCAAAAAGAGTTATCAATACCAATGTCTAATCCTTTTTAAATCCTGCTAAACTCGTGGCCTCAATGATATCTTTTGGTAATAGGTTTCACATATTAAATATGGGCTTTAGACACACACACACACACACACACACACACAAAACTACATCTACAAGGTCATTTTATGAATTTTAAATCTCTTGCTTTTCAGACACACTGAATGTTTGCTCTGGAGTGTAAAGTAGTAGGTAGGTAGAAAACAACACATAATACAATAGCGGGAATGAAGGAAATGTTTGATCAAGGACACCAATGGAAATTCCTTCTCATACAAAACTTGAGGGCTCTTGACTTTACCTTGGCTTTTAGAGTCTCAGACTATTAATGAGCAGTTTCTACATTTAAAACACTTCACAACATTGAATAAGACTACTGAACAGTAAGTTTTATGGACCTCAATTTACCTACCAAGGAAAGAATGCATTTGAACTCGTGATTCCAGGGAGTAAAAGATATGAAAACCCAGTGCAAGGACCACTGGCTATCCCTTTATCATCTATTTGCCTCTAAATTAAAGAGAAAATCATAAGCACACAAAATTTCAGCAGAACCCTTTAACTTCCTTGCCCTGTGGATTATGACTTAGCATACTCTGTTGCTCACCCATGTAGGGGTCTGATCTAGCTCAAAATGAAATCACTAAAAGGTTCCCAATTACTTTTGTGAGAGTTGGATCAGACCCTATGTTATGTATCTTCTAGAGGTTGTTCACTTCTCAGCACCATTACATACACTCCATCTTGAGCTATGTTGGTTTCCCTTGTTTGTTGACTTCTGGTGATATTGTTTATTACCAGACTGCCTAAATACAGAGTTGCAGTTACATTTCTTTCTAGATGTTAGCATTGTGATGTTGCACACCATAAGACTTTATGGAAATATGCTTATGAATGTATATATGACATAACTGGAATATGTTTTTTGCTACATATGCCATGTAACATATCTATGGTTATGATCTACTGAATATATTCATCCTATTTGTATGCATGTGTCATTGTTGTATTTGAAGTTATGAATATTGGCTGTATACTTGTTTGATTTTAAATAGCCTAGTAAGGCATTTGGTCAGCTTCTTTAGAAAGGAATTTGCAAGTTAAGTGCCCAATCAAGAAGCATTTAATGGACAATGGATCTTGGAAGGCTCCAATCCACATAAGAAGTCTACATGAGGACATTCAAGGTAGCATGTGAACCATGGTTGCTACCTGTAAGCTTTGAGTCATGCATGGACATGTGACTTGCCCATGTGACTCCAAAACTCCATCTTGTAGCTGGAATGCTACACAGGAGGAGGGAGGGGTGTCCACTCACAAGAGAAAGTCTATTTAAACCCTTGGGAGACCTCTTGATTTTGTCTTCATCTGTCTCAAGAGATAGCCTCCCCACCCCCAAGGATACCTGAAAGAAACTGGAACAAAGGACAGGGGGTGTGAGGGATTGCTGGACCCAGACTAGAAGGTGACTAGTCTGTAAAAGGAAGCTTACTGGAACACCTCTGAGGGTGAGAGTTTATCTGTATTCAGTTTTCTTACTATATTAGGAATAGACTTGCATGTTTTGTTTTATTTTGCTTGGTGATTCACTTTGTTCTGTTTGCTATTACTTGGAACCACTTAAATCCTACTTTCTGTATTTAATAAAATCACTTTTTACTTATTAATTAACTCAGAGTATGTATTAATACCGGGGGGGGGGGGGGAAACAGCTGTGCATACCTCTCTATCAGTGTTATAGAGGGTGAACAATTTATGAGTTTACCCTGTATAAGCTTTATACAGGGTAAAATGGATTTATTTGGGGTTTGGACCCCATTGGGAGTTGGGCATCTGAGTGTTAAAGACAGGAACACTCCTTAAACTGCTTTCAATTAAGCCTACAGCTGTTAGGGGACATGGTTCAGACCTGGGTCTGTGTTTGTGGCCGGCAAGCGTGTCTGGCCCAGACAGGCAGGGCTCTGGAGTCCTAAGCTGGCAGGGAAAGCAGGGGCAGAAGTAGTCTTGGCACATCAGTTGGCAGCTCCATCTGGGTTTCTGTGATCCAACCCATCACAAGCATAATCTAGCAAGGGACCTGTTTCAATGCATCCTTTGGCCATCTGTAAAGAGTCACTAAATATCAGTAAGAAACATTTATAGTCACACCAAAATGTCACCAACAATGCCATGTGGGTGACCAGATTATACAGATATATTTTACAAGGACAAAGGAAGAATGGCCTTGTAATGAAGACACTGGATTGGGATTAGGGGACCTGGCTCCAGTTTCTGGAACTGCCAGAGACTTTCTGTGTTTCACTGGTCAAGTACCTTAGATTAATCCAAACCCTATTGAAGCCAATGGGAGGCCTTCCATTGACTTCATCAGGTTTTACATTAATGATATAAACTCTCTCTGTGGCTCAATTCTTCTCCTGTAAAATGGGGGGTGATATTACATGCCTACTCATAGGAATTCTGTGATGAATTCATATACTGTGATGATGTGGGAAACAAATCGATAGACACTCATATACATTTCTACTCACAGATCTATAGTGTGGATCTTATGACAATGGGTGTGTCATGAATTTAGAGAACACAGAATATTGCATCTGAGATCTGCTTGCTAATAATTCATGATCAGAATTTTCCCTAAATTTATTAAGGACTTTAAAAAAAATATATAGACAAGATTTTCTATAATTTATTTCAGAAAGGGCTTAATCAGTTAAAATTTCTAAGTGATATAATTATATCAGAGTGGAAAGTGTGTAATCACTTTTTCAAAAGTGAAGTGGCTTGATGGATTTCTTTTAATTAAGGTTTGCAGATGACTCAGACAATATAAATAATTTTTGAAGCTTTCCTTTATTGTGTTCTCCAGGTAAGTTAGAGAACTTAGTGTTTGAACTAACAAAGTAGCATATCATTCTGTCTTACCAAAGAAAGAGAATAATAATTATGCAATCAGTTTTATATGGCCATTATATTATCTATGTATACTGTATGGCAGTCCTTTAGCTATAAAGACTTACCTAACTTCAGAGAGGATTCTTGTCAAAAATCACTGACAGAAATAGAGTTCACCACATTAGTTGGGAAAAAAGATACAAAATGATAAGAACGAGGAGGCTGAAATATTGCAAGCTCATTAAACCCCCTAAATATTCACATTGTCTTCTCTCCCTCCTCCCTCCATCTCCAGTGTTTAAACAATATTTAACTTAATAAATGAAAGGGGGGGAAATGCTGTTGGTGATGTCTAGCTTGTTATTTGTGACAGAAGCAGCTAATGGGCACTATAAACTGTATGTATACTTGTCTGAGTGTTCTGAATTATTGGCTTGCCCAACTGGTGGCCAATACAAAACTTTACAGTATTTTTTGTAATTTATTATTCCTGTCTTCCAGTCTGTGATTATTTAGAGTAATATATGACAAAACAATGTATTTAGGACTAGATCATCCCTTAAACTGCTCTAAGGAAGGGGCACCATGTAGCTGGTCTGCACTCTAAAGCACACTGGGTGACTTTCAGTCACAATCCATATTTTGGACCTCACTTCTTTGCTTTGGAAGGAAACAGTTTGGTATTTGTCTATATCAGTGATCGGCAACCTTTGGCACACAGTCCACCAGGGAAATCTGCTGGCGGGCCGAGACGGTTTGTTTACCTGCAGCATCCACAGGTTTGGCCGATCGCAGCTCCCAATGGCCGCGGTTTGCCGTTCCAGACCAATGGGGGCTGCGGGAAGGTTGCCGATCCCTGCTCTTAGAGTCTATATCATTGACAGATTACTTTCCCGTTTGTACTGGCTCTGCTGTATTGGCCAGTATTTATGTACGTGTGTGTGAGTGGCAGGAAATGGGGATTTGGAAGTACTTCCCAATTCACAGGTATATTCAGCACTTGGCAAGAGCAAGCCCATAATAGTAAAGGAATACATTTTAATTTAACAATTTCTAATTCTTTAAAAAAAACTGAATGGTAAAATTCCCTTTAAATACATTCTATTTAATGTATTTATATTAAGTGTCTGGCTTCTTTTTCAGGCCGTAAGAGAAAAATTACTTTAGAGTACATCACCATGGGACTAGGAATTATATTGGAATGAATTAACACAAGAACACTTTTAAAGGAAATTGTAGTTAATATAGAAGATGGAATAATTTGTAGCAAATTATTTATTACATAATTAAGTCTCTTTCTGCTTGCAATATCATGAGAAGATCACAATTTCCTCTAATGTATTCCTTATTCAACAATTATCTTTCGGAATCTTTTGCTCCATGAATTGCAAGCATCCAAGATACGCTGGTTGATTGAAATTTGTTAGATAAGTTACATGAAATTAGTTTTGTTCCGTAATTGAATGAGCTCACAAGGATGAATACTTTTGCTGCTGACTTCAAAACTCTGCGGCAGATCTCAGATGTGTAAATTGTCATAGCTCCATTGGAATGAATGAGGATATGGCCCATTTATACCTGTGATTTTAAAATTCACATTTTGCTACCCTTGTGCCAGTAAAAATTTATCATTCAAGTGTTTGTGGAAACTAAACACAAAAGGGACAGGGCATGGCATATGTGAATTCATTAAATATCTGTGGACTTCCCCCCTCCCATTATTTCTTCAGATCACATTAGCAAGTTCATCATCTTCAACTTTTGTAAACTATGTGACATCATTACTTTTAATAGAATTAGCAAAGATAGGGGAAGGGAGGGAAGAAAGAGAAAGGATCTTATTTGCATTAGCCTGATCTCTCTCCCACTAATATCAGTGGCAAAACTCACATAGACATGAAAGAATTAAGAATTGGGGCCTTATTTTGCAATTTATTTCTCTTCTACAAAGAATGCTTAAAATAAAAATATGGTTGCTTATTTCCAGGATTATTGATTTCTCAAAAATGTCTCAGATTTATTAGTCCAACTGCAAAAAATATAAAAAAAATTGGATCTATATCCAGCATAATGAAAGGTGTCCACCAACACAAAGACAGATACATTAAAGATACATGTTATTAGATTTCTTTCAATATATTGATTTTCCAATAACTCATTGCTATTTGTTTTGCTAGAGACTACCCTATGTTATATAGCTTGTTGTTTTATGTTTGTTAAACATATCAACTTACAAACATAGGGCAAATCCTGAAGTCCTTATTCACTGAAATCAGTTTGACTGACAGTTCTCTAGCACAGACTAGAAACAATGGACAGACCTGGGGGCATAGTTCAGGCAGACATTATGTATGCATCTCTTTAGAGCTTCGATTCTTTATATATTTTATTGACTTTTCCAGGGTCAATGTAGTTATTTAAGTACAATATATAGTAGGTAAAACAAAGCACTGCACCACATATACCTATAATATGGCTTCACCATATCAGTGCTCCCTGGTGAAATGCTCAACTACTTTTTACCAAATTTAGGAAGCACAATTTCAATCTATTTCCTTTACTCCAGTAAATAGTTTTCAGCAAACATAGAATCTGATACCACTTTTCCCCCAAGAAGTTACTGCAGAATACTTCTATTTTGAACAAATTTATTTTCAACTGACTCTCGGTTCCCTGTTTCCCCTTCCCCTCAAAATTTTACATCTGAGGGGCATCTAAAGATAATTAAACTTGAAGGAAAGATAACTTTTATAGCAAGTGTAATTAATATATATCATTTGCCCCCCAGGAACTACACAAATCCAGAATACATGGGGTGAAACACTGACCCCATTGAAGTTTTTGGGAGTTTTCCCATTGACTTCAATGAAGACAGGATTTCACCCTTATTCTTTTTTTTTTTTTTTTTCAGAATAACATAATCAAGTAATTTTGGCAAACGAAGGCAGAGCCTCTACTGTTTGTCATGAACATCTTAATACTAGACTGCTCTAATTCAGAATCAGGGAGCCACAACTGGCTCCCTAAAGCCCCCTCCTCTCCTGCACCAAGTATTTTTGCCCAGAGCGGAAAATCTGGATCTATAATATTAATTTTATTCTGAGCTAAATATTTTTAAAACATTTTGTCCACGATCCAATGTTGTCTTCTTTAAAAGAAGTGAAACTTTCACAGATTAATTCCATGGATCATTGTCAATGAGATGTCCAAACGAGTTCGGAAACTAGCATGATTCTTTTTCTTTCACCCAAATTGAATATGAGCTTTTATCTCCTTTCAGCTGAATTGATTCAAACCATCTCACCTTGACTCAACACACTGCAGTAGTTGCCCCACCTTCTACCCTCTACAGTTCATCAATAACAAGAGGAGGATCCTTACAAATGTATAACCAGAATACGTGTTTGTCATATCAGTATAAAGGTGTAAGGTAGATGGGAACTGGGCATCTAAATTGTTTGATACCTTTGAAAGTCTCAGCCTTAAAGTCTGATTCAAGTGCCTTAAAGGCTTATTCATGGGGGCTTTATTCTAACCATATCTAAAAGGAAATAGAAATTTCTTACCTGAAACCCAGAGGGCCAGATCCTCAGTTGGTGTAAAGCAATGTAGCTTCATTAACTTTGTTCCTTTTTTGCACCATCAGTCCGCAATGTACAAGAGCACTTTTAAGAAATATTCTGACCCAGGTGTTACATAGTTACATCCTAGGAATATAATTTTTTATTAAAAAAGTGTTGATTTGTAAAATGGAAATAAATTTGTTTTGTATATCAGTGTAGTTAAGATTTTTGTATGTTTTGGTGTTCAAATAATGATTTGTCATTCAAAAATTAAGTATACCAATTCATATATTCAATGAAATCCCCTAAAGATCTGTATTTGTTTAGTCAATCTATGAATAGTATAGTAATAAAACTATTGATTCTAGATTAGATCGTAGCTAAAAAGCTTGTTATTGTGCTGACATTATTTCAATAGGTCAATAAAATGAGGAAATACAGGGTAAGCCAGTCAATATCTCTAACAATGACAATTTGTTTGCAAGCCAAATCTGCAAATCAAAAGTGCATGCAAATAGCTCTATTAAATCTAATCTGGGTTGAGAAGAGAGAATACTTAAGAGTGTAATGAAAATTGAAGCTCTTCTTTAATTATCTGTATAAAGTGCTTCACCCTCGGCATAAAAATGCAGTTAATGCTTCTAGGGTAACACTCAAGTGCTTAAACAATGACAATACAGAAAAGTTTTGGGATATTTTGTGTGTGATTTTCCCCCTCCTCCCAATTTATGGCCCTGATTCACAAGGTACTTAAGCACTTGCCTAACTTTAAGCACATGACTAGTCCCACTAAAGGTAACAGGACTACTTAGGTGCTTAACATCAGACACTTGCTTAAGTACGTTGCTGAATTGGTGTCTATTGCAGTGAATAACTAACAAACAACTAACTAACAAAATAATTCAAAGCACAGGATTTGGTACTGATGGATGACTTCGACTACCCAGACATTTGTTGGGAAAATACAGCAAAGCACAGATTATTCACAATTTCTTGGAATGGATTGGAGACAAGTTTTTTTTTATTTCAGAAGGTAGATAAAGGAAGGTAGGGGAGAGGCTGTTCTAGATTTTATTTTAACAAATAGGGAGGAATTGATGGAGAATTTGAAGGTGGAAGGCAACTTGAAAGAAAGTAATCATGAAATGATGAGTTCATGATTCTGAGGAATGGTATGAGAGAAAAGAGCAGAATAAAGATAATGGATTTCAAAAGGCAGACTTTAGCAAACTCAGGGAATTGGTTGGTAAGATCCTGAGGGAAGTAAGCCTAAGGGAAATAACAGTTCGAGAGAGTTGGCAGTTTTTCATAGATACATTGTTAAGGGCACAAGAGCAAACTATTCCACTGCATAGGAAAGATATGAAATATGCAAGAGGTCACACTGGCTTGACCAGGAGATCTTCAATGATCTGAAATTCAAAAAAAAAGGAGTGCTACAAGAAGTGGAAACTAGGTCAAATTATGAAGGATATCTATATATCTATATCTATATCTATAAAAACAGCATGTAGGGACAAAATTAGAAAGGCCAAGGCATAAAATGAGATTAAACTAGCTAGAGACATAAAGGGTAACAAGAAAATTTTCTACAAATATATTAGAAGAAAGAGGGGAAAGACAATAACAGACAATGTGGAAGTGGCAGAAGTGATTAATACCTTTTTGTTTCAGTTTTCACCAAAAAGTTTAGTAGTGATTGGACATCTAACATAGTGAATGCCAGTCAACACTCTAATGCTGTTGCAAATAAAAAAATAAAAAAATAAAAATTCTGGGATGTATCAGCAGTAGTGTTGTAAGCAAGACACAAGAAGAAATTCTTCCACTGTGCTCAACATTGAGAAAGCCTCAGCTGGAGTACTGTGTCCAGTTCTTGCCAAGAAATTCCAGAGGAGAGCAACAAAAATGATTAAAGGTCTAGAAAATTTGACCTATGAGGAAAGCTTGAAAAAAATGGGTTTGTTTAGTCTGGAGAAGAGAAGACAGAGAGGACATGATAACCATTTTCAAGTATGTAAAAGGTTGTTACAAGGAGGAGGGTGAAAAATTATTTTCATTTATCTTTGAGGCTAGGACAAGAAACAATTAACTTAAATTGCAGCACTGGAGGTTGTACATAAGAACGTCCATACTGAGTCACACCAAAGATTCATCCAGCCCAGCATCCTGTCTTCTGACGTGGCCAATGCCAGTGATTCCGAGGGAATGAACAGAACAGGTAATCATCAAGTGATCCATCTGCTGTCACCCAGCTTCTGGCAAACAGAAGCTAGGGACACTTCAGAGCATGGTTTTGCATCACTGCCCATCTTGGCTAATAGCCATTGATAGACCTATCCTTCATGAACTTATCTAGTTCTTTTTTGAATTCTGTTGTAGTCTTGGCCTTCACAACATCCTCTGGTAAGGAGTTCCACAGCTTGACTGTGCGTTGTATGAAGAAATACTTCCATTTGTTTGTTTATACCTGCTGCCTATTAATTTCATTTGGTGACCCCCTAGTTCTTGTGTTATTAGAAGGAGTAAATAACACTTCCATATTTACTTTCTCTATACTATTGATGGTGTTATAGACCTCTATCATATCCCATCATAGCTGTCTCTTTTCTAAGCTGAAAAGTCCCAGTCTTATTAATCTTGGCTCATATGGAAGCTGTTCCATATCGCTAATCATTTTAGTTGCCCTTTTCTGTACCTTTTTCCAATTCCAATATATCTCTTTTGAAATGGGGTGACCACATCTGCACGCAGTATTCAAGATGTGGGTGTACCATGGATTTATATAGAGGCAATATGATATTTTCGGTCTTATTATCTATCCCTTTCCTCATGGTTCCCAACATTCTGTTGGCTTTTTTGACTGCCGCTGCACATTGAGTGGATGTTTTCAGAATTTATGAAGTTACTAAGAACTTCCTAACTGTCAAGGTAGTTAAGCACTGGAACAAATTGCCTAGGGAGGTTGTGGAATCTCCATCATTGAATCTTTTTAAGAACAGGTTAGGCAAGCATCTGTCAGGAATGTTCTAGTTATTACTTAGTTCTTCCTTGAGTGCAGGGGACTGGACTAGATGACCTATTGAGGTCTCTTCCAGTCCTACAATTCTATATGATTCTATGAATACCATTGTGTGTTCTCCCTTGAAGTTAAGTGTCCTGGCAGTAAAGTGCAGTTTGGATAAGCAGCCATAAGTGTGAAATACTTCTAATTGTTATCCAAACATAGGCCCTGATCCTTCAATTGAATTTATCACTGTATACTTCTGAACCTGTTTGGAGTCCCGACAGAGGGGATATTTGGCAGAAATATTTCTTGTAGAGAGACAGAATCTGATTCTAGCCAATTGGTAGTTAAAATTGCAAAATAGTTTCCATTCTAATCCTCTGTGTTTAGTGTCTCTTCAATGGCTATCACTCATCTTTTCAGACTGGCATTTTTGTGGCTTGGGTTCTATCCCGACATTAATATCTTTGGAAAGCTTGAACAAAAATTCAGTGCTTTACATAGAGAATGAAAAATAAATCTTTTTAACATCATAGGATCTTTCTTTGAAAAGCCAACAATGCTGGTATTTCAGGCCATATCCTGAGAGATGCTGAGTACCTGAAATTCCCATTGAAGTTGCATTATGCTACTCAAAGGATTTTTCAGTCTCAGAATAGATGTCCTCAAAATATTGAAATAAATGCAAGTTCAGAGGTGCTCAGTAGCTGCTTATTTAAATAGGGATTTACATGCCCAAGTTTAAGGGCAAATAATTGGAAAATGTAAGTTGTTTTGTACTTACCCATACAATCTTAACATTCTCTCAACATAGGACTTTTTAAATAGAATATAAATAGGCTTGTAGAGATTAGATTTTTTATCTATAAATGTCAGTAAACATTGATTTCACTGTACACACACAAACCGACAAAAATATTTCCATAGAAAGATAATTGAAACTTACAGATAGACAAAGTATGAAAAATGCCGCTTGAGAATTTAGTTTGATTTAAGGATATTTACTTTTTGTATTTTGATATGTGATGTTAACAATTTGTTTTTTAATGGTCAATAAGCTCAAACTTTTCAAACTCATTACATAATTGTCTGATTCCCCCAATGTCAACCCCACTCCATAGCTTTGTGAAACTTAAAATTTAAATCTAACTAGATAAAATAATAAAAAGAAAATTGCTTATAAATAAACAAGGATTTTATCCATTGGAATTATGTAAACAAAATTCCAAGCCTAACTGTAAAATAAAAGCCATGCAAAGACAATTTAAATCCCTCAATGTGAAATATCTGCATTTTAAATTAAAATTAGGAAAACACTAAATATAAAACCATGACTCCCCAGTTCCCATTCTTTAGCATTCTTAATACTTAGAAGCCCCAACCAAGATGGGGGTCCATTTTATGCTAGGCTCTGTACATATTTATAGTAAGAAATCAATTGTCTATTTAGATTGTAAGCTGTTCCAGGCTAAGGAGGAAAGAATGGGAGCATTATCACAATATTCACAGATAAAATTTGCCACACAGAAAATCTGTGGCAAAGTTAGGAATTGAATCCCAATCTCATGAGTGCCAGTTCAGTGGCTTAACCACGAGAGCAACATTTCATTCATATGTACAAGAAAGTGCTGAAATGTGATACTCTCCTGGAAACAAGCTGTACATATCCATGTGACTTTTAAAGTTATTTTATGTTCTGCAGGAATGATAAATACTGAGCATTACAGGTCATTCTGTACTAGTGCCCACATTACTTATTTTTTCCACTTTTTAACACACCCACCTTTACTATAGAAGTAAAATGTCCATAGTGGGGAGAGGGGGTGTATTTCATGCTGTATGGGCATTCCAAAAACAGTAATGTTTTGATCATTTTAATAAAAGAACAGTAATATTAGGCAGTAAATATTGCTTTTCTGAGCTCGGCAGGGTTGGGGGGAGGGTTCATATTGTTACCTCTTTTGACCCAAGCAGCCAGCCATACAGTCAAGATCTTGTAAGTTGTTTCAGTTAGAAGGAGAAGTTGGTGGGAGTCAGGTGTTTACTTTGGTGCAATCTTTCTTATTATACAGAGAGTGAATTGACACATAGTGGTGGTACAACTGGGGCCTGGGTACCACTGTAGGGTAGCGTGAAGAGCCCCTGTTCTGCTGTTAATCCTGTTGTGTAAACCAACAGACATTTTCAGTTTCCAGAGTTGGCAGCCTGTGGCCTCTCTCAAGCACTAACTACATAGAATCTATACTGATGGCAGCACCACATCTGATTCTGCAGCCAGCACCACCTCTGGTTCTGCAGCCAATAGATGTTAGAATGTGAAGGCGTGTGGGAGTGATATCTGCTTTTTCATTCCTTATCGTCAATATAAGGGTAGAACAAATACTTTTGTTAATTCTTTGTAAAATGTCTTGAGGTCCATGAACAGAAGAGCAACATGATCATTATTATGTAGTGAAGACTAAGACCCTCATCTTGTAGGCATGTGCTTAATGTTACTACCATGAGTAGTCCCACAGTCATTCTGTCCTAGATCATGTCCTTATTTTATATATATTGAGGTCAACCTGTACAGTACCCTGAGTAAAAACCTAAACTGGGGGGGGGGGTGCATTTATTTGTTGAAGTTACCATTTTAAAGTGCACTTCTTTAAAGTGCCTCCCTAATAATGACTTCTAGATCATGTTTGCACAGTCCACAATTCAAAACCAGTTGTATTTTAAATGCCACCCCCTACAAGCTCAAACCAGGATCTAAAGATAAAATTGTTCTTCTCTGGTTCTTTCATCATCAGTAGACCTGACTCAGTTAAGGAATAATATGGGTCCAGTTGTGAAAAACACCTCGAGTGAACCTATAATGCTACTCACTTAAGGCAGGGCTGCTGGTGATGATGCAACAGCCAGGAAAACACAGCTGGTGACAGCTTAAAAAAATAAAAAATGATAACATTTGAATTGTAAACCGAACGAATTTGATCTGAAAAGCTTTGAAACAATAAACATAGAGCCTCAGGATGCCATTTTTGCAGTCACTTTTTATAAAATATGGCTTTTGGCTGGGATTGGCTAAGGGAGTTAGGCACCCAAGTCCCATTGAAATTCTGCATCCTGAAATACAAAGGAATTAAACTCCTTAGGCTTCTGTGACAATCTCAGCCTGAACAGTTTACCTTATTTTATTGTCTGTGAATATAACATAGCAAGTTGCCTGAAGACATGGCTATGTTGCCTGCAGCTATCAGAAGAATTCCAATCTCAAAATAAACATAAATGCATTATTTAAGAAACATAGGGTTATTATGTTTTCCTTATTTTGTGTAAAAATGTGTATTAAGCCTCAAAAGCATTTAAAGCCTGAGAAATATAAGAGCTATTTCCTACATCCACAAATGCTATCAAAGCAATTAAAAAGAGCACAGTTATATCTATATAAATATAGATATATATCTGTATATTGGTTTGTAGATTAGCTACTGGTAGGGAATTAAACTAGAAATGTATGTTACTATTCCCATTACAAAGTGTATGATTGGCAATGTTATTGAATACAGATGTAGATGTAGTGTAACATTTTCAGAAGCACCTAAGTGACTTAGGAAATTAAGTCCCATTTTCAAAAGTGGTTTAAGAATTTAGGAGCCTAAATTCCTAGGCTCATAGGTCACTTACAATGCTTTGAAATTTTTTCTCATCATACATACTTATTTAATTTTATTTTTCATTGATTTTTAAGAAAAATATACACACATAAATATATTGATCAATTTTTTCATTCTCTCTATAAATGTAAAGGGCAATGTGTATGTGAGATCAAAATTAATGGGTCAAACTGTGTGCTATATACAGAATTTAAAATAAGAGGCCTATGGGATAGCTGTTTCATTGATTTGGTTAATTTTCTTTATAAAGTGTTCAAATATTTTTAAACATTGCCCCCTGCTGCCGAATCCTTCATTTTGTATGGTATATATCTGTATATCTATATGTATTTGTAAAGATTCAGGTTTGATTCAGACACGTGGAAAAAACAGGTTCAGTTCACCTTATTTCTTTTGACATTGACAGAAGTAGTTTGTTTTCTTGTCTTTCTTGTCATGGTCTTCCAGGTTTGTCTATTCCTTCTGTCTTTAGGTCTGTTTCATTATCTTATTTTGAATTTTAATTGTGTAGTGAAATACAAACCTCAAATGGCCTGAGATGAAATTCTGACCCGACTGAAGTCAATGGCAAAATTCCCATGGATTTCATTAAGGCTAGGCTTTCACCCCTGCAGTTCAGATATATGCAGCCAAGTGTTCAGAGTCTCATCAAAAGTTCATTCATATTATCTGATCCTCTTATATCTTCAAAACTGGGCTGAAAATCTCAAACATATGGTCTTTCTTATGGGATTTTTAATATTCCTTTTTTCAGCTTGTCTGGAAATAAAATCTGAAAATTCTTTCTCATGGTATTTCAGAATTTCCAATTCTAATCCAAGCAGAATCTGAACATGCCAGAGATGATCTAGAATGCAAGAAAATGAAAGACGTTAACTGAAGTTTTATGAACTGCAAGAAGGATTGGTTTGGATTTGGGTTTGTTGAAGGTTCAGGGAGAGAGGAGTGATTTTATCCAAACTAATAAGTTCATCCATCCCTAGGTTTAAGTAATATTTGTCCTCTTATTCCGCCCAGTGAAGATTAAAGTCTTCTCTGCCTAACAGAGTACCACTTTTATTATTGAATTAGCTATCGGAGGGTTCTGAATCTTGAAAATTAAAGGAAACTCAGATTGATTTGAGGGAACTGTGGCTAAAAGCAGTGTGAAATTTGGCATTTTTTTGGTAACAGTCCATTGATTGAACTATGATTCTGCACTGTGATTCTTGTGTGGAACCCACATGTACAGGGAATACATGGACTTGACAATTGCTGATGCTATTATACAGTTCTACCGTGATATGTGTGCCCATCACAACGTCCACGATCACTCTATCCAGATCACGAAGGTTGAGGAGATTATTGCTAGCAAGTGCTGTAGACCTGCAGTCAAGCAGTTCCATGACTCAAAAATAAAGTTCCTTCTGCAACACAGAGTTCTGTGTCACCAGCACAAATCATGTTTCATCACCAAGAGACTAAATGCATTCTTCTAAATGCAATAACATGCTATTTGCTTTGTGTTACAATGAAATTCTCAGTGAAAAACAAAAACAGTCAATTGAGTCAGGGTGCAGGGGAATCTAAGCTTTAGATCATCCAGGGCCGGCCCACAACATTTTGGCACCTGAGGCGGGGAGCTCAAATAACACCCCCATGTCCCCTCGCTTGGGCCAAAACTTTGAAAGGTCTCAATTCTGCCTTCTTCCTGTTCTACTCCTCTCATGGTACTGCTCTGCTATCTACCCCAATAAAGGAGAACTAACAACTTAAAATGCCTTGTTCAAAAATTTTAAGTAACACTTTGAAACGCCTGAACAGCAAATGTAACTTTTCTTGTCGGCATAGTAAACAATGGCATTTTTATCTGTTTGACTAATCAAAGTGGTGCTTTCTGTGCCTTCTTGGTTGCAAAGATTTGAACTGCTTCCTGCTGAAGGTCCACAGTCTGGGCCAGCTCATGCTCTATTGAGATGGTTGCAAGGCTGACCAGCCTCCACTGTGTCATTGTGGAGCGTAGATGTGTTTTTATTAACTTCAGCTTGGAGAAGCGGTGTTCTCCACTGGCAACTGTTACGGGAAGTGTTAGAAGTATGCGCAGAGCAACAAAAGCATTTGGAAAGAGGGTGGTCATCTTATTTGTGCACATATATTCCAGAACAGACTTTAGAGTTTATCTTTTTGAAATGTATCTTGAAAGGGCTTTCAGTTCATTGCCTAAATCACTCACATCAATATCGCGCATGTCATCATGTGTCAGCACTGTCTCTAGTGCCCTGCATTGCTGGTGTAGGTCTTCTTCAGGTATAGTGAGGAGTTTTGGAATATCATACAACATCTCAAATATACTGCTGTGTCCCTTGAGCTGCATGAAACGTTCTTCAACTGACTGTATTGCACAATCTAGCACCTGGTTAAAGAATTAAACTTTGAATTGTTGTTTGGGGTCTTTTATGGGATTATCCCATGCCTCGTAATCAAAATGTCTTCTTCTATGACTCTTGTATTCTTGAATGGGTGGGAAAATAGCTTAAGTGTGAAGTTCCTCTGCCAACTTCTGTGCACTCTTCAGAACATTTTGAAATACCTCATCTGACCGGTAAGACTGTAGGTATGTCTTTAGCTTTGTCCAGTTGTTCCATTGCTCCAGATATATCAAAGTCAACACCTTGGAGTCTCTTGCTTACAACATTTATTTCAAACAGTATGTCATGCCACAACACTAAGCCACACAGAAATTTGAAGTTATGTATGTTTATGGTGATTCCATTTCCCTCTGCCACTGTTCTCCCATGAACAGTTCCTGTCATAGCATTATCCTTCATAATAGCAACTATGGCATCATCTATCTTCCCAATTTGGTGTTTGATAGGCTTTATCACCTCCACTCGACTTTCCCATCATGTGGCACTTAATGGTTTCAGTGTCAGAGAGGATGTTCCCAGATGTTGCTTCAAAATTTGCCATTGATGAGTTGATGCAGAGAAAAATACATAGATGCTTTCACTGGTCTACAATTTTTGAGAAGTCGTCTGCTTCAGAGATAAAATGTGCTATTTATTATGTATTTTGATGTGCTGAATTCAAATATGACAATTAAAACAACTGATTGGCTACTGTTTCTAAGATATTTAAGTTTTTACATTTTAGGTCTATGTATATTGGTGTAGATAGTAGAGTTTTAATCATAAATTGTAAACCTAGGTCTTTTCATGTGTTTATGGTTGCTTTACATGATAATATTTCACCTGTCCTGTTTATGTAACACTTTAAAAATCAGCAAAAGGGTTATATAAATAAAATTTATTATGAAACAAAAGGCAAAAAACTATTCTGTACATAGTTTAGTCCTATTCAGTGTCTACTCGGCGCTTCTTGGCTTGTCTCTTGTATTCATTAAATGGAGCATCTCTTGTCACTGTCCAGCAATAGTCTGCAAGCATTGATGGGCTCCATTTGCCCTGATAGCGTTTCTCCATTGTTGCAATGTCCTGGTGAAATCGCTCGCCGTGCTCGTCGCTCACTGCTCCGCAGTTCGGTGGAAAAAAATCTAGATGAGAGTGCAAAAAATGTATCTTTAGTGACATGTTGCAACCAAGGATTTTGTATGCCTTGAGGAGGTTTTCCACCAATGACCTGTAGTTGTCTGCCTTGTTGTTTCCGAGAAAATTTATTGCCACTAACTGGAAGGCTTTCCATACCGTCTTTTCCTTGCCACGTAGTGCATGGTCAAATGCATCATCTCGAAGAAGTTCACGAATCTGAGGACCAACAAAGACACCTTCCTTTATCTTAGCTTCACTTAACCTTGGAAATTTTCCACGGAGGTACTTGAAAGCTGCTTGTGTTTTGTCAATGGCCTTGACAAAGTTCTTCATCAGACCCAGCTTGATTGTAAGGGTGGTAACAAAATCTTCCTAGATTCAACCAGTGGTGGATGCTGAACACTTTTCCTCCCAGGCTCCAATGACTGTAGGAGTGGCCAATCTTTCTTGATGTAGTGGAAATCTCTTGCACGACTATCCCATTGGCAGAGAAAATAGCAGTACTTTGTGTATCCAGTCTGCAGACCAAGCAAGAGAGCAACAACCTTCAAATCGCCACAAAGCTGCCACTGATGTTGGTCATAGTTTATGCACCTCAAAAGTTGTTTCATGTTGTCCTAGGTTTCCTTCATATGGACTGCATGACCAACTGGAATTGATGGCAAAACATTGCCATTATGCAGTAAAACAGCTTTAAGACTCGTCTTCGATGAATCAATGAACAGTCTCCACTCATCTGGATCGTGAACGATGTTGAGGGCTGCCATCACACCATCGATGTTGTTGCAGGCTACAAGATCACCTTCCATGAAGAAGAATGGGACAAGATCCTTTTGACGGTCACGGAACATGGAAACCCTAACGTCACCTGCCAGGAGATTCCACTGCTGTAGTCTGGAGCCCAACAGCTCTGCCTTACTCTTGGGTAGTTCCAAATCCCTGACAAGGTCATTCAGTTCACCTTGTGTTATGAGGTGTGGTTCAGAGGAGGAGGATGGGAGAAAATGTGGGTCCTGTGACATTGATGGTTCAGGACCAGAAGTTTCATCCTCTTCCTCTTCCTCGTCTGACTCAAGTGAGAATGATTCTGGTGCATCAGGAACCGGCAGTCCTTCTCCGTGGGGTACTGGGCGTATAGCTGATGGAATGTTTAGATAATGCACAGTCCACTTTTTCTTCTTTGACACACCTTTCCCAACTGGCGGCACCATGCAGAAGTAACAATTGCTGGTATGATCTGTTGGCTCTCTCCAAATCACTGGCACTGCAAAAGGCATAGATTTCCTTTCCCTGTTCAACCACTGGCGAAGATTTGTTGCACAAGTGTTGCAGCATATGTGTGGGGCCCACCTCTTGTCCCGATCTCCAATTTTGCAGCCAAAATAAAGGTGATAGGCTTTCTTAACCATAGTGGTTATACTGTGCTTTTGTGATGCAAAAGTCACTTCACCACAAACATAGCAGAAGTTATCTGCACTGTTCACACAAGTACGAGGCATCTCTGCTCACTTTGGCTAAACAGAAATGTGTCCCATTACAAAATCAAACACTGACAAATAAGAGAGCATGACACTGTATGATTTCTAGAGCTGATATAGGGCAATTTGTTCAGCAGAGTGATGTAAGCTTCGTTATGATTGCATCATCCATGACTTCTAGGAATAACATGATGCAATTCATATCATGTATGATGCAATACCAGCTTCAGATTGCATCATTCATTGTTTTGCCTAAAAAGCAAGTACTGTCCAAACCCAGTCATAGATTTATTCATAGATCCAGTCAAAGATGTATTTTAGTCATTTCTGGTTTAAATTGAGATCCCTTCCCTTTATAACTCACTTATCCTCTGCCATTCCCAAGTCAAGGGTCGTATATACTGACCCAATAGCATATCTTGAAAACTAGAGCCAATCAACAATTTTAA
The DNA here is from genome assembly GCF_028017835.1 of Emys orbicularis. Taxonomy (NCBI): domain Eukaryota; kingdom Metazoa; phylum Chordata; order Testudines; family Emydidae; genus Emys; species Emys orbicularis. The sequence continues at coordinate 128,197,552 of NC_088684.1, forward strand.
GCATCATTTTCGTTCTCACTGACCCAGAATTAGTAAAGTTTGACGACATTTATTTCAGAAGCATTTTGGCTGTAGAGCAGTGTTACATTAAAAAATTCAGCAGCCTCACTAGAAGCTGATGCTGCATCACTGACCACCAAGTTCAATGAATGAGAACTGTATGGGACAAAAAAAGCTCAAGGGTTTAACTCTCGGATCCATGTCTGCACTCCTCTGTTCTTTCCTCTCATGTTGGCACCATTATCGTATCCCTGACCTCTCATGTCAGCTATCACAATTCCCGTATCTTCCAGGTTTTTAAGAAGCATGTTTGTCATACCAGGTCCTGTAGTATCATCAATGTCAATAAATTCTAGAAAATGTTCTCTGACAGTCACCATTGCAGGGATATTTTCCCTAGGTTCTGTTGTTGTTACAAAACGCACCATTAAAGACGTTTGTTCCGTATGGCTGATGTCAGGTGTGCAGTCCAGAATAACAGAGTAATATCTTGCTGACTTCAGATCTGCCACAATCTTCTGTTTGACTTTTGTTGCCAGTAACTGTATGATTTCATTTTGAATTGTTTTTCCAAGGTAGTGGTGTGTGTACATTTCTTGGGTGGTGACTCTTCTTAGATGCTCCTGGAGTACAGCATCAAACTCAGCCATCAGCTCCACAATTTTAAGGAAGTTTCCATTGTTTGGCACATACAGCTGATCTGAAGTGCCACGCAGTGCTAGGTTTTGCGTAGCAAGCACTCTCACAATGGCAAAGAGCCTTTTCAGAACATTTTGCCAGTAAAGAGACTCTGATGCAATCTTCTCTTGCTGCTGATAATCTATGGTGGCCTTTAACTTTAGTCTCCTCTCAAGCTCTTTCCACCTATGGAATGCTCTCTGGTGATTTGCTGCCTTCTCATGGCATGCCAGATTTCTAGACAGATATTTCCAGTCCTTTGTTCCTGTAGAACCCACTGTGGCTGGAACATAGACTGGAAGAGTTTGCAAAAAAACAGTATGCAGCATTCTGGGTTTTTGAGTACATAAGCCATGGCCTCTCCACTTTGTCACCATTGGGGATTTCATGTCAGTAATGAGTTGGATGGAAACTTCTATTTTCATTGTCTTTGGGGAACATTAAGTTTTTCACTTGCTGTGGCCCATGCAGTACAAGGAAGTCCCTCAGGCTACTGCACAAGTGGGTCCACAGTCCTGAATCATCTAGACTTAAAGAACTAAACTCAGCAGCAGCTGTTTCTTGCGCCTCCACCACACTCTTCTCTGATCTACACTTTTCTTCAGGAATGTGCATGGTTACATCCATTTGAGATGGAGATATGGATGCTGCAGTAGCTGCCAGGTCACCTGCACTCTGACTGACTGGAAGATCAGGCATCTCCTCACCACTCATATCCTCACTGGGGCCGGAAGGTGAACATTTGTGTCTATGTATCTCAGGAGAGCTCCTTCCTGCTTAGATAGAAAAGCTTCCTTTGCTTTCTTTCTTTTTCTGAATGCTGCCCCAGAGGGGCGTTTTCTTCTTTCACTCATGACTGCTGTTCTGTGCCAGCTATAGTGGCTCTCAACACTCAACTGAAGGGGAAAAATAAGCAGGCTGGTAGCAGGGCCTGAGGGAAGTGAGGGAAGATATCAGTGTCTTAAGGGCCTACCTGGCTCCTACTACTTCAGTTGAGTGCCTGTTCTCCTCAAGTGGGGTCAGGGAAGCAGCAGGAAACAGGAAGCTCCCTGAGAAGCTGGTGTTAAACAGTCCAAGCTCCTGGGGGAGCAGCTCAGTGGTTTGAGCATTGGCCTGCTAAACCCAGGGTTGTGAGTTCAATCCTTGAGGGGGCCACTTAGGGATCTGGGGCAAAATCAGTACTTGGTCCTGCTAGTGAAGGCAGGGGGCTGGACTCGATGACCTTTCAAGGTCCCTTCCAGTTCTAGGGGATAGGATAGGATAAGAGGCGGCTCCTCCTCTCTCTCCCTGCAGCTCCTGCTGTATTCTGTTATTCCCTCTCACCTTTTCTCCTGCCTGCCTGTTATGTCTCTTGTGCCCTCCTTCCTCCAGCACAGCACTCCACCATCTCTGTGCATCGAGAGCAGAGAGAATACATATGCACCAGCAGCAGACACAATTTTCTACACTCTGGGTTCTAGTGGCGCCCTCCCACCTGAGGCGGCCGCCTCAATTTGCCTCATGGTAAGGCCAGTCTACTTATAGACCTTGTCTTTGCCTGGTTTTTAAGGCTTCCTCATTTTCACTACTTAACCAAGAATCAGAAAAATCTCTCAGCATCTTGCTCATAATAGTCTAATTATCCGTGTGCAAGCAGTATTCAGAGCCAGCTGGGGTGTGATTTTAAATAGGGGGAAAGCACTGAATGTGTGGAGGCCTTGAAGAACTTGAGTGCAGCAGAGACTGAGAACATCTTCATTAGGTATGAGCAGCTCTGTTACAGCTTCATCCTGCTATTTGCCCAATCTTTTGGTGGCTGATTTGCTGTCTGTGTGATGTGCCATTTAGAAGTATGCGTTCAGTGAATTGTACATACTCACCATTTTCCAGTTTCCTTCCCACTTTAGCAGGCCTGACCGCAGCACAAGCATTTACATCTTGGGATTTATTCAACTGGGAAACACTACTTCTGGATAGCAGCGCTGGGTGGCAACTGTTGGAGAGGGTGTCCCCCCAAGCACTGGTACATCAATGGGTGGAGAGAGTGCTCTGTGAATTCAGCACAAATTTTTTTCTACACACTGATTTTCACTCTGTTCTCATAGCACCAATGCAAGCACAAAGGGGGCAGCCAACATTTCTGTGTGCCGCTTGTCCCCATAGTGATGCACTTCACAGTGTAAGTTCACACTGCAGGTGCTTGAGCTAATAGAAAATAGAGATAACCAATGAACATCCTAAGATGTTAAGTTTTGATTTGGCTAAGCCCCCACCAAACTTGAGAGACTTATCCAAACCTTACTCAAAATATTTTAACATCTGGAGTGGTTCTGAGGCCATTCTTCCTCACACAACCTCTCTACCATAATGACTCCTGTTGCCTCCTACAAATAACTGTTTACATGAGAGAGTACAGGTCTGTCGCATCTTACGCGCATTTAACATGCACGATTTCAGCTTTACGTGATCGGCAAAAACAAAAACAAAAACCAAAAAAAAGAGAAAAATAAAAATTTTAATACTGTACCTGTAGTGCGGGCGATTCCGCCCACCATTCAACTCAATGTAATTTTGACTATACGCGGTTTTCGCTTTACGCGCTAACCGCAGAACGGAACCCACGCGTAAGATGAGATCGCCTGTATACTAGTACCCTGCTATTGTTTCCAACACCTGATGGGTATGCTTCTCCACTGTTAACATCTTCCCTGGGACAGCCTCATAGGACCACTTCTTGTCATAGCTCACAGGCCCCTCCACATGTTTTCCTCTTTAAATAGTGGCTGTAAGGCCTCCATAAACCTCCTCTATCTTTTTCAGAGGATTGCCTGGTGGGACTTCATCCCTCACAGTCCAGTATGGGGGTGTCAGGAAATATAAGAACCAACCTTTTCAACATTTCCATTTCTGGTCCTTGACAAAAGTTGCAAGTGAAAACAGTATTTTAGATTTTACCCCAGAAGAATGTTTGGCTCTGAAAAATGTGGGAAGTTTTTACAAAGTTGTTGGTATTTTTTTTTCTTTTTTTTCCAAACCTCTTGATCCATTTTAATGGGTAATGCTGAGAAGTTTAAAGGGGAAACACATCATCTGGTTTCCTGTACATCTGAGAATTTGTTTGAGAGGCTCTTCCTTCAATGGAAGCCAAAATATTCATGAGTTGCTTTATAGGACAGAGGCAGAGATGTAGGATGATGAGGATCACACAGCCATTTTGGGTTGACAGAACTGTGCTTTTATAACCTTGTGACTGGGTTCAGTGATTAGACCACTCTTATGCTGCCTTGACTATTCTGTGTTTTTTATTATCTTTAAAGGTTGAAACTTAGCACATAACATAGTCATGTCATTTTTGCAGCCCCATTTACCTGTAAGTTCTGTCCTGAGCTGTTTTGGTTTTTATCATGTGCAATATACAGTTTGTCATAATTAACAAATGTGCTAACTACTTTTTAGATGTCATGGCCACTCTATCACTGAAGCAAGTTGGCAGAGTGCTGGCTTACACTTAAGTAAGCCTTAGAACTTTCACCACTATGCATCACAAGCACAATTTACCCTTCATCTTACTTATATCAATTTGAATAATAAATCATAGTTGCTTTACTATGATAGAATTCAGGACCGTTTTCTCATTTAATAGCTTTCATCTTTATGATGTTCTATATAATGGATATCACTGTACATTAATGAGTTTGCCAGCAATATCAGAAGATGTATGACCATCTACATAGTTCCTTTTTATCCCTGAAAAGACTGCATGAATTTATCAGTTTTATAATTTCTCTTTACTTATATGGATTATATAGATTAAAATTCATGGGTCTTTAAAAGTACATTGAACCATTCTTCTTATTTAGTAATGTCTTTAACTTACAGTTACCTTTGTGTTTTCTCATTTATAATGATATACTATGTCTTAGGCAATATTCAGTATTTGTGTAAGGATAGTGTGACCACACGTGTGAAGTTATTTAATTTTAAAAATAGAATTAAGAATAGAGCTGGAAAATAAGAAACTTCATTTATTTTATTCACAGGATATTAATGTACTCATCTGAAAAGCAATATTAAAAATAATGGACTGAATTTCTAATGCGCCTATGTTTTAGAATCACCAGATGTTTCTGTATGGATGCAGTACAAGGTCTTTTTGTGGGTTTTTTTTAGAAAAGGTGTGAAACAAATTAATGCAGTCTTGAAATATAGGTGCATAAACCAAACAGATGGAAGGATATTCTTCTCCAACAGGCCTTTAAACAAGCATTTTTGTTTTAAATTAAATGATACAATGATAAAATGAGAGCAAACCCAGTAGTCAATTCGCTCTGATCTCTTGATGCAGAGACAGAGCAAACCCAGTAGTCAATTAGCTCCGGGCTCTGGCTGCAGAAACAGAGTAAACCCAGGTGCCGGGCGTCCTAGTTCCTGGACCTGGGGAGGAGAGGCTGCCACCCTCGGAGTGAGGTAACAGGGGGGGCCCGGGACCACACTACTCCACCGGACCCTAACCCAGGGCCCTAACAGTGGCGGAGTGGTCCGCCACTGGGTCAGCGGGGATTCCAGCAGCAACACGCTGACCCTGCCTCTGGCAGAGCTACAGCCAGACTGAGGTCGGCTGTCCCTGGGCCACTTCCTCTCCTCCCTTCGGGGTGTACCTGGAGTAGCGGGGCGTCCTCTGTCACTTGTGAGTAAGTGGCCAGTGGCAGGTCCATGACAGAAACAAGTTCCCAGCAGGCAGGGCGCTGCTGGGCTCAGTAGCAGAGTCAGCGGCCAAGAATGAGCAGGATCTATCTGTCTCCCTCGGTTTCTCAGCCGCAACTGAACGGGAGGCCCCACCCTTTATACTTCCTGTCCTGGTTATGCACTTCCCACAGTAGGGGCGAAGTAGGCCTGTCTCCGCCCACTTGGGCACAAAGGGTCGTTCTTCCCCCTCTGGCTTGGAGGGAGGCCATACCGCTTCACTATAGTCCCCTTAGTTTAAATGTCATTAATGTAGAATGAGAGGGCCCAGATCTCAATTTCAGTAAAGTCCCTTTATACACATTGGCAGTGTTAACGGGCATTAAAGGGAGAAGAAGTGCCCCCCACTCTCCCGACAATATCCTCAGTGCTGGGGACATCCCCAGTCAGTATAGAGCTGACATCAGTGCAGTAATCAGATCCCAGAGAAGGGCTGTAGTGGGGACAGGCTATAGCGGGGAGGATATAGGATGACTGACTGTGGTAGCCAGCATTATCCAGTTGAGAACATATATAATAGAACTTTACTGTGTGTGGCTTAATGGCTGCCACACTCCAGTAGCATGAAGATCTTGCCCCTACTTTGCTGAAAGATTATGGAGCAGGGTGAGCAAAGCTGAGCTATAATAGCCTGCTCTGGTTTGGATGAGGAAGAGATTGTTAATCCATATTTTTTCCAAACTTTATGGAAATAACCTCAGAACATAAGAATGGCCATACTGGGTAAGACCAAAGGTCCATCAAGCCCAGTATCTTGTCTTCCAGCAGTGGCCAATGTCAGGTGCTTCAGAGTGAATGAACAGAACAGGTTATCATCAAGTGATCCATCCCCTGTCGCCCATTCCCAGCTTTTGGCAAACAGAGGCTAGGAACACCATCCCTGCTCATCTTGGCTAATAGCCATTGATGGACCTATCCTCCATACATTTATCTAGGGTTTTTTTTTTTTAACACTGTTAGTGTCTTGGGATTCACAACATCCTCTGGCAAAGAGTTCTACAGATTGACCGTGCGTTGTGTGAAGAAATTCTTCCTTTTGTTTGTTTTAAACCTGCTGCCTATTAATTTCACTTGGTTACCCCTAGTTTTTGTGTTTTGAGAAGGAGTAAATAACACTTTCTTATTTACTTTCTCCACACCAGTCATGGTTTTATAGACCTCTATCATATCCCACCTCAGTTGTCTTGTTTTCCAAGCTGAAAAGTCAAAGTTTTACTAATCTCTCCTCATATGGAAGCTATTCCATACCCCTAATCATTTTTGTTACCTTTTCTGTACCTTTTACAACAGATTGCCTGTTGTGTTTGATGTGTTAACATGGAGATGTCTTATGTGTTATTATTTGTCTCTAATGTTTGTAGAGTATGCTGCTAATAATATTCATAGATGTACAGGCAAATTCAACAATAGAGTAGCATTGCCTGCAGACTTTTCTTGGCGTTCCTATTAATATGCCACTTGTGGAGTCTTTTGCTGCTCTGTGAATGTACCTTGGGATTCCTAGACATGTGGTAGGCTACATAGATGAGAACACATGAGAAAACTATTGATGATGGGTGATCAGTTTGGGTACATCAGAAATGGTTGTCCGTTCCTCTGAAAAAAGCAACAGAGGGTCCTGTGGCACCTTTAAGACTAACAGAAGCATTGGAGCATAAGCTTTCGTGGTGCGTCTGATGAAGTGGGCATTCACCCATGAAAGCTTATGCTCCAATACTTCTGTTAGTCTTAAAGGTGCCACAGGACCCTCTGTTGCTTTTTACAGATTCAGACTAACACGGCTACCCCTCTGATACGTTCCTCTGAACTTATTGCAAATTATTTTCTTCCAGTCATTCTCCACTCAAGTTAACCAGATACTCCTTCCTCCTTCCCTACCCCACTCATTTGCAATAAGTTTCCTCCTCACTCAGTTCAGCAGATGGGTCAGTATTCTTTATTGATAGATAAGCTGGCTATTTATCCTTGCATCACATTTTTGTACCTCTGTCAACATTTTTGAACATTTAACATTTTTTTACTACACCCCAAATCATTCATTTTGCTATTTTGATTCCCATGGAGTTTTTCCACAGTCAACCATGCAGTGAAGGAGTAACATGGAATCTCCTCTGCCATCCACTTTGCTATCAATGTAGGGAGCATAGTCAGAATAAAGGAGGCACGGCTGTGATACTCCTAAGCTACTTCAGTTGCCAGCTGTGGTCTCAGACACTTGGGTCATATCAGCAGGTATAATATTATCATTATTTATATTTCAGTAGTGCCTAGAGAATTCAGCTCAGATGGGAGCCCTGTTGTGCTAAGCGTTATACACACAGTCCCTGTGATACATAGCTAACAATCTAAATAGATACAAAAAAGAAAGAGTGGGAGGGGAAACAGAAGCACAGAGAGTTTAAATGACTTGTTCAAGGCTGTACAGGAAACTAGAATCAGCAGAACTGGGACTATCACCCAATGCTCCTGACTCCCAACCCAACACCCTATCCACCAGACCCATGCTGCTTCCCTTCTGGCTGCTCTAACGTACACCTGGGCACACAGTGTACAGGTAAGTTTTATGCCACCTTTGGACACTTTCCCCATTGACTCGTGATGTGTGTTCCTCTGCCATAACACAGGATCTGTCTTATGAAAAGTATCCCTGTAATTAATGTTTTTTTTTCTGAGGTACAGTTTGCACAGTTATTTATATATCTATTTATCTCCTATGTGTTGTCTTTTCCCACACCCACTTTTTACAAAATTATTTTAAATGAAAATCAAGTACACCTAAGTAAAGGACAATAACTTTAAAATGTAATTGATCCTTCATACTCCTTTGGCTATAAAATTCAGTAGCTCTGAAAAGCTGTAAATGAAGCCCGCTAATCACAAAAGACAAGGCAACAATTGTCATTTTTTCTTAAAGATTAAAGCAATTACTTATTTACTGTGTAATATACCCACATTATCATTCACCCCTTGGCTATGCCTTCACAATCGTTATTCCAGTGTGAAATAAAATTGACAAAGGGAGTGATTTTTTTATACATGCAAATTACATGAATAATAATAATAGAAGCAGATAGTCATGACAACAATGCAGTTAGGAGCTGATCCAAATCCCACTCAAGTCAATGGAAAGACTCCCATTGACTTCAGTGGACTTTGGATCGAGCCTTAATTGCTCTTTCCATATCAACTCCATAACAGAAAATGCAGTGTCTCTCTATCATATTCCCAAAAGCACTCTGTTGTGAAGAGTCTCATGTGCTGGTTAACTGATTTTTTCAATCAGTTTCTTTCATTCATTCTTTCTCTCTGTTACTGTTACAGGCTCAGCTTTGTCTGAAGGATCTGAACAGAACCTTAAGGGCCCAATCCTCACAGGTACTGAGAGCCCTCAATTCCCACTGACTTTAATGTATCTCGCAGACCCCTGCTGTCCATATATAAGCTTGCTCATCTTCAGTGATAAAATAAACATGATCTTAATCTCAGCTAACTGGAGAGTTTTTAAAGATAACACACACACACTATGTTATACACATTCAATTCTGTTCCATGTTATTGGAGCCCTCTGATTGGAGACTTGTAAATTGATTGCTTTCCTCTTTATTCTGTAATTATGAGGTCTCCATTTGTTCCTTTACATCTCCAGTAATCAAGAATCACTAATGATTATCTCTGAGATAGTCAAAGAAGGCATCAGTCTGTCATTTTGATGATGACCTCAATCAGTTCATTTCTTTTAAAAAAGAAGCAAAAAGCTATATTTGGTGCAATGACCACTCAGACATTGGGCACTCACAACCAACTCAAAAGTACCTATTGTTTAGGAGCTTCAGAACATGCCAGACATTTATCCTGCCCTTTTATTTAAAATGAACGTATTTCTGTTTTGACACTAGGGTTGTAAAAGCAAATAGGATGCTGGAGAATGTTGAATTCTAATAGGTTTTTAATTCCAGAATTAGGCACTTTTACATGTTTAGATCAAAAATATAAAATCTCATGTCCACTCTTGTGTAACATAAATATGAGCATTTTACCTTACATTTCCATGTGTTCACTAATTTGGGTCGCTGAACCTCAGACACGTAGGGCCTGATTTTCAGCAGTACTGTACATCCACAGTTGGATCTGTGAGTGCCCAGTACCTCTGAAAATGAACCACTAAATATATTTAAGATTTGGGCACCCAAAACAATCAAATCCTTTTGAGAATTTTGACCTTCATTTATACTAATGAAAACATCCATCTGAGCAATTGGCTAATTCACTGTGACAAATCCTGAAGACTATACTCAGTCCTGTCTCAGGAAAGTCTCTCATTGGTTGCAATGGAAGTTTGACTTGTGTAAAGACTGATCATAATCTGAGTCCCAGAAAACATCCCCTTCTATGGAAATAGCTGTGGCGGAGAGCTTTGGTTAGGAAAACTGTGACATTTCTCTTGCAAGGGTCTTCCGGAATCACTCTGGGGAGAGAGAGGGAGTGAAGTTTGTCCCCTCGTTGAATGGACAGGGGATGGGGTTTGTCTGTCCCGAAAATCTGCCAATCTCCTAAGATTAGTGTAGATCTCAGCCGAACTGACTGAGGCATAGAGCCATCTCCAAGGAGGCCCCTATCTCCATACTGGCTTTTGTGATCTTTTTGTTCCTGGCACTGCATGTCCAATGGAACCCTGCTACCAGAAGGCAATCCTTTGGCTATGACTCCTTGTGAGAGTGCCCTTGAAGGGAATTTATCTAAGCATGGAGAGGATCCACAGGAAAAAGGATAATGCAGACTTGAGCTCTGTTACCCTTAACAAATACTGTAACCTCTTGAGGACGGTGAAAAAATACTGGGCAACTCCAAACTCCTTCCCCTGTTGCCTCTTGTTGCTGTGCAGAACCTAGGCCTCATAAGGAGCTCTTGGAAGGAGGGTGAGGGGGACAAAAAAATGTAGGTCTGAAGAAAGAAGAATGAGAGATAATGCCATGGAGGCAACTAACAAAACCCCCTCAACATCCCATCTACACACAGACCTGGCAGATAAAATCAGAGACTGAATAAGGAGTTTGGGGTTTGTCCCAGTGTAAAATTAAATTCGAGAAACTTAGTGCTACTAATTTAGTTCATTCTTGTGAATCAATACAATTCTATTTTGTTAATTTGTGTATTTGTTTACCATATATACCTGGTGATATTAGCAACTTTTAGTGCATCACCAGCAGGGCCCACACAGGCCAATTAGTGCGCAACACTCTGGTATGCACTCGAATTTATACCCCTCTAGGGCAGCCTAATGCACTCTGTAGACAAGCCCTGAGGTCACAGGTCAAATCCAGACTTAAACTGCAAATCAACATTATTTTCACCCCTGATAGCTCACAGTACACCATGACCTTCCAGCTTCTGCTAGTATTAGAGGAGTTCACTCCTAAGCAGTCACACTTTCAATCACAGTGATCAGGTTACACATGATGATTCCCCAGGTACTACTGCATGATAAAAAGGATCATTATTGCTCTTCCCTTTTCCTCCTTTCATACTATTTCTTACTGATTTGGTAATGGTATCTGCACAAATGTCTTTGCGTCTTTCATTGTCATCATTTTGCATTTCCCTACCCTCCTTTTTGGATAAGGTAAGATTAGCCTAATTATCCAGTAATGAAGATACATGTTCTGAGACTGGAATGAGATGGACCTGAGAGGTTTATACATCAAGGTTACTTTTACAGTGGCTAATACTGATGTAGGTAGGGAATCTTGTACTTTGCTGCAGCAGTAAAGGAATGTTCCCCAGCCTATCCTCCATTTAAGGGGACTCCAACATTAAGCATTATAAATGGATAATTTACTATTAATAATTACTTGTTTCATGCTGACAATGAGCTCAGCACTGTACAGTACATAACATGAAATACAATCTCTGCCCCCAAAGAACGTATATAAGAGTCAGGGTGATAAAGAGCCATATTGTGTATTTAGCAATAGCTGAAAGACCCTTTTCTTGGATATCATTTTTTGTTGATTTTTATTTTAAAATACACACATTCTCCTCTGCAATGTGCCTCTTTGCAATCCCAATTTAGTTTACCTTGTTCTTCATAGTAGCTGGCAGTGGAGAGGGTTATTTGAGCTACTACACTTAGTCTATATATTAAGACTGGCTATTGGGTTATCTAGCCATTACTCTATTTGGGAAAAAATGTTAGAAAGAAAAAAATAAATTTAAAGTAATTTCCCTTCAGCCCAATTATCGGTTTGATTCTAAACCATTTGAAATCAACAGACAGACTCACAATAACTTCACTGGGGTTTGGATTAGACCCTAGAGGCACTATTGTCAGCTAGTGAACTCCACTGTTGATTACAGCACAGTGATCCTATTTTCCAGAGGAAATAATCACGCAGGGACAGCTGCCCCAACATTTCATTCAACATGTAGCTTCTCTAGTGACCCTGAGTCTGCCAATGAGACTGTATTTCAGTTAGTTCCACAATGATGGTAGTCACCAGAGACTACCAATTCATTCTGCATAGGTCACTAAATATATCTCATGTTTTACAGCTGTTATCTGTCACCCACATAAATTATTGCCTAGCTAAACTACTGACTTAGTATTGTTGGATGAATCTTATACACACATGTATGGGGAAGCAGTCTAATGATATTAGCTAAGGCACTTACATCTGCTTCTTTGTGCTAATACTGCCTGGCATCTGTGAAGGCAGAACAGGTTCTCATCTAGTATGTTAACCTCATTAATTTTTCAAATAATCTCAGAGCAGAAAACATATGTCTCTTGGCTACTGCTTTGTTGTATATGCTGTCAACAATAATATTGATCACTGTTTTATTAGATAAACAATTTGGAATACTGTTAATTTTCAACTCTTTCAATGCACTGTGATACTTACAATACAGCATATGTGCACATACACACACATACAGGTATAATCAGTACGTTGGCAATCTATGGACAATAACTAAGTCAATTTACTCCTGACTAACAAAAGGAACCATTATTTGAAAAGAATTAATTTATAGTTATTTAATTGCATTCCATAACAATTTCAGCTCATCAAGATGACAAAGAAGCCATGCTGTATTTTAGATGTGTTTTCTCTGTTTATTTGCTTTTTATTTTCATTTGCACTTAAAATTTTGGCACCACAACATTTGATGAAATAAGACACCAGTTTTTCAATACATGCCACCTATTGTGTTATATTGGATGTTCTCATTATATTTTTTTTTCCAAATAATCACTAATGTTTATGTGAAAATGTAAGATTTTCAGTATTACTGCAGACTCAAAAGTACAGTCTCCTGGCATTTTGAATTTTAAACAGGAGGTGTTGGTACCTCGTTACTAGAGGATAATTGGATTTGGATAGACACAGTCATGGGGATGGTACTTCTTGTGCCTTTACATTTTCTTTTTTCTCTCATTCTGAAATAGAATTCACAAAGGGCTGGATTGTTCACAGTGAATCAGATTTGGGTTTAAATTGGAGATGGGTGGATTATTCACAGCAAATAATTTGTTCTACCAATGCAACCTTTTTTCCCCAATAAATTATCCATGAAGAGACTTTGATTTTTCTGAACTTGTTTGTTATTCAAAATTGTTTGCAAACATAAGTCAGCCTATGGATTGTTCTCAAACTATTTCCTTCCTCTGTTATACCTGTGGTGGAGAGTTGGGATAGGCAATGCTGGAAACTAAAATGAAAAAGTTGGTGCAGTAGGCATAAACCAAGGCTGAGATGTTCACTCTTAGTTCCATTGGTGGCATTTTGTAACGAGTCTCGAACATAAGGTGTCTGACAAAGGATCTGGACTCTGGTTCTTTGTGTCTTGATGTTTAATGCATGATTGTTGGCTAATAAAGTTAGTTTCATCAATGGCTTGTTATGAGCTGACTTTGCATATATAGCTGAGACTTGATTAGATGACCCATCATGACTGCTGTTGATACCACTGTCTGTAGACAAAGTTACTGCTTAGCCTGAGACAAAGGAGTGTTATGGAGGTGCTGCAGCTGCATATTTTTCATCTGATAGCACATACATTAGACCTTTTGTGATGCTAGATCTGTGTGTATGTGTCCATTAGAGCCAGTCAACATTTTTCAAATTATTTTTTCAATTGAAAACTGCACGTTATGCACATCTCTTTTCCAAATAAACAAACAAACAAACAAATAAATAACTTTTGAAAATGTTATCAGAATGTGTATTGTTTTTCATTCACTGTTTCCAAAATACTAAATTTTCTAACATGATTTTTTTAAAAGTTTCAAACAACAACAACAAAAACCAGATGACTAAGATGACAAAAATCATTTAAAATATTTCATATTTCGAAAATGGAAATGATAAAAGGAAAATGTTAATGAGAAATTTTGATAAAATGTTATAAAAAACAAAACAATAATTAAGACATCTTCATCAGTCTTTCCCCCCCACACACACTTTTCATCAAGTTCTAGTTTCTATCTTGTGTGGGATTACTACAATGGGGGGAAGATGGATTCTGGCTGGTGCATACTGTCATGAGAGGAGTAGCTCATGACTGTGAGCAGACTGTCAAGAAGCAAAGCAAAAATCCCAAACTGATTATATGTTCTATAATTAGGCTACGTCCTCCCTACGGGGGGGGGGGGGGGGAGTCGATTTAAGATACGCAAATTCAGCTACGCGAATAGCGTAGCTGAATTCGACGTAGCCGAGCTGACTTACCCCACTGTGAGGACGGCGGCAAATCGACCTCCACAGCTCCCCCGTCGACGGCGCTTACTCCTACCTGTGCTGGTGGAGTACAAGCGTCGATTCGGGGATCGATTGTCGCGTCCCGACGAGACGTGATAATTCGATCCCCGAGAGATCGATTTCTACCCGCCGATTCAGGCGGGTAGTGAAGACGTAGCCTTAGATTCACCAGTATCAAGTGTGAACTCCTAAAGCACCATAACAATCTTACCATGGAATCAGACAGACCCGTTGGGCCCTCCAGTCTATCTTGCCACCCAGTCAAGCTTGACTTTGAGATATATGGTCACTTACACCAAAAATCACATCAATATTCAGGTTACTCCCAGTCCCAAAAGACCAGGTCAACTGTACTCCAGATTTCAAACCAAAATCAACACTTGTAGCCAGTCATGTAATAAACTATTAAGTAGGGGGAAAATGAGATTTTTTTTATAATGTTAAATACAAAGGAAAACATACACACACAAATCAAGTACAATCTTAAGTAAAAAAAAGTAATAGAAGCTTATATAAGAAGCAAGCTTTTATGTCCTTTAGGGCTAATCCAAGCCATGCAACTTGAAGTGCTCTTGCTTATGTTTAGGAATCTTTCCCCCTCAGAGTCCAGATAGCATAAAGATACCAATTTCTCTTTAACAGGCATTTTTATTCCCTTCCCCCTGCATTCAAACTGTGATGGGATGCAGGATTGTCCACTTACCCTTTTCAGGGTGTGAGGGTAGCAATCAATGAAGCATTTGGCTACAATGGCCTGTCTGATATCTGTAGACCTTTTGTTGGGGAGGAGATATCACCTCTTGTGGTTGACTAGCATTTTCACACTTGGTAATGCTTCTCCCATGACTGTGGGGAATTTACAGTCTTAGTATAAAACACTTTTATACTACAGAGCAAACATTTAAACATTTCTTTACTACGTGAGGTATAGATATTATAAATAGGATTAATACATGCAGCATCATACAAGCATTCTATAAAGTCTAAACACATTCTTATAACTCTAATATCTACTCTAACAATGCTAACACACTGGTAAACCAGACCGGTTTCCAGCTATGCATTTATCAGTGTTCAGTAAGGCCCAGGGACTGCCAGAGTCCTGTTTGGGATTCCTACAGAGGGGTGAAGATGAGATTATGGCTGGTGTATACATTACCCTGCAGCCATGGGAAAGGATGTCCTTGCTGGGCTGACTAGCTTCTTCCCTGATGTGAGACTGGAGTCACTGAAGCTGATCATTTCAGTGTTCCTGTAGCTGATGCTTCTTCTGGATCAACTCAGGATTTCATGGCTGCAGTTTTGGCTGATAGAACAGAGCACATTTTGACTCCAGAAGCAGCAGGGTTGCCTACCTGAGAGCTCACTGGCCTGGGACTCAGGAGACCTGACTTCTATTCTCAGCTTTGCCACTAGCCTATTGGGTGACCTTGGGCAAGTCACTTCAGTGCTTTGTGTCTCAGTTTCTCCATCTGTAAAGTGGGATTAATTTGTTAAGTGCTTTGAGAGCTACTGAGGAAAAGTGTTCTGCAAGAGCTAGGTAGTATTATTATATTACTATTTGGACTAGGGACAGATGTCAGGGAGATGGAGATTATACCATTGTCATAGACCCAGTTTTACACTTTTAGGGCCTCAATCCATCAAAGCACTCACACATATGCTTAAAATCTTTATTTCACTTTGTAAATAAAAATCACCTGCATCAGGCCAGAGCTTTCTACTGCCATGGAAGGGACAAATACTGACTCTAAGGCTTGGTCTACACTTACCCCCCAATTCGAACTAAGGTACGCAACTTCAGCTACGTGAATAACGTAGCTGAAGTTCCAAGTACCTTAGTTCGAACTTACCTCAGTCCACACGTGGCAGGCAGGCTCCCCCGTCGACGCAGTGGTTCCCCCGTCGACGCCGCGGTACTCCTCTCGTCTAGCTGGAGTACCGCAATCGACGGCGATCACTTCCTGGTTCGACTTATCGCGTCCAGACAAGACGCGATAAGTCGAACCCAGAACTTCGATTCCCAGCCGCCGAACTAGCGGCTGGGTGTAGACATACCCTAAGTTACAGCCAGTATTGCTAACTGACATTAGTGAATACTTTTTTATACAGTGTTCCCTGAGCCCCGAATTAGACTGTCAAGAGACAGATTAGTTTCACAATGCTCATGATGTGATGTTGCAAGAGAAATCCTGTTTAATATGAGATGAAATGCAAGTTCAGACGTTCAGTCTATGAGTTTGGCTGAAGATTGAATGGGGCATATCTATCATTCAGTTTATGAGTGAGCAGCTCTAAGTCAGAATGCCATTCATACTTAATAACACCACAGCATGATGGAAACCTAGTTGACTGTAGATTATCTGTCACACGCTCTTGGTGGAGTAGGCAGGGCTGGCTGCATACAGCTGTTTGTCTCAGATTTGGATTGTAGACATAGGTCAGCACATGTGTGTGCACACCTTGTACTCAATCTTTCATAGACAATTAGTTTTTGGGATAGGGTTTCCTATGTAGTACAGCACCACTCTTGCTGAGATCTGCTAGCTGTCATCTCCTCCAGGCACATGTTGGAGGTGTGTACATAGCAAAAGGCACAGATTCTTGGGCCAGAGCACTCACCAATGTACTTCCACCTGAAGAAGGATGCAGCGCTGCCTCCTCCTGCCGCCTCTTTTAAAAAAAAGTCCAATTATACTATAAAAAGTACTAGAAGTTTTTTCTCTGGCCTCTACATTTTAACCATGTACACTTCCATTCTTTACATGGAAAAAAAATGGAATTAAATTACCTTGAATATAGACAACTATTCAGGTATAGTCTATAATGGATTTTTGGTTTTATTATTAGTGAAGGTCATACAGAAATTTTGCTTTACCCAGTTGGCTTCTAAAATATTGAAGGTTAGAATTATTTCCCCATCTCAGAAGTTCAAGAACAGCACATAAGGACCAAAGAATGCTCCAGTCTCATTAATTAATCAAGTCATGTCACAGCAGATCTTGTTAATCCATCCTCAGAGGAAACTCGAATGATGTTTCAATTCTCTATGCAAGAATAGACAGAACAGTGAATGGTGATAATGCTATACAATTACAGAGAGATGGCAGCATTGGTGCCACCAGAAATTAAACTAAATTATTTTTTTCCCCTCCAGCATCTCAAAGATTTTTTTATTTTATTTTATCTTTGTGAACTAATCCATTCAAAGGACACTAGAAGAATTTTATGTTGATGCTGAATATTCCAAGGTGTTGGTATGAGGGGCATATGAGAAAATAAGATGAGCTATTAAATTTTAAGTCACTTTGTGGTACAAGACTGAGAAAAATGTTTTGCCCATTACTGTATCCGTTTCAAGTAATGAGAGAAAAATGTGTATGTTGGCAGGATTGGGTGGGGTGGAAGAAAGGGAAGAAAAGTAAAAGCTGCTATGTATTTTCTTCTAGTTAGAAGCCCTCTTTTTCTATAGTAACAAAAAGATACAATAACTAAGTACAGCAGTTAAGCTAGCTGAAGTACAGTAGCTTATATTTCCATCCTTAATAAATCTTCAAACTCATATACTTGACAACCAAATACTTAAGAATGTATTTAACTTTTAGCGTATGCGTAATTCCATTGAAGTCCATGAGGTTCCAGTAAGGTCCATGGGATTATTCATGTGCTTAAAGTTAAGCATGTGTTGAAGCAGTTAGCTGGATTTGGGCAATTTGTAGAATCGAGCCATACACACAGAGAAAGAGAGAGAGAGAGAAAGAGAGAGAGTACTGAAGAGGATATGCTCTATAGATTGCTGAGTACGTTCACAGTTCTCATGTGGGACATAAGTGCTGCAAAGTCCTTGAATTGGCCCTGTGCACATGAATGAATTTCACCTGTTATAAAGCAAGTATGCTGTAAAATAATAAAAAATCCCAGTGAGTGTATAATTGATGCACTGATCACATTTCAGAGTCTATATCCAAACTTAAATTTTCTTTCCCAGCCTTGCCTAAGGCTTTCTTATACCGTTGAAGTTAGATGTAATTGGGCAGTTGTGTGGGACAGTGTAGTAAAGAAGGCTTTCATTCCAATGTTAAATATGAGAAGAGCGCAGGTGTACTGATGACAGTTTTATATGGAAATTAACAATATGCTAGAACAGAGTTGCAGCTACAGCATGCTTTGATCCAAAAATCATTGATGTCAAAGGAGAGACTCCATCAGCTTTGGATCTGACTCCAAATGAGTTATCACTGTTGAAATATAGGGTAAAATCTTGGCCGCAGTGAAATTGATGGCAGAACTCCTATTACCTTCTATTCCATCCATCAATCTTTCACAGAGAGTTGTCCATAATCTACAGATTTAAATTTCTTTCCCACCTATCACTTCCCCTGTACAAGTCAAACTCACCTGCATTTCTTCCATTAGTCCCAATCTTTCTAAAACAGCTATTGAATCCTCTGAAGCCCTGTATCATTTCATTCCAGTACATTTGTCTCTTCAGCAGAAATAGAACTGCATAAATCATGCAACAAAGTTTCTGTGAGTACTTGTTCAAATTTGTAATTGAATTCACTTTGGCTGTGCTTATAACCCTTTTGTATTTGTATATTGCAAATATTTATGCAATTGAGTCTTTGTGTCATAACTGTTCTTGATGGGTGAAATTCAAACCCCACATACAAATACTTACTGAGTCCAAATTTTAAATTCACATGCGTGAATATTCTCACCAGAAATGCTTGTACACTCCTCTTTTCAGGGACCAAAAAAGCAAAAAAAGCAAAAACAAACAAACAAACAAACAAACAAAACCCATGTGATCTACGTGAGCAATCAGAATTTACCAAGATCGCTGAAACAATTTAGCCAGCTGGTGTCTCTGGGAAAAGCCTAATTGATTTCATCAGCTAAGGATCTGGACATGAAGATCCCAGCCAGTTCACTGTGAACAAACCCATAGGGTTTAAATGTTTAGCAGAAAAAGCCATTGAAAACGTATAAAAACTGAACAAATTTGAGAAGACAGTGATCAGCTCCAAGATGTTCCACGATTAGAAAATGAGACTAAATTTGTTGCATAATTACTCACTGTGAACAATTTACTCAGTTCTGTTCAGGAATACAAATTTTATTAAGATAATGTTTAAAAAAAAAATGGTACAGAGTTTAAGCATAGAAGTTTCTTGTTATCAGGGAAAAACTTACAGATTATCAAGGGGTGCGAAGTTGCTTTAAGATCAGGTGGATTAAGGAATACATAATCTGCAATATCCCTGATTGGGGGTAAATCATTGACAGGTCAAAATACAGACATGGAGATGTGAGGGTATGTTGTTCATATAATGGCTATGTTCAGGTGTGGCGTATAGTGAGTGGATATGATGATGAGGATGGATTGACCTCCTTTGATGAGATTTAATTTCAGTGAGTTTATGGTTCCAGTTCATATGGTCCAACGGACAAAGTCTCTCCGTCCCTTTCTCGTAGTCGAAGCACGATGTCACTCCGGCTCACGCCTCCTGGTACTGTCGGTGGCCGGTGACGTGTTCGATGTAGATGTCCCTGGACCATCGGATGGTGTCTGAGACCATGAGGCGCCGCATGAGCCGTGCGTACCGTTGACCAATCCTGCAGGTCCACAGCACATGCTCGTTGCAGGGGTCCCAGGCACCCAGGGCTCCGACGATCAGGGTGTCCATCTGCACCTTGTAGCCCTTCGCTGTCAGGGTGTTGGCTGGGGGCGTACTTTTCCAGCTTATGTGCTTGGGCTTCATGAAAGGCCGGGGTCCTGTTCTCAAAGGGCACCATGATGTCGATGAAGATGATCTTTTTCTGGGCCTCATCAGTGACGACGACTTCAGGTCGCAGCTGGCTGTCAGTACCTGGGATGGTGCAGTTCACTGAGACCTCCCCATGAACAGTGCAATGGCTTTCACCAAGTGGCTCTGGATGGCGTTGTGGCGCAGCTGCCAGGCTCTGGAGTGGGGTTTGCAGCTGCACATGACGTGGGGCAGGGTCCTGTTGGAGTAGCCGCACTTCCTGCAACACTTGTCTCAGTTCCCGTGGTGGATGGCTCCGTTGAGCAGGACGCAGTTGAGCTGGGCACAGTGGATGACCCGCCAGTCAGTGAAACGGGTGAAGCTACCCCAGCAAGGAAGTGGTTGCTGATGTCCCACTTGCTGGTTAACTCAAAGGCTTTACCCTGGTCCGGTTTACGCTTCAGGGTTTCCACATACAGCAAGTGGACGGCGGCCTTCAGGATCCTCTTCAGCAAGCCCTTGGCGCTCGGGGTGACGATGGTATTGTCGTCGGATCTGAACTGTGGCACCAGGACTCCCAGCTCCTGGCACTCCTCGCACCACTCCCAGCGGCAGCCGATGCGCTTCCCCAGGCAATGTGACGTTGCGAGCACGGGACCACAGTGAAGCAATGTTGTGCCCATCCCGTCCGAATTCACCATCTAGGGAGCTGCTCAGGAAGGTGGTTGGTTGGAGGGGGCTCTTCCGATCCACTTCTTTGTCATGTCACGCAGGGTGTTCGCCACGATGTTTCTTACCGTGGCGTCGGGACACGTCAGGAGGTGGAGGGCGTGGGTGATCACTGTGATGTCGCACAGGTCGCCCATGCAGGGGACATTGGCGCAGCCATGCCTGTGGGCGATGTAAACCAGCTCGTTGCTGGCTCTCTAGTGAAGGAACAGCCACTTCTTCACCAGCTGCCGGGCGATCTTGTCTGCCTTGCTGAGGGACACCTTTGCCACAACGGATCCCCTTAGGCATTTATCTTCTGCCACGGTGCCAGCAGGGAGGCGTTGATCTTGCTAACATCCTGCAAGATCTCCTGGATGGTATCCTCGGGTGTCTGCCGGACACGGAAACAAATCAGCGTGCCCAAGTGCTGGTACGACTGCCCCTCTGCCAGGGGGATGACGGGCTCACTCTGGATCTGGAACCCCGTTGCCTGCACCAAATCCCTTTTGCTGCCATCAGTGTGGAGAGTTGCGCACTTCTTTGCATTGAAGTGGAGCCCCATCCAGTTGGCAGCTCAACTGGTGGCATCTAGCATACCTTGGGGTCTCTCTGGGTCATCCGCAGTCAGGACCAGGTCATCTGCGTAAGCCAGGACGCTCACCCTCTCACTGTGAAAGTTGAAGCCATCTGTGCCATTGGAGTTCACTCACAGCAACGGCTCCATGGTGAGGTTAAAGATTATGGGGCTGAGGGGACAGCCCTGCTTTACTCTGCTCTGGATCGGGATCTCAGCGGTCTCCCCTTCAACCGAGTGGATGGTGGTGCTGCACCCCTTGTACAGCTCTCGGATCTCATGAAGGAAGTTCTCTGGCATCCCGAACTCCTGGAGTGGGGCAAAAATGTGGCGGTGGGGCATGGACCCAAAGGCATTAGCCAGGTCGAGCCACGCTACCGCACACTGCCTCCGTGCCCTTCTGGCCATTTAGATGGTGGTTTGGAGGACGAAGTTGTCTTTGTAGCATCCCTCGCAGGACATGAAGCCTTTCTGGATGGAGCTGATGGCTCCCCTGCTCACCGACCACTCCGCGATCCTCAAGGTCAGACAGCTGACATACAGCTTGTACAACGTAGAGCAGAGGGTAATGGGCCTCCAGTTGCTGGGGTCGTCCTGCTCGCCCTTCTTGTACACCAGCACCATCATGGCCTTCTTCCAGGAGCTGGAAGTCCAGCAGAACCGCTGGCACTGGTTGAAGAGCGTGGCGAGGACCCGGCAGCCAGAGTCTTGCTTTTTCAGGAGGCTGTAGGGGATACCGTCTTTCCCAGGAGCTGTGTTTTTTGTTTTTGAGAGTCTGGCCATCACTTCCTTGGGTGTAAAGTCAGTCTCCAGGACACCTGTGTTGTCAACACGGGGCAGGGGGCGGAGGCACTCTGGGCGCTGCGTGTCGTTCCAGGCTATGCGGTCAAATACATCATTAAAGTAGCTGTAGAGACGCTCAGATGGGATCGTGCAATAGGACGAAGGCCCATCTAGGATCTCCCTCATGGCCTTGGAGTGGTTCGCCCAGTACAGTTTTTGGATCCTGGAAGTCACTGTTGCATCATAGCGGCGGCTGGTGTTTCTACTTCTGACTCCCTGGTGGTGGTGTTGTGGTTCAGAGCAGGCATTCTATGGACAGGCGGGGCATTCTCCTGATTCGAACTCCTCCTGGGAGTGATTTCCGCAGACAACTCTTGGGTGAGCCTATCTACAAGGTGGTCAAAGTCGTCAAAGGAAGCTGCCTCTTGTAGCTCCTCGGTCCAGGCGGCCCTCACCATCGGCCACTGGTCCTCAGGGTCCTCGACCTCGTCCGATGCAGGTTTGAGCCTGCTGAGTGGTTGGCCTGCCATCTCTCTCGTGGGTCAGGATTCCCTTCAGTTGAGTGCTGGGTGGAATCTCTGGTGGGATCTTGGCATTGCTAGTGGTCGGAGATACGTGGTCTGGCTTGGGGGTTGCTGGGACACTGCCGGTCCTTCTACGAGTGGCTGCTGCCTGGGTGGTTGCTGCTAGAGCGTGAAATCTCCTGCAGGCAGTGTCCAGCAGGATGGACTTGGGGGCTGTACTGGTCCGTCTGGCAATGAAGGCCTGGTGCTTTGGTATGGTGGTGGAGCTGGTTCCTCCAGTGATGGCTGGAGTTTGCAGGGCGGTCTGAGGCATGGCACTGGCTCCTCTGACAGCTGGAGCTGGCAGGGCGATCTGAGGCATGGTGCTGGCTCCTCCGGCGGTTGGAGTTCACAGGGCAGTCTGAGGGGCGGTGCTGGCTCTGCTGGCGATAGGATCTTGAGCAGCTATGCGCGGTGGGGCGCTGATCCTTCTGGGGATGGGGACATGCTGGACAGGTGGTGAGGCAGCACTGAGTCGTCTCAGCATGGAGATCTGCTTGGCAATATGCGAGGGTGAGGCAGGCCTCCTGCTGGCGAGGACCTGGGTGATGTTCCCCGAGGAAGCAGGTACCTTGTCGATCGCATAATCCCGTTCCGCTGGCCTGGCGACTGGGGCAGGCTTCTTCATGGCAGCTTGCAAGGTCGGCTTTCTCTGTTGAGGCTCAGGAGCAGCAGGCCGCTGAGCAGCAGGAGATCTGGGAGCCAGGGCAGGAGACTGTGTTGTTCCCTTGAGGCGTTTCTTGCAGGCGACTTGGTGTGTCTTGCATTACTTCTGCGGGAAGGGCAGGCTGCAGAGGGCGCAGCTGAAGCAACCCATTTGCTGCAGCATCTCTTCAGGTACCTGGTGACGCCACTGAGAAGGTGGAAGCTTTGGGGTGGGGAGCAGACGGGGCAGATGAGCATGTCCACAGTGAGGGGATACTGCTGGTATGGTGTCCTCATTACCTTGCAGCGGTGTGTGTGTGTGTGTGTTCCAGCAGCATTGGCGGTATTGCTGGCTGGTTCTCCCTGCTGTGAGTAGGTGGGGTCGAGATATCCAGCTGCGTGGGCAATCCGGCAAGGTCCTGGGGTCCCTCTGGGTGGTTTCTGAGGCTGGGCAGGCATCCGGCGAGGCGCTGGTGACCCTCTGGGTGGTCTATGGAGCGATGCTGGTCCTGTCTGTGGAGATTCCTCCCTGGATGGTGTGTACAGCAGAGAGAGCACCACCAGCGTCAGGGTCCTGGGCAACTGGGGGGGGTGGGAGGTGGTCGCCTTGGAGCATCTTGCAGATGGAGAGCGGGGGGGCTGTTCGTCGTCGGCTGCTGAAGAGCAGGGGGACTTACTGTAGGTGGCTGGTGCTGCTGGAGAGCGGGGGGAGGGAGCTTTTCCCTGGCGTCTGATGGAGAGTGGAGGGGGGGCTGTCCCCCGGCAGTTTCTGGAGAGCAGGGGGGCTGTCCCTCAACTGCTGGTGCTGCTGGGGAGAGGGGGGGATGTTCCTTCTGGTTGTGATGTCCCAACAGACCGGCCTCAGGATGCAGGATCTTTCTGGAGCGGCATCTCGGGGGGGATCCTTCGAGGAGGCACTGTTCTTCCCCTTTGCGCTGCTGGTCTGCGATGTCCTGGAGGTGCCGAGAATCTTCTTCGCAGTCATTGTTCGAGAGACCTTCCATGGAGCAGCAGCAGAGGCGTTACCGGGTGCAGATGGCAGTGTCTCAGGAGCAGAGAGAGGATTTTCTTTCAAAGTAGCAGCAGCAGAATACATCTTCAAAGCATCATCGATTTTTTCAAAAATAGCAACAACAGAATCCATCTTCAGAGCAGATGTTGCAGGTGTCCATCAAAAGAAATTAAACTGATAAGGATAGGTACTATACTTGATCTTAGCTCCAAGGAGCCGAGAAGTTCTGTTCAGGAATACTACAATTGTCCTCATTCTTGGCCCTCAAACCAAGTTTCCTTAGCTGCTGCTTCCAAGAATATCACTTCAATCATGACTAATTCATTAGCTTAATCAGCTGCCCCATTCTAACACACTTAAATTTAATCATCCAGTTCCTTCATTCCTAAGTGTTTCCTCACTGGGTGGTTTAGGAACACAAACATACAGCCTATCCAAATGGCCTACTGATTACATAGTTCTGTTACACCAGGTTCTGATCTCCTTCTGTATCACCAGCTAAACAGAGTCCTATTGAGGAGTGGGGTAGCAAATTACAAGGAAACTGCAGGGTACTGCAAAGCCTAGTATCAGAGCCAATGCTAGGCAAAAGGAAACTAAGGGTATGTCTACACTACCCGCCGGATTGGCAGGCAACGATCAATCCAGCGGGGATCAATTTATCAGGTCTAATCTAGACGCGATAAATCGACCCCGAGCGCTCTCCTGTGGACTCCTGTACTCCAGCACTGTGAGAGGCACAGGCAGAGTCAACGGGGGAGCAGCAGCAGTCGACTCACCGCGGTGAAGACACCACGGTAAGTCGATCTAAGTACGTCGACTTCAGCTATGTTATTCACATAGCTGAAGTTGTGTAACTTAGATTGATCTCCCCCCCAGTGTAGACCAGGGCTAAGCAATTGCTTAGGGGTCCGAGCAGCTATTTGCTTTTTCATTAGAACTTGCCTGTTTTAGTATGGTGCATTGGGCGGAATATTCCTGCTTAGGACCCTCAATGGGCCAGCACCACCAATGCCTAATATTGGTGATATGTAGATTGCACTTTCCCCTATGAATGAATTCTGAGCTACGCTACTGTCAATCTGGAAAAAAATCATCTTTGATGTAACCCCATAGATTACAATGGAATCACATTGGGTATATATTTTGTCCCTATACAGAAAGTGCTGGTATCCTTCCTCTGCTGCTGCCTCCATTAATTGCATCTCAACAAACAGTCTATGTTTTGTTGGTTGGCCCTTTCCTCAGAAACTCCTCTGGGTCATTCCCTTTCACCCCTCCCCCCCCCCCCGGCCTACAACCCTTTTCCACACTCCAACCTCTTCAGCAGCCCTGCCAGTCTTTCTAATTTAGGCATTTATACAGGGCTCACCATTGTGGAATTGGAGTGCTTGACTTATTCTTCTTGCCCTAACCCTCATCTACCTCACACTCCAATTAACCCACCAAACCCTTCTCTAGCTCTTGCTCAGGTGTGTGTGTGTGGTGCCTCACAACAAGCCTCTTTTATATAGTAGGCGAAGGCCCAGCAGCCAGTGGAGGGAAGAAGGGAGCCACTTGCATCTGCAGCTCCCAAGTGACCTATGATTGGGTTGTAAGCTCCTCAGCCAGTCTGGGATCCATGCCTTTGTCCAATTCTGAAACCAGACAGTGAGTACTCATCTTTCTGGCCATGTCACACCCAAATGCCACTGAATGTCCATCAATATGTGTACTCCAAGCTTCCCCTCTGAAATTCTCAGGAGCACCCACCTTTTGTTACACCCTTATTTAAACACGCAGCGGGGACTTGTGCACACATGGTTGTTTGAAAATGCAGTCCCTAACCTGGGTGTGCGACTAAAATAGGCATAAGACCCTTACCTACCTTCTATGGGTGTTATAAGTCTTTGAAGTCGTGTTTTCAAAGTGCACTGAAATCCACAATACAAGGCACCATAAAATATTAAAAATAAAATCTGCTTGTGACACAGCGGATCCTTGGCAAGGGTCTCCTGTTCTTTGCAAACAGCTCCCAACTCTGACCTGACAAACTCATTACATCAAACACATCCTACAGGATATTTCTTCATGGAGAGTAACATGAATGGTATCTACACAAAGCTGATAACTTGTCAAGGTCATAATTTGTCAAGACTCAGAACCACTGTGAAATGTATCTACAGGTAATATTTAAGGAATACTGTATTGGTATTGAAAGTATACTTTATGGACTTGGAATAAAAACACTGCTCTACAGCCAAAATGCTTCTGAAATAAATGTAGTCAAACTTTACTAATTCTGGGTCACTGAGAATGAAAATGATGCTTAAAATTGTTGATTGGCTCTAGTTTTCAAGATATGCTATTCGGTCAGTATATACGATCCTTGACTTGGGAATGGCGGAGGATAAGTGAGTTATAAAGGGAAGGGATCTCAATTTAAACCAGAAATGACTAAAATACATCTTTGACAGGATCTATGAATAAATCTATGACTGGGTTTGGACAGTACTTGCTTTTTAGGCAAAACAATGAATGATGCAATCTGAAGCTGGTATTGCGTCATACATGATATGAATTGCATCATGTTATTCCTAGAAGTCATGGATGATGCAATCATAACGAAGCTTACATCACTCTGCTGAACAAATTGCCCTATATCAGCTCTAGAAATCATATAGTGTCGTGCTCTCTTATTTGTCAGTGTTTGATTTTGCAAAGGGACACATTTCTGTTTAGCCAAAGTGAGCAGAGATGCCTCGTACTTGTGTGAACGGTGCAGATAACTTCTGCTATGTTTGTGGTGAAGTGACTTCTGCATCACAAAAGCGCAGTATAACCACTGTGGGTAAGAAAGCCTATCACCTTTATTTTGGCTACAAAATTGGAGATCAGGACAAGAGGTGGGCCCCACACATATGCTGCAACACTTGTGCAACAAATCTTCACCAGTGGTTGAACAGGAAAAGGAAATCTATGCCTTTTGCAGTGCCAATGATTTGGAGAGAGCCAACAGATCATACCAGCAATTGTTACTTCTGCATGGTGCCTCCAGTTGGGAAAGGTGTGTCAAAGAAGAAAAAGTGGACTGTGCATTATCCAAACATTCCATCAGCTATACGCCAAGTACCCCACGGAGAAGGACTGCCGGTTCCTGATGCACCAGAATCATTCTCACTTGAGTCAGACGAGGAAGAGGAAGAGGATGAAACTTCTGGTCCTGAACCATCAATGTCACAGGACCCACATTTTCTCCCATCCTCCTCCTCTGAACCACACCTCATAACACAAGGTGAACTGAATGACCTTGTCAGGGATTTGGAACTACCCAAGAGTAAGGCAGAGCTGTTGGGCTCCAGACTACAGCAGTGGAATCTCCTGGCAGGTGATGTTAGGGTTTCCATGTTCCATGACCGTCAAAAGGATCTTGTTCCATTCTTCTTCATGGAAGGTGATCTTGTAGCCTGCAACAACATCGATGGTGTGGTGGCAGCCCTCAACTTCGTTCACGATCCAGATGAGTGGAGACTGTTCATTGATTCATCGAAGACGAGTCTTAAAGCTGTTTTACTGCATAATGGCAATGTTTTGCCATCAATTCCAGTTGATCATGCAGTCCATAGGAAGGAAACCTATGACAACATGAATCAACTTTTGAGGTGCATAAACTATGATCAACATCAGTGGCAGCTTTGTGGCGATTTGAAGGTTGTTGCTCTCTTGCTTGGTCTGCAGACTGGATACACAAAGTACTGCTGTTTTCTCTGCCAATGGGATAGTCGTGCAAGAGATTCCCACTACATCAAGAAAGATTGGCCAGTCCGACAGTCATTGGAGCCTGGGAGGAAAAGTGTTCAGCATCCACCACTGGTTGAATCAAGGACAATTTTGTTACCACCCTTACACATCAAGCTGGGTCTGATGAAGAACTTTGTCAAGGCCATTGACAAAACACAAACAGCTTTCAAATACTTCCGTGGAAAATTTCCAAGGTTAAGTGAAGCTAAGATAAAGGAAGGTGTCTTTGTTGGTCCTCAGATTCGTGAACTTCTTCGAGATGATGCATTTGACCATGCACTGCGTGGCAAGGAAAAGACGGCATGGAAAGCCTTCCAGTTAGGGGCAATCAATTTTCTCGGAAACAACAAGGCAGACAACTACAGGTTGTTGGTGGAAAACCTCCTCAAGGCATACAAAATCCTTGGTTGCAACATGTCATTAAAGATACATTTTTTGCACTCTCATCTAGATTTTTTCCACCGAACTGCAGAGCAGTGAGCGACGAGCACGGCGAGCGATTTCACTAGGACATTGCAACAATGGAGAAACGCTATCAGGGCAAATGGAGCCCATCAATGCTTGCAGACTATTGCTGGACAGTGACAAGAGATGCTCCATTTAATGAATACAAGAGACAAGCCAAGAAGCGCTGAGTAGACACTGAATAGGACTAAACTATGTACATAATAGTTTTTTGCCTTTTGTTTCATAATAAATTTTATTTATATAACCCTTTTGCTGATTTTTAAAGTGTTACATAAACAGGACAGGTGAAATATTATCATGTAAAGCAACCATAAACACATGAAAAGACCTAGGTTTACAATTTATGATTAAAACTCTACTATCTACACAATATACATAGACCTAAAATGTAAAAACTTAAATATCTTAGAAACAGTAGCCAATCAGTTGTTTTAATTGTCATATTTGAATTCAGCACATCAAAATACATAATAAATAGCACATTTTATCTCTGAAGCAGACGACTTTTCAAAAATTGTAGACCAGTGAAATTAGTCACCAGGGTAATGTGTCTCAGGAATTACCCATTCAATTAAGAGGGTTTCATCCCCCTGTCCTTGGAGATCCAGTGAGGTAATGTAAGGTTCTATTGTCTGCCTTTGCAACATCCCAGCAACAGTCAATTGAAAACCATCAAAGACAACTGCAAACAATCAAAACCATATGAAGGTGAAAAGGAACATTATACATTAGAAGCAAGAGGAAGACCAAAGACAGGGTAGGCCCACTGCTCAGTGAAGAGGGAGACACAGTAACAGAAAACTTGGAAATGGCAGAGATGCTTAATGACTTCTTTGTTTCGGTCTTCATCGAGAAGTCTGAAGGAATGCCTAACCTAGTGAATGCTAATGGGAAGGGGGTAGGTTTAGCAGATAAAATAAAAAAAGAACAAGTTAAAAATCACTTAGAAAAGTTAGATGCCTGCAAGTCACCAGGGCCTGATGAAATGCATCCTAGAATACTCAAGGAGCTAATAGAGGAGGTATCTGAGCCTCTAGC
Organism: Emys orbicularis; assembly: GCF_028017835.1. Classification (NCBI taxonomy): domain Eukaryota; kingdom Metazoa; phylum Chordata; order Testudines; family Emydidae; genus Emys; species Emys orbicularis. Next base: position 128,227,032 of record NC_088684.1, read on the forward strand.
TATTATCTTTGGAAAATCATGGGAGACGGGAGAGATTCCAGAAGACTGGAAAAGGGCAAATATAGTGCCCATCTATAAAAAGGGAAATAAAAACAACCCAGGAAACTACAGACCAGTTAGTTTAACTTCTGTGCTAGGGAAGATAATGGAGCAAGTAATTAAGGAAATCATCTGCAAACACTTGGAAGGTGGTAAGGTGATAGGGAATAGCCAGCACGGATTTGTAAAGAACAAATCATGTCAAACCAAACGGGTAGCTTTCTTTGATAGGATAACGAGTCTTGTGGATAAGGGAGAAGAGGTGGATGTGGTACACCTAGACTTTAGTAAGGCATTTGATACGGTCTCGCATGATATTCTTATCGATAAACTAGGAAAATACAATTTAGATGGGGCTACTATAAGGTGGGTGCATAACTGGCTGATAACCATACTCAGAGAGTTGTTATTAATGGTTCCCAATCCTGCTGGAAAGGCATAACAAGTGGGGTTCCTCAGGGGTCTGTTTTGGGACCGGCTCTGTTCAATATCTTCATTAACGACTTAGATATTGGCATAGAAAGTAAGCTTATTAAGTTTGCGGATGATACCAAACTGGGAGGGATTGCAACTGCTTTGGAGGACAGGGTCATAATTCAAAATGATCTGGACAAATTGGAGAAATGGTCTGAGTTAAACAGGATGAAGTTTAACAAAGACAAATGCAAAGTGCTCCACTTAGGAAGGAAAAATCAGTTTCACACATACAGAATGGGAAGAGACTGTCTAGGAAGGAGTACGGCAGAAAGGAATCTAGGGGTTATAGTGGACCAAAAGCTAAATATGAGTCAACAGTGTGATGCTGTTGCAAAAAAAGCAAACATGATTCTGGGATGTATTAACAGGTGTGTTGTAAGCAAGACATGAGAAGTCATTCTTCCGCTCTACTCTGCTCTGGTTAGGCCTCAGCTGGAGTATTGTGTTCAGTTCTGGGCACCGCATTTCAAGAAAGATGTGGAGAAATTGGAGAGGGTCCAGAGAAGAGCAACAAGAATGATTAAAGGTCTTGAGAACATGACCTATGAAGGAAGGCTGAAAGAACAGGGTTTGTTTAGTTTCGAAAAGAGAAGACTGAGAGGGGACATGATAGCAGTTTTCAGGTATCTAAAAGGGTGTCATAAGGAGGAGGGAGAAAACTTGTTCACCTTAGCCTCTAAGGATAGAACAAGAAGCAATGGGCTTAAACTGCAGCAAGGGAGGTCTAGGTTGGACATTAGGAAAAAGTTCCTAACTGTCAGGGTGGTTAAACACTGGAATAAATTGCCTAGGGAGGTTGTGGAATCTTCATCTCTGGAGATATTTAAGAGTAGGTTAGATAAATGTCTAACAGGGATGGTCTAGACAGTATTTGGTCCTGCCATGCGGGCAGGGGACTGGACTCGATGACCTCTCGAGGTCCCTTCCAGTCCTAGAATCTATGAATCTATGCATCATAGCAAGCAGAAGGTCACTCTGACTATGAATAAAGACAAAAGACTGTTTCAGTTTAACAGCACGTAGGGAAAGGGATTCTGGATTTATTCACTGAGTAAACCCTTTAAGAAGCAGGGCAGGGGAGGGAGGGAGTTCATAAACATTTGGATCCTGGTTCTATATGAAACCAGACAGGTCTGCAATGGACTAAACTTTGTGGGGGAAACTTACTTTATTAGATAGGAGGGGTAACTATTGATAAATGTAGACCCAGGTTTGCATTTTATGATTTTGTTATGTGTTGTAACCAGTTGTATCCACCACTTTCTCTTGCTTCTCGTTAAACCTTTATTCTTTCTTAAATAAACCTACTTTTGGTTTATTATAAGTGCTTGCAAATGCTGTGTGGTTTACAGGGAATGGTGGTTTAAGTTAAAGCTGATTAATTGGGGTACACTGCACCTTTGGATGCAGAGGATCTGGAATATCTGTGAGCATCCAGTTTCAGGGGCTGGATATCACAGGTGAACTATTCAAAGGGACTCAGACATTGGGGTGGGATAGAGGGTTCAGTGGTACCCCAGTTCCAGATCCTAGGGATCCCATCACAGTAGCTATCCCACAGTTCAACTAGCCACAGAGGTTTTTGGGATGGGCTTGCAATGCCTCATGGGACCAAAACTTTGTCACAGGGGAATAGGAACATGGCTTCAACTTCCCATGATGCAGTTTCCTCTCTCCCTCCCTCCCCCAATATCTATGGCAAACATGTTTTTTCACACTTTTTTTTTAAAAAGCCTGGCTTAGCTGTGCATAGGCTATAGCCCAAGAAGCACAGACCCTGCTCAACTGTGCATTCTTGTTGTGAACATTACAAACACCTCCTGCCTTATCCTGCAGTGTTTCCAGACCTGAGACAGGAGCTGCCGTGCAGAATATTGCGATATCATGCAAGCAGCCCTGCTGCAAGCCATAGAATGAAACAATTCCCAGTTGCTACTGACAGTCACACAGCAGCTGAACAGGTTGGAGTGCCACTTCTTGTCCCAGGAAACAACCATTGACTGGTGGGATTACATCATTATGCAGCTGTGGGATGACAAGCAGTGGCTGCAGAACTTTCACATGCAGAAGGCCACTTTCCAGGAACTTTGTGCAGCGCTTTCCTCAGCCCTGAAATGCAGCAACACTAAAATGAGACCTGGAGAAGTGAGTGGCAATCGCTTTGTGGAAGCTTGCAATGCCAGACTGCTACCGGTCAGAGGGGAATCAATTCTGAGTTGGTAAATCCACCGTGGGAGCTGTTGTGATCCAAGTGTGCAGGGCCATTAATCATAGACTCATAGACTCATAGACTTTAAGGTCAGAAGGGACCAATATGGTCATCTAGTCTGACCTCTCGCATGATGCAGGCCACAAAAGCTGACCCACCCACAACAGAATCTTCCAGCCTGCGACCCCTGCCCTATGCTGCGGAGGAAGGCGAAAAACCTCCAGGGCCTCTGCCAATCTACCCTGGAGGAAAATTCCTTCCCGACCCCAAATATGGCGATCAGCAGAACCCCGAGCATACAGGCAAGATTCTACAGCCGGACCCTCATTTTACCCGCGATGGCACGTTAATGCCTAATTGACTAAAATCACGTTATCCCATCAAACCATTCCCTCCATAAATTTATCAAGCCTAATCTTGAAGCCAGAGAGGTCCTTCGCCCCCACCGTTTCCCTCGGAAGGCTGTTCCAAAATTTCACCTCTCTGACGGTTAGAAACCTTCGTCTAATTTCAAGCCTAAACTTCCCCACGGCCAGTTTATATCCATTCGTTCTCGTGTCCACAATCAACTTCTGCAAAGAATGGTAGTGACTCTGGGCAAAGTGCAAGACATAGTGGATGGTTTTGCTGAGATGGGGTTCCTTAACTGCAGTGGAGTGATTGATGGCACACATATACCTATCTTGGCATCAGACCACCTTGCCAAAGAGTACATAAACAAAAGGGGTACTTTTCAATGGTGTTGCAAGTGCTGGTGGATCCCAGGGGGCATTTCATAAACATTGACATTGGATGGTCAGGAAAGGTGCATCATGCCCACATCTTTAGGAACACAGGCCTGTTCAGAAAGCTGTGATCAGGGACTCTCTCTTCAGTTCACAAAATAACCATTGATGATGTTGAAATGCCAATAGTGATCCTGAGAGACCCAGCTTAACCCTTGCTCCCAAGGCTCATGAAGCCATACACCAGCCACCTCGACATCAGTAAGGAGCGGTTCAACAATAGGCTAAGCAAGTGCAGAATGGTGGTGGAATATGCTTTGGGATGTTTAAAGGGTCACTGGCAGTTTGGTTACTAGGTCAGATCCCAGTAAAAGCAATATCCCCATTTTTATTGCTGCCTGCTGTGTACTCCATAATATCCATGAAGCAAAAGGAGAGAGTTTCTGCAGGGGTTGGCATGGATGCGGTTAGGCTGGCAGCTAATTTTGAGCAGCCAGATCCCAGGCAATAAGAAGAGCCCAGCAAGGAGCTTTGTGTCTCCAGGAGGCTTTGAAAACCCATTTCACTAATGAGCCAAAGTAATGTGCGTTGTGCTTCCCATACCATCCCCTCCATTGCCTCAGTTTCCCTGAACTTCCTGCCTCCCTCCCCACCCCCAACCCTCATGCTTGGAATAAATAAAGAATATTTCATCCTTGAAACATTGACTTTTATTGCACAAACATAAAGAAACTGAAAGAACAGGAAAATAATTTAACCTTGGCCAAATGTTGTGATAAAATAGGGAGGGGAGAAACCAAGTCAGCTTCTCTATGAAACCACAGAAGTCATTTCAATCAAAGGGCTTTTGTTCTTAGTATCCTCCCCTGGTATTGAGTGGAAGGAATAATACACCTTCCCTCCCACCCCCCACCTCCTGGAACATTTGGGGAAGAGGGATTGGGAACAGGTCAATGTTTGCAGGCCATTGGGTGGGGGCAACAGAGGGAGCCTAGCCTCAAGCTGTTTTTCTTGAAGCTCAACCACATGCCTCAACCTGTCTGATTGGTCCTTCATAATCTGCAGCATCTCATCCTGTGTGGCACACTCATGCTCTGGGGATCCTCTCCTGCTTTCCATGTCCATGTCCAGTTTTTCAGACAATGAGATCATCCAGGCTCTGAGTTCCGTATCAGCAGTCCCGGAGGTGTTCATTATCTTGTTAAACATGTCATCACACATTCTCTTTTCCCCCCCATCTTCTAATCTGCTATAGCATCTCTGTTGGTGTGGAAGTTGTGCTCAAGGCCAAGTTTTCCACTGTAACGCATGCAAAGCACAAGGCAACCATGGTCAGTGCATACTCTGGGTCAAGTGCAAGGTTACTATTTAAAAAAATACTCCCCTTATTACACTCAATTGCAAGCCAGAACATAATCAGTATCCCTAGCTATTCAACGAACCACTTCCAGCCATGGTGAGTATGGCCCAGTGGCATGGGTGATGGGCCTTGTGCTGCAACTTGTGGGAAACCTGCATCGGGAGCACAGATGGGCAGGTGGGCAATGTCCCCTCCCCCTAGCAACATGGACATTTCTCTGAGACCAGGGACCAGCTTTAACCATCCGAAATTACAGTCTTTGTCCGAGGTGGCTCTGAGGGTGGGTGCAGCCACGAGAGAACACAGGAATGCCCTGCTCCTTCCATTAACACTGCTGGTAGCAGTCGCCCTGGGCATGCAGATTCTGAGGTCAATGCCAATCCCTGCCACCCAAATCACTGGCATGTTAGGGAAACCGAGGTTGAGGGACTTGGAAATCACCATGAATGGAGGAATTACATGCTCTATTGTTTTCACTGTGAGCACTTGTAATGAAAATTTCCATCATCTCCCCTAGGTGGCCCTATGTGATATCAGTCTCCTGAGGTTAGCAGAGGTGGCAAGGGAGCAGAGGCTGCAAGCGTCTGGGTACAGACCTGATCCTTATGCTGCTATGCTGTGTACTGCAATGATGCCAGCATAGATAATACTCGACTGATATGGGAAAATGTCCTACCATCATGGAACAAATAAGGCAGCCCTCCCCAGAAAACTTCTGCAAAGGATTGCAGAGTACCTCCATGAAAGTTTCCTGGAGATCACACATAAATAGTTTTCCAGGGGTCACCCTGTGAATAGCTGGAGTGGCCACTCGGAAACAGATACCACTGCACCTCACCTTTTCTTCATATTAAAAATAAAATATAAGAGCATGTAACCCCTGCAGTTTGACTGGAATAGCATACTCACCAGAGGTACCTTTCCCGGCACCACATTGGCCACAATGCGGTCCTGTGACTGGATGAACTGCTCCAGGATTAAAAATAGTTCCTGGCTGTCAGGAAGAATAGATCCCCTGCTTGCCTGTCTCCCATTCTCCTCCTTCTCCTCCTCCTCGTCTTCCTCATCCAGAATGTCCTCCTTGTTGTTGCTTGAGGTGGCCTGGGACTCCGAATTCTGGGAGGTATCCATGCTGCATTTGGGGATAGTGGTGGGGTCGCCACCAAGAATCGTATGCAGCTCATTGTAAAAGTGGCATGTCTGCAGAACCAGAACAATTGTTCACCTCCATTGTCTTCTGTTACACCTGCTGAAGTTTCTTTGATTTTCATGCGGCACTAGTACATGTCCCTGGTGGAGCCCTTCTCCCCCATGACCCACACAATCTCTTTGTAGATGTCTACGTTTCTTTGGCTGGATTGGAGCTGTGGCTGCACAGACTCTTCTCAGCACAGACCAATAAGTTCTACCATCGCCTGTGTACTCCAGGCTGGAGAACATTTGGGGTGTTGAGTCACCATGATCCGCTGGGCTGGTGAGCTCTCCAGGCTAATCAAACAGGAAATGGAAATTCAAAAGTTTCTGGGGCTTTAACAGGGGAGGGGCTGTTTTCTGTGTACCTGGCTGTGCAGTGGAGTTGAAAATTATTTGCAATGTGGTCACAGCGGAGCATTGTGGGACACCTCCTGGAGGCCAATTCAGTCAATGTACACAACGCTGCATCTACACTGCCTCTTTTGACCCATCAGCATCGAATTAATGTTACAAGCAAGTTAGGTCGGCAGAAGGGACCTGGTAGTGTAGACGCATACATTATTAGGTTGACGGAAGCTGCCTTACATCAACCTAAGTTTGTAGTGTAGACCAGGCCTGAGTGTCTGAAGGGCTGGCAGCATCAGGGAGCTGACATCCACAAGAAATACTCCCTCTCACTGGAGACAAGTGGTAACACACAGTCCTGGGTACCCTTGGAACTGTCATGCTGCTTTCCATATTTTAATGTCCTTCTATATGTCCTTAAAAAAGAGAATCTCCTTCCAATATAGTGCCTGATTCTTATCTCACTTACACCAATATTAATTGGAAACAACTCCATGGAAATTAGTGTAGCTTCATTGATGTAAAACTCTTGTTGGCGAGATGAGAATCAAGCACCACACATATACTATATAAATCAGCAACAACAACAAAATGTTAAACACTTTCCTTCTGCCCTGGTCTTTAAAAAAAGCCACATTTGTCACGTTTTGTAAAGAGGCAAAAGGAGAATTCAATGAGCAAAAGCCAGCTCAACAGAGCAGTCCATAAATTTGGATCTACTTTTCCAAGATGTTTAGTTTATGTTCTAGTGGTAACTATAAACTAAGAAAACAGGAAAACATAAAGAAGTTATTTCCACATCATTTACAGTTTGCTGTTTTATTGATTTTTTCACACATTTCATTTGGGCCATTTGTTTTCTATTTTGAAAGGAAAAGCAGTCTAAACATAATTAATTTTACTAAGGCTTTTGCATTTTGTCAGCTAGTCAGTATTATATTAATTTTGGTGCAAGTGCTGCAGAAAGCAAAGGTATAGGGCCAAATCTCGGTTACTTTATTCATACAATCAGTCTCATTATAATGGAGCTATTAGCATAAGTAAAGCCAGCAAAATTTTGGCCTTTTACAGCTGCCAGAATGTTTTTTTTCCATTGCAGATCTTTTCAGATTTTTTCCCATTTTCAAAAGCAATGATTTAAGATCATATTCACACCATTTTGCTCAAACCAGTTATTTTATTCTATTGGACATTTGTTGGGAATCATCATGTTTTTAATGGGTGTTTTCACTGTAGCCATTGAATTAAAATGTACTAAAATAAATATTTTTATTCAGTGCAAGCAAATTCACATTTTACTGATGTGTGTGTTTTTATTTAATGTATTTATTATTTTTTGCTTTATTAGCTGCTGAATCAGGGCCAAGTCCATCCAAATCTGCACTGTCTGGGCAGCAGAGCCTAGCCAGATATGCTTGTCTGTTAATAGAGACATCTTGCAATTGCAGGGCAGGATGCCATTCAAGAGGTCTGCTGAATGTGCTGCGGGACATTGTTTGCTGCTCCTATTTGTTCAAGATCAATGTGCTCACTGCGATTGGTGCTTTACACTTGCACATGCTTCGCCTTTGTATATATGCAAATATATAGCTTTCATGTTTATATATTTACTGTCCTTTCTGTGAAAATAATAAATTCATTTTTTTAATGGTATGAGGCCTCTTACACTTGACATAGCTTAGGGCCTCAGAATGTCATAATCCGGCCCTGTCTAGAAGCACCACACTGCTTTCACAGAACAATGTGGTTTTTCATTATCACATAATGAACAGTGATGAATGTGGCCCTGTTATTGTTATAGCATTGTGACAGGCATGGTTGCTGTGTACTGAGAAACTATACATAGGAAAGGCATACCTGGCGATGGGTATGTGCAAGAGGGGAGGTGTGTAGAATGGCCACAGTGTGGAAGGATCAGCTGTATCCCCAGGAGCTGTGATTGATAAAGGATTGAGCAGAACAGGGAGCTGGCCCTGTAGTACTGGGGGGAAATATCACTTCTGACTTCCTACGGCCAGGCAGCCTCCCCACTGGAGGGAAGGAATGTCACTCCACAGCAGGCATAACTAATTGACCCAGAGTGAATAAGATGTCCTGCTGTCAATTGACTAGCCCAGGATAGGGCTAGAAAGAACATACAAGATGAGGCCTGAGCACATGTTGATGTTTGTTGCTGCGTCTGTGAATGGAAGGAGCAGACCTGGGGATCAGGGACTGGCAGCCAGAATGTGGGGGAAGAGGATTGGCCCAAGTATTAGGCCAGAAGCAGCTTAGATCCAGCTGATGAGTTCTGCTGACCATCAGAGTGACCACAGGGACTGATTCCAGGCAACATAGCAGTGGCCAGGAGTCCATTCTCCAAACTTGCACTGAGTCCATGCACCAGTGACCAGCACAAGGGTTTGGGGGGCTGTTTGGACTGTTAATTGGTTCAAAGAGCACTATCCTGTACAATTAGGCATCAGGGTCTGGATACATTGGACTATTGGTGGAGTGTTTATATGCCTTACCATAGCCCATCCCCTTTGAATTGTCCCAGGTACTGACTGAGGGATAGGCTCTGCTCAGCAGAAAGGGCTTTTCATTGACAAGCAATATTTGTTTCTGGGATCTGTTCCTGCTTCCTGAAGTTTGTGGAAGTAAACTAAAGGGTTTGGGCCTAGACAGAGGCAACTGGAGTTTCCTCAGGCATGTGGCTTGGGATCTGGGATCCACTTAACCAGCTCTGGTGTGCTCTCACCACATAAGTACCCACACTTAACAGCCAAATATAAAATCATGGACTGCCAAACCGATCATATTCCACTGTAAACCATCCTGGAGCACTGTCATGGATGGGTATAAACTGTTCAGGAAGGACAGGTGGGGTGGGGGGGAGAAAGGTGGTGGAGTTGCACTGTATGTAAGAGATCTGTATGATTACTCAGAGCTCCACTTTGAAACTGGAGAAAAGCCTGTTGAGAGTCTTTGGGTTAAGTTTAGAGGCAAGAGTAACAAGGATGATGTTGTGGTGGGTGTCTGCTATAAACCACCAGACCAGTAGGATGAGGTAGACGAGGCTTTCTTTGGACAAACAGAAGTTTCCAGATCACAGGCCCTGGTTCTCATAGGGGACTTCAATCACCCTGACATCTGCTGGGAGAGCAATACAGCAGTGCACAGACAATCCAGGACGTTTTTGGAGAGTGTTGGGGACAACTTCTTGGTGCAATTGCTGGAGGAACCAACTAGGGGCTGTGCTCTTCTTGACCTCCTGCTCACAAACAGGGAAGAATTTGTAGGGTAAGTAGAAGTGGGCAGCAGTGACCATGAGATGGTCGAGTTCAGGATCCTGACAAAAGGAAGAAAGAAAGGAGAGCAGAAAAATATGGACCCTGGACTTCAGAAAAGCAGACTTTGACTCCCTAGGAGGCTAATATGAAGGGGGAAAGAGTCCAGGAGTGCTGATTGTATTTTAAGAAGCCTTATTGAGGGCGCAGGAACAAACCACCCCAATGTGCTGAGAGAATAGCAATTATGGCAGGCGACCAGCTTGGCTTAACAGAGAAATCTTTGGTGAGCTTAAACACAAAAAGAAAGCTTACAAGAAGTGGAAACTTGGACAAATGACTAGGGAGGAGTATAAAAATATTGCTTGAGCATGCAGGGGTGTAATTAAGAAGGCCAAAGCACAATTGGAGTTGCAGTTAACAAGGGATATGAAGGGTAACAAGAAGGGTTTCTACAGGAATGTTAGCAACAAGAAGAAGGTCAGGGGAAGTGTGGGACCCTTAGTGAATGTGGGAGGCAACCTAGTGACAGATGATGTGGAAAAAGCTGAAGTACTCAATGCTTTTTTTTGCCTCGGTCTTCACAGACAAGGTCAGCTCCCAGATTGCTGCAGTGGGCAGCGCAGTACGGGGAGGTGGCGAGCAGTCCTCAGTGGTGAAAAAACAGGTTAAGGACTATTTAGAAAAGCTGGATATGCACAAGTCCATGGGCCCGGATCTAATGCATCTGAGGCTGTTGAGGGAGTTGGCTGATGTGATTGCAGAGGCATTGGCCATTATCTTTGAAAACTCATGGCGATCGGGGGAGGTCCCGGACTACTGGAAAAAGGCAAATATAGTGTCCATCTTTAAAAAAGGGAAGAAAGAGAATCCAGGGAACTTACAGACTATTCAGCTTCATGTCAGTCCCTGGAAAAAACATGGAGCAATTCCTCAAAAAAATCCATTTTGAAGCACTTGGAGGAGAGGAAAGTGATAAGGAACAGTCAACATGGATTCATCAATGGCAAGTCATGCCTGACCAACCTGATTGCCTTCTATGATGAGATAACTGGCTCTGTGAATATGGGGAAAACGGTGGGTTGGATGAATGGACCATAACATGGATAGAAAGCTGGCTAGATTATCGGGCTCAATGGGTAGTGATCAACAGCTCGATGAATAGTTGGCAGCCGGTATCAAGCGGAGAGTGCCCCAGGGGTCGGTCCTGGGGCCAGTTTTGTTCAACATCTTCATTAATGATCCGGATGATGGGATGGATTGCACCCTCTGCAAGTTTGTGGATGACACTAAGCTGGGGGGAGAGGTAGGTACTCTGGAGGGTATGGATAGGGTCCAGAGTGAGCTAGACAAATTGGAGGATTGGGCCAAAAGAAATCTGATGAGGTTCAACAAGGACAAGTGCAGAGTGTAGGACAGAAGAATCCCATGCACTGCTACAGGCTGGGGACCAACTGGCTAAGCAGCAATTCTGCAGAAAAGGACCTGGGGATTACAGTAGACGAGAACCTGGATATGAGTCAACAGCATGCCCTTGTGGACAGGAACGCTAACGGCATATTGGGCTGCATTAGTAGGAGCACTGCCAGCAGATTGAGGGAAGTGATTATCCCCCTCTATTCAGCTCTAGTGAGACCACATCTGGAGTATTTTGTCCAGTTTTGGGCCCCCCACTACAGAAAGGATGTGGACAAATTGGAGAGAGTCCAGCGGAGGGCAACAAATATGATATGGGGACTGGGGCACATGACTTATGAGGAGAGGCTGAGGAAACTGGGCTTATTTAATCTGCAGAAGAGAAGAGTGAGGGGGGATTTGATAGCAGCCTTCAGTTACCTAAAGGGGGATTCCAAAGAGGATGGAGCTTGGCTGTTCTCAGTAGTCGCAGATGACAGAACAAGGAGCAATGGTCTCAAATTGCAGTGGGGGAGGTCTTGGTTGGATATTAGGAAAACTCTTTTACTAGGAGGGTTGTGAAGCACTGGAATGGGTTATCTCAGGAGATGGTGGAATCTCTATACTTAGAGGTTTTTAAAGCCTGGCTTGACAAATCCCTGGCTGGGATGATTTAGTTGGGGTTGGTTCTGCTTTGAGCAGGGGGTTGGACTAGATGACCTCCTGAGGTCTCTTCCAACCCTAGTCTTCTAAGATTCTATGCTTCTAGGAGTCTCTCTCTCTCTCTCTAACTAATATCAGAAAATAGGTGTATCTTACCTCCCTTTTCTATCTTGAGAACAAGAGTTGTTCTCCTCCTGAGTTGTAGCCTCAGTAATCTAAGTCTGAGGACTGATGCTGCTAGTCACACTACTCTCTAATTCTTCACTTGTAATTAACTATAATTACCCTAGTTGGAATTTATTCAGGATGCCTTGGATAACAGCCTTACCCTTTTGAAAAATGCCACAGCATGTGTAATGGCCATAGCGGTCCAGGTTTCATTTTCCCATAATGTTGTGAGGAGGCTATATCACTTGTGAGAATCTTCTTCTTTGGCTATCCCTCAATGCAAGGATAATGTCTGCCAAGGGGGTTAATTGGTGGGTTTTTAAGTGGCTGAGGAGCCCAATTTGTACTCTGCAGTTTTTCCCCACAGAAGTGACAGGCGTAATCTTGGAGACATAGTTGTTGGCTGGACTGTTGTGCCCTTTCTTTCCTCCTTTGTCACTTCTCTGTCTCATGAGCACGTCTGTTCTCCTCAAAGTGATCTGTGGCTTGGTTTATGGTGTGGTGCCACGGTGTTCTGTTCCACACCGAGTCCTCCCAGTTTGCTGGATTGATGCCTCCCTTCTTAAGGTGTGCTTTCGGTATGTCTTTGAAGTGCTTCCATTGCCCTCTGTGAGCCCTTCTTCCCTGATTTAATTGAGAGAAGATTACTTGCTTTGGGAGGTGAGTGTCAGGCATATGTACACAGTGGGTAGCCCAGTGGAGTTTGTGTTTCATGACCAGAGCTTCTATACTGCTGATGTTGGCTGCAGAGAGAACACTGATGTTAGTGTGTCCGTCTTCCCAGATGATCCTGAGAATCCTCCTGAGGCAATGCTGTTGGAACCACTCCAGCTGCTTGAAATGTCGTCTATAGGTTACCCAGGTCTCACACCCATAGAGACGGGTAGGGATGACAACTGCCTTGTAAACCAAGTTCTTCATGCCTGTTTGCAGATCCCTATCACTGAAGACTCATTTGAGTAGTTTCTGTGTCAATGCTCGCTGTTTGGGAGAGGTGGCTGCCAAGGTATGGAAAATGGTCCACATTTTCCAGGGGTTTTCCATTGATGGTGATTTGTGGAGTACGAAGAGTAGTTTGTGCAGGTGTGGGCTGGTAGAGTACCTTGGTTTTCCTGATGTTGAGAGAGAGAGACCCAGGCTGTGCTAGGCATCTGCAAAAAGATTTAGAGTACTTTGCAGGATGGCCTCTGTGTGTGTGAGAATGACACAATTATCTGCATACTGAAGGTCAGTGATGCCAATTCTCATGATCTTAGATTTAGTTTGGAAACATCGGAGATTGAGGAGTTGACTATTCATACAATACTTATCCGTGACCGCCTTCCTGACGGAATCAGGATTGAGAATCAGAATCACGGCCAGGTAAATGGAGAAGAGTGTTGGTGCAATCACACAGCCCTGCTTGACACCAGTGCAAATGATTAATGGGTTGGTCTCTGAGCCATTGCACAGAATGGTGGCAGTCATCCCATCATGGAGTAGTCTGATGTTGGAAATGAATTTCTGTGGACAGCCAAACCTACACAGCACCTTCCATAGGGCATCATGATTGATGGAGTCAAAAGCCTTGGTTAGATCGATAAATGCCATGAACAGTTCCTGGTGTTTTTCTCTGACTTTTCCTGAACCTGTTGTGCCATGAAGATCATGTCAGTTGTGCCCAGCCTGAAACCACACTGTGATTCAGGGAGGCGTTCCTCAGCAGTGGGAAGAAGGTGGTTTAGTAGGCTCCTGGCAAGGATCTTCCCTGCAATGGAGAGGAAGGCAACACCTCTAGTTCCCGCACAAAGATTTGTCCCCTTTCTTGAATATTGTAACAATGTTGACATTCTTAAAGTCAGGTGGAATTTCTTCGAAGGTCCAGATTTTGCCAAGAAGTTGGCAAAATTTGTGCTGGAGCATTGTTCCACCAGCTTTAAAAAACTCAGCTGGTATGCCATCTGGGCCTGGTGCCTTGTGATTTTTTTGTCTGGGTGATGGCATGCCGGACTTCCTCAGAAGATGGGGGATCAGCGAGGTGTTCCATTGCTGAGCATTCTGGAATAGACTCAAAGTTGTCTTCAGAGACCATGTATTCGCGGTTTAGTAGGCTTTCAAAGTGTTCCTTCTAGTGTTGTTTAATGGCCACATTGTCCCTGAGGAGGGTGGAGCCATCCTGGGAACGTAAGGGGGTGGGGACTTTGAGGTTTCACCCATATAAAGCTTTTGTTGCTTGAAAGAAGCTTCTCATGTCATCCTGGCCTATGAAACCCTGGATCTCAGAGGTCTTCTCTTGCCACCATTCGTTTTTGATGTCACATAGCCTTCTTCAGACTTCAGCTTTGAGCAGGTGATAAGCCTCAGGTTTTTGTTCATTAGAGGAATCATTTTGCCAGTTGCAGAATGAAGTTATTTTCTGTTGAATTAATGCTAGGATTTCCTCATTGTTTTCATCAAGCTAGTCTTGGTGCCAATGAGTGGAATATTCTATAATTTCAGCACATGCACTGTGAATGCATTTGTATTTTTAAGTTTATCCCAGTGCTCTTGAATATCAATGATGTTATGAGGCAAGTTAGAGAGTTTCTCAGGTAGGTCTTGCTGGAATGTCTCACAGCTGGCTTGGTCTTGAAGTGCTTTGACATTGTACCGCTTATACTTAGTCTTTGGGTGTTTGCAGTGTAGTGGAGTGAGCTGCAGGTACATGACTGATCTATTCAGCAGTGGTCTGTACCTCTCATGGCTCATGTTATACGAACATCGGCGTAATCTCAGGCTCTGACTATAACATAGTGAAAGAGGTGCCACTGTTTGGACCAAAGATGTTTCCAAGTGGTCTTCAATTTGTTACTCTGTCTAAAGATGGTATTTGTGATGAGCAGGTCATGCTCCACACATTTCCTGAGGAGGAGAATACCATTGGGGTTTATATTTCCCACCCCTTCTTTGCCTATTGTGCCACTCCAGAGTTGGGAGTCCCATCCGACACTGGCACTGAAATCTCCCAGTAAGATGAGTTTGTCAGTGTGGCTGTGAGGAATGCATCTAGAGTGCTATAAAACTGCTCCTTATTGTTTTCCTCATCATCAGGTGTTGGGGGTATGCACTGTGGCATATTGGTTGTTGCTGAGATTGAGCTGAAGAGTCATGAGACACTCATTGATCCCCACAGGAAGCTCCAAAAGCTGACTGGTGATCTTATTTTTGATGGCAAAGCCAATGCCGTGAATATGTCTCTCCTCAGGTGGCTTTCCTTTAGAAAAGAAGGTGTAACCACCTCCATCCTCTTTTAATTGGCCCTCATCGGCCCGGCGGTGTCTCACTATGCACTGCAATGTCAATGTTGAGCCTTACCAGTTCTCTGGCAATTATGGCAGTTCTTCTTTCTGGGCATTCACTGTGCTGAGAGAGAATATTGTGAAGACACACTTATGAGAATATGTGCACTCTAAAACAGAAGTATTGACTCCTAGCAGGAGGGGCTAGGTAGGTTCTAGGCAGAAGTTCTGCAGAGCGACACAGAGTATTTTTAGGGATAAATAAAGTTCCTGTTTGGTCTTAGAAAGAAATGATTCTTTCTGTAATTCTTGATCATTGTCACATGACACCTCCACCAGCAGTTTCCTCTTACACCACTGAATGAAACATTAGTTCAGTAACAACTCATAGGGAAGATGCTACATATGCAGTCACTAGCACTACATACATCTTAAGTCATGTATGTTTAGCTTTTGCCCTTTCTCCTGCCCAAGTTGCAACCCAGTGGACCCCTTTTTATTTAAAAAAAAACAAACAAACAAAAAAAAAAAACCAACAATCATACATTTAATTAAATAAATAAATAAATAAATGAATAAATAAAAAGAACCATATTCCATTTAAATATGACAAGAGTTTAAACATTCAGTATTTCAGATACTAATATCTATTTTAATGTCTAGTTGTTCCATTTATCACTAGTAATTATTGCTTGTCTCAGCACTGGTTATTTTATCTTGAAAATACAGTTCTGTCAATGGGGGAGCTGTACCCTAATTTAATGTTCTAGCTAGCAATATTAACAGTACTAGTTTACATGAGTAATAGGGACATCATCTTTTTTACAGGATTATATTTCTTCTGCCCTTCTTTTATAAGGCTATACATTAAAGGAGAAAAATGTGTCAGAAGAGAAAGAATCTTTTCAAAGATTTATTGTGTTATATATGTTCATAGAAAATATCAATTCTATAAAAAGACATTAACATTGATTTGTTATATCCAGCATCTTATGAAATTGGAATGAGGATTAAAGATATCAAACAAGCAACAAATAATTTAATTTTAAGCCATTTTCTACTGATACGCCACCCCCTGGCTGGAACAAGCTCCGCATCATTTGCCTAAGCCAGAAACAGGGAATCTAGGTTGCATAGATTACTCATTATCAGTTTCAGTCTTATTTAAAATACATATCATGAAAATGACTTAAAAACCAACCCAGGGGACACAACAGAAAGCAAAAGTCTGCAATTGTTTCTTTGTTTAAGACAGATATTTTCCTTCATCTTCTAAGTTTACTGGCAAAATCTCGTGACAAGTTGTTGGAAGGATGTTCCGTCCTCAACAACCCTTTGCTGCATACCCCATGACTAACTTTTTTTGTCCATTCATTCTCCTTTTCTGTCTCCATTCTTTTCTTCCCTTCTTGTGTTGTTTTCCTTTCTTTCTACTGTGTTTTTTCCCCTTTCCTGCCATGGTGGCTCCTTCCTTCTTCTCTCTCTCTCTCCCCCCAACTCACCTTAAGGCTATATGCTGGGACTGGGGAACTGCATTGGTCACTCTGTGGGCCTCTGATAAGTTCTGTTGCAGATGGGGCTGTGTCTTGCAAGAGTAGTGACCCAATGGGTGAGCGGTTTGCAGGTATGCAAGTGTGGGCACAATTTGGTACACTATATTGTCATTTTGGCATCCTGTCATCATTTCCTTGGAGGACAAATCCTCCTCTTCTCCCTCCTTCCCTTTCTTCATCTTTCTTAGTTCACTCTCTTCACTGCATATTTGCCGATTATGTTTTTGCACCCAAAAGACCATGCTGATGAATACTGACATAATTTAATTTTCTCAGAAGAGGCTCATTATGCCCCCTCTGCCCTGCTTTCTGAGCAAATGCATGAAAACTTTTACAAAACACCGCACACGACTGATTAATAACAAGATCCTTAAGACTTTGAAATGACATTTAAAGAAAAAAAATAAGATAATTGATGTGTACGATCCTCCTTATAGTTTTCAATGTAGGGAGAAACTTTTAGTTGATTCGGCACTAATCAACAGTCTATGCACTGTTATTTACTGATTGCCATTGCCTCTTCCTAAGGGGCCCCCAGCACAGAGGAAATGGTTCATAGGCAGGGAGACTATGCAGCCAGTGCCTGAAGGAATTTCATAATGAGGGTAAAATTAGAGAAACTCTTCTTTTAACATTTGTAGGAATCAAGGCTTGCAAATGTGATACAGTATTCTCTGATTCCCCCCTCCCCATTCAGATACACTGGAAACTTCTGCAAGTGCAGCAGGAGTGAAGCTGTCAAGAGATTTAGATTTTCTTGGAACAAAGCCAGTCTCCCTCCTGATTTTTGACAAGCAAGTTTTTTTTTTTTCTTCATTTACTGGAGGAATCAGTGTATGATTGAATCGGGTGAAAACTGCAACACCTTTTGCCATTATTATAAATGCCATCAGAGGGCTGCTTTGCTCAAATCATTCTTTTGCAGAAAAAGGAAAAAGCAAGAATTTTCCCTGGTTGTGACTGAATAAAACTATATCCTCCTTCCCATCCCAACACACACCCATACACTGTATCCTCGCCTAATGTTTACACTATAGAAAAAAAAGGGACTGATGTTCTTCAAGTTTTAGCAACTAATGTGTGGATTAGAAGGTAGAGGTTTTTTTAAAGATATTGCAGCTCCACTTTTCTTTCCCTCTGTTCCTTTATAAATAGCCTCATGACTGGTAAGAGTGGAAAGCAGACATGGGCTTAGAAGAGGCTTTGGGGAAGTACATCATTTGACCTTTACAGAGGAAGATTTATAGGGAGGGACTCCTCCTTACTCAGCTGGAGGGAAACAAACTCCAAAATCAAGCAAAACTTACCTGTGTACAAGCTTATTTTTGAACTCTGATTCTTGCCAACAGTTGCACTGAAATTCAGCCTCTTTCAGACTCATAACAAAACCTCAAGACAAACAAAATTGCTTCAGGTTTCATTATAAGATACTCACATAGCTCTCAGAGTAGTAGCTGTGTTAGTCTGTATCAGCAAAAAGAACGAGGAGTACTTGTGGCACCTTAGAGACTGTACCTATTGGGCTTCAGGAAGTGGGCGGGCGTAAGCCCGCCCACTGTTAAAGGGTCCCCCCCAGCCTAAGGGAAGGATCCACAGGGCCTGAAACTCAAATAATTACGGGGGACAACTAATGTAAAAACAGGGACAGGAGTGCAGTCACAGGGTCAAAAGAAGGGAACCTGACGGGGACACCGAGCAGAGAACCCCGGACAGCGCCCACTGCTCCTCAAAGGTGTCAAGGGAGCCAGTGGACGCCGCCCAGAGGAACTCTGCCCGGATACGTGAAAGGACAAAGGATTGGAAACAGGCCCCACAGTCACAGGAACCTCCAGCGGCCAACCTCCTCTCCCTGGTTTTATAGATGGCCTGTTTAGCCAGGGCCAAGAGGAAGTTGACCAGGAGGTCCCGTGACTTTGTGGGGCCACGGATAGGGAGTGCATAAATGAGAAGGTGAGGGGAAAAGTGTAACCAAAAACGCAACAGAATGTTGGTGAGGAGCCGGTGTAGGGGCTGCAACCTGGCACACTCCAAGTAAACGTGAGCCAGGGTCTCCCTCACGCCACAGAAAGGACAGGTGTCTAGGACAGGGGTAAACCGCGCCAAGTACACGCCCGTGCTCACGGCCCCATGAAGGAGCCGCCAGCTGATATCCCCGGCGGGCTTTGGGACCAGGGTGGAATAGAGGCTGGCCCACCGGGGCTTCTCACCCTTGACAGGTGGCAGGAGGTCCCGCCACTTCGTATCGGGGCGGGACACGAGGGTGAGGAAGTGAAGAGTGTGGAGCACGAGCGTGTATAGATGTTTCCTTGGCGTGGTCAGGAAACGAACAGGCTGCAAGTTGTGCAGCCGGCTCACGGAGAAGGGGCGGGGAGGCCGGTTGGGTCCACGGGGCAGAGGCCCGATAAAAAGGTCCGGAGGACCAGGGGTGGAGGGTGGGCGGGGCGTGCCCTTGCACAGGACCTGGTCGAGGTAGACCCGAGCAGCGGGCAGCAAAGCGGCCCTCACCTCCTGAAGTACGCGCCGGGGAGTACAAGGCCTGGAGAGCCCCATGCGCCGAGCAAGCGTCAGGGGATCCAGCCAGACTCCCCGGTCGTAGTCCAGGAGGTCTCCGACCCTAGTGACTTCTGCCAGGACCAACCTCTGGCGCACCGCGGGGGACTCCGCCACCTGCACACGAAGCTGGCGGTTGTGTAGCAGGGGCTCCGCAAGGAGATCTGCCCCCCCAGTGGCCGCCACGGACCTGGTTGCTGAGAACAGTTTCCAGGTCCAGAGGAGGTACTGGTAGAAGACCGGCAGCCCGGAGAGGTCTCGCGGAAGACCTCTCGGATCGAGATAAAAGAGCTGCCGGTCGTATCGGAGCCCTCGGAAGCGGCGCAGGAAGGCGTGCGCCAGTACTCTCCACGCCGGACTACCTGCAGCATAAAGGAGCCTCTGCAGGGCCTGGAGGCGGAAGACATGGACCTGAGTGCGGAGGCACTTCAGGCCCTGCCCTCCCTCCTCCAGGGGCAGATGGAGGAGCCCCACAGAGACCCAGTGCAGTCCTGGCCAAAAGAACTTCAGAATCACCCTCCGGAGGTCGGCCAGGAAGCCCGGGGCCGGGACCAGGGTGTTGAGACGGTACCAGAGCATGGACAGGACTAGTTGATTGAGTACCAGTGCCCTCCCGCGAAGGGAGAGGCACCGGAGTAGTCCTGTCCATTTCCGGAGCCGCTCCGTCACCCTGCCCTGTAAACCTTGCCAGTTCTCCGGCGGAGATGGATGCGTGGCAGAAAGGTAAACGCCGAGATAGAGCAGCGGACCCGCGCTCCACCAGATGGCCTGAAGCGCAGGAGGGAGGGAGCTCGCCTGCCACCCGGCCCCTACCACCAGGCCAGAGCTCTTGACCCAGTTGACCCGGGCGGAGGAGGCCGCCGAGTACACGGTCTGGCAAGTCTCCACCCGCACCAAGTCGCCCGGGTCCTGGACCACGCAGAGCACATCGTCGGCGTATGCCGACAGGACCAGCCGCAGCTCCGGCTCCCGAAGCACCTTAGAGACTGTACCTATTGGGTTCCGGGAAGTGGGCGGGCGAAGCCCGCCCACTGCTAAAGGATCCTCCCCCCAGCCTAAGGGGAGGACCCACAGGACCTAAAACCCAAATGATTATGGGGGACAACTAATGTAAAAACAGGGACAGGAGTGCGATTAAAGGGTCAAAAGAAGGGAACCTGACGGGGTCACCGAGCAGAGAACCCCGGACAGCGCCCACTGCTCCTCAAAGGTGTCAAGGGAGCCAGTGGACGCCGCCCAGAGGAAATCTGCCCGGATACGTGAACGGACAGAGGATCGGAAACAGGCCCCACAGTCACAGGAACCTCCAGCGGCCAACCTCCTCTCCCTGGTTTTATAGATGGCCTGTTTAGCCAGGGCCAAGAGGAAGTTGACCAGGAGGTCCCGCGACTTTGTGGGGCCACGGATAGGGAGTGCATAAATGAGAAGGTGAGGGGAAAAGTGTAACCAAAAACGCAACATAATGTCGGTGAGGAGCCGGTGTAGGGGCTGCAACCTGGCACACTCTAAGTAAACGTGAGCCAGGGTCTCCCTCACGCCGCAGAAAGGACAGGTGTCAGGGACAGGGGTAAACCGCGCCAAGTACACGCCCGTGCTCACGGCCCCATGAAGGAGCCACCAACTGACATCCCCGGCGGGCCTCGGGACTAGGGTGGAATAGAGGCTGGCCCACCGGGGCTTCTCACCCTCGACAGGTGGCAGGAGGTCCCGCCACTTCGTATCAGGGCGGGACACGAGGGTGAGGAAGTGAAGAGTGTGGAGCACGAGCGTGTATAGATGTTTCCTTGGCGCGGTCAGGAAATTAACCAGCTGCAAGTCGTGCAGCCGGCTCACGGAGAAGGGGCGGGGAGGCCGGTTGGGTCCACGGGGCAGGGGCCCAATAAAGAGGTCCGGAGGACCAGGGGTGGAGGGTGGGCAGGGCGTGCCCTCGCGCAGGACCTGGTCGAGGTAGACCCGAGCAGCGGGCGGCAAAGCGGCCCTCACCTCCTGAAGTACGCGCCGGGGAGTACAAGGCCTGGAGAGCCCCATGCGCCGAGCGAGCGTCAGGGGATCCAGCCAGACTCCCCGGTCGTAGTCCAGGAGGTCTCCGACTCTCGTGACTTCTGTCAGGACCAACCTCTGGTGCACCGCGGGGGACTCCGCCGCCTGCACACGAAGCTGGGGGTTGTGTAGCAGGGGCTCCGCGAGGAGATCTGCCCCCCCCGGTGGCCGCCACGGACCTGGTCGCTGAGAACAGTTTCCAGGTCCGGAGGAGGTCCTGGTAGAAGACCGGCAGCCCGGAGAGGTCTCGCGGAAGACCTCTCGGATCGAGATAAAAGAGCTGCCGGTCGTATCGGAGCCCTCGGAAGCGGCGCAGGAAGGCGTGCGCCAGTACTCTCCACGCCGGACTACCTGCAGCATAAAGGAGCCTCTGCAGGGCCTGGAGGCGGAAGACATGGACCTGAGTGCGAAGGCACTTCAGGCCCTGCCCTCCCTCCTCCAGGGGCAGATGGAGGACCCCCACAGAGACCCAGTGCAGTCCTGGCCAAAAGAACTCCAGAATCACCCTCCGGAGGTCGGCCAGGAAGCCCGGGGCCGGGACCAGGGTGTTGAGACGGTACCAGAGCATGGACAGGACTAGTTGATTGAGTACCAGTGCCCTCCCGCGAAGGGAGAGGCACCGGAGTAGTCCTGTCCATTTCCGGAGCCGCTCCGTCACCCTGCCCTGTAAACCTTGCCAGTTCTCCGGCGGAGATGGATGCGTGGCAGAAAGGTAAACGCCGAGATAGAGCAGCGGACCCGCGCTCCACTGGATGGCCTGAAGCGCGGGAGGGAGGGAGCTCGCCTGCCACCCAGCCCCTACCACCAGGCCAGAGCTCTTGACCCAGTTGACCCGGGCGGAGGAGGCCGCCGAGTACACGGTCTGGCAAGCCTCCACCCGCACCAAGTCGCCCGGGTCCTGGACCACGAGGAGCACATCGTCGGCGTACGCCGACAGGACCAGCCGCAGCTCCGGCTCCCGAAGCACCTTAGAGACTGTAGCAGGGTAGCTACCCCACTCCTGCTGGGAAGGGCTTAACACAGCCCTAGCAGAGGGCTGCAGCTCTAAAAACCCTGGCTGATTGGGGGAAGTGGCTGCAGCTGGGCCACGCCCCAATCAGGCTTCAGCTGGCCTGTATAAAGAGGCTGGGAGCCAGGTGCTTGGCAGTCTCTCTCTGTGTTCAGGGAGAGAAGGGCCTGGCTGCAGGGAGCTAGACATAGGGTACCTGTAGTGGAGCAGGGCTGGGGAAAGGCAAAGGAGCTGGGGAGCTCCAGCCTGGATAGCCCCAGGCTGTGGCCTAGTAGGAGGCCAAGGGGTACTGGAGGTTGCAGAGGGCAGCCCAGGGCTAGGCCAAGGCAGCAGGTCCAAACCCAACCTTGCCTGTGATGAGTGGCCTATACTGCAGTCTGCCCCAGGGAATGGGGGCTAGTTGGAGACTGGCAGTGGCCTTATTCTGAGGTGAGGTAGGGATAGTGGGTGGGGGTTCCCCAGGGAGGGATGACCCTAGTACTGAGGGGTGTACTGCCAGGGGGAAGCACCCCTGATACAAGGGCACCGGGGTCTGGGAGGGACATGGGGCCAGAGGACAGGTGGATCACCAGCCTGCAGGGGGTGCTCCAGCATGCTGGAAGAGCTAATTCCCAGAAGTGACCAGTAGGAGGTGCTGCAGGGGTGAGTCTGCTCCTCTACAGAGACTAACAAATATATTTGAGCATAAGCTTTTGTGGGCTAAAACCCACTTCATTGGATGCATGCAGTGGAAAATACAGTGTGTATGTGTATATATATATATACACACAACATGAAAAAAGGGTGTTGCCATACACACTAATGAGAATGATCAGTCGCCTTATCTGATCAACTGATCACTCTCATTATAGTGTGTATGGCAACACCCATTTTTTTATGTTCTCTGTGTGTGTGTATATATATATATATATATATATATATATATATATATATATTATATCTTCCTATTGTAATTTCCATGAAAGCTTATGCTCAAATAAATTTGTTAGTCTCTAAGGTACCACAAGTACTCCTTATTCTTTTCACATAGCTCTGCCCCCTAGCTTGGGGAAAAAGGAGACAATTGGAGTTAATTTGGCATGGTTTCTTCTTCATCCCTCCCAGATCATGTGAGTATTTTGTGGGCATCTTCAGTACCCTCTGGGATTGCTGGTAGTGATCCCTCTACCATTCTCAGAAAGCTGGGTTCATGATATCCTGATCACCAGCTCCTGGTTCCTTATAGCCATTAGATACCTGGGGGCACCCACACACCACAATCTGTCCCTTACTACCATCTGCAAGTTTTATTAAGTATTCTGATTTTACTTCCTCTCTCTCTGATCATCAGTGGGTGATTCCTACCACTGATTTCTGTGCATCTGCATGTTATTCCTAATACTGATCTGTAAAGTACCCTGTTCAACACCTATCCCAGCTTGATACATTGCTGTTTTGCCTCACACTTGGTTTGTGCGCTTTTAGAATTTTCAATCCACTTGACAGCATACTTATTCAATCCAATTTGAACTAATTTCTCAAGATTTCATGAGACCATATCAAATGCTTTATTAAAATCCAAATATAGTACATCTAATTTGTTCCTGTAATCCATCTCCTTTTAGATCTCTGATTTTGTTTAGCATTTTTGAAAACTTAAAAGTTTGCTTTGGAGCTTCACAAATTAAGGTTCTCCCATCTTTATTCAGCTCCATCTGTGGTAGACCATTTTCTACAACTGCAAATCCTACGCCCCTAATATTAACATAGTTTATTACTGATAATAAAATACGAGCGCTTCCTGACAATCTAATCATTTGAATGTTTCCCCACATAAACTTGAAAAGTGAGTCCTTTCTTGACAGCTAAAAGCAAATAATAATCACTCTATTTCGCCCATGGGCATGACGCAGATTGTTGACAATTGCACAAAGCAAATGTATTTCAGCTTGTTCTATAACTTACCATTTAGTTTGAACAGTTCTCAATTCATACACAACAATTCATAATGCATTTTGAGTCTGATACTATGCCCACTGAAGCCGCTGCTATGACTACTACTAACTTCATTGGTTTGGGCCTTTTACTTTTTGCACTTGGTTCTTATGTTCTTCAAAATAGCTGTAAAAGAGTCAGGTATGGATACAGTATTGTCACTAATCTATACATTCAACTTACATGGTGTGCCTCAATAGATGATTTATGGGGGTTGTTTCTGAGCAATTTTATTGTCTTATAGAAGAAAGAAAGGTTAAACTGACTACCAAAGAATGGGTGGGGTGGGGTGGGGAGGGGAAGCAATGAGAGGAAAGATAGTCCAGTGGAGTTAAGGTGCTAGCATGGGATTCAGACAACCTAGCTTCAATTTTCTGCTCTACAAGAGACTGCTTGTGTGACCTTTGGCAAGTCTCTTAGGCCCAGATCCTCAGAGGTGTTTAGGTTCCTAACTTCCATTGACATCAATGGAAGTTAGGAGCCTAAATATCTTTGAGGATCTGGGCTTTAATCTCTGTGTCTCAGTTTCCCATCTGTAAAATGGGGATAATAGCACTTCACTAACTCACAGGGCTGTTATAAGGATAAATACATTAAAGATCATGAGGTACTCAGATACTATGGTAATGGGGCCATATTAGTACTATAAATAGCTTTCTCCTTCCCCCTTGTTCTATTAGGGGAAACCCGTGTACATTTGGCTGGCTATATGCTCAACTGGTGCATCTCTTAGGGTCCTGTGTGTCCTCAGCATAGAAAACTGGAATTCAGAAGGACTGAGCAGGCATTCCCTGCAGGTGAGTGAACGAGTTTTTCAGCACTGTAACATTCAAAGCACTAACTAGCCATTTCAACACCCACAACTAGATCTGTTTCTCTCTGACTTGACTTGGAAGATTCCCAGGTAAACATGGTGTGGTGCACAAATCTTTTAAAACTTCAGAAAGATTCAACTATAAGAAGGGCAGCGAGGAAAGGCAGTGGGAATTGGGCACCTAAGTGCTCTGTGCCTTTGAAAAACTCCCCCTTAGTTTGGATTCAGTACTTGGGTTCTGGATGAAGATGTTCCAGAAGGCTCAACTCCCCCCACCCCACCCAGGAAAGTTTTAAAAGGTTAAGAACATACTGGAAGATGAAAGAATTCATATGTTCATATTTGTTTTAGGTTTTAAAATAGATTTACTAATGTATCAGGGTTCATGTTATCAAAATCAACAGCAGTTTCAAAAGATTAGTTTATTCCCACTGTCATGCTGTCAGGAGTGGCTTATGACTGTGAGTGCCTACCTCATGGCAAACTGTTAAAAACAGGGCAGACACCCCCAAATTGGTGGTATGTTCTATAATTAGACTTCACCAACTCATTCACAAAAATGAACTCTGGATCACTATAACAATCTTACCAATGGGTTCACAGACAGTCCCCTTAGCCACTCCAGTCTCTCTTGCCACCCAGGCAAGCTGGACTGAGTGATAAATGGCCACTTATATTAAAAATAACAAAATATTCAGGTTGCTTCCAGTCTCAAGAGATCAGTCACTTACCCCAGATCACCTGGTATCTTGGATCTCACACAAAAGACAAGGCCTGTAGCCAATTCTGTAATAAACTAACAAACGTTTTATTAACTAGGAAAAAGAAATAAGGTTAGAAATACAGGTTAAAGCAAGCAAGCATATACCACAAATGAGTTGCAGTCTAAATCCTAATAGTGACAGAGATGTAGTGAGCTGTCAATTCAAAATGTTTTATTTCAGGGCTAACCCATGCCAAGCAGCATGGGGATCTCTGCACTTATGTTTAGGAATTCTTGCACCTCTTGCAATCAGAAAAGTCTCTGTCCTGTGATGCTACACCATTCGTCAATTGCTTCCAATGGGCCATTCTTGTGTGCAGGGTGAGCACTTTACCTTAATCAATGCTTCTTTTCCTGTTTGTTACATTACACAATTACAGAGGTTTATAATGCAAACACTCAGTATAACTCTATACCATGGGCTAAAGAGATTATAAGTGAAATCAATACATGCAGCAGCCTATGAGCATTTTATAAAGTCTAAAGACATTCTTATCTATTTAACATCTAATATCTATTTTGATAATGCTGAACAAGCTAAACACAGCTAAACAAGACTAGTTTCCAGCTATGCATTTGTAATTGTTCAGCATCACACCCACATTATAGTTGCACCTCTGATGTTTTCTAATATGATCTCCCAGACATCAGAACTTAGATTCCTTTTTCTATTTTCTTGTTGCATACACAACTTGCATTCCAGATAACAGAAAATGTAAATCATATACAAGTACTTTCAATGCTGAAATCCCAGTGTCAATTTGGAGCAGATGTCACCATCTGGCTGTCTTTAGTAATATCTCTGCGAGACCACTTAAGTCTCCTGACTGGCTTACACATGGATAGTAATTAGAGTGAAACACAAGGGATGGGATCCAGCTGCGTTAAAATCAAGGTGTTTTCCTTCATCTAACTAAGTAATGACGATAAACAATAGATGGTAAATGAACAGACAAT
This sequence comes from Emys orbicularis, assembly GCF_028017835.1. Lineage (NCBI taxonomy): Eukaryota > Metazoa > Chordata > Testudines > Emydidae > Emys > Emys orbicularis. Next base: position 128,253,793 of record NC_088684.1, read on the forward strand.
TTTAATGAAATGTAGTTTCCTATTCCCTCACCTGAAATATAATAAATATCACTAATTCATATGCTTCTTGTACTATCTGAAGATTAGCTTGAAAAACCACACTGTACTAAAACCTTTGATCCTATCCTTGTAATTCTTTCATATTATTTGGACAGCTGATATCCTGAAAGAAGATTATTTTGTCTTTTTAACTAGCAGTTTTAATATTTAAATTAGCTTACTTTCTATATCCTTGATTAGAAGCAGACATTTCATGACTTAACACTCTGGTCGTGCTGTTGTATGATTAGTACTACAAGATGGCACCATATTAGAGCCAGGTAAAATAATAATTATGCTGACATTAACATACAGAGAAAAAGCAGAAGGTTTTTTTTTTAAAAAAACACTCGCTCCTCCCCCCCCCCCCCCGGCAACACTTTTAATCAGAGATGTCTTGAAGATCCCAAAACATCATCTCTTTTCAATCCTGTTCAGTTGAAGCTGCCAAAATCAATCCCATGCTCAAAACAGCAACAGGAAGAGGATAGCTCCATCTTTGGCTTCTGAGCAAACACCACAATGACAATGTCTCTATGGACACAATTGTTCTTTGCTGCCTTTCACCAGCCACAGAGACGTTGATCTATTTTGTACATGGTAGCTCAAATTTGTATAAGGCTTCTAGAACATCTTTGTGTGTGACGGGTCTGAACTCAATCTGGCAAAATAAGATCGCTAATGGTAATTGGTTTGGCTTAGAGTTTTCTGCCTTATCAAGTTGCTGTTATATTTATGACAACTTTCTGCACACAGAGATGAGAGTAACCAATGCCTGAGTCTGATGTTTGGGTCATGCAGTATGGGATGATTAACCAATGCACTACAGAGAACAGCTGCGATTTTTTGCAGCTGTGATGCTATAGAGATGAAAAGTTCTCATTGCTTCCTTTACTGCAGAGGTGCAGTGCTATTGCGTAGATGAGCTGGAATGGAGTTTTTTGCAATTGCCATTCTATTTTTCAGCCTATGTGCTCCCTCACACATAGATCTCCAAAGAGCCATGATGGATTTTTGAAATCAGTAATGCTAAGCAGGAGCTAGAAGGGATTGAGTATATAACATGTGCTTTAAAAAACAACAGGATGTTATATAGAGAGTATTACTTTGGCTGGGAGAAAAGTGCCTGAATTGGACTCCTGAGGCTGCACACACCGAAAGAACATGGCATTCTTTACCTCCCCAGTCGGAAGCTCTATAAATGAATTATACTTATGTGCTACATACAGCATTGGCTTCATTTTTGTTACCAAAAAATAAAAGCTAACAGGATTTTTTGGCAGGCCCTAGACACCTCTCTCAAGGTATCCAGACTGCTAGGTATGTTCCTTGAGCTAAATGGTTCAATATACACTAATGGGATCTCTCCTCAAGCAATCCAATCTAATTTACTGCAGCACGATCCTGAAAACCCCAGTAATCAATGCCACCCTGAAAGTGCTGCAGAGATGACCAAATACCATTAACCAGCAATATAGAACTTTTACATGTCAAAATAGGTCTCCCGGAATTCATTCTTGGCCTGGAGGACTCGTATACTAATTTCATGGCCTTCGGTCACATTGGAAACCTCTTTTAAAATGAGATCATAGTGAATTTTGACTCACTCAGCATTAAATTCAAATTGCTGTGTTGAAATTTTTGCATGTATCTCTGTACCTCAGACACATTTTTCAAGTCGGAGTCAGAGACTCTGCCTTTTTCTTGGGAGTCAATACAAAAGGTACATTAAACAGCCTGGAATTAAAAATGTACAACATGCTAGCCATGGCTGGGCAGAAAGTTATATCCCGAGCCTTTATTCTGCACCCCAGCCCTAACTCTTATGTGATGACTAATAAAATCCAAGTCACATTTCAAACTACTGTGACTAATGCATATAATGGGGAATACTGATTTAACATTTCAGTCACATTGGGCTTGAACTTCAGGCTTAAGAAACGGCATTTAAACCACGGATTCTACATTCTCTGAGTTGTCTATAGTTATGAAAATATTTGATATCAGTCAGCGTGGTATCATGGCAAATCATAGTGTTCTTCAATCCAACTTTCAAATCTGTTCCAGAAATCCTGGTGGACATAATTTGCATCTTATTTTCTATAACAGCAATTGTCTGTCAACTTCTAATTGACAACATCTAACATTGCTAACATAAAATATTTCCCAGATGTTATCACGTAATTTTATCTATATTATATATATGCATTAACCTTTTCAAGGCTATAAAGCACTCCAGATATAGGACATCAAATAAACATACTGCCAAATATGGCTGGATGTGGAAAACCGTACATAGTGTGTCCAGCTGTTCCACTTATATGCCAGAGTTTTCATCAGACAGCTGACACTTTTATGGGAGAGCAGTGTTATTTATGTGTTGTAAAAATACTAATTTCTCATTTGTATCTTTTTATTTTCTATCATGTTCCAGCTAATTTCCTGCATTCATTAAAATAGATACCATACTTGCACTGTATTTTTGTTAAAGTGGAAATATATATTTAGCCTTGTTGTATTCCTAATCCAGTTCTATCCGAGCACATTATTCATAATACCTAGTTAAAAAATAAAACCTAGTACAATTGAAAATTGTGTGTGTGTGAGCATGTGCATGCATCTGTATTTGCTGGGAAAGGGACAGAAAGGCTGCAGCAGAGTGTCATTGAGAAAAGAAGTGTTGCAGTCTCAATCTATCTTACCCTGGAAAGATTTAATACTTCCTTTTAAACTGAACCTAAAGGCAAGTTTCGAGTCATCTTTGCTTTTGGCCCAAACACATGTAAATTAACACTACAAAAGCAATATTATTTTGTACCCATGTTCTGGCTGCACAAGAGCTGCCTAATGGGACTACAAATCTTCCTCAAGGTTAAACACATGTTTAAGTACTTTGCTGGATCAAAACCTAAAAGGCATATACATGAATATTGTATAACCCCAATGAGGGATGACAAGTTGCACAGCAGACCAGCAGGACTCAAGGTAAAACTCCAATACCAGGCCCACTGAAACCAGGTTAATCCTAAGAACACACAGCTAGCTGAACACAAAGGATAGGATTTTCAAAACTCTTAGTGTTGGTCTAACTCTGCTTTCGGTGAAGTCAGTGGGAATGAGAACAATTAGGCTAATGCTGAGCAATCCCATCCATAAAACAGACTTGTGCATAAAATAAAGAGAGAGCTGGAGAAGAAAGTGAAAAAAGCTGGAAAGTTCTGTTCAAACCGTCGGCTGACAGTGGAGCACATCTACACAATCCTGTTCCACAGTATGTGGGCACAGATCACCTCCTCCTCTTAACACAGAGGGAGAGGTCCACCTCATCTCCTTCTCTTACACTTGTGGGAACTCAGCTCTGTCTCATTCCGCCAGCTCACCAGCTCATGAAATGAAGACTCTTCAGGTGAGAGAATCTGAAGTGGGAGCAGCAGGAGGAGCTGACACATGATATGGATACCAAGACTTTTGGTAGAATTGTCCAAGGTAGGTATCCCTTATATGATTTCTGTCTTCTACAGGAAGATCTGCCCTCTGCTAGTTTCACTTTCCGTCCAAGAAAAAAAAAACAGAGAGAAGGAAAATGGAGAACATAATCTCCAGTTTACCCTTCCTTCCAGGGGAAAAGCAAAACCCTGCCAGAGTCTTCCCTTTTCCTAAGCAGAATCCAGGGGAAACACTTGGCTTGAGAGTTACTGCTCCATCTTGGGACACTATAGTGGGGTGAGGAGGGTGTCTGGGAAGACAAGGGATGTTCCCCTACACAGTTTTTTTATTCTGTATGTGTGCATAGACACAAATATACTTGTTTTGCTAGTGATGAGCCTCTTTGGGGACAAGGACTTATTTCAGCTACATTTTTACCCTTATTCCCATCCTCTTCCTCGTGCCATGTCCCACCATGCATGATGATGATGTGTCACTTTGGCATATGATATCAACACCCATGACAATATACAGCCATTAGAATTTGTGAGCTCTCTCTTCTGTTTCAATTTACTTCAACAGCTGTGCACACAAGTATAACTGAGAAGAGACTCAGGGTCCCTATGTTCAAAAAAGCCAAACCAACCAAACAAAAAAACTTCTCTGCCTCAGATATAAATTTTGGACAGTTGAATCCCACTCTGTCATAATGGGGATAGTACAATAAATGGTATGGCAGTAGAGCTGGTTTGAATAATATTGGTCAAAAATATATTTTAAAAATGAAATATTTTTTATAAAAAAATCATTAATTAGTATTTTCCCCTATTATTCATCCTTTTCTATTTATCAGCAAGCTGCTTCACTTATTTAGCACTATGTGTTATACTTTAATGCAGTATGTGTCGCAGATCCACAGGATTGGTGCTATGACCCCAGCTTTGGAACAGCTTTTGTGAGGACCCCTACAGTGAGCCAGACCCCCTAGAGGATTCACTCTTTCACTAGGGTAAATCACTCAGCTTCACTGCCTCCTTGGAGTGAACCTTGGGGCCTTCAGCACCCAAGCTTCACAACGTGAGCTCCCTTCAACAAGGAGATGGGCACCTGAGGAAGACTTGTACACCCAACAGGAGCAAGGCATACCCACCTTCAGCATCTGCAGTGACTCTCAGCCATCATTGTCAGAACAGAAGGGTTTATTAGTCATCCGGAACACAGCATAGAAAGCCCTTGGTTAGCATAGAAAGAAGAAAGATACAGCATGATCCATTTGGGTTAGCCGAGAGCTCCACCCAAGTGGAACGTCCCTCCTTGGCTTCCATTTTCTGTCCCTTTGTGTACTCTTTGTTCAGGTTCATGGGCTAGTCCCACCTGGCCCCTCCTTAATCCTTTTTCCTCTAGCTGGTCAAACACAGCTGGCTTCCTACAGCTTGCTCAGGAAGGATAGACGGGGAAAAAGGGAGGAGGTGTTGCCTTATATATTAAAAATGTACACACTTGGACTGAGGTGGAGATGGACATAGGAGACGGAAGTGTTGAGAGTCTCTGGGTTAGGCTAAAAGGGGTAAAAAACAAGGGTGATGTCATGCTAGGAGTCTACTACAGGCCACCTAACCAGGTGGAAGAGGTGGATGAGGCTTTTTTTAAACAACTAACAAAATCATCCAAAGCCCAAGATTTGGTAGTGATGGGGGACTTCAACTATCCAAATATATGTTGGGAAAATAACACAGCGGGGCACAGACTATCCAACAAATTCTTGGACTGCAGTGCAGACAACTTTTTATTTCAGAAGGTTGAAAAAGCTACTGGGGGGAAGCTGTTCTAGACTTGATTTTAGAAAATAGGGAGGAACTCATTGAGAATTTGAAAGTAGAAGGCAGCTTGGGTGAAAGTGATCATGAAATCATAGAATTTGAAATTCTAGGGAAGGGTAGAAGGGAATACAGCAAAATAGAGACAATGGATTTCAGGAAGGGAGATTTTGGTAAGCTCAGAGAGCTGATAGGTAAGGTCCCATGGGAATCAAGACTGAGGGGATAAACAACTGAGGAGAGCTGGCAGTTTTTCAAAGGGACACCATTAAGGGCCCAAAAGCAAGCTATTCCGCGAAAGATAGAAAATGTGGCAAAAGACCACCTTGGCTTAACCACGAGATCTTGCATGATCTAAAAAATAAAAAGGAGTCATATAAAAAATGGAAACTAGGACAGATTACAAAGGATGAATATAGGCAAACAACACAGGAATGCAGGGGCAAGATTAGAAAGGCAAAGGCACAAAATGAGCTCAAATTAGCTACGGGAATAAAGGGAAACAAGAAGACTTTTTATCAATACATTAGAAGCAAGAGGAAGACCAAAGACAGGGTAGGCCCATTGCTCAGTGAAGAGGGAGAAACAGTAACAGGAAACTTGGAAATGGCAGAGATGCTTAATGACTTCTTTGTTTCGGTCTTCACCGAGAAGTCTGAAGGAATGCCTAACCTAGTGAAAGCTAATGGGAAGGGGGTAGGTTTAGCAAATAAAATAAAAAAAGAACAAGTTAAAAATCACTTAGAAAAGTTAGATGCCTGCAAGTCACCAGGGCCTGATGAAATGCATCCTAGAATACTCAAGGAGCTAATAGAGGAGGTATCTGAGCCTCTAGCTATTATCTTTGGAAAATCATGGGAGACGGGAGAGATTCCAGAAGACTGGAAAAGGGAAAATATAGTGCCCATCTATAAAAAGGGAAATAAAAACAACCCAGGAAACTACAGACCAGTTAGTTTAACTTCTGTGCCAGGGAAGATAATGGAGCAAGTAATTAAGGAAATCATCTGCAAACACTTGGAAGGTGGTAAAGTGATAGGGAATAGCCAGCATGGATTTGTAAAGAACAAATCGTGTCAAACCAATCTGATAGCTTTCTTTGATAGGATAACGAGCCTTGTGGATAACGGAGAAGCTGTGGATGTGGTATACCTAGACTTTAGTAAGGCATTTGATACGGTCTCGCATGATATTCTTACCGATAAACTAGGCAAATACAATTTAGATGGGGCTACTATAAGGTGGATGCATAACTGGCTGGATAACCATACTCAGAGAGTTGTTATTAATGGTTCCCAATCCTGCTGGAAAGGCATAACAAGTGGGGTTCCGCAGGGGTCTGTTTTGGGACCGGCTCTGTTCAATATCTTCATTAACGACTTAGATATTGGCATAGAAAGTACGCTTATTAAGTTTGCAGATGATACCAAACTGGGAGGGATTTCAACTGCTTTGGAGGACAGGGTCATAATTCAAAATGATCTGGACAAATTGGAGAAATGGTCTGAGTTAAACAGGATGAAGTTTAACAAAGACAAATGCAAAGTGCTCCACTTAGGAAGGAACAATCAGTTTCTCACATACAGAATGGGAAGAGACTGTCTAGGAAGGAGTACGGCAGAAAGGGATCTAGGGGTTATAGTTGACCACAAGCTAAATATGAGTCAACAGTGTGATGCTGTTGCAAAAAAAGCAAACATGATTCTGGGATGTATTAACAGGTGTGTTGTGAGCAAGACATGAGAAGTCATTCTTCCACTCTACTCTGCGCTGGTTAGGCCTCAAGTGGAGTATTGTGTCCAGTTCTGGGTACCGCATTTCAAGAAAGATGTGCAGAAATTGGAGAGGGTCAGGAGAAGAGCAACAAGAATAATTAAAGGTCTTGAGAACATGACCTATGAAGGAAGGCTGAAAGAATTGGGTTTGTTTAGTTTGGAAAAGAGAAGACTGAGAGGGGACATGATAGCAGTTTTCAGGTATCTAAAAGGGTGTCATAAGGAGGAGGGAGAAAATTTGTTCACCTTAGCCTCTAAGGATAGAACAAGAAGCAATGGGCTTAAACTGCAGCAAGGGAGGTTTAGGTTGGACATTAGGAAAAAGTTCCTAACTGTCAGGGTGGTTAAACACTGGAATAAACTGCCTAGAGAGGTTGTGGAATCTCCATCTCTGGAGATATTTAAGAGTAGGTTAGATAAATGTCTATCAGGGATGGTCTAGACAGTATTTGGTCCTGCCATGAGGGCAGGGGACTGGACTCGATGACCTCTCGAGGTCCCTTCCAGTCCTTGAATCTATGAATCCTGAAGAGTGGTGGGCCATCAAAGCTCGTTCATTGGTAGGTAGCAAATGTCCCTAGGGTTGGCTTTGATATTGTCTTCATGAACTCTCCATTGACATGGGCCCCAAACTCAAGACAGTCAGGCATCATAGGCTGCCTGAGAGTAAACAGCCCTGTTCCATTCCTAGGTAACAATGCAGCCTGGGGGAAACTGAGGCACACACAGTATTCATACCAAATATTTACAGAAAATTCCCACGCCGTCACAGTATGTTAGAAGCTAAAACTTCCACTTTGGGAAAATCAATATTGCGAGATTAGCCATGATATTCCACAAAAAAACAAAAGGTTAAATATCATAAATGATTTTCATAAACATTCCACTAGGTATGTTTATTACTAGCTCCCACACTGTAAAACTGTGTGTGTGTGTGTTCATGTTGTGTGCATTGTCTTTTAGATGATAAAATAATACATTGTAGGGCAATGAAAATCAAATTAAGTTATCAAATAAACGCAAGAGCCTCTATTCTGCATGAGCATCATTGATATTAAACTCTGTGCGGGTGCAGAATCCCACTGAAATCAATTGCAGTTGAGAATGGGAAATCAGTAGGAGACCCAGTGCAGGGTCACAACCTAAACTAGTAATGGTAGGTTATATAGTTAGGCTAGCTAACAGCCACTGTTTGTGCTTTTTCTTATTTTTAATTTGTAGTCAGCTGCAGAAAGAACCAATGTACCGAATGTGAGACAAGAAATTATATTTTGATCTTACTAAATGACCCTACTTTTTTATCCTGTTGAATCTTATGTTGCAGCACATCCTACCATATTTATTTTGTTGCTGAATGCAAGAGTGCAATGACAACTTTATGTACAGCTAAATGTGCATGTACTGTCCTAGTGGAAAAAATGATTACAAAAATGATTAGCACAGCTAATATTTTCAAAAGTGACTAGTGACTTTAGGTTTCTCAAATTTGGTGGACCTAGCCTGAGATACCTACAAGTGGTCTGATTTTCAGAAAGTGCTGAGCACACAACCTGTGAAATCAGGTGCCTTCCAAAGTTGCTAAAACTGTGCACTCAAAAACTACTGCACTAGTCAAAATCACTAAACATTTTGGAAAATGATGTTATGAGGGTTTTTTTGGTTTTGTTTTCTTTTTGCTGTTTATTAGCAAATTCTATAATTTATAACAACATTTCAGTGCTGGATACCTGTCAAGAGAGAAAGAAACATTCTATTTTTAATATTCTATATTTTTTTCCAAAAACAATATCAATAATATAATGTGAAAATAGTAACTATCACTACAATATGATGTTCAATCTTTTAGCAAGAAGTGAATTATGTTTAGCAAGATGCACAAGTTAAAATTAATAAAGTGTGTGTGTGTGTGTGTGATTTCCATTATACTCTTGCATTAATTGCTTTAGAGGATTTCTCTTGTTCTAAAAAGAGTTAAATACATTTTTGGAAGTAGGAAGGCCAGTTTTCAAAGACTACGTTATTTGTTCCAGAGTTGACACTCAGATTTCAAACCAAGGAATATTGTGTGAAGGTCTCTAACAAAATCTAGTAGCAATATTTGGGCCACTACTGAAACAACAAATGTTCATGATCTAATACAGCTGACCTTGCAACAAAGTTACCTTTTAGAAAGAAAACTGGCAACAGACAGTTTACTGTGGCCTGAGAGTGGAGTTCAAAATGCCCCAAAAGAACCTAGCACAGGTACCCAAATCAGGCTAGACTAGACATTGAATAACAGAGTAACTCACTCCCAAATAGCTACCTAATTATTGCCCTCCCCCCAAACATTGCACATTGTGCTTCCATTTCAAATTGTGTATCACCTGCTTGTCAAAAGGCATTCTTGATAATCTGGAAACATTTGAGAAGTCCTCTCTCTCACAACATGATGTGATTCTGCAGAGAGAAAGGAGGAGAGGTAAAGAGACAAAGATGAGGGGCAGGAGGCCAGAAGTCACTGTCTGCCTAGCGAAAGAATGACTGACCTGATCCAAAGCAATGTGGCATACAAAGTTGACCTTTATGCTCTCCTAAACCTGGATTATCTGTTTGCCAGAATGGGCCCCTTTGGTCAGTGACTGACAACAGTCCTAAGGAGTCAATATGGTAGCTAGGGAAAAGGGAAGTCATGTTTATAGCTTCTTCCCCTCTTCCGCTATATGAAGCAGGAAGGAGGTAGGGTGTAAGAACCTATCCACTGGCCCTATACTACTTAAGGCTCACTCGACAGTGGGGTGATCCTGTTACGGCCAGGTAAGTGTGCTCGAGGGACAAAATCTGCAGGCAGTGAGGTGCAAAGCAGCTGTCTGAAAGATATAGGTCCTTTATTCCAAACAACAGGAAACAAAGCAAAACAGTTATTGGGTGTCTTTTGAAAATAGATAGTGGGGTAAAATCCATTTCTGCCAGGGTGCACTGCTGCTACCACTGCTAAAAAAAAAACCTGTATCTTCCACTGATACATGTACTCTGTTGTTAAGGGGCCCTAGTGTTCGTGCCTTTGCTGTTGTGTGGGTTGTTTAGCTCATTGGTTTGTGTTCCAATTTCCTTCACTTAGACAAACAGCTCATGTGCTTGTGTAACCCACTGAGACCACTTAGAGAGAGAGAGAGAAAATGAGTCTGCTCTACAGTCTTATCTAACAGCCAGCTGGCTTTTAGCTCAACACGGTTAGAGGCTCGTGCACTAAGCTGCAGAGGTCCCAGGTTTGGGTCGTCGGTGTTACACTTTGACACCTGATGTTCAGTCCTACCAACTGCTGTTGGCAATTGATGCATCAGCTCTACCAAAGAAGGGACTCTACTATTTATACCTTCATGGTTTGTATGTGGGTGGGTGGGTGAGTGAGTCAGCATGTCTGTGTCCTATTGTCCTGCTCTTACACTCATCTAAAAAGTAAATGATCCCAGATTTCATTGTAAGGTCCAATTCCTCCTACCATATTACTGTGATTTTGTGAATTTAAATAGACGATGCATTATTACTGCTTAAATTACATTGCTAATTCCATCCCTATTAGATTTTGGTAAAGCATTGTACCTATTGATTTGATCAACCTATGCTATTTGCACTATCTGAAGATCTGGCCTAGTTGTGTATTGCAACTTTGAAAAATAATTTAAGAAGCTTCCAAAACCCTGATCTCCATTGGACCAACCCATCACTCGTGAGAATCGTAATGTTTATACATTTCAAGATTATGGAGAGTTTGTAATATATATGTTACATTAACTTATGTTAATGTAACATATATATTTGTGAAATGTCAAAATCTGAACCACCTATCAAAATGGTTGCACCACACCTTGGATGGTCAGATAAAAGGAAAAATGACCCAACAAATGATCCCTATATTCCTTTTCTCTTGGAAAAGAAAAATATGATTAAGGCACCACAGAACTGTAGTGATTTGTTTACTAAAATGCCAGCACATGGGGGAAAAATGGATGGCTATACAGCCTCATGAAGTGAAGTTCAAGATAGGAGAGAATTGCTGACAACAGTGGTCTTAATTTCCTTTAAAAGAAAAGAAGAGGAAAAAATATTCTTTCCTGCTGCTAAAAAAATGACATTTCTGGAGACATTCTGAATAAACTAATAAAGGCTATCAAGTGGAGTGTTTTTTTGCACTTAAGGAAAAAGGAAAAAGGTTTTTGTTTTGAATTCACTGTACAAAGTCGTACGTGTAGAACTGAAAGTTCATGTGAAATTTTGAACAATATAAAAGTGAAATTAAACAGCGGGCTACTCTCAAAACCACAGCAAAACCTTTCATGTTTCTGTGCCGCTGTAGTTCACAGAATTCATTTGGAAGCTAGTAACTTATTAACATGTTATCAGATCCAAATAGAATTTTTTTCTCTTGTTTTGTATTTCTAATATGGACTGTGTGATGGGTTTTTAATTGTTATTGATGTAGAATGATACACCATTTTACACATAAAACTGAAAAAAAGAAATAAAGAAATAAAATAAAAGCCAACCTGAGAAAAAACATTGGCCAAAGCATTTTCACAAAATGTCCTCCCTGTTTTTCTCAACCAGCCATATTGCTGGTTGACATTTTTTGAAATTTGGATATTTCAAATAAAAAATTAAAAAGCCAACAGCAATCATTTTCTAAAAAATTAGTTTCTATGTTCTCCTCTTATTTTTACCCAACTCTACACACTACCTCTCACTTAAAATTTCCCCCGGGGTGGGTGTGGGGAGAAGGAACAGGCAGGGAACTTTCGCTGCCCCGTCCCCTTGTGTAGGAAGGGAAGTTAATTCACTTCCCTGCAGAGACAGGAGCTGTCTTGGAGGCTCACTGGCTCCCCTCTCCCTCGCTACATGGGTCCCATTCTTTGCCCTGCTCTGTCCCCAGAATCAAATAATTCAGTGGCATAACTCTTCAAAGAGGTCACTTGCCCTTTCTATTAGACAACAGCCAGTATTTCATATCAAGTGAGTATGGCATGTCACTGGAGTGGAATATGTTCTAGATCAGTGGTCTCCAAACTTTTTTGATCACGCACCCCTATCAGTAAAAAAATTTTGAGCACGCAACCCCTGCCGTGCCAAAGCAAAAAAAAAAGCCGCTCGGACTCCCGCCCGAACTGACGAAGCAAAAAAAAAAACAAAAAGCGCTCCTCCTGCCGTGCACCCCCAAGGATCCTCTTGCACACCCCACTTTGGAGACCACTGTTCTAGATGTACAGAGGCAATGGACAATTATCTTAAGGACTCAAAATGGGGTATATAACAGCCTAATACATTCAAGTAATTCTCTCCCAGTTCTCTATTAAGGACATAGATCCTGCACTACTGAAGTCAAAGGAGACGAGTGTTGGTTGGCCAGTGAGTTCAATAGGAGCAGGATCAAGTGCTTAATGTATAGTGGATAGGCTCCCCACACTGCATGCTGATGGACAGTGTTTACTGTTTAAAGCTGTGTGAGGGGCACAAGTCTGAATTAAACCTATCTCAGTATTCAAAATGGTCTGAAGAGGAGTGAGGTAAATGTTGATCTTTGTATAACTTCATTTTGCCTTCTTTCATCACCAGTGTGCAATAAAGATTATACATTTTGCTACAGTTTGAAAGGCTGCAAATATCAGCTGAGCTAATTGCATCAAGGGGAAAAAGTTGCTGTTGCTATTCAAACACTAGTCAAGATGAATTAGCTAAGGCCTTGGAGTACAGTGGAACTGCTTCTCAATTGTATTTGAATCTCAACAAGATCCTCAAAGGTATTTATGTGCCATTAATTACAATGGGTGGTAGGTGCCTAAATACTTTTTGAAGATCTGGGCATTAGCCTCTTTGCATAACATTTTGTAAAGCATCTAAGTTCCATTGACTTTCAGCTGAAAGGCTCCTAAGTGATAGACACTTTTGAAAATGAAACTTAGGCTTCTACATCACTTAGGTGGGTTTTTTTACAGTTTTTTTCAAATTTTCTCCAGCTGTTGTTTCTTGTTTTATATGGTCTTTGGGGCAGAGGCTGTCTTTTTGTTCTGTGTTTGTATAGTGTGTAGAGCAGTGGGGTCCTGGTGCATGACTGGGGATCCTAGGTGCTAGCAGATACAAATAATAATAAAACAAAGTTGTATTATACTATGAAAAATGGCAAATCTATAGAAATGATTTAATCATAAGTTCCATACAATAACGCCCCACATCCCAGCTGAGATTTCTTTTTTTGCCCTTCTCTTTTCCCCTCTTTTTTGCTTTTTAAAATTAATTTAATAAAACCTTTCAGTTTGTGGATATATACTTGCTGGGGATCTGACCCACAGTATTATCCAGTTCCAGGTAATATTTAAAGTGCATTGATATCATAGAATCATAACCTCACCTAATTATGCTAAGACCATCATAGTAAGCAGAAGAAGCCAGTCCCCTTCTCTCCTAAGCCCTACAATTAATACAAAATTAAATACATAATTAATACAATTCATAAAGCCAGTGTGTGTGTGGGGGGGGGAACAGGTACGTTCAAAGTGTTATTTTGGGCTAAAAATTAAGTATTAACATTGTGGGTTTGCCTAGTGAAGGTTTAATGTTCATTCTATGATTCTTCCTTTCCTCTTTTCCTATTTATTTTATGCTATTAAACATACTTAATGTGTTTTAATTGATTTTTTTAGTGCTCAGCAGAGAAACTTACCCTCGTCTCCTTACTCCTGCCTGGTTTGCTAAATAACAAGGCTCCTGCCTGCGCAGAAAAAACAAACCAAATGCCATCTCCAGAATGAGATCATGGCCCTTGTTCAGAATAGAAGATTGATGTATTTGTTTTAACATTATTATGAGCATGATCATGCACCATTAAAGTTAGTGGGAGTTTTGCCATTGATTTCAATTGATTTCAGGACCAGGAGATATGGGCTTAATACTTAAGGGGTCTGTTTGGGAGGCTGGGGTTTCTCAGGAATGCAGGGTGCTGGCATCTCTCTGAGGAGCTGGTTGACTTACAGGGTTCTGGGGTCTTTCTAGGCTGCAAGGGGCTGTCTGCAGAGCAGAGCATCTCTTTGGCAGGAAAAGGGTATTGCTGGGTGACAGCATTCTAGGGTGTCTCTTGAAATCTGGCTGGGAGGCAGCAGGCCTGTGGTCTTTCTGAGACACTGGATCAGGGGTCTTTCTGGGGGAGGTTTCTGGCAGGTATCAGTCTGATGGAGCCTAGTGCTAGTACTGAACTCCTCAATTACTGAATCCCAGCTAGTTGATCGGCTACTGCTGCTGCCATCTGTGACAGCTGTTCCTTCCCTTCCAGGAGTAGAAGCAGCCAGAGGAGAAGCAGACAGGCTTCTTGAAGCCAGGCCCCAGAGCTAACGCCAGTTCTAGGGCGTTGGGTGCATGGGGCAGTTGCCCTGGATACCAATTTCCAGGGAAGACAGGGTAGGGGGAGAAGGGAAGTTGCTGTGCCACTCTGTAATTTTTTTTCCCTCGTCCACTCTAGAAACATGGCTAGGGCTGCTCCTGTCTGCAGCCAACAGTGGGAGCTGCAGCTCCATTTTGTAGGTCAAGGAAATGTGTGAAATTCAGCCTGAGCTGCAGGTAAGTATGATAGGGCTACCAGATGTGGGATGGGTCGCAGTGCTTTCCCCAGGAATTGAAATTAGGGGGGGTGTTCGAATTTACAGGGGGTGTGTGTCAGGGCCGATGAGGGGTGAGACCGTGAGGGTGAAGGTGGGCTGCATGGCACCATAGTAAAAACTGAAAAATGTTTCATGACCATTTTATTAGATTTAACTCATGTTTTAAAATCATCACACAAATTAAAGTTGGCTACTCAAGCCTTCTATGAAGCACTACATCTACATCCTTCTTGGTTTCTTGTTATAATTTGCACAACTCTGTTAATGAACTTCTTGAATGCAATGTGTTAATCTTTCGTGGCTTCTCATGTGTCCAGTATTTCCATTCCTTCAGTTGATATGCTCATTAGTTCATTCACATGATCAGGCAGAAGGCAACTTCTTTCAGAACACAAAATTCTATTCAATGATGAAAAAGAATGCTCAACTGTAGCTGTTGTGACTGGGAGTAGCAAGAGATGAATTCCTACTTCTTTCATCCCAGGAAACAGAACACAAAGATCGGGGCGAGCCACTAGTGATGATAAAGAAGAAGTTGAAGTCAAATCTTCATTCATTCGTTGTATGATATTCCACTCTGTTCAAATTCTCTATTCTGTCCTGATCACATGGCAGCCCCATTGCTGGTAGTGCCTCACTCCATTCAACTGTTGGTGTTTTATAGGACAGGCATCTGTAAAAGCTACGTAGAGGTTGAGTAGAATCTAGAAGTCGCTGTTGTAGATTTTTAAGAATCAAGTCTGTGTACTTTTTCAGTTGTCTTAACAAACACTTCTTGTCTTCTTCACTTAAGGATTCAATATAAATGCCTTCATTAGTCAAATTCTGGACTGAAGTCTTTGCTTCTTCCAGTACTTTTTCAATGAATAGCTCTCTGATTGATCCAAATGTAGCTTCTATTGCTGGACAAAGATCTACTACTGTTGTAGGAGATGCCTGGATGGCATTGTTTAATGACCCAAGTGGTTTCAACAATAGACTTACGAGAGAGAAAATGGCAATAGTCTTCTCTGAACGTAGTAGCAAAAGTAATCCAACAGCCTCACTACTTAGATCCATCCCATCTTGGTAGATACTTTCCAAAGCCAGTAATAACGGCTGGAGTAATTTTAAGACAACAGCCAAGGATCGCTCATGAGAAAGCCAGCGGGTTTTCCCAGGTTGGACTAATTTGAACTTCAGTCCCAGTGTATCTTCTATATTTTCCAAGATATTCAGTCTTTTTGGACTCTTGCTGAAAAAAGAATATAATGAAGACATTAAAGTTATAGCTTTTTAATGTCTTTTGAAGATTCTGCAGCTCGTACTAGTGCTAGTTGGAGTAGATGGCCTCTGCAGTGTGTATAGGAGAGATTAGGGTTACACTTTTCTCTGAGCAAAGCTTGTACTCCACCATGTCTTCCAGAGAAGTTTGCAGCTCCATCAAATGCACAAGCAGCCATCTGTTTGGGGTCCAATTGACAAGCATTTAACTCATCTAAGATGTGGGTTGTCACAGATGCAGGCGATGTGTCTTCTATAACTTGAACATCTAGAAATGCATCTACTGGCCTACCCCTGACATCAAGATAACCTACACAATGACTTAATACTTGATGCCCATTTGCATCGGTGCATTCATCAGCCATGTATGCAAATTTTTTGAATGTGGTGAGAGAGTTCTTCACTTTTTCAACTGTTGAGTCTTTCACTGTTGCACCGCATGCTTCTAGCCAGTCAGTTGAGTTTCTTGCAGAAAGATAGTGAGCATTTGCTGGTCTTTTTCAGAACCAGTGTTCAACTTCAGGATGAACAAGTGACAATACATTTAACATTGGCCTCCAGTTTGTAGTGTGTGGTATCTCTTGCTTAAATAGAAAGTAGGATGCCACAGCCATGTTTGTTTGCATGAACTGTGTTGTGTCTCCAGCATTCTTAACAGCCTCATTAAGTACTTCTAAAATTGGCTTTGAAAGTGGGCTTATAAGGCTTTCTGCATGTTGATACACTCCAGAGGCCTGGTGTTTTGCAGCCTTTTCACGAAGTTTGTCAGCATTGACTTTGCTGATCGGTTTGACAAACCAAGCTCCTCCACTTTTACCAGTTATAGCATTGGGAAGCTTTCCTTCTTCGTAACCTTTTTTGCAAGAGGTGCACCAGTAGCCATCTTTTGTAACTTCAATAAATGGGAACACTTTGACCGACAAACATCGGGAACTGCCTTTAGGTTTTTCCAAACCTAAAGGCAGTTCCCGCTGTTTTCTTTCTTCAGTAGGTAGCTGTATTTGTGCTTCGGGCTGGTCGGATGTAGATATACCACTTGAACCTTCAGATGACATGCTGATATATTCTTGGTTCTTGATGTGTTCTTCACCTTGGTTAGTTTTTGAGGCCTTTGAGTGGAAAAATTGTTGTACTGTTTTTTGTCTTTTCATTTTCACTTTGACCTGCAACATATAAAAGAGATATGAATGAAGTAAATGTTTTGTTAGGATAATGCAAATTTAACATAAGGATAATGCAACTTACACCAAAACACATAACAGGTCTAGATTTCTAAAAAAAAAGTATTTAATTTAAATTGACTTTTGAAAAGTAAGCCATCATGGGATAAGAGGGAAGTCCTCTCATGGATCAATAACTGGTTAAAAGATGGGAAACAAAGGGTAGGAATAAATTATCAGTTTTCAGAATGGAGAGATATAAATACTGGTATCCTTGAGGGGTCAGTACTGGGACCATTACTGTTCAACATATTCATAAATGATCTGGAAAAATGGGTAAACAGTGAGGTGGCAAAATTTGCAGATGATACAAAACTATTCAAGATAGTTAAGTCCCAGGCAGACTGCGAAGAGTTACAAAGGGATCTCACAAAACTGGGTGACTGGGCAATAAAATGGCAGATGAAATTCAATGTTGATAAATGCAAAGTAATGCACATTGGAAAACAATCTCAACTATACATACAAAATGATGGAGTCTGAATTAGCTGTTAACACTCAAGAAAGAGATCTTGGAGTCATTGTGGATGGTTCTCTGAAAACATCCACTCAATGTGCAGTGCCAGTCAAAAAAGCAAACAGAATGTTGGGAATCATTAAGAAAGGGATAGATAATAAGAGAGAAAATATCATATTGCCTCTATATAAATCCATGGTACGTGCACACCTTGAATACTGTGTGCAGATCTGGTCACCCCATCCCAACAAAGATATATTGGAATTGGAAAAGGTACAGAGATGGGCAACTAAAATGATTAGGGGTGTGAAACAAGAGGAGAGATTAAAATGACTTGGAATTTTCAGCTTAGAAAAGAGAAGACTAAGGGGGGATATGATAGAGGTCTATAAACTCTTGACTGGTGTGAAGAAAGTGAATAAGGAAATGTTATTTAATCCTTCACATAACACAAGAACTAGCAGTCACCCAATGAAATTAATAGGCAGCAGGTTTTAAAAAAACAAAAGGAAGTACTTCTTCACACAACATAAAGTCAACCTGTGGAACTCTTTGCCAGGGGATGCTGTGAAGACCAAAACTATAACAGGATTTAAAAAAGAATTAGATAAATTACTGGAGAATAGGTCCATCACTGGCTATTAGCCAGGATTGGGAGGGATGCAACACCATGCTCTGAGTGTCCCTAGCCTGTTTGCCAGAAGCTGGGAATGGGCAAAAGGGGATGGATCACTTGATGATTACCTGTTCTGTTCATTCCCTCTGACGTACCTGGCCTTGACCACTGTCGGAAGACAGGATACTGGGCTATATGGACCATTGGTCTGACCCAGTATGACCATTCTTATGTAAAAATTAATTATAATAATAAAAATGTTTAGTACAGAAACTCCCCAACATAATGACCCCTCAAGATAGCAACGATGTGAGATAACAATCTTGGAAATAATGCATTTTAAAAATCTTGGCCTACTAGGAAACATATTTATATAAGTTTCCATTCCCAGTCACAAATCTAGCATTCTGGAGCAAAGTCACTAACATCTAGTCCAACAAACAAATGTTTATTTAACATGCCCCTCACTTTTCCTTCCACCACACCCGACTCACCGGTGTTGTCCTTGGTCAGTGGAGACTCTGAGTTCAGAGTTGCGTTCATGTGAGTACACCTCCCAGGTGGGGGGGGAGGAAGCACCTTGCTTGTTCCTCCAGCTGCTCACTGTTCGCTCTGGCCACTGCTGTTCGTTGTGCCACCATTCACTTCACCACTCTGTTGCCAATGGCCCTGTGCAGTCACCTTCTGCTGCCACCTGCCACTGTGACCTCTGCGAGTTGGTCTCTTGAGGTTCCACCCAGCTCTCAGTGATTCAGCTGAGCTCTCAGTGGGAGAACCTCGCTGCTAGTGCAGTCTGGGCCGTCTCTTCCACAGAAACATTGTCCCCTCAGCAGGACTAAGCACTTAGACCTGATTATCAGTGATTTCAGCTGCAGTGGTCACTTAACAGAACAAAAGACTATCTATGGAGCCTAATCAGCTCTGTCTTTAAACAGTGGAGAGGGACAGGTCCCCACCCTCTCTCTTGATGCCCTCAATCAGCACAGGCTAAGTACAGTTCTACTGCCCTTTACTCATCCCCTCCTGCCCCCGCATTCAAGTGATTTGTAACCCAACCCCAGCCAAAATCTATCACTTGGGCAACACAGCTCTGTTTGCTGGATACTTAGGTAGATTAGGTGTGAATGTAAATACAATCTGGTCCTGAAGCCTTTCCCTAGCTGTCAGGGAGAGCTCATTTAGACTTTGCTTACAAATCATCATTTGAAATTATTAGGTTGGCCAACATCACCGAAATGAATGCACTGACATTGTCATAAAAAACAACAGCTGTATAAGGAAGCTAGTCTATGTTCATACTTTTCAAATCTATTATACTTTTTCAGATACATGTATTTTATCATACACTGTATATGCTTTTAAAGTGTGTATTAATGTTTCAATTTCAATTCAAATTTCCAAACAGTAACTAAGTTGGCATGTAACTAGTTCACAAAACTGGGGTGGGGGTGTTGGGGAAATTCAGGGGGGGTGTAGGGAAATCACTGGGTGGGTGACACTTGCAAGTGGGGTTAAGCACATGCTTATGCCTTTTGCCGACTCTGTGGCTGAATATATTTTATTAAAACATCCTGCTTCTTGAATATGCACTACCTCCCAGCATTTCAGGAGTTAATTAAACCCACACTTAGTTTATGGAGACTATTAAAAAAATTCTCAGTGGGTTTTCCTCAAACTCTAACTGGAAACTTTTGTCTGTTTATCTCTTGTGAAGGAAATAAACTCCTTAGTAATTGAGGCATTCAGACAACATCAAGTAAAAGTTAGATGTTGGTATATTTCAGACCAAATATATTAACTTGTCCCCTTCCATTGATCTCTCCTCGGCAGTTTCAGATATAATAAAAAAAAGAACTCATATTATTATGACCATTAGTGCAGTTGATCATTATCCCACACCATAGAATTCTGTAAGTCAATAACTTAAACAAGAA
Organism: Emys orbicularis; assembly: GCF_028017835.1. Classification (NCBI taxonomy): domain Eukaryota; kingdom Metazoa; phylum Chordata; order Testudines; family Emydidae; genus Emys; species Emys orbicularis. The sequence goes on from NC_088684.1 coordinate 128,273,965, forward strand.
AGAGAATTATGAGCCACTGGCTCCATAAATTTATAGTGTTTACTGCCTGGGGGGTATTCAGAAAATAATACTAAAAGAATCAAAGTGAAATAAAAATAAATATGGCTGCAATTTGTAAAAATTGAAAGCAACTTTTCTCATAAAACAATGCTGTAATTGAAGATATGGTGTCTGCTTTAGCATCTGCATTGAAAACATGTCTCTTCAACAGGATAACTTACAGCTACTCAAGTAGCAACAAAGAGGCATGACTGGTCTTTCTAGAATGGAAGCAGCAAACTCCACTTTGAAAGGTAAACTCTTGTTTCTAAAGTTGTACATGAAAATACAGAGCTCTACCCATACTCTATGAACTTTATATGTCAGCAATAAAACAGGAGACATTTCCAAACCATTATAAGGCAATACATTTTTATGTTGTGTGACACAAAGTCTGAAAGATTTGTGGCATCCAGGACAGGAAATATTTAGACCATTTTGACATCTATAAAAGGGCAAATGATTTTACACAATGTTCATCTCTTTCAGACTGATATTGTAAAGGTAAAAACTGGCTGTTAAAATTTCAGCTAGGTTATATTTTAATGATCTATGTTGAATGCATGGATATATCCTCAATCACCTTCATGCAATTTAGTACTTTATTAACATAATGGCCCAAAACCTGCCCCCAGGGAATTCACTGGGCACTTCAGCAGAATTGCCTCTTCTGTGCAATATGGACCTGATCCAGCAAAGTAATTATGTAGATGTCTAACTTTAAGCATGTGGATAGTCCCATTGACTTCAGTTAGACTACTCAGATACTTAAAGTTAGGTGTGTGCTCAAGTACCTTGCTGGATCAGGGCCTACAACGGTATCTCTTATGGCAGTGGTTCTCAACATTTTCAGTTCTGTGACCTCATTTTACAGCAGAATTTTTTTTTTGAAGAACTACCATCATCTAGCTATTAATAAGAGAAGGTGGTCCTGACCAGCTGAACCCATTTCATATAGTAAATATAAGCAATAATGTGTTCCAGTCTGTCCCTATTCATCAATACATTAATCAGTCAACAAACGTGCACACAAATTTAGTTTACTAAGGTAGAAGATGTATTAATAGATATCATATATAATATAAAAACATATGTTATTATTTAATGTCAATAAATGTGCTAGTCCAGTGTACATGGAAACAGAGTTCCAGCCTCTTGACGCTTTCAATGAGAGGCCCCAATCTCGCAAATGCTTACATGTGTGTTTAACCATGCACACGACTAATGTCATTGACTAAATGTGGGGTATCGAACACAAAGCCATAGCAGCCAACAAATGCAAAATATATTCCAGCTCAGTGCTGTATTAAGTGCAAAAGACCAGGGATAAAGGGGAGAAGCAGGAATGATAGAATGAGAGATCACAGCCAAATGGAGGCAGAAGAGGGAAAGCTAACTCTGGGGATGCCTTTGCCATGCTGGTAATGTGAGAGGAGTTTAAGGAACTGCCTCTGGTAATTCAAGTAACTCCAGAAAGGAGATTCTTTGGAACTAGATCTGCATGTCAGTTGTGCATATAATGGAGCACTCAGAAATACAGAGTGGAAAACAGATTTAGCGGAACCATCGCTAGTGACTTCCACATATTCCTAGATTCATTAGGCTCTAGTGTAGAAAGCAGACCAAATATTGTGCCATGATTTTCTTAATGAGAATTCCATCATCTTTTTACTAAAAATAAAACAAAACAACAAAACAAGAGTTTTATATGTATGAGTGGGAATTTAGCTTGTCTAGTAAAAACTTTACATTTATGAAATGTTGGACCACTTTCTACACCAAAGAAGGTTAGAAAAATGTAGTTATACTTCAGAAAGACATGCATACAGGGCCTCTCATTGATATTGCTATTTATGAGCTTAAAGACATGCTCCTGGAGTTCTTACTTAGGTTGAACTACCATAGACTCTAACTTCTCAAGTGTCCCTCGTTTCAGGCCCAAAGTTACATCTCAATTTTATTCTTGAAAATTATTTGCATCACAAGTAAAGAATCATGAAATTGTGGATATAGAGTTATTTATATTAAAAGAATGAATCCCACAGCAATTTGTGCTCTCCATGAATATATCTGTGTCGCTCATCATGAATCCTTGTCACAAACTGTTCTACATTTGGTCCTCAGCAGTTTCAGAGGTAGGAACTGACTCCAATGGATATTAATCTGAATAAGAAGCAGAGGCACATATTCCAAATAAACACAAACTCTCATCTGCAAATCCAATCTATATGTAGATACTCAGGGTATGTCTACACTACAAAATTAGGTCGAATTTATAGAAGCCGGTTTTATATAAATCGTTTTCATACAGTCGATTGTGTGTGTCCCCACATAAAATGCTCTAAGTGCATTAAGTCGGCGGACCGTGTCCACAGTACCGAGGCTAGCGTCAACTTCCAGAGCATTGCACTGTGGGTAGCTATCCCACAGTTCCCGCAGTCTCCACCGCCCATTGGAATTCTGGGTTGAGATCCCAATGCCTGATGAGGCAAAAACAGTGTCGCGGGGGATTCTGGGTACATGTTGTCAGCCCCCCCCCCCCCCCGTGAGAGCAACAGCAGACAATCGATTCGCGCCTTTTTACCTGGGTTACCTGTGCAGACAACATACCACGGCAAGCATGGAGCCTGCTCAGCTCAGCTCAGCTCACCATCACCATATGTCATCTGGGTGCCGGCAGACATGGTACTGCATTGCTACACAGCAGCAGCTAATTGCCTTTTGGCAGTAGACGGTGCAGTATGACTGGTAGCCGTCATCGGCTATCTGGGTGCTGGCAGACATGGGGCTGCATTGCTATACAGCAGCAGCTTCTTGCCTTTTGGCAGTGGATGGTGCAGTATGACTGGTAGCCGTCATCGGCTATCTGGGTGCTGGCAGACGTGGGACTGCATTGCTATACAGCAGCAGCTCCTTGCCTTTTGGCAGTAGATGGTGTATTACGATTGGTATCCATCATTGTCGTACTCCTCAGTGAGTTCGGTCAGAGGCGCCTGGGCAGACATGTTTTGTCTCCTGGAGACTCAGTCCTGCCAGCAATCGTAATGCAGCATCTTCTGCCAAGCACCCAGAAGATGCCGATGGCTATCAGTCATGCTGCACTGTCTGCTGCCAGCCTAAGATGTAAAAGATAGATGGACCAGATTTGTTCTGTATTCATTTGCTTCCCCCTTCCTCCGTGAAATCAACGGCCTGCTAAACCCAGGGTTTTGAGTCCAATCTTTGGGGGGGCCATTCTGTGTGACAGATGTTTGTGTTTCTCCCTGATGCACAGCCACCTTTGTTGATTTTAATTCCCTGTCAGCCATGTCGTCACTCGCCCCTCCCTCCCTCCCTCTGTCAGAGAATAGTTTCGCGCCTTTTTTCAGCCCAGACTCTATAGCACTGGGATCATGGAGCCCGCTCAGATCACCGCGGCAATTATGAGCACTATGAACACCACGCTCATTGTCCTGGAGTATATGCAGAGCCAGAACATGCCAAAGCAAAACCAGGCGAGGAGGCGATTGCAGCACGGCGACGAGAGTGATGAAGAAATTGACATGGGCATAGACCTCTCACAAAGTACGGGCCCCAGCAATGTGCAAATCATGGTGTTACTGGGGCAGGTTCATGCCATGGAACGCCGATTCTGGGCCCGGGAAACAAGCACAGACTGGTGGGACCACATAGTGTTGCAGGTCTGGGACGATTCCCAGTGGCTGCGAAACTTTCGCATGCGTAAGGGCACTTTCATGGAACTTTGTGACTTGCTTTCCCCTGCCCTGAAGTGCCAGAATATCAGGATGAGAGCAGCCCTCACAGTTGAGAAGCGAGTGGCGATAGCCCTGTGGAAGCTTGCAACGCCAGACAGCTACCGGTCAGTCGGGAATCAATTTGGAGTGGGCAAATCTACTGTGGGGGCTGCTGTGATCCAAGTAGCCAGGGCAATCAAAGACCTGCTGATATAAAGGGTAGTGACTCTGGGAAACGTGCAGGTCATAGTGGATGGCTTTGCTGCAATGGGATTCCCTAACTGTGGTGGGGCGATAAATGGAACCCATATCCCTATCTTGGCACCGGAGCACCAAGCCACCGAGTACATAAACCGAAAAGAGTACTTTTCAGTGCTGCTGCAAGCCCTGGTGGATCACAAGGGACGTTTCACTAACATCAACGTGGGATGGCCGGGAAAGGTACATGATGCTCGCATCTTCGGGAACTCTGGTCTATTTCAAAAGCTGGAGGAAGGGACTTTCTTCCCGCACCAGAAAATAACCGTTGGGGATGTTGAAACGCCTATTGTTATCCTTGGGGACCCAGCCTACCCCTTAATGCCATGGCTCATGAAGCCGTACATAGGCAGCCTGGACAGTAGTCAGAACCTGTTCAACTATAGGCTGAGCAAGTGCAGAATGGTGGTAGAATGTGCATTTGGACATTTAAGAGCACGCTGGCACAGTTTACTGACTCGGATAGACCTCAGTGAACCCAATATCCCCATTGTTATTGCTGCTTGCTGTGCGCTCCACAATATCTGTGAGAGTAAGGGGGAGACATTTATGGCGGGGTGGGAGGTTGAGGCAAATCGCCTGGCCGCTGATTATGTGCAGCCAGAGACCAGGGCGGTTAGAAGAGTACAGCAGGGTGTCGTGCGCATCAGAGAAGCTTTAAAAACCAGTTTTGTGACTGGCCAGGCTACGATGTGAAACTTCTGTTTGTTTCTCCTTGATGAACTCTCGCCCCCTCCCCCCCGGTTCACTCTACTTCCCTGTAAGCTAACCACCCTCCCCTCCCCCCTTCGAGCACCGCTTGCAGAGGCAATAAAGTCATTGTTACTTCACATTCGTGCATTCTTTATTAATTCTTCACACAACTAGGGGGATAACTGCCAAGGTAGCCCGGGAGGGGTGGGGGAGGAGTGAAGGACAAGGACACACTGCAGTTTAAAACTTTAAAACTTTAACTTTTATTGAAGGCCAGCCTTCTGATGCTTGGGCAATCATCTGGGGTGGAGTGGCTGGGTGGCCGGAGGCCCCCCCACTGCGTTCTTGGGCGTCTGGGTGAGGAGGCTATGGAACTTGGGGCTGTTGGTTACACAGGGGTTGTAGCGGTGGTCTCTGCTCCTGCTGCCTTTCCTGCAGCTCAACCATACGCTGGAGCATATCAGTCTGATGCTCCAGCAGCCGGAGCATCGACTCTTGCCTTCTGTCAGCAATCTGACGCCACCTATCCTCTTCAGCCCGCCACTTGCTCTCTTCAGCCCGCGATTCAGCCCGCCACCTCTCCTCTCGTTCATATTGTGCTTTTCTACACTCTGACATTGACTGCCACCACGCATTCTGCTGTGCTCTGTCAGAGTGGGAGGACATCTGGAGCTCCGAGAACATATCATCCCGAGTCCACCGTTTTCTCCTTCTAATCTTCACTAGCCTCTGCGAAGGAGAAACATTTGCAGCTGGTGGAGGAGAAGGGAGAGGTGGTTAAAAAAGACACATTTTAGAGAACAATGGGTACACTCTTTCACGTTAAATTTTGCTGTTCACATTACACAGCACATATGCTTTCATTAAAAGGTCGCATTTTTCCTCTTATATTGAGGGCCTGCCGGTTTGGTGTGAGAGATCACTCACGCAGTGCCAGGCAACAGATTTCGGCTTGCAGGCAGCCATGGTAAGCCACAGTCTTTTGGCTTTTTTAACCTTCATAACATGTGGGAATGGTTTCAAACAGCAGCGCCCTCATTTCCCATACCAAGCACCCGTTGGGTTGGCCATTTAAAATGGGTTTGCAATGTAAAAGGAGGGGCTGCGGTTTCCGGGTTAACATACAGCACAAACCCAACTAACCCTCCTCCCCCCCACAAACCCAATTCTCTGGGATGATCACTTCACCCCTCCCCCCCCCCCCCCCCCACCGCGTGGCTAACAGCGGGGAATATTTCTGTTCAGCCGAGCAGGAACGGGCACCTCTGAAAGTCCCCTTAATAAAATCACCCCATTTCAACCACGTGACCGTGAATGATATCACTCTCCTGAGGATAACAAAGAGAGATAAGGAATGGATGTTGTCTGCATGCCAGCAAACACCGGGACCATACGCTGCCATGCTTTGTTATGCAATGATTCCAGACTACGTGCTACTGGCCTGGCGTGGTAAAGTGTCCTACCGTGGCGGATGGGATAAGGCAGCCCTTCCCAGAAACCTTTTGCAAAGGCTTTGGGAGTACATGAAGGAGAGTTTTCTGGAGATGTCCCTGGAGGATTTCTGCTCCATCCCCATACATGTTAACAGACTTTTCCAGTAGCTGTATTGGCCGCGATTGCCAGGGCAAATTAATCATTAAACACGCTTGCTTTTAAATCATGTGTAATATTTACAAAGGTACACTCACCAGAGGTCCCTTGTGCGCCCTCAGGGTCTGGGAGCACGCCTTGGGTGAGTACGGGGGTTACTGGTTCCAGGTCCAGGGTGATAAACATATCCTGGCTGTTGGGGAAACCTGTTTCTCTGCTTCCTTGCTGTGAGCTATCTTCATTGTCTTCATCATCATCTTCCTCGTACCCCGAACCCGCTTCCCTGTTGTGTGATTCTCCATTGATGGAGTCAAAGCACAGGGTTGGGGTAGTGGTGGCTGCACCCCCTAGCATGGCATGCAGCTCTGCGTAGAAGCGGCATGTCTGTGGCTCTGCCCCGGACCTTCTGTTTGCCTCTCTGGCTTTGTGGTAGGCTTACCTTAGCTCCTTAATTTTCACGTGGCACTGCTGTGCGTCCCTGTTGTGGCCTCTGTCCTTCATGGCCTTTGAGACTTTTTCTAATATTTTGCCATTTCGTTTACTGCTACGGAGTTCAGCTAGCACTGATTCATCTCCCCATATGGCGAGCAGATCCCGTACCTCCCGTTCGGTCCATGCTGGAGCTCTTTTGCAATCCTGGGACTCCATCATGGTTACCTGTGCTGATGAGCTCTGCATGGTCACCTGTGCTCTCCACGCTGGGCAAACAGGAAATAAAATTCAAAAGTTCGCGGGGCTTTTCCTGTCTACCTGGTCAGTGCATCTGAGTTGAGAGTGCTGTCCAGAGCGGTCACAATGAAGCACTCTGGGATAGCTCCCGAGGCCAATAACGTCGAATTCCGTCCACACTACCCCAAATCCGACCTGGAAAGGCCGATTTCAGCGCTAATCCCCTCGTCAGAGGTGGAGTAAAGAAACCGGTTTAAAGGGCCCTTTAAGTCGAAAAAAAGGCCTTAGTCGTGTGGACGTGTCCAGGCTTAATTCAATTTAACGCTGCTAAATTCAAACTAAACTCGTAGTGTAGACCAGGCCTCAATACTGCACTCAAATGATAAGTATATTGGGCAAAATCCTGGCCTGGAAACTTTGCTACCGACTTCAACAGAGGCAGGATTTCACCCATTGTATTTTCCTTATACAACTAATTTTTTCCTTTATTCAATTATCTTTTAACTATGTGAAATTTACTTTTTCATTTTATGCTAATTTGGTATGATATAATTTCACAAACATTTTAAGTTTTGCTGTAAATTTTGGCTAAAATAAAAATGGCCTTTTCTTCTACTTTGTCAGAACTATTTGAGAAAGACTGTAAAACAAAGATAGCTGATCAAATAGTGCTGTGTGATTAGAGGCATGCATATGGCAAAATGATTTTGTCTTTTCCAAAGATTATTGAAAGAAATAACAAAAGGAAAGAGAATTATGAAAGAAAATGATAATATCCAAATAATAAAAGATATTACTTATCAAATTATTACACTTGTCTCAGATGGAATTAAATCTGTGAGATTCAAATGCCATCTGTACAAGTCTGTATTCCTTAAATAGAGAGAAAAAAATTGAAACATGTTTAACCCTTTAATAACTGAATAGGTCCTTTAAACTTCAGAACATTGTATTTTAAATTTGTAGAGAGTTACCCAAAATACACCTAAGGCTTGTTCAAATAATTAAATCAACTAGAAATTCATTTAGACTGATATATGAAACATTTATCCTCTTACTATGAATATTATGTAGTAGGCTGGTATCTGCTGGAGAATTACTAAATTTGGATGGTCTCCACCTTGCAAGGACAAATCAACATTTGTAAGGTATTTGAAATTGTCCAGGCCAATTGCCAAACCAATAAGTGTATAATTGACTCTCATTAGCTCTCCCACTCACTGTTATATGGATGCCTGCAGCTGAGACCCAGTCAAAAAGGGGCAAAATTCTATTGTATCTGTGACAAGGTAACATCCCCCCCAAACACGATGCACATATTTCCAGTCTCATCCTTACCACTGAAAGTCCACTGATTATGATAAACAAGAGTAAACACATCAAGGCCAGGAGGACTAGGACATAGTTTTTGGCAAAGATAACACCATCCATATAGATTAACAAATCACTGAAAGTGGGAATTTGTACAGCCAAATATTGGTGCAAAGAGAAGGAAAAAAGTGTGACCCCCCACAACATACCAATTTTATTTTTATAAATTACAGTATTACAAGGGGGAAGAGCCACTTTGTTAACATTAAAGGTAACTCACCAATTTATCTCTAAACTCTACCTGGTTCTTCACTAGTCCCAATATACATTCAACAGGGAAGGAAAAAGTAAGTGGCTCTGATAATCAACTCCATCTCAAGAGATAAGAAGGATATGCACTTCTAATCCTAGCATGCTTTTAGAACTCCTCTTTCTCTTCCCAGTTTATGCTTCAACTTGTATGCGTTTGGGTGCTATGACTGACATCCAAGCTACACTACATGAGGATGAGGTAGGCACTGTCCCAGACTCACTGGCATTCAGGTACAGCACACATTTATGAAAGAATTATATACTATGATTTAGATTTTCAAAGGGACTAACTCCCATTGTATTGCAGTGGAATTTGGATACCTAACTCACTTAGGCTCCTTGGAAAATTTCAGCCTATATCTTCTTTTTCTTGTCAAACTCATATCAATTAATTCTGTTCTCAAAAAGTAAGTGCTGTAATTTTGGGGAGGTTATATAATAAAGTGGTTGACTCTCTGCTTTAAGTGCAAAACTCAACTCATGCTAGATTGTTATGGGAAAGATGATTGGAAGTCATGCCTCCATTCCTCCAGCACTTATTGTCTTGCTGCAGACATGGCACATCCAAAAACACCACAGAACCCATTAAATTGATTCAGTTATATTAGAGCTAGTTGAAAATGTTAGGATGGGATGTTTTTCTGATAAACAATATTGTTTCGTTGAAACCGAAAATTTTTGTAGGCATGCATTGATTTCAACAACAAAAAAAAGGGGGGGGAAAGAAAAAAAAATGAAATGAATTGTTAGGATTTGTTCAATTTTTGGTTTTAAAATGTAATACAATATAATGCCAAAACACTGAAATTGGAAGGTTTGATTTTATCATAATGGAACATTTCAACTGACCAAAAATAAATTTTGTAATGTTGGAATTTCCCATAGTATGAGATTCCAAGTTTCAACCAGCTCTAAATTATGGATCCATATAAAACTTTCTTTAAGGTTTTAGTCTTCCTAATTTCCCCACTTCCACCAACTTTGAAAACAATGCTATAAGACACATGTACCATCATTTTAGTGTTCCCTTGAATAATGTAAGACATTTTACAAATTTTCTTGAAAAGGACTGTACTTGAGGACGTTTTAGGCTGCACTGATTCCCTAGTGACTGTTACAGTTGCTGATTATAATACCTCAAAGCAGTGTTTCCTCAAACTCTGAGGTTGGCTTCCATAGGGACACACTATTATTTTCATGGAAGGCTCAAGCAGGTCAATGGAAAATGAAAAGACATAGAATGTATTCTTTCTTGCTTAATTGTTTTCACTGAGGGCTCAGCAGAAGCAGAGCTATCTACTGACTCTGTTCCGTTTGCACCAAGGTAATGCTAAACCAGCAGAAAAAGGAAAATGAATAGGGTGCCATGATTCTCATTTACAGAAAGGTTACTTTACACCATTCCAGTAGTTTAAATGAAACCTACTATTTCCCTTAAAGTATTTCTGGCAGATCTATTTTCACACCCATTCTCCAGCAACTCTATTTTAAAATTATTTATGTCAATGGTGAACTGATTTTACTTTGTTGTTTAGAAACCCTGTTTTTTCATTGAGCTGCACACAACATCCACTCAGCTAGAGACCTGCAATTTTTCCTTTTACCTTTCTCCAGTGTAACAAAGCGAGGTGAATACTCCAACAGAGACACTGTAAAGACACAAGCTCCCCGCTCTCATTTATAAAAATACTTCTGGGTTTTTTTTTCTTTTGTTTTGTTCTTGGAAGCAAAAAGATGCATGTTTCCTAAACCATATACCAATACCGGAAATGATGATAGAAAAGGCATCTAATAAATATACTCTAGTGTAAAATTCAAAGTAGAGAAAAGACATAGTTCAGTGGGATAAAGAATAAAAAAGAGGAAAAAGAAAAGAATTGAACATGCTTGGTTTGGTTTGGTTTGCTAATTTTCCAGTCTATGATCTTAAAACGTAAACTCAGAAAATCTTGTACTTCATGTTTGGGATGATCTTTTACATGCGTTAGAGCTCTGGATGCAGTAAGTACAGTAGCATGAAATAAAAGGGGAGCTCTTACTACTCCATTCAAGGAAGAAGGGAGCTGTGAGGGAGCACAATTTTCCCAAGCCAGGGAAAGGAGGGGAGCCACGCTCCACTTTCATTCCCCCTTATGTTAACTCCAGCTATCTGGGTACAGTCTGACAGAAGGAATGGCTAGTAAAAGTTGGTTTCCACTGTGAGAGCACACAGCACATCATGAAATAAGTACTGATTCTAAAAGGACATCCAAATATCATAGTTTTCCCAAATCTGACCCTAAACTCCCACTGAAACCAAATGAAAATCTCTCCCTGACTTCAAACAGTTTTGGATCAGGCCTTTATTGTACAATTTAGGCAAGGGAAAACTAGCCTGTAATGTCTCGAGGGCTGGAGAAAAAAGAGGACAAGTTAGTAAATATAACGGGATTATTTATGCTGGACAACCACAGACACCATCTCCCTAGCTCAGAGACAGAGAAACTCTGTCTGCACTGTACAGGGTGACAACACAGGGTCTTCCTAAATCCTGGCCTAGGCTCAGGTGTCATGCAATGGAATGATGGCTACACTTCACTGCCACACATCTTTTTAAATGCCTGAGAGACACCTAGAGAAGGAAAGACAAGGAGCCATATTCACTCACATCACCCAAATTTAGGCTGCAGCTTCCTAGTGGCATAAAGTCTGCTGAGGGTTATTTATTGACTGGAGCTTTGATTGGTTCCTCAGAATTATGTAAAAAGAATACAAATGCTATTGGTACAGGCAATTCCAATACAAATCATTTTAGGTGGTGAGTTTTTGAAAATTATTTTTTCTTTTTAATCAAGCAACCCAGATTATTTATACTTAAAATATGTTAGACAAGAATATTAGCATGACTGAATATTGGAATAGCTCCACAAATATATTTTGGTGTACAATAAGACCAAAACAAGTATTGTTTTTTAAAAATAATTTAACCCTCAAGTTAAGTCAGTTTCAATTTCCCCAGCCAAATTAATGTTCTAAAGATTTCCAGGAATATGTTGTCATTTATAAGTCTTTCAAAAAAACCAAACCAAAGCAAAAAACAACTACCAAAGGTGAATCAGTGAGAATACTGAAATCCCCCATTTAATAAACTCTGCTCAGTTGTAAGATGAAAGGACAAATAATCTCTAAGGAAAACATGCTTTTATAAGCAGATGGGTTAAAATAATAATAAAATAAGACACCAAAGGTGTTTGGGAAAATAAGATTTTCCAATGGACAAAGAAATATTTCCTGTTACAAATGTTTTAATAATAAAACAGGGGGAGGGGAATAGACAGCCTTCCATACATGAAACAGAAAGTGATTTTCTACATCAATTATCTCAGCCTTATAACATTTTGGTAAGATAAGTCAAAATTGTAAGCCTGTTTTACAAACTTTCACAGTGTCTTTTGGTAGTAGTCAATTTTTACTGCTCACAGAATGATATATATTTTCAATGATTTAGGTGTGTCTGTCAACCAACTGAAAATTAGACTGATCAGAGCCAACCCCAGTGGCCAGTGAAATCAATGGTCATCTGTCTTTCCATTGATGTCCTAGGCCACCAAATCAAGGCCTAGTATACAGTGACCATATTTTGCATGCCCACATCACTGGGAATTTGAAAACAGGGCTTTGCATGCCATTCAAAATCACTGTTCGGTCCTTCCCTTCCTCTCCAAAACTGCCTCACTTTCTGTACCCTGCAGCTACATGTCTTAGTAACTTCAGTTATATAAGGAAAGAGCTATACCATGTTATCATTTAATAAAATATTGTCCTTTGATTCCCATGCTTTGGTAATGGTTCATGATTATTTACGAAACCTAGCAACAAACATAATAACTGCATTTGCCTAAAGCATTGAGCCAGTGACAGGAATGTCAAAAGAAGACTCAGCAGGAATATGGAACATTTTAAAGATTTGATTAGCTATGTCTGAATCAACAAAAAATTCTATAAAGAAATAAAATAACTACACATTCAGATCATCAGGACATCTAAACCTTGTACAGCACTTCACGCTTGCTATGAGTTAATTTATTATCTGTAATTATTTAAAGACATCACACTTTCACTTTAAGTTTCCAATTATTTTCTTCCAAATATTTATCTGATTTTTTTATTTAGTTGTCAAGATTAATAATTTTAACAGAAAACAGATGTAAATTTCTTCCAGGTGTATCAGATGTAGTGACAATTTCGCAATGAATATGCTCTAAGGAAACCATGGGAAAAACTTTGACTTGCTGATCTAGAAAAAAAAAGGTCCAATTTGCCCAGTATCCTGTCTTCTGACAGTGGCCAATGCCAGGTGCCCCAGAGGGAATGAACAGAACAGGTAATCAACATAGCCTCTCCAATAGTCTCAAATAATGGAGAATGTGAAAAGGAGTGTGATGGGATGGATAATCTTACCCTGTGCGAAGAAACACACTGGTATAAAAGTTAGGGGTAAAGGAACTGTCACGGACTCAAAAACCTGTGTTTTATTCCCTGCTTTATCAATGACCGAGCTTGATCTTGGAGTAGGTCCATAAAGAAACTTAGGCATTGCAACACTCAGTGTTTCAATGCCAAATTCTTAGGTGACCTGCCACCCTGTGGACTCCTCAGACCAGTAGCACCAAGTCTCCCTAGACAATGCATGAAGAATGCTAGGCACTCAAGAATGGGATTCACAGAAACCAGCATTCTGAGCAGAGAGCAACCTATGCTAGCCAGTAGGAATGCCAAGGAGAGGGGTGTTAACTTAAATGGTGGTTAGGCATCTATCTGTGTAAAGCCAGGGACCCTCTAGGAGTTTAGGAATCAAAGCCAAGGCACCTTTTTGGGAGAAGGAGGGACAGACACATCCTATGCCATTATAGCCAGGGCAATCACATAGGAGATCTAGTTTCACATCCCTTTTCTGCCTGATTTAGAACAGGGACTTGAACTTTGCTCTCCTATATATCATAGGGGAATGCCCTAACCACCAGACTACTGAACCTCTCAATCTCTCCTGTTAAAGCAGTTCCACTTTGTAAAGCTAATTAAATATTCATTGGATTTGAATTCAGGTCTCATACCTCCCAACTTGTGCAGAAACTACCAGTCTAATAAGTCAATCTCAAACATACCCTTTGGCTCAATGAATATTTAAGTATTTATACAAAGTGGAACAGTTTCAAAAGGAGGGATTGTCTGGTGGTTAGGGTTCTTACTTAGTACGAGAGACATTTGGGTTCAAGTCCCTACTCCAAAACAGCCCGAGTGGGGATTTGAAAACAGGTCTCCCACATTTCAAGGGAGTGCCCTAACCACTGGGCTATTTGGTATTGTGGGATACAGCCAGCCAATCACCAAAAATCACTGCTTTGTTTCCCCAGCTATCTTTTAGGTGAGGTTTGTTCTGGCAGAGATGCTCTTAAACTAGGTGGGGGAAATGCCTAATACGAGAATCCTGCTGGGGCTAAGGCAAAATCAGAAATTAGGTAGTTTTGCACATGCTCTCCAGCAGAAATAGTGTGGGAATATGAGCACCTCCAGAGTTATGTGGCAGCTGAGCAAAGTTTTGAGGATCCCAGAGGTACCTGAATACTGGATTTCGGTTTCTGAAATGGCAGTTAGGCCGTTCAGTCTCTTTATGGATTTAGCCCTTCCTGCTTCTATTTTCTCTTTCAGCCTTTGTCCACCTTGTGTATTTAGACTGTAAGCAATTCAGGAATGGATTGTAACTAACTATGCGTTTGCACAGTGCCTACTCCAAGGGGGCCCTATCTTGGTTGGAGCCTCTAGGTGCTACTACACAATAAATAAAAATAAACACATCAGTTCCTGTGGGCATTGCTGTCTAAAATGTTATAGCTATACATTATATGTTGCTTTTCTCTTCTGTCCACCTTTTTTTGGAAGATATACTTTAAGTATGAAGAAAGAAGGAGGAGAAATAGGTCATCTCAAGAGATAACATGCCAGAAAATCATCTCCTAAAAATTCCAGTGAGGAAGGTTGTGAATGGATAAGCATCTTTCAAGTTAGCTTGGACCCAGCCCATTTTTCTTGTGCACAGTAGAATGGTAATAGTTGTGTGTTCAGAAGAGTGCTCTAGGATCATTAGAATTTGTTCAGTAATACTCATTTGCTCAGTAAAGCTTGTTTTTCGTTAAATAATCATCAATGTGTAAACTTATTTTAAGGTGCCTAAGTATCATAGAATACAGAAATTAAAAATGAATGAGTGGCAGACAGAACAAGTGTAAGGGCATATAACATACCAAAATGGGATAAATTGGTTAAGGGAAGAATATGTCACAATGTAAAGCAGGATCAGTGAAGGTTTGGAATGAGTTATTGGTGACAAAGATTAATCATCAAAGACTTGGTGACAATGAAAAAGGTGGAAAAAGTCAACTATCTATAGGAAGCTAAAACAAAACATTCATTTTTCAAGGACATATGAGAAATATTCAAGGAAAAGAAGATTAAGAATGTATTAGAGATAGCAATCTGTTATTTATATTTGATCATGTTTTGCATAAAAGTACACATACATTCACAATGAATAATAGCAAAGCATGAGATATACATAACATTATATATATATATATATATATATATATATATATATATATATATATATATATGAAGAGAGAGAGAGAGAGAATTCTGGTAAATAAACTCATTAAGGAGATGTCCAACATCTGAAAAATAGTAACTGACAAGGCATAGTGGAATTACTAAATAAAAAGAAGTGGTCCTTAATGTGTGCCACATTTGACATAGGAAAATAAAAATTGCCATGGTAGATCAGGCTAGTGGCCCTTCTAGTTCAGTATCCCATCTTGGGCATCAGCCAGGTGCCAGCTTCTTCATTAGAAGAAACCCTGAAATGTGAAGTTATGGGATAACCTGACCCAGAGATATTTAAGAGTTTGTGGCTCAAGAAGATACATGCAGTAGAAACAGGACAAGAACTACATCCATTTAAGTGACAGCATGAGTACAACTTGATGAAAAAAGAGTATCAAAAAATGAAATAAGAAATTTAGAGGCAAAGTTCTACTCTCAATTATATCTATCTAAAATCAGTTCCTTTTATATCAGTGGAGTAGCTTCAGCTGTAATCTGCAGTAAGTGACAACAGAATTTGAACCTGACAGTGGAAATAAATGTTAGATGCTTCATAAAATAAAAGAATCACACTGTATTCCAATTGAAGATGAATTATTTTCACCTAAAAGAAAAACTCAGATGTATATTATGGTAATACTGCCATCTTTGCCAGCCATTTGAAGCTTTTGCAAGTGCATCTTGAAGACACTCAGTGGACTATTTTCTAATAAAAATCATGATTATACTAGGCTAGCTATGTCTTAAATAGAACAAAACAATGAAAGCATCATCATACTTGGAAACATGGTCTAAAACTAGTGGAATCATGCCAGATAGCAAGCAGATGTTTAACCACAGTTGACAGTGGTTCATAAATATAAGATGAAACAACATAGTGGTGGATGTAGGTTACAAAGGACAGCACCAGAGAGGCAGTGCCTCAGGAAAAACAAAATACTCTGGTTATCTAACCAGCTACTTGATACCATTAATCAAAACTTCAGTGTAATGGATAGAAGATCCTGTAATAATGCTATAAGGTCTGAGAACCAAAGCAGCAGATGGACTACGGTGTAATGTTGGCAACTGTTAAGAAAATACATAACCTGTAATGACAAAAACATTCAATGAAGTACTTGGATACCAACTCCTACTGACGATAGAACTCTGAGAATGCAAAATAAAGTTAAGTTACATTTTACAGTGTAAAGCTGGACAAAAGTCACTGATACATCAAGGACCTTCCAATGTAAATTGCCCTGCAAAAGACAAATAGTTTCCTTCACTAGAGAATCCATCCAACAAACCTATCAAAACATTCTCTTCATCACATCAGAGGCACTAGACGTACTTCTCTCCTTGAATTTTCATTGTGCTGTCATAAGCAGTAACCCAGTCTTCACTTGCTCAATGTCATACTACATTTATACATGAGGCTGTTATATGCTGTCATCTGAAGCCACAGAAAATATACTTGCTTAGGCTCTGATTCAGTCACCCTTAATCACGGGGCAAAATTACAAGCAGTGGGACTAACTGTATAACTATGTGTGTCATGGTTGCAGAATCGATCCCTTTTATAACGAGTTTACTGTCAAACATTCCTTGTCATTAAGGATGAGAAAACAGCCATCCCAAACATAACCTCCAGCAGCTTCCACACTCTTGCCATAGGAAATTATTATGTGTTGGGGTGAAGAAGGAAGCATGTTCAATGAGTGTTCAGTGTAGTAAGGGACAGCAGTGAAGAAAGTAGTATTGAAACAAGTCCCTGAGAGTCAGTCCAATTACAATTGCTCTGGCGTGGCAAAATATATGGGTTGAGAAGTGACTATTATGTGATCAGGCATACAATATAATACATATAAACAGTGAAGGGGGCATCTGAGAATCACTCCCTAGCTATTTCCCTGAGTTTATTGGCCATTCAATCAGACTAAATATGCTGTGCTGCTCTTTTCAGTTTTGTGAGTGAATCTTTAAAAACCATAATCCAACTAGGTGTATAAAACTGATTCCCGAAGCCAAAAACAACACTAAAATTTTATGGAAAAACTGCTGGGAATTTAAAGCATGGAGATGGTCTTTTTTCCCCCCTTGTTTATTACAGATTATATCTCACAGAGAGAATGTTGGTATTTTCAACAGTAACCAATGCTGCACTAAGTGCATATTACAAAATAGATGCCAGAATATTCATGTTTGTGTATGTATCTCTCTCTCTCTCTCACACACACACACACACATTTCCTATTGCCAAAGAGTTGCTTTTCAGAGAAGCCTAAAAAAAATAATCAAAATTTAATGTGATTTGGGCAACTTTCTCTTTTACATTCCTCTGGGGAAAAAAAACAGTCCTACAATATTTGATTTTAAAAGACTTTGATCTACAGAACAGGTACAGAAAAGACTGTAACAGTACAAGTGTATTTTTTCTGCCCTCACCAATGGGCATCAACCCTACTAGAAGGACATATTTTAAGGATGGGAAGATACAATTGCTGATCTGCCACTGCAAATTCATGCATTGGTTTCTCTGTTGAAACTTACAACCACAATGCCGGTTAACTCCAGATGTGGTTGTTCCTTAAATCTCAATGAGCAGCTTCACTGAGATCACCAAACAGACAACAGATCATTAATAATTTTGGTGTCTGATACTCCTGATTTGTTCAAAATCAGTCACTTAGAGGGGAGAGTTTCCATAAAGGAACTGATAAATGCAGATAATACTTTTCACTGTATATAATACATTTCATCCAAGAATCTCAAAGCACTTTCAAAAGGTAGGTAAGTATTTGTATTTTACCCCATTTTATAGATGGGAAAACTGCAGCACAGAGTGGCTTGTCCATAGTCACATACTGAGTTAGGGATGAAGTCAAGAATGGAAGCCAAATTGCCTGACTTCAAGCCTAGTGTCTTAGCCACTGGACCACACTATCCATATACTGTAATAGAAGACCAGCCACACATACACCTGCCCAAAGAGCTGAGCGTTTTGTATTCTTTTCCATTTTATTATTCAGTTAGGGCTACATTGTGACTAGCCTTAGCATGCAGGGAAGTAAGTCTCCATCTTACCCCTGCATAGCCAAGTTAGGGAACCTGGATCTGAGGAGATCAGGGACTGAACTCTGAGTGCTCTAGACAAGGAGCAAGAGGGCAGGAACAGAGCAGAGAATGACAGGAGGTGGGTAGAGTCATAGCCTTCCCTCCTGTCACCCCTCACCACTGCTGGCAGGATGCACCAGGGGGAGTAAGCTGCATCCCTTTCAAAGGCTGCCATAGATTGCTCTTCTCACAGAGGAGTATGGGGACAGTTGTGATTTGCTGAGTCTCAGTTCCTTCCAGGCTATTTCTCGGTGGTGCAGTTTATGCATCTCCCATTGATAAACACCTGTGATTCATTCTAGCCCTCATGTGTTGTTGTACAAATGGGAATATTTTCACTTCCCATTTGAAAGGAACTATTATAGCTGTTAGGGCACTCTAGCATGGGATGCCTATACTCCACTAGAGACAATGACCCGAAGGGTATCTGTTTGACCAAAAGGCTTTGATCTTGGGGAATTTCCATCATGGGCTCAAGAGTGATTACTTATCACAACAAATATACATCCTCAATTGGTGTAAACTGACCCTGAAATCTGTGGAGTTGTGCAAATATACACAGCTGAGAATTTGGCAAAATATCTTCAGAGAGCAGTAGCTGAAGGTATGTAATCTTAAATTAATCTACATATATTCAATACTTGTGTTGAGTTATTGAAATATTACTGTCTTATGCCTAACAGTTATATAAAAATAACTAGAAATATTTATATTGTCATTTATTTTCACAAAAAGTAAATTTCAGTGTCAGGCAATTAAAGCAGGGCCTAAATTACTTGATTCCAAAATTGGGTTTTCATTATTTTCTCTAACTTCCTGTCTTTCTACCATTGCTGAATATTCCTGGAGGCTTGGACATATAAAATATAATCTGTCAGGCAAAGAAACTGTACAGCAATAAACAAGGCATCTCAGCACAACAAGAAAAATGTATTTTCCCAGAGTATTAAAACAAACCTAGAATAAAAAAGTCAATAAGACTTACATTTGAATGTAAGTGCAGAGAAAGAACAGCTATTACTTTGTACTACTTGTGTGAATATTTTGACAGGAGAATTTTTGCTTTTGGTCGATAGTACCAACAGAGAGTTTGCAGCAGAAGCACAGTGACAGAGAAAGAAGATCTGCTTACTCAGAATATGATGGAATCAATAGCTTTAGACTGTTCAACAGTATGTCATACCATCATGACTTTCAAGCTGTCAAATGTTATATATATAAAAACTTTCCTCTACTTCTCTAGATCCTAACTGCAGAGACATGGGGAAAAAAATTATTTTACTGTAAAACGAGTGATAGTATTCCACATAGATCATCTCAGGCTCTCATAAAAAGGGGTAGAGATGGACAAGTACCTGTATAACTGTCTCTCCTAATTGCTTATAAATTTCCCATAGGTTCATCTTATCTGCAAATACTGTATATTAGAGTGGACTGGTATGCAAGAGATTGACTATGCATACAAAATAATGTAATGTTAATATGTATCTGTATTTCAAATGTGCTTACACCTAGGTAACACTCACAAAGCTTTACATACAGTCTAGACAGCACATTATGAATGGCCTTTTCGAGTTGAATGGCCCATAAACAAAGACAATGGGCCATGGAAGAGCTTATCCTCACTTGTGGATGCTTCAGTCAGCCTATGGATAATGGTTGCCATGACTCATTGAAGAATGCAAAGGCATGTGACTAGATCACATGACTCTGAACTCCATTTTGGTACCTGTATTTCCCCACAAATTGTGCTGGGAACTTGGCTTGGAAGAAGCTATAAAAGGGGGAAGTGACATCACCAATAGGCCTCACTCTTCCTATGTGAAAATACCTAAGGAACAAAGACTGAACTGAGGAAGGGGGGCTCCAGGCAGGAAAGAAGAAAGCCTGCCTGTGTATGGAAGCTTGGTGGACTGTTTGTACTATTGTTTCAAATCCTATCCAGTTTAGAGAACTTAGATTGCGATTTGCTTTTATTTCTTATGGTAATCTACTTTGATCTGTATGCTGTTACTTATAATTACTTCAAATATATCTTTCTGTATTTAATAAATCCATTTTATATTTTTTACTTAAAACAATGTGGTTTACTTGAAGTGCATGGAGAATCTCAGCTCAGTTAACAAGGGATTGTGAATTGTCCTCTCCACATCAAGGGAGGGGCGGACTGCGAAATACATTTATACTGTTCAGACTTTTGATTGGGGCAGGATGGTACAGCTCTGGGGTGCCAGGCTAGGGAGCTGTGGAGAATTGGCTGCAGCCTCTCTATTGTTAGTTCATGAGTGGCTGAGGAGAAGCACTCAGGTAACAGCAGTTGGGTGTGTCCCAGCCTGTGTGAGTACAAGCCCTGAAGGGGGATTGTAGCTTGTCACAGTATCATGGGGTGAGAGGGAGCCTGGGCTGGTGAGACAGAGGGTTCAGCAGTATCCCAGTACCAGGTTGCACCCTGGGGAGAGAGGGGAGCGGGAAACCTGTCACAGCAGGCACTGGCCCAGAGTTGCTCGGCAGAGGCCTAATCTTTCACTGGATTGGAAAAGTAAAGTGTATAACTTGAAATCAGAAGATGATCTAGTTCTGGGAACTGTTTTAAATAAACATAAGGAATTATTTCAAGATGAATTGGACACTTGAAAAGACTCTACTGCTAAAATCTACATAAACCCAAATATCATGCCACATTATTTCAAACCCAGATCTGTATTTGTCACAAAACAAAAAGTTTAAATTGGGTTAAAAAGACTACAGACAACCTGAAAAGTTAAACCTGTAAAGTTTTCTGAATGGGCAGCACCAATATTATCAGGGTTGAAGGTGAATGGCTGCATACACATATGTGGTAACAATATATACTCAATTCCAAAAAATGAGGATTTGTTTGCAGTTTTAGCTGCAGGGCAATTGTTCACAGAGTTACATGAGCCATGCCTGACAACAGATCATTCTGGATGAAGATTCCAAGCAGTATGCCACTGCAAATACTCCTGAAGGACTTTTTAAATATAATTGGTTACCTTACAATTGGTGTCCTCAACCCCTGCTACTTTCAGAGAACCCTGGAAGGATTGATTCAAGGAATTCCACATGCGGCAGTATATCACAGATACCACAGAAATAGAATATTTACAGAATTTATCAGAACTGCTAAACAGGCTAAAGGAAACAGGTCCGTACCTAAAAAAGGATCAGTGTTACTTCCTGGCACATGAAATCATATACTTGGGATATAAAGTAGATGCCAAAGGGCTACCCCCCAGTGACAGAGAAAGTCAAAGTAATTCAGGCTGCCCCTGCACCTATGAATATTTTGGAGCTGAAGGCTTACTTAGGCTTGCTGAATTACTACAGTAAGTTTTTTCCAAAAACTTATCAATACTTCTAATGCCTCTGTATATGTAACTTAGAAAGGGTTAAATGGTACTGGAAATCAGCTCAAGAAAAAAAACCTTTCAGGATTCTAAACTATTGTTGCAGTCCTCAGAAATCCTGGTCCATTATCAAGCTGACAAAGAACTGATCTTGTCTTGTGATATACTTCCTAATGGGAATTGAAGCAGTTTTAGCTCACCGCATGGAGGATGGATCAGAGAAACTAACTGGATTTGTATCCCAGACTCTGTCTTCTGCTGAACATAATTGTTCCAGACTTAGATAGAAAAGGCTTAACTTTTATCTTTAGTGTGCAGAAGTTTCAAAAATACATATATGGGCAAAGTTTACAATTTTCACTGATCACAGCACCCAATCTCAATGTTTAATGAGATGAAGGCTGTGCCACAGATGGCATCACACAATGGGCAGTGACATTAAGAGCCTATGAATATACCATGTTATACAAAGCTGGTAAGAAGCAGGGAATGCAGATGCTCTAAGCCATTTGCCTTTACTGGAGATGTGAAAAAGACAAAAGAAAAGAGATAGTCCAATAGTAAAACTATCTTCATACACCTCTAGTGATAGCATTACAAGGAAAATCATGGACTGGTAAAGATCCAGTACCTGCAACAGTTAGAGAATTTGTGCTAAGGGGATGGACCCAGACCAAAGCTGCTCAGGAGTTCATACCTTATTGTACGCTTTGCAATGCGTGGAAGATGGGTGTGTATTATGGGGAGCATAGGTCATCAGTCCAAAGCAAGGACATGAAGTGATAATGGAGGAACTCCATCAAACACATCCAGGCTCCACTAAAATGAAAGGGCTAGCCCAGAGTTACATGTGGTGGCCAAAGCTAGATACCGATACTGTTTTGTCTGTCAAGAGAGTCACAAAGCTCCTACTTAGGCTACACTATATATCCTTGGGAGTGGCCAGATAAGCCTTGGAGGAGAGTACATATTGATTATGCTGGACCATTCTTGTAGAAAAAATGTCTTTAGTACTAGTGGATGCACATTCCAAATGGGTAGACTTCTATCCCATGCATACATACACTAGTGATTCCATCATAGAAAAGCAAAGGATCAGTTTTATTATCCATGGTTTACCTGGAATGCTTATATCAGATAACGGAAGTTCTTTTACTATCATGGAATTCCAAAGATATATGAAATAAAACAGAATTCAATATATTACATCAGCACCTTACCATCCATCAACAAATAGTTTAGCTGATCATGGAATTCAGTCATTTAAAATTTAAAGGGGGTATTAAAAGAATACCTGGAGGTACTTTAGATACAAAAATGTCTCATTACTGGTTTTATGTCGTTACACAGTCAACCACAGGCCTGTCTCTATCTGAGATGTTAATGGGAAGGAAATGAAGGGCAAGCATCCATACTGAATAGGAAAAATACATCCAAAACAACAGAAGCAAAAGCAGCAATATGACAAACATGCTACAGAACATAGTTTTAACATTGGAGAACCTGTTTAAACTAAAAACTTTGAGCCTGATCCCAACTGGGTGCCAGCTACCATTCAAGAAATTATAGGACCAGTTTCATACACAGTAATTCTGAAGGATGGAAGGTTTGTGCTCAAACATGTGGATTCACTGAGAAAAAGGATTGTGATTAACTCTGGAGATGTTAGTACAGCAGCAATGGAATTGCCTCCTGAGAATGCTCAATTAGGTTCAAGCACCAGTTTCTGGAGCCCTGGAGGGGCAGCTGTCAGACACTATATCAACTGTTGCAGACAGACCTCCTGAACAGACTGTTCAAGATACCATTTCACAGAATGACAGGTTTGAACCAAAAGTTGTTCTTAAAAATGCATCATTGAAGGTGGACCTTTTGCAGAAGTTGAACTGAGGCGTTCTATTGGACAGAAATGTCCACCTGCCTATATAAAGATTATACAGTGTAACAGTGACTGAGTGCCTGTTTATTTAATTATTATTATTATTTGCAAATGGAAATGCATTACTTATCATTATTGTTGGTTTTGTAAATTGTGAAGAACAACTATTTTTTTTGTAAACATCAAAATGTTTCCTTTCAACATTTCCAAAATAAAATGTTCTGATTTTTTTATGTCAGAAAGAAGTTTCATTTCAGAATGGGCACTTAATTTAAAAAAAAAAAAAAAAAAAGTTTAATCCCCCCAAAGAACTAACAAAAGGAAAAACTGAAAAAAGAAAGTTTCATAATCAAACAAAATGTTTTGTTAAAACTTTTTTTTTTTTAATTTCCTCATTTCATCAAGAAAAACCTGAATAATTTTCTTTTTGGTTTGATCCAAAATGATTTTTTCCCCAAGATTTTTTGGTTTGACCATCAAACTGAAAAAAAGGTTATTCACCCAGTCGTATTGTTAATTCACCCATGGTTAGAATCGATTAGTAATAGCACATATCTTATGTACTTTCCAAAGATAATAAACAGAAAACCAGACCTTTCCTAAGGATTCAAAGTTTTTTTCATGGAAACTGGTGTGTTAGGACAAAAAGAGCATGTACATTAACCCTAAAATCATCTTTTGCTTTGGTGTATTCTGCCTTCAGACTTCTTTGAAGTATTAATATTTGCCTTAAGATTTACTGTACGTTTTCAATAGTTTTGGTATATGCCTAAATTGTCTTAAAGGTATTGGGGGCCTGATTTGTCCACTGCAATGCACCTTGTGTGGACATTTTAAAACTGTATCATTTTGATTTGTAACATCTGCTTTGCAATCACTCTGCAGAGATATAAATGACTACACAAAGTGCAAAGCATTGGAAAAAATAGGCCTATTTTGTGCTTAGAATTATTATAGTATAGTTGCTTTACCCCTTAGAGTTGCTGTTGTCTCAGAAGTACTTTGCCTAATAGTTTTCTATTCTTAAATGAAGTATGTGTCTTCTATAGAATAATCCTAACAAACTGAGAAATGTAGTGATTATAACTTTAATGAATGTACAGCAATCATAAATATTTCTGAAAACTTTTTTTCTTAAAAGCCCTGTCTCATTTTCTTTGAATATTTGAAAAGCATCTGTTATCTAATGTCTCACTCAATATCAGTTAAGTGCATGTAATATCTAAGAAGCTATTGCTACCTCTACTTGTGTCTCTTATTAATAAGCAAATATTGAATAGAAAAATAAAGTAACCATATTTAAGATTGCTCTCTAAAGATAGAATGTTACTTAATGAGAAAATTCCATTGTAATCATAAGCAAATATTCCCCCTGTGTTAAACCGGAAAGCAGTTATTACTTGTATGTATAAGAGCTGAAATATTAAACAAACACTGACATTTTTCATATATTTCTTTAATGTATGAAGTCTCCCTAATCAGTGGAAAACTCCTGCACAATAATTCAAGCCATTCAGGCTTACAATAAGTTTAGTACATGATTCATCACTGTATTATTCAAGTTTTATGCTGGTAAAGCTTCATTGCTTTTAGGGATGAATCAGGCCCTCTCTTAATGAGTAATATCATCCCGTAAAAACAACCCAGAAATTCTTTTAACTATAAAAATCTAGTAAGATTATAGTGAGCCAGTGTCCAGTTATTCTGATGTTTGCAATGTGCTGATTGTGCAAGATACACAGATGCAGATAAACCATGAACAAAAACAGAGACAGATTACACTAATGAACTTCTTTTCAGCGTCTCATACACTAGAGCTTACATTATGGCTACTGCTCCCAACATGGCCTTCATGATTATCTCAGATAAACACAAGGTGTAATTGGATGATTCAGCCACTACATGTTACTGGACAATATTAAAATATACTGAACTCAAATGAACTGTATACATTCTTGCACTATTCAGAATTCCTTTGAACTCAGTGGGGAGGACACTAAGGGTATGTCTACACTATGAAATTAGGTCGATTTAATAGAAGTCAATTTTTTAGAAATTTATTTGATAGAGTTGATTGTATGTGTCCCCACTAAATGCATTAAGTCGGCGGTGTGTGTCCACAGTACCGAGGCTAGCGTCGACTTTCGGAGTGTTGCACTGTGGTAGCTGTCCCACAGTTCTCACAGTCTCCGCCGCCCATTGGAATTCTGGGTTGAGCTCCCAATGCCTGATGGGGAAAAAACATTGTCGTGAGTGGTTCTGGGTACATGTAGTCAGGCCCCCCTCCCTCCCTCTTTCCCTCCATGAAAGCAATGGCAAAAAATCATTTCTCGCCTTTTTTCCTGGGTTACCCATGCAGACGACATACCACGGCAAGCATGGCACCCGCTCAGCTGACTGTCATCATATGTCTCCTGGGTGCTGCTGGCAGAAGCTGTACTGCAGTGCTACACAGCAGCATCCCCTTGCCTTGCCTATTGCAGACGGTGCAATTGGCCGACCTCGATTAGGTTGGTTGGGGGTGCCTGGGTAGACATGGGTGCTCCTAGCCGGCCTCGGTGAGGGGTCAGTCGGGGGCGCCTGGACAAAAATGGGAATGACTCCAGGTCATTCTCTTCTTTAAGTTTCGTCTAATGGAGATTCAGTCCTGCCTGGAATATCATGCCAGCTCGAGACTTCTGCCAAAGGCTGCTCTCCCAGTCGGCAGCACTGCTTGGTTGCACCTACCCCAGCCTAGCCCTTGCTCCCATGGCTCATGAAGCCTGGACAGTAGTAAGGAGCAGTTCAACTTTAGGCTAAGCAAGTGCATAATGGTGGTAGAATGTGCCTTTGGACGTTTAAAAGCTCGCTGGCGCAGTTTACTGACTTGGTTAGACCTCAGCAAAACCAATATTCCCATTGTTATTACTGCTTACTGTGTGCACCACAATATCTGAGAGTAAGGGGGAGACATTTATGGCGGGGTGGGAGGTTGAGGCAAATTGCCTGGCCGCTGATTACATGCAGCCAGACACCAGGGCGGTTAGAAGAGCACAGCAGGGCGCACTGTGCATCAAAGAAGCTTTGGAAACCCGTTTCATGACTGGCCAGGCTACGGTGTGAAAGTTCTGTTTGTTTCTCCTTGAATAAAACCCACCCCTTTGGTTCACTCTTCTTCCCTGTAAGCCAACCGCCCTCCCCTCCCCCCTCTGATCTCCACTTGCAGAGGCAATAAAGCCATTGTTGTTTCAAATTCATGCATTCTTTATTAATTCATCACACAAATGGGGGGGATAACTGCCAAGGTAGCCTGGGAGGGGTGGGGAAGGAGGGAAGCACAGGGGTGGGGTAGTTGTAGGGGCACCCCCTAGAATGGCATGCAGCTCATCATAGAAGCGGCATGTCTGGGGCTCTGACCCAGAGCGGCCGTTTGTCTCTTTGGTAGGTTTGCCTGAGCTCCTTAAGTTTCATGCGGCACTGCTGCGGGTCCGTGTTATAACCTCTGTCCTTCAGGCCCTTGGAGATTTTTTCAAATATTCCGGCATTTCGTCTTTTGGAACGGAGTTCAGATAGCACGGATTCGTCTCCCCATACAGCGATCAGATGCAGTACCTCCTGTTCAGTCCATGCTGGAGCTCTTTTGCGATTCTGAGACTCCATGGTCACCTCTGCTGATGAGCTCTGCATGGTCATCTGTGCTGATCAGCTCACCACACTGGCCAAACAGGAAATGAAATTCAGAAGTTCGTGGGGCTTTTCCTGTCTACTTGGCCAGTGCATCTGAGTTGAGAGTGCTGTCCAGAGCGGTCACAGTGGAGCACTCTGGGATAGCTCCCGAAGGCCAATACCGTCGAATTGCATCCACACTACCCCAAATTCGACCCAGCAGGGTCAATTTCAGCGCTAATCCCCTTGTCGGGGAGGAGTACAGAAATCAATTTTAAGAGCCCTTTAAGACAACAAAAATGGCTTTGTCGTGTGGATGATTGCAGGGTTAAATCGATCTAACGCTGCTAAATTCGACCTAAACTCGTAGTGTAGATCAGGGCTAAGCATTTCTGTGGAAACCTGAATGTTACATAATGATGCATAGATTCTAAAGTTAAATGCATTGTTGATTCAACATCCTTTGCCTGGAGGCTGAAGTTCAGGGTTGCAGCCTCAGGCAACTTCATCATTCACCTCTTCCAAACACTGTGTCAGATTACTCAGGCAAGAAGAATAAAATGAAGATCGGACCATTTTAATGTATAAAAAAAATCAGGCAAAACCTTTTCTGTTGGGTGAAAACTTTTTGAGTTGTTTGTTATTTTTTTGCAGTTTTTTTTTCAATTCATTTTTAAGGCGATGGTTGTAGGTAACTGACTGTTGAACTGGATAGTTATTCTTTCAAATACTAATAAACTCAGCTGGAAATGCTGTTTTTTTTTTCCTTTTCCAGATCCAGGGGCATTTGTTCATCCCTGTCTGGATAGCCTGTAAACTGCTTGTCGCAGTTCTTCAGCAGATGTTTGATATTTTCAGAGTATTCACCACACAAAATTAAAAGGTCCCACAATATGTTAAGAGATTTTAATTGCTGGGATGGAAAGGTTAACAGCATTTTAAGAACAGTTTGTAAATATCAATAGTTTTCTAAAGAAAATTCCAAGACAAAAGGAAATACTATAAGGGATTAAAAGTATGTCAGGATTTTAAATGAAAATAGTTTCTATTTTGCTCAATCTAGCAATTAGAAAGTTAAAAGGTACTAAGCACTTTTCATCAGAAATAGTCTCTGAAGCATTTTTTGAAAATATGCTTTATTTCACAGAGAATAATTGGACCAGATTCTCAAGTGGGGTAAATTGACATAGCACTATTGCATTCAATATAGCTACACCAATATCCCTAGCTGAGTAACTGTCCCAACTGATTATTATTACTTATATGACACACATCATATGGAATCATCTATCCCTCTATTCTAAAGGGAAGAATACTTGTGCTATTTAGATTCAAATTCCCCTCCCCTAACAAGAGCACTCACCATCCTTGATAGCTTTTCTGGATGCAACATTCACCAATGGATGGAGGAAACTTGGCACTCAACTAAAGTCTGCCTGGTGGCAGAACCAAAAAACTGCATGCTAACAAGGCCTGCTCCAAAATCGCAAGGAAAATCCAAATGTGAGTGACATTTTTGCATTCAATGCTGACTCCCACTTTGCCAATTTTTTCTAATAATGGAGTTTGCAATTGAAAAATTGAGTGAGTCCTTTAAGGCAGAAATTACCTCAGTACCCCAGATATCTGAATTTAGGTGGATGGGTAGCATCATTAAACTCAGTTGCCTACTCACTTCCTTTTTCTGGTACATGGTATCCAGGTTAATAACATAAGAGATATAGACAGTACACTAGGAAATACTGCCAGTGTTCTCTGCATTGTTCAGAGGAAAGTTGCAGACTTTGTTGTCTCCTTTTGGACAATTCTAGATTACAGGGTACTTACTGTTCAGTAGCCAGGGAAATAAGAGAAATTGGCACTCTTTCACACCCAATGCAGGTAACCGGGACCTGCAATGATAGGCGAGTAAGGAACTATTTTAAAACTTCTACTGTAAAGACATCCAGACTCATAGGGATAAAAAGCAGCAGAAAGGACACAGGTATTTCAGAAAACACTACAAGAAAATAAAAAGACACAGCAAACTGATGTAACAGTAATTATATTAAAAATAGTGGTGAAAAATATGTATAACCTTTTCCCTACTATTTTCTCTTTTCCTGACACTATCAACTAGTTATCACAGTGGAAGGATACAACTCAGAAACCCCTGGGAGGAATATGAAAAAGGTTAAAAAACAAAATTATGGAGCTACAGGCTAACAGCTACTGTATATATGTCATGCCACATTGGACATTAGTAAGTTATTGGGGCACATCTCGACTAGCTGGAGGTCACTTCTAGAGCGACTGAAAATTGCAAATAAAATAATAAGATGAACATTCATTCAAACAAAACCTGCTATGATTTATTTTTGATTAAAACTTGTATCAGCAAATGTTTATTCAAAATAACATTTGTGGAAACAGAAAGTATCATGAATGTCCATGTGTGTTTGTGTTGGAAGTGTTTGTGCGGCTATCCGAATTTTAGGTGGCCAATAACACCACACAAATGCTATAGCCTGAATAGAAAACTCTGTATGCAGCACAGTCATGACAAATAGTTCAGGAGCAATCGTTAGACTGAAATACATTTATATAAACAGTTTGTAAAATAATTTCATAAAAATGAGAGCACATTATAAGGAAGCGCTGATTATCTATTAAAGCACACCCATCTGCACTTATTGCTATATTGTTCTCAGTGCATGCTTCAAAAGGTATTACAGAAGTTGCTACTAGCTAAAGGGGCAGCAGTATGCTTGAATTTTAGGTGGAATGTTTGAAGGTGGAATTACATGTGTAGGCTTTTAGAACATTGAAGGAAATAGGAGTAGTGTAATTACTGAGCCAATTTCTCAGCTGGTGTTCATCAGCAGAGTTCCATAAAGGCCATGCAACCACTCTGATTTATGCTAGCTGAGAACCTGGCTCAGTTCTGTGAATAAAATAAAGCAGAAAAGAATATCCCATGTTTGTTTGTGCGTCACTCCTTTCTTTCCCTGTGACAAATCAAACTGCTCTAGAAACCCTGAACTGTTATGAGTACTTGTAAACCTATATTTGGCAATAATAGATTTAGAAAAGTCTATATATTCAGCATCACTAAAATGTAACCATATCTTGGATTTAGGGAGGCAGTCAAGTGACAAACTAGTAGTTGGTACTCTCCACAGAAGTGGGAGATGAGGACATTGTGGTTTGGGACACCAGGGAAACATTTTTTTTTTTTTAAACAAAAGATACCATGGGCATTTTCTGTGTTGACCCAGATCAAACAGGTTCACAGGTTTTAAGCATAAGGGACCTAGTCTTCTGCTTTGCTGGTAGAACCATTGCCAATCACCAATATGCTCATTGTTTCGTTGTAACCTGTCTGTGTCCATCTGTTGTCTCTTGTGTTAAACTTAGATTGTAAGCCCATTTGGGTGGGGTATTTTTGTCCTGAGTTTGTACATTGCCACGTACAATAGGGTCCCAGTCTATGACTAGGTCTGCTAGGTGCTATTGTAATATACATAAAAATTAATAGGCACCTAAATTCAATGGAAGTTGGGCATTTAACTCCCTTGGAATCCTTTGAAAATTCCAACCTTCATGTGAAATACCTTTCCTAACACAGGTACCCAAAATGACAAAAAATTCTGACAATAAATAAATAAATGTGCTTTATTCATTTTTGGCCAGAAACAACTGGGTACCCTCCATAGCTAGGATTTCTAGTTTTTTCCACTGAAAGAGCCTCTAACTGTAGCTAGTAATGAGGCTATAGCACTTGGACCCTCACAAGGCAAACTTCTCCCTTTTTTTCCACAGACAAGGGAACTATCAGCTTTGTCTATCTTTATTCAACTTCGAAAATATAAAAATAAGGTTGAAGCCCCTGAACAACTGCAGGTAGTTAAACCAGTTTGAAAACTTGAGTGACAGCAGGGAAGAAAATATAGCCTCTCAAGGATGAGCAAGATTAGCACAAAGACCAAGTGACAGACAGATCCCATCAAGGCCAAATCTGTGAAAGCTTTTTGAGGACTGAGAGTATAGTGACTGTGTGAGCCCAGCAAGCCCCCAGGAAAGCTTTGTAAACATGTAAGTTCTGAACCAGGTTCTGAGGGATGAAGCACTGAGCTTTATTTATTAGCGGTACTTGATATTAAAGACAGTGTGAAGAAAAAATATTGAAAAAGGTCATTTCTGAAATAGAAACATGCAGTTTCTTTAACTTTTCTTTTTAAATTAAAGAATAAAATAGTAGAAGCGTGAATGGGTTTAACTATATATTTTAGTGCATTCCTTTAGAGAGAGGAACGGTTTCCCAGTGGCTAGGGTGCTAGCTCAGGACTTGAGAAACCCAAATTCAATTCCCAGCTTTTCCACAAACTTCATGAGTGACTTTGGTTAAGTTACTTAGGCCTGGTCTACACCTAAAACTTAGGTCGATCTAGCTACATTGCTCAAGGCTATGAAAAATGTTGTGCCCTGAGTGTCATGGTTAGGCCGTCCCAAGCCTCACTTAGGATGCTGCTAGGTTAACAGAATAAGTCTTTCATCAACCTAACTACCACCATTTGAGGGGGTGGATTTACTACAGCAATAGAAAAGTCCCCTCCATCACTGTAGCAAGTGTCTGCAGTAGCGTAGCTGCAGCACCTATCTGTTATAGTGTAGAAATAGCCATAGTCTCTCTGGGCCTCTCCTCCCCATCTGTAAAATGGGGATAATAGTACTTCCCTGCCTCACAGGGGTGTTGTGAGGATAAATACACTACAGATGGTGAGGTGCTCACATACTATGGCGAGGTGGGCCATATAAGTGCCTACAATAGAGTATATAGTATAGACCAGATCCACAGTTGGTATGGGGTGAGGGATAGCTCAGTGGTTTGAGCATTGGCCTGCTAAACCCAGCGTTGAGTGTTCAATCCTTGAGGGGGCCATTTAGGGATCTAGAGCAAAAAAACTGTCTGGGGATTGGCCCTGCTTTGAGCAGGGGGTTAGACTAAATGTCCTCCTGAAGTCCCTTTTAACCCTGATATTCTATGAAATCTATAAATTGGCATATCTGCATTGATGTCAGATAATTGACAACAGTTGAGTGTCTGGGCTATTCTCTTCTAAGCTTTAAAATTGCAAAGGATATAAAATGGACAGAAAATTCCCCAAACCAGAACAGGAGAGTACTGCCTGACATAACACATACTCTCTCAGCTCTGAGCAAGTGGAGAACCCATTGTGTTGTGGGCTCCCTGGTATTTCAGCTGATCCACTGGAAATAGGAGAGCGTGGAGCTGGAAAGTGGTTATTTGTCAGAGCATGCTTCCCTCAAGATGCCATGTCACTGGGGTTTTTAAGAAGATGTTAGACAAACATCTGTAAGGGATGATGTAGGTATACTTGATCTTGAGGTCCCTCCCAACCCTACATTTCTATGATTCTGTAGTTCCAAGAGAAAAGAAGCATTGACACAAAGATCTCTATATGGCTTTCACCAATAACACTGGTCTACAATTTTTGAGAAGTCGTCTGCTTCAGAGATAAAATGTGCTATTTATTATGTATTTTGATGTGCTGAATTCAAATATGACAATTAAAACAACTGATTGGCTATTGTTTCTAAGATATTTAAGTTTTTACATTTTAAGTCTATGTATATTGTGTAGATAGTAGAGTTTTAATCATAAATTGTAAACCTAGGTCTTTTCATGTGTTTATGGCTGCTTTACATGATAATATTTCACCTGTCCTGTTTATGTAACACTTTAAAAATCAGCAAAAGGGTTATATAAATAAAATTTATTATGAAGCAAAAGGCAAAAAACTATTATGTACATACTTTAGTCCTATTCAGTGTCTACTCGGTGCTTCTTGGCTTGTCTCTTGTATTCATTAAATGGAGCATCTCTTGTCACTGTCCACATCACCTGCCAGGAGATTCCACTGCTGTAGTCTGGAGCCCAACAGCTCTGCCTTACTCTTGGGTAATTCCAAATCCCTGACAAGGTCATTCAGTTCACCTGGTGTTATGAGGTGTGGTTCAGAGGAGGAGGATGGGAGAAAATGTGGGTCCTGTGACATTGATGGTTCAGGACCAGAAGTTTCATCCTCATCCTCTTCCTCGTCTGACTCAAGTGAGAATGATTCTGGTGCATCAGGAACCGGCAGTCCTTCTCCGTGGGGTACTGGGCGTATAGCTGATGGAATGTTTGGATAATGCACAGTCCACTTTTTCTTCTTTGACACACCTTTCCCAACTGGAGGCACCATGCAGAAGTAACAATTGCTGGTATGATCTGTTGGCTCTCTCCAAATCATTGGCACTGCAAAAGGCATAGATTTCCTTTTCCTGTTCAACCTCTGGCGAAGATTTGTTGCACAAGTGTTGCAGCATGTGTGGGGCCCACCTCTTGTCCTGATCTCCAATTTTGCAGCCAAAATAAAGGTGATAGGCTTTCTTAACCATAGTGGTTATACTGCGCTTTTGTGATGCAAAAGTCACTTCACCACAAACATAGGAGAAGTTATCTGCACCGTTCACACAAATACGAGGCATCTCTGCTCACTTTGGCTAAACAGAAATGTGTCTCTTTGCAAAATCAAACACTGACAAATAAGAGAGCACGACACTGTATGATTTCTAGAGCTGATATAGGGCAATTTGTTCAGCAGAGTGATGTAAGCTTCGTTAGGATTGCATCATCCATGACTTCTAGGAATAACATGATGCAATTCATATCATGTATGACGCAATACCAGCTTCAGATTGCATCATTCATTGTTTTGCCTAAAAAGCAAGTACTGTCCAAACCCAGTCATAGATTTATTCATAGATCCAGTCAAAGATGTATTTTAGTCATTTCTGGTTTAAATTGAGATCGCTTCCCTTTATAACTCACTTATCCTTCGCCATTCCCAAGTCAAGGGTCGTATATACTGACCCAGTAGCATATCTTGAAAACTAGAGCCAATCAACAATTTTAAGCATCATTTTCGTTCTCAGTGACCCAGAATTAGTAAAGTTTGACTACATTTATTTCAGAAGCATTTTGGCTGTAGAGCAGTGTTCCCTGTAGAGGATAATAGAGTGGCAGCAGAACAGAGGATCAGGAAATTTGAGAATAGAGTAGATCCTCTTCTTCTGTAGGTGTAGAGGGT
The DNA here is from genome assembly GCF_028017835.1 of Emys orbicularis. NCBI lineage: Eukaryota > Metazoa > Chordata > Testudines > Emydidae > Emys > Emys orbicularis. Next base: position 128,308,331 of record NC_088684.1, read on the forward strand.
TACATCTCTAAACCTTTACCCCTCCTCTGAACTTAATGGGGTAACAGAAGGAAACTCTAATGAAATGCTTGTGAAATATCCCTTTATGAATAGCAGATTTGCTCCCCCTGTTCCAGTTCTGTCAGGGGCACTGAGGGATGGAGCCCATTTAATGCCCCTTTCTTCATGTTACCCACTGACCTGTTTGTATAGAGGTATATGGAATGAAATCCCTGTCACACAGCCTTGCTCTTCCCCTGGAACTGCAGGTAGGGAAAGGACCTTATGCCTTCTCACACTCCTGCACAGCTATAGAAGGGCCCTTAAAATAAAATCAAATAAAATAAAAGCTGTGCCCAAATATTCAAAAATCAGTGCCTAAATTTAGCAGTTAGGCTGCTAAAGCTATATTTAGGCCACTTATTTAAGTACCTAACTATGGGTTTAAATTCCTAACTTTGGACACCCATTTATGAAAATCTTGTCCTGTGTCTTCTTTTACCTGTCCAAATTAGGGAAAGTTATAAAATAACAACAAAACAAAGCAAAATATAAACACTGGGAAATTCCAAAACCAAAAACTTAATTAAAAACAAACAAACTAGGCTGGTAAGTGATGACAACATAGCACACAGCATGACCTTTACAAAACCCAAGCACTGAAAAGCAAGGAAATGAATAGTTAATGATATAATAAATCTTACACTGCCCATATAATAAATAGGTTTTTCATCCAGTATAAAGAAATGCATATTTCATCACACAACAAAATAGCTTAACTCTAACCCAAAATAATACTAGCTATCCAGCAGGTATCCCACCAAAATCAGTGCAAAAGCAGCGATCTACGCAGAGAAGGGGATTTCTTTGCCTGTTGACCTCTGAGCTTCCTGGTAGTGGCAAGGGAGCATAGCTTACAAACTCATCCTCCTCACCCAAGTACCTCTCACTGGAAGGGAAATGTTCAAGCAATCCTGTGCCCTAGTTTCCCCTCACAGGGATAGATATGACCAATGGAAAGGAAGCTCTTTTACTAACTCATACCTTGTAGTAATTTCCTAAATGTGTCTGAGCAGAGGCCATCCAAATTGGTTCAAGCCAACTCTAAGATACTCTTCTTCATAAAGGAGTATGATTTTTTAAAAAATACATTTTATAGGAAGTCTCTATTATTTTTAAAGGTTTTTCTAGCTCTTTGAAGTTTACCTGAAAACAAAGTTCTGCATTAAAGATGGGTTTAATTTGAGCTAATATGAAAAAAAAAACATTAAAAATACACACAATTTCTCATGTCACCCAATGAAAACATTGTTATACTCTCACACTCCCATTATGAATAATACAATGATAACCAATTAATAGAAAATGTACTGAATTATGAATTAGTAGCAAATTAAAAATGTAAAATTACAGGAAAACAATGGATGCTTGTTTGAAATCCTCCTTCTAGACAGATAACATTTTTTTTAACTATGTCTGTTACCCACTTTTGATCTATATCTTTATCCATTCTTATGGCTAATGAGGAACAAATTACTTATCACTCATGAATGACACTAACTACCCACTCTTGCACAAAAGGAGAATATTACAATTTACATTTAAATGAGATTTGAAATGTTAATGAACAGAGCCAGTATTCTAATTATCTCTACAAATACATTAAATTAAGGTGAACTTTAGGAGATGAATTACTTTTTGAATCATATTCTAGGATTGCCCAGCAGTACTGCTCTACTTAGTCTGTTGGCATTTGCAGTATAAACACCAATATTCAGTGCTTTAGAACTTGTTTGTTTCTACATCATAGCAGGCAATAACATTGCCTAATATATCAAATATCAGACCATGGGTTTCATAGAGGACACAAGGTTAATTTCTGTTTTGTAGCCATAATAATGGAATTTGACCATACTATTTTAAAGAGTTACAGGGCATCAAAAGCATGTGTAGTATTTTCATGTGCTTTTATTTCCACCTCTTGCTAAGCACCCTCCTCCCCAAATTTAAGTTTTATTTAAAACATTGTTTTGTGATCCAATCCTGTCACGAGCTCCATGTGGGCAGATCCCTGAGCCATGGCAGAAGCCCTGTGACTGGCTGTGGTTCTGTCAGCTCGGTGCTTGCAGCAGGATCCTGGCCCTATCCCTTGATGTGCTTTAGTGTCCTAAAAAGTTCTGAAAGAAAAAAAGGGAGATTATGAAATAGCTGATTTAATGATCAAATATTTAGGATTTGCTTGCCTCCTCCCATGGGAAAACACATTTCCTCATGGGAAAACCCAAAGGAGGAGGTGAAAGGATCCTAGAGGAGGTTCCTCCATAATTGTTCTGTCTCTCGCTTCCATGTGCATACATATAGATCCTGACTGCACTGCCTACCCACACAACCTACAATTCCTGGGAACTAGCAGGAAGCCATGACCATCTGCATGGCTCTTCTGTGCTCTGCACAAGTGCTGTGGCCTCCTTGCTCCCTCCTGTGGCCCTGTCATCTGATCCTGGGACTGTATTATTAAATGGAGATTCCTCAGTGCAAAAAGGGGTGGGGATGGAAAGATAAAACAGCTAAAGGCTGTGTTACCACGGAGCCATTTAACCTCAGTTCTGATTCAGCCCTTCACTCTCAACCATCTCTGCCCTTCACTCTCAACCATCTCTGTGATAGATTCCCAAGCCCTGTGGAAACCCCTCCACTGTGGCAGGGAAAAGGCATCATACTTCTCAGAGGTGGCTGAGTCCAGAAGTGGAACATGCTGCACACAGATCTGGAGCATAATCAGGCCCTTAATTATTTTGCTTATAAAAATAATTGCTAATAGCCGTAGCTTTTTTCTCACTTTAACTAAAGAATAAATCAGTGCCTGTATGGTTCCCAGACAAGGAAGTAGCAGCAGCAAACACTCCTTAGGTGGAATTCTGGAACAATACTACTCCAGTGTCTGTATGATTATTCAAAACTAACGTAGCTACTCTCCAGATTTTCAATGGTACAGCCACATAAAGTTGACCAAAAAGAGGAGAAGAAAATCCAGGAAGATAAAATGCTCATACATTTTTGGAGTTAATTCTAATTAATGGACCATCTTTTAAATTATATGAAGAATTATATGTCAGTTTGAAACACTTTCTGTTGCAAGAGGTAGGTCCTTTCTATGACCTTGCAGCTGGCTAGCCTGTTTGGGTTCTGTAGAACTGAAGAACATTAATTAATTTAACTAAGTGCTCAAAAGTTGCATGTATTTTGTTTGTATTATGTTTCTTTGTAAGAATAAGTGGAACATGCTCTTAATTTTAATTATAAACAGAAGCAACTGCTAATGCCTGGAAATATTTTTTAAGCCAAGCAAGATTTTTTAATAAGAATATTGAAATCATTCACTGGGTACTGAATTATGCATGGATTTAAACTCCCATCTGAGTCTACTTTTTTTAATAATTATCACTACCTCTATCCTCTACTTCATCCTCTTAATAATAAGTTAAATAAAGAGATGTGTAAACCAAGAAGTTTTCAAGATTTATTTTTAGGAAGGCAAAAAGTTCAACAATCTCCAGGCTGACTAGGTCAATACCAATTCCAGTGGCAACACCCAGACAACGAGTTATATGAGTGGGGAATAGAGTTGTTCATTATTAAAACTAAAATGACGCTTATAGGTTAAATACTAATTACTCCCAACATTGGGCTCACATGTTCCACACTTAAGAAAGGCAGACAGAACTTCCTTGGCCATCGAAAATTGAAAGGGCATGTTAGCAAAAGAACTTTAACCATTAAAATAAAATAAAGTTTTCTTTGGGACTACTCAATTAACTTATCATTCTAACTAAATATGTACCAATATCCATTGAAGAAGGAAGACATGAAATTACAGGAAAAGGAGAGCAAAAAATAAACTATTACAAAAAGACAATGGGCCCAATTCATTACCACCTTGCCTCTTCTATAGATACTTATCCCTGTGCAAAGTGAGTGCAAAGTGGGTGTAAGGTGCTATCATTCTTGCTGGTAGCATTTTGCACTCTCTTTGCACAGGGGTAAATGACTACTCATGGTGGAAGGCAAGGTGCCCTGTTTATAGGCCCTGTGGCTAGCAAGAATGATTTGGTTTAAATCTTGACAGGTTTATTCTGAAGGCTAAGAAAAAAAATGCTGTTACATCTGAGGAAAATAAAGGCCCAGATCCACAAAAGGACTTGTGTTGCAACACTGAGCATCACAGAACCTAACTTTTAGGCTCCTAGAAAATCACAAGAAAAACAATGGGAGCAACAAAGCATGATTTAAGTACCTAATCACCCCATGCAAAGAATAGGGAGAGGTAGGTGCCTTAGAATGCAATCCAGAAAAGCCAGTATGCTAGGTGGGGAGCTAGCCAATGGGAGATGCCAATGACAGGGGTATGTCCTAAGCCTCTCTCCTCTCTTGGAGATAGGCACCTCCCTGCAGCCTGGATTTAGGATCCTATCTCTGCTAGTTATCTGCAACCAGGAACCCATCACCTGACTCCATACAAAATGGCCAGAGGAGGAGGAGAAGGTGATGGTTATAATATGGTGCCAACCTTACAACATTTAGCCCACCACAACCACCTCCTCCTTTGCCAGACTTTGAATCAGACTCATAGACTCATAGACTTTAAGGTCAGAAGGGACCATTATGATCATCTAGTCTGACATCCCGCTTGATGCAGGCCACAAAAGCTGACCCACCCACTTCCAGCTCAGCAGTCTCTCGTTGGAGTCTGTTTTTGAAGTTTTTCTGTTGTAAGATAGCCACCCGCAGGTCTGTCATTGAATGGCCAGACAGGTTAAAGTGTTCTCCCACTGGTTTTTGAGTATTATGATTCCTGATGTCAGATTTGTGTCCATTAATTCTTTTGCGTAGAGACTGTCCGGTTTGGCCAATGTACATGGCAGAGGGGCATTGCTGACACATGATGGCATATATCACATTCGATCTGATAGCTGGCCTCTGAGCATATCTACCAGATTGGGCCCTACGTGTGATTTAAGCAGCTGAATGCCTGTCTTCTCCCAGCTGATGAATCACTCTGGGTCAGAAACATAGGGAACTTTTACCCTACAAACTTAGGTGCTCAGTGAGTTTAGGCACCTAAAGCAATTGGCAAGAGTTCTGTGGATCATGGTGGAGCCTAAAGCTGGGACTTAGATGCCTAAACCATAGACTTAGGCACTTAAACCACAGATTTAGACACCTAAGTAGTTTTGTGGGTTTGGGCCCCCTTTTTTTGGATAACAGTTTGTTAGACAATTAGACTGGAAAGGTTTTGGTCAAGGTGTTTTCAAAACAGGAATCAAAATCAGGCACCAAAATCCATATTTAAACAACAAAATAAGCACAGGTGCAACCACAGAGAAGAAATTGGAGGGATAATAGGGGCAGCATTTTGATCAATATTTTTAAAATGCATTGGAGAGAGGCAGACTAGCAAGAGACAAATTTCTGTTCCCACAGCACATTTAATCCAAATCCTTTAACATAAAATATATATAAAAAAAGAGAGATTATTACCTGCTGTTGAAGTCAGGCACACACCTTGCTACTGGTGCTGGCAGTAAGCATCTACTTTTTCTATAAAGAATAACTGTTTTAAAATCTGCTTTTCTCACAGCAGGATCCATTGGAGGGAAGTTGAAGCTAGACAAATTCAGACTGGAAATAAGTTATAAATTTTTAACAGAGTAATTAACCATTGGGACAACTTACCAAGGGATTTAGTAGAGTCTCCATCTGGCAATTTTCAATTAAGATTAATTTTTTTTTTTTTTTTTGGAAAGACATGCTTTAGTTCTAACAGGAATTATTTTGGGAAACTTCCATGGCCTGTGTTATAGAGGAGGTCAGACTAGATCAGTGGTCACCAACCCGTCGATCGTGATCAACGGGTTGATCCTGGGGACTTTCCTAGTCGATTGCGATCTCCGGTGGTGTTGCGGGGCTGCCGTCAAGGCAGGCTCCCTGCCTGTTGCAGCCCCACACTGCTCCTAGAAGCGGCCAGCATAGCCACATGGCCCCGGGGGGGGGGAGCAGAGGTCTCCGCACGCTGCTCCTGCTTGCAAGCACCACCCCCACAGCTCCCATTTGCCGGGAACGGGGAACTATGGCCAATGGGAGCTGAGGGGGCAGTGCCGGCAGAGAGAAGCAGCGCGCAGCGCTGGCCCCTTCTGGGAGTGGCATGGGGCTAGGGCAGGCAGGGAGTCTGCTTTAGCCTTGCTGCGCTACCAACCGGGAGCTGCCCACAGTGAGTGCCACCTGGCGGGAGGCCGCACCCCAACCCCTAGCCCTGAGCCACCTCCCGGAAACAGCAACCCATACCCCATCCTGCACCCCAAACCCCCTCTTGCACCCCAAGCCCAAGCCCTGAGCACCCTCCCAGAGCCAGCAACCCCTACCCCCTCCTGCACCCCAAACCCCTGCCGTAACCCTGAGCCTCCTGCCACAGCCAGCAGCCCGTACCCTCCTGCACCCCAACCCCATGCCCCAGCCCTGACCCCCCTCTCAAAGCCAGCACCCCATACCTCCTCCTGCATTCAACACTCTGCCCCAGCCCAGAGCTCCCTCCTGCACCCAAACACCCTCCCAGAGATTGCACCCCTCACCTCCTCCTGCACCCCAAACCCTGCCCTAGGCTCAGCTCAGAGTCTCCTCCCATCCTTCAAACCCCTTGGCCCCAGCCCAGAGCCCACACCCCTTCCCAAACCCCAACCCTCTGCCCCAGTCCGGTCAAAGTGAGAGAGGGTGGGGGGAGCGAGCGACGGGGGAGGGGGACGGAGTGAGAGGCGGGGCTTTGGGGAAGGGACGGGGCAGATCCTGGGTTGCACCTAAATTCAAAAAGTGATTTGGGCATAAAAAGGTTGGAGACCACTGGACTAGATAATCACAGTGGTTCCTTCTAACCTGGGAATCTATGAAGAGGAAGCATTGTGTGATCTGGAGGCTCTACTGCCTGCAGTATCCTGAGAGCTAGATGACACAAACAATAGGTACGACAGAGGGAGACAGAGACTGGTTGGGTCCAGAAGAGTATTAGAGGGAGGATAAGAGCAGCCAGAGGAAGCGGGGAGAAGTTAAAGTCAATCTGACAATTTTAATACTCTGTATGAGGGGAGTTTGTATTTGAACTGTATTATAGCATCATACAATGACATGCATTTAAATTAATAATTTATATTTGAATAAAATGATGAGATTTAATCCAGCTATGTACCGCATCATATCTTTATATAAGATAAGCCTCTCAGTGACAGCCACAATCCTTAAATAGATAAAACAAACAAGTATTTTAAATTCCCATTATTCCTTAAGAGGGAGATTTTCTAAGGAAACCCCATTTTCTATCAGAAAAATGTTTCATTTTAATTTTTTCTCAACCAGCTCTCTGTCTGTAATTTCTTTGTGTCCTTACTCAAAGTTGGTTTATTCCTAGTCCTTCAAAGATCCCCATATAAGTCAATTTCCCTGAAATACTTTGCATATTGAAAATAAACAGGTTGCAGGTAAGCCAAATTACTGACGATTATTGTACTAAATTGTAATGGTTATACAGTGAGTTTGATCAGTTTGACCTCTGGCACATTCCATGAGTACTAGAATTTTATTCAGACCCAGACTTCCCTATTTCCCCAGATGTGAATATGAGTATCTTGCCAAACAACCAGATTAGTCATGCCAAACAAAGAAGCATTTCATTATTTGATGTGCAGAGGCGCCCCACATTTTACATTGCTGAACAATTTTTCATGTCCTCACATCCAACCACGATAATCACCATCAACATGTTTCTTATCTGGGATTACACATTTGTTTATGCTATCAAGGCGAGGAGAAACACTTTAAAATCAGACATTCCTGCCCCCTAGAAGCGCAAAAGAAAAATAACCCAACAAATTTTCCCCATTTGGCAATTTCTTAATGACAGTGTAAATAAATTTTTAAAAATGACCTAAAAATGTCTTCCTATGTTGTCTAGAATGTATAAATAAAACTGTAACCATTCAACTGAAATAGGCCACAAAAAAGGCCTTCTGGCCAGGAAAATAAAATGAAACTTTTAAAGTCTTTTGCACTCCCACAAAAAAACAGCTTTAAAATGGCAACATTCCACATGAGTGACCTGATGACAGAAAGCAAATTCTCATTGCAATCATTCATTCTGCTGATCTCCCCATAGGTCAAGAATGGTGCCAGTTTCACAGCTCTTCCATGACTAGCTGTGAAATTGGATACAGGAAGTTTTATTTCAATTGTATGAAAAAAAGGTTTCTGGGTGAACTTCAGCTGAAGATTGTCCAGAGGGTAAATTAGACTTTGGTTTGAACTTCAGCCTACAAAAGGTCAGTTTTAATATAATAGTAGTGGATGGCACTGGCTGCTCTGTATGATGGGAGTTTGTATTTGAACTGTGTTATTAGCATCATACAATGAAGTGCATTTAAATGAATAAGTGATATGTGAATAAAATGTTTAGATCTAATCCAGCTATGTACTGTATCATACCTTTACATAATATAAACCGCTCAGTGGCAGCCACAATCCCTAAATGGATACAAATCATAAGAAGATATTTTAAATTCCTATTATTCCTTAAGAGGGAGATTTTCAAAGGAAGTTAGGCAACTGATGCCCAGTAAATGTCAATGGAGCTGAGTGCCTTACTGCACGTTGTGCCCTTGAAATACAATCTTCCCCCATAAATTTTAGTGTGCACTTACACTTTGTCATATGTAATCAGTTAGGACCTTTGTAATAGGACCTAGTTGTACATGACTGTGTTAATGTCAAATGCTGCACTTTCAGCTTAAGCAGCTGAAATCTGTTTGTATTCAAAAGTCCCTCGGGACCTGAGGAGGTTCTGTTGGCCGCATGTTCACTTGGGATATAACCTTTGTCTCTTAATGTGAGTGTCAGTTTATCCAGAAACTGTGTGATGTTCAATGATACATTTGCATAAATTCCTTCAAGGGCAATGATGGTCACAGGGGGCAAACATTGGCTTTCCTGACATAAGACAGAATTAGATGAATAATGTATTTTAGAAGTGTGAATGTTCATTTACATAAAAACTTGCAGATTATGTAAACGTGACTCACAGCTCCTTTAATTTGCCTCCCGTAAACACTTTATTTACAAGAAAGTTGTGTAACTAAACAGTTCCACACTAATACTTGTATGAATATGTATTCACAGGAATATTCACAGGAGAAAGGTTTATGTGACCCCAGGGTCTGTTCTAATTTACAGCAGCTTTATCCAGGCTGCCTATGTTGCTTCAGCCTAGAGCAGGCCAAAATCTTTCGAGTGCTTAGCCACCAGAGACTCCCCTTCATGCTCTTGTCATGACCCCTTCAGCTCCTAGCCCCAACACTAGAGGCTGGGGGGCTGTGAAGGGAACAGCATCAGTCAATATAGGGTGGCCCTACATTGTTCCTGTACTGGGAAAATTCTCACCTAGTTGATGTTTGTTCAATACAAATAATTTGCACAGTTGTAGTTTTGAGAATGACAATGCATTGAAGTTGTGTCCCAAGGAAGGAGCAATTTTGGAAATTCCTCATTGGAACAAAATAGCGACCACTAAGAAAGTAGTTTGGGGGGGGGGGGGGCAGGCGGGGGGAGTGCGGGGGGAACCTATCCATGAATACTCATTAGAACTGGAAAGCTAATTTTGATTCTATCATTTTTGGGGCCCTTTTCTTTTGAACTGACACTGAATCAGAGTGACATGTTGCAGAATTTATTAGCATACAACAGGTATGCTAAATGGTTTGAATGACATTTGAAAAGGGTTGCATATCAACATTACCAGCTGGAAACAATTGTATACCCTAACTGCATCTGGCTATGTCAGTCCTATAACATCTAACTAATAAAATAAAAAAGTAATGGGAATAGAGATCTGAACAGTCAATGAAAATATTTTACATTTCCTTTGATATTTGACAATGTTATTTTTAAAACTTGGTTAGGAGATCTCCTCAGTACGTAATTTTTAACTAGAGGCAGAGGCAGAGCTGTGCTGAGCTAAGTATGGAGACTTGTTATAAAACGTCAATTGCTAGGTGAATTGGAGAGCCACAAAGAAAGAAAGCTAACCGGAGACTTTTGGAGGAAGTGGAGAAGGGGATTGTGAGAGGCTTTCCTTCCAGGTCCAGCTATACATTCGATTCCATGATGTCCACTGATGGAACAGTGGTGGTGACTTGCAATGGAGGTGCATGGTTTTTTTCCTGCTTGAAGCCAGAAGGGACAGAATTACCAGAGAAAAAAGGTAATTGCGGCATTGGACATAGCTGGCAACAGACAAAAATGGGTAAACTGTAGCCACCAGAGAAAAGAGAACCAGGAGGAATTTCACACAGCTAGAAGATTTCAAATCAATACTAGCTACTCAGTGTCAAAACTGTGGAAAATAACTCTTAAGATCCAGCTGGTCCGAGGGAATGGAGAGATGTATGGACACACATGTTGATGACAGCTCAGCCTATCCTATAAGAAAAGCAAGCTTGCCCACAAAGAGATCTCCAACCATTCAAGGAAGACTGACAATCCTTATAGGGGATTCAATACTCAGAAGAATTGAAAGAATGTTCTGCCAGGGACATGCAGACAACAGTATGCTGTCTTCCTGGATCCAAGACATGAGATATCACTCTAAGATCAGATAGGCTTCTGAAGTCAATGGATGAGAATCCATTGATGATGATCCATCGATGATCCACTGATGATGGTTCAGACAGTATACTGCTGGCTAGGTAAGTGATTTATGGTTTTAGTTTTGTGGAACATTAGTTCACCTTCTATGGGGACAGAGAGCTGTAACAGTTTGGATGGCCTCCACCCTCAGTAGAAGGGGAACCAGTCTCCTTGGGGACAGACTAATAAGTTAAACTAATAATGGGGGAGGATAAAAAGTGAGAAAATATGAGATGTTGAGAACAAAATTAATCAAGGATCCAAAGACATGAAGAAAAGAAATTATTGATTTGCCTATACACTAATGCTAGGAGTCTGGGTATCATAAATGAAACTGGTTCCATGCATTTTCCAATTTTTCCAGGAACTCATTTCACTCCACAGCAATAGTTGCAAGTCCACACTAAGTCTTTGACTTGAAAAGAACAGTGAAAAGTCTCATGTCATTGATCAGTTTGCATAGCTGGGGATTTGTCTTCATGTAAGGAAATATTAGGATGTAGCAGGTCTCAACAGATTCACAAAATGGTTGCAAGAAAAGAGTTGAAGGTGATTCCTGGGTAGTGTGATGTGGTGTGCTCCTACAGACAAGCAAAACATTGTCCAATTTCTGCTGAGGACTCAAAATAGGCCTGTTAGCTCTTAAGGCATGCTTAAGCATCCGTACAAAACATTCCACTAGTTCATTTATAGCAGAATGGTGTGGAGCAGAACATATGTGCTCAATTCTATTTGAAGCTAAGAACCTTTCAAATTCTTCAGATCAGAACTGAGGTCCATTGTCACTCACCAACTGTAACAGTAAACCAAATTGTCTAAACAAGGTACAAAGAGGTTTAGTGGTCTAGGCAGCTTAGTAGAAGTAATTTAAAAACTTATGGCCATTTCGAATGGGCGTAGAATATGACCAAAAACATAAATCCTTCTAGAGGTTTGCCGAAGTCCATTTGAATATGTGTCCAAGAAGTCTGAGGCCATGACCAAGGGCATATGCAAGCTGGACCAGGACCATGCTGAATTTGATGACACAAAGTACAGCACTTCACCTTCCTCTCAATAGCTTTATCAATACCCAGCCACAAGACATGACTCTGAGCTATGGCCTTCATCTGTACAATGCCAAAATGACCTTTCTGAAGAGCTCAAAAACCTGAAATTGAAGTGGTTTGGGAATGATCACTCTCATTCCCCATAAGATAAATAATTCACATTGATGTGACACAAATTGTGTAAACTGGGGATTCTTTTGATCCAACACTGTAGTCTGTCGAACCATTCCCTTCACAAGAGAAAGCACATCTTACTTAGCCATTTCTTTGTTGATGTCTGTGCTAGTGATGGGTAACCCATTCATCAAACTGAGATAGAACACTTCATCCGAAGTTTCTTTGGGTTAATGAGAGCTTGTGCATGGCAAACTCAATAGCCAATCTGCATTGCCATGTTGAAAGTAGCAATGGCCATTTTTGCATATGGGCAGCAGCTAATGACTGAATTACATGTTTTGGTCCAAAAATTGAAAGTCATGGGTGATGATCCATCAGCAAGGTAAAATGTCTACCAGACCACTGACTAGACTCCTTCCTAGTCTGGGCCCAATCCTTTCGCCTGGTATAATCTTTGTTAGATCCAGCAAGAATCTCAGGTGGTAAGCAGGGGTTTTCTCATGACTGGCAGCCCCCTTTGTCCTGCTTCACCCCCTTTTATAGCTTTGGCTATAAAGGTGGGAATCTTTTGTTTGTGCTTGTCCCACACTCATCAAATCAATGGAAAAATACAAGGATTAAGATGGATTCCAGTATCATGTGACATGGTCACCTGTCACTGTAATACCCTTAATCTCCATTCTTCCTAGGTTGGCCCACAGGTACACAGGAAAGTTTGCAGGTAAATAAACCATCTACAACCAATTGTCCTAGTCAATGGGAGCCATCAAGATTCTAAACCACCATTAATTGCTCACACTTTGCATAATTACAATAGGACCTCAGAGTTATACTCCATATTTCTAGCTTCAGATACAAGAATGACACATGCATACAAATAGGGGGAATATATTCAGTAGGTTATAACCTTTGTTATTGACCTTACAAGAGATCTTTTGCATAAAACATATTCCAGTTACATCATATTCACACTCATAAGCATATTTCCATAAAACATATGGAATGCAATGTCACACGCACTCATAGTCTTTAGCCCATTTCCATTTTCCTTTGCTTGTAATAGTTCATGTAAGAGTACCAATATTGTCACCAGATTAGGTAGAAATTTACCATAATCAATTTAAGCAATCCTAACAATGAATGTGGTGGTGATTGAAGAACTGCTTTATCTTTCTCTGGTGATTTTCTCAAGCCCTTGGCATCAATTACATGTCCAATATATTCAACTAAAGGTTTAAAAACTCACATTTCTCTTGACGTATTCTCAGTCCATGGTCTTCCAAATGTTGCAAGATAGTATCCAAATTTTGAAGACAATCCTCTTGATCTTTTCCTGTAACAAGGATATCATACAAATAACACTGAACTCCATTCAGTTCCTTCAGGATCTCATTCATGGCTTTCAGAAACAGGGTAGGTGCCAATGTGATATCTAAAAGCAACATTAACAAAATAAGCCTTTTTGTGTGTTGATTGTGAGACATTTGTGAAATTCCAGATTGATCACAATTTGCAGGCATGCATTGAGCAAATCCAATTTACTGAAATATTGTCCACCACTAAGAGTAGCAAACAAATCTTCAATATGAGGTAGTGGATACTACAGCTAAAATTGTATTCAGAATCACTTTGAGAGCTCCACAAATTTGGATTGAGCCATCCTTTTTGATGACTGATATAAAGGGTGTAGCCCACTCACTGTGTGAAACTGGTGACAAGACTCCATTGTTCACTGCATAGTCCAAATTAGCTTCCACCAGAGGCTTCAGAGTGTAAGGCATAACTCTTAGCTTGCAATATTTTGGCTGGTTGTCAGACTGACAGTGAGCTTCACTGACACATTATTAATTTGTTCAAGCTCCTTTTCAAAAAACTTTGGAGTGTCCGTCTAGTATTTCTTGAAGATTTTGAGGTGTTTTCATGATCTCAGTCCAATTCTCCACAAGCTTCTGAAGCCTACATTGGACAAATAATGATAGCTATTTCCTTTCAATCCCAAACAAGGTTAAAACAGCTGATTGTCCATCAAGTTGAATTTTCACCTGGAGGTTTCTTCCAGAGGAACTTGTGACAAAGTCTGGTGATAGGTTGATGCAAAAACAGCAGCTCCAGTATGAAGCTCCATTCTTGTAGGAATTCCTTCAATCAAAGATGTAACCCAGATGCCACCTCTTATTCCAGCTTCCAACTTCCTGCTGACTAGGAAACAGGAGTGTCTAAAGCAGGTATCGGCAACCTTTGGCACACGGATCACCAGGGTAAGCACCCTGGCGGGCCGGGCCGATTTGTTTACCTGCCGCGTCCACAGGTTCGGCCGATCGCGGCTCGGCCCGCCAGGGTGCTTACCCTGGCGAGCCGCGTGCCAGAGGTTGCCGATCCCTGGTCTAAAGTAACAGCAATCTCCTGTCAGTTTAAGCTGCATGATTACATATTAAAGGAATGGGAGAAGAACCTATGAGCACTTGGTGCCCATTGTGAGACAGGCTCAACCTACAGATGTGCAGCTAGAGGTCATTATTCTGCATCTTGCCAGGGTTCCCTGAAGTTGAAGGCATTCTGTGTGAGCAATTACTCTTAACTCTTTTACTGGCTTTGTTCCTCTTCTTCCACTTAAATCCATGTGGATGTAGATAGCTGCCAAGAGGAAAGATATTCAAGGAGGCATGTAACTTCAAATTCAATCTTTAGGTAGCCAAATTTACAGTATCATGAAACTTTCCACTGACCGTTGATGTATATGGAGTGATAGTAGATAACTCAGTCTATATCTCACCAGGATCCTACAGTGTAACCAAAGCAATACTGATTCCTATGTCCTGTAGCTATGGCTACCAGGGGAAGAAGAAGAAGTCAACGCTAGAATTGACAAAGCTGAATTACATGCACTGTATGCTTAAAGTACCACACAGCCAAACTACAGGGAAAAACATTCTGGGGAATAAAGCAGCCTCAGCAGAATAAAATTATAGTCAGACCAAAATAAAATAGAATAAAATTATAGTCTAGTTAATGTTGCTGTTATGATTCTCCCCCATCTACAAGCACCCCCTTGCAACTGAGCAACTTCTCTTCCTGGAAGCCTATCTCCTGCTCCAGCTTTTTAAGTTTGTGCCATTTAACCCATTCCTCTTCCTGGCTCCCAAGTCTGCTTATAACTAGCAGGTGCTGGCTCACCCCTAAGAGGGCCTATCCAGGGTGCACCTGTTCAGTCAAAGGAGACATTAAACTTTCTTTCTCAAAGGGGCTCAGTGACCCCGTGACTGTTGCCTAACCCTGTCTGTTATAAAGGCTCTCTTTTTAGAAAGTGGTAACCCTGTGAATATTTCATCCTTTCACGTCAAATTTGGCACAGTTATCATCTATATGGGGTTGAATTATATTTGGGATAAAAAGAGAGTTATCCATTTCTGAAAACTGTTTGAAAAATGTTATTTCTCCATTATTAAAATGATGACACATATTCAACCATTTATTTGGAAAGCTCTAGTGCCTAAGAGAAAAGACTTCAGGTGATAAAATTTGGCACCTAGTCACAGTGGGTCAGGGAGGTGCCTTTTGATGTTTTGGGAAATTTTGAATGTTTAATATTTGGACAGGGGGAAATGATTTTCACACATTCACAATGACTTCAGTCAGTGTCAACTATACCTCAGCATTCCATGGGCTAAAGAGCTCTGCACATGCATCTCCATTAAATTCTATGTACCCTAAGGACACAGGGAGGGGGAAGGGGAAAGGGGCACAGAGGTGTTTGTGTGTGTGTGTGGGGGGCAAGAATACAGTGGGAGGCAAAGAGTTGCAGCTTGGTGTAAGTGGGAAGAAAAAGGAAGCTATTCACAGAATCAGGCTTCCAGGTGCACCCAGAGCCTCAGGAATCTGGCAGATGGCTGTCCCCAGACCTCCCTTTGTCTCACTCAGACTGCTTTTCCCGACTTGGTCCTGCTTTGAGCAGGGGGTTGGACTAGATGACCTCCTGAGGTCCCTTCCAACCCTGATATTCTATGACTACCCCCCTCTGTTTCCTTCTGGTGTTCCAGGACCTTCTTTTTCTCCTGGATCCTGCCACAGCACTTCCTCGACTTTCCTCCTCCCCATCTCCTGCTTTGGCTGGGGCAGAGCTGTGAACGGGTCTGGGCCGGAAAGAAGGTTCTGGGGCCACAGGAGGAGGAGGAGAAGGGTCAGTCCCTTTGCTTCACTGAAACTACATTCCCTGATGCTCCCCTGTCAACTAAGTGACCTCCTCTGTGCTCAGGAACCAGCCATTACACTTTTCTGACCTGCCTTCTCTCCTACCTCAGGCTGACACATACATTCTGTAATGATTGAGGTTCATTAAGCATAGCACTTTCCTTACATATCAGTTTTATGCCGGTGTAACTCCATTGACTGCAATGAAATTACTGCTGATTTACACTGGTTAAATGAAAGAATAGTCAGGCCCCATGTTTCTAAAGCAATATCTAGCTAATCTAGTTTTGTTTGATACACTTGACTCATTTGGAAAGGTCATATGTGTTTCATATATATGCTGATACCTTTTATGTGGGTATGGACAACATGAAAGAGGTCATATATTATGTGCCTGTTCATGATCTTGTGTAAACTGAGTCTATAAAATATGTGTAATTTATATGGTAGTTGCATAATTACACATGGGGGATATTACAGATTTAATCTCCTATTGATTTTAGAAAATGTGTCTAAATGAAAGGGGACAGGGGTAGCTTGAACTTATGTACAGCATTAAGCCAATGTTGGATGAAAGAATGCACACTTGACATGCAACAGCCTTCAACTTTCTGAGTTACTCCAGAGCTAAATAGTCACTCACAGTGTTCTGTTATTTTGTTATGATTACTAATTTAGGACATAGTCACGACTAGCAGATTTTTTCCTCTTGGTTGCCAAGCAATTAAAGGATGCTGCTGCAGCTGAATTTTGCACCTGGACTGTAAGATGACCAAACTGGTTTCGCAAACCTTTTGACTCATGAAAATAGTGCCAATGATCATCATGAAATCAACATTAGATAAATGCGTCCAAGACAATAGATTAATGAAGAATTACTGGCAGATCATATTTATTTTTTGATTGAGATGCAGCTGAATATACTGGGATGGGGGGCTGTCTCCATAATTGCTAATAATGTCAGAGAACTCCGGTTTTAGGCTTAGTTTCAGACACACCATTATTTTTTTCTCTTCATCAGTCAAATATTGAGTTTGCATTCAATTGACAAGGGACTAATGTGCAATTCAATGACTCGAAGATAATCCCATTAATGTATTTGAAAAAAACAAAACCATAGTGGATAAAATCATAAATTAACTGTATTGATCAACTAACTGTGAGGAGGAAAATACAGAACAAAAGTTACGTTTCAAAGATAATATTTTGACTTTTAGGTAAAGAAATGATGAAAATCAGTGCCAAGCTTTACAAAGATGAATGGTGTGCTTGCAAATTTTCTGTTCACCTACCAAAACTTGCACTTGTTTGTGTAATAAGTCATTGGTACAGGCAAATCAGGGGCCAAATCCTAAAGACTTTACTAAGGCAAAACACCCATTGATTTAAATGAGAGTTTTATCTAAGCAAAACATGAGTGAGAACTTAAGGATTTGACATCAGGTAACTGTACATCTTAACCAGCAGCTCTCAACCTTTCCAGATTCCTGTACCCCTTTCAGGAGTCTCATTTCTCTTGTGTACCCTGATGTTCACTTCACTTAAAAACTACTTGGCTACAAAATCAGACATAAAAATACAAAAGTGCCACAGCACACTATTACTGAAAAATTGCCTACTTTCTCATTTTTACCATATAATTATACAAAATCAATTGGAATATAAATATTGTACTTACATTTCAGTGTACAGTATATAGAGTAGGATAAACAAGTCATTGTCTCTATGGGTATGTCTACACTACGAGAGTAGTTCGATTTTAGTTAAATCGAATATGTGGAATCGATATTACAAAGTCGAACGTGTGTGTCCACACTAAGGACAGTAATTCGACTTTGTCAGTCCACACTAACGGGGCAAGCGTCGACATTGGAAGCGGTGCACTGTGGGCAGCTATCCCACAGTTCCCGCAGTCCCCGCTGCCCATTGGAATTCTGGGTCGAGCCGCCATTGCCTTCTGGGTAAAAAAATGTGTCGAGGGTGCTTTTGGGTAACTGTCGTCATCCAACCGTCACTCCCGCCCTCCCTCCCTGAAAGCGCCGGCGGGAAATCAGTTCGCGCACTTTTCTGGTCAGTGACAGCGCGGACGCCACAGCACTGCGAGCATGGATCCCGCTGTGACCATCGCTGCAGTTGTGGCCGTTGTCAACGCATCGCAGCTCATCATCGACCTTTCACTGAGGCAGATAGAGAGAAATCAGGCGAGGAGGCTACGGCACCGGGGTCAGGACCTGAACTCCGAGAGTAGCACACGCCTGTCTGAAACCACGACACCCAGTGCCGAGGACATCACGGTGGCAATGGGTCTTGTGGATACTGTGGAACGGCGATTCTGGGCCCGTGAAACAAGCACGGACTGGTGGGACCGCATAGTGCTTCAGGTCTGGGATGAATCCCAGTGGCTGCGAAACTTTCGCATGCGGAAGGGGACTTTCCTCGAACTTTGTGAGTTGCTGTCCCCTGCCCTGAAGCGCAAGGACACCCGGATGCGAGCAGCCCTGACTGTCCAGAAGCGAGTGGCCATAGCCCTCTGGAAGCTTGCAACGCCGGACAGCTACCGGTCAGTCGCGAACCAGTTTGGCGTGGGCAAGTCTACCGTGGGGGTTGTTGTCATGCAAGTAGCCAAGGCAATCGTGAAGGTACTGCTGTCAAAGGTAGTGACCCTGGGAAACGCGCAGGCCATCATAGATGGCTTCGCCGCGATGGGATTCCCAAACTGCGGTGGGGCTATAGATGGGACTCACATCCCTATCCTGGGACCGGACCACCAGGCCAGCCAGTACATCAACCGAAAGGGCTACTTTTCAATGGTGCTGCAAGCACTGGTGGACCATAAGGGACGTTTTACTAACATCAACGTTGGATGGCCGGGCAAGGTTCATGACGCTCGCGTGTTCAGGAACTCTGGTCTGTTTAGAAGGCTGCAGGAAGGTATTTACTTCCCGAACCACAAAATAACTCTTGGGGATGTGGAGATGCCTACAGTGATCCTCGGGGACCCAGCATACCCGCTAATGCCCTGGCTCATGAAGCCCTATACTGGCGCCCTGGACACAGAAAAAGAACTGTTCAACTACCGGCTCAGCAAGTGCAGAATGGTGGTGGAGTGTGCTTTTGGCCGTCTCAAGGGGAGATGGAGAAGCTTACTGACTCGCTGTGATCTCAGCGAAACCAATATCCCCATTGTTATTGCAGCTTGCTGTGTGCTCCACAATCTCTGTGAGAGCAAGGGGGAGACCTTTATGGTGGGGTGGGAGGTTGAGGCAAATCGCCTGGCTGCTGATTACTCCCAGCCAGACAGCCGGGAGATTAGAAGAGCCCAGCGGGACGCACTGTGCATCCGGGAGGCTTTGAAAGACAGTTTCCAGACTGAGCAGGGTCACCAGTGAATTTTAAGTTTGTGGACTCAGAACCTGAACTTGCCACCGTTTCTTTACCCAGTTACCGTTGACTATCCTCTCCAGTTACATACCCCCTTCACCCCCTTCCCAAAAAATAAAATCTGTTCTGTTTTGTTAATGAACACCGTTGTCTTTATTACTGTTTTCGCGGGAATGTTTTAAACCTGGGACGCAGACTGTGGCGGGGTGCGGGTTTACTGTTGTGATGCAAATGATGCTTCTAAACTCCAGGAATGACGGGTTCCGCAGTGGTGGACTGGTTGTTTCAACAAAGCCTGCCAGCCCTCCTGGGCGGGACAGCGTATATGTGTCGGCTATGTGACTGTCTGGCAGGGGGAGGAGGGTTACAGCTCCCCTGCTGCGGGGCTCTGTGATGCATTAGATCTGTAACTGCCCTCCCCCGCCACAAAGTCACAGAGCAACCCCCCCCCCCCCCCCACAGAACATGAAAACCACCTCCCAGATTGAACAGGGTCACTAGTCACTGCACTGGGTATGTGTCCTGATCCTGGACCTGACCCCGCCTCTGTACCCTGGTAAAGGTGACTGTCCTGTCCAATTACCATGCCCCTTCCCCTCGTTCAGACAGACTCTCCTCCAAAATAAAATCATGGAAACAGTAATTAACAGAAACGAATATTTTATTATGAACCAGACATGAAACGTGGGGGTTGAAACTTGCACGGGGGCTTCTGTGAGGTGTGTAGGAAAGGACTTTTAAAATTTTGGGGAATGAGAGCCTTCTAGTGCTAGAGCAGTCTGCAGGGGTTGACTGAAAGTTTTAACGGCCCTTGCCGCCCCTCCTTCTTTGTACTTTGGGTGAGGGGGGTGTGGGACTTGGTGGCGGGGGAGGGCGGTTAGAGATAGACTGCAGCGGGGCTCTGTCCTCCTGCCTCCGGTCTTGCAGAACATCCACAAGGCGCCGGAGCGTGTCCGTTTGCTCCCTCAGAAGTCCAAGCAGCTTTTCAGTAGCCTGCTGGTCCTCCTGACGCCACCTCTCCTCCCGTTCCATGACTGCTCGGTGCATTTGGGACAAGTTCTCCCTCCACTGTGTCTGCTGGGCTGCCTGGGCTCGGGAACAGCTCATTAGTTCTGAGAACATGTCCTCCCGCGTCTTCTTCTTCCTCCTCCTAATCTGCGCTAGCCTCTGGGAGTGTGCTGACAGGCTGGGTTGGGAGACAGTCGCAGATGTGTCTGTGTGAATGGGAAAAATGGAGTGAATTCCTGAGACAGATAAATGAAGTTGTGTACAAAGAACCTAGTCTTTCTCTGTGAACAAGACCATGCACTGCACCTCTCACATGCGCACTCAGGACAAGGTCGAATTTTCGGCCATCGCCTTCAGTGCCTGGGGTCCTGCAGTGGTCTTGCAGTTATCTGAGAAGCGTGGCAGGACACCTGAACTTCTGTAGCGTGCAATCATGGTAAGCCGTAGACTTCTGGCTGCTTAAAACTGTACTAGTAGCACTGGCCTCCTTTCACATTGAAAGCAATGCCAGTCTCTGCTGCCAGCAATCAGGACAGCATGAACTATGCCCCTGTCCCACCCCCTCGCGGCTGTTCCAGGGAAAGATCCCTGTATGCTGCCCCTCTCCCTCCACCGCGTGGCTGTAAAGCAGTCCCAATACTAACATTCCCCTCCCTAATTCAAAGCAGGGCGTAATGAGCGACATCACCCTGCTGAGGATCTCGGAGTCCCAGAGGGAAAGGATGTTTCGAGAAAGCCTTCAGAAACCAAGGCCGTTTGCCGCTATGCTCTGCAGGGCGATGATACCAGAGTATCTGATGGTGTCGTGGCGCGGTAACGTGTCCTACCACGGAGGGCCCACTAAGATCGCCCTACCCAGGAACCTGATGAACAAGCTGGAAATGTACCTTCATGAGACCTACGAGGAGTTCTCCTATGAGGATTTCGCCTCCATCCCCGGCCATATTGACCGGATTTTCGCGTAGGTGCACTGGGACTAAAGAGTGGAGCGTCTTGGGCAGCATAATCATGACTTACCGGACATTGTAAAAAAAATTTTAAATACTTGGGACTAAATTGTGAAGAGCCTAAGGCAGACAAATCGTGAAAAACCCTTTGTTACTATTGTAAATATTCCAGTTTTTTTGCAGATAATTGTTTACATGTTTAAGCACTTTAATAAACAGCCATTGTTAATATTATAAATATTCCAGTTCTTGTAAAAATAAATGTTTAGATATTTAAAGCACTCACTGCTTGATCCTTCCCCTGATTCTGTCTCCGGGGTAAGGGATGGGGACGGTTGGTAGGGGATCTCGGTAAGGGTGATGAAGAGCTCCTGGCTGTCGGGGAAATCAGCGGTGCCAGCGCTGTCGACTGCCTCGTCCTCCTCATCTCCTTCTTCATCTTCCCCGTCCGCTAACATGTCCGACGAGGAACCTGCCGCGGACAATATCCCATCCTCAGAGTCCACGGTCAGTGGTGGGGTAGTGGTGGCGGCCGCACCTAGGATGGAATGCAGTGCCTCGTAGAAACGGGATGTGTGGGGATGGGATCCGGAGCGTCCGTTTGCCTCTTTGGTTTTTTGGTAGCCTTGTCTCAGCTCCTTGATTTTCACGCGGCACTGCGTTGCATCCCGGCTGTATCCTCTCTCTGCCATGGCTTTAGAGATCTTCTCGTAGATCTTTGCATTCCGTCTTTTGGAGCGCAGCTCTGAAAGCACGGACTCATCGCCCCACACAGCGATGAGATCCAAGACTTCCCGATCAGTCCATGCTGGGGCCCTCCTTCTATTAGATTGCACGGCCATCTCTGCTGGAGAGCTCTGCATCGTTGCCAGTGCTGCTGAGCTCGCCACGCTGTCCAAACAGGGAATGAGATTCAAACTGCTCAGACAGGAAAAGGAATTCAAATTTTCCCGGGGATTTTCCTGTGTGGCTGATCAGAGCATCCAAGCTCGGACTGCTGTCCAGAGCGTCAACAGAGTGGTGCACTGTGGGATAGCTCCCGGAGCTATTACCGTCGATTTCCATCCACACCTAGCCTAATTCGATATGGCCATTTCGAATTTAGCGCTACTCCTCTCGTTTTGGAGGAGTACAGAAGTCGAATTTAAGAGAGCTCTATGTCGAACTAAATAGCTTCGTGGTGTGGACGGGTGCAGGGTTAATTCGATGTAACGGCGCTAAATTCGACATAAAAGCCTAGTGTAGACCAGGCCTATGAAATTTTAGTTTGTACTGACTTCGCTAGTGCTTTTTATGTGGCCTGTTGTAAAACTAAGCAAATATCTAGATGAGTTGATGAACCCCCAGGAAGACCTCTGTGTACCCCCAGGTTGAGAACTACCCATTTGTGAATGCAATTACTAGATATGAATTCACCTATATGGATTTCTTTGCCTGTTCTCAGATGCATCTGAATTCTGAAAAGTAGGTTCTGCAGGCAAACAGGTATACCCAACCTTTTGTGATTGCACCCATTGTGCTCACATTTGCCCTTCATGTCTAGGTACAAACAACAGTGTCCCCAACCTCTCTTTAAAACAAAACAAACACCACCAAGATGGATTAGGCTAATTTAATCATTTGTCATTTTTCATGTACCATGAAAGCAATTTGTAGAAGAGTTTATGAGATAGAGCAGTGGTTCTCAAAGCCGGTCCGCCGCTTGTTCAGGGAAAGCCCCTGGCGGGCCGGGCTGGTTTGTTTACCTGCCGCGTCCGCAGGTTCGGCCAATCGCGGGTCCCACTGGCTGCGGTTTGCCGCTCCAGGCCAATGGGGGCTGTGGGAAGCGGCACGGGCCGAGGGATGTGCTGGCCGCCCTTCCTGCAGCCCCTATTGGCCTGGAGCGGCGAACCGCGGCCAGTGGGAGCTGCGATCGGCCGAACCTGCGGACACGGCAGGTAAACAAACCAGCCCGACCCGCCAGGGGCTTTCCCTGAACAAGCGGCAGACCGGCTTTGAGAACCACTGGGATAGAGGACTAGCAGGAACATGGAGGATTGTTCCTCAAAATACCTGTGAGCAGTTAAGCTAATGGAAAGGCAACAGTACCGAGACAACGGAACATAGTGCACCACATATTGTCATTTTAGACAACTTTTTTATTATGCCAGATAAACATTCACTAATACTTTCTGCGTCCAATCACGGTGAACTCATTTACTATTCATTGAAACATCCATCAAAGATCAAAATAGATTCATTTGCTATTCATGATGTTGCCATATTCACATCTTCAGGGCTTAGACTGTATTTTGGTATTTAAATGATATATTGTACAGTTGGAACTAGTAGTATATATTAACTGTTTGAATGCCACTACTGGCACGTCTGAAGGCCGTGGTTCAGAACTCATTCAAGCAAAAGCTTAATTAAGCCTATGATTGAATTCTATTGACCTCAGTAGGACTTTAGCACATACTGAACCTTAATCATGTACTTAATTTGTTGAAACAAGACCTGAGAACAAAGTTTCATATTTAATCTGACCAAAATTTAAAAAAAAAAAAATCATCTGAAGGATTATTTTAAATCCCAAACCATTTCCCCCACAGAAGTTTGCTCTTGACATGTGTTTCTGAATCTTTCATACACTTTGCACAATTCCATGAGAGATATTTTTTCTTCAAAGACAGCCAATTTAACACTATCCAGAGTGCAAAATGACAGTAGCTTACATTCTTTTTTGGTAAGAAAAAAATGTTTAATTCTCAACTTGTCTAAATTTGAATAAAATATGGATTACTAAATCTTTATGAGCAAAATATGTATTCAGCTAGGAAACAGAGAAAAGCATGTACTCACACATAACTCAGGTTAAAAGCAACCATATTATGCAAAAATGTATTTCCTATTTCCTAATTTTTCATTGCATTTTATAGCTGTTTAGTATCAATAAAATATAAGAGACAAACTTAATAAAATGAAGACTAAATCCTTGTCCTAGGGTGTTATGACTTTTGTTTATGCTTCATTTTAAACACCTGTTGTCATAAGCTATGTTATGTAATACATAAGGCTAAAAGTAAAATAAAAAAGTAAAAGTTTCACAGAAAAAAAGTGAAGAGCATGCTGAAGTAATAGAAAATACTATTTATCCTTTAGATAAATGCAAGCTGATTGACAGTAATAAACTTTTGTCTAAACAACTGCAGGTGAAACTGGTGATAAGATTTACAGAGGTGAATGGCTGCTATTAATACATTTTAGTAATTACAACTAGGGCTAGGTGGGAATTTTTAGATAGTGGTGGTGGGGGGGGTGTTGAAGAATGCTGATATCTCAAAACTGAAACTTTTTACAGATGAGGATAGTGTTACCTATCAGCTCTGTGTACTTGGGGAACTAGGGCACAGTACCCAGCCTGTCTGACTCACGAAAGACCTCCCCCCGCACCCTCTGCTTGAACCAAAGCTGATCAGAAGAAAGACTTACAAAAAGCAATGAAAGGGCAGTGGAAGACACACCTAACCCCCCCCCCCCCCCCCCCGGACAAGGTGACAGGATTAAGGAAACTCCCCTAGCCTCATCTGCATCAAAGATGGGACAGGGAGGCATCCCCAGTAGCATACAGAATGGAGAACAGAGATTCCAAGGCAAGAACCGCATGGAACTCTGGGACCAGGAAAGCAGGGAAGCACTGCATGATGGGGAATCTCTGCTCCAGATGTTAATGAACCCACGCCTGCACACACCCAGCTCAGTAGTTAACAGGCCAATTCTAGTGATAAATCATTTATTGGTATCCAAAATACGGAACCTGCCTAATTGCATTGTGAGCTCCCTTGAAGGAACACCACCCATAGCCAGGAATGATCAGTTCCTATTGTCTAGCCTGAACAAAACAACTCTGGTATACTCCCTTGAGCCATCAGTTTACCCACAAACAAATCTTGTGTTCTCCCTTGAACCATTGTTCTTTCCCTACAAAAACCCTTACCCATGCTCAAGTAAGTGCTCTGATACCTGGATCCAAAATCTACATCAGTTCCATTGGGACTTCATCCTCTCCTGACTGATCATGCTGGGAGCTCTGTCTATCTCCAGCACTCTGGACCCTCAGCTACCACCACCACCTAGGAACCCCAATCGATTCAAGCTTCATGGAGTGGTGAGAACCCATCTCTCTCTCTCTCTCTCTCTCTCTCTCGTGGGTGTTGTTCTCTGCAGCAATGCTCCTCCTCCTAAGCTAAAGATCCCTGCAGCACCCAAAAATCCTGTGGGGTTTGTTCATCAAGTGGGTTACTACCAGAACAATTGTAATGTAAAAGTGGGGATAGCGACGTACCTGAACCTGGGGCATTTGAGGGTGACAGATTGAAAGTGCTGCTCGACTCAGCTTGCTCAGGTGTACTCTATTCCAGTACAGTGCCCATGGTATATAAGAGTGACAGCTTGGAGGTGCTGTTCGACCCAGCCTGCTGAGTCCAGGGACATAAAAGGGGTCAGCTTGGGAGTGCTGATTAACCCGGTCCTCTCAGATGTGCTCTGTTAATCTGTGTGTTCATCTGATTCTGGGGCTGGAAGAACCCAGCCCTGGGGAACCTAGGTCCTGCAGGATAGCTCCATTGGCAGGGAACTTGCAGAAGGGAAAAGTAGAGCTACATATGAGAACACATGTGACATAAGCAATACATTGATAGAATTACAGAACACCTCCCGCCCCAGAAGAGTAACCCTAATAAATGAGTGTACCCCAAAGTAATGGGCAAATCTGGTAATAATAGGTTTTGACAAATTCTTCTACTTCAAAACAAAAATTGAAAATAAATTCAAAATAGTAATTAGGTCATTTTTTAAAATGATCTTTAGTTTCCCAGTTCAAAATGACTTTTCATCTAGCAGGGCAAGCTAATTATAGGGGAAAGATAAAAATGGTCAAAATCTAAATGAAACATTTCAAAATTATTGAAACAAAACCTTTGGATTGACTAGAACCAAAACTCATTCCAGATTTTCTGTTCAAAAACATTTTCAAGATACTGACTTTTCTTCCCAATTCAGTCTTTTCTATCTCAATTTTTTTCTTGGGATGAGAAAACCATTTCCCATCCAACTCCAGTTAAAATGCAAAATAGAAATGTCCTGCTTCTATTAACAATTTTAGACCCTGACTCAGAAAATCCCCCCACGAAAGCATGTGCTATTCTGCACTGTCTCACACTGGTGGACGGGGAGGGCATACAGCAGCTTGGTATAACCTGCTTCTACTGTCACATTGCTATCCATGATGTGCACAGCATGGCCATGCTAGCCAGATCACAACTGGGACCAATGTAACTATTTACAGATATAAATTTCATGTGCTCTGTTATGGCTGAGGCTAGGAAGAGACAAGGCTCTGTGTGTGTGTGTGGCAGGCATATGAAGGCACTTTTATAGTTATGTAAGGTTCTGGAGCATAGGTGCAGAGATCAAGGGTCATCCTCCATTTTGTAAAACAGGGAGTCCAGACTGCAGTGGATGGAGCAGATTGTGGCGAGGCTGCATCTTACAGCAGCTCTGGTTGTAGTAATGGCTAATAACTAGTAAATCCTATAGAAATAACTATCAAAAGATCAGACAAACCCAAAGATTGGGGGTGAAATCCTGAGTCCACTAAAATTAATGGCAAAGCTCCCACTGATTTCATTCATGCTTTGCTATGTATGCCATTTAAATAATAAAACGTTCCAGCCAGATTCATCCCTGCAGACACAGGGGAAGCAAGCTTCGCGTGCATGCACGTGCACACACACACCACCACCACCACCACCACAGGAGGGAAAATCCCCCGTTGGGGGACGAGAATGATGCACCACTGCCCTGACCCAGGAGAGGAGCAGCTTTAAATATTTATCTGAGCTCCATAGGATTCACAACAGTGGAAACTGCCTGGTAGAGGCATAGACACTGGAACTAGGAGTGCTGCTGCTCCCCCTGGCTTGAAGTGGTTTCCATCATATATGGGGGTTCATTTCATCTCAATGGCTGTCAGCACCCCCACTGTACAAATTATTCCAGCACCCCTGGGTAAAGGTGATAAATCAGTGTGTCTCTTCCAGCCAGGCTGACCTGGGCATTTCCCAGATTGGCCTTACCCATTTTCAAGGTGGTGCCAACCAGCGTCAGACTCCCCATTTGAGAAGGAATTGCAAATTGCTTGCAGTGCTGTGCTTTTCCTTCAGGTGGTATGAGAGCAGTAGGAAAGATGTGGTATAACACACACATAAGAACATAAGAATGGCCATACTGGGTCAGACCAATGCTCGATCTATCTGAATACCCTGTCTTCCCATGACTTACATAGAGTAAGTTCTTTCAATAAATCACTTATTCAGAGAGGGTGTCTCACAATTCAATGAACTGAAGCTAAATTACAGACCCAAGGCTTCACAGAAATGTGTACATTTTATTTATAAGACACCTCAAATCTGGGCTTTAGTTTAGGCAATCTGAAATTCAATTAATTCAACACTGTTTGCAAATTAAGTTTGATTAATATAGATATTTTAGTAATCAATAATAATTTGAAAGATTAATAAAATAAAGAAAATAAACTAAAGAGTCATATTGTTGTGTTTCAAAGTTTAAATGAATGAATTTAAAATCCTTAGGAAGTAACAAATCTAATCACATTATCACAAAGTGGTAAGCTTATATAATTCGATATTACTCTGGTGAGGTGATTTTAGTACAAAATAGATATAGGTCAATAGCACAGGTCTTTATCAATTTGCCACTAACATTTTATCCCAAATTACCAATCAGTGACAGTTCAACTAAAAATAATTTTAAAGTTGGAAATATGGATATCTGAACAATAACTGAAGTAACAGAATGTCTAAATTGCCCTCCTGGAGTCTGATAAGTCATAGTCAAACATTTTCCTTTCATATATGCATACACGAACATCACACATTCATACCAAGTATGCACTTTGGCTCTGTTCATGCAAACACATATACATATGCTTAATATTAAGAATGATTCATCCCACTGAAGTAATTGGTGCTATTCATGTACTTAAAGTTATTTACTTGTGTGACAAAGTTCCTCCTCTGCCTTGGTGGGTCCTGCGCTTATTTGCTCACCTCAGAGATTCACGGCAGTCCTCAGTTTGGCCACTTTTGCTAGTGGTTCAAACCTGCTGTTCACTCTACTAACCTCATCACTGGCCAGCATGGGGAAAGGGAGGAGAACAATCCCCGCAGTCTCTGCAGACCCACCTAGTGTGTCGGGGATAGGCAAGGGACCTTCCCCTCTGGTGGGACCCACAGTCCAGGTCACCTCCTCTTGTCTCAAATAGGGAATTGAGCGGGATGGGGGGAACCCGGGACTGCCCTCTACTCCAGGTTCCAGCCCAGGGCCCTGTGGATTGCAACTGTCTACAGTGTCTCTTGTAAGAGCTGCGTGACAGCTACAACTCCCAGGGCTACTTCCCCATGGCCTCCTCCCAATACCTTCTTTATCCTCACCACAGGACCTTCCTCCTGATGTCTGGTAACGCTTGTACTTCGCAGTCCTCCAGCAGTACGCCTACTCACTCCCAGCTTCTTGCACCTCTTGCTCCCAGCTCCTCACACACGCCTCACTAACTAAAGTGAGGTCCTTTTTAAAACCAGGTGCCATGATTAGCCTGCCTGTCCTAATTGATTCTGATAGCTTCTTAATTGGTTCGGGGTGTCCTAATTAGCCTGCCTGCCTTAATTGGTTCCAGCAACTTCCTGATTGTTCTGGAACAGCCTATTATCTTACTCAGGGACCTACTTAATCTGGGGCTAATATATCTACCTTCTATCACTCTCCTGACCTCACTCCTGTCCCTGTTATCTCATTAGTTGTCCCCCAGAATCATTTGGCTTCCAGGTCCTGTGGATCCTCCCCTTAGGCTGGGGGGAGGTCCTTTAGCAGTGGGCACCGCCCACTTCCTGGATCCCAGTAGGATCACTCTCCTGTAGCCATATTTTTATAGAACAATGAGAAAACAGGCTATTTCTTTTGTGGGTTTATGTGTTTAAACTTGTTTACACTTACTGTGGCGTTTACTTCCAGAACCCTATTCAGTAAGTCTTCACATACCAATACATTGGGACATGCTAGTTTCACCCAGAATTTCAACCAGTATAAGCAGTTATGACCATCCATTGTGTTCTTACTAGAATCTCCTGTTTTCCCATACACAGTTGTGTTACCTTTGAGAAGTTTACATGAGGCTCCTCAGTTCACTGAGGTGCAACGTCCTAGGCTGACTTAGTATAATTTTGTTTTTTTCCCAGGCTGCAGGTTCTGTAAAGTCTTTTTGTAAAGTCTCTGCACATTCCTTGAAGGTTTTATAACTTTAAAATAGTTCATGATACAGCAACATAAAGTCATTTCAGTCATGCTTTCTAACAACCTCAGCTTGGTTCAGCACCAGGAAGATGAAACAGCTGTATAAATCTTTAATCTCTCTCTCTCCATTCCTGTTTGTTATTACTAGCAGTTATGAGGCTGAATGAATCACTTTTCTGACGTGTGTGTCTGTGTACTTCTAATGAAGCAGTTAACAAGCCTTTCTGGTGATTCAGTACATTATGATACACTTTGATTCAGTTTACCTTGAAGATTTTCAGTCCATTGGCTTTTTAAAATACATACATTAAAATATTTCACTTGATCTTTGATATAACAGATACTGAACAGATAATGAATGTATCAATGGTCTTTCATTAATAAACAATAATGATTTAAAATAAAATGAATTTGTGATTATAAACTGCTAGCAACAGCGATGTTCCTTTTAAGACTAAAGTTAACACTTGTCATTTCAAAGTTTGCACCATATTACACTGAAACGTTTAATCAACTTCTTTGTTTATATAAGTTTGAATTCCCATCAAAACATTTTAAGTGATTGCCTGAATTTATGAGCTAAATATCCTATCAAATATTACATGCCAATTTTAGATATATATAATATAAACATGTCATTTTATTTATTTGAACTGAATCATGAAAAAGGAAGGCTCTTCTTTCACAAATTTTCCAGGAGGTTATTGCCTACAGTTTTAACATGGACTCCTGTGAAAGTTTGGAACAACCCTGCCATTAGACATTTTATTATTATTTCTTCCCAGGGTTTTTCTTTTCTCTCCAAGCAACAGTCTTTCTTGGACAATTCTTGATTGATAGCAATTCATATGTTTAGGCATGTCACTTTTACAGCAAACGTATAGCCTCTAAGGGCTTCCAATGCGGGAGTGAATCAAGCCCTCAGATATTAAGGTTATGTAGTTCATTCTTACTGTGGCCTGGTTTGCACTACAAAGTTAGGTCAATGTAACCACCTTGTGTTGACCTCATAGTGCATGTGTCTACACTTAAAGTTGTCTCCCACTGATGTAAGCGCCTTGTTAAAGTGATTTAGTAACACCATCTCCCCAAGCGACATTGAAACATGGTCAATGTACTGAGGTAAACACAATGCATGTGTAGACACTATGTTACCTAGGTCGACCCTAACAGTCCTCCAGAAGCTGTCCCACAATGCCTAGCACTGACCACTCTCCTCACAATTGTGAACTCCACTGCCCAATAGTCATGGAGACCAGAAGCCTCCCCCCATGGCGCACTTTAAAACCTTCAGATTTTTTAACTGACTTTTCCTGAGTGTCCAGCTTGGTGAGCACACCTAGCAACTCTCCTCTGTTGTGTGCAGCTGTCCTGCTGGCCATGCTAGCTACATGCTTCAGATGCACCCCAGCCTGGAGTAGACAGGCAATATTGGGTTTCCTGGGCCTGTGGGGAGAAGAGGTTGTGAAGGCACAGCTATGGACGAGCCATAGAAATGTGGATATGCATGAACAGATTGCACTGGGGATGCTGGAGAAGGGGTACAACAGGGATCAGCAGTAGAGCTACCTGAAGCAGAGGAACTGCAGCAGACATATCAGGAGGCCAGGGAGGCCAACAGTCAATCTGGTGCTGAGGCACAGACCTGCTGCATTTACAAATAGCTGTATGTTTGGTGGAAACCTGACCATCTCCCTGCACACACCACCGTGGATACATCTGAGGAGCTCAAGTCACAGATTCCTGCCATGAACAGCAATGAGAGGAAGAGGAGGATGGTGGATGTGTTTCTGGTGGATACAGCTATGCAGTGATCCAGAACCTGTTTGAGCCTCCACTGCAGTCCAGTCAGTCCTGACAGTTGAGCATGGCATCCCCAACTTAACAGGACACGGCTATAGACTTTTCATTAATTTACTCATCCTAGAAGAGGCAGTGGTACAACAAAGAGAGGTAGTGTTATTATCCACTTTTTATTCTCCTGGTATGGAGTGGCAGAGTAGGGGAGTAATGCGGAGCAGTTTGTTAATATACACAAGGATCCTTGAATCCTCCTGAGAGATATCAATAAAGCTTTCATGGAGTTACTCCGCAATCCTCTCCTGAAGGTTCCTAGGTATGGCAGCCTTATTTCTTCCCTCTGTGGTAGGACACTTTTCTATGCCAGTTGGCGATAGCTTTGGTAAACACCATTGCAGTACACAGGCAAGCAGCGTATGGGTCCAAGTGGCTTTGGGACACCAGCAGCAGTTCTGCTCTCTGTGCCTTTGTCACCCTCAGGAGTGAGATACAAGCTAAAATCACCACCATCTGTGGAAAATGGTGCCAAAATTCAGTGTCATTCCCCTATAATCAGTTTCATGAAGCC
The DNA here is from genome assembly GCF_028017835.1 of Emys orbicularis. Lineage (NCBI taxonomy): Eukaryota > Metazoa > Chordata > Testudines > Emydidae > Emys > Emys orbicularis. The sequence continues at coordinate 128,340,436 of NC_088684.1, forward strand.
GAGCAATTCTATCCTCATTTCCCTCACCCCTGGCAGGCCATACGCACCATGGCTGGTGCTGTTAGTGGCACCATGCAGAAGCACCCCAAAGCAGAAGTGTCAATAAGCATGTCTTGTTTAAAACTTTAGGGGAATAAGGGAAGAGTTACTTTCACTTTCCATTGCAACTATCCTGACAATGTTTTATCTGTAGTTGCTGCTATTGCAGCCTTGAGCAGCTCCCCCGCCACACCTGCGCCAGATAAGAAAGAGAAAGAAGAGGACTCGGGATGACATATTCAGTGAGATCCAGCAAGTCAGTGCTGTATCAGACCATGAGCAGAAGTCCTGGAGGATGAATATTGCAGACTGTATGGAGAAGAAAAGAGCAGACAGCAGAAAGTCACAGGAGTGCCAGCAGGAAAAGGAGAGGGAGATATACCTGGACATAATGGAGCTCCTCTGGCAGCAAACATAAATGCTGCAGATTCGTGTGTACTTACAGGTTCAACAATAATGGGCTCACCTCCCTTTGCAGTCCATGGAGAATTCCATTATAGCACCTGCCTACGGACCCCCTCAACATTCCATGCGGCATCAGGGGCTGCCTCCCTACCCCACCACTCCACAGCAGGGGTCATTAAGGACAACCACAGCTTTACATAAACTGACCTGTCAGAGCCATCGTTGCTATATATGTAGTTAAAATGGATGTGAATGTTCTTTCCCCTTGTTAAGTTCTGCTCCATAAATTTATTAAGTTTTTAATGTATTTGCATTTAACTTCCACAGAATTTTTTGCAACGTTTTCATTGCTCAATAAAATTCTTTGTTTGGAAAATAATTCATCTTTATTAGCTCCCAACATATGCTGCAGAAATCCTAGCGGGACTGAAAGCACCCACTTACTTGTTATTGTACAGTGTGACAACTCATAAGATCAGTGACAAACACAATGTAATAGTCATAAATATACAGCAAGCACCACAAAATTAATAGTCGCTTGACAGTGTTATATTCATAGATGTACAAACACCACACAATTCCTAACAGGCCCCAAAACAGCAGGGCCAGGTAGAGCATAGTACACCACAACACATTACTATGGATCACTGTTAAACTGCTCTTTCAAAGCCTCCCTGAGCTGTATAGCTTCACATTGCACTCTTCTAATACCCTTTGTGTCTAACTGTTCTAATTCAGCAGCTCCACCTCCACCCTCCACCTAGAGAGCAACTTCTCCTCCTTTGCTTCAAAGATATTATGCAGAACACAACAGGCAGCTATAACCATTGGAATTTTTTTTTTTCCCCACTGAGATCCAATCTGGTGGGTAAACAATGCCAAACTTCCTTCAATCTACCAAAAGCACATTCAACTGACAGAATGCACCTGCTGAGCCAGTAGCTGAATCTTTCCTTGGTGGTGTTGATGTGGCCCGTGTATCGCTTCATGAGCCGGGGGAGCAAGGGATAGACTAGGCCCCCCAGGATCAATACTGGCAAGTCAACATTTCCAATGGTAATCTATTGGTCAGGAAAGAAAGATCCGGCTTGCAAATTTCTTAACAGTCCAGTGTTCCTAAAGATATGGGCATCATGCACCTTCTCTGACCAGCCAACAATGATCATAGAATCATAGACTATTAGGGTTGGAAGGGACCTCAGGAGGTCATCTAGTCTAACCCCCTGCTCAAAGCAGGACCAAGCCCCAGACAGATTTTTGCCCCAGATCCCTAAATGGCCCCCTCAAGGATTGAACTCACAGCCCTGGGTTTAGCAGGCCAATGCTCAAACCACTGAAGTGTCCCTGGTGATCCACCAATGCTTGCATCACCATATAAAGTACCCATTTCAGTTGATGTACTCTGTGGAAAGATGATCTGGTGCCAAAATAGGGATATCTATGCCGTGTATTGCTACACTGCAAATCCTTGTGCTATGTCCTGCATATTGCTGAGAGTCACAGGCCTGCGTAGCAGAAGATGTTAAATGGACTCTGCACACTTGCATGACAATGGCCCCACAGTGGATTTTCCAGCTCCAAAATGATTTCCCACTGACCGGTAACAATACGGCATTGCAAATTTCCACAGTGTGATCACCACTCACTTCTCCACTGAACTGACGTTCAGCTCTAGAGGTCTGGGCGAGCTCATCAAACAGATCCAGGAATGTGCCCCCGTGCATCCAAAAGTTCTGCAGTTGCTGCTTGGCAACCCAACCCTGGGTTACAATGCAATCCCACCAATCAGTTATCATATCTTTGTGCAGATGTCGCACTCTATCATCTGCTGCTGCTCCGTGAACATCACCAACAGCCTTGAATTGGTTCTCACTATGTCCCACAGCAATCTGTCCTCCACATAATTGTCATGTTCCTCACTTATTTAGTTCTTCTTGCGGGTCTGCAAATACCAGACAATTGTATGTCCTGTGCTTGCAACACTCATGACAATGGTGAAGAGCTGTGCCGGCTCCATGCTTCTATAGAGATGGCAGACAGTGAGGAGGGATGCACAGATTCATGGGATTTTTTTTTAAAAGTGCAAAAATGATGAGATATAGATGCCATTATAAGATGGAGAACGTTGCATGCTGGGAAGTTGACCTGTGTGACTCATTTTTGCTCCACTATGCTTTGCCAAAATTTCCAAAAAGACGGGGAGCTGGATGTTGGCTAGTTGCACTCTGGAATACATACCCATGATGCACCATGCTGTGCATTGATACAAGAACTTCTGGTGAGTACATGCAGCGCTGATGCAAGGAGTCAAGTATACATGTGCACAAGCTATATACTAACTGCAGTGGCCTTATGTTGACGTAACTTGCATTGGAAAAAGTTTGCAGTGTCGACATGCCCTAAAGGTCCTCTGTTCCTCTCTGTGGAGTGTGTGTACTGAGGCAGGGGAGGACAAACACACTGAATCCACTGTGGGGCCATTGTCAAATATAGCCTGGAAGTGTGAAAATAGGAAATCAGAGGCTACTGAGCATGCTCTAGTTGCTCTCAGGCTGTCCAGTGGTGCTGGTGTCAGAACAATATGGCTGCTTCCATCAGTGGAAAAGCCAATAGATGGGTAGGAGAACAGTGAGAAAAAACAACAACAAAAAACACCTTCAAAAATGTTGCCGGTGTCAGGTTGCTTATAACTAGGAACTAGCCCAATCTAACACCTGGCCCAAGGTCACAAAGCATATTGTTAGCCCAGCAGGAAACAGCTCTGAACTCCTAATTCACAATCTGGTGTCTAGGTATTAGGAACTCTGAACCAAACTCCACCCTTTTGTGTCTCAGCTGATGTGCTATTACCTATATGTATTGAAGTCAATGGAATCAAATCAGAAATGAATTTGGCCCACTCACTCTAAACCTTTTTAAAATCACTTCTTAAATAGCCTCATCTGAAAGTTACCAAATCTGAAACAAGTGCTCCATAAACTGGCCATAGAATATGCAAATATCTGCACATTTTCTCTTCCTTCTATCGCAAAGGAATGTGTGCAGATTGATGGCATCATAATTCATGGCTCTGACACAAGATGTTAAACTATCATCCTTAAGGAAGTCATGCATTAGGAGGCTCCATTTTTTAAACCAAATATTAGTGAGATTGTGGCATATGAGCTATGGCCGGGGGACTTCCTTAAGGCAGTGCCTGACTCAGGAGCCCTGGAAGAATATAGGCCAGCAAAAATCACTTCAATCCCAGAGGAGGCCTGATTGGGGGTAATTCAGAGCTGGAGAGAATGAGCCAGGAGAGAGATTGAGGGCAGGCACTACAATGGGACTGAGACTGGAAGACATTGATGGGCACAAAGCAGCAGCCAAGGACCCCTTCTCACTCTAAGTACCCCCCCATCCTAGTGCATCTCCTCAACAGGTCCACAGATCACTTGTGTCACAACAAACAGCTTGTGCTCCATTCTCAAGGATGGGTAGAAGGTAACGCACATGGGGCACAGCATCTGCTACTTCCATGCTGGCCTAGTAAAGGGTGTGCGGCCATAGTGTTTTTCATGCCCTTCAGTTGTAGGGAGGCTGGTACTACTGTTATCATTCACTGTGTGCATTTCTTGCAGTCTGTGAGCACATGGAGTACAATTATGAGTAGCTTTTCAGAGAGTACTGGCACAAAGATGAATGCTTCCTGAATTTTCTTCTTCTCTCCACTCCACGTATTTGTCTAAGTCTAGGAACACTCCAGCTCAGTGGTTCTCAGCCATTCCTATACAATGACCTAAAGTTACAACAGAAATAAGATTTGGAACAGTCCTCCTCTAATTCATCAAGGAGGACAGGACATTGATTCAGAGCAATCTGGATTGTTCGGTAAACTGGGCACAAGCATACAGTATGTTTAGGAAAAAAGAATGAAGGCCATATTTACAGGATGGGGTACTCTTCCCTGCAAAGCAGTGACTCTAAAAGATATTTGGGATGGGGGTGAGGGTGGATAATAAACTGAATGTGAGCTCCTAGTACAATGCTGTCACCAAAAGGGATAATGTGATCCTTCTGAGTAAACAGGGAGAACTCAAGTAGGAGTAGAGAAGTTATTTTATATCTGTATTTGGCATTGGTGTGACCATTGTTGGAATATTGTGCCCAGTTCTGGTATCCACAATTCAAGAAGGATGTTGATAAATTGGAGACGGTTCAGAGAAGAGCCACAAGAATGATTAAAAGATTAGAAACCGTGCCTTACAGTGGTAGTTAAGGAGCTCAATCTATTTAGTTTAACAAAGACAAGGTTAAGGGGATCACAGTCTGTAAGTACCTTCATAGGGAACAGAAATTTGACAATAGATGGCTCATCAGTCTAGAACATAAAAGTATAACAAGTTCCAATGGCTGGAAGTTGAAGCTAGACAAATTCAGTCTAGAAATAAGAAGCAATTTTTTAACAGTGAAGGTAGTCAACCACTGGAACAACTTACCAAGGATTGTGGTGGATTCTCCATCATTGGCAATTTTGAAATCAATATTGGATATTTTTATTCTAAAAGATATGCTGTAGTTGAACTAGAAATTAATTCAGGGAGGACCTGTGGCCTGTGTTATACAGGAGGTCAGACTAGATGATCTCAATGGTCTCTTCTGGCTTTACCATCTATGGATCCCCCCCACTCCCCGTTCCCCATCATGACTGGAGAGCTGTCTGAAAGAGATGCTCTAACTCAAACAGAAGTTATGGGTTCAATGCAGGGATCATTGGGGAAAGTTCAATGGTCTATATTATCCAGGAGGTCAAACTAGATCATAATGGTCCCTTTTGGCCTTAAAATCCATGAAAGGAAAGGGAGTAATGAACCACCTAAACCTGTTTGCAATCCCCCATCCCCTGGTAAAGAATTCATTTTTAGCTTGTAATACATTTGTATTAATCAATAAATATATTTTTTTCATTAAATTAATGTCAAAGTAACTCAGAATTGGAACCCGGTTTATAGTCTCTCACAATGTCCTTTCACAATGCCAAATATCATCACCTTTTAGCCAGAGTGTGTTGCCAGAACTTAAATGTGAACTGTTGCAATTAAAATGAATTAGTAATGTTTCCCAATGTTATGCATGCAAACACTTTGTACCATGGGAATGTTTCTGATCTTAGGCAGAGAAAAATTTGTTCCATTTTTCTTTAAGAGATTAAATAATGTTACGGATTTCCATAGAAGATGATTTGAGTGATTCTTGCAATGCAGCTGCTACTCCTGAAGACCAAGAAGAGAAGGTTGAATAGCTGATGCTGAAGGATTACTGGAATATGAATAAGACTGAAGAATGAGGACAGTACTTTCAGTTCTGGCAACTGGAGGCTGAAAGAGAAAATTTAGCACCTTCTACAGGTGCTGTTGCACCATCTGCCTCTGCTTTTTGATGTGATTGTTTTTAAACTGAAAGAAACTAAGCAGAAATCTTTGCTGTCTTGTGTTCCCAACACTTTCCCTTCTTATGCATATCTTTTTGCCTTTTTTTCTGTTTTTTATAAATCAGATGCTAGGATATTTAAAATCAAAACATAAAAGTACACTGGGATGGTTTGAAGCCCTCTTTTGGGATGCCACCTGATGTACTGGGATTTCACTGAGCCTCTCCTGCTTAATAGGCCTGGGTTCCCTCTCCCTGCTTTGCTGAATTAGGCTCTCCAGCCTCTTGCAACACACACACACAGATAGGGCCACACCCCGCTGCAGACATAGACTGAAGTCAGCTCTTTGTGAGAGGACTCCCCCAGCACGCACATGCCCACCCCTTTTGGGAGACAAACTCAAAATAATACTGTCTTGAACAGTATAGAAATATCTGTACAACACAAGCTCATAAAATTCGCCCTCGTAATTAATGTGAGGAGAGATATGCATGACTTCTTGCCTCCCCCCAGTTAGAAATTGCATAAGATGGGTTTAATAATAAACAAAACAAATTGTATTTACTATAAAAGGCAGATTTTAAGTGGTTCAAGCAGATTACTAAATAAATGAAACAAAACATGCAAACTAAGCTTGACCCACTAGAGAGGTAGGACACAAATTAGCAAATTCTCACCCTGAGTGAAAAACAGGCTGGCAGATTCTTAAGGCACAAGTTGCCTTGGCTTTCCCAGGTTTTTATACACAGGCTAAAGATCTTAGCCTGGGACCATCACTTCTCACAGTTCAGTCTTCACACTTCAGGTGTTTTCAGGTGTGTTGTTGTAGGGAGAGTGAGGTTCTCTCATGTTGTCATTGTCCCTCTTTTAAATCTTTCTCCCACTTGCTGGAAAGCTTTTTTGCTGTGACCTGGGTCAAACAGTGCCCATTGTGTAGAGCGCTCTCTGAGAGGTTTCTATTGCACACAGTTCCTGGGGTAATCATCATGCTTGTGTGCATTTCTTCAATAAGCCACTATCATTGTTTGGCCTCATCCAATGTAGCACATTTGAAATACAGAGCCATGGTCAATAGTCCCAGCTTCAGATACAAACATGGTACATGCATACAAATTGGATAAACACATTCAGTAAATCATAACCTTTCCAATGATTCCTTACGAGTCATCTTGCATAAAGTACATCTCTTCTGTCATATCCATATCATAAGCATATTTCCAGAAAGAATATGGAGTGAAATGTCTCACACAGAGGTAAAATCTGCCTTCTGTTACACCAGTGAAATCCAGTACACTTCAGTAGCGTTGCACAAGAGAAGAATTTGGCTCATAGAGCCTCAGAGAGGTTGCTGTCCTTTTAAAATTGTTATTAATCACATTTTAATCTCAGTTTCCTTCTTCCTCCTTTACCTGCGACCAAAATAAAACTGGGCACAACAGAACTGAATTATATGCATTACAATATTCAAAAGGTGAATTAAATATGGATTACAAGTATTCTATACATCTCAGAATCAGACCCTAAGGGCCAGTCTACATTGGGAAATTGACATAGTGACACCAGTGCAAATATCTAATGTAGATGTGCTGCACCAGCACAAAATTGGGTTTAGACAGGAGTGACTTACCTTGATGAATTGGAGTCAGCTATATACCAGTACTGTGTTCCTACGTTAGCGGTTTACACTGATGTCACTGCATTGATGTACTTCCAACAGTGCAGATTTCTCCAGTGTGAGGGCTTAAAAAACAAAATAAAAACAGAAAACAAACCACAACAGAGCCTTACCAAGTGTGTTGACAGTTTTGCAATATTTGTCAACTTTCCCAACATGTCTGCTCAGGTGCTGATCACGTGGACAGTGATTTCTCCTACGAAAATGGGATATGCCTCATAAAAGTTACTTTTCAACTTGATTTGTTTTGTTCCAAAGCTGAAAAGTTGCTTGGTTTGGATTTTCATTACAAATCCTGAAACTGAGCCCAAGTTCCTGAAAGCATCCTGATCACAATTATGCCAATTCCAATCAGAATGTAAATGAGATGTGAAGGATCAGGTCAACAGTTTGCAACACACGTATACAGCTGTTGCTGTTGCTTGCAAGATCCTGTACCAATTTCCCTCAATGGATGTTATTTTTGGTAGGGTACAGGATTTGTTTTTGTTTAATTTCTGTTCTGACTCAACAGCAATGAACCCACTGACACCAGCATTGACAGTTTCTCATTTTATTTTTCCTTCTCATCTGCCTTTTTTTTTAAAAAAAGGCTTTATTTCTCTTACCTATCACTTTCAGCCCACTGGATGGTTGTATTTTGGCTGGTCTCCTTATTTCTCACAACCACAGTGAGATTTGGGAGATGGAGAGGGATTTAGATTTGAAGAGCCATATCCTGAGCTGGTGCAAATCCGTATTGCTTCACTGAAGTCAACTGAGCCAACATACATCAGCCAATGATCTGGTCCAAAATTTGCATCAGTGCCATCTGCCCTACTACCTCTGATGCCACAATTCCCAGCATCTAATGGACCTGCACTGTTACTGCAGAGATAGTAATTGCAATGATCTTTTACGTTTTATGATGCACACCGACACAGCTTTTATTCCTTCCTTTTCTTCAATGTTAGCATCAGTTACAAAGAATCTCAAAGATAAAACATGGCACTTAATGGGCTATCGCCACCAAAGTGCTTTGCAATTCCTGACTGTCTGCAGGTATATCACCACCAAAAATGCAAGTGTAAGGAAAGAAGGCTTGTCAGACCCTGGGATACAAATAGTTAGAGCTAGCACTAGAAGTGTTGTTCTGGAGTTTTGTCCGTTGTTCTCATTAATGGCTCTAAGAATAAAAAAACGAGCAACTTTAAAGGACCCCTTTTACTATATTACCATAAAAAATGTTTCCCCCCCTGTTATTTACAATCCACGACTTGACCTTTGCATGTAGGCTAAACCCAGATTGCCTCAATAACAGGAGTAGTCCCACTAGAAGAAATTGGATCACTCAGTGATTAAAGTGATTTGTCCCACAAAGTGTATTTACCACATTTTTCTCTCTTACATTTGACTGAAATAGTATCATTTAGCCTACATTTAGTGTTATTGTCTGAGTGTTAGCTTGCACTTGAATTTTCAGTGAATAGGAGCTCAAAGAACTTTAAACGGAGGGCGGGGGAAGGGGGCAGTATTGTGACAGTCCCCAGGGTACAATCTGGACTGTTGGACAGTTGTGTCCCCTCAGTTCTCCAACCTGGGGTGCCTTTTACACTGCTTTGATGTGAGAGTAACCACTGCTGGCCTGCTCCTATACAGCCACTAGCATATAAATTACTCCCAGCTAAGTTATACGAGTGCTCTCAGCCAGCCACTCCTGAATTATATTATAGAGCGACACCAGCAAATTCCCAGTTCCAGGCCTGTTCCTAGAAATGTTCCCAGCTCTTTCCTTCTGGACAATACAAGCTCATCATTTTGTTAACAGGATTTGTACATATTTTCAATGATCTCAAATGAAGTTTCCCCAAACACTTCAATTCAAACACACACTGGTTTAAATAAAATTTTCTTTCTGTAGTTAATAAACTTGTTTTATTGATTTTAAGTGATTATAAGTTATGAAGCATAAAAGTCAGAATTAGACAAATAAAAGGTAAAATGCAAACTTATATCTAACTTAACAAGCTAAGTGAATTCAAAGCAAAAAGGGTTTTCTCAGCATACACTTACAACTGTCTGGCTAGATTCCTTCGGCCAAGATCCCTCCTCCAGTTCAACAATGCTTTTTTTGTCCTTCAAATGCTGTTGATGCCATGAGTAGAGATGAGGGAGAGTGGTAATTTTGGATCTCTTTTCCTCATTTTTATATCTTTTCCTCCTCTTTGAGAATCATCTCCAGCTGGGGTTCTGACAACAGCCAGTCTGTTTACATGGGATGTAAATTTCTCACTCACACCCTTCTCCCTGCCAAAGAATAGCCGCTTAACCAGGTGATAGTCCATTTGATTTTGTTGACACCTGGCTGAGGCATCAGTTTGCCTTGGTCTCTGAAGAACTGGTTTGTGCCTACTTTTCTAAAGTTGGAGGATGTCTCAGAAATGTCATATGGTAGAATCTTATAATTTTACATACAATACTGGTACACACATGTTACCAGTATAATAATGATCTGCAAATTATAAGTTTTCAAATGATACTTCACAAGGCATGATTTGTACAAGTTACATAGTTGTACATAGTTTTGTAAAAAGGATTAGCATGAAGATACAGATTGTCACAAGTATTATTAGCCCCAATTTACAGATGGAGAAACAGACAAAAAGTGAGCCATCCAAAGCAGCTGAGCCAGGAGTAAAATAAAGACGTCCCCATTTCCAGGCCCCTGCTCTAACCACTAGACAACCCTGCTTCCATTGAGTTTTGTGTATCTTGTTCTCAGAACCATAAACTGTGAAGGTATCTGGGACTGCAGAGGAGATTGGTAAAACAGATTGGAAGTAGCTGACACACTTTTGATCCAGGCATATCTCGTCACAGGAGATGACACAACAATGCAGTGATGTCAGCAGCTCATCCCTGATACAACTTGTCACAGGAAATGACAAAAACTTGGTGATGTCAGATGCTCATACCTGGTGCTGCCTAGCAACATTCTGGTCCCAGAGAACAGGAGAGCCAACCACGCCTGGAGGAGCTGGGGTGCCTTAATCCATTAACCAGACTGCAGATTGCAGGGGCAGAAACAGCAAAGAGAAAGGAATGACAAGGACCAGAGAGGAAGAAGAAGAAACAATGAAGAGGTGATGAGGGAGGAATAATGAAGGATGAGAGAAGAATGATGAGTGAGAAAGGGTCACTGAGAGGAGCTTCACAGGGGACATATGAAGCTTCATTCCTTTATGTTTGTAAAGTACTTTGAGCCTCTTAGTAGAGAAAGGCTGAAACCTTGTGGTTATTCTCCTTCATGCTTGTAACTGACATAGAAATAAAGCTTACTTATGTTTGTATGAGGATTGTCTCCAGTGGTGTGTTCCCCACTCCTGGGCATTACCTTGGTGTGGTATCTGGGCTTCTCTGCTTTCTCTTCTGAAATAGACAGCACCAAAGACTATCACCTCACTCGTGGCTCCACATGTGATGGTCCAGATTTCAGAGGGTTAGATGGACAGGTTCAAAATACCCCAATATAACCACCGTCAGGGGAATCTGATGCACACCAGGCGTCACACTATTGTCTGGGATTATCTGTCCCCAAGTTCTGCAGTGTCCCTAAATCCTAACCCTGAACAGACCCTAACGGTGTCTGTGAGATAGACAAAATGCAACACACAGTGACACAAAACCTGATATGTTCAACACATGGTGACGAGTCAGTAAGTATTGTCACTCTTGAAATGTGATATTGTCTTCCATGGGATATGTAGCCTGCAATACTTAAAAAGGCAAACAGTGCTTAGTACAGTACTGAGCAATGCAGTCACGGAGTTTGTAGACTTCTCACATTGGGCAGCATGTACCTCCATAAAACACATCTGCTGAACAAAGTCTAATAACACAGAAGGTAATTGGTAACATTTTCCAAAACACGTGACTTGAAAATTAGACTTTGGCCCAGATTTTTAAAGAATTTCCATGTGAGTTAAGTGCTTAAATATCTTTAACATCTGGTGCTTTGGCTCCAAAGTCATTTGTGTAATTCTGAACATTTTGAAAGACGTGACTAAGTCACTTTGGAAAATGAGACTTTAGCTCCTAAAACTGATGTTGGCGCTTCTGACATGTTAACTCACGTGCATGAAAAGCAAAGTTATAGATGGAGCAGATAGTGTCACCTATAGTAAAGGTTTCCTGATGCTGCTCAAAATAAGACTTGGCTTTCAGTTGCTTATCACCTTGCCAAACTTATTATTCCAACTGAAATTTTCCATTCCGGATTCTGCCTCGAGATGAAGTTTTTTGGAAAAAAATGGTCCAGCACTTGACATTTTGCAGGAAGGGTCTCGCTGGTATCTGGGATGTGCCTCTTCTAAACCCATGGTTTCAGAGTAGCAGCCGTGTTAGTCTGTATCCGCAAAAAGAACAGGAGTACTTGTGGTACCTTAGTCTCTAAGGTGCCACAAGTACTCCTGTTCTTTTTTCTAAACCCATGGGAATTCACCTAACATTCTGCCAAATTTAAGCTTCTGAAAAATCTCAGTTCACACATGTTCAATAGAGAGTTAGAGATTTAGACCTAAATGCTCTAAGGTTTTTCTACGCAACCAATTAGTTCACAGCAGTAGGCTTTGAGCTAGTCCTGTTTCAAAGAGGAAGGCTAGTGCAGGAGATTCACAGTCAAGTTTGTCACAAACTAAATTTTCATGTAGACAAGTCCGAAGATTCTATTTGCACTGAGCATGCTCCAACCAGGGACTGCAGGTGCAGAGCAGAATTTTCATGCAACCCTTGCTGTGGGCTGTGCCATGTCGCTGGGCACCAGAACTGAAAGCAGAGAGATTTTATCTGTGCTCTCAATGCTCCCCCTGCTGGCATCCAAGTTGCATGGAGAGGAAAGCAACCTGTCTCCAATGCAGAAGGGACAAGAGCCAAACCCGGGTTGTGGGAGGGGACAGCAGATGGAATACATGGGGACAAGGAGACTGGAAGCGACTGGGACTGGCTGGACAAGGAGATGGGGACTAGGAGCTAGTGGGGAGGAAAACTGGGGTGGGGGCACTGAGACCCAATGGAGTCGGAGGAAGACTAAAATTGGACAAGGAACCGGGTAGGGAGGAGATGGGGACTGTCTGAGCAAGGAGACATAGTAGGAGCTGGGGTGAGAAGACAGAGATGGAGGGGGGTTGCAGACACAACCTTAATTCTGCCATTTCCTAAATGTTGGGTGCCTGACTTTGAAAACTTAACATTCTTTTAAAATAGGGCACCACTGTCAGCTATTACAGGATCATAGAATTCTATGATAGCAAAAAGGACAACAGTGCTGTAGGCTATCACAAAAGTCAAATCAGATAAAGCCACATGAGCTAAATAGAACAATGGACACTGCTGTACAGCAGCCAGTCAAGACATGTAAATAGGTCTTTTCTCTGTTATGTTTACAATTTTTTCCTGATTTTTTCTTATTTGTAACTTGATATAGCGAGTAGGGAGTTCTCTTGTTATTTTCTCCATTCCTATGGTCCTGAACTATCCCTACCTGATGGTAGAAAATAATTAGTACCCTTATTTGAAAAATTGAATGTATGTTTCCTAAATAATATACAAGTTTACTTTAAAATTTCCATTTCAAAGGATCAGCTAATTAAAGTGTAAGGCATAATGGCTCCTCACCCTCCAATCTGGCTTTATCAAAAGACGGGGGCAGGGGGAGCAAAACTCACAAATTAGAAGATCCATTTAATAAGAGAAGCAGGTTCACATCAGATGAAAGCTTTAATTCTTTCCAAGTTTTACTATATCTGTCCTGAGACACAGGTAAAAATATGACAAAAATGTAATAGGTTTAACATCAAACTCACAAAATTAAAATTATGGTCACTTAAGTGAATTCAGGATTTTGATGATAGATTCAGAAAAAAATATTGTGAGAAAAAAGCATCTATTTAAACTCCTTTGATTCGGTGATGGACAATCCCAAAGGGGGGCAGAATTTGGGTTAGGTTTCTCTGTATTATCCAAAGCTTCTCCGTTATTGGCAAACCTTTGAAGGCACCATGACTCTGTGTCACCAGACAATTCCCTGCTACCTACCTGGTATGTGTCTGCTGGAAGAGGGTACCAATTCAGGGATCTGCTATCTCCTTCCAAGAGAGGGAATCAAGGAGAATAGGGTGGGCCTTTCCTTCACTCTGGTTGGGGTGCTACAACAGGCAGCTCAGTTCTCTCCCCCACCCCACCTCCCGGATTCAGGTCTCCTCTTATGGGGGAAAACTACAGTGCCTTTCTATTGCAGTGGGACCAAGTGATCTCAATTCTACTGTGTTATCAGCTGCTCTAGATATGAAGCAACAAGAAGCTTATTATACAATATGCATCATAGTGTTGTAAAATCCCCTTCCCCCACAGACACACTTAATGTTACAGTCATTAATGCTGTGGGAATCGAGGGAGATAGTGAGGAACTCATCAATTCATTGCCTATCACCAAGGAGCTCGAATTCTGAGAATGGTAGCAGACTCCAGGGAGTCATTGCCAAAAAGATAATGCAGTTTGTATGAACAAGATGCAATGGGAAGGTATAAAATAACAAAGGTGTTTGACTGAGAGGGGGAAGCTGTAACAGTGGCAGACCAGGCGCCAGCTCATGCCAAGGCCCAGGGCCTCACTGAAAACTGACAAATGCATAGCTGGACCAGTCTGGCTTACCTGTGGGTTTGTATAGTTAAAATAAATATTAGTGTTATAAGAATGAGTTTAGACTTTATGAAATGCTTGTAGGATGCTGCATGTATTTATACCATGGGATACAGATGATATAAGGATTAAGTTATATTCAAGGTTTGCGTCCTAAACCTCTGTAATTGTGTAACTCACCAAATGGGAAAAGAAACATTAATTAAGGTAAAGTGCTCATCCTGCTCACAAGATGACCCATTGAAGGAAAATGAGGCATTGTGTATCATCAAAGGACAAAGACCCTGTTGATTATATTCCTCCGTCCCTCCAGGAAGGGGAGGCCTGCACATGAACTCAGAGCATCAACTTGGATTCTGGTGATAAAAATCCCTGACAAGGAGAAACAGGGATTTTCATGCTTTCTAGATTCTGAGGGGCAAAGATGCCTATACATAAGCAGGAGATCCCCTTGCTGCTTGGCAGGGGTCAGCCCAAAATATAAAGCTGCTTATTATAGAATCTTATGTTACCTTTTTAAACCTAAGAATAACTTGTTTGTGTGTTGGATGTTCCCTGTTTTAACCTTGAAAATAACCAATTGACCTATGGAATCCTGCCAAGACTACACCAATTGTCACAATGTCTGGAGTGGATCATAACCATGAGTGCCAACCACAGGGCAGATGATCACAAAAACAGTAGCGAAACCACAAACTCGTATGTTCTATAATTGGATTTCACCAAACCCAGTAACAAGTATGAACTCCTAAAGCACTACTGCAGTCTTACCATAGCATTACAGACAGCCCCCTTGGGCATTCCAGACTAAGGAACCCTGAATGCTGAGTCACTGTCAAAAAGATAATGCAGCAGGTTTAAATAGGTTGAAGTGGTAAAAATAATGATGGTGTTTGTCTGGGACAGGGGAGGCAATGGCTTCAAACCTCAAAAGAGGGTCATGTTTAATTTGAATTAAGGGAAGGGAAGGAGGGTTTAAAAAGCATATTAAAGTCACTACTGATATGAGATTCTGCCTCCAGTTACTCCCTGTGCAACCCCAGTGACTTTAACTCACCTCCATGGGGTTACCTGAGGTGAAGGCAGAATTTGGCCCGGAATATACAGAAATAGTTACATATAGGGTCATATTGTGACTTAGCCTAAATGTGCTTGCATAGAAAAATAAGAGCACACAAATCACAGACTGCTGCTCTTAGGAGGGGGATATATGGAGAGAACAGATTGCTAACCAGCCCTGCTTATAGCTTTGGTTCCTATTAAATTATTTCACTTTTAACCTAATGTTAAGAAGTAATACACATTTCACACTATATTACACCCTCAATCACAAACCACATTATTCTTAAGAACTAGTGACATATTGTAGATTAAAAATGGGGCTGCCCAAACTTTTACACAAACTCAAACTAAATCTTAACAGACCTTTTTGAAGGTAAACTTTCAGATAAAAGTAATAGAAAGGAAAAGTTAAGTTCTATTCACCTTTGCCCTTTCTGGTTCTAGTCAATGTTGGAAACAGAAGTGCCAAAATATTGTGAGAAGGATTTTTCTTGCAAGATTCCAAAGGTTCTGAACTTCAGGTAAGGTTTGGATGAGCATCCAAATGGATATTTGATGTTTGACCATCACTAGTTATTAAATTATAAAATATTATTATAAGAGTTGGGCAACATTTTTCATACAACGTTTGTGTGTGAATAAAATGCAGATTGGGTAACGCAAACGTTTGGGAAATTTGTGAAATAATTCTGCAAAGTTGACAATCAAACAATAAACCTAACATGAATTCAGAAAAAAAAATCAAAATCTTTGATTTTGACATTTTTAAAACCAACAATTTTTTGGCTTGAAACTATGTTTTATTTCAAAATATCCTTTAATTATATTTTAAAATGTTCAAAATAAAAAAAAAAGTTTCAGGTTGAATGTAATGTTTTGATCCACCTGCAATGATGTTTTGAACTGTTCAATTCCCTGCAATTTTTTTTTTTTTTTTTTTTTTTGGTTTGACCTGAAACTATTTCTTTTAATCATTTTTTTTAATTGGTAGTGAACCAAAAAAAAATCTCTTGTTCATCTGATTCTAATTATTGTGAACACTGTTATATAAATAACTGTTGGGCAATGACGGACCAAGACATTTTTCAACATTGACTCCAGCTCCATCTTCTGCTTTCATAATATGATAAGTAATTTTATTTGAGTAAAAACAGCTATTGAGCATAATTGGCAATGATGCAACTTGCAAAAAGTGAGTTTTATTGAATGTGTCACAGAGTTCTAATAAGGGGTATGAGTAGGATTCAACAAAGTTTCCAATCCCAGTTCACAATGATGTTTACATAAGACTTATCAACCTCACTAGTCAAGGCTTTAAGAAGTATACATAATGAAGTTCAGGCTTTTGAAATTTGACTGATTAACATAAGAAGAGAAACTATTCTATCCCAAAGGCCATATATAGCAGCTGCTGCAGACTCATGTGACTCAACTTAAAGGAACAAAATATTAGCAGAGTTTTTTGAGGCTCTGAACCAGACTAATAATAGCTAGTAAAATGAGAGCCAAATCCAAAACTGACTGAGAAAAATGAAAATCTTTCTACTGACTTCAACTGGCTTTAGATTGGGACTTCAATAACAAAGCGAGAAAATCTTTCCTCTGGGTTTGTATCTTCATTTGGGTGTCACATAAACTGGATTTTTTCTCAGGGCCTGATCCAAAGTGCATTATGGATCTTACCAGTTGCTTCAATGGGCTTTGAATCAGGCCCTTAGAGTGCTCACATTTCCCCCACATTATTTCTATGCAAGATTTCTTCTCTCTTTTAGACTGATTCTGGAGATTTTTGCCTTTTAAAACTAAAGCAAATAACTGTAACCCTTCTGCCAGGTGGAGCTGGCAGCAACCAGGGCTGGGTTCAATATCTAGGGTTCCTTTTCAACAATACAACACAGAACCTGCTCGAGCCCCCACCCAATAACATGGAAAAATTACACACCACCCCTGCGCGCCTCTTAGAGGCAATACTTTCCCACTCGCAAGCACAGAGTCTTAGTATAGAAAATGAACATTTAATGAAAGAAGGGAAGTCACCCAACATTAATTGGGGACAATGCCACAAGCAGGATTCATAATCATAAAACTGTGAGCAGGACACCCACCCTGGAGTGCATGGGGCAGTGCCTTCTGCCTCATGTTCTTGAGTTCTACAACCAAAAGTTCCTTTTCTGTGCCCCTCTCTGCTCCCTCAGCATACCTCACTCACAGTGGTTGTTCTTGATCAGTGAGGACCCAGGGTGCAGAGGTGCATCTGTGTGAGTTCACCTCCGACCCAGGGAAGAAGGCACCTTGCTTGCTCCACCACCTGAGCCCTTGCTCTGGCTGGCTGCCCTGCCGACCGCGGTTCCTCTCCTCTGGCCACCCCGCTAGCGCCAGCTACAGTTCCTCTCCACTGGCAACCCCACCAGCTACTCATTCCACTCCCACCAGCCACTTGTTCGCTGCTCCCGACTGTCAGTTAACTTCTGCTGCCACCTGCCTCTCTGCTGTGACCTCTGCAGGTCAATCTCTTAGAGACTGTCAGGAGGTCTGGGGAGGTTGGTGGGACAAGTTCATTGTCCCAGGCTTTTCTCATCGTTGACGGGGGGGTTGCCAGCAACAGGCCTAAATGCTTCTGCCATGGGGTTTAGAGCTGAAGCAGTGGAGCTCTCATCGGGTTCAGCTGATGGAGGCCAGAATCTGGTCTCCATTCTAGGATACTCCATGATAGTTTCTCCTCTTAAGACTCTCAGATGTGCTAGATAAGGGTGGATTAGCTCCACAGGGCCCACTGTACGTGTTGGGTGGTGGATTTGGTCCAGCATCCTTTTTCCGCCCAGGTCTTATGTCATGGTCCATTCCATAAGGGGCGCCTACCAACTCCTCCCCAGTCAGGTTCCCTTCATTTGACCCTTTGACCGCACTCCTGTTCCTGTTATTTCATTAGTTGTTCCCCAGAATCATTTGGTTTCCAGGCCCAGTGGATCCTCCCCTTAGGCTGGGGGGAGGTCCTTTAGCAGTGGGTGCCCGCCCACTTCCTGGATCCCAATAGGAACTCCTGAACAGGTACTAGGAGGTTTTATGTATTGTCTTAATTTGCCCTGGCCCCGTCTCAGGTTTAATCCTGTAGACCGGCAGATCTCCCAGCTTTTCCAGGTATGGTATTGCCTTCCATCTGTCCGCAAACTTGTGTTTGCCAGTAACACCCAATTTCCGCACCCGGAAGTAGGTGTGTTCACATAAATACAATTTTCTCCTGAAATCTCTCCCCATCCCAGCTAGCTGTCAGGAGAGTTCATTCAGACCCTGGTTACATAACTTTAGTGTGCAAGTGAACCCAAGAGAGGAGAGCCACAGATTTCTTCTGTTTTAAAGACACCTTTCCCCCCATCCTTTCTTTCTTAACTTTATCTCTACCTAAATGTGTAACTGTATGAATGATACTAATAAAGTGGAAACCTACCCTCATGGCTTGGCTTAACAGTGAAATCCTTGCTGATCTTAAACACAAAAAAGAAGCTTACAAGAAGTGGAAGATTGGACAAATGACCAAGGAGGAGTATAAAAATATTGCTCAGGCATGCAGGAGTGAAATCAGGAAGAACAAATCACATTTGGTGTTGCAGCTAGCAAGACATGTTAAGAGTAACAAGAAGGGTTTCTTCAGGTATGTTCAGTGGTGAGCTGGAGCCGGTTCCCACCGGTTCGCAAGAACCGGTTGTTAAATTTAGAAGCCCTTTTAGAACCGGTTGTCCCGTGCAGGACAACTGGTTCTAAAAGGGCTTTTAAATTTAACAACAGGTAAAGCTCCGGCAGCTGTCCGCCCCGCCCCCGGCCCCAGCTCACCTCGCCCTCCTCCCCTGAACGCTCCGCCCCCCTACTCCTCCCCCTCCCCTGCTTCCCGCGAATCAGATGTTCGCGCGGGAAGCCTGTAAACAAGCAGCAGCAGGTAAGCTGGGGCGGGGGGAAGGGCATGAGGAGGGCTCCAGGGAGGTGCGGCACGGCCCAGTCTGGCTCCGGCCGAGTGGCTCCCTCAGGCCCGGCCCCGCGGCTCCGGGTGTGGCTCCGGCCCGGCCGTCCCAGCCCAGGCCCGGTCCCAGCCGAGCGACTCCGGCCCCGCAGTGCGGCTCCATCCTGTCCCCGTCCCCGACTCTGGCCGGGCGGTGCGGCTCCATCCCGGCCCTGACTCTGGCCAGGCGGCGCGGCTCCGGCACCGCCCCGGCCCCGACTCTGGCCAGGCAGCGCGGCTCCGCCCCGGCCCTGGCATGGCTCCGGTGGGGGTAAGCGGCATGGTAAGAGGCTGGGGCTGGGGGGGTTGGATAAGGCAGGGGCAGGAAGTCCCGGGGACAGGGAGCAGGTGGGGGGGTTGGATCGGGCAGAGGTTCTGGGGGGGCGGTCAGGGGATGGGGAAGGGGGAGGGTTGGGTAGGCGTGGGAGTTCCGGGGGTCTGTCGTCAGGGTGGTGGTGGATGGGATTGGGGCAGTCAGGGGACAGGGATCAGGGCAAATTGGGTAGGGGGTGGAGTCCTGGGGGGCAGTTAGGGTGGGGGATCTTGGGAAGGAGTGGTCAGGGGACAAGGAGCGGGGGGGGGTTGATGGGTTGCGGTTTCTGAGGGGGGCAGTAGGGGGCAGGACATGGGTGGGGGTCGGATGGGGGGGATGTACTCACCGGGCGGTTCCCTACCGGGTCTTCGGCGGCAGGTCCTTCACCCGCCGGAGCCATGCCACCAAAGACCCAGTAGGGAATCGGTTCCTAATATTTTGGCAGCTCATCACTGGGTATGTTAGCAACAAGAAGAAAGTTAAGAAAAGACTTACTGAATGAGGGAGGCAACCTAGTGACAGAGGATGTGGAAAAAGCTAATGTACTCAATGCTTTTTTGCCTCTGTCTTCACGAACAAGGTCAGCTCCCAGACTGCTGCACTGGGCAGCACAGCATGGGGAGGAGGTGACCAGCCCTCTGTAGAGAAAGAAGTGGTTCAGGACTATTTAGAAAAGCTGGATGAGCACAAATCCATGGGGTCGGATGCGCTGCATCCGAGAGTGCTACAGGAGTTGGCGGATGTGATTGCAGAGCCATTGGCCATTGAAAACTCATGGCGATCGGGGGAGGTCCCGGATGACTGGAAAAAGGCTAATGTAGTGCCCATCTTTAAAAAAGGGAAGAAGGAGGATCCGGGGAGCTACAGGCCAGTCAGCCTCACCTCAGTCCCTGGAAAAATCATGGAGCAGGTCCTCAAAGAATCAATTCTAAGCACTTAGAGGAGAGGAAAGTGATCAGGAACAGTCAGCATGGATTCACCAAGGGCAAGTCATGCCTGACTAACCTAATTGCCTTCTATGAGGAGATAACTGGGTCTGTGGATGAGGGGAAAGCAGTGGATGTGTTATTCCTTGACTTTAGCAAAGCTTTTGATACGGTCTCCCACAGTATTCTTGCCAGCAAGTTAAAGAAGTATGGGCTAGACGAATGGACTATAAGGTGGATAGAAAGCTGGCTAGATCATTGGGCAACAGGTAGTGATCAATGGCTCCATGTCTAGTTGGCAGCCGGTATCAAGCGGAGTGCCCCAAGGGTCGGTCCTGGGGCCAGTTCTGTTCAATATCTTCATTAATGATCTGGAGGATGGTGTGGACTGCACTCTCAGCAAGTTTGCAGATGACACTAAACTGGGAGGAGTGGTAGATATGCTGGAGGGAAGGGATAGGATACAGAGGGACCTAGACAAATTAGAGGATTGGGCCAAAAGAAACCTGATGAGGTTCAACAAGGACAAGTGCAGAGTCCTACACTTAGGACGGAAGAATCCCATGCACTGCAACAGACTAGGGACCAGATGGCTAGGCAGCAGTTCTGCAGAAAAGGACCTAGGGGTTACAGTGGACGAGAAGCTGGATATGAGTCAACAGTGTGCTCTTGTTGCCAAGAAGGCTAACGGCATTTTGGGCTGTAAAAGTAGGGGCATTGCCAGCAGATTGAGGGACGTGATCATTCCCCTCTATTTGACATTGGTGAGGCCTCATCTGGAGTACTGTGTCCAGTTTTGGGCCCCACACTACTAGAAGGATGGGGAAAAATTGGAAAGAGTCCAACGGAGGGCAACAAAAATGATTTGGGGGCTGGAGCACATGGCTTATGAGGAAAGGCTGAGGGAACTGGGATTGTTTAGTCTGCAGAAGAGAAGAATGAGGGGGTATTTGATATCTGGTTTCAACTACCTGAAAGGGGATTCCAAAGAGGATGGATCTAGACTGTTCGTAGTGGTACCAGATGACAGAACAAGGAGTAATGGTCTAAAGTTGCAGTGTGGGAGGTCTAGGTTGGATATTAGGAAAAACATTTTCACTAGGAGGGTGGTGAAGCACTGGAATGGGTTACCTAGGGAGGTGGTGGGATCTCCTTCCTTAGGACAAAGCCCTGGCTGGTATGATTTAGTTGGGAATTGGTCCTGCTTTGAGCAGGGGGTTGGACTAGATGACCTCCTGAGGTCCCTTCTTACCCTGATATTCTATTATTCTAAGTAGAACAGTTAACTTTTTAAGTTGATAGTCACTTTGGTCATCTTCCTTAATATCATTCCATCCGAAGTGTTCAAAGAGCAAAAAAGGAAAATTTCTCTCTTCCATGTCTCAAAATTGAGAGCTCAGATCTCCTAGCCTCTGCTTGCTTGGAGAACAAAATTCCTAAAAAGAACATTAAAATGGCCCCGTAGTCTGATGTTAAGTTTGGTGGATGTGTGTTAAAATAGAGTAGAACTCCAGATGATATTAACAGGAGTTCCATGCAGAGTCAGCAGGGCCACTACTATAGTCACTTAAATCATGTTAGATAAATTGAAACAGGAAGACTAAATATGTCTTTGGAATGAACTGATCTCATATTTTTTCATCTAATTGGATAGTTTAGGAATCTTTAGCAAATGTTCTTATATACAGTATACATATATTTCAATATACTGCTGTTTTGCTTTTTTTATTTTGCTTAAAAACGAGATGAAAGAAACTACGCATTTTGATTATGTAGATCATTATCTTGTGTAGCAGTGCAATTAGCTGTCTGCTGATCCAATAACATTGTTTAACCTCCAGCAATGAAGATACACACTGGATTAGAACTTTGAGATCCTGATAGAATTTGTATTTTCTATCTAGAGTTATTACCTCTGAACAGCAACTGGCAAACCAATAATCTTTTTCACCAGCATTGAAAATAAATTCAGCCAAGGCGATAACTGGCCAACCATGAAATTGTGCACTTAAGCAAACTTCACACTGAAAACAGAAATGCCAGCTGAAATTTATATAGGCCTGCTAGACTCACATCTGCTGAGTCTTATTCTCCAGAATCTTCTTTACCAAAATCCATTTGTAATGAAAGCAACGGTCTATTTGCTGTATCAATGTCAGTTTTCAGCCGTATATTGATCAATTTTTTGTTCCCTAAAGTTTAAACAGCAGAAATTATTCCCTTCATTCCAAACTTTTAAAAGAAAGTGGCAGCTTACAAACTTTATGTCTGAATGTCAGGAAAAGAATTGGTATCTTAAAGAAGCTACTGTACCTTTTTGATATTATAATATGTGATAAAACGGGATATAGTGTGAAAAAGCATGATTTGAAAGGCTGGGAAATTGGAGAAGATGCATTTTATGAAAAACAACATAAAGTACATGAGTTAAAAGTGTGTTAAAGCATGTGTTGAATTAAAGCATGTACATGATTGGCAAAAATGACTTGTCAGGCAGGAAGACAAAGCAATCTCTGGAAAAATATGACTTTTTTCTGTTTGCTTTTAAAAGACTGAATTTGATAGTGTTGAATTTGTTCTTGTATGTTTGTTGTGTTCATTTTGTTATTTGTTTAAAAACAGAGGAAGGTCCTTAATAAACATGTTTTCCCATCAAATAGTGATTTTAAGCCTACTTCATTATTTTTAATAAGACCAAAATATTTTTTCTACAACTCCATTTTTTCTTGAGCACTTATAATGATAGTTTTGAGAATACCCATTAAACTGACACAGAATCTGGACTGCTGCAGCACATATTACATACTAGGTTGAGAAAATATTTTTCAGTAAATATAAAATACATATGGCTGAGTGACCATGGTCTCTCAAAAGTCCTATTGCCATAGATAGTCTAGAAGTGCCCATCTGAAGTTCTAATTTTCTCCACGACCAGCATTCTCCACACAAATCAAGCAGTTGCACATATAACTACCCGGATTCCATTAATAAATTTGAGGTTTTAGGCATGCCCAAATATGAATCCTGAATACAGTGAGCACAAATTTAGCCTCAAATTCTGCAACTGATAGCATATGGTCAAATTGCTGTGACTGCATGGAGCCCTATGTAACTCAAGAGGGCTCTCTGCAGGCAAAGTAATGCACCCACACATTATCAACTTCAGGATCAGGGTTATATGAGGTGGGTTAATATCATTCTGAAAATATGATTCACTGTGCCAGATCTTCAGGTGGTATAAATAGGTGTAGCTCCATTAATTTCAATGGAGCTGTGCTGCTTTATACCACCTGAGCATCTGGCCCAATTATTATTTTTAATGTGTGTTATAAAATGAATTTTTAGTCCTGGCAAGCATAGCACAGCTTCCACTGGCTCACACAAGGGTCCCAGCTGGAATTTCAGCCCCAGCCCACATCCCCTCGCCGTAAAACAGACTGTGACTCCTTCTGTGCAGATGAGGGATGTGAAGGAAAACCCCTAGTCCTCCACCCACTTCCTCCCTAGAGCACCTGGCAAGGGCCTGCTATGGACCAGAGAGTCCATCCACTCAGTGAAATATAACACTGATCTTACTCAGTGACAGAAAACCACACCCTTCTGGTATGTAGCAGTGCTTAGTTGCACTGAGTGCCCCAGAACAGACCAGGGACTCAATTGCAACTCAAGAGAGTGACAGTTTGTACCCTCATTCCCCCTTGCTCCAAGGAGGAAGTAAGTTGCACCATTGTATACCTGGCATACAGTAATTATTCCCCAAGCAGCCTCAGCTGTACTGGCCACTGAGTTGAGTCGGGGAAATAGAGTCCAAGTTTACCCCCTCCCTGCCCCTGCCTACCTGCATGAAAGGGGGAGTAGAGGCCCGATGGAGGCTATTCTGCACACGGTACTGCAACCTGTAGCCTGAACAAGGAAGTAAGGAGTATCTTAAATGCAGTTTACACCCCTGTGCTGGCAGGCAGATTGTCATGGTGACCTTATCCCAAGTTAGTAGCAACAATCTATTGTAGTCTTGATCACGGTTTTCACTAAACAAATCCGGATAGTGGTTTTCAGTAACAACTTGTAACCACATTATAATCTGTGCACAACGGGGGCAAAATTAAACTAGCTAAAACCATTTTTAAGTGGTTTCCTAGCATGGTCTTGTTAGCAATGTAGACAGGAGCTAGTTGGCAGATACAGAGCTAGTACATGAAGAAAGGCCAAATAAATGAGTGTTGTTCTGCTTGCATCATCCATTTCTGCAAATCATTGTGCTGGATTTTATATGGCCTCATTCAGAACATCTATAATAGAAAACCAATTTTCTATGACATCCTACACTAATCCAAGGTTGACTAGGAAAGGGATATATTAGCATCTTATCTGGACCAAGCCCATTAGTTGTTTTAAAAGGTTATTTTTTAAGATCCTCCCCTCACACCCATGTATATCAGGCATTGAAGTCAGTGGAGTGACAACAGTGTAAAACAGGCATATGTGAGAGAAGCATCCAACCCCTAACAGCCATTAGCACTACTATTATTACTCACTAAGAACATTTTCATTCTAAAAATGTGAATGGCACTTAATTCTTAGCACATTAACAAACACTTTCGCCTCCCTAGAACTATCAGTGGATAAACTGTTCATTTCCAGTCCTGAGGTGCTGACAGACAGTGCAGCATAATGCTGCTCTAGTTGCTGGAGTTAGTCACCTCATGTTATGAAGTGACACAGAAGGAGCTGCCAAATTCCCAGGGGAATGGTAATTCACAGGGCAGTTGCCTGTTACTTGGCATGTGTTTGCTTCATCAGAATGTTGTCAGTGAAATTTTTAGAGACGGATGCAACTACAAAAAGCAAATGATCCACATTTTTGAATGAAAATCTCCAAAGATTTTTTTTAAGTAGGTTAGTATGTGCATAAAGTTTTCTATGCCATCCCCAGTTACATTTCTGTGACTCTGGAGATTTCTTTTAAATAGTTGAAATTCCCACACAAACACAATTAACTTAGAATAAAGGTTATTAAGGTAATAAATCTAATTCTCATTCAAAATATATATCTCTAAAGCATTACCACTTAAAAAACCTACCATCTGCACTAAAATACTAGAAATAACCAGGTACAGTAATTTACATGAATATTCTATTACCATTGGATTTCATACATTTGGTTAGTGGTATTACTGATCTATGAAAACACACCTTGCACATCCCAATACCAATGTTAATTCTTCTCTATAACACATACTCACTGACTTTTCCAACACATACATCACTTCTTATAGGCAGTGCTGGTAGCTCTGACAACCAGTGGGATGAGGAGAAGGAGGTAGGGGCTGCTGCTGACCCATGGCATGTCTATTTTATTTTTAAAAGGTAGTAAGTTACAGGAATTGTGAAACAAAACAAAAACCCTATGTTAAAGGAACATTCAGATTGCAAGTCAGGCACTCAAAAGTTAGGAAATACTGGAATTAAGGTTTACACTCTGAACCCCTCATTTCTGGCCCCACCCTGGAACAGGCACCCCATCCCAGAGTCTATACCCCCTCCCACTCCCCAACCCCCGCCTCAGCCCGGAGCCCCCTTCCATACTCTGAAACCCTTGGCTCCACCCCCCAGCCCCAAGCCCCCTCCTACACTCCAAACCCCTCATCCTTGGCCCCACCACAAAGTCCGCACCCCCAGCTGGAGCTCTCATCCCCTCCTGCATCCCAACCCACTACCTCATCCCGGAGCCCCCTCCTGCACCCTGAACTCCTCATTTCTGGCCCCACCCTGGAGCCTGCACCCCCCACCAGAGCCCTCACACCCTCCTGCATCCCAACCCCTAGCTAGCCCGCTGAAAATCAGTGAGTGAGTGAGGGTGGGGAGAGTGAGTGACAGAGGAAGGGGTGTTGGAGCGAGCAGGGAGTGGGGCCTCAGAGGAGGGGCAGGGCCAGGGCGGAGCAATGGTGTTCAGTTTTGTGTGAGTAGAAAGTTGGCAACCCTAACCCCTGCAGAATGCAGGCAGAGAGCAATTAAGGTGAACTTTTTGAAAAAGCTGCCAAGGAAAGGACTCAAAAATCATAGTACAGGGATGCTGCTCAGGTTCAATGGCCATAGCATTCCACCTCGAGCCAACCACTTACTCTAATGTCACGCTTCTTGCAAACACACTTGCTTGCAACAAAACCCAACTCTTGCTGTACATGCACAAATGACTTTTTCTGGCTCATCAGCTTGGCTCGAGCTACACTGGAGATCCAACTTTTACCCTGAACATTTGAAATGCCGCTTCCTCAAAGAGGCAGTGAGTGCCAGACACTAGCAGAGATCAAGCAATGAACCTTATCTATCCTGATCCTGCAGAGCTGAATGGAAGGAGAGACTGAAATTAAGAGGCTGTTAAACTCATTGGCCATCACTACCGGTGCAATCAACAATGGGTGTCACAATGCTGATGGCCTTGCCTTTCCATTAGGTCTTCAGGACCAATATCAGCAGCAAGTGTCATGGTGAAGCAGGCAGCGGAAGTGCTAATAGTGTGCTTCCCCAGTTTTGTCCAGGATTCACCAGAGATAGGCCTGATCCAAAGAATTTAGATGCAAACCTAGATTTCAACGCACTTCTTGGAAAGACGGGGGTGTTGGAATCCAAACTTTTTGTTTGTGCCCATCTCTAATCCAAAATATAGTGATAAAGAGGCAGCAAGGAAGTTGGAATCCTGCACAAGGCGCAGAATCTCCTCTTTAGGCAGAGTATGTCCAGTTGTTTTCTTCAATGTATAAATAATGGGTTACTGATTATGTCTGTTCATTCTCTGGTTGTCCCATGGTCACTGCTTCTTTCTGTGTCTCTAAAAGATAAAGAGAAGCCTGAAAAGTTTCCCTGTGATTATGCTGAGGGATGTGTCATTATTACCAGAAATTGGTTCCAAGTTGTGAAATGCAGATCCAGACTCCAATCCCCCCAAAGTCTGAATGGGTTTGGTAGCAGGATTTTGATTTGATCCATTATATAGATGGTAGAGACCTCTGAAATTGAAATCAAATTCCCAGTTCAGATTGCACATCTCCCCAAAATTGGGGTCTGTAGATCTGGAACCTGGTTTTAGACCTATATTTAGCCAATATGGCTCTAAAGAGCTGAAATGACATGGCCAGAGAGAAAAATAAGAGACCAGGATGCTATATGTGTGAAATGTAGCAAAGACAAGACCAAGGATTTCATCAGATATGATTAATATTGATAACTACCTAACAGGAAGAAAGAAGGGGAATTATTCACAGCCTTGAAGGGTGGTAGAACAGGCAGCACAAGCATGTAGCAAAAGAGGGAAACATTTAGCTGAGAAATAAGGCAAAATGTATGCACAGTAAGAACAGTTGTTTGGTAACAGACTAACAAGGAGGCCACAAATCAATGACCACAAAAGTTCCTTTCCCATTTTTCTATCTGTCCGTCCATCTTGATTCTGCCCAGCCATTTTGCTTCATTGATATTCTCTTCATGATCCATTGGTGCCCTCTTAACACTTGATTTGGAAAAAAAAAAATCTATGAAATTAATTCAATGTAATGAGACCAGAGCATCTATATTAAAAAGGGAAGACATGGAACCTGGATGGGTGAATAGATCCAAAGAGAGTATAGAGGAAAGAGATTAGTTAAGATGTAAAATATTCATTGCTCAGCTATAATTCCAGGCAGTTCTCACAGCAGGAGTGGCATTGCAGGAGATGGCCAAAGCTTCAGTTACTATCTTCCATGCCTCTGTCACTGAGAGTCAGGTTGGAGGAGGGTGAGGCTCATACATAGCCAACACTATGGCCAGGTCTACATTACAACCTTATATGGGTATAAATATGTCGCTCAGGTGTGCAAAAAATCCACACCCTTGGGCAATGTAGGTATACCGACCTAATCCCCATGTAGACAGCGCTGTCCACGGGATAGCTTCTCCCGCCGCCATAGTTATCCCGCCTCTCAGGGAGATGGATTAACTATGCTGAGGAGAAGCTCTTCCATCAGTGTAATAGCATCTTCACTAAAGCGCTAAAGCTGGGCAGCTGCACTGGTGCTCCTGCACTGCTGCAGCACTGTATGTGGAGACAAGCCCTTGAAGAAGAAGAGGTGCATCCTAGAGGAGCAAGGGGATGAGTAGGGTCAGGGAGTAAGTGAAATCATGGTTCTACCCTCTTCCTCACTTGCTGCCAAGTGGAGCTGACTGAGTCAAGGAGTATGGTACAGTTTAGGTGACTATAATTTACACAGACCCCCCCAAGGTTACCGAAATGGCACCGGTCTGACTGCACTGTATGTGAAGACAAGCCCTTAGGCTCAGTTCAACACAATGGCAGTAAGTTGGATTCTCTTTCCTCTCACTAGACGCCAGATCATCATGGTCAGAAACTCTCCTTCCTCCTCTTCCAAGAAAACTCCACCTGTGGTACGCTATGACTTAGCACTGCTTAGATTCAACTTCTGAAACACGATTCAAAAACTTATGAAATGAAATGGTATGAGCTGAAGTGCCACTAGTAAGCTAAGGATCCTGAACTATAAGCTTTATTAAAACCAAGTACAAGTGATAACCATGTTGGAAAGACAGTTTACTTCCTGATATATAAGCAGATTATTGTCAGACCACAGACTATATACATGTGTGATCCACTGGTTCCACTTTGGGGAGCGGAGGGGGAAAGAGATCTGAGTGGCTGGCAGTCTGTAACTCAGTCTATGGATAAGCAAGACTTTTATTCTTGGAGGCCATAAATTCACCTCAAAATGCAACAAACTGTAAATACCCCACACAAACTAAGATTTTATATTTTAGCTGGCCCTCATGTGGACACACAGAGGAAGGAGTATGGAGCCTCTGTTTCCTAACTTCCCCATTAAGCCTGCATGAGGACTTGCCAGAATTGCAGCCCAGTGGGAGCAGTACAGAGGGAGCACTGGAGGCATTCTGTCTCAGAGGTAGATGCACCTCACAGCTCACTAGATATGCTAGGGGTGGGAGGTGCAAACTGCAATATCCCTTTAAGTTTTGATTTAAATTTCAATTGTTCTGTTTCAAATAAGTATATTAGGAACAGAAAGAATCCTAATTATAGTATTGAGCCATTACTTGATGGAAATGGTAGAATTATCAATGATAATGCAGAAAAGGCAGAAGAGTTCAATAAATACTTTTTTCTCTATTTTGGAAACATAAATGATGTATTCATTTCATATGTTAACATTCTTTCCATTGCACTAGTTTCTCAGGCATCTATAAAAGAGCAGCTACAACAGTTAGACATTTTAAGTTAGCAGGTCCAGATAACTTGCATCCAAGAGCATTAAAAGATCTGGCTGAGGAGCTCACTGAACCGTTAATGTTGATTTTCAGTAATTTATGGAACACTGAGGAAGTTCCAGAAGACTGGAAGAACGCTAATGTTGTGCCAATATTTTAAAAGGTTAAACAGGATGACTCAGGTTATTAGAGGCTTGTCTGACATTGAGCACTGGCAAGATAATGGTGGGCTGGTATGGGACTTCATTAATAAAACATTAAAGAAAGGTAATATAATTAATGCCAATCAACATGGTTTTATGGAAACTAGATCCCGCCAAACTAATTTGGCATTCTTTATTTTATGAGATTACAAGTTTTTTCGATAAAGGTAATAGTGTTTATGTGATATACTTAGACTTCTGTAAAGCATTTGACTTAGTACCACAGGGCATTTTGATTAAAAAACTAGAAAGATATTAAAAAAAAAATCACATGGCACACATTAAATGGATTGAAAGCTGGCTAGCTTACAGGTCTCAAAAATGTAATTATAAATGGAGAGTCATCATCATTAAATGGGTGTGTTTCTGGTGAGGTTCCACAGGGATCAGCTATTTGCCTTACGCTATTTAATATTTTTATCAATGACCTGGAAGAAAACAAAATCATCACTGACAATATTTGCAGATGATACAAAAATTGGCCGTGGTAAATAATGGAAGAGTACAGGTCACTGATACACAGTGCTCTGGATATCTTGGTAAACTGGGTGTAAGCAAACTTTCCTTTTTAATACAACTAAACATGAATGTATACATCTAAGAACAAAAAATGTAGGCCATACTTAAATGATGAGGGACTCTATCCTGGGAAGCAGGGACTCTGGAAACGATTTGGGGGTCATGGTGGATAGTCAGCTGAACATGAGCTCCCAGTGCGACACTGTGATCAAAAGGGCTGATGTCATCGTTGGATGCATAAACAGGGAAATAGGCTATTTTACCTCTGTATTTGGCACTGGTGTGACTACTACTGGAATAGTATGTCCAGTTCTGGTGTCCACAGTTCAAGAAGAACATTGATAAAGTCCAGAGAAGAGCCGCAGGAATGATTAAAGGACTAGGCACATACCGTATAGAGTCCAGGAGCTCAATTTATTTAGCTAAACAAAGGGAAGGTTAAGGATTGAATTGATTACAGTCTATAAGTACTTACATATGGAACAAATATTTAACAATGAGCTCTTCAGTCTAACAGAGAAAGGTATAACACGATCCAATAGCTGGAAGCTGAAGAGAACAAATTCAGACTGGAAATAAAGTGGAAATTTTTAACAGTGAATAACTAACCATTGGAACAATTTCTCCGTAAGTGGCAATTTTCAAATCAAGATCGGATTTTTTTTTCTAAAATATATGCTATAGGAATTATTTGGGGGAAGTTCTATGGCCTGTGTTATACAGGAGGGGAGATTAGATGATGACAATGGTCCCTTTGGTACTTGGAATGTATGAATTATGAAATATTTTTTAAAAATTTCAAATCAAAAGTATTTTAGCTTTGTTTCAAAATAAAATTGAAAACAAATTGGAAAATATAAACATCTTCAGAGAAAACTTCCATATTATTCAAAAACTATTTTTGGTCAATCCCTAGAAAAAAACCTAATATGGAAAAAAATTGACCAAGTCTTCTACTACTATGTTCTTGCATTTGAATGTAGGAGGAAAATAAGCAGCCATATTATTCAAGACAGATGCTGCTAGTTTGTAGTTTGTGTAGGTTTGATAACTTTATTGTAAGACAGTTGATTTTTAGATCCACAGTTGATTTTTTCTTATCAATGAGATTGTGACATGATGAATAGAACAGACCTTCCCTTTGTTTGACACACATGATGCTGAAGTTATTGGTTCACTAGAAGCCTGATCCAGAGTTCATTTAAATCAAGGGAGAAAGTCCTATTAACTTCAATATTCTTTGGATCAGGTCCTAAAAATACCACCATGGACTTTTCTATGTAAAGTTCTATTGAGGTGCATTTCCTTTGGGACTCATGGCATGATGGTATGAATAGCCCTCAAACTGAGCAACATGGATGATTTCAAGCTTTTCCACTGTAAAGATTGTACTCCCCATCGTATTTTTGCCAGTGGCTTACTTTTATGCAAGACAGTCTCTTCGCTTTTATAACAGTACCCTCATTGCCTGAGTAGTTGTGCAATGAGCATGTGCTTTCTTCACTGTTAGGATTGGTATGCTCTATTTATTCACATGTAACTTTCATGAGACACCCTATTTCCTCTGGAAAAACTAACTGAAATAACCCTGAAAATTGTATGCAAAAACAAAGATTTAAGCAATTCATTTCAGTTGATTGGTCTGAGCTGCTTGTAACCCCATTGAGGTATTTTACTATTTTAGATTATTAGAAATTGGCAGAATCTCCAATAACTGGCAAGAAACACATATTGTGCGATACCTAGGAGGGAATACATTTTAATTCTATAACTGGGTAAGTGTTTCTGAGAAAACACAATATTCTTCATTGTCTTGGATACCCTTCTGGAACCATCACACTTTTTGACTAATGGAAGTTAAAGCAGAGAGAGGCTGGCTGGTGTGATTCAAGGAGGGAAGAACACATTGGAGTTCTCCAAAGTAAAGTGTCTGAAAAGGTTGGCAAGACAAAAGTTGAATAAGATGAGCTTTGTAGGTCAAAATTAAGTGAGATGAAGTACAGTTATATTACGTACAATTGAAAACTAGATACTTATGCAAGTACATTATTCTTATTGCTTCTTAATATAAATTAAACTGGTACCTAATGAAAAAATGGCATTCCGATCCTGGGTTATTGCATGTAATACAGAAGACTCATATTCAGTTAATATAGTTCTACATATATTGCCTCGTATGTGATCATGAAATAAGATCTTCCTTGATGAGTAGTTTAGTTTTGATATACTGTTTCTTTTTCTCCATGAAAATAAAACATTAATATTCATTCAGTTCTGGTGCATGAATGGTGGATTTTTAATTAACTTCTGTAGAGAACTTTTTTACCAGAAGAATGCAAGAGGTGTGTCGTGTACTCCTTGTACACAGTAGGTTGCAGGGCTGCTACTAGCAGGTCAGGCTTCTATACCAGAGATGAACTGGCTACAGAGTGTCTTTCCCAGAAAGATACACCAGATGTGTTCACTATAAAATCGTTTAATGCATTGCCAGGAGTGGCTGTTGTGAGCTTAAATATGGTATGTTACACATTGTACCACCAAGTGGCTGACAGTAGAATACAGTTTAAAGTTCCATTACAACCTTTTCCACTACTTGGCCTTTTATGACCTAAAGGGGGAGTAGGAGTAAGTTTGTACCATTCAAATAAAAGGGGGAAAACCCTTAGTTCTGTACTGTATGCTGGCTACCGAGTGCAACTCTACTGAAATCAATGGAGTTACATCAGGGATGAATTTGTCCCACTGTTAATAAATGGTGACATCATAAAGAGGCAGCATGGTCTAGTGGATTAGGCTCTGTACTTGGACTCAGAAGACCCAGCTCTGCCACTGACCTGCTAGGTGACCTTGGGCAAGTCACTTTCACTCTGTACCTGTTTCCCTTCCCAGCCTTTGTCTTGTATATTTACAGTATACACTCTTTGGAACAGGGACTGTCTTTTTCTATATTCAGGTGCAGCGCAAAAGGGGCCATTGATTTCATTTGGGGGTTTTATGCACTACCATAAAACAAATAACTAATAATAATAATTCTCTTCAGCTGTAACGTATTCAAAGCTGTAGCCATTCAAACCATGTTTTGGAGACCCTCCAGATCTTTCTATGCATTGCAGATGAAGCGACTAGATCTCATTACCTGAGCAGAGATGGCAATATTTGAAACACTGATTTAAACAAATACATGTGTAAGCCTCAGTGCCGGGAGACTTGGAGAGATAGAGCTCTATGCCCCCTATATGAAAGGAGGGGAAAATACAGCTGTGGACAGGTTCATTAACATAAATTATGATGTCGCTTACCTACAATTCTACCTACTGAGTGTTGTTGCTTTGGCTGGAATTTGTTTTGAATGTATACATGATATTAAATTATCATCATCACTGTACTCATGAAAAGGGATTAGAATACTGCAGGCTGTGCCCTTGAGTGCATAGGTCACCCTGAGCTTAGGAGTAATGAACTTTGGCTTGGTAACAAAATCCAAATTCAACAGGATGATCAGGAAAGAGCTTTGTCTTAGTAATATGTAGGGACTTTGTTCTTTGTTTCTACCTGGTGAATTCTGTGAGACTTGACAAGTGGTGGCAACATTGCAGAGCTGACTTTGCAGTGAGGCCAGATAAGAAAAGCAGCAAAGCAGAGCTGACTTCACACTCTACATGTGTCCTACACATTACCACTAATGTAGAGAAGGCCTAAGAATTCTAGGTTCAGCTTTTCTTTCTTACCTTGAGTAGTATCTCACTCTATAAGCAGTACTATTCATTCAAATGGCACCTCCTGGGGAGTGAGGTTCAACTCAACCCGAGTAAGGTGGGAGAATCTGGTTCCTACAGAGCACTACAAATATAAGACACATGGATAAAACCCATTTCTTTGCTGACAAAGGGAGTCTTTCCTCACCCTGGGGAGCATTTATTTATGCTATAGATTTTACCACTGAAGTCAACAGGACTACCTGTGTGAGAAACTGCTCTCCAATGGGAGTAAGGGGTTCACACTATGATTCTAAACATAGGGATAAAATCAGTCTGGGCTTCTGTACACATGGATGTAAGGCAAGCTCTTTAGAGACCCCATGAGGCTGTTCATTTTTGTCTTGTAGCACACACCACCCTTCCTCTCCCCTTCCTCCCTCTCCCACGTTAAGGAGTCAGGATGCTTATGCACTCAGACCTGTAGAATGAAACATCATTAGAGCAACTGTGTTACCATGGTTCCACAACTGGGCCAGTGTCTGATGAGGGAAAGGTAGGTTGACGGTCTGTAGTATTGCTATCGCTTTCTGCTTAGTATATTTCCTCAGAATTCAAACAACTATTTCAAATAAAGAAACAGTTACATACTGTAACTGTAGTTCTTCGAGATGTGATGCAGACATATTTCAAGTAGATGTGCATCCTGGATCCGGAGACTTTTGCCCAACAGTACCTGTAGAGGGGCAGCGCTCATGCCTCGTGCCTGTAGCCCCTCCCCTAGCTGCCCTGACACCCCCCCTCCCTCAGTTCCTTTGCACTGAATGCCAAGAGGAAGACTCCAATGCAGGGGGGACGGAGGGTGGGTCATGGAATACATGTCTGCATGACATCTCGGAGAACCACAGTTACCATACATGACCATTTCTTCTTCAAGTAAATGCAGATATGTATTCCAAGTAGGTGACTAGCAAGCAGTATCCCCACCCAGAGTCGGGAGTTTACCTGAGTAAGGATTGCAGGACCACTCTTCCGCTATTAGCATCCACTCTCGAAGAAGCAGTGATCGTGTAATGGTCCGTAAATGTATGTAAGGACAAGCATGTGGCTGCCCTACAAACATCCAATATGGAAATGTTATTGAGGAACAGCATCAGTTTGGTTGTGCTCATATCTGCTGAACAGGCATAGCCAACACTATCTTATATGCAGTCTTGATTCACGATGTTATCCATCTAGAGATGGTTTGCACAGAGACTGCTTGTCCCTTCATGCAGTCCACATATGATACGAACAGGCGAGGTGTGGGGATGTAAAGTTCCATGAGAGGGTAAGGGTCACGATGGGACACTTGCCTGGCAATAAATCATGGCCTTATGTAAGGCCCCCTGGTGGTTATATAAGATGAGGCCTTATGTAAGGCCCCCTGGTGGTTATATAGGATGAGGCCTTATGTAAGGCCCCCTGGTGGTTATATAAGATGAGGCCTTATGTAAGGAACAATTGAACCAATCGGTGTGGGGCTATACATGTGATAAACACATGATTCTCCTTCTCGTCCAATCAGTAGATGTGTAATTATAGCCTAATTGTGTTATGTAATGTTAAGAAAGACTATAAAAGAAAGCTTGTAATAAACAGAGTTTGAGTCAGCTTGAGTCAGCTTGCAACCACATTGGTCGTGTGCTTTATCCGCGCCGCATGAGACCCCACAAATGGTGACCCCGACGTGATTCGGCTTGGACATCAAGGCAGCTGATTAAAGCCTAAAAAAGAAAAGGAAGGTACTGAAGATGAAAATGAGGAAACTTCCAAAAGCACTAATGCAAAGAGGAAAAAGAAGAAGAAAAAGCATGAGAGGAATAATACAGCTCGGGTGGAAATAAATGGAAATGGTAATCATAATGAAGAAGAAAAACAAACACATATAAAGAAACAAAAAAGTAAACATGCAGAAGAACCTTACACCAGAACAAAAAGAATGAAATATATAAAAACATCTGCAGCCACAGAAACTGAAAAAAGTGAGGATGCAGCCATGGAAACTAAAGAAATTGGGGATGCAAATAAAGACTGTCCAAATTCTCCTATCACGTATGCAAACACAGCCGACTGAAGTGTTCGGTGAGAAAAGGCGGAGGTGGCAGCCGCAGCAGGAGGTACCGGAGGATACCGGCTCCTGGTCGTCTGAGAGAGGCGTTCGTGAGCTCACAGGTGAGCGGCTGCATTCGATGGCAGCCGCGGCAGGAGGTACCGGAGGATACCGGCTCCTGGTCGTCCGAGAGAGACGTTCGTGAGCTCACAGGTGAGCGGCTGCATTCGATGGCAGCCGCGGCAGGAGGTACCGGACGATACGGGCTCCTGGTCGTCCGAGAGAGACGTTCGTGAGCTCACAGGTGAGCGGCTGCATTCCATAAAATGGGCTCTGCTTTGTCTGCAGAGGAGAAGACAGTGCATGATTTTTTATTATGCATCGCTGAAAAAAAAAGGGAGAGAAGCTTCCCTCTGACGCGTTGTCCCATTTGCTGAAATGGGGACAAAGACGCGGGGTTTTTGTTATACCAGCAACTTCAATAGAAAATTTTAATGAAGTGTATCTTGTGACAAATTTAATGGGTGCTGACTTGAATAACATTGTAAAGTGCCAGAAGCTAACAGATGACCATATACAGTTTCATCCGATGTTTCCACCCTGCAACATGCTTCGAACAATATCCCGGGCGGCTCGGGCCCCCCGGACCCCGTAAGGCGTTGGCACGGACTTATTAGGGAAGCCCATATAGATGGGGAATTTGCGCCCGAGGCTTATCCAGTAGTGACACCGGACCTGCACTTATTGTTTGTCACAGCCTAGACACCTGATAATGCTGTACTTCCTTATTTAAGAAAAAGGGGGGAGGTGTGGGGATGTAAAGTTCCATGAGAGGGTAAGGGTCACGATGGGACACTTGCCTGGCAATAAATCATGGCCTTATGTAAGGCCCCCTGGTGGTTACATAAGATGAGGCCTTATGTAAGGCCCCCTGGTGGTTATATAAGATGAGGCCTTATGTAAGGCCCCCTGGTGGTTATATAAGATGAGGCCTTATGTAAGGAACAATTGAACCAATCGGTGTGGGGCTATACATGTGATAAACACATGATTCTCCTTCTCGTCCAATCAGTAGATGTGTAATTATAGCCTAATTGTGTTATGTAATGTTAAGAAAGACTATAAAAGAAAGCTTGTAATAAACAGAGTTTGAGTCAGCTTGAGTCAGCTTGCAACCACATCGGTCGTGTGCTTTATCCGCGCCGCATGAGACCCCACAGCGAGGCAAAGCACAAAACTATTCAGTCCTGTTCAGATAAAAGGCTAGACGGCATCTTATGTCTAAAGGCATTCTTCCTCCAGGGAGGAATGTGTCTTAAGGAAAAATACATGCAAATACTCCACTTGGTTCAAGTGAAACTGAAAGATCACCTTGGATACAAATTTTGGGTGTGACCAGACCGTAACCTTGTCCCTGGAGAACTGCACATAAGGAGGCCCAGCCATCAGGGCCTGCAACTCTCACACCCTCTTGGCAGAGGTAATGGCTATCAAGAATACAGTTTTCTGAGACTGGAGTGGCAGCTGATAGGAAGCAAGGGGCTGGAATAGAGGACCCATTAGAGCTGCTAAAACTGTGTTCAGGTCCCACTTGGGGCTCTTGGATTGGAGGAGGAAGGTAAAGAAGTCCTTTCAGAAATCTCATCACCATGACCTTGGAGGAAACCAATTTCCCTTGTATAGGTGGATGAAATGCCAATATTGCTGCCAAGTGCACTCTCAGAGAACTGAGTGCTAAGCCCAATTTCTGAAAGTGTAGCAGCTACTCCAAAATTTTCTGGATGGAAATCTCTGCTGGGTGGGTCCCAAAGGCCAAGGACCACACAGAAAACCTCATCCACTTTGCCAAATAGGCTGTTCTAAAGGCTTCCTACTGTTAAGTAGGACCTGTTGGACAGCCTCTGAGCAACACTCTTCCTCCTCATTCAGCTATGAAGCAGCCACGCCATAAGGTGCAGGGAGCAGATTGCTGAATGTAGGGTGCGGTGCAGCTGTGGGCCAGTGTGAGGAGGTCAGGAAGGAGATGAAGTAGCATGGGAATCTGGACTGAAAGACAGCAAGAATCAGCAGTGCCTTGGCAACACTGTGGGGGTCAGCATGAGCCTGGCTCGATCCACCTTAAGCTTGATGATGACCTGGGGAATGATTGGGATAGGAGGGAATGCAGGAGAGCACCAGAGAGGGAGCCTGGGCTGAGCTCCTTCAGAGAACAGAATAGGCAACATGTCCTGTTTTCCCTCATCACAAAGAGATCGATTGTGCAGATGCCCCACGTTGCAAAAAACATCCGAAGGACCTCTGTCTTCAGGGACCATTTTTGGCTTGGGGAGAAAAACCTGCTGAGATGATTCATGAGGCAGTTCTAGACCCCTGGTAGTTAGACATCTAACAGGGTGATGTCCTCTTTAATGCTGAACTGCCCTGGGTTGATAACCTACAGGCACAAATGCCTTATCCCACAATTAGTTAGATTTTATCACTGCTGCTCCCATTTGCTGAACTCCTGCTTTATTTATTGTAGGTAATTCATGAGGTCTGTGAGGTGTTTGGCAAGGATGCCTGGGGACCAGAGTGTGGACAAGAGATTATTGGAATGTAAAAAAGCCATCAATGCTCTGGTATTATCTCCTCAATTAAAGTAAGTGTTTTCAATATTTCATGCTAATTGTGTTAAGTTCTGAGGGATGCAAATATGTTATTGTGCATGATTTATCTGTATTTATTATGTTTGCATGGTCAACTGTTACCTGGAGTACTCACAAAAATATATTGTGCATTAAATCAAATTATATTGGTGAATGAATGTTCATGCTAACTAATGAATTGACTGGAACAAACAAGATTATGGACCCAGTTCTCCACTGCCTTGCATCTTGTCTAGTTAATTGCACCTGTGCAAAGTGAGTTCAAAATAGTTGTAAAGTCTTTCCACCAGTGAGTAGAAAAATTCTGATTTGATAGCATTTCATACTCACTTTGCAAAGGTGCAATTAACTAGACAAGGTGCAAGGCAGTTGGGAACCAGGCCACAGCATCTTCCTGAAATTTGATTTGTTGAGCCTGATTCTGCTTTAACTTATAATGATTTCATATTGGCTTGAATGAAGTAACTCGTAATTCAGTCTGATGTGAAGGCAGAAACAGGACCAGTGTATTTTTTTTTAAAAATGGGAAATTAAACAAAAAAGTTTTGGTGTTTTTGAAAGTCAGGATGAGCAAACTTAAAAAAACCCAAACTAAATGTTACAGAGAATATTAAAAATCATATGAATTGTAAACGTGTGCAAAGCAAATATGAAAACCTTTAGACCAGCTGTTAGTTAACATTTGAAAACCAAATGAAGTGAGTTTGGAAAATAATGCACCAGATGGAGGGAATATATACACCCAGGGAATAACAGTGTTTCTTTATCTGTCATTCTAACTTAATTTTGGACATGTGCTTATCAGAAAATAAATGCAAGTCTGAAGAAAACTATTTTATAGAGATGCAACACCTTTCAGTGAAGTACTACTGTTCATTTCCTCACCATTTTTCTCTCCTATTATAGGAAATAAAATAAATGAATAGAAGAACAGTATGAACATTTTTATTTCAAACCTGAAGTATCTGCGTGTGATTGTCTATTGTAAGCCTGAGTGCTAATAAATGCAAGTAGAAGCTAAAATACATGTATAGTGGTGCTGTTTAAAATAATCATTGCTTGTGTGTGGGATGTCTTGGATGAGCAGACCTAACTATGAACTAAGTAGAAATTGATTTAGTTGGCAAGTATTTGGGCTTTCAGGAAGCTTTGGCGACACACTGAAATACAAAATGGATATGCTGAAATTGATGCTGTCAAACAGAATATTTAACTAGAACAGGAGTATGACAGTTGTGCCGGTATGAAATTTGTTACTAACAACTGATTGGAAAATTATAGGTAATATTTCAAACTTGTTTATGAACAAAATTTAATTTTTTATCTTAATTTCCCCCCAATACTATGCGATGCCCAAAGCACTGAAAGAGATGCTACTCTATATACCAAGAAAGCAAATGTATGAAAAATAAAGGGCACCCATCATCCTCATCTGCTGTAAATCAGCCTCTCCCTCATGGCATCGCTGGAACTATGCCCTTTGACACCGGCTGAGAATCTTGGACCACCTATT
This sequence comes from Emys orbicularis, assembly GCF_028017835.1. Taxonomy (NCBI): domain Eukaryota; kingdom Metazoa; phylum Chordata; order Testudines; family Emydidae; genus Emys; species Emys orbicularis. Next base: position 128,380,873 of record NC_088684.1, read on the forward strand.
TTTATATCACACTGCTTTCAGGGCAAGATTTTCTGAGACAAAAATTTGTGTGCACCTAACAAATGCCAGATGTGTATATTCAAATAAGGTATTGTCAGATGCACAAATACCAGATTTGCACATACACATCTTGACATTGTGTACATTAGGTAGGTGCACACTGACATATGACACACTTATCCTTGACTAGGTTGCCTGTGGTGCTGTTAATGTGCTCTCAGAGCCATTTGAGAATGCTACAAACTAAGGAAGACTACAGTGCATCTATATTACGCAAACGTCAAATAGTAAGAAAGTTATATACTGTATGTTTTTCCTCATTTGCTATTTGTTAAATTAAGAATGTGTGCATTTGTTGATTTTAATGTTACAGGGAAATGAAATTAGCACCCAATGTATAGAGATAAAGTAAGATGTTTTCCCTTGTTTGTATTATGACTGTAATGATTTTGCGTAATCACTGCAGCAAGTTGTGAAAGAGGCAGGAAATGAATAAAATCTGCCAAGTGCACAGTGAGAATAAAGTCATTGCTGTGAATGTGAGTGTGCTGCACTGTGCTATTTACTGCATGCTACGCACACAATATTCAGTTCAGATGAAGCCAGGGGGAAAAAAAAAAAAAGGCCTACCAACTCCAGATGTCTTATTACTAAAAAGAAAAGAAAAGAAAAAAGCTGACATTTTTAAAGTGTTAGTATTTTATTTTTAAATCTTTTCATTTATTTTTTTCCCCTGCAGGCACCATTTCCTCTCTCCCCTCTTCATTCAAACAACCAGATGGCTGGAGCCTTGTGGACCTAGAATTACTCCCACTTTTTATTCTCTTGCTCTCACAGTTTGAACCAGATTTGGTAGAAAACTTTACATTTCTGCTTTTACAAATATCAATTGCTCATTTGTAATACAAATGATGATGTTACTAAAACAAAAGGGAGTTGGGAGACAACCTAAAGTTAATACATTTACCTCATCCCTGAAAAGCTGAATCCAAGTCCTGGATTAAAGTGAATTTGCTGGCCTCAGGTCACTGTGTGTCAATTTCAGAGCTACCATAGGGATTGACACAATGCATCACTGTAAGAATTGGAACATTCTGAGACTGATTCTCATCCTATCCAAACTAGGGTAAAATCAAATCAGCTGACACTACAATGGTATAAGATTGGTGTAAAGGGAGATCAGAATCTGGCTTTCTGTGCAACACCGTACAAAAGACTGTGGGTCTTACAAGAACTGCAAAATTCAATCCACCCTGGATTCTCTCTTTCTGAAGGCCCGATATCTAAAAGCCTCTTTTATGACTTTTTCATGTCAAAGAGTGGAACTTTTGGAAATCCATTCCCAATGCAAGACAAAACCAACTTCATGGGCATTGTGGCTTCATTCCCAGATATAACACATTGAGGAGAGTTGACCAAAAGAGTTGCTCTATGATAACTGTGCCTGTGTCAACCAAAGAACATCCTTCCTCAGGGAAAGATGCACTCAAAGAGGAGCAATATATATATATATATTAGCAACCATAAATAATGTATTTGTGTTGAAACCCCTCAGTCTTCCTCCTACAGCAGACAACTTATGGCACACTCAGTCTGTTTCTCCAATTGCTATCTTAGGAACTAAAGGAATAACATTAACACTTGAAAATGCTTTTGGATTTTCTCTTGACTCTCTGAGGAGCTAAATAAGTCTCCTGTAGCCATCATTAATGCTTTAAGGACATTTATGAAAGTGAAGGAAAATGTAAATACTCCCAAGTATTTTCTTTTCTTTTGTCAGAACAGAATTATCCTGTCTGTGCACAGCTAGCTGCTGCATTTAATATGCACAATAATCATGGCTCTATTTATAGGTAACGAAGCAATCAATGATTCAGGTAGAAACGAAGATAATCGGTCTTATGTTCTTGGTTTGATTTCTTTTAAAAATATGGTTTATTAAAAACATGGAAACATTAAAGAAAGACAGCACTGAATTATAATCAATTATTAAATAATGATACTTTGCATTTACGTAGTGTCTTGATTCTGAAATTCTCATAGTGCTTTAAAAAGATCTCTGATTCAGTTTGTTCAGACAGGAAATCTGAGATACAGGGCAAGTTAAGTGATTTAACCACGCTCACAGAGTAAGTCAAAGGCATTGGGAATAGGACTGTGGTTTCCAGACTCAGTCCATTGCTCTAACCACTGTTTATTGATTTATATGGCCCTCATTAGCATAGCCTTTGAGTGCCTTAGAAACATTTGCCCGCTGTTACTTTGTACCATTGAACCATTATTGTCTTCTGTACAGATGGACAACTGAGGCAGAGAGAGATCAGGTGACTTGCCAAATCTCACACAGGAAGTCTGTGGCAGAGCTGAAAACAACCTAGACTTCTCAGTCCTAGTCCAATCATACCACCACATTTTCTCTCTAGACCACATTGCCTCTCATGCTGCCTATTCTGCTGTAGGTTTAGGATGAAATAAATGGGGCAATGGGAGGGGGGAGATGCTTGATTGTCCAATCACTAGAAAGACAGATACATGTAGCTATGCCACCGGCTTCCCTCCCTATGAATGATCAGCTACTTGTCATAAGGAATCTCATTAACTTTGTTATCTAATAAAAATTGCTGGTCAAAAAAATAAGTTGGATGATAGGAATGAAATGCAAAGTTCTAACCCTGCTAAGGAGGAGAACAAAGGTGAGAACATCCATCTGCATTGGCTTACTAAACCCAGGGTTGTGAGTTCAATCCTTGAGGGGGCCATTTAGGGATCTGGGGCAAAAATCTGTTGGGGATTGGTCCTGCTTTGAGCAGGGGGTTGGACTAGATGACCTCCTGAGGTCCCTTCCAACCCTGACATTCTATAATTCTATGATCTGATAATTTCATGATCCAAAGGACAATCCTCTCCTTCCTTCTGGAAAGGTGGACTGGAATGACCAGGTGATTCTAATTAGGTAATATCACCAGGAGGAAATTAACTGAGTAACTTCCTGTAAGGAATATTCCATACAGTGATGGAAGCTATTTTTCTCTGATGTAAATATAATTTAACATGGGTATCTTTCCTGTAACTGTATTCTATGTAAAAGTCTCAATCATTATCCTGCCTCTGTTTCTCATATTTAAGGGACAAAGTTACTGTCTGAATTGTTTGTCATCATAATGAATAACAAACAGCATGGTGCTGTTTAAACCCAGCCATCGCTTCATTAGCACAGGTGTTTAGTACTCATCCTTTTATCCAAAATTTGTTTTTCTCACATTTAACTAGAAGATATATTCAGGTAGCCACTTAGAACCATGTGCTCTCCCCTTACTACTCAAAACTGCGCAGAAGCCCTGTTTGTTGTATAACTGTTCTTATTCACACTGGTTGAAAATTTTCATGGAGGTGAAATTGCGCAATATTTTGCTTGAGAATACCAAAACATTCCAACAGTGAAATATGCCCTCAATCTTTCAGCAAGGCTGGGCTCCACAGATAAGGAGCCCAGGAGCTTGGGAGATCCAGATCATAAGTTCCCTGCCAGGTGGGCTGCCAAGGAGCCAGGTGGGGTGTGTGAGCTCATAGGAAACTAGGTCAGAAACCTGCCTGGTTACCTTGAAAAGATTCATTAAAAGTGACATTCCCATGGGACATCTTGCTTTTGCCACATCACTATTCTCGGACTGAAAGATATTCTATTCAAAAATTTGCAACCAGCTCTATTGAGTGCCCAACTTTCAACGCCTGTAGAGGGATATCATAAATCAGATAAGAAAAGCAGAAAATTTTAGAGCCAAATGTGCCTTCATTTTGTCATCTCATGCAGTTTGCCATATTCTTTCAGTTCTATATTCTTTCCTGCTCCATAGCTTTGTCATTCAGTGTGACATCTTCTATATCAGTGTTTCCAGCAGCTCCCATTGGCCTGGAGCAGTGAACCACGGCCAGTGGGAGCCGCGATCAGCCGGACTTGCGGATGGGGCAGGTAAACAAACCGGCCTGGCCCGCCAGGGGCTTTCCCTACACAAGCAGCGTCCCAAGTTTGGGAAACACTGTTCTATATGATGGAAGGATGCTTTGATGCACAAAGAATTTTTGTTTGTTTGTTTCATATCCTAAAAACACCACTACCATTCCATCAACTGCAGGAATCACTAGGTAATATTGTATGGGCTGTGTTATGCAGGAGGTCAGACTAAATGATTATGGTCCCTGCTGGCCCTAAAATCCAGTAATCCGCAGTAACAAACATACTTATTGTCATGCTTAGAGAGGCCAAGTTTCAAACAGTCAAGGAGACTGAACTGCCTTCTTTTCTGTAACAGGGATCTCTCTAGTTCAAGGGTGAGACACATTGACTGGGGCAGCATAGAATAAAGGTGCACTACAGTTGTACATGCTGGCCTGGTGAGTGAATAAAGAGCTTCTATTGCTGAGGATGTCATCCTGCACCTCTTTATGAGCATCACACTTTAAATGATTTAATAAATGGAATATTAAGTTACATTTCTAAAGACCTGTAATTTTGAAGTAGGCAGAAGATCTGAAGGAGGACACACATCCTTATGGGCAACAGCTGGTGACAAAGGTAACAGCTGGTAGTTGTCAATGGCTGGTGATGACAATGGCTGATCAGAGAGACTTCAGTGTTTGATGAAGAATAAATCATCACTACTGTTTTTGAAGACTGAAAATACAGTCAGTTAGGGCTATTATTGTTGGATTGTCTCATATTACAAACCAGGAGCATGATCGTGTACTTATTCACCTAGTCCTAGGAGTTGCTGCAAGAAATGGTTATGCTATAGAATTTTGGATTGTAGATCCACATTTTATCCATGATTATTTCTATCATGGCAGCACCCTAAAACCCCAGTTAATCAAGTTATCAGTAAGATAAGTACTATTGAGAGGAAGGATGGTGCAAGGATTAGGACTTTAGATTAGGATTTGGGAGGACCACAGTTCATTTTCCTGCTCTTCCACAGCTAATGGGGGATGCCAACAAGAGGGGTGAGAGGGGACTTGCTAAACCCCTCTCCTCTCTAGGATATAGGCTTCTAACTCCAGGCTTCAAGGACGTGCTAATCTCTGCTTAGGTATAAACGAATAGGGACACTCCACCTGGAGTCAGATGGCTTAGGCATCTAATGCACTTCTGGAGGGAATGAGTTAGGTGTCTGTCTCACTTCACATAAAACAGTAGAAGGTGGTGTTGGTGGTGTCCACCTTGTAACTTTTAGTCCTGTGGTTAGCATATTAACATGGGATGTGGAACCCCAGGTTCAATTCCCCCCCCCCCCCCCCCGGCAGAGGAGGAAGATTTGAACAAGGCTCTCCCACTCCTCAGGAGAGTGCTCTAACCACTGAGCTATGCGATATTCTGATGTGAGGCTCCTCAGTCTCTCCTGTTGATGCCATTTGGATTAAAAAAAAAAAACAGAGGAGTGATTGGAGCAGGGGAAGTGAACCCTGGGTCTATCGCCTCCTGCATGGGGGAGCCCTAACTACTGAGTCATTCCGATTCTCTCTTGTTACCTCCCCTGACCCAATGACAGTTTCACTGTGGATAAATACTTAAAGTCATTGGGCCAGAGAGAGACAGATAGAAATAAACATTAACCATGCTAGCCTTGAAGAAGGGCAGGCAGTGGGTTATCAGCAGACAGAAGCTGACACTCAAATTGACAGAGGGAGCATGCTGCAAGCAGAACAGGCGGGCTCTTCTCCCTGAGCTGTGACTATCAAGAAGCTAAGCTTAGGAAGGATGTTGGAGTCTAGGCCTTTCATTGTGTTAATCAATTGAGAAATGAATAAATAACACTTCGTTTTGAAGATGCTGTTCCTTTGTCACTGCCAATGTGTATTCTCCCAATCGCCTAAAGGGAAACTCTTACAGGTCCAAAACCAAATTGGGTCTGTGTCCTCAACACAGTTGACAATTGGGGGGACTACAGCCCAGAGATACCTGCTAAGAGTGCTTGATCTAAGAGTGGTTCCACCCTTGAGGTGCAGGAAGCTAGGCCTGGCACCTGAAGGGTGCCCTCAGAAGAGACTAAAAGGGGTCTAAGGCACAGGTCACCCTATGGCCTTGATAGCGGGAAAACATTCTTTACAAACTCCATCATGTAAAACACAATTCTGGGCATGCTCTTAGAATTAAATGCTATAGTTCTTACAGGCAACCTAATATGCTGGGACAATGGGCACAGCTGCTTACGGTATAGTTCTACTCCCTGTCCTATACTCTTCATAAAAGGGACGGTCAGGGAGGACAGGGGCCCAGTTTTAACCTTTGTAAATATATTTATTACCTTTAGTGACCCTCTCCCTTCCTCTGTGTGGAAGAGCTACACTCCTTGCCTGGGTATTTTATTCATTTTGATTTATAACTAAAAGAAAATAAAGTGCTTCCCCCGAGGATGGTTAGAGGCCTTTGATAACATTTGAGAAAGGCAGTGACAAAAAAAAAAAAAATACAGCAGAGAAGACATTAACTAACCAGTGATAACTGATTCCAAACAATACCACTTCATACCTACAGATACCAGCCTTTCTTATACTTATTGTTTCCCAAAAGCCTGGATAAAGAAATAGGCCTTATAACACCCCTTAAGGGAAACAGAGGCCTGTTCTACACTACGAGTTTAGGTCGACTTTAGCCGCGTTAAATCGAATTAAGCCTGGACACGTTCACACGACGAAAGCCCTTTCTTTCGACTTAAAGGGCCCTTTAAACCGGTTTCTTTACTCCACCTCCAATGAGGGGATTAGCAATAAAATCGGCCTTAGGGGGTCGGAATTGGGGTAGTGTGGACGGAATTCAACGTTATTGGCCTCCGGGAGCTATCCCACAGTGCTTCATTGTGACCGCTCTGGATAGCACTCTCAACTCAGATGCACTGGCCAGGTAGACAGGAAAAGCCCCGTGAACGTTTCAATTTCATTTCCTGTTTGTTCAGCGTGGAGAGCACAGGTGACCACACAGAGCTCATCAGCACAGGTAACCGTGATGGAGTCCCAGGATCGCAAAAGAGCTCCAGCATGGACAGAACGGGAGGTACGGGATCTGCTCGCCATATGGGGAGATGAATCAGCCAGATGAGTGCTGGCCGAACTCCGAAGCAGTAAACGAAATGGCAAAATATTAGAAAAGGTCTCCAAGGCCAAGAAGGAAAGAGGCCATAACAGGGACGCACAGCAGTGCCGCGTGAAAATTAAGGAGCTAAGGCAAGCCTACCGCAAAGCCAGAGAAGCAAACGGAAGGTCCGGGGCTGAGCCGCAAACATGCCGCTTCTACGCGGAGCTGCATGCCATTCTAGGGGGTGCAGCCACCACTACCCCAACCGTGTGCTATGACTCCCTCACTGGAGAAACACACAGGGAAGAGGGTTCGGAAGAGGAGGATGGAGGAAATGTAGATAGCTCACAGCCGCAAGGAAGCGGAGAAACCGGTTTCCCCAACAGCCAGGATATGTTTGTCACCCTGGACCTGGAACCAGTAACCCCCGAACTCACCGAAGACCCTGAGGGCACACAGGGGACCTCTGGTGAGTGTACCTTTGTAAATATTACACATGGTTTAAAAGCAAGCATGTTTAATGATTAATGATTAATTTGCCCTGGCAATCGCGGCCAGTACAGCTACTGGAAAAGTCTGTTAACGTGTATGGGGCAGGAGCGGAAATCCTCCAGGGACATCTCCAGAAAGCTCTCCTTCATGTACTCCCAAATCCTTTGCAAAAGGTTTCTGGGGAGGGCTGCCTTATCCCGTCCGCCATGGTAGGACACTTTACCACGCCAGGCCAGTAGCACGTAGTCTGGAATCATTGCATAACAAAGCATGGCAGCGTATGGTCCCGGTGTTTGCTGACATGCAGACAACATCCATTCCTGATCGCTCTTTGTTATCCTCAGGAGAGTGATATCATTCACATTCACCTGGTTGAAATGGGGCAATTTTATTAAGGGGACATTCAGAGTTGCCCGTTCCTGCTCTGCTGAACAGAAATATTCCCCGCTGTTAGCCACGCGGTGGGGGGAGGGGTGAAGTGATCATCCCAGAGAATTGGGTGTGTGGGGGAGGGGAATTAGTTGGGTTTGTGCTGCATGTTAACCCGGAAACCGCAGCCCCTCCTTTTACATTGCAAACCCATTTTAAATGGCCAACCCAATGGGTGCTTGGTATGGGAAATGAGAGCACTACTGTTTGAAACCATTCCCACATGTTAAGAAGGTTAAAAAAGCCAAAAGACTGTGTCTTACCATGGCTGCCTGCAAGCTGAAATCTGTGGCCTGGCACTGCGTGAGTGATCTCTCACACCAAACCGACAGGCCCTCAATATAAGAGGAAAAATGTGACCTTGTAATGAAAGCACATGTGCTGTGCAATGTGAACAGCAAAATTTAACGTGAAAGAGTGTACCCACTGTTCTCTAAAATGTGTCTTTTTTAACCACCTCTCCCTTCTCCTCCACCAGCTGCAAATGTTTCTCCTTCACAGAGGCTAGTGAAGATTAGAAAGAGAAAGCGAAGGACACGTGATGACATGTTTACAGAACTACAGATGTCCTCCCACGCTGACAGAGCACAGCACAATGCGTGGAGGCAGTCAATGACTGATTATAGAAAAGCCCAATATGAACGAGAGGAGAGGTGGCGTGCTGAATCACGGGATGAACAGAGCAAGTTGCGGGCTGAAGATGATAGGTGGCGTCAGCTTGCAGACAGAAGGCAAGAGTCGATGCTCCGGCTGCTGGAGCATCAAACTGATATGCTCCAGCGTATGGTTGAGCTGCAGGAAAGGCAGCAGGAGCAGAGACCGCCGCTACAGCCCCTGTGTAACCAACAGCCCTCCTCCCCAAGTTCCATAGCCTCCTCACCCAGACGCCCAAGAACACGGTGGGGGGGCCTCCGGCCACCCAGTCACTCCACCCCAGATGATTGCCCTAGCATCAGAAGGCTGGCCTTCAATAAGAGTTAAAGTTTTAAACTGCAGTGTGTCCTTTTCCTTCCCTCCTCCCCCACCCATCCCAGGCTACCTTTGCAATTATCCCCCTAGTTGTGTGATGAATTAATAAAGAATGCATGAATGTGAAGTAACAATGACTTTATTGCCTCTGCAAGTGGTGCTCGAAGGGGGAAGGGTAGGGGAGGGTGGGGTGGTTGGTTTACAGGGAAGTAGAGTTAACCGGGTGGGGGGGAGGGGCGGAGGGTTCATCAAGGAGAAACAAACAGAAGTTTCACACCGTAGCCTGGCCAGTCACAAAACTCGTTTTCAAAGCTTCTCTGATGCGCACTGCGCCATGCTGTGCTCCTCTAACCGCCCTGGTGTCTGGCTGCGCGTAATCAGCGGCCAGGCGATTTGCCTCAACCTCCCACCCCGCCATAAATGTCTCCCCCTTACTCTCACAGATATTGTGGAGCGCACAGCAAGCAGCAATAACAATGGGGATATTCTTTTCGCTAAGCTCTGAGCGAGTCAGTAAGCTGCGCCAGCGCGATTTTAAACGCCCAAATGCACATTCCACCACCATTCGGCACTTGCTCAGCCAGTAGTTGAACAGGTCCTGACTCCTGTCCAGGCTGCCTGTGTACGGCTTCATGAGCCATGGCATTAAGGGGTAGGCTGGGTCCCCAAGGATCACGATAGGCATTTCAACATCCCCAATGGTTATTTTCTGGTCCGGGAAGAAAGTCCCTTCCTCCAGCTTTCGAAACAGAGCAGAGTGCCTGAAGACGCGAGCATCATGTACCCTTCCCGGCCAGCCCACGTTGATGTTGGTGAAACGTCCCTTGTGATCCACCAGGGCTTGCAGCAGCATTGAAAAGTACCCCTTGCGGTTTATGTACTCAGTGGCTTGGTGCTCCGGTGCCAAGATAGGGATATGGGTTCCGTCTATGGCCCCACCACAGTTTGGGAATCCCATTGCAGCAAAGCCATCCACTATGGCCTGCACGTTTCCCAGAGTCACTACCCTTGATATCACCAGGTCTTTCATTGCCCTGGCAACTTGGATCACAGCAGCCCCCACAGTAGATTTGCCCACTCCAAATTGATTCCCGACTGACCGGTAGCTGTCTGGCGTTGCAAGCTTCCACAGGGCTATCGCCACTCGCTTCTCAACTGTGAGGGCTGCTCTCATCCTGGTATTCTGGCGCTTCAGGGCAGGGGAAAGCAAGTCACAAAGTTCCATGAAAGTGCCCTTACGCATGCGAAAGTTTCGCAGCCACTGGGAATCGTCCCACATCTGCAGCACGATGCGGTCCCACCAGTCTGTGCTTGTTTCCCGGGCCCAGAATCGGCGTTCCACGGCATGAACCTGCCCCAGTAACACCATGATTTCCACATTGCTGGGGCCTGTGCCTTGTGAGAGGTCTATGTCCATGTCAATTTCCTCATCACTCTCATCGCCGCGCTGCAATCGCCTCCTCGGCTGGTCCTGGTTTTGCTTTGGCATGTCCTGGCTCTGCATATACTCCAGGACAATGCGCGTGGTGTTCATAGTGCTCATAATTGCCGCGGTGATCTGAGCGGGCTCCATGATCCCAGTGCTAGCTATGGCGTCTGGTCTGAAAAAAGGCACGAAACTAGTATCTGACGGACCAGGGGAGGGAGGGAGGGAGGGAGGGAGGGAGGGAGGGAGGGGTGAGTGACGACATGGCGTACAGGTACAGGGAATTAAAATCAACAAAGGTGGCTGTGCATCAGGGAGAAACACAAACAACTGTCACACAGAATGGCCCCCCCCAAAGATTGAACTCAAAAGCCTGGGTTTAGCAGGCCGTTGATTTGACGGAGGGAGGGGGGAAGCAAATGAATACAGAACAAATCTATTTTTTACATCTTAAGACGATGGTGCAGCATGACTGATAGCCCTCGGCATCTTTTGGGTGCTTGGCAGTAGCCTTCAGGCCTATTGCACGATCTGCTGCTCAGGGAAGACTCTGCTAATGTGCGATGATCCAACAGGGCGCTTGGCAGAAAATGGCATACTACGACTGATAGCCATCATCATCATTGTGAAGGCAGCAAAATATGACTGGGGGGATGGGGGACTGGGGGCATACGGAGTTCCAGCCACTGCTGGACTGAACATGTCTGCCCAGGTGCCCATGATTGACAGCCACTGCTGTACGACGAGGACGGTTACCAGTCGTAATAAACCATCTACTGCCAAAAGGCAAAAGGCAAGGGGGCTGGTGCAATGCAGCCCTACGGCTGCCAGCCCCACGGCTGCCAGCACCCAGATCGCCGATGAAGGCTACCAGTCATGCTGCACCGTCTACCGCCAAAAGGCAGTTAGCTGCTGCTGCTGTGTAGCAATGCAGTCCCACGTCTGCCGGCACCCAGATGACATATGGTGACGGTGAGCTGAGCTGAGCGGGCTCCATGCTTGCCGTGGTATGTTGTCTGCACAGGTAACCCAGGTAAAAAGGCGCGAATCTATTGTCTGCCGTTGCTCTGACGGAGGGGGAGGGGCCTGACGACATGTACCCAGAACCCCCCGCGACACTGTTTTGCATCATTAGGGCATTGGGATCTCAACCCAGAATTCCAATGGGCGGCGGAGACTGCGGGAACTGTGGGATAGCTACCCATAGTGCAATGCTCCGGAAGTCGATGTTAGCCTCGGTACTGTGGACGCGGTCCGCCGACTAGAGCACTTAGAGCATTTTATGTGGGGACACACACAATCGGCTGTATACAACCGATTTCTATAAAACTGGCTTCTATTAATTCGACCTAATTTCGTAGTGTAGACATACCCAGATTTGGGCTATTTCAGAGTTAATTCTAAAGTGGAGGCTAATCTTAAACGAGCGGGTCCCTTATGGAGGAGAACGCTTTACTGGCAACTCTCTCTTTTATATTGAGGGGCGCTGGTTCAAGGACTTCTGCTGATTCCAGATGCAGGAATGGCACCTGGGAGGGGTGTCAGTTAAATAGATTACAAGCCACTTAAGGCTTTATAGATAAAAATAGTTCTATGTTATTTAAACTTCTTCTGGAAACCTATACATTATCAGGAGGGCATGGGACCTGAAGAGGCTGCCTGAATTACTAAAGCTGCTCCTAAGAAAAGGTGTTCTAAGATTACCAGAAGTATCCCAAGCAGATAGATATTGAACTGTACTGCTCCAGAGAATCTGAGAGATGTTTCAGGGGCTGGGTACAGGCTGTCTATTGTAAATTCTAAAAAAAACACCCATCTAACCTCAAAGCCTAAACAAAGGCCTCCTGTCCTGCACAAACTGCACTGGTAAATCATCCCTAGATGATTTGCCAATAGATTGGGAACTCTCATAGATGTAAGCCTCCCCCTCCCAATAATTCTTGTATTAAAACCCATAAACCTACCGGAGACCTTAGAATGTCAGGAAAAATACAAACTTTCAAATAAAATCTGATACCTTGTAATTAAAAATCTATAAATGCAATCTCTTTGAAAAGCAATGAAATAGGATTTTTCAGTTTTACCTTCCCAGGATTACAATCCATGATTTCTCTCCCATAAACACCAACATATATATTAAGGAAATTTCCCAAATCTCTAACATTTACAGTACATTTGTCATTTTACTTTAAACAGCAGATGTTTGAGGAATCACTTAATGATCTCACCACATGTATTTAACAACTCTAAACAATTCACACTGTTAACACAGCATCATAACCTTGATAATTCAAACAAACTGGCCTACTAATGATTATTTCAGTAAATTCATTGAAGACTAGCTAAATGATATATGAATTAGACAATGAACTATTTGACACTATTATCTAGAGTAATTTTTCATAGCTTTTCATGATTAAATATTACACTGGCACCACCGCCAAAAATATTTAAGATATTCTCATACTAGATCCTAAACCTGAGAATAATTTTAATATAAAAATTTACATTCTAAATTCTCTGTCTCAAGCAAGACAAGTTAGAAAGACATGGATTATACAAATCAGCAGAACCTTGCCTTTTAAGAATTCATAAGTTAGTTTCTCTACTACAATCCTTAATGAACACTGATTTATAACCACATTTAGTTACACAATCTAGTTATGAAGCAGATCCTTGGTCTTCAGCACAGCTTTTCCAGCCTCCTCTGCTCATTTTCAATACTAATGACAAGCAATTAGCCTGTGGCACACACTGGCCCACTGGCAAGAGGCTCAAAAAGCTAACAGGACAATTATGACTACATAAGAGTAATCATACACTGATGGGAACAAGACATTCTTTTAGCAATTGTTCTATTCCCATGTAATAAGCAATTGTTTAACACAGTCAATTGGTTTGATAGTCTCCAGCACTAGTAACGGGTAAATTAGTGCATGCGTGAGGTGGACTGAACGTGTGATGAGAATGGGAGAAGAACAACTAACAAAGAAAGCATGGGAGAAAGAGGACATCAAGAAAGGCATGAACGACTGAGGATACGATGTAAGGAATGTGAAGAGAAGTTCGAAGACAAAGGGACCTGGAACTCCAAGACCTAAGAACCTGTGCCACGGACTGGAAGGAATGGCAAAGAATTGTGAGCACCTCTGACCCTGTCCAAATGGGAAAAAGTCAAGAGGTAAAGTGGAGTCTGAAGTCCAAGTTAAAAAATTTAACACCTTCTGTTGTGGTAAATGTTACACCTCTCAAAATCAAAATCTGCCAATCATGCCTTCTAATTTAATCACAATGACTTAAAAAGGACCACAATGAAAACAAGAAAAATAAGCAGTAACTAAGTTAACAAGGTGCAGTTTCCTACAGGGCCAAATTCAAAGAAGATGCATAATGTGGTGTAAATTAGCTCTCTTCCTTGCACTCTGTTATTATTTTGACTGCTCCTAAAGGTACCAGTCAAGTGTCCCATTGTACTAAACATTCAACACCCACAGAACAGAAGACTGACCTTGCCCAGAAGACTCCCTTAGAAGTTTTGATTTCAACCCTGCTGTCGTATAAAATAGTTTAAGGTTTAGATCCTGTAAGTTGCTCTGCCCACGTGATGCTTCCTGTTGAAATCTCTGGATCTGTGTCAGTACAGAGGTTCATTATGGTAGATCCATTTGCATTAGCTAGTCATAGGCTGATGTAATTTATGCACCAAGAAGCTGTGCAGAAGAGCGTCCCTTTAACATATTTTGTGGCAACAACTTTGCCTGTGATCAGCAGTGTTTTTAAATGGAAAGTTAGGTGAGAGGTGCCCTTCAACTAAAGTTACATTAGAAATGACCTTGAGTTAAAAACTTATTGTAGAAGCCCATTAGGAAGAAATCTTAGCTTAAATTAATTTAACCTGAAAGCTCAGCAGAGCGACATACTCAGGCCCATAGCCAGACAAGTTAAGTCAGGGAGGCTTTTGGGCTGTGTAGGATGTAAAATTAATTAAATCAGAAAGAGGAGCTCCAGAGACCCCCTACCCTGGAAAACTTTGAAATGCCAGATACTAGTGGAAGAACAGACACAAAATGTAGCATATTATATTGACTAGCTTTTAGCAATGAAAATTTCATTGGTTATTGGGATTGTGACAAATAAGATTCCTATTCTTTTCTTTCTTTTTAACCCCTTTTGCTCCCTGTCATCTGTCCTTTTTCTTGTCCCTTTCCTATCCTCCTCTTTGCCTCCCTCCATCCTGCCACTTCCATCCCCTTTTCCTCTTCTCCCTTCTCCTCTATTGTACTTTCCCCTTTCTGCTCTTTCACTAACTTTTTTCACTAGTTGCCTTCTCCTGGTTCTCCTCATCTCTCTTGCACTAGGATTTATGTCTGCATGGCTTAAGCGTACACTATCCATTAGAGTGCTGTGGTACATATAAACGTTGTGAGATAGCAAACACACCTGCAAACCTAACCTAGATTTGTACAGATTAATTACCTTTGAGTAGTGCACCTTCTAGTATCTAGATTTCTACCCTTTGGAACATGGTATGCCCCATATAACTACCATGCTGAAATGTGTACCAGGTTTGGCAATTCAAAAGAACACACTTTAGTTTACACCACAGGAAGATCTAACTGTAAGCTCCTTGAGGCATGGACTATCTGTTTTGTGTTTGTACAGCTCCACAACTGTGGCTCCAAGGTACTACAGTAAAATAAATCAACAAACAAAACAATAATTTATAATTTAACTCTTTCATGGTTTGAAACCAGGCTGGTTTAGAAGTTACCATCCCACCAGTTGAGACCATTGGTATTATTTATTTATTTATTTATTTATTTATTTATTTATTATTATTATTTGTATTACCAGGGTGCCTAACAGCTCTAGTCATGGGGAAGGACCCCATTGTGTTGGGTTCTGTACAAAAAAGACGTTCCCTGACCCAAAGACCTCTGGAAGGCTCCTAGTACCCATCCTAGATCTGAACTTGGGGTAGGAAGCTGGCGGCAGAATGTTTTCAATGGTGGCCTCTCAACACAGAGATGTTTCCATCACTGATTTGGCAAA
The DNA here is from genome assembly GCF_028017835.1 of Emys orbicularis. Classification (NCBI taxonomy): domain Eukaryota; kingdom Metazoa; phylum Chordata; order Testudines; family Emydidae; genus Emys; species Emys orbicularis. The sequence continues at coordinate 128,396,307 of NC_088684.1, forward strand.
GATTACATTTCTTAACCTTCAAGATATGCTGCAAAGTTGGCTTATTTACTCAAACTTTCCCTGAGTTTGTTTTTACCCCATTTATAGCACTGTTTGGAGGTTGAAGATCTGTTTTTAAGTTAATTTATTTCAGTCATTTTATTATGGATTTCAGTGTAGTGCATGTGATTATTATTTTACAAATAATCAATAACTATCAACAATGGGAAAAATCTTTATAATATGCTGCAGACCAAAAGTCTCTCACCACTTAATAGATGGGTAAAATATATACCACCATTTTGGTGCTGTTCTTGTGAGCTTACAACTTTGGACATGTACTTAATTTTTCAGATGGGACAATTACTTAATATTATACCTCGTAGCAGGAAAGGTTCATAAAAAGCAGAATAAGGAAGCTGCTGTCTAAAACCTAACTGCTTTTACCAAGTAAGGCTCCACACTTTGAGATCATAAAATAGAGAATGTTGGTTCTCAAAAAATTACAAATCATTTATCAAGGATATGATGCATGAAGGGTATGGCTTGTAGTGCAATAAAATTTAAGCATTGGAATGACACAAGATAAGTCAATGTGATTAAGCCAAGATGTTAAGAGCATAAGAATGAAAAAGATCATTAGTGGCATAAAGAATTTAGCAAATAGGATGATTGGACAGATTTTCTGAAGAAGCTGAAGCCAGCAAAATAGAATAATTAGAGACACTATTACAAATGAGTGTTAAAACAGTAAGCATCTTAACAATGATTACTTCAAGTATACATTGAATATAGATTGCGAAACTAAAGATTGCTTCTCTTTTGAAACTGAAGAACTCTTGAAATAGATTTCTGATACTCAGATCATTTGGAGTGCATGTCTAACTCAAATATTTATGGGTTTATAATTTACGCAAAGAACTGACTTTTCTATAAGATGATCTTCCAACAGTACAAGTTGTTTAATTTCCAGAGGCTATGGTACTCCAAGGTGATGCAGCTAAACAACTGTAGAAAAGCCAAAGTTCAGCATGCTATGTGAGCCACCTGGTATCCAGAAACATAAGACACAAGGATTTCAATGTTAGCATAAATCTGAGAAACACATTATCAGCAGAATGGTCAGAATCCCCAAAGGACTCAATTGGCAAGGTGCTCAGAAGCTCAGCTAAACCCTGTTGTACACATTGCAGGTGTTAACAGTGATACAAAGCATTACAGGCACCTGGAGTGGCTATTGGTGTAGCAGAGCTCCCACTGTCCTTCAACAGGAATGCTGCTATACCAACAATCATTCCCTCTGTACCACCAAAGGGGTTTCCTAGCTCTGGGTATTATGGGTCATCTTTGCCAATAACATCTTCAGTGAGATGTGACCAGTCAAAATGTTTCCATGCTCCTACTGCCCTATTGAAGGTGAGTACATCCTCTGCCCAGCTCATTCATGATTTGGGTGAAAGGGTTCAAGCTGAAGAGTTTGCTGCAAGAGAATCTGCTACCCGTTGTGCCTTAAAGCCAAAGGCCAGGCATGGGGGAAGGTCGATGCAGTCTCAAGGACACAAAAAGTAGGGAGTCTTTGAGCTTGTAGGAGGAGGAGTGTAGCTGTTGATGTCAGAAGGAGGGCTGCAAATAGGTTCTGGAACCTCAACACAACACAAGCTCTAACCCAGGCTAAATCTGAGTGAGTGCGGTTCAATGCAAATGTCTCACTCAACTCTGCTGTGGTAACATCGGTGAATGACCTGTGCTTGGAATGACCATTTGCACAGCTGCCAGGGAGCTACCTTATACTTTCTGCTCAACATCTTTGTCGTATGCCAGCTACAAATAGCTTCACATTGAGGCCATTATGTGACACACCCTTGGCTCTTGTGTGTAGAACCTCCAGCAATCTGGCTTATTGCGGAAGAGGTATTAGGCCTATTACCCAGTGAGAACTGAATGCTCCTTATATAAAATGAGCAGGGAGTTCAAGGTTCTTGTAATCCAGCACCAGTATTAGCCAAGACTCTGCAGACAAATACTTAAACATCACCCTCAGTTTTTCTTTTTTAGCCTCCTTCCTGCTAAGAAATAAGAATGGCTATTTCCTTTCTTATTTAGGAGTTAAGCCTTTGTCTATGATAACAGATTCCCCACGAGCAAACACACACTACTAACCTAGTGATAAAGGGCTCATGCTAAATACAATTCCTGAGAAGTCTGGTGCCCTGATTGTGGCCTCTTTAGTGCATGTTATTTTTTCCTTTATATTTTGAATGGGACAAACTGTGTGAATAAGACTGCCAGGAGCAAAGGTTGCAGAATCAATCCTAAAGGGAATTTTAATTGCATGAATACCCACAATAATTAGTAAGAGAAAGGCATAGTCTCCTCTTCTGCTTCTCTTTCAAGTTTCGGAGGATTATTCAAGTCATTCTCTGAGATCATTCTTCAATAGATAAGTTTAGAGTGGAGATGTACCAAAATCTTAGACAGCCTGGGGATGTCCATCTCAAACTGGAACTTGGATAGGAGAAAACTATTTGCTTCCTTCTACTAGCAGCATAATTTCCCCCCTCTCTCTTTAATACTATAATAGTATTAATATCCACAAAGATATAGTCAGTGAAGTCCTAGCCCAGTTATAAAGAAGAATAATGGGAAAACTAACTGGGAGTGTTATGCTGCTTCATGTGATGTAAACTGACACGAAGCATGTGAGAAATATTATAGTGTTGAACATAAAGAGCATAAGGGTGGGGGGAAGAGAGAGATCATGGCCCAGATTCACCCCTACATTCAGGTCTACAGGCTGCTCTGACTTCACTAGGGGATTAGCCGGGCGTGAAGCCAGATTATGATTGGAGGAGCACAAAGGGTCTTTAAAGCAATCCATGCACCCTTCACTCCTATGTGCTCTTTGGCTTCAGTTCAAGATCCAGGCTCATCTGTCTCCTAGCCATAGTCATTTATATTCTAGGCAGAAATAAATCAAAACAGTTGTTTATTATACTAATTATTAAGAGGTGGAAAGTCATGCTAGTTGACTACAGGCAGGGATAAAAAATAGAATATAGGAGTGTTCCCATTAAAGGTGATTTGGTTTTGGGGGTATTGCTATTCTGGCCTTGAGCGTCTTCTCACATGTGTGGCTGTCACTATTCTGAGTATCATCATTTGAAATATATTGATAGACAAATTGAGCCTGATTTGTATTTATGCTAAGATCATTTTAAGGCCCTTTTACTCTACCGGAACAGTGTAAAGTGGGTGGAAATATAACTTACTCTGACTTTAAGGCCCTTTACATTAAGCAACTTTATTGTAGGTGATATCAAGCCCATTGCACCTCTTGATTTATATTAGTAACAGGATGCTGACAAAGTTACAAGTTTCAGCTTCCTGGCAATACTGTAGTTGGTACATATGACTCCTAAAGCAAAAGTAAAGCAGGGCCAGAAAAATCCTTTGAGGAGAAAGTCTGAGGGAGCTAAAAATATTTTGTAAGTGAAAGCAGGATGGAACTAAAAACAAGAGACAGAAACATCCCTAGTGATCAAGGGCTTTTAAAGACCTATGGTATCTCAGCATGACCTATTGTTCATATTATACATGTGAGATCTATTGATTCTGAGTGTAAATATTCATTCATATATGGATAGATTGCATCCATTGGATGCAAACAAGGTGATCATATGTATTTATGTGGAGTACACTGTTTATATTTATATGGATTTTTAGTTTGGGCTGCAGTCCAGCAATCCCAGATGTGGCATAGCCATATAGCTGAAGTATATGTGTTGATTCTGCCCCTGAGATCTGTGTATGAAGTACAGATCCACATTCACATCTCAATATGTCCTTATCGAAGTAGGGCTCAGATAACTTCATGGCACCATCCCCTACACCCTGGACCTGGTTGAAGGCTGTCAGTGTGGGTAAGTAGTTTAAATTGGGGTGGGTGAGGCTGGCTGAGAAGGATGTTCATTGGACTGCCTACAGCCAGAACTTGCCTCGGGTACCTAATGCACACCCAACCTGCAATAACTTTCCTGTGGATCCTCCCCACCAATCTCTGGGGAAAAGCAGGACTGGGAAAGTCCCTGCCTGCAGTTTAGCATTGAAGCCATACTACCAGGGTAATGGGGAGGCTGCTGGGTGTCAACACCACTGCAGAACCTCAAGTGGTAGCCTCCCATAGATCCCCTGTAATGTGCCAGATTCCAGGGCACTAAACTCCGCCCCCTTCTTTAAGAATCTTCACTGGGAAATTACTGTAGAGTTTCTCTCTTACGTCCCTATCGAGCTTTACGCATGGAAAGAGGATGCTCTGAATGATTTCGTATACATTTCTCCTTCTGTTATGTAAATGAGAATTTTTTAAAGCTCATTACAAAATTCATCTGGGACTCTGAATCTGAGGTACATCAAGTTTTAGTGTTGAGATTCCCCCCCCCCCCCCGAACCAAATTATAAACTACAAAAAACAAGTCTTATAATGAAAATGTTAAGTGACCTTCTACTAAAGCAGCATCATTGGATTCTGTTATACTTTAATTGTCATTGTGAATTAGAAATGGGTTTAATTTGGTTTTCCTAATTACACTGTATTCTGACCATTTTATAGCTCACTATGTACAGAATAGCCAAATTCAAGATACATTTTAAAATGGTACCATTCTAGTAGAATCATCTTATCATAGAATCATAGAATCATAGAATATCAGGGTTGGAAGGGACCTCAGGAGGTCATCTAGTCCAACCCCCTGCTCAAAGCAGGACCAATTCCCAACTAAATCATACCAGCCAGGGCTTTGTCAAGCCGGGCCTTAAAAACCTCCAAGGAAGGAGACTCCACCACCTCCCTAGGTAACGCATTCCAGTGCTTCACCACCCTCCTAGTGAAATAGTGTTTCCTAATATCCAACCTAGACCTCCCCCACTGCAACTTGAGACCATTGCTCCTTGTTCTGTCATCTGCCACCATGGAGAACAGCCGAGTTCCATCCTCTTTGGAACCCCCCTTCAGGTAGTTGAAGGCTGCTATCAAATCCCCCCTCATTCTTCTCTTCTGGAGACTAAACAATCCCAGTTCCCTCAGCCTCTCCTCATAAGTCATGCGCTCCAGACCCCTAATCATTTTTGTTGCCCTCCGCTGGACTCTTTCCAATTTTTCCACATCCTTCTTGTAGTGTGGGGCCCAAAACTGGACACAGTACTCCAGATGAGGCCTCACCAATGTCGAATAAAGGGGAACGATCACGTCCCTCGATCTGCTGGCAATGCCCCTACTTATACAGCTCAAAATGCCGTTAGCCTTCTTGGCAACAAGAGCACACTGTTGACTCATATCCAGCTTCTCGTCCACTGTGACCCCTAGGTCCTTTTCTGCAGAACTGCTACCTAGCCATTCGGTCCCTAGTCTGTAGCTGTGCATGGGATTCTTCCGTCCTAAGTGCAGGACTCTGCACTTGTCCTTGTTGAACCTCATCAGGTTTCTTTTGGCCCAATCCTCTAATTTGTCTAGGTCCCTCTGTATCCGATCCCTACCCTCTAGTGTATCTACCACGCCTCCCAGTTTAGTGTCATCGGCAAACTTGCTGAGAGTGCAGTCCACACCATCCTCCAGATCATTAATAAAGATATTAAACAAAACCGGCCCCAGAACCGACCCTTGGGGCACTCCGCTTGAAACTGGCTGCCAACTAGACATGGAGCCATTGATCACTACCCATTGAGCCCGACGATCTAGCCAGCTTTCTATCCACCTTACAGTCCATTCATCCAGCCCATACTTCTTTAACTTGGCAGCAAGAATACTGTGGGAGACCGTATCAAAAGCTTTGCTAAAGTCAAGGAATAACACATCCACTGCTTTCCCCTCATCCACAGAGCCAGTTATCTCATCATAGAAGGCAATTAAGTTAGTCAGGCACGACTTCCCCTTGGTGAATCCATGCTGACTGTTCCTGATCACTTTCCTCTCCTCTAAGTGTTTCATAATTGATTCCTTGAGGACCTGCTCCACGATTTTTCCAGGGACTGAGGTGAGGCTGACTGGCCTGTAGTTCCCCGGATCCTCCTTCTTCCCTTTTTTAAAGATGGGCACTACATTAGCCTTTTTCCAGTCATCCGGGACCTCCCCCGATCGCCATGAGTTTTCAAAAATAATGGCTAATGGCTCTGCAATCTCATCCGCCAACTCCTTTAGCACCCTCGGATGCAGCGCATCCGGCCCCATGGACTTGTGCACGTCCAGTTTTTCTAAATAGTCCCGAACCACTTCTTTCTCCTCAGAGGGCTGGTCATCTTCTCCCCATATTGTGCTGCCCAGTGCAGCAGTCTGGGAGCTGACCTTGTTTGTGAAGACAAAGGCAAAAAAATCATTGAGTACATTAGCTTTTTCCACATCCTCGGTCACTAGGTTGCCTCCCTCATTCAGTAAGGGGCCCACACTTTCCTTGACTTTCTTCTTGTTGCTAACGTACCTGAAGAAACCCTTCTTGTTACTCTTAACATCTTTTGCTAGCTGTAACTCCAAGTGTGATTTGGCCTTCCTGATTTCACTCCTGCATGCCTGAGCAATATTTTTATACTCCTCCCTGGTCATTTGTCCAATCTTCCACTTCTTGTAAGCTTCTTTTTTGCGTTTAAGATCAGCAAGGATTTCACTGTTTAGCCAAGCTGGTCGCCTGCCATATTTACTATTCTTTCTACACGTCGGGATGGTTTGTTCCTGCAACCGCAATAAGGATTCTTTAAAATACAGCCAGCTCTCCTGGACCCCTTTGCCCTTCATGTTATTCTCCCAGGGGATCCTGCCCATCTGTTCCCTGAGGGAGTCAAAGTCTGCTTTTCTGAAGTCCAGGGTCCGTATTCTGCTGCTCTCCTTTCTTCCTTGTGTCAGGATCCTGAACTCGACCATCTCATGGTCACTGCCTCCCAGGTTCCCATCCACTTTTGCTTCCCCTACTAATTCTTCCCTGTTTGTGAGCAGCAGGTCAAGAAAAGCTCTGCCCCTAGTTGGTTCCTCCAGCACTTGCACCAGGAAATTGTCCCCTACACTTTCCAAAAACTTCCTGGATTGTCTGTGCACCGCTGTATTGCTCTCCCAGCAGATATCAAGGTGATTAAAGTCTCCCATGAGAACCAGGGCCTGCGATCTAGCAACTTCTGCTAGTTGCCAGAAGAAAGCCTCGTCCACCTCATCCCCCTGGTCTGGTGGTCTATAGCAGACTCCGACCACGACATCACCCTTGTTGCTCACACTGCTCAACTTTATCCAGAGACACTCAGGTTTTTCTGCAGTTTCATACCGGAGCTCTGAGCAGTCATACTCCTCTCTTACATACAACGCAACTCCCCCACCTTTTCTGTCCTGCCTGTCCTTCCTGAACAGTTTATATCCATCCATGATAGTACTCCAGTCATGTGAGTTATCCCACCAAGTCTCTGTTATTCCAATTGCATCATAGTTCCCTGACTGTGCCAGGACTTCCAGTTCTCCCTGCTTGTTTCCCAGGCTTCTTGCATTTGTGTATAGGCACTTAAGATAACTCATTGATCGTCCCTCTTTCTCAGTATGAGACAGGAGTCCTCCCCTCTTGCGCTCTGCTGCTTGTGCTTCCTCCCAGGATCCCATTTCCCCACTTACCTCAGGGCTTTGGTCTCCTTCCCCCGGTGAACCTCGTTTAAAGCCCTCCTCACTAGGTTAGCCAGCCTGCTGGCGAAGATGCTCTTCCCTCTCTTCGTTAGGTGGAGCCCGTCCCTGCCCAGCACTCCTCCTTCTTGGAACACCATCCCATGGTTGAAGAATCCAAAGCCTTCTCTCCGACACCACCTGCGTAGCCATTCATTGACTTCCACGATTCGACGGTCTCTACCCAGGCCTTTTCCTTGCACAGGGAGGATGGACGAGAACACCACTTGCGCCTCAAACTCCTTTATCCTTCTTCCCAGAGCCACGTAGTCTGCAGTGATCCGCTCAAGGTCATTCTTGGCAGTATCGCTTAACATGTTTCTTGATTCTTTCTGTCATTGTGCGAGGAGCTGTCAAGATTTGCACCTTGCTAGATAAAACCTTTAACGCTCCTTAAAAGAGGTCAGAATTTTTGAGTCAAGAGGGAGGGATCTACATTCCACTGCTAAAGGAGATATGAGTGAAATAAATTTAGAGAGAGTGAAATGGGTCACATAGTATTTTTTCCATCCGTGCAAGCACTAGAAGAGGAGATTAGTAAAATACTTTACAAGTGAGATTTTGCCAACACATGAGATGCAGTGACAGCAATTATATTAAATTAAACAATTAAAGCTTTAGAATTCCATCTGTCCTATGGGGAATTTTCATTAGATTTTTTTTTTTTTAATTCATTGAATTCTTTCAATAGAGACACTTTCTTTTTTCAGGATACACACAACCTTAAATCTTCAGATTTGTATCTTGTTTGGAATTAAATGGACGTCACTTAGATTTGGTGCCTCTAATTAAAAATAGCTTTTAAAAAAAATAATTGCAAAATAAACTGCAACAATATAAAATTATAATTGTCAGATTTTCAATTGTCACCAATCCTACAATGTATGCGTGGTGCTCCACTGCACTCTGTGGGACTTGGCATGGGTCCGGAGGTCCATCTGCATCATTCCAATTGCACAATCAGGCCTTACATTTTGAACCCATTTTAGATGATTCACAATAGCATTATCCTACCAGAAGATTTATAACTGGCATTTTAATTCATCAATGTTTCTACTTCCATATGAAAAAAAAAATCTATACACTCTATGGAGACTCTTTCCAGGATGCTAAGTAATAATTTTGATTTAGTCTTCATATACTTATACTTCATATACTCCATATACTTATGGATCAATTAACTTTTTCTCTTAGTTCTGTGCCTCATTCCTTTGATAGATTATTGAAAGAGTATATATGGATTTTGAACCATCCTTGGTTCTTTATAAAAGAAAGAAACGTAGGTGATACTGCTTGCCATATCTGCCAGTTTGATTATACAACTTGCTCCCTGACACTGAAATGAAGGTCAGTTTTTGTAGGCTGAGATTTCCCAAAACATCTTTTAGGCTTCCTGTGAGCTATTTATTAGGAAAGCTATTATTTCACTAGCTACTAGGGGGGGAAACCCAACATGAATAATTTCAAGAATGATTTAGGAATGAATTGGAGCCCTGGAGCAGAACAGGGGATCTAGACAAACGAATTCAGGATACCACTAGCATTGTATCCTCCAGTTTGGTGCCTTAACTCTTCAGGACTGCTCTTAACTCAGACAAGATGGGTGAGGTAATATCTTTTGTTGGACCAATTTCTATTGGTGAGAGGGAAGTTTTCAGGCTTACATAGAGCTCTTCTTCAGGTCCAAAAAAGAGAGATTACCTCAGCCACCTGGTCTCTCTAATATCCTGGGACCAACACAGCTATAACACTGCCCTTAAATCTGGCATTCAGTGTTCAGATAGGTGTGCAGATACTGCATCAGTGTAGAGCAGAGTGAGCTGGCTACCGATGAGACCAGCAAAGTCTAATGTCCCTTTGAGGATACTTCTGCTTTCTCACAGATGACTGGACTGATCTTGCAAGGTACAGAGCACTCTCAATTTCCACAAGGAGTACTCAGATGCAGGATCAAGTGCTGGGTAGTGGAAGGTTAATGGTGTGGTACTGGGGACTATGCCTTTAAGACTGAGCTTCCCAGTGTGTCTAGCAGGGTCACTATGAAACTCTTGTTATGCACAGTCAGTTAGAACTAGGTACACAGTAAAACAGAGCTCTTCCACACACCTTAAGCACTGAGTCATCACTGTAACAAGGGCCTTAAAAATCCTGTAAGTGAAGCTTTTTGCTCAAGACATAATTCCCTTTCTTATAAATACACATACTGTATTCATGCAAGTAAAACAATCTTCTGGATTAGGTAACCTTACTGGAAATACAGTTCTCTGGATATTAAAACTGCAGTGTGCTATCAGGCTTCTGGGACTTTTGATTATAGATTTGAAAAGCTTTCAGCTGGAGATGAGTTAATCAGTTCTCAGAAACGAATTAGGTTTGATCGATTGATTCCGAAACATATGGCACAATGTCACATATTACAAGAAATACCCAATCCTTAAAAACCTTGCAAGCTAAAAAAACATGAAGACGGGGATGGGAAAGACAAAACAAGACAAGGAATGGAAAATATAAGGAGCACAAAAACTGAAAATAAAACTTGAGGGATTGCCAACAGATGGGAATTCATTACAACAGATTGGCATCCGTGTCATAGAATCAGATAAGATTAGGATTGGAGGAGACCCCAGGAGGTCATCTAGTCCAACCCCCTGCTCAAAGCAGGACCAACCCCAACTAAATCATCCCAGACAGGGCTTTGTGAAGCCGGGTCTTAAAAACCTCTAAGGATGGAGATTCCACCACCTCCCTAGGTAACCCATTCCAGTGCTTCACCTCCCTCCTAGTGAAATAGTTTTTCCTAATATCCAACCTAGACCTCTCGCACTGCAACTTGAGACCATTGCTCCTTGTTCGGTCATCTGCCACCACTGAGAACAACTGAGCTCCATCCTCTTTGGAATCCCCTTTCAAGTAGTTGAAGGCTGCTATCAAATCCCCCCTCACTCTTCTCTTCTGCAGACTAAATAAGTCCAGTTCCCTCATCCTCTCCTCATAAGTCACTTACCCCAGCCCCCTAATCATATTTGTTGCCCTCCGCTGGACTCTCTGCAATTTGTCTACATCCTTTCTGTAGTGGGGGGCCCAAAACTGGACGCAATACTCCAGATGTGGCCTCCCCAGAGCCTAATAGAGGGGAATAATCACTTCCCTCGATCTGCTGGCAATGCAGACTGAGGTGAGGCTGACTGGTCTGTAGTTCCCCAGATTCTCCTTCTTCCCTTTTTAAAATATGGGCACTATATTTGCCTTTTTCCAATCATCTGGGACCTTGCCCTATTGCCAAGAGTTTTCAAAGATAATGGCCAATGGCTCTGCAATCACATCAGCCAACTCCCTCAGCACTGTCAGATGCATTGCATCCAGCCCCATAGACTTGTGCATGTCCAGCTTTTCTAAATAGTCCTTAACCTGTTCTTTCACCACTGTCGCTTCTTACCTCTGCCAAATCAATGGGCCATTTGCTCACCCTTTTCCTCACTTCATACAAATGCACTTAGGCCATCAAGACTTGCTTTGCCTTTCAATTCATTTGGTTTTGCAGAAATCTCTATGATTTTGCTGACTTAACTGCTGTTATTTTAGCCCATCATTGCTACAGGGCTCTCTTGTACCATTTGGGAAGAGTCCTTGTTGAGGACTCTGCACAACCACGAGGGTCAGAGAGGTGATGCTTTCAGAATCTCCCATTGATGACAGCCATCATGTCACTCTTAAGAGGGTGGGATATGCGCTCTCTGCTGCAGCGGCCGTGACTCTGCCTCCTCTTTTTTTGTGGCCAGTATATATGGAGATATACCTATCTCATAGAGCTGGAAGGGACCCCGAAAGGTAATCGAGTCTAGCCCCCTGCCTTCACTAGCAGGACCAAGTACTGATTTTGCCCCAGAGCCCTACATGGCCTCAAGGACTGAACTCACAACCCTGGGTTTAGCAAGCCAATGCTCAAACCACTGAGCTATCCCTCCCCCGCAGCAATATTAACAGTACTTGTGGTATGTATGCCTTGTACTGAGCTGGTCCCAAATGACTGTGATTGGATTGAGCCTCTAATATTTGCATGCCAGGCACGGGAAGAAGTTCCTTGCATCTCACTCCTTCTGCACCTGCACAAGATCCAGGAACAATCAGTTACAAAGCTAAGAGGGCTTACACTCATACATGTATTTAATATTACTGCATATACTATTCAGTTTTGTGCCTTTATGCATATTAGCATCACTGCTACTTTGCTGGTTGCTATGGGAAACAAGACTCTGAGTATCTGTTTTCCTTGGACCAGACTCTCAAGTTCACTTTGAGTCATGTAAGTGATCTGCAAAAGAGACTTCCCATTGTACAGAAGAGTCTCTGAGGGTGTAGGCAGTGTACTCACCATGTAGGCCAGATGTTTCCCAAAACAAGGAGTTAGAAGCAAGTATGTATAGGTGAGTTTGGCTGTGTGTCAAAACCAGGGCAGGAGCTGGAGAGTGCATGGTGGAGCTGAACTCAACTACGCTCATCCTCCACTGGTTCTTCCTGGACAATATTTGGAGCTCAGAATTTAGCTATTAAAATATGAGTGAAAAATCATATATAGCACAGTACTTGATCTTAAGTCTTAAAAATTGTTATTTCTAAACCAAATATATTCAAATGTATCACTTGTCCTTATTTAGTGATAAAATCATGGCTAGTTTGACAAACAAGCCTTTGAGAGCAAGATCTAAGCAGCCACAGCAGAAAAAATGTCTTCCCTTGAGAAAACAAAACACTGCTGTATCATTCACTGAACCCAAAAACCAGGTAAAAGAAATTTTACCAAATTTTCTGTAAAAATGATTTTCTAAAAAAATCAAGAAATTTCAATACAAAGCATGTTTCTGCTCTAGAAAGTCATATTTACTGGAAAAGATGATGACAAAGAAAAGTAAGAAAGGGGGCCTCATGGTTAAGCTACTGGACTGGGACTCAGAAGATCAGGGTTCAATATGTGACTCTACCACTGACTCCCTGGCTGACCTCAGACAAGTGATTTAATCTGCACCTCAGTTCCCCAATTCTGAAAGGGAGATAATAACATTTCTACTTAGGGTCCTGGGGATAAATTAATATGAGTTTCTAGATACTACAGCAATGGTCACTATATGAAAACCTAGCTATGCTTACTTCTTGAACTATAATGTTGCAAATGGGAAGCTATAAAATAGCCCATTAGGTTGCCCTTACTGTCAGCTATTTGTTAGTCAATCATCCATTTTATATATATTCTCATGTACCACAAATTCCCCTTTTTTTCTGGTTCTATAGGATCTCATGTTGATCTCACACTTAAGAAAGGGAAAGATCCTGAGTTGTTCCTATCAGATCAAACTTGTCATTATAAAGAACAATTTGAATACCTGTCTTCGATTATACCCACAATTTTCCCCCACAAGTTTTTGCACATGCAAAATTTTGGATTTATTGCTAGACATGTAATGACAATTTGCACATGCAAATGCATCTTATGTGCCCAAGAACTAAGATAGGAATAAAACTGCACTGAATAAATCTGCACTTGCCATTTCAGAGTTTGGTTTGAGTTAGTTTTCAAAATACAGTCCTAAATGGGGCTATAAAGGTCCTAAAAGATTGCAGTGCACATTAAACTAGTAGTATTAGTGGACATAACGTATGACATATTTGTTACCTGCACTGTCTCATTGATACATCATGGCAGTAGTGAGTTGGAGTTTCATGGTGTCTTTTATGTTGGTTTTTACTTTGTTAAATGGGTGCAATTGTTCTTTTCAATTCAAGGGTCACCTCTGTCGCAACAAATAGCATTATGTTTACTATGTTAAATTGCAGTTTACTCCATTTTGCACTCTTTGTGGAGACACTGGCAGTTTCCATTAGATAAACACGATAAAACATTAGGAAAGACAGCTGGGAGGGGGAATAGCATAAATTTCTGTACATTCATTAGAAGGGTCAATATATTTACCTGACCCAGTTAGCTCTGTTCTTTTGTTATCCAGATGACTGAATCCTTTAGATATGGTTTATAATGTATTGTCTAAAGTTAAAGGCCTTTTTTATTGCTTTTCAGAGAGTTAGTGACTGTTCTAATTTCTTATTTAAAAGGCATCTCAAAAAAGTTTATTTGGGAAGAACATGACTCCAAAAATGTTTTCCAACTATAAATATTATGGAAGGAGGATTTATCTTGTCCCAGTTTCTATTCTTCCCCAGAATATTTACAAGTATAAAAACAATCCCTGTATTTCTGTATTTTATAAATTAATTGAATGGAATGTTAGATTATAATAAGGAAAGGAAGATAAATTCCTTTTCTAGTCACAGTCATAAACCAATGGTAAAGAATCACAGAAGGTCTGCTTTCTTCTAACACTGAAGAAGGAATTTTACTATAGTAAGGTAAAATATTATCTTACTCGGTCACTGATTCAAACCAAGCACTAGGTTGGTAGTATCCAAAATTTATTCCTGACTGTTGGCAGTTCAATGACTTTTGTGAAAGGACACAGTGCCATTTCCTAGTGTGCAGGTATACACATTTTAAAAATCCACTATCATCAACATTAATAGATTTTCTTAGCAGAGAAGCCAAGGTTCAGATCAGTGGGATGCAGAGTTATACCAACAACAACATCAGTAGACATAACAAGGCAATCAGGTTTATTATTATCTTGAACAAGATCCACTGGAAGTGAATATGAAATGAGTCTTTGCATACTCTGGTCTGACTCCTTTGAGTCAGCTGTTGAAAGCTGTTTTTTTCCAGGCCAAATTCTGCTTCTACTGTTATGAGAATTTAAAGTGATGCTAATAAACTTTTGAGACAATATACTTATACTGCTGGAATTTAAAATAACCAAATATAATTTCCCTTGGCATTTTTTTTTTTTTGGTGCAACACATCTACCTATGAATCCATAATAAAAATCTGCTAAAATGTCAAAGGAAAAGTTCTCAAAGACTGAACATTGTTATCTTCAGACATTAGATGAATATTTTCTCCATGGCTCAGTGACATGCAAGATCATAATAGATCTTTCTTAAATACACTGATTTATGCAGTACAGCATATCACACCTACTGCCCTCAGAGGAACTGTATATCATTGAGTTCATTGCACAAGAACACTGGCCTGCTTATCAGATATCCTTATAAAATTGCTGGTGCGAAATAGTTATACAGAGAAATTAACTAGATTGTTTATGCTGGGGAAAAAGCCAAAGTGATCGCTTGGTTACCTAGAAAAAAAAAATCTTTGGCTCAATACTGACAGATTTCAATAAAAGTTCAGGGCATTTCCAAAGGGGCAATCTCAGCTATACAGGGTCAGGTTTAAGAACATGATTCAGCATGTTCTTAACTTTGAAATATGGTGGTATTACTCATGTTTAAGTTTAATCACAGACTTAAATGCTTTGCTGGCTCAGTGCCTAAACAATTACACTTTTTAAAGCATGGGATTAAAAAAAATCAATAACTTTTTTGGGGATGGGGGGAGGAAAGGGTTGAACACTTTTGTAACCAAAAAACTAGACACGCTAATAAAAAAAAAGAATAAAATTCCTCTGAGATGAGTCTGACCTTGTATGTCAAGTTTCAACTAAAAGTTTTACGACCAAATTATAAACCAAATCCAAGATTTATAATGGAAATGTTGAGTTACTCCACACTAAAGCAGCAGCAGATGATTCTGCTATAAAATTGTCTTAGTGATTTAGAAATAGGGCTTAATTTGGTTTTCTCGACATCTACAGTACATCAGAGTGAAGGATCCAGTTTTTTGTTTTCTACCACTTTAGTGGAATGTTTAGAATGAGATTGTCACAACCTGTAGCTTTCCCACACTGGGAGCAGACTAGGAAAGGAAGTCTGAGAATCACAATTCTTCCCCTAGCACAGTGTGTATAGGGGGGAATTTGCTACTGGCCCATACTACTATCAACTTTATTCCACTTCTATTCTAGGTCAGCTAAGATGGCTGGTTTGTTGGGGCTGGGAGGAGCCAAGACTGCATCTATTCCCCAACACAGCTTGCACAAGGGGGGAGATAAGTAGAGTCTCTACAAATCCTGCCGTTCCACCATGCACTGAATATAAATATAGGGAAGCTGCACAGTGGACTAAGAGGGTTCCTTAGACTCCCTTATACCCCTGTGCACCCACCTAACAATCTTACCCTTCATTCATATTTTTCTTGACTCTTTGTATACCTGTAAATACTATTTCTTGGTATAAAATACAAAACTGGATGATTCAGACTTATGAGTTGTTCTGGTGGTTATATAGACTTTGCCAGCATTTTGGAAAGTGTCCCGTTAATAAAAAATGACAGCTGCATATTATTGACTAGATGAAGGTTTTTGTACCTTTATTTTTCATTTTATTTCACCAATATCTATGCAGATGAAATGTAAAATATTCAGTGGGAGGCAGACTTTTTCTGCCTCCTTTCCAGTTGCTGATCAAGAAGTTAGAGTGAATTATTGCTGGCAGCTTATTCAGAATTTTGAATAATTTAAATATCCCTCTATTCCAATCCCTAACATCTACATAAATTGGTAATGCAGTAGTTTAACAAAAAGTAGTGTTAGCAAGTAAAATACAAGTTTAAAAAATCTGACCCAAACAAGTAAACTGTAAAGTGAAATGAGAAATGAGTCAACGGTCATTTCAGTAATGAGTTTATACTTAATCTAGTATTTACTTTGTAGTTTTCATGCAACTTGTCAAAAATTTTCCCAACAAAACAGGGCTTCATCAGAAAATGACAATTAATTGAACCTCAAATCGTTTCACAGAAATGTGTGTGGTTTGATGAACTTCTGACAAGCCACAGGGAGGGTTCTGACAGAACCCTGCCTGACTTCCTACCAGCTCACCTGGCAGGCTACTAGGTAGGCTGGGCTTCCCGGGTACGTGACAGCCCCACCATGCAGACTACCTCAGGATCAGAGGCCCAGGGACTTCCAAATTCTCAGATAGAGCCAGGATGGGGGCTCTCAGGGCTTCTTGGATCTCTGTTCCCTGGAGACACGTCCAGCTTCCCTGACTATAGGGAACTCCCTAGTCTACTCCTGGGGAGTTAAGGATAGCTCAGGGAGTTCCAGGGAGCCAACTGCTCCATGTCCCTTTGGGGGGGAAAAAATGAATTTAAATGGTTTGATTTTTCCAAGATTAAAAATTTTGGAATTTCTTTTTCACAGGAAATTTTGAAATGTAATGTTTTCATCCCAAATCGAAACAAAACCTTTCAAAGTGCTGGAATTTCTGAGTTTCAACAACTTCATTTGAGTCTCATTGTTACCTTGAAAACAGATTTTTATGCTGCAAAAAGGTTATATTCTGATACCCTCGTAATTATGATGGAGAGTTTTCACTTAATGAGTAGCCTTCCATTGACTTCAGTGGGACTACTTGTGGAGCAAGGTGTTATTCAACAAGAACAAGGATATCAAAATCTGGCAACAAAAATCTTGTGAACAAAGATAAAATGCTAAGAGTCCCATAAGACTGGATGGTTCAAAGCAGTGTTTCCCAAACTTGGGACGCCGCTTGTTTAGGGAAAGCCCCTGGCGGGCCGGGCCGGTTTGTTTACCTGCCGCGTGCGCAGGTCTGGCCGATCGCGGATCCCACTGGCCGTGGTTCACTGCTACAGGCCAATGGGAGTTGCTGGAAGCGGCATGGATCGAGGGACATGCTAGCCGCCCTTCCTGCAGCCCCCATTGGCTTGGAGCAGCGAACCGTGGCCAGTGGGAGCCGCGATCGGCCGGACCTGTGCACGCGGCAGGTAAACAAACCGGCCCGGCCCGCCAGGGGCTTTCCCTAAACAAGCGGCATCCCAAGTTTGGGAAACACTGGTTCAGAGGATACCAGTGATGGGATGCACACTGCTTTTTATCTCTGTTCCATATCTGAATCTGTCTAGTGTAAGGAGAGGTTTACTTTGGCTAGGTAACCACCAGTTTGGAAGCTCCTCTGAAATATCTTGAGGGCCAGGCCTCACCTCTACAGACAGACTCAGATATAAGGTGAACTCTCATGAGAGGGACAGTAACTTTCCTTTTATCTGCCCATGAGAAGATGGGAACATTTTGTTTTCCAGGGCTTTCACCACGGCACCTTTCATGATCATTACATTATTGTAAAAAAATTACGAAATGGGAACTGTGTCATCCAACTGGAAAAACAGTACATTACAGTTGCAATTCACATAGCATTTTGTAATATCTGTAAAAGGCTCACTTCAACAGCATTAAGATAATTTCACTACAAGCATTTTGGAAAACTGATATAACATCATGCGCTACAGCATTTTGGCAGAAGTATATTTGTTTATATAAGAGCAGGCAATTCCTTATGGACCAATCATATCTGTGACACTGACAAGACTGGTTAACTTGTGTGTGACCCATAACAACTTAACAGGAGGCATTGAAATGTAATCAAGAAAATCTACTTGTATGTGAATTTCTACAAAATGTACTAGACCAGCAACCATTAACCCATTTATTTGTAGTTGTAGAGATCAAGGGTAGATGCTAAGTATACTTGCATGTGTTTGTTAAACTTCTAACAAGATATAGGTAAAGTGCTCTAATTAGCTTGTAGATGCTAATCCTGTTCCTGTCTCATAATACTTCATTACTGTATTCAAAAGATAAAAGATGCAAGATATTACAGGAACTAATATTATTTACATTGTCTTCAGCTTAATTATCTATTCTATAATGAATTGCCTTGATAGTTTGAATGGCTAATTGCCTTATGTGAATGGATGCAGCTAGTTTACCTCTATACACATAGGAAATAGGAGATTAGCTTCAAACAACAATATACACTGTCTATTCTTCATCCAGGGAAGGTCCTGCTGTGATAATTTCTGTCAAGAGGCTTATCAGCTTGCTAGAAGACTATAAAGAAAAGCCCTGGGCCTGATCCTGCCATCTCAGGTCTGCTTTTTATTTATTTATTTTATTTTATTTTATTTTATTTTATTTTTACAGAGAAGGTCTAAGCCACAAAACTGAGGTCTCCATGTTTGCTCTGGGTTTACCCTGGAATTCTCATGGAAGAATTTGAACAAACTCCACCTGGATTCCCTATTGGACTATATAACTTTTTTAATTGACTCCAGAAAGACTTGTACAAATCAGCAGTCTCACCATCTTTTCTATGAATCTGACCTAAGGACTTTTTACAGATCTGTATGAATATTGAGAATATATGAGATCTGTATGATCTCAACCACTGCAAAGGTCTTCCTTCTTTTCCCTTTTATTATTAAAACCTTTAGTTTTAGTTACTAAGGGATTGGCATCTGCCTGATTACTGGGTAAGATCTAAAACTCATATTGACCTGGGGATCAGTGTCCAGTCCTTTGGTACTGGTAGACCTAACATATGGTGAAACTGGCTTTCAGTAACCACTCACTATATTAGACTTGGATGTTTAGATGGGAATCAGGGGCTGGGATGCTTAAAAGGAACCGGATTTGGTTTTTGATAACCAGTGTGGTATTATCTAATTATAGAATAAACCATCAGTTTTTGGGATTGTCTGCCCTATTCCTTACAGTTTGCCCTGAGTAAGCACACTCATTGTAGCCCCATGAGGCACCCAATCACAGTATTATAGCGTTCTTCTCTGTGCAATATGCAGGTAGGAATGCTAAAATGCTTTTCACACTGTTAGTACAGTGAACACTCCAGAAAGCTATAGAAGCTATCTGTGGCACCCAGCTGTGCTCACACTGAATATCAAATATCGGCAGTACTATTAGCAGCTATAAAACTCTTTATTCTTTTAATACTAATTACGTCCTTTTGGATCAGAATTGTCCAATTGTCAGTGATCCATGAACTATGTTTAGACTTGGAAGGATTAGATTTTATCAATAAATATCAGTAAACATCAATTTCACTATACACGCACGAACCAGCAAAAATATTTCCATTGATAATAATCAAAATTTACAGATAGGCAAAATAAGAAAAATGCTGCTTGAGAGTTTGATTTACAGATATTTTTACTTTGTATATTTTGACATGTGACATTGTTCAAACACAAATCGTCAGTTATGAAGCTTTATCCTTTTGAATCTCAGCATTTTACTGTCATTAAATATTCATAGTCTGCTTCCTTTCCCCATAATTTCCCACAACTGTGAACATTTAAATCAATAAAAATAATTTTAATATGTTTTAAACCCCATAATTATGGGTAACTGAACATTTAAAATCAATAAAACAAAGATTAAAATAAACATCAATAGTATTTATCAAAATTCTAAAAAATAGGCTAAGCAGAATTTGATTTGGAAGTATGTTCCATATATTGATTTGAACCACAAACACACACCCCAGCATGGAGTTAAGGGGCACTATTTCCAAAGGTGGTTTTTTGTTTGTTTTTTGTTTTTTTTAATAAGACTACATCCAAAGGTTGTTATCATTATGAAAGGCCCACTTTTCAGAGATGCTAAGCACTTGCAGATCCAGTGTAATTTTAGTTGGAGGTACTCAACACTTTAAAAAAGCAGGTCCTAAATCTCTTATGAAAAATTTAATTAAAAATTAGCACAGGTTAATTTCCCAAATTCCATTTTGGGGAATATTCTGCCTACTTGCCCCACCAGTAATCTGAGGGCAGGTCTTCACTACAGGGGGGGGTCGATTTAAGATACGCAAATTCAGCTACGCGAATAGCGTAGCTGAATTCGACGTATCGGAGCTGACTTACCCCGCTGTGAGGACGGCGGCAAAATCGACCTCCGCAGCTCCCCGTCGACGGCGCTTACTCCTACCTCCGCTGGTGGACTAAGCGCGTCGATTCGGGGATCGATTGTCGCATCCCGACGAGATGCGATAATTCGATCCCCGAGAGATCGATTTCTACCCGCCGATTCAGGCGGGTAGTGTAGACCTAGCCTCAAAGACTGCTGCTTTTGCATCAGCCTAGCAATTTAAGGGTGCTGAACCAGCATCATTACTAAGACCTGTGCCTTGACAAAGACCAGCACATTGGAGAGCCTTACTCAGTAACCCTCAGAGAGATTTGGACTTTGACATCAAATCAGCAAGTCAGACAGACAGAACTAGAGATCACAAATATCTGTCTTAAAATCAGCCTTGTGATCTGGATGGATTCCAGACAAATCAGCTAAACTGTGACATGTGCAGTTCCCCTGAAACTCTGACATGTATTCACCTTCTATGGTCCATCAAGGACAAGAATTAAAGGTTTCCAGCTCCCAGACTTGTGTTTCGCTCCCTCCTGACCAGGGTTTTTTCCAGACTGCACAGTTCCCTGCTTTACAACTGCAATAGCCCTAGCAAGCCAGACTGCCTAAAACAGGCCAGTGTCTGCACTTTGCTTTCTCTCCAAATTCTATGAACAGCTGTAATTGCCCACCATTGCTATTTATTGCACAATTCTTTCTAACCAAGCATATTTCTTCAGGAGAAATCATAACAAAAACAATAAAATAACCTACTGTGTGCTAAAAAGCTTATCAGAGGTCACCCCCAACTCCAACCTCAGTCTCTGGTAGGTGCCAGTCCTTCGAAACCCAGAACTGGGTTTTCCCTGGGGTTACAAGTTCATAATTGTCTCAGATTCAGAACCAGAGAGTTCATCTGTTTCTTAATACAGCTTGGGTCTTTGATCTCCAGTCTCCAGGACCAGGTAATCAGCAGACAAAGATCCTCTCCTCAGGGCATAGCTTCAAAAGGAAGTGCCTGAGATGGTGAATTTGCACTAACTTCCCACTAGGTATTCCCCAGGAAATATACTTAACACTTCTTTCCCCAAAAGTCACTCTTGTCTGGCACATTTTCAATATACTCCTTGAATTCCCAGGCCTCACATCAAATCTCCCTCCTAGAGAGATTACTTACAATCCAAGGCCACAATAATTCATAAACTTTACATTTAATACAAATATGCTTCCCCCCACTCCTGAAGTATATTACAGGAAATTGCCATTCTGCTGCATAAGTAATTTAGAAACCTGTCACGGAACCCTGGACCACAATAAATCCAAACTGGAAATGCTGTCTCAGTGATATCAAAGGTCTGTGCCTTAGATCACTAAGCCAGAGGACTCATGGGGCTGTGCTTTGACTTCACATGAGACAGTTGGTAGGCCAATGAGCTCACAGAGTCCTCTGTCCTGAGAGTAGCAAGTTGGCGATACTCAGCTAGTACAGAAAACTGTTCTTTCACATCAGATCAGACTAGCTTTCCTAGGACAGCTAGCTAGAAGTCCCAAGTAGAGTTAATAAAAAAAATTACAACTTCAAATATTGAATTTTTTTCAACCAACTCCAGTCTCAAGCCAGTAAATTCACCTGAGTTTTTACATCAGCCCATCAAGTTTGATGTTACAAGGTCTGCACCTCTCCTAGGCCAATCCTTTGACATCAGCTTAAAAAAAAAAGAAAGATAGCTGTGTGGCCTCTCAGAGGCCTGTGTACAGTTTTCAGCCCAGGAAGTTGAAAGTCCTGATTAAGATACTTCATGAAAGCATGTTCTTTGATATCATCACTGGAAGGCAGAGGTGTGAGCAAGTAACCCAAGGTAAAGTCAGCCCAGCAAGCTACGGATGCCAAGCCAGTGACCCACAGCGGATTGTTATTTAGTATCAAGCCCAGTAAACTAGAAGTTATTGTTATTATTACTGTAGCATTTAGGGAAGTGCTGTTCCAGTAACCTCAGGGGCTTGTCACTTATCACCTTTGCAAACAAGATGAAGGTACTCAGAGGGGGTGATACCTGGCTACCTGCTAGCCAGCTAGAGATGCGGTATCTGAGTTCAGAAGCCTACAACTTGTCATCAGCCCAGAAATCTTGAGAGGCTGAGCAGGTCTTAAGAAATAGGGGACACAGTTCCACTTCTGTTAAAAAACAGGTACACTTTGAATAAATCTGGGAAACCAGGAACAGTGTAATGTCTAGTAAGAACATAAGTTTGTAGTCTGCTGCAAGCAGACTCGCTCCAGAGACTAAGCAGCAATAGATTTTGACACCTCTTCTAATTGCTTCTCCTTGCTGAGCTTCACCTCTATCTTGTCTATGGAGGAAAATAAGGAGAACATTAAAGAAAACATAAATCTTGCAAGGAAAAGAACAGATGATCCTTGAGGTGTAACTAATTAGAAAACGAGGGGTTATTGTGGAAGATATTAGTCTATATGGAATTGTAAGGTCCCTACACTGTGTGTGTGTTTAAAGTGTGAAATGTGTTCTCCACAAATTACTTCACCAACTAAAACAAAGGGAATGCATGTCTTAGAATGAGTGATTTGTCCCTATCCATAAAGGAGAGAGAGAATGTTTTTGATTCTCAGTTTGTTTACATTCATGTGCTTACTGGAAAGGTAAAGTTTTTACAAATTCTATTTTTGCCAAATTATCTGTTTCGTAAAAATAACATCTGTACTGGATATTCATTGAATCCAATTATAAAGTGAGATTTTGGCAACTGAGTATTATGTATGACAGTTCTTTTACACCATCTGTGCTTATCTGTAGATAATCTGAAAGCATTTCCACATTGCTTCTTTGTATGGGATTCTGAAGACATTTCAAGAAATATTTTATTTGATACCCACGTAGTATAGCCAAAATGGTAGCAATCACAATACATTTGAAGGTTCCAGAACTGAATTGTGTTCAAGGGAGTTCTTCCCCTGCAGGGGTCATTGAACAATGCCAAGTTCCTGTTGAGACATTTCCTTCCTGAAGGTAGGGTGAATATTAAGGCTACATGAGTGTAGTTAAGATGACATAAGTGTTTCCATTCTAATTGTCCACTTTGTGTACATTTCCAAAATGTTCTTGACAGGTTGAATTTTGCCATGCCTAATCTTTCCTACATCAGATTTTTTTTTCTAAAGTTTTAACAAAACAGTTCCATCACTTTGTAGTAAAATATTTTCTAAATTTTAAAAAAATGTTCCCTTTAAGAAGAAATTCAAGAGCTAAAACATTGAGGGTTTGAAAGCTAAAATTTAGCATGAAAACAGTCCTCCAATATTTGTGAGTCTTCTGGTGAAAACTAGTTTCCATTTGACGCATTAATGACCATGTGGGGGAAAAAAAGTCACAAGCTGAAAATGTACTTTACTTTTGTACATAAATTTCTCACCAATTTTATACCTCAGCTGGTATAAATTGGTGTAGCTCAGTTGAAGTCAATTGATACTAGCCAAGGACCTGACCCTGGACTTGTAAACTGTGCAACTGAAGAAAACCTCTATGTGAAAGAAAGCATTGCTGTCACTGAATTTATGCAAAAAGAACAGGAATACTTGTGGCACCTTAGAGACTAACAAATTTATTTGAGCATAAGCTTTCGTGGGCTAAAACCCACTTCATCAGATGCATGCAGTGGAAAATACAGTAGGAAGCTATATATATATATATACACACAGAGAACATGAAACAGTGGGTGTTACCATACACACTGTAACGAGAGTGATCTGTTAAGGGGAGCTATTACCAGCAGGAGAGAAAAAAAAACTTTTTGTAGTGGTAATCAAAATGGCCTATTTCCAGCAGTTGACAAGAAGGTGTGAGGAGCAGTGTGTGTGGGGGGGGGAATAAACATGGGGAAAT
Organism: Emys orbicularis; assembly: GCF_028017835.1. Classification (NCBI taxonomy): domain Eukaryota; kingdom Metazoa; phylum Chordata; order Testudines; family Emydidae; genus Emys; species Emys orbicularis. The sequence goes on from NC_088684.1 coordinate 128,420,585, forward strand.
AGTTTTACTTTGTGTAATGACCCATCCACTCCCAGTCTTTGTTCAAGCCTAATGTAATGGTGTCCAGTTTGCAAATTAATTCCAATTCAGCAGTCTCTTGTTGGAGTCTGTTTTTGAAGTTTTTTGTTGTAATATTGTGACGTATAGGTCTGTAATCGATTTGGATTGCTTTATGGCTGGTGGAATGGTGGGAAGATGAAAACTGCTGCAAAAAAGGGTCACTGTTGTTGCTGACTTATCCCCTGGGAATGCCGGGTTTAAAGGGGGCATCTCAGTGCCTAAAGCCTTCCTTTTTACATGGACCAAGGCTGAAGCCTTGGTAAGGTCCTGGCCACAGATTTGCTAGAGGGACCTGGATGGAAAAAGAGGAGGAGCTGGTAAAAGGAATTACAAAATAAAATAAACATGGGGTTACCTGCACTGTACACTGTTATCTGCAGGGTAGTCCCAGACATCTAATAATAAACTTGTGGCCTGATTAAACCCACGTCAATATGTCTCCTGTCCTTCTTTCAGCATAGCCAGACAAAATCCCTAACTGGAGTATGGTGGCACTTTTAACTTGAGTTGCCTGGTCCATCAGGTGATATAGGCTAGGTTTTAGATAGCACAACTCAGCAGCTGCTAATAATCACTCTGTGCAGCTCAAATATTTTTCAGTGTGGCTGCTCTCATTCAAATGGAGTTAACTTGCAATAACTGTAAAGTGAAGACATAGCCTTAGCTACACAGTGAAAAACTTGGCAAGATATGAAAGGAATGATTCGGGCTTTCTGTAGTGCTTAGAAGGTGCATTAGATAGGTCGTTCTGGTAATGTATACCCCAATTAGTTTCACATAATAGGAAATTCAACATCCTCTAGACTAGTTCACTCACTAAGGGTACGTCTACATTTTGAGCTGGAGAAGGTATACCCATGCTAGCACTCTAAAAATCATCCAGGGTGGCAAGAGGGGCTAGCTGCCCTGCGTACAATCTCATCTGTGATGCTAGGCATGTATGGTACACCCACATCTTGAATACTGCGTACAGATGTGGTCTCCTCATCTCAAAAAAGATATGCTGGCACTAGAAAAGGTTCAGAGAAGGGCAACTAAAATGATTAGGGGTTTGGAAAGGGTCCCATATGAGGAGAGATTAAAAAGGCTAGGACTTTTCAGCTTGGAAAAGAGGAGACTAAGGGGGGATATGGTAGAGGTATATAAAATTATGAATGATGTGGAGAAAGTAGATAAGGAAAAGTTATTTACTTATTCCCATTATACAAGAACTAGGGGTCACCAAATGAAATTAATAGGCAGCAGGTTTAAAACAAATAAAAGGAAGTTCTTCTTCACACAGCGCACTTGTGGAACTCCTTACCTGAGGAGGTGGTGAAGGCTAGGACTATAACAGCATTTAAAAGAGAACTGGATAAATTCATGGAGGTTAAGTCCATTAATGGCGATTAGCCACGATGCGTAAGGAATGGTGTCCCTAGACTCTGTTTGTCAGAGGGTGGAGATGGATGGCAGGAGAGAGATCACTTGATAATTACCTGTTAGGTTCACTCCCTCTGGGGCACCTGGCATTGGCCACTGTCGGTAGACAGGATACTGGGCTAGATGGACCTTTGGTCTGACCTAGTACGGCTTATTTTCTTATGTAAATGGCTAACCCTCCAGCCTTTCACAGCACTGCAGCTATATTGTACTTTTAGCACACTAGCTTGATCACACCCAATACAGTTATGTCTCAATCTGAAATTTACATCTCCAGCTCCTAGTGCAGATGTACCCTAACCGTGGATAAATTCTGTAGACCAGGCATAATTGGGATACGTTTATTGGTACACTTAAGCTGCTTTGCATCATTCCAGTGACACAAAGCAATTTCTGCATAAGGTTTTCTCACGTTCTTTATTTTTTTGGAATGGCCTGAAGTGAGTGGGAAGTACTGGAGGTGCAAGGAAGGCAAGAGTAAGCCCATAGTGAAGAAAAAAGAAAATGATGCTCCTAGGTGTGAATTACAAGTCTTTCTGTCTCCTCATCTGTGAAGAGTGACATCATGATCTATGACTGAAGCCATTTTACTTGTGAAGGCAGTGTGTCGACAGCCATCTGTTAAAATATGCTGATTTCACCCGGAGGGGATTTGATTGTCCCTCAAATAAATGTCCCTCTGTTGACTATTCAGGGTTTTCCATACTAATCTTAAATCTTTGGAAAAGGTTCACCGTCTCCTTAAAATTCCAAATTTTAGTCTCCGTTAGTTTAAGTTGCTTTGGGAGTTTGTCTATTTGTGAAAAATCTATTTATCACTTCAGCTTGCTTTCAGAATGTACCATTAATTGTTTTTATGCTTGAGAGCCGTGTTGATTGAACTTTGTTCTATTTTCCAAAAACAGTGACATTTTCTCATTAATATTTTTTTTCTACACTCCTACCCTCATTTTCTCTTATTGTCAACTTCCATGTTTGACTCAGACTGTTGAAAACTGAATCTTCTCCATATTTAAGTGATTTTTTTTCTGCAAATCAGAGACTCAGTAGACTGCTGTCATGCTTTCCAGGCCTTTCAGTGGGAGTTTGATGGCACAATGAATGCGGGATCAAAACCTTATGGCTGTACATTTTTAGAAGCTATGTGAAACTTTTATAATGAAATCCAAAACTGGAGAAACTTGCCTGGTTTCAGATTTCATTAGAAACTGCAAAATGAGTTTAGGTTCATCAAGGCTCAGGACTCTTCCAGCAAACCTGGACTGAGCTTCAAGTGGACCTAGCCAATTTGCAGTGCCTATAATGTGTCTGATTTGGAGCTTGTGCTCTGAAAGGAATGCAAGTACAATCAATATGTACTGCAGTACTCAGACAATATAGAAAATGAACAGTTTCATAAAACTTTTATTACATGCTTTGTAATAAATAATGCTCTCTCTTTTGCCAAGAAAATGGATATATTGATTGTCCTCCCCCCCTCTCCGCCCGTTATGTTATGGAGTGGTAGTAGCTTCCTTCATTTATAAGCCCAATTTATACTGGAAGGAAGCTGTCATGTTATTGTGAAGTAATACTCGTCTTCACATTATAAGATTGATTTTGTATTCATTTCTAAAATTCTCAAAAGGTCATTTTCAAGTCAAACTTTGCCTGTAATGTCTGTGGCAAGATTTATTTTTTACCCTCAAATTTAAAGTGATTCAGACAAGCCATTTTAGATATAAGGATCTTAGACACACTAGGTGTTATTCATATTTGAAAATACTCTAACTTCATTGTTCCATGGGATTGGGTAGACCGTTGAGACAATCCAAGTTGATAGCTCCAGATTGCCTTGTGATGGCTTCTCAGTGAGAGTCATTCAATTTTGTCAAATACATCACAGTAACCTTGCTTTGGGTAAGGATAAACCTGAGTTTAGCACATAATACAAAATAGAACTCTTAATACAAACTGAAGGTCACCGTAAAAAATGTAGTTCACAATTTGACCCAGACATATTCCCCTTTTAGTAAGTGATCAAATCATACTTGCTGAGCCTCCAAGTTTCCTCATGCTCAATTATTCTCCCCTTATTTTTCCATCGTCCATGTCCTACCACAAATGTCACCTATATTTCATTATAGTTAGAGATTTCAATCAGCTCTTAACTATTCTGTCCTACACTCTTTATTACTTCTGTAAAGCATCATTAAACAAGGTGGCTTTGATTCAGTAATCTCTTATGGCAGCAGTACATGGACAAGCATGGTTGGAGCTGTTCCAAAACATTCACATCGGACCCTCATTGTACCTCCATGCAAATATTTGGAAAACTTATGTTCTCAAGAGTCTCTTGTTTTACTAGCTTTATTGTTGCACTAACCCTAACCCTAAGTGCCTCTACATGGGGACACACCCATCCATTCACACTTGAACAAACATCTCAAAGAGCTGGGCATCAGCTTATTTTGCTTGGACAACAGCCCTCGAGAGTGTATCACAATTCTTTCTGGCCTACAGCACATCTGGCTATTTGCTTTTTGGAAGAAAAGAAGAGGGAGACATTTATTTAAAGTCATTCTTCCTCCTTTATTCCTTCAGAAAAAGCTTAATTTTTTTAAAAATCAATACATTTATCTGGTTGCACTATGGGTGCTTATTTTGCATTCAGTTATTTTGCTATTTTGATATACTCACATCATTTTGATATTTATGTAAAGTTACATGTCACTGTAGTAGCTATCTTATGATTAATAGTATTAGAGCGCAGAGTATGTCTGTACTCTGTAAATATAAATTGGAAAGATTTTATTTCCAATGTTTTTTTTATTCTCCCCAAAGTATATAGAAAAATTGCCAAGGGAAATTTGTAACAGATAAATAATCATAATTCATGACATAAAAGCCCATGCAAAGATAGATGTAGTGTAATTTTTTTAGATAAGGTTTTTTTCTGCTGTCCAAATAAAAAAAGCTTTCCTCATTCAATTCTCTGACATTTAAGATGAGATATTTTAGAAGTTGAGAAAGACAACCTAGTAATTGAGATTTTTTCCCCCACAAGCTATTAGTCAATCTCTAGTAGAACACATGCTATTTCATTAAAATAGCATATGTAATCTATCATAAGCCTACATTTTCAAAAAAGACTAGTGATTTTGGGTGTCCAACTTGATACCTTAAAAGGGTTTGACTTTCAGCAGGTGGGTATTCAGCACTTTCTAAAAATCCTTAAGGATGTGAAGTACAACACCCAAAATAGGAGGCATCCTAAAATCAGTCCTTTTTGAAAATCTAGGCCTGCATTTACTACCAGTGTTCCAAGATCCTTGGCACTGAATTCCAGTATTAGACACCAAATTATCCATAGGTAGCATTAAGGTAAAAGGGTGAAATCCTGCCCCTGCTGGAGTCATTGGGAATTTTGCCATGGACTTCAATGGCATCAGGATTTCACTCAGAATACATACATGGTCATAGAAAAGTGAGGTAGCCTTCGGCAGCATGCCTGCAGGAGGTCCGCCAGTCCCGGGGCTTCGGCGGCAATTCGGCAGCGGGCACGCCAAAGGCGCGGGACCGGCAGATCACCCGCAGAAACACCGCCAAATAAATCCGCGTGACCGGCGGACCGCCCCAGGCATGCCACCAAAGGCCGCCTGACTGCCGTGCTTGGGGCAGCAAAAAACATAGAGCCGCCCCTGCCCTCTCGCTCTCCCCAGCTGCTCACCATACCCGGCTCCGGACTGCTCCACTCTGCCTCAGCATGGCTGCTGCTGCTGCTCTGCCTCCAGCTCCCTGGGCTGCTTCTCTGGCCCCTCTGGCTCTGGTTGCTGCAGCTCGCCTCCCAGGGCAGGTCTGCTCTCTCTGGGCTGTGCTCTGGCTTTGGGGCTGCAGCTCTGCTCCCAGCAGCTTAGCTTGGGTCCCTGCTCTCTCCTTAGCTTGGCCCCACTCTGTCTGACCCAGGCAATTCCAGCTCACACGGAGTACGGGATCCCCCTGGCCTCCTGACTCCTTGATTAGCCTGCCCCTCCTGTCAATCAGGCTGACCTGGAGCATTGGCCTCTCCCCATTGCCCCTGGGGACTGTCAGTCTCAGGGTCCTGATTTCCCATCGACCCTTCACCTTTTGGTACTGGGAGCTAGCCAACCAAAACACCCCCACTGAATGTTAGTAAGGGGATAACAGTCCCCTTACACAAACACAGAGGCAGGCAGCCTCAGTTCTACATTCTCTGTTCCTGTGTGCTACCTGTGGTAGTGGCCTCTCACTTTCTCAAACTGGTATATTATATAGTTGAGATATTTATAATTAAGATTTTGGAGACCACTATAGTCATTCTGCGTATGAAAAATGTGTTTTGTGCTTAAGACAATGAGCCAAACTCCACTATTATTTACATCAGTGCATCTCCACTGAACTCAATGGAGTTATTCCAGATTTTCATCAGAGTAACTGAGGTCATAGCCTGGCTACAGAAGTCTTGATTTCCACTCGGTTGCACTATATATATCTGCCTTTACACATCCTCCCCATATCTCTCCCTTCCGACAGCTATCAGATGGTAATTTTTGATTGGATATTCAAAATGCTAAGTGGTCTAAATCTGTGCTTATTTATATCAATGGAAGTTTTACCATTGTCATTAATGGCAGCAGTGCTAGACTAAACAGAGTGCTTTTAAAAGCCCCACCCCACCTTTTTTTTTTTTTTTTTTTTTTTTTTTTTTAAGAGGATATAATTATACAACCTTGCTATTGATTCTCATTCATTTCATCTCCTCTTAAACTCTCTGGGTGGAATCCAAAGCTCAAGTTTTCAGAGCAGAGTCTTTAACAGTAGGCAGAAGCCGCATATATACCTGGCTATGATGTATCCCTGCTTGAGGGTAGAATGAACCTCCATCTTGAGCAGGCCGTTGCAAATCTTCCTTTAGCAAAAATCAGTATGGGAAGGTTTAAGCTTTTTAAATCCCTCAACATTGCATCTTCTAACTTCATTTGTAGTCAGCCTCGAGTTCTACTTCCTTTAACTTCAGTTCTATAATCTTTCTGTAAAAGTGTACCTTCTTTGTCACATTGCACTGATGCCACCATTTCAGTGAGTTTGTTCTCAACCGGTGCAGGACTGCAACATGCCAGGATTGTTAAAGTATCTCCTCTTTTGTGGCAGAACCAAGCTAATGCATGTTAAGAATATGACATAACCCTTGACCTTAAGAACCATTTAATTTCTGCTCCTCAACTGTTATTACTGTCCACATTCCTGCTCCGTGTAAAAGTTCATCACTACCACATGGAACACTCATCTTAATTGTCTCACAAACATCCCACCAACCAGAGATCTTTGAAGATGCTAGAATACCAATGAGGTGGGACCAATCTGATGTGCAACTTCTTCTGATATAGAAATTCATGCCGTCAACCAGCTGCCCAGATATAGAACTATTCACTTATTTAATGTCATTGCCATCTATGTGCAGCAGAGACATGCATAGTTTTGGTTTTATCACCATTGATCTCAAGCCCCATAGAGTACATTTATACAGCAATTAAATACCCGCAGTTGGCCCAGGTCAGTGGACTTGAGCTCACAGGGCTTGGGTTGAGTGGATGTAAAATTGCTATGTAGGTGTTCATGCTCGGAGTGGAGCCTGAGCTCTGGGATCCCATGAGGGGGGAGGGTCCCAGAGCCCAGGCTCTACCCTGAGCCCAAATGTATATTCAGCAATTTTTAGCCTACAAGCCCTGGGCTTGAGTCGGGTGACCTGGACCAGCTGCAGTTCTTTTATTCTAGAGTAGACATATCCAGAGTCTGCCGTTTTTCCACAGCTCTTCCAGAATTAGCTGTAATTGGTCAATAGTCTCATCAAATAAGGCAGTATCATCATACTTGAGATCCTCTAAAGATGAATTTAAACTTCACACCTCCTACTTAGGCTTAAATCAGCTTTGTTATCAAATAGTCAATTAGAACTCAAAAGAACATAGGTGAGAGAACACATCCCTGGCATTCTGCTGATTCTACTGAAAGCCAGTGTAACAGTAGGCCCTGAATCTATATTTAGACTCTTAAACAGTAGGACAGATTTTCAACCTCCACAGCTGGTTGACTTTAAAGCTGTGAGGTCCTGAGCACTCCAAAAAAAATAATCAATCCAGTTGTTTAGGAGCCTAAATGTAGATTTAAGTTTCCTAGACCCCAACTACTACAACAGAGTCCAGCTGAGTTATTCAAGAGAGTATATTTTGTTACAGCTAATTAATTCTGGGGCCAACCTACAGTCCCTTAATCACTCCAAACTCCCACTAACATCAAACCAAATTTTGTGCGAATATGAACTGCAGGAATTGGACCCTTATCTTCATTCTGCATTAAATGCCTGAAACTCAGCTACCTTTCATTCCAGTCCTTATTGCCCAATCTACATCTTCAGTGAACTGTAAGGAAATAAAGTATTGCCTTTTGCACTATTATACATGCTGCAACAAGATTAAAGGTTTTCAGGAAAGGACAACCATTAAGTCATAGGAACCTTGAATTAAAGTGACAGCCTCAACCAAGTTTGAAAAAAAGATGAAATTTATTTTTCATGCTATAGTTTCACACACATATAGCCATTCATATATATCTCAGGATTTAGTCATGATTACCATTGTGAAATTGTTTCCACTCTAGCAGTATCCTCAGTTCTCTGAAACCCACACTCCTGGGGCCAAAGTCAGTGACTTAAATGGGGTACTATACACATATGGCGCAGAACCTGAGCTGGTGTAAAACGGATGCAGCTCCAACTGTAGTTAATGTAACTGATTTACATCAACTGAAGCTCTGCAAGTCAGTAAAAAAAATGGTTAGTGGTGGGTGTAAAGTAGCATAGCAATTTGACATTCATGCAGTGAATTTGGAAAATAAGTGCAACCTTACACATTAAGAGACAGATGCCATAGTATGCTCCAGCTGCTTTGCACCTGTTCGGAAACACGGAGAAGCCATAGATCCAGCTTAACTGGCCAGTTAAGCAAGGTTTACAGCTTCTGTGCACAACCAGATTTCTGCAAAGTAACTGAAGTGTACAAATGAATCTTGCCTGGACGAAGCAGAAGGGAGTATGACAGGAAAACATCAGTGTGTGCATTGGCTTTCTTTCGCTAACCTTTCTATAGCTGCTATATCCATCTTCTACCCTGCAGTTTGCAAGATGCTTGGCATTCAGTGGATGTTACTGTATCTTACTGCCTGCATCCATTTCCTGACTTATTTTCATCCAGATTTAACGTACTCCACTATTTAAGTCAAAGAGCTTTTTTTCTTGGGAATTGCTCCTGCTTACTACGCATATGAATTTGGCTCATCACAATGAAAAAGAATTGCATTCTAGGAGCTGTGTTGAGAACTGCTAGGTAATCAGGCTTTATGAAATTCACAATTGAGGGATTACAATTAAAAGAAATAATCTTATTTTTATTTATAAATAACTTGTTTATTGAAAGATTAAATATTAATTTTAATTGCCTTGTGTTGTACAGTTCTGAATTTGCACAACATATATAGTTTTGCCTATATAGAGACTAGCAATTAAGCTAGGCTGTGATCTAGGTTCCTCTTCAATAAAAAAATTATTATGCTGATGCTTATGGTTTTTCCTGTTAACTTTTAACGCTGTTTGGGATAACAGGAACGTACACAGTCATAACCTAACCATTCATGCGTGTCATATTTGTACAAGTGGATGCTGACAGAGTGGGGAATGCAAACAGATGCTCATAAACACTCTCAGTGGGAAACTTTCCAAGTTAATGCAACATTCATGGTTTGCATGCATTTTATATTTGAATATAATAAAACTTAAGACTATAAACACATATATTAAAAAAGCCTTTGACAATCCCTCCTGGCCACTCACTTTGTGTCAGTTGGAAGCTTCCCAAGATGAAAATGACCAATGCCATTAACTGCTGAAGACTCTGATATTATAGATGTATAAATGAAGTTCAGTCACCCTTTTGGTTGCAAAAAAACCCCAAACAAAAACAACACAATAGAGTTTAACCAGCAGAGTATTTGGCAGGGTTGTCTCAATGGTAGCTCAAATCATGGAAGAGAAAGCAGTAAGCCAAGAAGCGTGAGGAGAAGGAAGACAGTCATTATGCATAATGAAAAGATTACATGTCCACCAATTTCACAAGTGCAACTCAGGAGGCCTATTGAAAATTTCTCCCAGATTGTCAGACTTCCTATGGTGCAAGGAATATTAATTTAATTAATACTTTACCCTCTAGCCTTTTAAGCGGCTTCATACTTCCCCTGTAACTTGCCACCTTCTTCTTTTTCCTACTTTTATTTATCAAATGGTATCTTAGAACTGAAAAACAACACTCCGGTCAGGGTTCCCTCCCCCCTCTGAACTCTGGGGTACAGATGTGGGGACCCACATGAAGGACCCCCTACGCTTATATTCCACCAGCTTAGGTTAAAAACTTCCCCAAGGCACAAATTTCTCCTTGTCCTTGGACGGTATTGCTGCCACCACCAAGTGATTTAAACAAACATTCAGGGACAGGCCACTTGGAGCCCTATTCCCCCCCCAAAAAAATATCCCTTCAAGCCCCTTCACCTGCTTTCCTGGGGAGGCTTGAGAATAATATACCAACCAAATAGGTAACCAAGGTGAGCACAGACCAGACCCTTGGGTTTTTAGGAAAAAAGTAAAAGAAGCACCTCTGTAAAATCAGGATGGAAGGTAATTTTACAGGGTAATAGGATTCCCCTCTAGGCAAAACTTTAAAGTTACAAAAACCAGGAAAAACCTCCTTCTTAGCATAGGGAAAATTCACAAGCTAAAATAAAAGATAATCTAATGCATTTCCTTGCTTTACTTACAATTTTTGTAATCTTAGATGCTTATTTCAGGTAGGATTTTAGGAGAGGTTTTTTTTCCTGCCTGGTTCCTCTCTCTGTCCCGAGAGAACACACACATACACAAGAGAACAAACAAATTCTCCCCCCACCACCCCCTGGTTTTGAAAGTATCTTCTTTCCCCATTGGTCCTTCTGGTCAGGTGCCAACTAGGTTAATTGAACTGATTAACCCCTTACAGGTAAGTGATTCTGTACCTCTGGCCAAGAGGGATTTTATATTACTGCATAAATAAAGATTGTTACCCTTCCATTTATATTTATACAACTCCTTTCCACTGATCGATTTCCATCTCACTATATGTTGGCTTGTCTTTTGAATCCAGCTCCTTATATCACTGCAAAAATTAAAGAAGTCCCTTTCCAGCAGTATATACTGTACTAGGAAGCTTTTAAAATAGACAATGTTATGTCTCTTAAAACGTTATCTTTTGATCCTGCTGCCTTACTGGTTATCACATCCTGCCTAATCTCCCTTTCTTTAGGGAAGTCCTTGAAAAATAGTTCTGACCTTCTAATGGTCTAATTCCCCTGTATTATACGTACTTACCCTAGTGTAACTCCTGGACTTTGACTGGTGTAAATCAAGAGTAACTCCACTAAAGTGAAAGCAGAATCAAGTCCCATTTTCATTAAGACAATATTTTTTTCAAAGTGAAATGGTTCTAGGTTAAAAGCATAAGAAACTTCATTATCTAGTCCACAGAACAAACAATGTGCAGGGGCAGTGCTAGCTTCCTCACATTGCCCTTCCAATGACCCAAGAGGACCAACTGTGGTGGTCAAAGAATAGTTCAGTCCAAGCCTTAGCATCTGCTGAAACTGCTTACAAAAAAGTGCTAGTTTTAATGGAGAAGAAAGAAGGCAGACATTCTTGACTGCAGACAGCAATTAACTTCATATGTGCCACTGGAAAGGCTGTCAGATCATAGTGTAATTATCTTCAAGCATTTCAAGTTCATTTCCTGCTCAGGCTGCTGCACGGAAACCATTTTCCTGTATGCGAGTAACAATGTTTTGTACTTAGGGACAAAGAGTCCTGGGGCACCTTATAGACTAACAGGCTAATAAGCTTTCATGGGTGAATACCCACTTTGTGAGATGCATCAAGATGTTTCTACAATGTTTTGTACTTGTTCTTTGGACATTTCGGCTGCATTTGAGAGTATTGATCCCATCATCATTTGCAAAAAATATACTGAAACTTATTGCTACTACTGAAACTGCATTCTCTGATCTTAATTTCATCATCTCTGGAATGTTTTGTTTGTTTCTACTCCTGGGGAGGTTTTCTGTTTGTCATTTGGCTCTCAATCATGGTGAGTCACAAAGACTTCAGTGTTGTGCCTCATTATATCTTCTCCTTTGTTGGTTCACTTGGATTAGATATCATTTGTACACAGGTGAAAACCAATTTGAGCAGCCTTTTTGAAAATTCTCATGTCTATTTGATCTGTGCTAGAAGGTATTAATAATTGTATTTTTTCTGCAGTGATATTTCAGGATCAAAACTCTGGTGAGGCGAATATAAATATAATGGGCCACATCTTCAGATGATGTTCATCAGCACTGTTCCTTCATCAGCACTGGTTAACTGAATTATGCCAATTTGGTCCAGTTCATGACCTGGCTCAGCAAATTGTTAAACCGTATCAGGCATACTTTGTTCTCAGTGCACACTGCCACTACATCAGTGTATGTGGCATGAAATACAAAAATAGTTATAATCTAATTTTTCTGTTGATCTTGAATTTACTATGCCTTCAATTTTCATATATTCTCTTTCAATATATAAATTGTTGCTTGAGAAGCCCAAAAATTAAAGAATTGCAGGTCAAGAATAAGGTCCCTAGCAAAGTTGGGTGGCACAATTTCCATAGTATCCACCGGACAGTATATGGTTCCTAATTTGCATATTTTGTACTCATGAAAGGGTATGACTATAGTCAGTCTAGCAAATAGAGGGTATACCAAAGGGTTGGGAAACAGAGGTGCGCGATGGTTACCAGAGGAGTGAGCAGGCTAGACAAAGGAATTCCTGTCAGGAAGATGCTGAGGAGTTGCCCAGGGACGGATCTGAAAACAGAAATGATTTCTGAGCACCAACGACTGATAGCCCAGCTGAGCTGTGTGAGCTGGGGCCACACCCTGCATGGCCAGGAGGGGCACAGTTCCACTGACACCATCTCACAAGATAGCATATAGTGTGTAGGAATTGTAATATCCTTGTAAATATTTTGCAAGCCCTCTACTGGGCCTTCCTGTCTTTTTTCTGCAGAAGCCATTAGTACCTAACAGATCAGCAGTGTGTATATGTAGATAGGGCTTGTATGCATGAATGGGTTACCTAGGGATGTGGTGGAATCTCCTTCCTTAGAGGTTTTTAAGGTCAGGCTTGACAAAGCCCTGGCTGGGATGATTTAGTTGGGAATTGGTCCTGCTTTGAGCAGGGGGTTGGACTAGATGACCTCCTGAGGTCCCTTCCAAGCCTGATATTCTATAATTCTATTATATAGTTATTTGGAGCACAACTGTCCATCTGGTTTCCTCATATTCTTAATGTGGAAAGAGCAAAGACAACAGTACCCAATGACTATGGATATTTACAACCTTCAGAATTCCTCATTTCTTACTCATGACATTCTCCTATGTATTTCATACATTGGGCAGCTACATATGTACAGAAGGACCACATTATATTAAACAGTTCTATTGAGGTTCAGGGAAGGAAATTGTAGCCAGATCTATAGATTATTACTTAAAAGTTCCCAGATATCAATTTGAGGGTTGACAGGTTCTTGTCCCAAGATCAGGCCCAGTGTTATTCAAATTGTTATATAGTTGGGAACCCTGATGTTCAGAGTTGCAACACTCATGCTATAGGAACTCTTCTATAATTGCAAATAGTTTATTAATACATTTAGCACTGTCCCAAACACTCCAACACAGTAAGGTAGATAGAGATACTCCATATGCTCTCACCATCCCTTGCAGAACAACCTGAAATGATAGCTATCATCTTCCTCATCATCAATGGCCGTCATGCTGGCATCTCCACAGGGCTACATCTCTCTCTCTCCTACTGCCCATAGGCTGGGATGCAACTTTTATAATATGTTATGCTGATACCACTATGTCTGATGCATAGTCAGTAGGGGTTTCTCTCCTCTCTCTTATTTGTATGTCCTTACCTTACTAATATTGGCGTGTCCTTCTTCTATCGGTTAACATATCAATGATCTCAACTTATTATCAGACACATCAATTCGTCACCATGACACAGTTGTGGTTGGATTCGTGTTCCTGTGGTCAGAAATTCCCCTTAAACACTATTTTCAGCTCCCCAATAATTGGGGTTTTCTGTTGGGCTGTTTATCTGTGCCAAAGTTCATAAGTCTCAAGCCTTATGTTAACTGATGAAGCTCATGTCTTACAGGATTTAGGCCTGTAGGTTCCTTGCATTACTACTACATCTAATAAAGGCAGAATATAATGATGACAAGGCAGTGAACATAATAAAGGCCAGCTAGCCCTTTGGGCTACGGAAATAAGAGATACATAGTTCTAGTTAAATACAGATTACTAAACAGTCGTATATACACAGGTTTTCTTTATACCACTTCAGCCTCCCACAGTTTTCTTGCTTTCTATTGACCAGTAAGAAAAAAATGTTACTATTTGTTGAGCACAATAATTTGCTCAGATCTGTACAAAACAGAGTAAGACACCTTGCACCCTATGGAATTTATAGTGGAAAAATCCCTCATCTTCCAAATCCTTACTCAAATGAGTGATCCCATTGAATTCAGGGGGACTATCAGGTAAGATCTATACATGTGAGTAAGTGCTTCCAGGATTGGGTGCTGTCAATGAGCACACATTTTAAAAATCAAATTAACTGACTGATGTTCATTTTCATGGTTTCATTTTAATCTTTAGGTTCATTTTTAGGCCCCAATACTGAAAGGCACCGAGTGCCCGCCGTATATGGGCTGAACACCCTCAGTCAAGGGGTGCCCAGCATGTTGCTCACTTGAGCCCTCAGATCTTACAGTAATGAATGCTGGATGCCCCTTACTGAAATGTTACTTCTCAAGACCCAAGTCTGTGTGGGAGGAATGCAACACAGGTGGGTTTTTTTTTTTTTTTTTTTTTTAAGTAATCTAAAGTTAGGCACTTCTGAAAATTTTATTGCCGAAGGGAAACAAACCCTTGTATGTGAGATGGAAATGTGTTTATGCAGTATCTAAGTCAAGAGTGTTATTATAATTAAAGCCTCAACAAGTTCCCTTGCTCCTGTGAACAATATTTCCATTAGTGCAGAAGTAACTACAGCTGACTTACTTTCTCGCTGCCAGTGTGCATTGATCATCTGTCTTTTCAGAGCATTACTGACTGGCTGTAAAACAATCTCAGCACAGCCCACAGGATGCTGATATTGCAATTATATTTTAATAAAAGAAAATGGAAAACAATAAAAGAAAAACAAGGGTTGTGTGTAGGGGCGGGGGGGGGGGGGACCACCTCTACTTTTCCTTTCAAATATTGTAAAAATTACATATACACACATACACATAGATATATAAACCACACAACCCACATAGGGATTCCACATGGGCCCATCTGAAAAACAGCTTGGAAGATGTCCATTGTTGACTGCAGGCAACACCCACAACTGTTTTAATGGGTCTAATTCTTTTAAGTAAAAGTAATTTATAAAAAATTGGTCAGTTCTCAACTATTTTTAAAGAAACAACATCATTCAATTATGCACATCATCTATGCAGTTTATACAATGTTGAGTTTTGTTATACATTGGGCCCAATCTTCAGCTGAGGTGAATCAGTATAGCTCCATTGAAGTGAGAGCTTCATTCCTTCTTGTAGTCAGGGATGAAAGTAACATTAAGCACTTACCGGTACATGGGCCAACTCCGGCCCCCGGAAGAGGTGGGGCCTCAGGCGGAAGGAGGGAGGCTGGGGGTCAGCGTCCCCCAGCCAGCCCATCCACACTGCCTGGCCCGTGCCGCCCGGGGCTCCAGCGTTGTTTTAAAGGGCCCGGGGCTCTGGCTGCTGCCGCGGTAGTGGCAGCCGGAGCCCTGGGCCCTCTTAATTCGTAGCCCTCGGGTAGCTGCTCCTTTTGCCCCCAGCCCGTTGGTGGCCAGGGGGGCAAAAGGGGCAAGGACGTTAAAGTGCTGCAGTGGCACACTTGAAGCAGGGCCCTTTGCCACGGCAGCACTTTAACCTCAGCTGAGTACCGGCCAGTACTGGCAGCCACTTTTTACCAGTATGCCGTACCGGCCCATACCGGCTTACTTTCACCCCTGGTTGTAGTTCGAATGATTCCAAAGAAATGAAGCAATTGCTGACTTCAATGGATCTGTACCAGTATACTCAATTGAATTTAACTTGGAGTTAAGACCGCAAGATATTTCCAAAGGAATTGCAGGTAATATGGAAAGGAAAAAGTCAGCAAACTGGCCAAGTGCACATGCTGGATGGATCCATTAAGAAGGAAAAGTTCATCAACATTTAGAATAGCTCAGTCTCCTGGCATCAAAGAGACTTGTACCACATCAGCAAAACGAAAGTCCTGGCAACACCTGATATAACTACACAAGATATTATTCAACTAAAATAAAATGGCATAGCTGTTATTGCATTTTAAAACACCATATGACCTGAACAAGAATTCACTGGAAAGACGTAGTTATTTCTTTGCTGTATTGGAAAGAGCATATTTTAGTGAGGGCAGGCCACGATTATTCACTTTTTTAATTCTTATTTTTCTGGTTCAGATTTGGAATCAGTGAACAGTTCTATCACGGTCCTGTCTAGGCATTAAAGGGTCTTTACCATAAAATTACAGGGCACTGCATGGACATGGCCATATGGTCCTTTACACCATTCAAAGAAAGGGTAATCTTAGGCTCTAATTGGTACAGAATATTTGCATAACAAACCCAGACTCAGATCCACAATAAGTGTGGACTGAGAAGAGGGTAACTTTAACCTCCTTCTTATTCATGAAAAATAAGGGTCTTTTTTTTTGTTTTTGTCTTTAAATCTGCACCCTAGTGGTATGGTTATTTGGAATGTCCTTTCCTGTATATACTCTTTATACAAAATGATCCTAATAGGTCTGATTGCAAGCCATTGAAATCAATGGGAGTCTTTCAATAGATTTTGGTTGGGAAGATCCATATTTTGAAAATAAGATGCTTTCTGGCATAAATCACTCAACTTCCATCCTTTTTCTTATATTTTGATTTGTCTGGGTCTGACATTTTACATCTTAGCTGCAACTGTAAAACAGTTTGTTTTTCAGAGGCTTATCAGACTAATCACATCTGGGCAGAATTTGTGCCCATGTTTGGGTTCAGTTGCTCTTACAGCCCCAAGTCTTGAACTCCAAAGGGAAGTTAGAAGGATTTCTGTATACCCATATATGAGGACAGGCACCTTTCATACAGTAACCACTATAGTGGCCTTCTGGACTACTTCATGTAGGACAGTTCTATGTGTGGAAGAAAGTGCAGAGACATTTATAAGAGCTGTACAAATAATCATTCAAGGCTGGCATTGGTGAATAGAGGAGGGGGAAATGACATGACAGATGAGCAGATGAAGTAGAGAGGGATAGAGCTGGGAAAGGTTTTACAAATGTCTACAAAGCTTGAATATGACATGGTGGAAGTGGTGAGGGATTCAAAGTGAGTAGTGATAAGGTCAAAGAAACAGACAGGGAAAATCATCACAGCTGTGCTTTGTAATTCTAACAGCCCTCTCCAGGTAGAAGCAGCAAGTGACCTTACATTAGTACCACTATTGCCGAACCCTATCCTGGACTACAACTCCCCTTACTCAGATCCTTAGGATGCTTCATTTTCTGTAGGAGACAGTGAGCAACCTGATTCATCAGCTATCCATATGTCACAATGTAGTGCCTGGCACAGGCAGCCAACCAAGAAGACAGCTACTGCAAAAAGGTGCAAAAATTCCAGCAACACACCACAAAGATAGGATTTAAAGTAGATCAAAATAGAGGGGAAGGATGCCAGTTCTGGGGGGCTCTGTCAGAGGCTGTTGACTTCATATGATGAAGTGACCTCACACCACTGTAATCGGACATGACCAAGGAAAGAAATGAGAGAAAGGAATAAGATGTATCTGAAAAGAGTCAAAATTCCCATGAATTTCACATGGGAACACGGTCCCATGAAAAAAGTATGATTATACTTAGACGGAAGATGAACTGTGTGGGAGGAACTTCCCTTGTGTTCTCACCCTCCAATAAAATAAACTACACTCAAACCTCCCACCTCTGGTTCCAATTGCTTAAGTGTTTGCTTTCTCTGTGAGGTGTATTTGTAGTACAGAAATGAAGAGTGTAAGACATTTGTTTGCAGTGTTTTAGTAATGTTGGTCTCAGGATATTTGACATTTGTTTGTCATTTTCACTACAAAATCCTTGGCATGCTAGACATTTTAAAAATATGAATATTACAGATTGTCTTATCTCAAGGAAGACAGTTATGGAATAATTTACATTTAAAAAACGTGTATTTTCTAAATATTGAAAGGTTCAGGGACAGTTACCGAAAAAAATGTATTCCTTAACAATAGAGGCTACATGTTGTTGTCTTAACTCAGATAGTTTTCAAGGGTAGTATTAATGAGAGACTACAATATTTTTGTTCTAATGCATAAAGCACATTGATTCTGTGCTTCATTGTTCAGTTGTTATTATTCTTCATAACTTACAACAGTATATACTATTTATTTGGCAATTGAAGAGCTTGATTCTGATTTCAGTTTTATGCTGGTATAACAGTATTGCTTTTGATTTCCATGAGGATAAGTGAAGAGAATGTAAAGTAAGAATTTAGCCTGAGAGTAAACTGACAAGAATAATGTTCTGCTAAGTGATCCATTCATGTCATGCATTTTCCCCCAAGCAACAGAAGCCTTACAGAAAGAATGCTTTGACCAGTAAGTGAGACCAATTTGCTGATGGCATTTGTGTTAACAGCAGAACTTGATCTCAAGATTTCCCAGCCTCTGGGACAGAACTTTTATCACAGAAATGTACCCCTAGAATTTATTTTAAAACTTATACCAAATTATTTTTTTTAATTGAGGTCATGGAAATTACATGAAGTCCTTTAAAATAAGGCTTTTTTTAAAAAAAAATGTTGCAAAACAAAAATCAGAGCTTATTAATATGACAATTCACATATGAAGTATGAACTGGGAAGATGACAAAACTACAGAAGAGAAGATTTAAGTTGTCTTTCACCTTTGAATATTATTTCCTTACCTACTTAAGCCCCAGAGTAGAGTTTCAAAGAAAGTTCCCAGCCTGTCAGAAGCACAGATTTTCCCCAAAATGAGGCAAAAAGTCTTAACTTTTCTAATAGATACAACTGTGGAATGATGCCAAGGCCCTGATTCTCCAGTTTGCAATAGTTTTACAATGGTATAACTCAATTAATTCCAATTGAATTTCTCCTGATTTATGCCGGAGTAGTAGGGGTGAACCAATTACTGTTTTGTCTTGTTCAATATATAGGCCACTCTGCATCCTTTTGACTATGGTCTGCTCTCACACTCTAATTAGGGATTTGATTAATTTTATGCATTCTGGTATAAATCAGTAATAACCCCGTTGATGTCAGTGGAGCTATTTTATACTGATAAAACTGGTGTAAGGCGAATCAGACCTTCAGGTGTTCCCTTTAGTAGAAGGACCACCCAGTACATACTGTACATCTGCTACTCAGTTTGATAGATGGATAATCAAAAATCTTTCATCTTCCCATGGTTACCATATCTTTGAACAAGCTCCCTATATTTGAGCTATAAGCTCAGCTCACAACTGGTTCAACAATTTTCCATCAAACTCTTTGCTTGCATGCACAAGCCTTGACGTTCAGAAAGGTTTGGATTCAGATGAATCTGGTTTCTCCATTCCCAAATCTCACGATAAACTCATAAGCAAAGTTCAAGGCCTCAATGCTGAAAGCATGAAATTGGATAACTTTATCCCTTGATAACTTCATCCTTAACTATAACCTTTGAAGTCAAATGGACTACTCACACATAGCAATGTTTTCAGGATCAACAGCTAAGTTGGTATAATTTTGTATCATTTCTACTGTTTCACACAAGCTTGTTGTGCTCACTGATTCAGCAAAATGGATGCTGGACTTGCAAGAGGCTTCTTCCCTTCCAATATAGCCAAGAAGCAAAGTGAGCAGTGTGAAAGTGCATGAGAAGGTCTGGGAGCAGATCTGAGAAAAAGGTTTGATGGATGTGCAGATCACTCCTTGTCCACAGACCATAGCTTAGAACAGTGGTTCTCAAACTATGACTGACACTAAACTACTAAAATATTTACTGTATTTGTACTGTGGTAGCACTGAGATCCAAAACCCACTGTGCTGCACACTGTACAAACAATGGAAAACAGAATGTAAAGGTAGGAACAAGAACTAAATACAAGACAAAAGACAATTGTCAGACAGAGGAAGCACAAGATAACAGCTTATGTTAAATGAGATATACTGTGACCTAGGCATACATTTCTCCTTTTCCCAGCAATGCACCCCCAGTCAATCTGTGCATCATTTCTCCCTCCAGGCTCGTGAAGCTTAACTTTAGCCAACTCTGTGAAGTGTTATCTACATTCTATTTCCAATTATGAAAGGACCAATCCTGCAAACCCAATGGGAGTTTTGATTGCAATGGTCTCTGTGGCTTTTTTGTCACTTTATATGGAAGATGTAATACCAAAAGTGTACCATATTTTATTGTTGTACTCCATTTACAGCACTCAAATGACTAAATTCACTCACGAATTCCAATTGAAGTTAAATAGCCTTCACAAAATTGTGAGAACAATTGAACTAGGTGAAGGAGGTATAATCAACATAGTTATTATGTAAATTTCCAAATTTAGCTCACATTACAATTCAAGATAGATCAAAGATAGTTCATCAAAAACAAAACTAAGCTTAACATTTTTAGGTTCAGACAAGATTGCTCAATTTACAACCAAACTGTTGTGTTATGTATTAATTAACACCTGAGCACATCCAGCATGGACAGGAAAAGGAATAGCTCATGAAAGGCAGCTGTATTCTCACTTTTGCTGGAAATGGAAAGTGACAAATCTTGCAAGAACCTCAGGAGATTCCAAGCCTGAAGTTTTGTTCATTCTGAAGTTTCCAATAATTTGGATAAGGAATTGAATTTTTGAATCTGAACCTCAAAATCTTCGGGAGCTCATTAATCTCAACACCAATCTGCAGGACCTTTTCCTGTTTTAGGCCTCCCTTGAACCAAGACTGTCATAACTGGGCCTGGGTTAATGTACCAGCTTTGTACTTTGCAATACAATTGGTAAGCCTACAATATACTGTCAATCTGAATCTACCTTTAGATTCAGATTGACAGTATTTTTTTTATTTTTTATATTAAATATTATAGGTTATCTTCTGTAGTGGCTGGGACCGGTTCTTAGGGAGACAGGGACTGGCTGTTTAAAGATGTAGAGGAAGAGCACAGGGATGGAGAGTAGGACTGGGGGGCAGGGTGGGGAAGAGAAGGGAAAGATTGGACAAGAAGCTGGAATGAGCGAACGGACATTTGCTGGGCAAGAAGTCAGGGCAGAAGGGGAAACAATGTGGGGAAGGGGAGAGATGGACTGTGGAGGAAGAGACTAGGTCTAGCTGGACAAGGAGACTGGCACTAGAATGAGAAGCCTGTGCCCTGGAGACTGGGACCTTGTAAGTAAGTAGAATGGAACTAGGAGATGAAGCCGGGGGGGGGGGGGGGAAAGACAGGTTGAAGAGTATAGGATAGGAGTTAAAATTTAGAGGGAAATGGGCAGAAGATTCTGTGCCTACTTAAGAACACTAATCGGAATAGAACCCAAAATTCCTGAGTCTCACCATTCCTCTGCTGTCAGCAAATCTGTGAAACCTTCTGCAAAATGTGTATCTCAAACCTATTAATCCTGGTCTACATAAACCCATCTGTTTTCAAGAAGGTGCCACAGGACGGAATTTGTTTTTGGATTTTTGGGTTGCTTTTTTAAGGATGTAGGTAATTAACACACACAAAAAAAAGTGTTAGAAGACCATTACTAAGGTTGCAAAGTGAAGCACTCAAAAGTTAGGAAATGCCAGAATTAAATTTGCCTGTGCAATCTTAATTCAGACCCTAAGCACAAGAGGCCAAATTATAGATGCACAATCTTAATCCTCACATTTCCTAACTTCTGAGTGGTTGGCTTTGCAACCTTCCTAATGTTCTTTTTACAAATTTTGTGTGTGTGTGTAATATATGTTGGCCAAATGACATCTCTCAATTTCACATAGCATTACTTCTTATATTTTAGAAGACATGTTCATATAATACATAAATAGTAATACAAATTAAGTTATTTCAAGGATTCCTCTGTTCCCAATATAACCCATGTTGAAAAATGCCACTATATTTTCCCGTACACTATTATAATTCTTTTTCAAAATGGGAGATGTACACAGAGGAAATGTTTAATCTCTTCTGGGCAGATAGGTCATCTTCATGGGAAATTCATTTTATAACAACAATTTCATATCTGTAATACTTAAGAATGATCTTTCAGGATCACAGTATGAAACAGAAATCTTCTTGGGAACTGATATTACATTTCTCTTCAAGATTTAGGTCATTTATATTTTGAAGAATTGTGTTTCTGTCAGAATGTAAAGGTGGCCTTAGTGAATTGAAAAGGGCACAATAATAAAACTATCTGAACTGGGGAAAGTCTGCAATAGGAAATAATTTCAGAAGGACACAATGGAACATAAATTGAAGGTTAGAAGAGGAAGCATTATAATAACTTTTAAAGAAAGCACACAAAAAAAGGCACAATGAGGTGGGAAGAGGGGAGAAATCAGAACTGGAATATAAGATACTACTTGTGTGAATACCCTTCCTGTGACCTTTGAACATTTTCAAACCAATCTACTTTTTCTGCCACTCCATATCGATGAAAAGGCAATGAGCCATGCTAGGAGTATACAGTATCATTTTGGAATTCAGTATGACATAGCTGATGGCAGCGCACAGGGATTCCAGTTACCCCAATGTATCCAGGTTTTCTTGATGGATTTATTTATTTATTTTTATTCCAGTGGGCTAATGGTAAATTTCATACAAAAGTAATGATCTGGAAGAATGCAAAAGAACCAATAACACGAGGGTTTGACGACTCTATAAATGTATACCATTTTAAGGGTCACATTTATATGCATACTGTGTGTACCTGGGATCCTAGTTAGCCTGCCATTTTTCTCTGAAAAAAATCCAACTCCCTTTCAGTTAAGAGTTGTGAAAAAAACATTGTGCTTGTTGCTCTATTTCCCTTCCCTATCAGCATCTGAATTTTATAATGCTTTGGTGATGAAGTTGAAAAATATGCATAAGTCCAATGGAGTAAGACTATTTTGCACATGATCAAAGATCACAGTATATTTGCTCCAATTTAGAATTCAGAGAAGGCTACAGCTGCAAATATTACACAGATCAGTAAGATCTCAACCAAGTTATTCCATTATATGTGGTCCATCCTATGGTTTGTCCTAAGGTAGAAACATCTCTATGCCTGTGTTGCTATTGTTGAACACTGTTCAACCAGTTCTATACAACAGAAAACTTGTTTGTTTGGTGACTAAGAGGCAGCTTAGGAAAAATGATCTAATGGATAAGGCACTGCTCTGGGGCTCAGAAGACCTGGGATTGATTTTTTGCTTGGTCACAAACTTCCGCTGTGGTCTTGAGCAAGTTACTTATTCTACCCTGTGCCTCTGTTCCCAATCTATTTTTTTTTTAAGAAAGGTCTCTATATTTCACAGGGGTGTTGTCAAAATCAAATCCATTATAAACTACGAGATAGTCAGATACTATGGTGATGAGGGTCACAAAGCAGATGGATAGGAAAAATAAAACAATTATTCCTCCAAAAGGGGTTTGGAGTATGCTTTCTGCCATCATAATGGACAACACATTAAGCATTAATAAAAGAAATACCTTTAAAATTTGGTCACATATGAACTTGTAGCAGCATCAGCATTTCAGTACAACAGGGCCACTTCTCTTCTTAATGTATGCGTATAATTTCCAATAATGGAAGCACATATTATCCAATTCCACTAAAAGGTAGATTGACATGGCTATCTCTGACAGCACATTTCCTTTTTACTTAGAGAGGTACGAGTTAGGTGGTTAGAACAGTGCAACTATAATCAAACAAATACCTTCATTTTTCAGTCTATTTTCTTTCATAACTTTAGAGTATGGTTCATTATCTGGGCCAGATCATCAATTGGCGTAATCCATGTAGACAATGGAGCCATGTCAGTTTAAATCAGCTGAGGATCTGGTACTTTGGTGTTGCATAGATGATTGAAGAGCAGCAGCATGTTAAATCTGAGAGAATTCTCACAATTTGTAATGAAATATTATAGCTACCACAGACTGAAAATAATTACCCCATAGTATACATTCCCAGAAGACAGCATCAAAACCCACACAGTAATTGAAAGGCCTCTTTTAAAAAAAAATAAAAGGAGAGTATTGCTTTAACAAGGTGAATTGCGTCCATCCACCTCCATTTCCCACCCTACCCCCCATAGAGAGTCTGAGATGGTTCTAAAAATAAATACCTGAAAAAAATATGACTATACTTGCAATGAGAGCCTATGCAAGTCCATTGAAGTCCATGGGGATTTTGGATCACGCCCTTTGTGTTTGGGAGAAATGGCTTCAGTGATGAGCTCCAAGAGTTCAATATTAGAGCTGGTTGGGAATTTTCCACTGAAACTTTTGCCAAAACTAAAACTTTGTGCAAAAACATACCAGGTGTGAAATAACTTTGGTTAGGAAAGATTTCTCAGGTCCAGGATGGAACTTATGCAGTGAGAGAGGGGCCCATTAACCCAACAATAGCCAAAAGCCTAATGTTAGGATACTCACTAAGATGTGGGGGACCCAGGGCCAAATCCCATCACACCTCCCATGCTATGCCAACTCGGCCCTCCCCTCCATCCCCCAAGTACACTTCTGCTTCATTAAGACCAAGGACTTGAATATGGGTCTCCCAAATCCCAGCAGAGTGCCCTATCAACTGGGCCATTGACTATTTTGGGGTGGGTTGGTCTCATTTTTTCATATAAAACTTAACCAAGACCTTTAGTTCTCCTGATTTGGATGGGCAAGAATGTTTGAATTCTTGAAAATTTTTTCCATCCTGTGAAAATGTTCCCACCTAGTTCTATTCAATATCTCTCATTGTAATTATCTGAAGACACAAAACAAAGTTTTTCTGATATGGAATGCAGATAATCACGAGAATGAATAGACACTTGATCTGGAAATAAATCTTTTGATTTTTGTCATCATCCCATTTAATTTAACATACCTGCAGCCACTCTATTCTAGACATGTGCCAAAGAAAAAAATGCCATTTATAGACAAAAATCCTCATGAAACTACACAATAAAAATGTCTTGAGAATTATTTTCATAACTCCATGTGAAAGCTATTGCATATTTTTCACAAAGCTCTTTCAAAAAATAAAAATAAAATTAAGGTATAATGTGATACTCACCAGGAAATAGCAAGGATGGATTCCTCCCAGGAAGTAGTATTTTTTTTTAAAGTATTACTGTTAACACTAGACAGGCTTACTTCAGTTCCAGTATGTCATACCAATAGATTTGGTCTTAGAGTACACTACTCTACAATTGGAGGTGATTGCAGCACATGTTGGCTTACTTGAACTATCTGTTATCCAGCTAGCACAGCTAAAAATAGCAGAATGGGCGTCAGTGTGTGCTAGCAATGTGAGTATGTGCCTGGTGTGCTTATAAAGCCTGTGTTGAAGCCCATGTCACCACAGTTTCACGACTATTTTCAGCAGTAATAGGTAGATTAAAGCTAGTGCAGATATGTCTACCCAAGCTGCAATCGCAGCTCTGATTTCAGTGAAGACATAACCCTCATGCAGAGTTTGAAACCTTTTACCAAAAAGCTTTTCTTATGTGCTGAAGATACAGGATATACTAGACACCTATTTATATAGGCTTCGGATTTGTGTCTCAAAGTTGAATAGGTTCAAGTGGCAAATTCTTTTTCTAAAATATTTGGATTGAGACTTCATTAACTTCAACATTAAAAAAGAAATCTGTGATAATGTAGCCATGAATAAATTGGTCACTTTATATTACAGATACATTACAGTCACAAGACATTGCAAACCATCTACATCATAGGCTACAATTCCCACCGTCTTTCACAGACGAAAGGATGCCAACAACATTTATAAATACTTTATAAACCATTCATGAGTAAATTGCTGTTTTACAAAATGGTTAATAAAATGACGTAACAGGCTGTTAAAACCATTTATAAATACCTTCTACTGATGTGCTTATATCCACTTATCACTAGAGTTGTCCAAATCTCAGAATTTCTGCTTTGCAAAAAAAAAAAATTTTTTTTTTTTAAGTTTCTAGAGAACTGGAAATTCGGAGGGTGGGGGGGGGGGAGAAGGGGGTTGGTTTTGGAAGCATTGACCCATTGTGTTCCTGAAACAAAATAAACTCTCCAGGATCCTGGCAGCTACTGACTGAAATTAACATTCTTGCTACTCAGACACCAGCAGTGATACTGACAAGAATATCAATTTCAGTCAGTAGCTGCCTGGGCTCTCTGGTTCCCTGTAGCCATGCCTTGGGAGTCAGGGAGCAGATTGAGCCAGCTGTCTCAGGAGTCCAGAAGACCTGAAAATTAATTGAACCTAACTCATTTTCATGAAACATTTTTGGTTTGACAAATTAGCATTTTCTGACTAAACTGTTCCATTGGAAAATTTCTGACCAGCTCTATAGTAACACATTTTACTTATGTTAACATCTATTAGCCCTTTATAATTATAAGTGATCAAGAATTTTAAAGTACATGCATGTTGCTTGTTCTGTAGCCAAGAAATATATTAATTCACACTGGTAGTCAGAACATCCCCTATAGTAAATGGGTGAAGGATGTATAGGTACTTATCCCCATTAAAAAGCCATAGACAAGCCAGAGGGAATGCTGAAAATATTTAATTTGGAACCTCTTGTTTACAAACGCTTTGAGTTAAATCTTAATCTTGAATTTCACCCAGAGTCTGTTCCTTGTATATCCACTTTATATATTCATCAGATCACATCCAAATTTTAATTGTTAAAAATTTTAATCTGAATATATTAATTTGTTGTGATTTTGAGTTATCTATTAGTTTTAGAGTAATTAATATGGTCCACATTTTATGACTCTATTGAATTTGAATCAACAAAAGAAGATTCTGTAAGTGCCAAATATAAGTATATATAAACCTGGGAAACTCATAAGAGATAATTGTAACAGCAGATAGGAAAGAATAATTATGTGGGAAGAAAGACCAATTGCAATATACTATCTTGTTAGTCCTCCCAGCTGTAAATAATCGTGCTTTCATACATAAATCAGGTAAACTGAGAATGAATAGAAATGACATCAAAACATGTTTCTTTTGCAAAAGAGGTTTTCTTTGTTTGAAAATTCTATATGATGACACTGGTCTGGTAACTTAGCTGGGGAATGAAATCTGCCGCATCTCTCTAGATACAGCGAAGGAGAGAGACATAGCAACTCTATCATCAATCCTCATCACATCAAAGGGTGGTTATGTATCTATTTTTTCTGTATTCTGTGTAATGCCATAGTAATCTCTGACTGATAATCTTTTATTAAATAATCCTAATTGAGCCTGTTATTCAACGATCTTGAGTTGTCTTTAACAACCGTTACTTTTTACAATCTAGACAGGTCAAGTAAGGGAAAATTATGGCAATACTTTGAAAATACATCTACAGTTTCAGGTCTTGAAAATTAAACAGTGTGGTACTGTTGATAGTGAATGCATTTACAGGAATAACTACTCTCTGCAATGCATATGGAGTTAGCCACACAATCCCCATTAGCATTAATGGTTGAGGCCCCTAAGTCCACACAGTGATCTGCAGATGTTCTCTTAAACATATATAAAATATTAGTACATTAGACTGACCACCAGCAATAAATTGCAACACGTAGTATAATATTGGAAATCAATAAGAAAAGATTAGCCACTTTGTACAAAGAATAGTCTAGAATCATATACTGTATAACAGAAGCAGCAGCTAAACTGTTCACCTAGTTCGTGTACTCTTGTACGTATACACACACACCTCTACCTTTGAGGGTCTCATATGAAAGAGGTTGCTTGGGCCTGACATTAGTTTCCCCCTTGAATCAACTGCATGGACTAAGGGCTACATGTGTATTTACATTTACACAGTTCTGGATGAAAAGCAAATGTAAATTGAATGGCAAAGGAGTTAAGCAACATAGATGTGGCCTACTAATATTTCACATATAGCTAAAAGAGTACATGTGAACACAAGACAGGAGAACCAGCGATTCAAATGGCAGCCCAGTGCCAAACATGAGGAGGAAGCTGAATTTCACACTGAGGCAGATTTCAATAGTGGTGAAACTGGTTGAAGCAAAATTAAATATTGCTCCCTGTGCCCAGGAAGGATGTGCTCTTCTGCCAGCTATTTGGTAGTTGGAAGAACATCCTTCATTATTGAAATAGGCCCTCCACAGTGTATGGAAACCTGGAGGAAAACCCAAAAAAGTGGTTGATTGCCTGCTTAAAAATGAAGGGTCAAAATATGGAGGAAGGCTGCTGGAATACAGCTATTATCAGTACACTTAGGCATTATAATATGAAGCTGAATCCTTCAGCCTTGACTCCGGCATTTCCCAGATGGTGGGCTATGCACCTGCAAAGACATTGAAAACTTCTTGAGACCTCACAATTATTCCTCAGTCTCAGAATGATTTTTTAAACTAACACCAAGAATCACAGGTCCACTAAGGCCACTTTTGTGCCTTATAAAGTGGCAAGAAATAGCTGGTAGGCAAATTCTCCACTGGTGCAAAAGTGGAAGAAGCGTGTCTGCAACTTGTATGCCTGCTACCCTCACATGTAGCATATAAAGAGAGGAAACGTAGCAGTGTTCTTCATAATGGTATAGTGGAGTTCCACTAGATCTGGATCTTCCACTTCAAACAGTCAGTTATACCAATGGCTGAAGTTAGAGTGATCCCTTAACGTTCTAATTTTTGCTGGGACAGATTTTTAATCAGTCAGGGAGCTGCAATCTGCTCCCGAAGGCTACCATTCCATACTTAAAGTCCATGCAGATTCACGAACCAAGATGACATGTCCCATACCAAGGGTGAGGAGAAAGGGGAGCAAACATATACCATTTTTATATACTTACAAATTTTAAATATCAAATACATAAAAATAGATAAAGAGCCAGTCATCACTTATAGTCACTCAATCATAATAAAGGGCAGGTTTCTTCAGATTTAAGATCTTTTTCTTTTAAAACACTTTTGGAGCAGATGGAATGTTAGACGGTAGAACAAATATTTCCAGACACTGAAAATAAAAGAAATGACATTTTATAAACAGAACCATTACATTTTAATTCAAAACATACTGCCACTACAGATGACAATGAAACCAGTGAATTTTGTGCAGCGCATGAAATTTTATGACTGTTTGCAACACCAAATACCATTGCTTTCAGTGGAAATAATGGGCAGTGGTTACAGTGAAATTCACTAAATTGAACCAAGGGCATCATAATCTCTCATTGTGGCTTTAGACAGTGACAGCAATGAACTGTGTGCCATGTAAGTTTAAAGAAAGACAGTGTTACATGTCCCATGAATATCAACAGCAGCAACACAAAAACCCAAACCTTAAGTTGCAAATGATAACCTGGTTTTTTTATTATTATTATTTTGTTTTTTACTGTTGGAGGGCAGAGAGGTTTATTGGCCACTGGTGCCTGAGGATGTGGTTGTTTAACCATGTGATTTCTTCCTGACATCTTAACAAATTCTACAACCTCTAAGTCATTGGCATTATGCTGCTTCTGGCACTTTCTGATTTACTGGGCAAGTCTACAGCAGCTGCAGCACATCTGGTGAAAACGCATTGTGCTGATGGGAGAGCGCTCTCCCATCAGCCTAATTACTCCACCTCTGCAAGTGGCGGAAGCTATGTTGGCGGAAGAGTGTCTCCTGCCGACATAGTGCCAGTGTGGACAGCGCATAGGTCAATGTACTTTCTGTTGCTCGGGGGGAGGAGGGGGAGGGTGTCTTTTTCATACCCCTGAGCAATGCAAGTTACATCGACTTAAGCAGTAGTGCAGATCAGCCACCGCATGTAGTGTCCAGACACTTAATCATTGACTTAAATGAAGCTATGCCAGTTTACACAGCCTGAATATCTATTTCTAATTTATTATTAATAATTTATCTACTACTTTCCAATTCCATGACCCACATCTTCAGCTGGTTTAAATCTGTAGCACTGATCCACTGACTTCAATAGAACTGAAGGATCTGGTTCCATATTTGCTTCAAAAATGCCTGCCTAAGTGTATGTCCCCCCACCCTCCGAAGCTAAATTTTCTGTCCAGGAATGTATTCTGGTATTCTTGCAGCTCTGATAGATGTATTTAATCATTCAA
The DNA here is from genome assembly GCF_028017835.1 of Emys orbicularis. Classification (NCBI taxonomy): domain Eukaryota; kingdom Metazoa; phylum Chordata; order Testudines; family Emydidae; genus Emys; species Emys orbicularis. The sequence goes on from NC_088684.1 coordinate 128,450,637, forward strand.
AATATCCAATGGAAATGGGATTCTGCAGGTGGAGGGCAAAAAGAGAGCAGTCACTTTTAATTATTCCCATTCCCACTTCAACATTAATTTGATGCAGCAATAGAATGAGATCCTCCTGAGGCTGTACTAGTGCAAGTTAAGTTAAGTCAAGCATTCTTTGGTCTCCTGAGCTTTTTATTTTTAAAAACAGGAATGGCATGTGGGGGGTTTTGCTTGTTGTATTTCCCATAGCTTCACAGCTCTTATTAACAGTTTCTAAATGCAAATAGAAAGGGATTGCAGCTTTGTTAAGCTTTATGAAGGTTTTGCAGTCTGAAGGTTAAATACTTGTGTAAAATGACATAAGTAACAGAAATAAGTTGTCCTGAAAACACAGCAGTGATTCTTCCAAATGCATTGGTTTTCCCATCATAAACCAAGCAAATGTTGTCCATGTTCTATTGGCAGATCTCTTTGCTTTGACATCATATGCTCCAAGACAGTTAAAGCTAGCTTATTCTAGTATGTTCCCTATTTATTTCATTACTATTGAAATCCAGTTCACACTCATGAAACTGAAAATGACACAAACTTGAATTTTGTACAATGTAATTGTTAACATTTGAGATTTTCCCTTCTGTTCAAAAGATTAAGATGAAATATTTCTAGAGAATCAGACTTTTCTGTCCCATGTGCATTTTTGTTTAATGTAGCAATGGAATAATTTACTTTGGTTATATACCCCTCCTCCCTGCCCTCAGTTCAACTGACTTTTCAACTATGTCCCCTCAAACTATCTCAATCCAAATTGCACAAGAGCCTTTTCTTTTTCAGCTCATGCCATCTGATCTCTTTTTGTATCACTTTGTCTCAGCAATCCCATCTGAAAGCCTGTTATTGTAATCTTTACCAAGGAGGGAACTCCTTACTCAATAATCCTAATAGAAACTGTTACTGAAAGCAACAGGTTTCAGGAATGAGATATTTTCTTCCTTTGTTTGTGTTTTCAAGTAAAATAGACAGAAAGTTTCAAAACTGTACTTAATTTGTGGTCCCAATACAGCATCTCTACTTATATAAGTGGTCCCTTTAGCTTTAACTAGACAACTCACATGAATAAAACAATTTCAGAATAAGGTCCTATCTAAAGAATGTATCTGAAAGATGCTATGGAAAATTAAGTTGCACTGTGTGAGGAAGTAGTTATGCTACAAAGACTATTTTAGTTTAATCTTTATCTTTCATTTAATACCACAGTAAAGAAAAGCTTCTAAACAAGAAGCAGGCAATATTAGTTTACACAATGTCATCAAGCCTCAGGTAAAACAAAATTTGAAACTCTTGCTGATGCTGTACAACAATCAATGCATTGAAAATGAAAATTGTAATTAGATATTTTATAGCATGCAAGAAATATGAATATGAAAAAGGCCTAACCCTGTTTACTGGAGATCATATAATGTACTATTGAATTTATTTAATGGTTTGCTATGATAGTGTACGTTTGATAGCAGGCTATCTCCCTGTCAATGTTTGCCATAAAAACAGCCCTTTGGACGTCATCTTTTGCATTCTTACATAAAACAAGTTGAAGGAATGCGCCATTCTTGGGGGAAACAGAGCATATATATTGAACCACATTCTCTACTGTTGTAAATTGGTGCACCTCATTAACCTCAGTGAAATTGTATTTATTTATGTGATCAGGGAACTTGATTGAGAATGGTAAGGAAAAGAAAATTCTACAAGAAAGAAAATGCTGAGAACAAATCACTGGCATCTAACATTGCACTTTATAATACCTTTTAAGAGCAGAACATGAAAAATGTCTCCTTTTCCCTTAGGGAAACTGATCTCTGGGTTTTTGCAGTTGTACTCGTGACTTTAATGGCTACAACATTTATCTACTTCTTACTCTTGTTAGCACCACAGAAGGAACCCAGCTTGACTTTCAGATCCCAGACTGCATTGTCAATTTGGCAATTACAAAAAGCCTCTTATTTGTAAACTGGCAGATATGATATAGAAGCCACTGACAAAAAATAATATATGGGAACCCTGCAAAGCCATTTTTACAGTTGCTTCACAGAGCAGAACTTCACCTCAGTATCCCTCAGTCTGTACTCTATAAAATTATAAAGTAACTGCCAGAGCAACAAGATCTTGAAGAATGCTCAAAGATGATGCAAGGATCCTGATTTGGAAAATTAATTGCTAATATGGGCAAAACACCCACAGATATTGGGCTGAGTGGAATTTCATGCACAAAGTAAGTGATTATGTGCCTGCAATGTTGGAAGCAGGATTCATTGCTAAATAGGCCAATCTTAATCACTGGAACTCAGGATACAATATTAGTTTAAAAAAATACTGGTTAATGAGAAATATGATAGATGGAGTTGAGATATCAGGCCCAATTCACTGTCACAGTGTATCTTAGTCAGTCATCTACACCTGAGCAATGTGAGGGCCAAGTAGGTGTAACAACTCTGATTTGGCAGCCCTTTATGCCCATTTTGCACATGTAAAAGTGCTTATAGAAGGTGGCTGTGAGTCAGGACCTTTGTCTATCAGTGTTAAGGGCCTGATTCCAAAAAACATCTTCCCTTGTAATTAAACTAATCTTTCTTGCATCATGACTGGAAAGGGAATACTGACTTTCACAGACCTACCTGGTTGCTGGAGAGAAAACAAATGAAAGTGTTTGTCACAATCAGGAATTTTTTGAAACATTTTTTTCATCTGAAAATGCCAGACTTTTCACAGACAGGTTTTGGTTTCAACAATACTTCCACCAGGAAGATTTCTCAGCTCCAGGATGCAATTTTTAGTCTAAGCAAGGGGAAAAAAACAACAGAAAAGCCAATAGCCTTGTGGATAGGGCACCAACCTGGGATATAGGAGACCCAAGGTCAAGTCTCTACTCTGCCTCATTCAGACAATGGACATGAACCTGGGTCTTTCCACATCCCAGATGAGTGCTCTATGCACCAGAGTATTGGCTATTCTGCAGTTGATAATTCAAACGGTGTCTTTCATTCTGTATCAGAATGAAGACAGATTTTGAAACCTCAAAATGTTTCCTGAAGCAGAATGGTGGTTTTACAGCCAACCTTACTTGTGACCATCTAACCATCTAATTTTAGTGTAAAAGAACTGGGGCAGAGACCTCACACAATGAGATAGGCAAGTTTGTGAAGGAGACTGGATAACCAGTAAATAAGGCCCGGAAAATAGGAAGGCAGGAGAAATGGGCTCTCAACCCAACTCTGCAACTAAAACTCCATGTGTCTTTGAGCAAGTCACTTAACCTCTCTGGCCTACTTGAAAGATTATTTGTGCCTGAAAGCAGATTCCTAGCAAAGGATTCATCTGCACATGAGTTCATTAAAAGCTTAGAGACCAGGACATACTGTGCAAAGCTTAGTTCAAAAAAATATGGTTAAAACCCATGTAGGACAATCATTCCATTACTATTGAGAGATAACACTACCCTTTATACTGTGTGATTACCTAGCATTTTACTGCAATAATTCATTCTGTGGTTGTTGGTGTTTTTTAAACACATAAGCTATATATGTTGAGTACACTTAAGCTAGTTAAAGGCAAGCTAGTAAAAACAACCAGTTTTACTGGCATTCCCCTTTTATACACACAAGTATATAAAGTGTGACCACTATAAAATATATTCAGTAGATGAGCTTCTGAGAACTGAAAGCTTGAAGTACAACTGCTACCTCACATGTTTTAGTTCAGGTGGCATTAAGATTCATTTTTTTACTGAACTTGTGTGGAACAATGGTAACAGACTGAATTATTATGTTAATCATACAATCAGTATTCCCTATGGATATTCCACTGTATAAATTCCAGGCTTTTTTTCCTGTTGAAAAGGCTTTACTGTGAATATGAATAAGAATCAACTACCCACTGTTTTAAATGCTGCTTAAATTGTGCATTTTAACTCTCCCAATTAATCTGCCTTGAACTTTCTTTAAAAAGTATTCTTATTTAAAAATTAGTCATTATGGTAAACAGATTCTGTGCTTTATTTGGCACACGCTACCTTTGTCAACTACCTCTAATGCTTTAAGGGAGCTATATATGTTATGATAATGACAGTACACTGCTGGTCTGCAAGTAGTTATAATACTTGAATCCCTTCAGTGTGACACCACAGGAGTGAAAAACATTTTTTGTTTCAATACTGCTTGGCTGTCACACAGGGTATGATTTTTTTACAGGCAAAATATAAATGATGCAGAACATACTGTTATGGAATTCTGGTTCCGCAGGAGCTGGATTTTGAATGTGTAGGACTAGAGAGGATAAGGGAATGGAAAGTGAAAGAGCCTTGGGGTGTGATGCTATCTGTAGCTAGTTCCCAAAGCCTGGGCGCCACTGGAGAGATAGGACCTTGACAAGTTACGGTGACTGACATATTAAGCACTCAGCCTAGACCGGGTCTGTTGTGTCTAATACCTTGAACAGCTACCAGAATGTTAGTCATGACACTCCAGGCCTACGCTGAGTGCTAAGTTGTGTTTAATATCGCATTGGTTACCTCGACCCCTCAAAATCTTATTCTAACAAAGCGTTATTTTCCAGTGAATTCCAGAACCTGGAATTGGATACAGGCAGCACCACAACCCCAGTCTTAAATTACAACCCTTAGAACTTTTGCAGAACATCCCTAATTCCCCCAAAAGCTTACACAAATTCTCCCCAAAGCTTGCAAATAGACTAACCACAAGTTAGAACAGATTACCTTTCTGCAAGTTTAACAAGTGCCTCAAGTTTAACCTGTGTAGTCTAGATCAATTTAGTGCCAGCATAGATTCTGACCAACTAAAAGAACTCAACTAATACTACCACTGCTGTTCAAGAGTGCACTGGTCATCTTCTGAGTTTTTCCAGAAAACACTGCTTCTGGGAACTAGATTGAGAGAGCAATACCAAGAGGGTATTGCAACTGATTTAGAACAGTGTTAGTGTGTATATGGGCCAAAACTTAGATTAAGTGTAAATTTACTAAGAAGGCCAAAAACAAACAGAATTTTGTAGTCTTTTTGCTACACTAGACAGTTTTATTCAGATCAGATCAACCTAAAAGAATAAAAACTTAAAAAAATAAATAACTCTCTTCTAAGCCACAAAATGAGTTGGCAAGCAAGCCAGGTTCATTTCAAGCTTCATTAGATAATTATAATACTGTGTTAGACTACTTGAACTGGTATGTTTTACAGGATTGACATAATATATTCCTTACAGTCTAATGCAAACTGACCACATACGATTATGTGCACTAGGGGATTGTTTCTTCTCCCTCTGAAGGCAAAAGCAAAGATTGCATTGACATCAAAGGAAGGAGGAAAAGCAGCAGCCATAGTACACCCATGGAATTCAGGGGAATTTAATGTGCTAGTGAACAATGTAGTTTTGTAACAGTGATAAACAGCCATGTCCACAGTGTTTTCTTAAGATAGATAGATAGATAGATAGATAGATAGATAGATAGATAGATAGATAGATAGATAGATAGATAGATAGATATTTTCTAAAGAGGTTAATTCATATTTTCTGATAACCTTACCATGAGAGAGATTTTTAGCATCCTTTTCTCCTGGGCTAATGCTGTTTTCACTGGTAGGGGCTGTAGGCTGAGTGCCTCAATGAGAATTTAGTCTGAGCAAGCAATATGTAAGAAAGGCTCAATAGGGACTTTAGTATGGAAAGGACTAGTCTTTATAAAGAGATTTTATTTATACACAAAGTATTTGAGTGGGAGAGAGGGAGACTCTAGACATTTTAATTTCCTAATATTCTTTAGTAATATTTAAAACGAATGTTGATGGGTTTATATTTAAACACAAATCAGAAAAACCAAATGTGATTCCAAAAAAAATTCCTGTAAAAACATACCAGTTCAAGTAGTCTAACACAGTATTATAATTATCTAATGAAGTTTGAAATGAACCTGGCTTGCTTGCCAACTCATTTTGTGGTTCAGAAGAGGTTTTTTTTTTTTAAGTTTGTATTCTTTTAGGTTGATCTGATCTGAATAAATTGCTCTTGGATTAACCAAGATTCATTAAAATATTGCTTATTGGTATTCAGTAATCTCTCTAATTAGCATTTTTAAACCCTTACATTTGGAATTAAACATGCATGAAGTCAAAGCTCTCTGTAGCTCTAATTAGAATCATTATTATTTACTCAATTAAATACATTTTGTGCTAATGATGAGAAGGTATTGTTCTGGGGTTGTTTATCAAAGGAGGGGTTTCACAGAAGACTGAGATTATAGAAATGTATATGAAATACCAATTTAGAAGATTCTTACTAAATAGTTTGGGTTTTTTTAATCAATACTTTTTAATCTATTTTTTTCCTCTTCCAATAATGTTTTAGAACCAAATTCTGTCCTCAGCAATACCAGTGCAACCACAATTATACTTTCAGTGGGGTTGCACAAATATAAATGAAGGCAAAATTTGGCCTATAGTGGCAACCCAGTGGTTGTACTTTGATACTTCTATACATACTTAACTAGTAGCTGAAAGGCCAGACTGTTGCATAGGGTGTGGCTGTTGGGCCAAATAATCTACCATCTGTGAAGTCTCCCTCATACAGCCAATTAAATTGTTGCATGCAAATTAGCTGTAGAGTAACTGTGGTGGTTGGTTGAGTTACTTCTGATAACACAATGGTCTAGGATGGTTAGCATGGTATAGATCAGGGATCAGCAACCTTTGGCACACGGCCCGTTAGGGAAATCTGCTGGCGGGCCGGGACGGTTTGTTTACCTGCAGCGTCCGCAGGTTTGGTCAATCGCAGCTCCCACTGGCTGCAGTTCACCGTTTCAGGCCAATGGAGGCTGCATGAAGCAGCGTGGGCCGAGGGATGTGCTGGCTGCCGCTTCCCGCAGCCCCCATTGGCCTGGAACGGCGAACTGCAGCCAGTGGAAGCTGCGATCGACCGAACCGGCGGACGCTGCGGGTAAACGAACCATCCCAGCCCACCAGTGGATTTCCGTGACTGGCCGTGTGCCAAAGCTGGCTGATCCCTGGCATCGATATATGCCTTACCATCGCTGTACATGGTATCGGAGTAATTTATGTCAAAATGTCTGACAATAAAAATTGGATGGTAACAGACTGCAAAACCCAGTGATGATTGAACCTGATGATCTTCTAAATAAAAAAGCTCTCAGCCATGCTTGTAGCTGTTTCCATCGTTTCTACACTTCTACAGACAGTCTAGGCTTCAGAGTGACAATCCTGGATTCTTATTTTACAAATGACACTTATCATATCCACAGTGGAATAAAGCCTGCACACACGGGTGTATAGATCCCAAATCCATGGGAATAGGTGCTGTTCTGCTGTGCAGATTGTAGGCAGAAATTGGGGAGAGCATATGGTAACTCCCTGAATTCCAATTTGCAGATGGCATTGGGTGGGAAAAGAAAGGAGGGGGGAATTCAATTCAGGGCTAAATGTATCTATTGGCAGTCTCTCCTAAAGAGAGGTGGGGGCTGCAACGGGTCCTGCACAGATCTGCCCTAGTTTAGGTCTCAGATCTCATCTCTGTTGTAGAGAAGCAGGAGAAAAGGAACACATTACAGTGATGCCAGTCTTGCTGTCCTATTTCCTTCCATCTTTCCATGTGTTTGTTTCCATGCTGCTTGCATACATGGAAAGTCCTTCCATTCTGAGTGTGCCAGGCTCCCATCCTCTCCTCATTCAAAGGTTTTCTAACGATACTTTTTCTACTTTTCGCGGAAGTAATGTACTACTCAACTTGGAGCACTGTGGTGGAATCAGGCCCTAAACCTCCCAGGAGCCCAAACCTGCAAATGCTTACTATCAGGCATAGTGCTCACCACAATGAATAATGCCATAGAATTGCTCATGACAGCAAGGGGCACTAGTGCATGCAGGCAGTTCATGTGGTAGTGTGTATTTGCAAGATTTGGGTCATTTGTTATAAAAAGATAAAAATAGTTGCTCAAAGACTTAGTAATAAGCGGATAGATCATAGAACAGTTTCCAATCTGACACCAGTGTCAGGGAGGAATAATTTGACTGAAGTAAATGAAGTTCCATGAAATACAAAGGATCAGGACCTATATTTCTAAAAATTGAAAAGTCCTTTCAGTAACTAGGATTGCTAATTGGAAAAAAAGCAGGCCTAGATAGAATCTCAACTAAAAAGGAAATGGGACATTTGGGTACAATAGGGTCTTTTGCTCTATTTCTATTTTAAATGTTTCACTTACTGTACATTTAAATATTCAGAAGTATAATCAAGCATTACCATTATGTAGGTCATTAAACTAATGGTGACATTCATTAATGAGACACTCATTAGGTAATATGATGTCATTAGGACATCCTGCCATAAGTTAAAATAAAGTAACAGGGGGAGCAATTTTAAGCAAGGTATTTTCAAACTGCCTGTCATGAGACAATAATTTAAGGGCCTAGCTCTGCTACCATTGAAGTCAATGACATTAATGGTAAAATTCTCAATGTGACTAGGAACTAGCCCCAGGTGTGTAACCACCATACTATAAGTATGAGGATTAGTGTATCATTTCACAATGAAACAATCTCAAGACATTGTTTCATATTGGAAGCTGCTGACATTTCTACAAATTAAAACCAATGATGACATGTGTAATAGTGAGGAATCAAGAGGGGGGACACCCATCTAATACTCCAATATTCATTGTGTAGATGGGTGAAATCCTGGCTGCGCTGAATTCAATGGAAAAACTCCCATTTACTTTAACTGGGCAAGGATTTTACCTGACGCCTTGTTCTGGAAGGCAAGGCACCAGCAACAGCCAAAAAATATAAAACCAGTAAATTAAGAAAAGAAAGGACTAAAGACTCAAGCACAGCATTTCTTAGGATCATCCATTTCTCTCTTTACCTACCACTGAAGTCCACAAAAGGAACTGGATAGCCAGAGCCAGTATGCACACTCCCAACAGTCAGAGCAATGAGCAGAAATGTGCGGTCAATGTTTGAACAAGAGGGTTCCACAAGAATTGCTCCCTTAACCACAAGAAAAACAAACAAGCCAACCAACCTGCACCTCAGGTATACATGGATTTGCATCGAAGAGCCGAGAAGAATAGACCAACTTGTTTTCTATCCCATTTAAACAAATACTCCAACAACAAACAAAAATACAGCAACGCTGGGTAAATGAAACCAGATTCTCATCAGGATCCAAAACAACTCCTCTGAGGCACTGTGGCATCTCAGGTGGACACAGATTAATGTTGAACCAAGCTGAAAGAAAACATTTTGAATCTATGGAACTGATTAAAATGAAACATTTTGTTTGATTGAAAGGTTGAAACAAAACGTTTCAATATTTCCAAATCCAAGTTTATTGGAACTTTGTGTTCCATGAAAAACTTTGATATTTTGACTTTGCCATCTCTAGTGTTTTGCATCTGAAACATGTACTGAGTTTATTGATAGCATGACATAATTTGATATGTATTCTCTGGAGAGGAATGGAGGGGTCCCAAAGACCTTATAGTGGAGTTGAGAATATTTGTTTTGATAATGTTTAGTATGTGCTGCAATCTGGTGGTGGAATCAAAAATTTGCCTTTAGGAATATTTGTATTAACTATAAAGTAAAAGTCATTTTGGGGACTAACCAGATTTAGCAGTCACTGGAAGGAGTAAAGAGGGCGATAATGTAATTTATGTTACTTATTTCTTTTCGTTTAAAGATTGACCACAAATCCTAATGGTCTAGACCAGGGATCGGCAACCTTTGGCATACGGCCCACCAGAGTAAGCACCCTGGTGGGCTAGGCCAGTTTGTTTACCTGCCACGTCCGCAGGTTCGGCCAAACGAGGCTCCCACTGGCCGCGGTTCGCCGCTCCAGGCCAATGGGGGTGGTGGGAAGTGGCGGCCAGCACATCCCTCAGCCCGCACCGCTTCCCGCAGCCCCCATTAGCGAGGAGTGCCGAACCGTGGTGAGTCGGAGCCGCGATCGGCCGAACCTGCGGATGTGGCAGGTAAACAAACCAGCCCAGCCCGCCAGGGTGCTTATCCTGGCGGGCCACATGCCAAAGGTTGCCAATCACTGGTCTAGACAATTCATTCTAAAAATAAGCAATTCTTTATGATGCACTTAAGAACTACAATGAGCCCCGATCTCTCATAAGCGAGTCAACTGCATAGTTAAATATAAGAAACCCCTGACCCAAAGACCTCAATAAACCCCCCACCCTCAATTTGAACACTGATATTGCACAAAAAAATTATATGCAAGACATATATATTTCAGGAAAGCAAGCAGCCCCTCTTTTAGAGCCCTGTCTACAATAGTGCTGGAGCTGTTCTGTTCAAAACCATATTTAAAAGCATGTTTGTGGTAGCAAGCTGCTAATCTCTGTTTCCTGACTACTACAGAGTGGGATCAACTAAATTATAAAGAGACTTACAAAGATACAAATTAGACTGTTCCTCAACATTGCCTGCTGTCATGTGCTTCTCGGAACTGGTTTATCGCACACTTCAAACTGTATACGGCAGCCAAGAGATAGGAGGTGGCATCCTCCTAGCAAGTGAACATAAGCGTTACATTTAAACAGGAATGGGTGAAACAGGTGAAAAAAACTGTGAAACTCTGAGAGACTTTCCATCCGTTTGTTCAGCAATATGTTGTGCTCTTGGTTATTTTTTTTATTTTAAAGCACAAATTTCGGAGACTGATTTAAAAAAAAAAATTAAGCTATTAAAATAGCTTCATTACAAAATTTCAAAGTTCTCATTCCAAATTTTTGAAACTGACCCATTTCTTCCTTAAATATCAAATTTTTCATTTACCAAAAACCTATTTTCATAAAATGAAAAAAGTAAATAAAAATTCATTACTTCATAAAAGAGAAAATTGTCAATTTTTCATAAAAAGCCTTTTTAAATTAAAAGCTTTTCTTTAAAAAAAAAAGACCATTTCTAGCACTGAGACATTGCTGGGGTAGGGACTGTCTTCTTGTTCTATGTATGTACAGCACCTAGCGCAATGGGGTCCTGGTCCATGATCAGGGCTTTTAGGCATTACAGTACTACAAATAAATAATACTTAAGCCCCTTTCCATGCTCTGTATAGGGAGGAGGAGGAGAAAAAAGTAAGACAGCGCTTGTAATGGGATGATTGACAGTTAATTTCCATGTTCCTTCTGAGCTACAGCCTTGTAATTTGTTACATGAATTCCTTATGGTCTACTAAGTAGTAAACCGAGGGCAAAAGGAGGCCTGTCACCTTTCCATCATCAGTTACTAAAAAGATATCAACTATTCAAGTGGCCTTGTTAGTTTAATTCCTACTCCATGTGGCAGCATTAGATGGTGTGCTTAAAAGAGCCTGGGTTTATAGGTTAAGATGGTACTGACATGATTTATAACACTTTCTATTTAGCAGCTACTGGATCTGATGCAGTCACTTATGGTTATAGATGTCAAAGCAGTGCCTCCAGTTCTTGTGAAGATGTATACATGCTTGGTTTCTCCCTGCCTCTGAAAACGTCCTCTATGGGGTTAAGAAACTAGTCAGGATACAAATAGCAAGAATTCCTAGTGCAGGGTATTATGGAGAGAACCTTTTTGGGGAAAAAGAGAAAAAAGGCTAGTATTTTATAAAGGAAACAGTCAATGAAACAATTTAAAATTCCATATCCCCAGCTGGCTGGCAGATGTCATCATTTGACACATCACAAGTGTCAAACATTTGCAGATATCCATACAAAATGGGAACAGTAGACCATGTGCTTGCCAATGCAGAGATTCTGTGCCGAAGTTCAGATTGTTTGATCCCTACACAAAGCAAAGAACAGCACCCAAAGAATTCAACTTACCAGAAAATTCTCCTGGGGTACTCACAAATGCAGCCACTTTCCAGATTGGGTCAACTAGGTATCTCAGGAACAGGAGCATGCTAGACCATAGAAGGTACTCCAATTCCAACTGTTAGGAGGAAAAGGAATGCTCAGACTCTGAACAAGCTAGGTAAAGCTTCCATGGACTGGAATAGGAAATGAAGATGCAGAAGGCAGTTTGTATTGTGGCAAGTCATGTTAACAGCATACAAAGAGATAAGTCAGATTAAAAAAATAATTTTTGTGGAAGGTTGCAACACACCACCTTTTTTATTTATTCTTTTTTTTTTTTTAAGAATTCAGAGCCATTACACAGGAGAACCCAAGAACAAAGACAGTAGGTCGCTCCTTAAAACAGAAACAACTCACCATACCTTACTACAGGATGGCTGCAACCTGACTGCTGTGAGGCCCAGATTACATTCTTCTCAACAGATGATAGCCTGTAAGTAACACCAGGAAAACCCCCTGAAATTTAAAGTGACAGCCTACAATGTAAACAGTAGAGGGTTTTCTTTAACAACACCATGAGATTACCCCTGCTCGCTAAGATGCATCCTCAGTGAAAGGATGCAGAGAGCCTCTCCCCCCATTCATATACTGAATCAATCTACTCTGAAGCTGAATGTGAAGACTATGCAGAGACTAGCTGGTAGAGAATGCAGCTGCCTGCCATCTCCATGGCTTAGGCTTCTGTGAGCACACCAGGTCCATGCTGAAGTCCCTCCACTGGCTTCCAGTCACCTCCCAATCCAATTAAAAAGAGCAAGTAATTAAAAGCAATTAAAGGAGCAAGTCCCAGCTATATCAAAGACCAAATTTCATTTTTTGAACCGGACTATTGGGCTCCTATGGAACAATCCTGATCACAAAGCACAGGATGAAGCACTTAGAAACTGAGTCACACAAACAGACATTTGAACTGCGACTGAGGCATAGGTACATGCACTGGCTCTGAGAAAATTTCACAGGCATTCCCCTGCAGCAAGGGGCACAGGCACTTATGCTGAGGCAGAGCTATATGCACTCACCAAAGAACTTCTGCCAGGGCAAGGGGCACAGGCATTCACAAATGTGCTTGAACTGAGGCAAGGGCACAAGTGATCCCACTAGAGTGACCAGATGTTCTGATTTTATAGGGACAGTCCCGATTTTTGGGTCTCTCTCTTATATAGGCTCCTATTACCCCTCACCCCCTGTCCTGATTTTTCACACTTGCTGTCTGGTCACCCTAGCTCCCACTGAAACAGGGGAACAGACTCACAAACCTGCTTCTGCTGTAGCAATGGTCCACGCACCAGCAAAGGGGATGAGGCGGAAGCATATGCTTCTAAAAGCATTCAAGTCACAGAAGAGGCACAGGTGCTAGCACTGAAGGAGGGGCATACACTTGTGAAAACACTTCTCCCAGATGTGGGATGGGCCCAATTGCTTCACCCCCAAATGGGTACAAATGCTAAGGCTGTGCACAGTTGCTGAAAACTGGCCACACGCTGTGGAACAGGTGACCCCCGACTCAATCAAGTCCAGATATTCCCCTCCCAACATCCCTTGCCCCTCCCCACTCAGGCACTGGCAATGTCACTCCCTTTAGCTTAGGCAAGGACATAGATATGGACTCTGGCTGACACTCCACAGCAATGGGGACCCAGTACATACAAAGGTGCTGGTGCCATGGGACAAGTACTTGAGGTCCAGCTATGGAACAAACATCCAGAGGAGATGAGGTGAATACAGAACATGACTGTCTAAGAACACTATAAAATCATATTCTTCATGAAGGCCTTCCCACCACAAGAAGGATACAACACTAATACTCTTTCTACCCCAAAAAATTCAACCAAAGAAAACCAGAGAAAAGTATAAAAGTAAACAAAATTTAAAGAAAAGCCCTACACCAAGCAGAATTCTGACTCCAAAAAGGGAGAGCCAGAGACTTAATGTTAAGTCCACTGGAGATTTCATCATTGCTATCAGTTTTACATGGAAGATGCTCAAATACTACGGTAGAACCACAGAGTTCCGAACACCTCGGGAATGGAGGTTGTTCGTAACTGTGAACATTATGGCTGTTCTTTCAAAAGTTTACAACTGAACATTGACTTTATACAGCTTTGAAACTTTACTATGCAGAAAAAAAATGCTGCTCTTTTTTTTTACTAGTTTACATTTAACAGAGTACTGTATTTGCTTTTTTTTTTTTTTGGTCTCTGCTGCTGCTTGATTGTGTACTTCCGGTTCCAAATGAGGTATATGGTTGATTGGTCACTTCATAACTCTGGTGTTTGGAACTGAGGTTCTACTGTATAGTGATGGGTGGCAGTATCAAACCCCAAGGTAGATAGGAGTGACTACTGATCAGATTGTAGTTTAAGCGTCATCTGAAGTGACAAGTGTGTTTCTTGCTTGTTTGAAGTGTTACTGGTGGTTTTAAGGCATGTTTTGTCCATTACAATGTGATACACCTATAGCATGATTCAAATTCCACTGAAGTTAACAGAAGTCTCTTCATAGCTTACAATGGGCTTTAGGTCAGGCCCCCAAGAATTTTTAGACAAAGTGCCTCACATGCCATCAAAATTTGTTAGATTACTGTTTGACTCCAAGGCAAAGAATGGATGGTTCTCGGCATAGACCAATACCAAGTACCATAAAATAATCTACTAGTGAACTCCACTTCTATAGCGAGTGTAAAGAAAAGTGGATTTCCTCAACACTGGTGACTTAAAATGTCAAAAATCAAACTACTTTTCATGTAAAATCTAAAACATTTCATGAGGAAATAAATAGATATAAACTATGTTTTTTTACCTTTGAGAAAAATACTGTTAATAGATGAATAAATTATTCTTAAGTGGAATACTGTTGGAATCTAATACTGGATAGCTACTGAAAGGATCATTCTTGTATGCAAATATCTTGATTCAATTTGTCTAAATTTCAGATATTTTATTTATCTACGTCTGTATCACATGTATTATTCTAATCAGCAACAGCGGACCACTTCCTTCCATTATAGAAGAAATTGTGATATGAAAGAAATTATATTTGAAATGATGCCGGGCAAGATTATATATTTTTATTATCAAACCCTCAGCATATTACAAAATAAACATGAATGGATTTAAAGTGCAGTCCCAAAACACAAGTTACTTTGAGTCTGCTTTGCTTTCAGGAATCCTATGCCTCTTTCAATTTAGTTAATTGGAATTATGCATCCTATTATGAAAGCACTTTACTTTGAAGTGGGATTTTTGAATGTCCTGAACCAAAAAACCTCCCAAGTGATCTGACAAGTTAGTAAAAGGAGGAAGCCTCTGGAGATTAACCAGCATAATTCTAAAGACAACATAGCATACAATTTCCCTAGTGGTAAAGAGGTCTCCAGAAATTCAACTTAACTGATATAATTGATGTCTATTCTTGTGAAAATAACTTGAAAATGTTGTAATATTTGTTGGTGTTAAAGAAGCAGAATTTTTAGTTTTATTGTCTAAATTGTAGTCCATTATCTACAGACTCAGACATGGGAGAAATTAGGAAATACCACTACAGATGACATCAGTTTGAAGTAGTTGAGGATCTGAACCTAGAAGTTTACTTATGGTAAAGCCACCTACAACCATAGATTTGAAGGTAAAACATGAGATATCAGTGTAGAGCTGTGTGAATAATGAGGAAAGTCAAAGTCATAGGAAATGTTTGGTAATCTATTTGTCAAATAAATTATTCAATGTTTTCAAATGTAAAAACATACCAAATTATTACATTTGTTCAGGATTTTCCTAGTGCTTCCATATGTTTTTGTCTGGAATTTAAATGCAATATGGCAGCTACAGAGAAGAATTGATGCTGTATTTCATTACAAAGAAATGTCTAACTTTCGGCAGTGCAAGAAGGATTAATTAATGAGGCTTAATTAGTTTGTACCACATTTCAAAGCTGTAAAGTGCAATATAAATGCTAAGTATTTATAATAATAATCACTCATGTTATCATGCAAGAAAAGGGAAAATGAAGATGTAGATTAAGTAAAAGGAACATCTATCCCTTCCAAATAATCAGGTTTAAAGGTGTGCAAGATTGTCATTACGCTATATTGCATATTATACCATGCAACGTTACAAGTTAAATTCTTGAACTTCAGTTTCTTTTTAAGCCATACAATATGGGCCTGATCCAAAGCCCACTCAAGTAAATAGAAAGACTCCCACATTGACTTTAATCAGCTTTGGATAAGGCTATAGTTTTTTGTAGTTATACATTATTATGAACTTCCCTTAAATCTGAATATTTGGAGGGTCAGTTGTCTGACTTTATTGGATCTGTATTTCCATCTTCACTCCACTTGCAAAATGAAACAAGTGCTGTTCCTTTGGGCAAACTAGCAAAAACTGATTTCTAGAGTTGGCTTACAATCCAAAAATGTAAGGGATGTTTTCCTCCAAAACGTTGGGGATTTCTTGTTGAAAACCAAATTTTCAATAGAAAAAACTGTCCAAAAACCAAAATGTGAAAATATTTCAACCCGCTCACTTGTATCCTTAACCAAATTTCATTTGAAAATGATTTTCTCCAAACAATTCACTTGTTTTTTCCTTCTTTTCCAGCTGATGTTTGCTGGGCCCTAAATTCCAAAGTCCAGCATGGTCCCCTGAAGTTCTCCCAGCTCTTCATAATTCCTTTCCTTGCCACTCTGAACAGACATTAGCTAAAGAGACCACATCAGTTATTTGCACAAAACACGTGTAAGTGAACATCTGTATACTAATTCAAATAGCGTTTCTGCAAATGTGTAGTTTAAATGACAGAACAAGCTCTACCAGAAATTTTACTTTTGTAAAACAATGTCAGTTGCAGAAAATATGTATTAATTTGAAGTTTTATTGGAATGGGAATTGCAGGGACTCAGCACCACTTCACAGGATCAGGTTGTGAAACAGAGTAAGAGATAGGATGTTCACTATCAGCAAGAAAGTTTGAGGTTGGGGAGGTACTTCTCATATCCTTTTGATTTGGTGGACTATTGAATGCCAATGTACCTATAACTTAGGCCTGGTCTACACTAGGAGTTTATGTCGAATTTAGCAGCGTTACATCGAATTAACTCTGCACCCGTCCACACAACGAAGCTATTTAGTTCGACATAGAGGTCTCTTAAATTCGACTTCTGTACTCCTCCCCAACGAGGGGAGTAGCGCTAAATTCGACATGGCCATGTCGAATTAGGCTAGGTGTGGATGGAAATCGACGGTAATAGCTCCGGGAGCTATCCCACAGTGCACCACTCTGTTGACGCTCTGGACAGCAGTCCGAGCTCAGATGCTCTGACCAGCCACACAGGAAAAGCCCCGGGAAAATTTGAATTCCTTTTCCTGTCTGGGCAGTTTGAATCTCATTTCCTGTTTGGACATCGTGGCGAGCTCAGCAGCACTGGCAACGATGCAGAACTCTCCAGCAGAGATGGCCATGCAATCTCAGAATAAAAAGAGGGCCCCAGCATGGACTGATCGGGAAGTCTTGGATCTGATCGCTGTGTGGGGCGATGAGTCCGTGCTTTCCGAGCTGCGATCAAAAAGACGGAATGCAAAGATCTACAAGAAGATCTCAAAAGCCATGGCAGAGAGAGGATACAGCCGGGATGCAACGCAGTGCCGTGTGAAAATCAAGGAGCTGAGACAAGGCTACCAGAAGACCAAAGAGGCAAACGGACGCTCCGGATCCCAGCCCCAGACATCCTGTTTCTACAAGGCACTGCATTCCATCCTAGGTGCGGCCGCCACCACTACCCCACCACTGACCGTGGACTCTGAGGATGGGATATTGTCGACGGCCGGTTCCTCGGACATGTTAGCGGACGGGGAAGATGAGGAAGGAGATGAGGAGGACGAGGCAGTCGACAGCGCTTACAATGCTGATTTCCCCGACAGCCAGGATCTCTTCATCACCCTTACAGAGATCCCCTACCAACCGTCCCCAGACGTTAACCCGGACCCAGAATCAGGGGAAGGATCAGTCGGTAAGTGTTTTAAACATGTAAACATTTATTTTTAACAGAACAGGAATATTAACAATATTAACAATGGGTTTTTCATGATTACTTTGCCCTAGGCGCTTAACGTTTCAGTCCTTGGCAGTGCAACTACTGAAAAAAAATCTAACAATGTCCGGTTTATCATGATTGGTTTGCCCTAGGCGCTCTACTGTTTAGTCCCTGCCAGTGCAGCTACAGTAAAATCCGGTCTATATGTCCGGGGATAGAGCAGAAATCCTCCTGGGACATCTCCATGAAGCTCTCCTGGAGGTAATTGGAAAGCCTTTGCATCGGGTTCCCGGGGAGAGCGGCCTTATTGGGTCCTCCGTGGTAGGAAACGTTTCCGCGCCAGGAGACAAGCAAGTACTCGGGGATCATTGCCTTGCAGAGCATGGCGGCATACGGCCCTGGTCTTTGCAGGCTTTCCCGAAGCATCCTTTCTTTCTCGGTCTCTGAAATCCTCATCAGAGTGATGTCGCTCATGGTGACCTGCTTTGAATTAGGTAGGGGAATGTTAGTATTGGGACTGCTTGCCTGTTCCTTTACAGAACTGTAACCGGCGGTTTACAGCCACGCGGTGGAGGCGGGAGAGGGGCAGCATACAGGGATCTTTCCCTGGGACAGCCGCGAGGGGGTGGGACAGGGGCAGAGTTCATGCTTGCCGGATTGCTGGCAGCAGGGACTGGCATTGCTTTGAACGTGAAAGGAGGCCAGTGCTATTATTAAAGTTTTAAGCAGCCACAAGTCTACGACTTACCATGTCGGCCTGCTACCCAAATTCTGCTGTCCTGCCCTGCTTGTCTGATCTCCACTGCAAGACCCCAGGCACTGAATGCGAAGGCCGAAAATTCGACCTTGTCCTGAGTGCGCATGTGATAGGTGCTGTGCATGGTCTTGTTCACAGAGAAAGACTATGTTCTTTGTTCACAACTAAATTTATCTTTCTGAGGAATTCACTCCCTTTTTCCCATCCCACAGCTGCGACTGTCTCCCGACCTAGCCTGGCATCACACTCCCAGAGGCTAGCGC
The DNA here is from genome assembly GCF_028017835.1 of Emys orbicularis. Lineage (NCBI taxonomy): Eukaryota > Metazoa > Chordata > Testudines > Emydidae > Emys > Emys orbicularis. The sequence continues at coordinate 128,469,593 of NC_088684.1, forward strand.
AGATTAGGCGTAGGAAGAAGAGGACACGGGAGGACATGTTCTCGGAACTTATGGGCTGCTCCCGAGCCCAGGCAGCCCAGCAGACCCAGTGGAGGGAGAACTTGTCCCAAATCCACCGATCACACATTGAACGGGAGAAGAGGTGGCGGCAGGAAGACCAGCAGGCGACTCAAACGCTGCTTGGACTAATGAGGGAGCAAACGGACACGCTCCGGCACCTTGTGGATGTTCTGCAGGACCGGAGGCAGGAGGACAGAGCCCCGCTGCAGTCTATCTCTAACCGCCCTCCCCCGCCACAAAGTCCCATACCCCCCTCACCCAAAGTCCCAAGAAGGAGGGGCGGCAGAGTCCGTGAAAACTCTCACTCCACCCCTGCAGACTGCTCAAGTACCAGAAGGCTCTCATTCCCCAAAATTTGATAAGTCCTTTCCTTCCCGCCTCACCCAAGCCCCCGTCCCAGTTTCATCCCCCAGTTTCATGTGTAGTTGCTAATAAAAAATACGTTTCTGTTAATTACTGTTTCCATCATGTTCTTTTAGAGGAGAGTCTGTTTGAAGGGGGGGAAGGGGGTTGGTAATTGGACAGTCACCTTTACCAGGGTACAGACGTGGGGGCAGGTTCAGCAGCAGGGCACACACACATTGCAGTCACTAGTTACCCTGGTCAGTCTGGGAGGTGGTTTTCATGTTCTGTGTGTGGGGGGGCTATGTGACTTTGTGGCGGGGGAGGGCGGTTAGAGATCTTATGCAGCGGTCCTTATCCTGGATCACAGAGCCTCGCAGCAGGGGATCTGTAACCGTCCTCCCCCTGCCACAAAGTCACATAGCCCCCACACACAGAGTCCCGAACAGGAGGGGTGGCAGGCTCCGTTGAAACAACCAGTCCACCAGTGCTGAGCCTGTCATTCCTCGAGTTTAGAAGCGTCCTTTGCATCACTACACTACACCCGCTCCCCACCACAGTCTGCGTCCCAGGTTCAACACTTTACCGCGAAACCCATAATAAAGAAAACGGGGTTCATTAACAAATTTCAAGTGATTTTATTTTTAAACGTGTGTTGGAAGGGGGGGAACGGGGTGAACGGGGTATGTAACTGGAGAGGATAGTGAACATTAACCGGGTAAAGAAACGGGGGCAGGTTCAGCTTCTCTGTAAACAAACTTAATAGTCACAGGTTACCCTGCTCACGCAGGAACCTAGCTTTCAAAGCCTCCCGGATGCACAGCGCGTCCCGCTGGGCTCTTCTAATCGCACGGCTGTCTGGCTGGGCGTAATGAGCAGCCAGGCTATTTGCCTCAACCTCCCACCCCGCCATAAAGGTCTCCCCCTTGCTCTCACAGAGATTGTGGAGCACACAGCAAGCTGCAATAACAATGGGGATATTGGTTTCGCTGAGATCAGAGCGAGTCAGTAAGCTTCTCCATCTCCCCCTGAGACGTCCAAAAGCACACTCCACCACCATTCTGCATTTGCTCAGCCGGTAGTTGAAGAGTTCTTTTTCACTGTCCAGGGCGCCTGTATAGGGCTTCATGAGCCAGGGCATTAGCGGGTAGGCTGGGTCCCCGAGGATCACTATAGGCATCTCCACATCCCCAAGAGTTATTTTGTGGTCCGGGAAGTAAATACTTTCCTGCAGCCATCTAAACAGACCAGAGTTCCTGAAAACACGAGCGTCATGAACCTTGCCCGGCCATCCGACGTTGATGTTTGTAAAACGTCCCCTATGGTCCACCAGTGCTTGCAGCACCATTGAAAAGTAGCCCTTTCGGTTAATGTACTGGCTGGCCTGGTGGTCCGGTCCCAGGATAGGGATGTGAGTTCCATCTATAGCCCCACCGCAGTTTGGGAATCCCATCGCGGCGAAGCCATCTATGATGACTTCCACGTTTCCCAGGGTCACTACCTTTGAGAGCAGTAGCTCAACGATTGCGTTGGCTACTTGCATCACAACAACCCCCACGGTAGATTTGCCCACGCCAAAGTGGTTTGCGACTGACCGGTAGCTGTCTGGCGTTGCAAGCTTCCAGAGGGCTATGGCCACTCGCTTCTGGACAGTCAGGGCTGCTCGCATCCGGGTGTCCTTGCGCTTCAGGGCAGGGGACAGCAACTCACAAAGTTCCAGGAAAGTCCCCTTCCGCATGCGAAAGTTTCGCAGCCACTGGGATTCATCCCAGACCTGCAGCACTATGCGGTCCCACCAGTCCGTGCTTGTTTCCCGGGCCCAGAATCACCGTTCCACAACATCAACATGACCCATTGCCACCATGATGTCCTCGGCGCGGGGTCCCGTGCTTTGTGACAGGTCTGTGCCACTCTCAGACTTCAGGTCCTCACCGCGCTGCCGTAGCCTCCTCGCCCGATTTCTCAGCATCTGCCTCTGGGAAAGGTGGATGATAAGGTGCGAGGTGTTGACAACGGCCATAACTGCAGCGATGGTCGCAGCGGGCTCCATGCTTGCAGTGCTGTGGCGTCCGCGCTGTCACTGACCAGAAAAGTGCGCGAACTGATTTCCCGCCGGCGCTTTCAGGGAGGGAGGGCGGGAGTGACGGTTGGATGACGACAGTTACCCAAAACCACCCTCGACACATTTTTTTCCCCAGAAGGCATTGGGGGCTCGACCCAGAATTCCAATGGGCAGCGGGGGACTGCGGGAACTGTGGGATAGCTGCCCACAGTGCACCGCTTCCAATGTCGACGCTTGCCCCGTTTGTGAGTCCACACTAAGTCGAATTACTGTCCTTAGTGTGGATACACACGTTCGACTTTGTAATATCGATTCCACATATTCGATTTAAGTAAAACCGAACTACTCTCGTAGTGTAGACATACCCTTAGAGTAACAGAGCTTTGAATTGAGAATTAGAGAAAGTAGTCTGGAATCTGTGCATCTCTAATGTCAAACAATTGATTTCAGTATCTAGGCAATTCTATTTGCTCCATAGCTGTAAAACACAGTTATGGACCTGATCCAAAGCTCATTGACATAAATGGAAATCCTTCCATTAATTGACTTTGGATCAGACCCCATCCTTCTAAGTTCAAATCAGTGAATCCATGCCATATATTTCTTCAAGAAATGTTCAAACTCCCAAGGTTGTTTTTGGGCCATGCCATGATGTAATATACGACTTTTGTAAAGTAAATAAGCATACACAAACACGATCTTTCTTATCTATTTTATTAATAGGCAAATATACACATTTATTCTTTGAATTTGTTCACATTAGTTTTTAATAAAAGGTACTATTCATTTGCATAAATTGAGTCCCTGGTACAATCTTTTGTCCTAGCTGGTGAAATGTCTTCTCTACCCTTGTTGGGAAATGGAGGCTCCTAATCAGGGCTCTGTCTTCCAGTTCAGCCAGCACTCCCCATTCTTTTATCCAGGGACCTATTCTACCACACTAGAAAATGACTTACACAAACTGCTCTGTTGGAAGTATATTATAACCTCATTAATCATCTCTCTCATTTGAACTTCTGCAATTCAAAACCTGTTTATTAATGGACACAAGGCTCTGCAGCAAAGCCAGCCAGGGAAATCCATCTTAGTATGTTCATAGATATTATATTTTATGCAGTATGAGAGTTCTGATATCAGTATGATGTGTGTAAGCTGCCCCTTCTACTTAATGCTGCTGGATTTCTGCACAATGGGCACCACATGCATACAAGGTCCTGGCCCTTGCAGATCCAATCACAGAATGGAGGCTTTGCTCTAACATTCATTATGGAAAAATATACAGTGGTCACCATTAAAAAGACAACAGTTGCTCACAATTGCCTGATAGTGTTCTCCAACACGCAGTATCCCAGTATTTCCCTTTACTAAGAAAAAATGGTATCAGGTACCACAGAGTGATCAATTTTGACTCTAACGATAACTAAGCAGACCATAACTATTTCTAATATTGTCTAAATGCTTGACCAAATATAAATTTGAATATGAATATATTTAACATTATTATGCTTTCTGATTCATATTTAGATTCCTTTTAAGGAGAATCTCATTCCTTCCAATGAAAAATGGCAGCAATGCTGAAGAGCTTGTTTAAAAAAAAAATCTCAGGGCAAGTTTGAAAAATTTCATATTTGGAAGATGTCTTGTAACTCTATCATACCGAGTTTTCTCTCATGGTTTGTAGGATTGTTATTACTGTAAGCATAAAAATCAAGACCATTGTTTCTTGAAAGGTCATCTTTATCCTAAATAAACACAAATCCTAATCTCCATCTCCAGTACTCATATGGCCCTCACTCCTGTAATACCTAAGCACCTCAGAGTCTTTTATGTGAGGATAAATAGATCAGCCCCGTGAGGTAGATCAGTGCTATTATCCAAGTCTTACAGATGGGGACTGAGGCACAGAGGATGTATGTACACTATAAAGATAAACCCATGACATTGAGTTTCAAAGCCTAGGTCAAATTGACTTGGGCTCATGGGGATTGTTGGGTTGCAGAGCTAAAAACAATAATGGAGATGCTCCCACTTAGCTGGAGCCTGGGCTCTGAAGCCAAGTAATCAACAGGGTCTCAGATCCCAGGAACATCTACACTGCTATTGTTAGCCTCTCAGTCAACTGATCTGGGCTCAGACCTGGCGACTCGGGTTTTTCTTTGCAGTGTAGACATACCCAGAGAACCACTGGACTACCCTTCATCTTTAATCTGACTGCAATAGCACAACAGCAGTAATAACCACCTACTAGTCTCCACAGATGTCCCCTAGAAATGAAAGTGAGTGTACGCAAGTCAGATCAGGTTTTATATTGGATGTATGAGAAACAGGCCCCAGTCCCCCCCACACAGAAATATCATTTCACTCATAAGAGTAGTCCTATTGACATCAGTAAAACTGCTCTTTTGGATAAAATTGCACAGATGTAAGTGTTTGCAGGGTCAGAGCCACAGACAACAAAGTTAGATATGAAATGTTCATCACTTTCATGCAGCAATTGGTTTCGTTACCTACTTTAGTTTTCAGGTAAAAAGTCAAAGTGTCTAGTTGTTGAAGAGGTCACTGAAGTTTACAAAGCTGGGCTGATTTATAGTTGTTCCTTCTTCTCCCCAACCTCTCTATTTCCCAAGTTAAATTATGCAACATGCAATTTTTCCATGGAAAGTAAGATGCAAGCTAGAATTTATATTCATTCAACCTCAGGATGGGAGAACATGGGGCCAAGCCAATCATAAACAATTAGATAGATGCTTCCAAAGCAAAAAACTACCCTATTTCACACAGTTTTAAGACACAAGTAATTTCAAAAGATGCGGTTTAACCTCATTTATTCACCTGGAGAGGAAAAAAGCCACACACATCTAGGTCAGCTGCTTTGCCTTGCTTGTTGCTGCATTCTTCTATATATTCATTTTCGGTGGCAAGTAATATCAAAACAGAAACAAAGAAAACGTCTCAATTTTCAAACATACTGAGCAAATTCAACTCCAGCTCACTTTCTGAGTCAAAGGAAAATTCTCTAAGGTGTTGGCCTACTCTCTCCTTTTAACTGGCTCAGGACACCTGGTGACCAATTACTAATTGAAGCTAGTCAGCCGATTTGCACATTTTCATCTGCTCCACTTATAAATCCTAGCAGCTTCAGGCTTGTTCTTTTAGTATCCTCATTCATTTCCCACTCAGAGTGGGCACGGCAGCCCTCCCACCAAGAAATTTATTTTTTGCCTGAAAACTTTTAAGGGTGTGTCCTCTCCAATTTTACATTATTCCTATAAATGCTACATTTCTCACTTATACCCACACAGTTCCTGGTTGAATATTCTACTTTTCTTTGGTGCATCTGTTTATTACTATTGGGTAATACACCCTGTTACAAAACAAAAGATATGCATCCGAAGAAGTGGGTTGTAGCCCACGAAAGCTTATGCTCTAATAAATTTGTTAGTCTCTAAGGTGCCACAAGTACTCCTGTTATTTTTGCTGATTCATACTGATCATAGGATCGTCTCTAAACATAACATTTTCTATGAGATGTGAACTTTCATTTCACACAAAACAGCTTGGCCCTACCATATAATTAGCAACATGTAGGTTAAAGAGTAGTAAGTATCTGAAATTATTTTTTCTATCCTACATAGAAAAGGCTAAGTAAAAAAAACCATGTTCATGCCCAAGTAAAAACAGTTATGATAAGAGATTTTTAAAAAAAGTTCTTTAAGAGGCTTGTCATCTGTAGGGCAAAACTGGTAAATCAAGGAAGCTTGATATTAAGTAGGCAAATAGATGTGGATTCCTTATGGTTATCAGTCCTTCTGAAGGAGCAATGAAGCAAAAAGCAATTAAAACAAGACAACTTTCTATCAGTGACATGCACATAATAAAAGCAATAAACAAGGAGGGGAAATTAACCAATGCAGATTAATTCAATAGTATATTTATTGCACGGTTTAAGGATTTACAGAGCATTATTCCATTCCTTAATTCCAAAAAGTACTGAACTGTCATTATTTTGAGCTTTTGAATTAGTGCCAGGAATAACAAAAAACACAACTGCTTATTAATTAAGCAAACAAAAATGAAATGAATAGAGTTGGTTATCATGAAATTTCACCTAACAGAGCCCAAAATGTGATTATGTTAAAAACACCATGCCAAATCCTGCCCTAAACTAATGCATTGAAGAGACTACATAGAACAAAGAACAGAGTTTAGCCCATTTGGGTCTTACTTTCTTTTTGCCTCTGTGACGAAGATTTCAAGAGACACTAATGATTTTGGGTGCCCAATTTACAAACTATAAAGGGGCCCAATTTTCAGGAAATGCTTAATACCAGCCTCTGAAAATTAGGGCACTTTAAGAGATCTCAGATTGGGCATCAAAGACCCGGTAACTTCTGAAAGTCTATGTGTTGTGACACTCAATGTTTTAACTGTTTATGAAATTTATCATTTCTATAAATCTTGGAATTTAACAATGTGTTCTATATTTTAATCTATATGAAAGTTAATCTAAAATTGGCTAGTTATACTTGCATGCTAATGAAACATTTTTTCAGAGAGCTCATATATTGCAAGAGGTAAAGAAAAACACTACCACAGAACAACAAGATCAATATTTGTCATTCAAAGTCTGATCTGAACACTTTGGGATTTGGGGAGATTTGAAATCTGGATCTAAGCTTTGCAGTTTGGGCCCATCTCTACTTTAATTTATACAAAATGCTATAGCAGAACTAGTTAAAATATGCTTAAAATCACTATTATTCTTTTGTATTATAGTAGCATACAGAGGCCAAACCAAGTGCAGAACCCCATTTTTCTAGATGTTGCACAGAATGTACTTAGAGTCGCTGTCCTGAAGAGCTTATGTTCTAAATAAACAAAACAAAGGATGTGAGAAAGTACATGTTATCCCCATTTTATAGCTTAGAAATTGAGGCATGGAGATTAAGTGATAAAGACAGTCAGAGCTAGGACTTGAACTCAACTTTTCTTGAATTCCAGGTCTGCACATTAACCACATCGTTTCATCTATAGATGCCTATGGCTTTTATTAAGCTAGTAGTTACATAATTTGGATCCACACATCCAAAATTGCTTTGAAAATGTATTGAAAACCAGGAAACACTTTAGGAAGGGAACTGTCATCCCTAGATACATTTTATTCTGTTCCAGCCCACACTGCAACCACATGAATCGCTGCATTGGCACAATGCAGTTCAACTAAAAACAGGTATAGAAAGCAAGGGGGTAGAGGAGTTGACAGAACTAGTTTTTAGAAGACGTTTATTTTGTTTCTATGTTTAAAGTAACAGAATATCAATGTTATTCTAGTGGGCCAGTTATTTAACACATGAGCCAAGGGCATGAACAAGTTCACAGTTTGGAGTAAGCTGGTGATATGTAACATTAGGTATGACATAACTTCACCTAAGAGTCAGATTGCTTACATTCATAATTGTAGTTGCATGGCCAGATATGGTCCTGTGACCTCAGCACACTCAGTGGGAGAGCTATGGTTGTATGCAGCAGCATGAACCATTATTATGTACCATGGTTCAGTGCTTATGTAACAATTGGGAGTTGTGGAATACTGCACCACATCACTTGTATTCCTCTACATAGTGAAAGATTTAGTAATTCCCACCTTTTAATTTGGGACCTAAATTAAAATGCATTTAAACATTTTGAGGCTTGATTTCAAATCATGTGGGCTTCACTGATTTTTAATAATTAGTACTGCTGAAAGCTGCCAGCCAGTATTAACGTGTTACATTGGAAAGAGATTCCTCTTGCTTTCAGAAATTGTTCACAGCTATTCAGAACAGTCCCTCAATGCTCAGTGTGCCATGCAGTTTGCAGGGGTCCTTCAGCAGCTAGAGGGGTAAGGGGTTGTTAGTATGCTTGTGTCTGATAGAAGAACTCAGTAGTTGAGAGATAAGTCAGAATGCTTGTCTGGTGGAAGCTGTGAGTAGAGGCACTTGTGGGATTGCTGTGCAACTGGGGGAAATTACAGGAGGTGGTGTGGCACAAGGGGCCAATTTAAACAAGTATACTCTTCCACAGTAAATCTTGTTACCACACTGCAAGAGAATGTACTCAGCTGACAAGTGGCCCTCATGATGCCTCACTTAGCCTCTCCTTTCCAGTTGCCTAAGCTCTCCTCTATCCCTTCCACTGCTTGTTCTAAGGTAGTGGATTGTAGCAAGGTGCTGGTGCAAAAGCACCTAATTAGCCCCTGCCCAGTCATCTCCAATGAGGGGAAACAGATTGGGGCTGATGGAAAAGGATTGGCAACACCTGCTGGCCTGACAAGCCAAGGCCTATAAAGGCTGGGAGGGAGCCAGAAGGCAGGGGGGCAGCCAGGGAGGTAACTGGAGGCCTCCTAGCTGAAGGCTGACTCTTCCTATAAAGGAGGTGAATAATCCCGTAAAGCTTGTATATAGATGGACACTGGTGGTAGGACAACCTTAAGTAAATAAAGGCACGGGTGTTGCATAACCCTGAAGCCTCTCTGAGCCTCACTGGGGAGAGCAAGCGGAAGAGGGGCAGGTCGTGAACCCTGTTACATGGATTCACATCCAGTTCCCCCTTGAGTCAGTGGAGTTGCCTCATCGGCTTGAGCAGAAGCAGGTTTGGCACTTCACAGATTATGCAAGTTTTAGGACTTAAATAGAATTGCACCAATAGAGAATTTCGCACTCTCTCACTCCCCTATTTGTTTTAAAACAGCAACTCCAGGATCCAAATTTGTCATCTTATTTAGAAGGTGTACTCAGGCTATTTATTTCATAATGGCATCAGTTAATAACAATACTTCTGAATACAGTGGGCTCAGAGGAGAAGAAACAGCACCAGTACTCAAGCAATTTTCATTTTTCATCAAGCCACATCAATATACAATGCAGAAAAACTAATATTTTATTTTTAAATGTGTACAGGAAGTAGTGTTTGTTTCTTTCCAATGTTGGCTGTAATCATTCCTATTACACAACCAAATCTTTTACCATAAATACAATTGTGCTTCAGATAATTTTTTTCCCATTTAGGAAGATGCTCCATACACTTTCAGGAAAGAAAATTACCATGGAGTTTATTAGTTTTTTTTCATGCTAGATCCAAGCACCTTGAATTAACACAACTATGCCTATGTCTAGTCCCAGAGACAGTGCTAGCTGTTACATGATGAGTATATGGTTGTTTCTGAAATGTGAATTGGCACCTCCTCCCAAATTCCAGAAGTTACAGACTATATCTGTGTGGTGAAGAAGCAGTTTGACCACCCTCATGGGGTACTGCAAGCTAACAGCTATCTTCCGCTCAAGTACTTCCCTCCCTTCCCTCCCAATGTGTCCCTTAAAGTTTAGAAGCATTTAGATCCCCAGTGTAGCAAGACCTTTAAGCATGTAATTAAGTCCATCTCTGTTTCCCAAAGCTCTGGTTAGTTATAGCCATATGCTTCGATCCTTAAGCATGTGCCTAAATGCTTTGCTGAACAAAGATGAATTGCTGAATCTGAGTCCTTGCAAGGAAAGAACTCTTAAGAGAAAGTAATGCCACAGTAACAAGGATGCAGTCGTTTCATAAACACCTATTTACTGGAAGTATTGGGGAGAATATATTTTAGGTTTTTTTAAGGAAACAGATCAAGCACATCATTAGTGCAATCACAAGGAGATGTGTCCTTTGTTTGATACTGACCACCTCTTCACAAAAATACACAGGAGTTAGACCCAAAAGCTGAACCATATTTTTGGATCCCAGATGACCTCCTCTGTAGAGGACTCTTGGTCTGCTGAGGTCTTTGAGGGATCAGGAAGTAGCTCCCTCATCAAAAACTGAGCAGCAGCAAGGCAAGAAACAGTCTCGTCTCCTCTGTTGCTTGCTTTGTAGAAAGTTGTACAAGGGTTTGTGAGGCCTCTTGCCAGAGTACAATGGAAAACCTACTATATTTAGTGAGATTAAATCCAGGTCAGAGTTCAGTATCAGATATACCAGTGTGATGAGGGTAGGATGGGGGGTCTAAAAGTGCTTACTTAAACAATTTAAAACAAAAAGTCTTCCATTTGTGGGAATCTGGAACTCTGAAGGACCCCCACAAGAATGACAAGTTTTCTAATGTGCTTATGTGAGAGATATGAACGGGTAGCCCCTTTTTCCCTTTAGGGTAGGAAAAGCCAGTATTGCAATAGAACAGATTCTAAATGCACTATAGTTTGTAAGATATCCCTTAAATCATTCATAAATCTGAACTCAAATAATCCCACTAGCCATTTCTAATAAGGTTCAAACCCTCACCACAGCATTCTTTCATATACACCAATGCTTTCATTTTCCACAAGTTTCTTTGTTGCCTACTTTTCCTCAGAACATGTAGGAATTTTCATAGCACTAGAGCTTCAATGGTTAGATAGAAAATGGCACCTTCAATGTTTTTCCTTAGGAAAATACCTTCATATTATTGCCATCTCCTTTCCCTTACTGCTAACAGCAGGCATCTGTAGTGGAAATAGTTACAATTAAACATTTTTTGTTTCTTTCCTGCCACACTCCCTAATTTCTAGTGCTGTTCTAACTCTGACAAATCAAAATAAAGTATGTCAATTGCCAGCCCTCAAGCTCCCGTATATGCCTTTGATATAACAGTCTTTTCTTCTAAAATCTAATGGCACATTTCTGTATAGAAAGGGCAGAAAGTCCTGCAAGGATGTTAGCATTCAAGCCTACAGCATTGACCTTAATAGGAACAGGAGCACCCCCACTCCCTTGCACACAGGTATTGTATATTATTTATCATTTTGTACATAAATCTACTGCATCCTCAGCCACCACTCTAGCAGAGAAGAGCCATTAATTTTTAGTTCATGTTCAGTTTTCCACAAGGTCAACCTTCTCAAGTGGTAAAGTAAATAAATAAATAAATAAATACACATTTTACATTTAGTTTCCATGACCATACACTAACCTCTCTCCACACACAGCCATGCCTCAATTTCTCTCTTTTTTTCACCTCAGCTTCCTCTCACCAAACTTTAAAATGCCAACTTTTCTGAAGTAATGAGTCCTTGAGCCCTCAAAAGGCCTTTCAGGCATGCCATTAGGCCCTGGAAGCAGGTACTTTTCAGCCAATGGTCACACTACAAACAAGATTCTACCTACTTAAAAGGTTTTCTGCTGCTTACATTCTTCCTTTCATAGCCTCCCTTTTAATGAGGTCCAGCCATCTGCTCCTCCCTCCATGACTGGCAGATTGCTTACAGCCCTTAGGGTGGTGTGTCAGAGCTCTTCTGCCTTTGTGGGACTTCATTAACCCCTTCTTCCTCCTGCTGGGGATGAAGTAGATACAGGGAGTCACAGTTCTACTTTCTCCACAGTAAAAGATTTACACTATATCAGCTTTACTGTAGTCATTCAAGTCACCACATTTCACTGAGAGAGTACTGAATTTGTCCTCAGATATAGGTAAGATTATCTATAAACTAGGGATCAGCAACCTTTGGCACGCGGCACACCAGGGTAAGCACCCTGGTGGGCCGGGCTCGTTTGTTTACCTGCCACGTCCGCAGGTTCGGCCGATCGAGGCTCCCACAGGCCGCGATTCACTGCTCCAGGCCAATGGGGGCGGCGGGAAGCGGCGTGGGCCGAGGGATGTGCTGGCTGCCGCTTCCCGCCGCCCCCATTGGCCTGGAGCGGCGAACCGCGGCCAGTAGGAGCCACGATCGGCCAAACCTGCGGATGCGGCAGGTAAACAAACCAGCCCGGCACACCAGGGTGCTTACCCTGGTGGGCCGCGTGCCAAAGGTTGCCAATCCCTGCTATAAACATTGGTGCTGGAACTAGGGGTGCCCCTGCAGCCCCTGGCTGGAAGTGGTTTCCATCATATACAGGGTTTACAGTTTGGTTCAATGGCTCTCAGCACCCCCACTATATAAATTGTTCCGGCACTCCTGTCTATAAATGATAAGAGGAGGAGCCAACAAGTTTAAAGCAACATTTCCTATTTTGGGGCTGAGGCCAGAACAAGCTCTGTCACACTTTAGCTTACAACATATGTCTTGAAAATACTACCCTCCACCTTCTGGTTTACTTGTCAGTAATTCAGGAATGTGTCCAGCGGTTTTCTGGTAACCTTCAACTGACTTCCTTCAGGGAACTAATAAGAAGTGAATTATATTGTACCTTGAAAATGACTGCATGAACTACAGATAAACATTGATGGCCTTCAGGGCACAAAGCCCAGCACATTAGGATCTATCTCCCCCTTTCCATTATTTTTCAAATCTGTACACTATTTATTTAGAAAATGAAAAATAACAACAACAAAAAGAAAATCAGTTCTAAAATCTTACAAATGCATAGGACCAGAGTAGAACAGGAGGAAAACTGATTCCAAACCATCATTACGCTCCCCAGCTCTGGGCCAGCTGCAAGCCTAAATATTCGCCAATGTTAAAGCAGCCTCTGCAATATAAAGCAAGCATAGTCAGGGTTGAGAATGTGGCCCTTAGTGGTGCATGTAAGTTAAGACTTGAGACTTTTCAAAATTAAACTGGTGAGGATTGTTAAGATAGACAGTGAGAAGAAATGGTTTGTCCTAAGTAGAACAAGAAAGTGGATGCAGAAACTGAGGCTTTTTTTCTGTGTTAAACATTGTGATGTACAACAACAAAAGACATTTAATAAACAAAGACTCCAATCCAGAAAGTACTTAGGCATGTGCTTAACTTTACTACTATGAGTAATAGCCATGGCCCTCTCGTGGTAGTAAAGTTAAGCACGTACATAAGTGTTTACATGATTGGGGCTAAAAACAAAGAAAAATCATCACTTAAAGAGACAGGTCAGGTGGATGAGCTTTAACATATTCATAGAGGAAAGTTTACATATTATTCTATTGCTTAAGCAGGAAAAGTGAAGAACAGATTCTATAGTCATTTTATTCCAGCGACTGCACGTTTAGTATTTCAAAGAGTGTTTACATCTTCAAAACAGTCTAATTTTAAATGGGTCTCAGTGGTATCTTTCTCATTTTAAAAGCGCTCTAAAAATCAACAGGGGGTGTACAGTTTAATATTTTGTGATGTTTCATATTTATATTTTAATTTAAGTTGTTTATCGTAATAGGCATCTTATCGGGTAGTGTCGTTTTAGCAACGTACACCTTTCTAAGAACTACTGGCTGCTTCTTTCTTTATAGTACTTTCCAGGGTCAAGAAATTGGTCATAAATGTTCATGGACAAAATAAAGCAGATATTCACACAGGTGATTAAATTAAAATGTGAATACAAAAATAGATTTTAAAGGTACAAGAAGCAGCAGCATCATGTTCTGCAAAACTGGGCCACGTTATTTGCTGAGTAGAGATTCCACTTGGTTCACTATGGTAGTCATGGTAATGAGATGTCATTGAGTCTGTTATGGGTCCCTGATTCTCTCTGCCCAGCACTAGCACAGGTTAGAGGTACCTGGGAGCTGCTAAAATATGTGCCAGCTGGCAATGTCCCCAATGAATGATCCAACAGCTGAGGATAGTTGAGAAGTAATGTACTTTGACCACATGGCCTTCCTGATATTGCCACTTCCACCACTCCCTTCTTTTCCTTGCATCAGGAGACGTGAGGAGACTGGCATCGCAGTCAGCTATACTGGTTCTACACACATGGAGATTTCCCCCATAACAAGGCTTCCAACAAGGGCCATAGGGTCATATTCCAAACCTTCTACTCTACCACAGCAGTGCAAAGAGGACAGGACTTGGCAGTGAATCTGCCCATTTTACCCAGATAGGAGGAATTAGTATAGAAGCATATATGATAGGTTTAGAAAAAAATCTTGGCCCTACTTACACCAATGGGAATTTCACCATTTATGTCAACAGAGCTAAGATTTCACCCCATGAGTTATGTTCTCTTATCCCTTTCATATGCATATCAAGTTTTTTACCCAAACTTTTGTTACCTCTGAGGTTGGTTCTTCCACAATATTATTCCATAGCCTAGCTGTTTCTGTGTGTGTGTATATATCGGTATATGCACATATCCTAAATGTTCTCATTCATCATTTAAGCGATTTTTTCTCCCCTGTACTGCATTGTTATCTATTTATTATCAGCCCCTGATTTTACATCATGTCTCCTCTTTATTGTCCATTGGATGTTCTAGCATTCTTAATAGGTAGTGCTCAGTATTGTATGTGTCTAGGAAATGGGTGGGTAGCACGAAAATGACAGTGTGTTCTCCCTTACATCTCTTAGGCTGTGATTGGCTTAAATATTTCCATCCTTGTCTTTCTTGAATTTACTAAATGGCTTTATTTCCTGACAACCATACAGACTCCACACACAATTTCAGCTTGCTGGGCATCAGAAGAAGGGTACAAATTCCAATCACCCATATGGACAACTAAACCCTGGTCTACACTGGGTGGGGGGATCGATCTAAGTTAAGCAACTTCAGCTACGTGACTAATGTAGCTGAAGTCGACGTACTTAGATCGACTTACCGTGGTGAGTCGACTGCTGCCGCTCCCCCGTCGACTCTGTCTGCGCCTCTCGCCAAGCTGGAGTACGGGAGTTGATGGGAGAGTGCTCGGGGGTCGATTTATTGCATCTAGACTAGACGCAATAGGTCGATCCCCACTGGATCGATCACTGCCTGCCGATCCGGCAGGTAGTGAAGACAGACCCTAAGAAGTCCTTAGATAATGTTTCTGCAAGTCTTGAGTCTTTTCCACCTCTGGCACTTCGTCCAAACTGATATGAGAACTTGAATAACCCTGGTATATTGATTGGAGCAGAGCCATATAACATTGATTGTAAGAAGCTGCAAAACTCACATAAAGGAATAACAATGTTCCACACTCTTATGGGCCTAAATTTTCAAAAACGACTAATGAGTTTGGATGCTTCAATTTTTAGGTGCCCAATCTGAGACATTTTTAAAGCATCTGATTTTCAGAAGGTGGAGATTCAGAACTTTCTGATAATCAGACTCCTTTTAAGCTGTCTCAGATTGGGCACCCAAAAATAGAAGCATCCAAATAATTAGTCACATCTGAAAGCTTAGATCTTAAGATGCATGCTGGGAGATCTAATATTCAGGGGATAGGCTGAATATTCACAACTAGGTGTGTCACAACCCCAGTCACAGATGTCTGACTTTGGCCAGATCCCTCCAATTTGATCCACTACTACAGATACCTGTGCCCACAGACAATGGGGCTCCATGTAAGTATGGGAGTTATTATTATGATTTATTATTATTTGTATTACCATAGCACCTAGGAGCTCCAGTCATGGACCGGGACCCCACTGTGTTGGGCTCTGTGTAGGTGCTGTACAAACACAGAACTAAAAGACCCCAAACCCCAACAAAAAAAAACCTGCCCCCAAAAGCTTATAGTCTAAATATAAGACAAGAGACAACAGATGGATACAGATAGACAGATGGAGGAGTACAAGTAAACAATGAGACAGCATTGGTCAGCATGAGAGACAGTGTATTAGCACATCGCAGTCTAACCATTGTCAAGATTTTGTAGGCATCATGGCAAAGGAGAGTTTTAAGGAGGTAATGTTCAGAAGGTAATGTTCTGCCAAGTGTGAAGGCCAGCACAGGAGAAAGCATGAAGGTGCTTGTTTGAAAATTTAACAAGTGGCTGATGGAGGCTGTCATCATGGATTGATTGTAGGTGGGAGTCAACATTTTGATAGTGAATGTGTTGATAGCTCATGACAGTCTTTGAAATTGTATACAAGCATCTTATATTTGATATGATAGAGAAAGGGGATCCGATGGAAGAATTCATTTTCCAGTCTATATCACTGCTTCTCCTTTGCCAGCACCTTTCCAGAGCATTTCAGACAGTGGGACAAGATACTGCTAAAAATAGGAGTGTAGATATGGGGGGCACTGCCTGGGCATGTAGAGAGCCATGTCATGTATTTATCTTGGGGGTTCAGCCATGCAGTGCGCTCTACTCTCCTAAACCCTGCCTCACCATCTACACTGCTATTGAAACTTGTGGTAGCTGGGTGTGCAGTATCTGAATTCCACATGCCAATGTAAGTGTAGACATAGACAAAGATATGACTTTTCTTATGAATCCACACAGCTAGAATTCTTTTCCAGTATCCCATCATTTCTAGCCTCAATTGCTGCAACATCCTTTTTTCTGGACTCAACAAATGCAAACTTTCTCCACTCGGAAAGCTGCTGCAAAGATCATTCTCTTAGCTCATCAGTTTGATCATTCTCTTATCTCATGTCACTCCTCTCTTTGAAATGAATATGCATCCACAAAACATTTTGGCTTCAACAAAACTACATATTTCAGTGAATATACATTGTGCACCTCACTACAATTTCTTCCAGATATCCTGTATATTACAAAATATTTGTAAAGTGCCTCTGAGGTATATGCATCAAATAATAATTATCTTGATTCAGCCATGGGTTATGCCCTGGCAACAGAATCTCTACTCTTGCAATTGCAATACAAGATGTCCATAATTCCCTAGTGCAGCAGAACCCCGCAACCTGCTCATAGTATCCCAAAAGTAGATGGTGCTCGACAGAGGATGAATGTAGATGGTGAACGTGGGGTATGACCTGGCTCAGCACATCTGTTGGGCTGCCGCCATTGGTAGAGCTTGGTAACAAGTAAAACCTGGCTTTCCCCACTGGAATCCCTAAGAGGGGATGGTGTCAGAAACAGTGCTTTCCAACCTTGGGTGGACATCTCTTCTGAAGTGCATCCTCTCTTATTGGTGCAGTGGGATGCAGTTTGCACCTGCTATGCCAGACAGTGATGAATGAAGCCCAGTATTTTTATAGATTATGTGTAGACAGGTCAAACAAGGATTTAAACGTATAAGACAACGCATTGAATTGTTGAAGTGCACAAGATTTTTTGGTATATGCATACAGTATACAAGTTGTACACACCAGTTTAGTAAGTGTATATGTAAGTACTAGGTATTATATAATGTAATGTATGAATCACATTGCATTTCACCGACCTGCTCTCCCATCTACATAGCTCAGATAACAAACCTCTTTGGCAGAATAATAATTCATGTACTGTGATAATATGTATAGAGCATGCCATATTTACAAAAAGACTTAGGGCCAGATTCTGCTACCTTCATTCAACACTGAGTCGTACCTTATTCCATGAATAGACTCAGGGATGAGGAATGAGAAATAGAGGAGGATGGAATGGGCAACGTGGCCATGGAGCCCCTCCAAGGCTACGAGTGAGAGAGATTCAATCCATAAGGATTCATCTAGTGGCCAATAAGCATTGACTCGAGCCGAGCAACAGAGTTCCATCCCATTCTACGCATCCTATGATCCAGAGTTAGGATTTCATCATGCCTGTGGAAAGTCTGTCCAATTGTATTTTAAAATATCACCCTACTCTAATATACTATGGCTGCAGTTTTCTAAAGTGCTTAAGTGACTTAGAAGCACAAGTCCCATTGAAAGCAAGTGGGATTTGTACTCTTAAGCACCATTGAAAATCCTACCTCATAGATTTTGTATTATCAAAATGCAATAAAATATTATTGTTTTGTTTAAACTGAGTCTGTGAAATATAAAGCAAGATTAGCTGAAACTATTAACATTCATATTTTAATATCTCTATTTTGTCTAAAATATTATTCTATTTTTTCAGAGAATCCAGTAAATTAGGATCTGGTAATACGACATGCTAAAGTCACCCATCAACAAATCTGTGAATAACACCAATACCTGTGTTGGAAATGAGCACACAGGAGCATAGAATTATACTGCAATGTGACCTAGAGAGACTAGAAGAGTGGATTGCATACACAGGAATGGGATTCAATATGAACAACCATAAAATCATACTGAGAGGAAATAAACAGCACAGTTGGGATGTCAGGAAAGGGAAGTCGAATAATAAATTTCCTGAATCTTACAACCTTGAATGCACCAAGGGCCATATTGGTAAGCAGCCAGAAGCCTCAGGGCCACACCTAATTTGCATATGTATTTACATGTTGTCAGTGAAGTAAGCTTTAATTACTGCTAAGTTGCTCTAGGCTTGATTTCCATTCCTATTATAGTAATTAATTAATTAAATAAATAAATACCCCAATGCATTTTTATTTGCATTTAATCAACAAGCCAACCTGAGAACTCATGAGCATTAAAAAAAATAGGAGATAAGTAACTTATGCATTCATGTGTAGTGCGGCTATCCTTGCCAGGACACAAAAAGTGGGAGAGGAGAAATCACTCCGGTGCATAATAAAGTCCCTGATACAGTGTCATTTAGAGGAAACATGCATTTATTTATGACTCTGAAGTACTGAAATGTGGTCATTCATACCTCCTCAATTGTACAGCCCTGCTATGGCTCATTTTTGTGTTATCTGGATTGATAACGCAGCCAGTTAACTTCCAGACAGTTTACAATTTAAGCCAGAAGCCACACCTAATTTGGGAGAATAATGAGATACAGAAACTGGGACTGATGAAAAGGAGAATGTCTTCAACAGGAGGGAGAACTAGATGAAAATCTATGAGGGCCTTGGGAAGGAAACTCAGGGACTACTTAGAGAGGAAGGAGGGAACCTAATATAGGGCCATTCCATCCATTCCCCACAATATCCTTCATACCTTAATGACATCATACAGTCTATGACATTCTACATTTCTGACAAAAGTCATAGAATCAGGAGGTGACAGAGCCTCCTGTGCCAGCATTATGCCAATGGAGAAAGTTCCTCTCTTCCAGGGAAATTCTCCATCAGCTATCTATGACCGTCAGAGACTGGAGAATCCAGCCTACTATTCATAAATAGAAGACACAGTGATGGGAATAATATTTCACTCAATAACATGGTGGCAGCACAGTCTAAGAATCTGAATAGAAGAATATTGTATGGATTGTTTTAAATAATCGGTGGAGTCTAGATGTAGTTGGAACCAAGGTGAAATTTAAGCTGGCCCACCAGAGTTCCTCACCCTCCATGAAAGGCAGAAGGTCTTGCCACTTAGTATTGGGGTGGGACACAAGGGTGAGGAAATTAAACGCATGTTGCACGAGCATGTACAGATATTTCCTTGGTGCAATTTGGAAATGAACTGGCAGCAGATCATACAGTCAGCTCAGATTACAGGGGGGAGGAAGCCGTGGGAACTCACAAGGCAGGGGCCTTATAATGATATCTGGAGGGCCAGGGGTAAAGGGTGGGTACCCTCCTGCAGAAACCACCAAAGGAAAGCCTGAGAGATAGGCAGTAAGGCTGCACTCACCTCCTGGAGTATGTGTCGGGAGGTTTGAGGGGTGGAGAGCCTCATGCGCCAACCTAGTGCAAGGGGATCCACCCAATTCCCCCGGTCGTAGTCCAGGAGGGCTCAGATCCTGGTGGTTCCTGCCAGGACCAACGTCTGCCGTGCCTATGGCGTACATAATTTCTACAATTGAGCTCACAATTAGAGTAAATTTGTAGGCCCATTCAGGGCCGGCTCTGGCTTTTTTGCCTCCCTAGGCAAAAAAGCCACCCGCCGCCCCCCCCCCGCCCCAGTGCAGCAGGGGAGGGCGCCGAGCCCGGCCGCGGACCGGCAATCCCCGACCGGCCGGAGCGCCGGGAGCAGGGTGGAGAACCCGGCCGGGGCTCTCCGCTCTCCCCGGCGGCCAGAGCACCGGGGGGAGGGCGGCGAGCCCGGCCGGGGCCCCGCTCTCCCCGGCGGCCAGAGTGCCGGGGGGAGGGCGGCGAGCCCGCCGCGGCGCCTCCCCGACCGTCCAGAGCGCCGGGGGGAGGGCGGCGAGCCCGGCCGGGGCCCCGCTCTCCCCAACCGGCCGGAGCGCCGGGGGGAGGGCGGCGAGCCCGCTGCGGCTCCGCTCTCCCTGGCGGCCGGAGCGCCGCGGGGAGGGCGGCGAGCCCAGTCGCGGCCCCGCTCTCGGGCTGGAGTGCCCCGCCGTGCCGCCCCCCTCCAGGCGCCGCCCCAAGCACATGCTTGGTGGGCTGGTGCCTGGAGCCAGCCCTGGGCCCATTTATCACAACATGGTCATCATGAATACAAGCAGGGAGTAGAAAGAAGCACGCATAAAGTTACCAGCTAGTACCAAGATGGCATTCTACAACCACAGCTATAGAAAGAAGTGACATCTGAAATCATAAAAGAATTACACTCTCCATTGCACAAAATACAAAGCTTTACAGGGGGAAAATAGTATTTTCTCTGGATATCACAAATGGTGAAAGATTCTTTTCTCCTGAATGATGATGAGAACCTAGATATCACCGTAGGGAAAAAAAACAGGAGCGAAGAAATGGAAATAGCTGAAGAGTGAGTGACATATTGTCACCCAATATATAATATACAAGCACTACAAATGTCACTCATTTTCAGATTGCTATTGTTATGGTATGTTTACAGTATACGTGTTTGGGAACATTTCTAATGTAGTAAACCTTAAAGTCCTTGTTACGTTAATGGATTGATGTTTTAACTAAAATCTGAGAGCTTGTTTATGGTGTATGTTGCTACAAAAGCTAATAAGAGTTCTTTACAACAAAACTCTAACTGTGTGAAGATAACTTTGTTCCCTTAGGAAAGACAGGTATATTGAGAACCACAATTCCCATTTCTTTCTTTCTTTGTTCATTCCATCAGGGCTGCAATGCTTTTCACTATGTTGCAATTGCTCTTCACTAAAATGAACAGCATTTTCTGGAGATCACTTTTTTTTTTCTGTGGTGGCACAGAAACAAAGATATACCAGATAGAATGCCGGCCTAATTGAAGTAACTGTCAAAACTGTTATTGAGTTCAAGGGGACCAGGATTTCACCCATTGTTTTAAGGTTGAGCCCTATGTTACCTGAAAAATTAACAAGATCCTCCAAAGTTCTGTAGAGACCCTGGGGGAAATGGCCCCTCCATCACCTCCCCCTCTGTGCATAGTCAGTTCTGTTGATTGGTTTGGAAGAGGGGATCCAGGCCTTGACTGAGCCACTTGCATGCCTCCTTTGAAGAGGGTACTACAATGAGCTACAGTAATCTCACACGCCCCTTGCAGTCACTTAGCATGTACCTACCTCCTGTGTGGAAGCACAAGGGGGGAGGCTCCTTGTGCCTTCTACCCCATTCCTTTGTGCTGCCAAGCACAACTGAATCCTTAGTGAACAATGCAATATTATTGTTTGTGATGTTGCTGTAGCTGTTTGTCTCTCTCATATCCTGGGGCCAATGTGAGTGAGGATATATCTTTTATTGGACCAACATCTGTCCAATAAAAGATATTGGACAGATATCTTCTATTGGACAGACTTCTGAGCATCACAGCTCTTCCTCAGGCCTGGGGAAGGTAGCCAGACCTGAGGAAGAGGTCTGTGAAGTCAAAACTTGTGATTGCAGAGCCATTGGCCATTATCTTTGAAAACTCATGGTGATCGGGGGAGGTCCCGGATGACTGGGAAAAGGCTAATGTAGTGCCCATCTTTAGAAAAGGGAAGAAGGAGGATCCGGGGAACTACAGGCCAGTCAGCCTCACCTCGGTCCCTGGAAAAATCATGGAGCAGGTCCTCAAGGAGTCAATTCTGAAGCACTTAGAGGAGAGGAAAGTGATCAGGAACAGTCAGCATGGATTCACCAAGGGCAAGTCATGTCTGACTAACCTAATTGCCTTCTATGAGGAGATAACTGGGTCTGTGGATGAGGGGAAAGCAGTGGATGTGTTATTCCTTGACTTTAGCAAAGCTTTTGATACGGTCTCCCACAGTATTCTTGCCGCCAAGTTAAAGAAGTATGGGCTGGATGAATGGACTGTAAGGTGGATAGAAAGCTGGCTAGATCGTCGGGCTCAACGGGTAGTGATCAATGGCTCCATGTCTAGTTGGCAGCCGGTTTCAAGTGGAGTGCCCCAGGGGTCGGTCCTGGGGCCGGTTTTGTTCAATATCTTCATTAATGATCTGGAGGATGGCGTGGACTGCACTCTCAGCAAGTTTGCAGATGACACTAAACTGGAAGGAGTGGTAGATACGCTGGAGGGTAGGGACAGGATACAGAGGGACCTAGACAAATTAGAGGATTGGGCCAAAAGAAACCTGATGAGGTTCAACAAGGACAAGTGCAGAGTCCTGCACTCAGGACGGAAGAATCCCATGCACTGTTACAGACTAGGGACCGAATGGCTAGGAAGCAGTTCTGCAGAAAAGGACCTAGGGGTTACAGTGGACGAGAAGCTGGATATGAGTCAACAGTGTGCTCTTGTTGCCATGAAGGCTAACGGCATTTTGAGCTGTATAAGTAGGGGCATTGCCAGGAGATCGAGGGACGTGATCGTTCCTCTCTATTCGACATTGGTGAGGCCTCATCTGGAGTACTGTGTCCAGTTTTGGGCCCCACATTACAAGAAGGATGTGGAAAAATTGGAAAGAGTCCAACGGAGGGCAACAAAAATGATTAGGGGCCTGGAGCACATGACTTATGAGGAGAGGCTGAGGGAACTGGGATTGTTTAGTCTGCAGAAGAGAAGAATGAGGGGGGATTTGATAGCTGCTTTCAACTACCTGAAAGGGGGTTCCAAAGAGGATGGATCTAGACTGTTCTCAGTGGTACCTGATGACAGAACAAGGAGTAATGGTCTCAAGTTGCAGTGGGGGAGGTTTAGGTTGGATATTAGGAAAAACTTTTTCACTAGGAGGGTGGTGAAGCACTGGAATGGGTTACCTAGGGAGGTGGTGGAATCTCCTTCCTTAGAGGTTTTTAAGGTCAGGCTTGACAAAGCCCTGGCTGGGATGATTTAGTTGGGAATTGGTCCTGCTTTGAGCAGGGGGTTGGACTACATGACCTCCTGAGGTCCCTTCCAACCCTGATATTCTATGATTCTATGATTCTATGAAAACTTGTCCCCTCCACTAACAGAAATTGGTCCAATTAAAGATATGTCCTCACTCAACTTGTCTCTCTCGATACAATATATAGAAGTCATTTCAGATAACAAATCAATTCACAAACTGCAGTGATACTTATTACACTCATAGCACCAATTTAGCCACGTGTAAACTAGTGAACTGTCCGTGAGGACAATACTAGCTCGGAGTGAAAATGTACCATGTTGCATGGGAAGTTCCAGTCATTTCAGTGAACTGTTTTTACAAAGCAAAAGTTATGTATGCACCAGGGACAAGCAGAGAAATGAAGAGGCCAGCAGTTGAGACTTGACTTTTCGATTGGAACAACATTCACTGACTATATCCTGGAGATTTTTACCTATTCTAAAATTTAAATTAGCCACATAGCTCAGCCCTTGGTACCTATATTGGCACTTAGTTTCCTTAAAAATACACTGAAACTAAGAAGATTAAAAAGAGAGAAGCTTTTTTTCCCTTCAGTAAAATTCATTTTTATTGAATCAGGGAGAGTAGCATGGCCTTCCATATAACCTTTGCAATAGCATTACAGGCAAGGTTTGCCAGACAGCCCTGAAAATTCTGTGAATTTGTGAGGAAAATGTGTATCTTATGATGAAAGAGAAAGCTGGAGTAGTTGGGTGGAAAAATAAAAGCTACCAATATCCATGCAGTGAGTGAGGTAAAATAATTCACTCAAATGAACTTCGTTCTGCACAAGTCAGCTTGAAGCTAACATTTATCTATATGCATTCTAGCAGGTTGGTCACCTGGGTTGAATTTCTTTTCGGGTTATTTTTTTTTTTTTTTTTTTTGAGCCTCTGGCTGAAATTTGATGGTAATAAAAGTTAGTTCAAAGAGGGTTCCTGTAAACCCTTGGAGCAACTGTGAAACTGATGTAGTAAAACACCTTTTAGGATGTTGTCTCTGTCAAGAAATCATGAGCAAATGGATTTCATGGCATGGCCTGTATATAAAGATAACCCCGGTGAATTTGCTCCTGTTTTTATAGGGCAAATGAACCTTTAATACATGTTGTGTTCATGAACTGAACCTCAATATGGCACAAAGCATCTAGGAAATAAAGGATGATAAAGTTTCACCTCCTTCCACAAGTCCTGGGAGCACAACCCCCATTGAAAGCATAATGACTAGAAACTGGTGAAAGAATTCTGATAAAACAATTGATCCAAATCTTCCCTTGGAAGTTTGAAAAAATTCAATTAAACTCTTCCCCTCCCCCCATTATTTTTCATTTCAAGCATTTTTGTTCTTTGTGACTCCAGACAGGACCAGTCTGATTATTAAAATGCTCATTATTGGAACTTACCCGTCTAACAAACTGCTTGCCTGTGTCCTTGTTCTTCTGCCATCCTGCCTGTTGGCTTCCAGTTATTCCAACCAGGGCCGGCTCCAGGCACCAGCCGAGCAAGCTCGTGCTTGGGGTAGCAGATTCTACAGGGCGGCATTCCGCCCAATCCTAGGGTGGCATGGCCGCTTTTTTTTGTTTTGTTTGCCAATCCGGCCACCCCGTAGGGGGCGGCAGCGCAGAGGAGGGGAGCGCCCTGCTGGGAGCGGGCTGCGCGCTCCGTCGACACCAGCTGGTGCCAGATCTGTAGCAAGCCCGGCAGGGCAGCCCACGTCCTTCCCTCCCCGCCGACCGGAGCGGCGCAGAGCCCTCCCGGCAGGCGGCATGGCGGTCGGGGCCGCGTGGCGAGCGCTCCGCTGAAGCCCTGGCCACCCCCCTTCTCTCTCTCCCCCTGCTCCCTCTCCCTTCCCCCCACTAGCCAGGGCACGTCTGCAGCGCAGGGAGTCCCCCTGCACCCTGGCTCCGGCCGCCCCGCAGGTTTTTTTTTTTTTTTCCTGCTTTGCCGCTCTGGCCGTGCCGCAGGTTTTTTGTTTTTTTTCCCTGCTTTGCCATTCTGGCCACCCCAAATTTTTTTTTTTTTTTTTTTGCATGGGGCGGCAGAAAAGCCAGATCCAGCCCTGATTCCAACTCTGTTATCTGAAAATACTGGGTGTTTTTCCAGTGGTTTGGATAATCAGAATTCTGTTAGACCATAAAAGAGGTTATTTTTGCTGAATTTGTGGTCTGAATAGAAGAAGTAATTATTGGCAATCTCACAGGAAAGCCTGTTCTCATGAGATTCCCAGGCTTAGTTTAGAAGTTACACTTCTAGCTAAGGTAGTTGAGAGGTGCTATCAGCATGGCACCTGGCCACCAAAAAGCATCCTTATTTTTGAGGGCTTAATTTACATGAAATGAACCTCTGCAACTTTTAAAGTTTTCCCACCACTAATAACAATAGCTGTTTTCAAAAGGTAGATAAATACCAGGATGCCAGAAAGGGCTCTGTCACTAAAAAATGTTTCTTTCACAAGTGGCAAAACACTTCCCTATTGACTGAATTGCTGAGTTTTAGCTCCAGCTGTAGCTAACCCAGCAAAACTGCAGGCTGATGAGTGTACAGCATATCTCATGTAAGGCTGATAGTGGATTATTCTTCCAGGAATCTTGCAGACTCAAGCTCTTGTTCTTTTACAGCCACACATAATAAGTAACGTTCATTTTCAGCAAAATATCAGTCGGAGGATTAGGACATACAGAAAGTTCTAATGTCCCTGTATGATTATAATAGTATATAAGAGCTGGCATGTGAGAATGCTCAAGGAATGTTGAATACAGTCTGCAGAGCAAAATTACACAGTGGGGGCCTAATTCAAACTTCACTGAAGTCAATGGAAAGACTGCCATTGACTTTAAAATGTTTTCACTAAGGTCCCTGATGTGTGGACCATAGCAGGTAGAGGAAATTGGAGCTCACCTTTAGAAAATATGGGCAAAGGAAGTGTGAGGGAGAGGAGGCAAAAGCTTCCCATGATAGTGCAGGCACTGGAAACCAAAGTGTGGGGTGGAACCAATCACCACCAGGCAGTATCCACAATGATGCAGCAGGGATATCCAGGGGAACTGAATGATTTGTTTATAATGAGGACGCTACTGTTAACAGAAGATTCCTAGCTTGTGTTTCTACAGAGTGATGGAATATGCTGCAGTAGTGCCATTTAGTTACTGCTCAAGTGAAGGTGGGGTTGTTTGTTCATATAATCTATGCATTAATTTGGTGGAATAAAAATAGTGTGAGAAGCAGTACAACATACAGTAATCATCTCTCATTCATTGTTTTAGGCTCCACCTGGTTACAATTGGCAGGCACTGTTGTTCTTTTGTGTGTGTCTTGCATTTCTGATGACGCATTCATGTATGAGTCTGTTCTCTCATACACATTGACTTCAACAGGAACTGCTGGGGGCTCTGTACTTTTAAAAATCAGCATTTATTTTGGAACCTAGCGGTAGGCTCCTATTTAAAAAAAAATCTTTGATTGTGCCCATTAGTAATGATACAAGTTTTATATTAGGCCAAGTTCTTTTGAATTACACAAGTTTAAATTCAGAGGGATATCAGAAGAATTACTCCACATTTACAAGGGCACAACAAAGCAGAATTTTGCTCTTGGCTTTCTATGCATTGCAAAATGAGTGTAGCATGGCTCTATGGACCTCAATTCTTCTTCCACATATGTTGTTCTTACACCAGTGTAATGTCATTGGCAATAATAGTTACCTCTAATTTCCACTGGTGTAAGCAAAAGAAAAAATAGGCTTTCCATATAATTTACAACTTCATTTACATTATCACTCAATTTTCTCCAGACTATTCCATGGAATTGCATCTGCTTACTCCAGGGTTCACTAGAAAGAATTTGACTGAGATTCTTTCGCTCCTGCTTTTTTTTTTTTTTTTTGGCAATTTAATTTAGTAGCAAACCACTAAAACAATATTTTAAGGTAAGTAAGTGGGTGGATAAGCACATTTCTATTACTACATACTAGTAGACTCTCAGATTCTAAGGCCAGAAGGGACAACTGTGACTGTCTAATCTGTCTTCCTGTATAACGTCCCCAAAATAATTCCTAGAGCAGATTTTTTAGAAGAACACCTAATCTTAATTTAATCAATTGTGATGGAGAATCCACCACAACCCATGGCAAATTGTTCTACTGTTACCCTCACTGTTTAATTACATTCACTGTTACTAATTTATGCCTGATTTATAGTCACAATTTCTCCAGTTTCTGCTTCCAGCCTTTAGATTGTGTTATACTCTTGTCTGCTAGATCGAAGCGCTCATTATTAAATATTTGTTCCCCATGTAAGTCTTTAGATGTTGTAATCAAATCACCCCTTACTCTTTTTTATTAAGCTAAATAAATGGAGCTCCTTGAGACTATTGTTCTCAAAGCATTATTTTTAATCCTTTAATTATTATCATGGCTCTTCTCTAGACCATCTCCAATTTATCAACATCCTCCTTAAATTGCAAACACCAGAACTGGACCGAGTACTCCATCAGTGGTCAAATACAGAGGTAAATTATCCTCTCTACTCTTACTCAAGATTCCCCCATTAATGCAGCCAAGGATCACATTGGCCTTTATAGACACAGTCTCGCACCTGGAGGTCATGTTCAGCTGATTATCTACCAAGACCCCCAAATCTTTTTCAGAATCACTGTTTCACAGGATAAAATCCCCTAACCTGTAAGTATCACCTACATTATTTTGTTTCTACACGTGTACATTTACAATTAGCAGTATTAAAACATCTATTGTTTGCTTGCACCCAGTTTACCAAGCAATCCATATAATTCTGTATCAGTGGTCTGTTCTCTTCATTATTTACCACTCCCCCAATTTTTGGGTCATCTGCAAACTTTATCCATAATGATTTTATGTTTTCTTCCAGGTCATTGATAAAAATGTTAAATAGCATAGGGCCAAGAACCAATCCCTGTGAGACCCAAATAAAAACACACTCACTCAATGATGATTCCCCACAGAGTGGGATTTAGCGGTAAGGAACCCAAGCGACCGCCTTCAGTTCTGGGCTTGGGGGCTGGGCTCAGTGAGGCTATTTTTGTTGGTAGCAACAAAAGGGAAAATAGAATGTTTGAAGTAAAATGTTTCAGGTATTCCATATGTGTATCCATTATTCACCAACCTCCTAAAGTGTTCTGGACATTTGTAGAATCGCATGGAACCTTCAAGACTTTCTCAGAACAACATTTTCCCTAGAATGTTGTCAGCCATGCCCTTCAGGGTATATAAGGGGTGGAGTGTTGCCAGTCAGTGAGATATAAGAATGAAGTAAAGTAAGAGCCCAGCAGAAATACTGTGACCCTTATTTTATTGTGTAATTGTGAAAGTGAACTTGTGTTTTAAGACTTGAAGAGTGTAAGTAGCAACTAATAAACCCCCTCATCTATGCAACAACATAAAAGAAATACTTTTACTTCTTTTGCCATGCTTAACATATAATGTCTGATGACTTTCCAAGACCGCGGAACATAGACTTTTGCTCTCCCTAATACTGTCTATTTCCCCCCATAGAAAATAAAAGATGCCCCTGAAAAAGCCTTCAAGAACTCAGAATAGGAAGTGAAAAGCTCAATTGCAATCTAGTTTGCATCAAGGGGAAAAATTGATGGTAAAATATCTGAAATAGAACAACATAGATGGGGTTTTAGGCAGTAGTGATCATCCCAGTGCATCATCCCAGAAATTGAGGCATGATGGAAGTCCTATTACTAAAGAATTAGCAGATTTACCTGAAGATAAGGAAGGTGAGGAAAGTGATGGAGAATTGTCCTTTTTCTTGGCAGTGTAAAGGAGAAAGATGATAAAAAAAAGAATGTGGCTCATGTGAAAAGAAGAGTAATGACAAAGAGTAATGACAAAGAAAAATTTGGTTTACTTGAAAAGGAGAAAAGCAATAAAGAAGAATCAGCCTTGCATGATGGCAGAAACAGCAGTGAGAAAAATTGCACACCACAAATCAATACATCAGATCTTGCTTTATGGCCAGCTATCCTAAACTCTGCTGATAGTGTTCATTCATTTTTGAATGGGCCAGAGAAAATTGAGGATATGACATTTTCAGTGAATGAGCAGAAGTGACACTTCTCAAAGTCACACTGCGAAAGAGTGCTCAAGAATGGTGAGAAACAGAATTGGTGTTGGCTAGTTTACTTGAAATGAAGTGACAAAGTGTTCTGTTTTTGTTGCAAAATATTTGACAAGAATGTCAAATTGTTGTTTATGCTTTCCAGGTATAATTACTGGCATATTTTAGCTGATGCTCTGAAGCAACATGAAAAATCACCCAGAAGTTTGACGGGATACTCCAAATGATATCTATTACCCTCTTCTTGCAAAGAATAATTTGGCTTTCCGGGGTTCGTCAGATAAGTTCTTCACTGAACAACAATGATAATTTCCTCGGTTTGGTAGAGCTCCTTTGGAAATACGACAATATCATGTGTGAGCACCTATGTTGAGTAGTTCATAAAGAACTTATGGACCGTTACTGCCGCAAAACAATTCAAAACAAATTCAATGTCCTTATGGTAAGGAAGGTGCTTGATAAGATATTGATGCAGCTTGGCAAAGCAAATTACTTTGCCATAATAATGGACTGCACTCCCGGTATTAGTCAGAGTGAAAAGATGTCATTTACAGTAAGATTTGTTGACAACTAGGATGGCTGTATCCAAGTAAAGGAACACTTTCTCTGCTTCTGGTTTATGGCCAACTCTCCTGGAAAAGGCTTAACAGAACCGTTTATGAACATTCTGAATGAGAATAAAATAAAGCTTCGGGTCTGCCCCGGCCAATGCCATGACAACGGCATGAACATGAAGGGAAGAAACAGTGACGTCCAGGCAGGTATCCTTGTGCTGAATCCAAAAGCTTTCTTCATGCCTTTTGGCTGCCATTCCTTCAACCTGTTTGTGTCAGATGCAGTATCATCTTCTTTAGATTCAGTGTCTCTCGTTGGAGTACTGCAAAGGATATACGTCCTGTTTTCAGCATCAACTATCAGGTGGAAGATCCTCACAGACAATGTTACAAATCTGACCATGAAGCTGATAAGTGACACTCGCTGGCAGAGCCGCATTGATAGCGTAAGTCCAGTGAGGTACCAAGTGACTGAGGTTTATGATGCCCTGATGGAACTTGCGGAGTTGAATAATGCCAAAGTCAGAATCTGACATGAGGCACAAAGACTGGCAAACCAGATCACTAACTTCAAAGTTCTGGTCTCAATTGTGGTTTGGCACAATACCCTGTTCCAAGTAAATGTTGTAAGCAAGGCATTACAAATTCAGTCGATAGACATTGCAACTACTACTACTTTGATGAGAAACTGCCTTGATTTCATTGTGATTTGAAGATGCCATCACTATTGCCAAAGAAATGGCAGATAACTTAGGAGTGGAGCCTGTCTTCAATGAAACTTATATTCAGTGGAAGAAGAGAAAGCTTGGTTACGAGGGCAGAGATGAAGAGATGGGAAGGTTGGAAGAAAAATTCAAGAGGGAGGTATTTTTTTGCTTGCTCATTGACACTGCTCGAGTGTCCATTGAAGAAAGGTTTGGACAAATGAAGCACAACCAAAAGACTTGGGGGAGAGGTTGTATGAGGTTAGTAAGCTGCTGGCAGAGAGGAAAACACACTTGAACAATTATACAGACCTTCATTGGATGCTGACACACAGGGAATGTTCGGATGGCAATTATAAAGACTTCTATGTCAAATTGGACAACATCCATCACATTTTGCAATATGGGAAGCACTCTCCACTCCAAGTTCTCCAATTCATTCATGATGCGTAGCTGAAGGACATTTTTCCTCATGTGTGGATAGCTTTGAGGATTCTGCTCAAGCTATCAAAGTCTCAAGTGATGAGCACAGCTTTTTGAAGTTCAGGCTCATTAAAACATATGTTTGATTGATGATGGCCAATGAAAGACTAACATCACTTGCTATTGTATCACTTTAAAATGTCATTGACCAGTCTTTGGATCTCTCTGATGCTGTGCTTCAGTTCACGAAGGCAAAGGGGAGGAAAGCAACCTTTTGAGCTAAAGAACTAGTGTTAACATTCTAAGGCATTCTCCTACTGTAACACTATTTAATAGTGGTCCACCCAATGTTGGTGCAGAGTTAAATTTCTTGATAGTACATTTCAGCTATTCCTAAAAGTAAAAAGTTTTTATAAGCATAGAGGAATTTTATTTTATTTACTTATATATTGCATGAATAAATACAGATTTACAGATTTCAGTGTGCAAATTTATCATCTTATATGACAGGGATAAATCATAAATGCAAATCATGCATCAAAATCAGGGATCAGCAACCTTTGGTATGTGGCCCACCAGGGTAAGCCCCCTGGTGTGGGCCGAGGGATGTGCTGGCCGCTGCTTCCCACCATCCCCATTGGCCTGGAGCGGCGAACCGCGGCCAGTGGAAGCCGTGATCGGCCGAACCTGCGGATGTGGCAGGTAAACAAACCGGCCCAGCCTGCCAGGGTGCTTACCCTGGTGGGCCACATGCGAAAGGTTGCCGATCCCTGATCAAAATAATGAAATGGACTACAAATGCAATAAAAATAAAGTATTCAAAAGTTTAATGAATGTATTGGGGGGAGGGGCGAAGATACTCGTCGCCTGGGGCACCATTTGGTCTAGGGCTGACCCTGATTCACCATTTACAGTTACCTTTTTAGACCTAGCAGTTTTTAATCTATTTAATGAGTGCCATGTTAATTGTATATTGTTCAACTTTTTTTATATATATATAATCAAAATGGTGTCATGCTATCTGGAGTGGCTCATGACTGTGAGTGCCTATCTCAGGGCAGACTGTCAGAAACAGGCAGATACCCCAAACTGGTGGTGTGTTTATAATTAGATTTCACCAAGACACTGACAAATGTGAACTGCTGGATCACTATACCCGTCTTACCATGGAGTCATAAACTCTTCAGTCTATCTTGCCACCCAGACAAACTGGACTTTGTGATAAAAGGTTACTTATTCCAAGAACCACATCACATTTAGGTTGCTTCTAGTCCTTAGAGGCCAGTCACTTACCCCAGATCAGCTGGTATTCTAGATCTTACACCACAGACAATGCTGGTATCCAATTCTATAATAAACTAACTAAATGTTTATTATCTAAGGGCAGGTCTTCACTACAGGGGGGGGGGTCGATTTAAGATACGCAAATTCAGCTACGCGAATAGCGTAGCTGAATTCAACATATCGGAGCCAACTTACCCCGCTGTGAGGACGGTGGCAAAATCGACCTCCGCGGCTCCGAGTCGACGGCGCTTACTCCCACCTCCGCTGGTGGAGTAAGAGCGTTGATTCGGGGATCGATTGTCGCGTCCCGACGAGACGCGATAATTCGATCCCCAGGAGATCGATTTCTACCCGCCAATTCAGGCGGGTAGTGTAGACCTAGCCTATGAAAAGGAAATGAGAGTTATTTAGAGGTTAAAGTAGGTAAAATATATGTACAGGTGAGTCTCAGTCTGTAGTTCCAAATGGTAGCAGATATGTAGTAATCTGCCAGTTTCCCAAAAGTCTTTCAGAGCTACCCAGAATAACTCTGGGGATCTCTATCTTCTTGTTCAGTTTTTCCACACTGTTAGAATCCAAAAAGTCCAGAGACAAAGAATCTTTCTTTGAATCCATACTTATAGCTTCTTCTTACAGTAAACAAGCTGGCAGTATCACTACCCATGTGGACTTTTCCTTTGATGACAGAGTGTGAGGAATGCATTTTGACCTCTGATCATCATACACAATGACTACTTGCTTTGAAATTAGCACTTTTCTATTAAAGTTATTTATTTGCATTCCACTAGGCTTCTTTCTTGTTTGATGGGTTATTGATTACAGGGGTATACACAATGTAAATGTTTGCTACTACATTATAATTGTATACAGATAAGTGAAAATAAAGTAAATAACATTCCACTAGTTTTCATGAAGTTTAAACACTAAATACATTTACACATTTAACAATCACTTTGATGTATACTAATACACAAGTGAATTGATGTGGGGCTTTGACATAAGCTGGCACCTGGTCTGCCAATGTCACAGCTACTTGTCTGGACCTGCTGATTTAAAATGTATAACTTTAGTAGCTGCTGTTTAACAAACTGCTAAGATACTGGGCAAATGGAAAGAGTGTTGTCATCATCATATGAGATGACTACATCATCTGTTTTTACAATTGAAATATACTTGAAAAATTCCTTATTGGCTTTAACTGTGCTAGCTGTAAATTTCTTCTTACGTCCCTT
This sequence comes from Emys orbicularis, assembly GCF_028017835.1. Lineage (NCBI taxonomy): Eukaryota > Metazoa > Chordata > Testudines > Emydidae > Emys > Emys orbicularis. The sequence continues at coordinate 128,503,172 of NC_088684.1, forward strand.
TGCTTTCCTTAGCAATTTTCAAAAATTCCTATCTTTTGATTTATATTCACTACTATCAACTTCTCCTTTCTTCTGTTTGTTGTTTTATATATATATATATATATATATATATATATATATATATATATATATATATATATATATATATATTATCACTGCCTTCACTTCCCCTCTAAACCATTTGCCTTTCTTATACATAGCATCACAGCCACCATGAACTTTTGTGTCTAATGGTTATGAACTGCCAACTCTCCTCTCTGACTCCTTGGAGATGAACTTCTTTCTTCCGTGAACCTGGGGTACTGATGTTTTTCCAAATCTGTGTGTCTAGGATCTCCTCAGCTTCTCTGATTCTCCATAGCATCCCTGCTCACAGTTCCAATCCAATAATCTTTTCCTCCAGTACAGCCACAGCCAACAACTTACACTTAATGCACAGAAAGTTCCTTCTGGTTTCAGGCATAAAAGAAAACATGGCACATGCATTGCAGCTCACCACCACTGTTCCATTGCTGTCCATTGTGGAATAAAACATACAAATGAGCCTGGAAGGAAAGCCCCTCAGGCTCCCAATCTCAATCTCCTCTGAAACTCTTCTGTGAGCTGCCTCTGTTTGCAGCTCTCAAGTTAGTATAGCAAGTGACTTTTTATATCAAGTCTCCCTACTTAGCTCAGCTTCACTTCTCACCACCAGGGAGCGATTAACTAGAAATAGAAAGGAGCATAAACACTGCCAAATTAAGTGTAAAAATGTATAAGGAAAGCCAAAGAGGAGTTTGAAGAACGGCTAGACAAAAACTCAAAAGGTAATAACAAAATGTTTTTTAAGTACATCAGAAGCAGGAAGCCTGCTAAACAACCAGTGGGGCCCCTCGATGATCGAGATACAAAAGGAGTGCTTAAAGATGATAAAGTCATTGCAGAGAAACTAAATGGATTCTTTGCTCCAGTCTTCTTGGCTGAGGATGTTAGGGAGATTCCCAAACCTGAGCCAGCTTTTGTAAGTGACAAATTTGAGGAACTGTCACAGATTGAAGTGTCACTAAAGGAGGTTTGGGAATTAATTGATAAACTTAACATTAACGAGTCACCGGGACCAGATGGCATTCACCCAAGAGTTCTGAAAGAACTCAAATGTGAAGTTGCGGAACCATTAACTATGGTTTGTAACTGTCCTTTAAATCGGCTTCTGTACCCAATGACTGGAAGATAGCTAATGTAATGCCAATATTTAAAAAGGGCTCTAGAGGTGATCCCGGCAATTACAGACCAGTAAGTCTAACGTCAGTACCGGGCAAATTAGTCGAAACAATAGTAAAGAATAAAATTGTCAGACACATAGAAGAACATAAATTGTTGGGCGAAAGTCAACATGGTTTCTGTAAAGGGAAATCATGTCTTACTAATCTATTAGAAGGGGTCAACAAACATGTGGACAAAGGGGATCCAGTGGACATAGTGTACTTAGATTTCCAGAAAGCCTTTGACAAGGTCCCTCACCAAAGGCTCTTACGTAAATTAAGTTGTCATAGGATAAAAGGGAAGGTCCTTTCATGGATTGAGAACTGGTTAAAAGACAGGGAACAAAGGATAGGAATTAATGGTAAATTCTCAGAATGGAGAGGGATAACTAGTGGTGTTCCCCAAGGGTCAGTCCTAGGACCAATCCTATTCAATTTATTCATAAATGATCTGGAGAAAGGGGTAAAAAGTGAGGTGGCAAAGTTTGCAGATGATACTAAACTGCTCAAGATAGTTAAGACCAAAGCAGACTGTGAAGAACTTCAAAAAGATCTCACAAAACTAAGTAATTGGGCAACAAAATGGCAAATGAAATTTAATGTGGATAAATGTAAAGTAATGCACATTGGAAAAAATAACCCCAAACTATATATACAATATGATGGGGGCTAATTTAGCTACAACGAATCAGGAAAAAGATCTTGGAGTCATCATGGATAGTTCTCTGAAGACGTCCACAGAGTGTGCAGAGTCGGTCAAGGAAGCAAACAGGATGTTAGGAATAATTAAAAAGGGGATAGAGAATAAGATGGAGAATATATTATTGCCCTTATATAAATTGATGGTACGCCCACATCTTGAATACTGCATACAGATGTGGTCTCCTCATCTCAAAAAAGATATACTGGCACTAGAAAAGGTTTAGAGAAGGGCAACTAAAATTATTAGGGGTTTGGAACGGGTCCCATATGAGGAGAGATTAAAGAGGCTAGGACTTTTCAGCTTGGAAAAGAGGAGACTAAGGGGGGATATGATAGAGGTGTATAAAATCATGAGTGACGTGGAGAAAGTAAATAAGGAAAAGTTATTTACTTATTCCCATAATACAAGAACTAGGGGTCACCAAATGAAATTAATAGGCAGCAGGTTTAAAACAAATAAAAGGAAGTTCTTCTTCACACAGCGCACAGTCAACTTGTGGAACTCCTTACCTGAGGAGGTTGTGAAGGCTAGGACTATAACAGCGTTTAAAAGAGAACTGGATAAATTCATGGAGGTTAAGTCCATTAATGGCTATTAGCCAGGATGGGTAAGGAATGGTGTCCCTAGACTCTGTTTGTCAGAGGATGGAGATGGATGGCAGAAGAGAGATCACTTGATTGTTACCTGTTAGGTTCACTCCCTCTGTGGCACCTGGCATTGGCCACTGTCGGTAGACAGGATACTGGGCTAGATGGACCTTTGGTCTGACCCAGTACGGCCGTTCTTATGTTCTTATGTTATGTTCTTAGACGCTTCACATCAGCAGGGCTGATCAAAGCTCCATGGGTCAGAGCTATGCAGCCCTTACCAAGACCCAAAAGACCCATCTCAGCTGCTTACTCGGGGGTCCATGTTTATATAGCCCATGCACAGAGAACAAACAATAGATGGACTAAATGCACCTCTCAAGTCAGAGTCCTCAGCTACGCCATCTGAAACTCTCCTGTTAGCAGCCTTGTTCACAACACTGTTTAAATCATGCATATACATGGCTATCTGAACAAGAATCACATCCTTATTACCAGGATATCAATAGCCTGCACAGAGTTCTGCAGCTAACTTTATTGTGCTATATCATATAGCTGTCCATCCTAGTAGCCCATAATCCTAAAATGAAAAGAACTGAAAAAGATATTTAAGGCTGAACAATTTTTTGCTCAAATTACTGTTGGAACAGCATAACCATGTTTCCTTTTCTAAGAGGATGCTATTTAGATTGTTTACTTTTCATTGCAAAAGCATTGGTATTTTGTCTGCATGCAGCCATCTGCAACATTTCAATTTCAGATAGTCAATATCAGCAATTCACATAGTCTGCAGAAAGCTGAACAAGAATATGTTTTTATTCATCAGCAAACTCTCCTTCTGCAGGAATTTGTCACACAGTGTAGATTTTGTAATGAACAAAACTTTATATTTTAATTTTAACTGCCTATACTCATTTTATTTTTAAAGTGACATTTTTATCCTCAGAAATGTTGTTACATTGTTTGTTTCCCCTTTTCCAGATAACAATGTGTGTTACTGATATATCTTTCTACAAATAATCTGCCATATATATCCAGTCCATCACATTTCCATTTCCTTCAAACCATGAGACCTTTTCCCCATTATTAGCACAGCTTTAAAAATATTTCCAGAGAAATGTATCACTTTTCATAGGGGAGGCCCTTTCTAGGCATATATACTACTTGAATCCCACTGAAGCCCTATTTTGAGAGCCAAAGTCCCAGACCAGAAACCCTTTGTACTAGGCACTGTGTAAACATAGACCAAAAAAGATGACCTCTGTCCCAAAGATCTTATAATCTAAGCATAAAACAAGAGACAGTAGATGGACACAGATCTATGAGAAAGTACAAGGAAACAATGAGACAATATTGATCAGTATGATAGGCAGTATATCAACACATCACCAACCTAACTCTTGTCAGCATTTTTTGGAGACGTCACTGCAAAGGGAGATTAAGGAGGATGAGTTAATTTTGTCGATGTTTACTATGAGCTCTTCCCAAATATGAGGGGCAGCGTGGCAGAAATTACAAAGGTGCTTGTTTGAAAATGTAACAGGTGGGTGATGGAAGCTGACATCGACCACTCAATAGTGAATAAGAGATGATGGGTAGGATGAGGATTGGCAGGCCTTCAAAATGAAGGCAAATAGCTTGCATTTGATGTGATAGAGAGCCAGTGAAGGGATTCAAAGAGGGTGATGTGGTCAAAGCAATGGGCTGGGAAAATGAGCTTTGCAGCAGCAGTCTGAATAGATATGTGCAGGGCAAGACTGCATTTGTCAGTGCCAGAGAAAAGGTTGTTGCAGTAATTGAGAAGGAAAATGATGAGAACCTGGACAAGAGTTTTTGCTTTGGGGATGGATAGGAAGGGCCATATCTTAGAGATGTGATGCAGAAAGAACTGGTAAGATTAAAAGATAACCTGGATATGAAGAACTTGAGAGATGTCAGTATCAAAGATGACACCCAGTTTATGGGCATGAGTGACAGGCAGGGTGGTGGTGTTGTCCATGGTGATTGAAAAGGGGGATAGCATGGAGGGAGGGGTTTTTTTTTGTGCGGGGTGGAGATTTAGAGTTCTGTTTTAGCAATGGTGAGCTTCAGCTGATGGCTAGACATCCAGGAGGCAATATCAGAGAGACGGGATAAGATTTTAGTTTGGAAAGGAGACAGGTCTGGAGTAGAGAGGTAGATCTGTGAGTCATCATCATGGAGATGGCAGTTGAATTTGTGTTTGCAGATAAAATTACCCAACAAAGGTTATAGAGGAAGAAAAGGGGACCGAGGACAGAACCCTGTGGAAGCTCTAAGAGAAAGTGGGAGGGAGGGGTAGGGCAATAAAGCAGATCGTCCAAAGGTTATGCTGAATAAGCAATTAGAGAAGTAGGAGGAGAACCAGGAGAGGACAGTTCATGGGAAACAAGGGAAGACAATTTCTCATGAAGAAGAGTGTGGATGATGGTGTTGAAGGCAGCTAACAGGTCAAGGAGTATGGGAACAGAGTACAAGTCTGAGATTCAACTAGGAAGAGGTCATTTTAGACCTTGGCTGAAATGGTGTATCAGTCTGGTGCAAGCTATCTGCACAGAGGTGAATTTGTCCCTTAATAATAAAATAAATAAATTCAATAAAATAGTATTAATAATAATAATTATTAAGTCTTCTAATGCCTTCCCCTGCTTATAAGTCAACATAGCAAATATTTAGTCTAAAATCTATGTAATTGCAAATTATTCATTTATCAGTTGGATTATCCATAGCATAGAGGTATTTTCCCTGTTCCCAAGCAATACATACTAGAAAAAGTACCATCTACACTATAGTGAAAGTCCAGATCACTGATTCTGAAGTGGGATATTGCAAAACTATTTTTTTTTAAAATATATGCTTTGGATAACAAAGCAAGTACTAAAAGAAGCATTTCTGCCATCTGAAATGCAGTATTGTGAAATTGTGCAACATGAATTGGTCAAAATTTCACATGAAGATTCATTAAAAAGTTCAGTTTTTCCCAGTCCTAAAATTACTGTAAGATTATATATTTAAATAGCCAATACTTGGCTCTGTTTGCTCTAACAAGGGCAATAGTAAAGGCATAAGGGCCATATTTTCAAACTTGGGTGCTCAAATTTTGGTATATCTATATTTAGGCAACTAAGAACTCCTTTTAGGCATCTAACAGGTGATTCTGGTATCCATATAGGTTGCTTAAATATGTAGGATGAACACAAACCTCAGCATTCATGGAGAAAACCCAGATTTTTCATGATTTTTGGGAGGCTTTCACATTCCAATTTTGAATACTTCACAATGTATACCAGCAACAGAATCAATATAATAGTGCTCAACCATTTCTATCTGCATGAGAGAGGAAGATACAGTGAACCATCAATGCAGCAGCAATCACTTATTCATGTGTTCCTATCGCTGGCTGGTACAACAGAACTCTCCCAATATTGGTAGTTTAGTTTCTACATCTTCTAAAGAGTTGGCAGTAAGTGATGTTGGCAATGGAAAGGGAACGAACATGTGGCAACAGTAGTGACACCAGTGGGACATGTCAGGGAGAGAAGTATCTGGAGAGGGCAGACCCAGAGAAATTGCTAGGAGTAAAATATATAGCTAGGTTAAGGCTAGGATCTCTGAGGTGCTGGGTGGAGGGAAAAAGCGTATAAGAAAAAGATGCTGACAAGGGGGGAAAAAACCAAAACAGGAAATGTGGTTTATTTTATCATTCCATTAGTCTAGCTAATTAAATTGAAATAGTTCATTAAATGAGGAGCAATGACATCAATGGGAGTCATGCATTTTGGATAGTTTTGGCACATTGTCACACATTATTGGTTACAGTGCTGAAAGATATGGAAGTTAATATGCTTAATTTCAGTGCCACTCAGATAGCTAGCTCCAGTATGAGTCTGACCCTGCAATTCCCAAGGAAGTTAAAAGAACAGCATTAACTTTAAAAAAATCCCATTTTTATCTGTAATTTTTTAACTTATTTCTAAAAATGACATAAAACCTTACTACTTTGCTATTCTCTTTTCCCCCCGGTTTGTTTAATTTGGGTGTTTGGCAGCATTTAGTGTGCAGTCACATTCACTGTTTCCCCGACATAGTCAGTTTTGTCCATTTTGTGATATTTCATAGCTTCACAATGGAAAAGATTTCACTTAAAAATGGCCTCATTTTACTATGACATTACAGTGAAATTGGGTCTAATTTTGAACCCACAAACCAAAATAGAAAGTGATCATATTTCAAGCATTTCAAATTCTATTAAGGATATTTCACACATCTCTAATGTTTTTCACTGTAGATATTTTAATAGGTTGTTCTTTGTGAACCATTTATTTTTGGTCTAGCTTTTTGCATCTTGAACCAACCTAACTTTCCTCTTTACTTCATTCAGCTTTGTGGTATTTTGAAAACTGTATTGAAACTGTAAGCTATTACTTTAAATGCTTAAGGATTTTCCTGCTCCTAATTTGAGGCTAGGGGCTCTGTAGGGAAGCATGTGATGTGGGTCTAGCATTGGTCAGTCTGCAAAGAGGCAGCCTAGAGCAAAGTGGGGTGATTCATGCCTCTATGCATTGAGGACCACCCTGCTATCTTGCTCTCTTTTTCTCTTTTTGATTCTTGTGTGTTAAAGTTCTGGACTTTAAGGAATAAAGTAGTCATTCACTGCAACCTTCCTAAATTGTATTTTCTGTTTTTATCTAACTTTTCTCTTTTTATGCCATGACAATAAGAATCCTCTGTTTATTATATTTGATTCTCACTGTCATTGTCAGTAGAAATATAAAGAGAAAATTGGGATAATATATTGTAATTTTGCTTTTTTGTAGTTATTGTTGTTTCTCGTATCAATAAACATTGACAATGCATTATTTCCCCCACTTTATTAAATAGTCAAACAGCTCAACACCAGAACCTATATACAAATGTTTGTAACAGGTGGCTGACTGGCAATTTCCATTGAGCTACAATCTTGTGCTTGTTTATTATGGATCATGTGCATGGGGGACCAGAGCAGAACAACAGAGCACTTTCCATTTTCCCATCCAAACAGACTCAACAACCATGTGGCGCACTAGACAGGCACTTCCTGGATATAATCCAATATTTGCAAAGTATTATAAATCAACAAATCCATATCATGTTTTTGGGAATGTGGTTCTTTAAAAACTCACTGTATGCTAGGTGCAATGTGATGTACTCTTAACTGAAACAAATGGGCAAATCCTCAACTCATGTAAATTACAGCAACTGAGGAAGTGCCCCCCAACGTATTGAAAACCGCAGGTGAAATTCTGCAGCCACTGAAATTTAGGGTGACCAGACAGCAAATGTGAAAAATCAGGACAGGGGTGGGGGGTAATAAGAGCCTATATAAGAAAAAGACCCCAAAATCGGGACTGTCCCTATAAAATCAGGACATCTGGTCACCCTAACTGAAATCAATGTCATTTGATTGAATGAGTTTTGTCATGAATTTCAAAGGGGACGTGTCATATTTTTGCTTGTCACCAGACTGGCTGCCTCTCAAGTGTCCCCTTGTGGCCAGATGTCACTCTGTAAGTGGCCTGACTCTCTGTTCCCCCACTGCTTCCCCTTAACTCCAGGTCCAGTAACAGCCCTTCTTGGGGTCTGCTTTCATTAACATAGAATTCCAAAACAAACACAAAGTCTTTAACCCAGGCTTAAGCTGAGCACAGTCCCAAACACCCCTGGTGTCTCAGGGTCCTTCCTGCCTTAGCAGGCTACTGGGAGCCCATCCTAGCTGGAGCAACTCCCCTGACTCAGGGTCTTCCCTGAAAGAAGATATCTCACTCTCTCTCAATTCCTGAGCATTCCCCCATCTCTCCAGTTTCCTCCAGACTGGCTGCTTCTACTAAATAACCCCAGACCCTATCCCAGGTGTGTCAGGCAGGGCTAATTGGACAGAGGCTGGCAAGTGGAAATCCTCTGGCCCATAAATCCTCTGTGATGGGGTGCAGGCCACCCCATCACAGCATCCCTTTACTCCCCAGTGTGTGATCATCAGACAGTTACAGTCTGGCCCATAATCTGGACATGCTAAGGATAGATCATGAAATTTAACTCTGAATTCTCTGGCTTTTATGGGTATGGCATATCTTCATAACAATATAGTTAGATAGCTTTTCAAATGTACATCTATTGCAGAATTCCTTCACAGTGGGGGGATAATAATGAAAAAAAATCAAGAGGGTTTTAAAATTACTGTAGTATTCTGTTTGTAGATATGGAGGAAAATAAATGTATTTCTTCAGAGTAACCCAAAGGAAAATTACATCTAAAATAAAGAATTTATTTTGTTTCAGTGCAAATGAAGAGGATTAACACTAGCTGTGCAACCAAGATACAATATTTTAGTGAGACTGTGTTGTGGGATAATGAAATATCCATCACCTCTTCAAAGACTGAACTTGGCTGAAGAAAAAGGTTATTAAATAAATTACTAATAAAGACAGTGTTTGTCTGGTAGAAATAGCAGTAAAAGTGTCTAAAATATGCAGTCCATAACAAGATGGGTATTTGCTTTGTGGTAATCAAGAATATGAAAGGTTCATTTCATGGATTTGGTAGCCAGAAATCTATAACTATTAGACTTTATACCATCATAAATTACTACTGCATGTTCATGTTTAAATGACTCTGCTTTCTACTGTCTGGAACTGTATTTATGCATTGATTTAAAAAATACCTGACATTTAGCAAGTAACACACTTCCCAGCTGGACAAAATTCAGGTTTCGTTTACACTAATGTAAGACCAAAAAAAATCCACTAACTTCAGTGTAATGTCTCTGGATTTACACCAGTGTTAAGGACATTAAAATCTGACCCATTGAAAGTGTAGGCATATCCAAACATGAACTATAGCATTATATTTCACTCCCTGTGCCATCTACTCATTCTGGACAACGCCGTAGGTGCATGTACAATACCTAGTAATAATGGGGTTTGGTTAAAGGGAAATTTAGGTTGTATTCCATGTCAGGTAAGACTTTCCTCATGGTGAACTATGCGGGAATTTTCTAAGGAAATTGGTGGAACCCCCATCAGTTCAGTTATTTATAATCAGAGTAGCTACAGCACTAACAAATGTAACCTAATAAACAATCATGAACTCAGGCCAAATTCAGCAACACATTGAATCAGTTAACTTTAAGCATGTGAGCAACCCCATGGGAAGACCGAGCTGAAAATCCATTAGCCCTTTTAACAAACTATGATCACTTTTAAACGTATACCCCATTTTAAATGATGAGACTATTGTAATACTTTTATGCATCTTATACTAAACTAACTCAAAGTTCAAGATGGTTCTCTGTAATTTTCGTGAACTCAGATTCATCACTTTTTGATTTCCATGCTTTAAAGCTTTGTGACAGTTCATGTTATAATGCTATCATCACAGAACTCGCGACGCTTTACTGACTCATTGAAGACTTCAAGAAGGTCTCCAAAATTATAACCTGCAGAAATCATAGTAATGGGCAAAGCCAAGAAAATTCAAACAGATTGAAAAATGGAACAAAAGATGTAAAATTTCTACGAAAAATATCATCAGGATTTCAAAATCTAAAAAATTGGACTAGCTCTGAAGAAAATGTGCAGCATAATAAAGAAGTGCAGGTAATTGTGCTACATACAAGTTTTTCTAATGATTATAAAGATGCAGTCTGCATAATTTTGGCAAGACTTTGCCATTCCTAACAAAGTCAGAATGTTTGTTTGGTTTGCCTGTTGGTGTTTCCATGATATCTTCACACTAGAGCCAGCCTTAGCAATTTTGCATAGACCTCAGTGTGTGCGTATACACACACACACACACACACACACAAATACACACAGGGCTGGACTCAGGTTTGGGGGAGAGTTATTAATGAGATGGTTCCTTGCCACACAATCAAAACTGAATTGACTCTTTACAACTCTTCTGTTCCCTAACTGCTCATCTCTTATCACATCACTTTCCACCTCCCATCAATGATACCAGTCTTGATCCTCTTTGTTTTTACTGCAATTGTCTTTGATCTTCCTTCTGTAAGACCTCTTACCGCTCCTCCTTCAGATCTTTCCTGAAGACTCACTTGTACTATGATATTTGCAAGAAATTATTGAGCTAATAATGGCTAAGTTGACGACCAACTGATAATATTTGTATGGAAAAAAAATCCACATGAGTGTATGGTTTATTCTGCTCCTTTATCCTTTTTTTGTTACTTCTTAAATTATGAGCACTTCAGATCTTTGTTTTCTCCACCAAACAGTGCCCCCTCTCATTTGGTTGAACTGCCCCTCCTTGCTAATAGGATGATGTTAGTTGCTCAGCAGATGAACTGGGTCAGCCAAAGACAGTCAGCTAGTATGGAGCTTTTGGTGGGACCCTAGTACAATCAGTGGTAGTGTGGGCAACAATGCCTCTTACAACTCTCAACCAATGTGGGGCCTTCCTCAACACCAAGAAACTTGTGGCTGTTTTCTCTGGATCATAAAAGCCAACCTTGAGTGTCTGTGTGGGGACTTGTGAATAATCTATGATCCTTAGGAAACAATCAATGACAAGTTTTCTGCCCTAGTACTTGCTCTGAATTGATTTATGCTGCTTACACTTTCAGGGCTACTGTTAGTTCACAAGGATCTCCATGAGATTTCTAGGTCTCCCAAATTAATGTTGATGCAGCCAAGTGCTGTGCAAGCCTCCTAAGTCTCTGTGAGCTTTAATAGTTCTTTTTGTTTCTCCTATGATTCTGTTTCTTTTGGGGTTTTTTCATCACATTAGATAACACTGTATGGAGAACCTGTAGGTGATATTAGTAATAACAAACATTAATTACAGGTGAAACCAAAACAAGACTTTGGATCCAAACACCTTTGTAATACAGGAAGCTTCAGATCTAGATTTTCTCTTTGTAACTTTCCCTCTCTAACAATAGATAAGCATTTCCATAATGCCTTTCCTCTTAGATGAAAAAGGCTTATTCAGTCCTAGGATGCATCAGGTGAGGTATTTCCAGTAGAGACAAACAAGTGTTATGATCATTATACAAGGCACTGGTGAGACTTCATTTGGAATACTGTGTGTAGTTCTAGTCTCCCATATTTCAGAAAGATGAATTCAAACTGGCACAGGTGCAGATAAGGGCTATTAGGATAATACGAGGAATGGAAAACCAATTTTATGAGAGGAGACTCAAAAAGCTTGGGCTGGTTAGCTTAACCAAAAGAAGGCTGAGAGGAAATATAATTTCTCTCTAGAAATATATCAGAAGGATAAATACCAGAGAGAGAGAGGAGTTATTTAAGTTAAGTGCCAATGTGGACACAAGAAGAAATGGATATAAACTGGCCATCAGCAACTTTAGGCTTGAAATTAGATAAAGGTTTCTAACCATCAGAGGAGTGAAGTTCTGGAACATCCTTCCAAGGGGAGCAGTGGGTGGCAAAAAACCTAATTGCCTTCAATACTGAGCTTGATAAGTTTATGGAGGGGATGGTATGATGAGACTGCCTACTATGGCATGTAGCCAATCTGCAACTAACACTAAGCTGAGGGGAGAGGTAGATATGCTGGAGGGTAGGGATAGGGCCCAGAGTGACCTAGACAAATTGGAGGATTGGGCCAAAAGAAATCTGATGAGGTTCAACAAGGACAAGTGCAGAGTCCTGCACTTAGGACGGAAGAATCCCATGCACTGCTACAGTCTGGGGACTGACTTGCTAGGCAGCAGTTCTGCAGAAAAAGACCTGAGGATTACAGTGGATGAGAAGCTGGATATGAGTCAGCAGTGTGCCCTTGTTGCCAAGAAGGCTAACGGCATATTGGACTGCATTAGTAGGAGCATTGCCAGCAGATCGAGGGAAGTGATTATTCCCCTCTATTTGGCACTGGTGAGGTCACATCTGGAGTATTGCATCCAGTTTTGGGCCCCCCACTACAGAAAGGATGTGGACAAATTGGAGAGAGTCCAGTGGAGGGCAACGAAAATGATCAAGGGGCTGGGGCACATGACTTAGGAGGAGGGGCTGTGGGAACTGGACTTGTTTAGTCTACAGAAGAGAAGAGTGAGGGGGGATTTGATAGCAGCCTTCAACTACCTAAAGGGGGGTTCCAAAGAGGATGGAGCTCGGCTGTTCTCAGTGGTGGCAGATGACAGAACAAGCAGCAATGGTCTCAAGTTGCAGTGGGGGAACTCTAGTTTGGATATTAGGAAACACTATTTCACTAGGAGGGTGATGCAGCACTAGAATGGGTTACCTCGGGAGGTGGTGGACTCTCCATCCTTAGAGGCCACTTCCACCACTGGTTATGGAAACCTGTCATAATAAATAATTTGCTAGCTCCAACATGAACTGAGCATTTTGCATGAACAAAGTCAAATTCAGAAAAAACCCAGCAAGGGTTTTAACAGCATTTTGTAGGGATTCAGTAGGGAGCATTATCCGATCCAAAAAAACCAACTCCATCAGGCTTGAGCTCTTTCATAAAACAATGGCTGGCAGGAAGAGTAAGAAGGAAAATAGCAGAAAATGTCTAGCTTATCTAGCTTTGCCAACAAACACCGGAAACTCCAGAGGGCTAGTTATCTTCTGAATAAAAGATAAAACCATTAATGGAAATGGCTGCATTTAGTAGACAAACTCTCTGCAGTAAACGGATATTAGTTTGGGGCACTACATCAGTTCTCTGAAACTGAATTATACCTGGAACAAAACATTCACATAAGGCTGACCATGATTCATTTATGTTACATTTGGTGTCATAATACAGATTAATAATATTTACAACAAGTAAATATTATTACTTGTTGTAAATATAAAATACTAGTACGTTCATGTGAGTTTATAGATGCTCTTGCTACTATGTGTGACTATTATGCTGATCCAATGCAAATGCTTTGTTATCCACCTTATAACTGTGGCAATAAAAATATTGGTTTTGGAAATATTCTGGGAAAATCATTTATTAAACTAGTGTTGTTGTATTTAATAAAATGGTGATTGTATCCATAGGACAGTATCTACATGCCACAGAGTTCATAGATCCTTATAGTGGTTACTTTGGGTTTCTGATCCTGTTCCACTGAAGTCATTGTGAGTTTTGCCCCTGACTTCAATGGGAGCTGAACAGAATCCCTTACTCAGATACAAGAGTAATGGCTGGATACCTTCCTTAACCAGAGGTCTGGAAAGCACCTCATGTTTGTAACAGGATACAGGCTTTTTCATGCCTAGGTTACTTGTTCAAATCTACCTCATTGTGGTTGTGAATTAATATTGCTGCTGTATTTTGCCCTAATTGTGAGTCAGCCTATGCACCTGTGAAGGGGAGCAAGGAACCATAAGGTACAAAGAAGGTCACAATGTGAAGGAAGGGTGAAATAGCTGACCCACTGCTTTGGGGCAATATACTATGCCATTAAAAGGCCTAGCACAGTTTACTTCACCCATGGTGAAAAGGGGAAACAGTGACCTACTTCTGACTCTCTGATCCCCAAATCAGTTCCTTCTGTGTTCCTGGGGAGGCATATAATGCAGGGGCAAGTTGCAAAGTGCCAGTCAAACACGACACTAGTTTGGGTAATTACACATACATATTATTACATACACAATACAGAATTTACCCCTGGGTCTCTATAACATTTTCAAACTCCTGTTCAGTGTTTGATGAAGCTTGCAAGAGATAGGTCCTCAGATATGACTGTATTCAAAATAAGTTTATGAAATGGTAGCTGGCAGCATTCAACCAGACCTCAACCTAGCCTTTGTTTTTCCAGGTATATTTTGCACCTATAACTAAATGCAGATGCATTTGTATGCCCACAAATATTAACAGTTCAAGATCTACCTCCCTGACTTGCAGGTACAAAATGGAAATGATGTATCTAGGCCAACATTTTTTTAAAAAATGAGCAATGATTTTGGATACCTCCATTTCTGGGTACCCTCAAGACAAAGTAGCGGGGCCTGAATTTCATAGGCTGGGTTCTCAATGCTTTCTGAAAATCAGGCTCCTTTAAGGTGTCTGAAGTTGGGTCCCCTAAAAATTAAGGACTCAGCATCACTAGTTACTTTTGAAAATCTTAATGCCAGCTATGCTCTAGTTTAAACAGGTATTAACAGATTAGAAAACATGCCTTATATTGATAGACTCAAGGACCTCAATCTATTTAGATTAACAAAGAGAAAGTTAAGGGGTACTTGATTGCAGTCTATAAGTACATGCATAGGGAACAAATATTTATTAATGGGCTATTCAGTCTAGCAGAGAAAAGCATAATAAGATCCAATGGCTAGAAGTGGGAGCTAGACAAATTCAGACTGGAAATAAGGCATTATTTTTTCACTGTGAGAGTATTTAACCATTGGAACAATTTACCAAGGGTCACAGTGGATTCTCCATCACTGACAATTTTAAAATCAAGATTACATAGATTTTTAGAAGATATGCTATGGTTGAAAAGCAATTATTTTGGCCTGTGTTATACAAGAGGTCAGACTAGATGACCACAATGGTCTCTTCAGGCCTTAGAATCTATGAACTACTAATTAGTCTGTAAAAACAGGCCAAAAATATAATTTAAATAATTATTAATTATAATTAATATTACAATTAGGCCTCACATATGGAACTGAGGACTCCTAAATATGTAGCAAAGGGGCAAAGATCATATTGCCGGGTTTTTTTTCTGCCCAGCATATGTATTACACTGTTGTTAGATCAGTGAAAATGATAGTGGTTTGGGGATTTCCTTACTGCATGAAATGCACAACACCTGTAAATTTGGTTTTATGTAGGGTTTTTTTTTTTAAATCAATGAATACTAAAGATGAATTAATTTATTTCACTTCATTAAACAGTCTTTTAGCTCTAAACTGGATTCCATTTATAGGCACCTCTAACAGGTGACTGACAGACAATTCATTTCCATGTTCTCACTGAGCTACAATCTTGAAATTCAGTGTGCTCATTTATGGATCATAAACATGAAGGGGAGGTGCTGAGCTGCAGAGCACTTTCAATTTTCCCACCCACATTTGAAGTGTTCCACACATTGTGGAGCACTTGATAGTTCTGAACCTGGATATTATTTAATATGATTTGCATGTTGTGTGCCATTTAGAGATTTTTCTGTTTACTTGTGAGAGTGCGGAGGCAACTGAGAACATTGAGCCAATCTCCTTGTGACCCTTGAGTGCTGCTAATTTGAACCCTGGGTTGTACGTACACAGACAAAGAGCTCATCACCAACAGCCTGGGACACAAAGGACCAGGCCAATGGACTCTCAATGGGAGCCTTAATTCCTCCAAGGTGTTAAGATTTCTCCCTTCCTAAAATGAAAACATAAAAAATAACAAAATCTTATTCTATGTCTCTCTCACAGACTCCATAAAAGCCAATATTTTCTTTGCTGTTGAACCTCCATTCTCCTAGGGGACTAGCAACATTTAAATGATGCCCCAAGTTAAATTTAGAAGTGGATTTCATATTGGACAAAACTCTGAAGTGCCACTATTCTCATACACATCAATACCACCAAGTTCCAACCACATACACATGGGTCCCATCAGACACACACAACACACAACATTTAAAAAAACAACAAAACAAGAGACAAAACAAGTTACATATTATCCTCATAATCCATACAAAGGAACATTCAGCTCTCTCACCTTCTAATCACAACCATGGTTCAGAGTCTGATCTCAGACCTGTATAACTTGAGAACAGTTTCACAAGTTGAGTTACTTCAGATTTAAACCTGTAAAAGCAAGATGAATATCTGGTCCAACGTATCAGAATTGCTTACATAATGATTTCTCCAGTACAAAAAAGAAAAAAAAAGTGCATATTAGATTTTGAATATAAAATGTTGGCCCAATCCTTCTGTTAAACAAAATAATAATAACTTGTAATGTCTCTTATTTTTTTTCCCTGTGAGTGTGCACATGCATACATTATTTTGAATGTGTATTACTTACTTCTTCTATGTAATCTGATTGAAATTAGTTTTTAGCAGGGATTTGAAGGGTATTTTCTTTTCTCCCCTTTCTTGCATTCTCTATCCACTTAACAGCTTCTTCCTTTCTTTTTCTTTCTACCTTTCTTCAATTTTCTCCCCTGTGATCACCCCATCCCTTCCTTCAGCCCTGCTTTCACCTCCCATAAGCTCTCACTAACGACCTTATCATTCAAATTTTGTGTTCTCTCTTTTCTCTTCCTCCTCTATACTTCTCTCTTCTATTTGTCTCACATGTTAATCTCACATGTTAATCTCCCTCTCCTCTCCTCTCCTCCTCATTGGGGCTTGTCTACACTAACCGGAGAATCGACGCTGCGGCAATTGATGCATCGGTGATCTATTTAGGGGGTCTAGTGAAGACCCGCTAAATCGACCGCTGATTGCTCTCCCGTCGACTCCACTGGATCATAAAGAATAAGGGGAGTTGATGGGAGAGCATCTCCCATCGACATCGCGTAGTGTGCACCCCATGATAAGTAGATCTAAGCTACGTCGATTTGAGTTACGTTATTGAGGTAACTCAAATTGCGTAGCTTAGATCAACTTTTCCCTTTAGTGTAGACAAGTATTCCACATATTTTCATCCCAACCAACTCTCCTTGTAGTCTGTTCCCTCTCTTTCAGTCTTCTTCAGCCTTTATGTCTTACCCTCTGACTTCCTGGAGTCTCTCATCATTCTCTTCCCCATCCCGTTTAAAATGTAATATTTTATTTACCAGAATTAATTTTCTTCTGTCTTCATTCATTGGTCTCTTCTTTCACCTTTATAACATTGTCCTCTCCCAGAACATTGTGCTCTGGGATGGCAGCATGTTTTTGATAGATCTTTCCCTCATCATCCCAACTGCCAGTGGATCATTTCTTCCTCCTGTCACTTGCAAGAAGGGTGATTCCATGGCTCAGTTTGAACTGAGGAACAAGTTGAGAGAGACACCTCTGTCCTTGAGCCTATGGAGAGCTCATACCTAGTGGCAGGAGCACATCAAGTGTTCCTCTTTCTGCTGGCTGCATGGCAAGCTGTCTGTGCCAGGATCCCAGCAGAAGGCAAGGGAGACAGATTTTTCATAAGGGCTCAACATTCACAACAAGAACCAGATTTTCAAAGTAGCTCAGCTGCCAATTAAGCACCTAACAAAACAAAGGACAGATATTTTCTGAAGTGCTTAGCATCCACCATACTGAGTTCTTTTGGAAATCTGTTCTCAAGATACTGCAGTAAGTGATTGAGCACTGATGTGGGAAAAGTGGGGACTAGAAAAAGTAAGCCAAGGTGAATTCCTCCCAACAGCAACTAGTCTACTTACTTCTCACATTGTGATGATGGTGGCAGCTGTGTCCAATGGGTCTTGCACTTGTAATCCACTACAGAGTGCAATGGTAGGCACTGCATTCCGATTCTTCTACCACCACTTTCTTTTTTGTTGGGTGTGAAGGGTGACTTGAAAGATTATGGTAGGGTTTCCAAAATAGCCAAAGTGACTTAGGAGCACAAGTTCCACTGACTTTCAATGGGACCTGTTCTCCTATGTTGCTTAGGAAATTCCCAGTCTTGAGCCTAAACCAAAGAAGTTCTCAGAAGCTCACAGGATTAAACCAACAATTATAAACCAGGACCCGGATTCAGGAAGAAATCCCTGATCCAGAAGGGTGTGTAAGTACCTGAATTAGGGTCTTATTTGGCAGGAAGAATAAAAAATAATATTTGAAAGCCTGTTAACAATGGAAAGCAAGTATTTAGTCCAATGTTATTCATTCTAAAAGCATTAAGAAAAGGGTTTTTTTTTTTAATTATTTTACTGTTTTGAAATAGGTTTCCCTCCTGCTGATTCATTCATTTGATAGACTACTGCATTCAAAGCTATTTGGCCTTATTATTTTATATGCTTCATTTTAGCTATATGCGTGTCTCCAGACAAGATACAAAGTTGAAATATACTTGCAAAAGCAAAGTAAGCATACACAGACTACAAAGTATAAAGTTACTGAAAAAATATTCAGAGGAACTATATCTTTGTGGTGGGGGAGGACACTAACACATTTAAATACATACGCTAGGTCAGTATCATTCCTGAATGCACCTTCAACACTTACAGAATACTTTACACAACTATATTTTGTTGACATTTACATTTCATGTACACGGTCTAAGTTATTTTTTAAAATACCCACATCTCTACCCTAAATATATCTATTGTATGTAGGTTAATATTTATCTTATAGCAGGCATGCACAATATTTTAAATATATGAAGCAATATAACTATCTGGGTTATAGTAAAAATAAATCAGATTATGATATATTAAATGTAATGCAATTGTAATGATCACATACAATCTTTTGAAATATTTAACAGTAATAAGATAGAAAGATTTGATTTCTTTAGCAGATGAAGTAGTTATTTAGGCTGTGATCCAACAAATCAAATAAGCAAGTGCTTAACTTGAAGCATGTGAATAGTCCCACTGGACTCCAGGGGACAAAAAACAAGAGTGCCAACAAAATGCCACCATGGCTAAGCAGCAGTGTAAAAGGGGTGTATGGACACAAAAAGGCATCCTTTAAAAATTGAAAGTCAAATCTTACTGAAGAAAACAGAAAGGAGCATAAACTCTGGCCAGTCAAGTATAAAAATGGAATTTGGCAGGGCAAAAAAAATCTGAAGAGTAACTAGCAAAAGTCTCAAAAGCTAACTGATTTTTTAAGTACATCAGAAGCAGAAAATCTGACAATCAGTGGGGCCACTCAAAGTGCTAAAAGAGCATTCAAGGAAGACAAGACAGTAGCAGAGAAGCTAAATGAACTTTTTGTATCGGTCTTCACTGCAGAGGATGTGAGGGAGATTCCCACACCTGAGTCATTCTTTTTAGGTGACAGATTTTAGGCACTATCTCAGATTGAGGTGTCAGTAGAGGTGGTTTTGGAACAAATTGATAAATTAAACAGTAATAAGTCACCAGGACCAGATAGTATTCACCCAAGAGTACTGAAGGAACTCAGATATGAAATTGCAGAAATACTCACTGTGGAATGTAACCTATCGCTTAAATCAGCTTCTGTACCAGATTACAGGCAGGAAACTAATGTAACACCAATTTTTAAAAAAGGCTCCAGAGGCAATCCTAGCAATTAGAGGCCAGTAAGCCTAACTTCAGTACCAGACAAACAGGTTGGAACTGTAGTAAAGGACAGAATGATCAGGCACATAGATGAACACAATATGTTGGGAAAGAGTCAACACAGCTTTTATAAAGTTAAATCATGCTTCACCAATCAATTGGAATTCTTTAAATGGGTCAACAAACAGACAATGTTCATTCAATTGATCTAATGTACTTGGCCTTTCAGAATGCCTTTGACAAGTTTCCTCACCAAAGGCTCTTAAGTAAAGTAGGCAGTCATAGCTTAACAGAGAAGGTCTTCTCATGGATCACTAACTGGTTAAAAGATAGGAAACATAGGATATACATAAATGATCAGTTTTCACTGGAGAGAGGTAAATAGTGGCATCCCCCCAAAGGATCTGTACTGGTACCTGTGTTGTTCTATATATTCATAAGTGATCTGGAACAGGGGGCAAATAGTAAGTTGGAAAATTTTGCAGATGGCTCTGACTCTGACTGCCAAAAGCTGAAACTGGACAACAAGAGATGGATTACTCAATAATTGTCCTGTTCCGTTCATTCCCTCTGAAGTATCTGGCAAAGGCCACTGTTGGAAGATAGGATATTGGGTTAGATGGACCATTGGTCTAACACAGTATGGCCACTCTTATATTCTTGTAAACCTGCTGAAGGACCTGGTCCTTCACCATTCAAGTCAATGGTAGTTTTGCCATGAATCAAGCCCTAATCGATTTGCTGGATCAGGGCTATAATCAGTAGCTCTGAAGCCCAGTGATGCTGTATAAGAGATCATTTTGACATAGTCCCTATCCTGCATTTCAGTAGAACTACATATGTGATCAAACATGCTTAATCCCATGCATTAGTATTTGCAGGTTAGGGGCCTAAAAGTTTCCAGATACTTAAAACACTGTTATTTTTAAAACAGCATTCACTAGTGGATGTGCAAATATTCAGACTTTTTATGTTGACAGTTGTCATACACATTAACAAGTGAATTCCACCTAGATTTATTTTTAATATTTGCTGTGTTCTAAAATACACTACTTTGTAATTTACATATAAATGGAATACCATTTTTCTCCTTAAATGGAACTGACCCCATTACTGTTACATGAATTGCTCTAAATAAACATTGTTTCTTGATTTTTTTGAAGAATGTTAAATATAGACATAATTACTGATTACAAAATCTAATTTTATGTTTCAATTAAACTAGTGCACAGCATTCAGCACTGTAGTCTTTTCCCCCTTCATAAGAGAGAATCATATTAATTATTTTTTTTAAGTTGACACACTGGTATTTGTTATATATTGTTACAAGAAATTTCCAGCAATGAGTTTAGAAAATAGTGTGATAGCATGGCTATTAGTTATCAGATAAAAGCAATTTTATTTTCAGTAACTTCTTTCCTGTTTCTCAACTTCTTTTTAAAATGGGATCCTTCATCTGAAGTTATTGATAATTCCATCCAAAGACAATTCCACGATGAATTGTATGGGACTGCCACAGGCTTCCTTGAAAAGATTAATATTATGTGATCATTTGGGGGTCACATTTTCAAGGAGTCCTCTAAACATATCTCCAGCTGATAAATCAATACAATGCTATTTGTCTCTACATTACAAGGCTTTGCAGACACAAAAACTTGTCCTTTTAAAATTGCTGGGTCAAATTCAGAGGAAAAATTGAGGCCCCTTTGAAAATTTTGTCCCTTGACATGTTGAATCAATGGCAAATAATAACACTTTCTTTTTTCTCTTCACTACCCAATGCAGACCTATAGTGGATAAATTTGGACTCCTTTCAGTAATGATGAACTGATTCCACATTGAGCCAGAACACACACACACACACACACACACACACACACACACACACACACACACAATGTGAGAATGTATGTGTGTGAATGAGAGAGTTTTCAAAATCAGATTACCGGTACTTAGATTTTTATTAACACATTGTGACAGGCCCTGACTGTGCAATATAAACTGAATTTGTTATATAGATGAACATGTGTTTAATAATTAGGTCTATGAAATATTCTACTACACTGATACTTCATCCAAGGAAACAGACAGCCCTCTTGGGCTGAGAATTTTATTAATATACTGAGAAGACTTATTCTTAACAGGATAGGCATTCATACTCCCAGCAAGGAGTGAGATATCCTTTGGAGAGAAAGAGAAAAGTTTTTAATAGCCTATGGGAAGTGTTCTACATTGGTTGTGCAAGCAAGAAGTTCTCTTCAGCTTAAAAGGCTAAGGCCATGATTTTCAAATATGGAAGCTTAACAGTAGGCACAGAGGGCCAGGTCTACAAAAGTACTTAGGCTTTTAACTTCAATTTAAATCAATTGAAGTTAGGAGCCTAAATACCTTTGTGGATCTGGGCCCTAAAAGCATATTTAGGAAGGCTGGATTTTAGAGATGCTGAGCACCCTACCACTCCCAATGAACTCAACAAGTGTATGTTCTCACGTGTGAGTTTGTTGACTTGCTTTTTGAGATCGGGGTGCAATTTTTGTAAGACCATTCATCAACCAAGCTTCAAAGAACAGCTCCTAATGAGCCAGAACTTACACTGGATAGACTTGTGGGCACTGGATGAGCTATGGAAGTGCCAAAGTTATAGGACAATGTATAACAATGTATGTATGCTAAAGGCATGCAAGGCTACAGTCTTGGTCATAAGACTGTGTACCAAAATACTTGCAGAAAGTACGGTGGGTCACACTGTTACTCAAGAGGGTATTTAGCTTGCCCAACAGCTGGAATGGAATTGAATTGTGGCAGAGAAAATCACTTCAAGCCATAAAGCCCATTACATCCAAGTCACCAAAAGGGAAATCCACCTGTATTGCACAAGACAGACATACTGTAAGGTATAGGAACTCCGGATCAGTGAGGCAATGGCTGTAGAAGAAGACAATACTGACTTAGAAGACGCTAAACACATCTACATGACTAGAGGAAAGCTTGTTGCCTATCAGAAGTGCAATGATCTGAATGCAGAACTGAAAAAGGATCACTTAAGCTTCACCAGCAGCTTCGGTAAAAGGAAAATGCTCCCCAAAAAAAGACACTCGGAAGAAGTCAAAATGAAGGAGCCAAAAGATGCTGTGACAAAGCAAAATCAACATTTCAGGCAGCTGCAAACAGAAAAGAACACTTCAGAAGAATTCAAGAGGCACAATAACAAACTAATGTATATATAATGGGGAAGAATAATAAGATATTAAAACATGAAGAGACAAACCTCCTGCAGAACAACTCTTTCATACCATGTACTTATAGTAATTCAGATATCAAGAAATGGAAATAAGGTGATACTAATTTTGCAGGATATCTTTTTGATCAAATTATTTTTAAATCCTTTCATCAATGCATGACTCAATTTTCTCTTCCTACTACAATTTTTTAGTAATACTTCAAAATAAAGCATTGGGTCATTTCCACTAGAGATCTGAATGCACCTCTTGTCTAATAAGATTGAAATAACAGACATTTAGATGTACACATTCTAATGTGTTACATATGCGCATACTGAGTTTCTGATGTAATGGATAAAAATAGCAAACTACAATAAAAGCATGGTATGGTGGTATGGGTGCTTATGTAAAACTGGAAGAACAGGAGATATAGTGTGCATTAACAGCAAATATAGCAATAAAAGTAAAGCATAACATTACTTAATTTTTGTATCTGTATTTGGAGTCCAAAAAATAGAAAATGTATATGTACACATTGAGCAAAAAGTGTGTCTCTTTATAGGCTATATATATATATTTAAAGGACAAAAGGGACCATTATGATTATCTAGTCTGATCTTCTGCATTACACAGGCCAAAGCACCTCACTCACAGAAGAGAAAATGTTGGAGATATATTTAAAAAAACACTGGCTTATTACATATATCAAAGCATTGTGTAAAACTACAAAAAGACTAGAGAAATATACATCAAATAGTGAATGAACAATTGGAATAGAAGGCCATTTTCCCACTCAACTCCAGGAGGAACTTTCACAGTTGTATTAATAAAGGATGATTCTCTTGCATATAAAGAGATACACTTTTTGCTCAATGTGTAATTAACCTATAGAACTTACTGCTACAAGATTATCTTTAAGGTCAAGAGCTTAGCATGATCAAAAAAAAAGAGGGTAAGACAGTTATATGGAAAAAAACCACATCCACATTTATATAAGGTATGAATCATTATAGGTTATAATGGATATAAACTCTTATGCTTCAAGGTAGAAGTCAGCCACTAACTGACAGGAGTTACGTAAAAACTTGCCTATGGGCCAATTATTCTAGAATGACAGATTCTGAGGAATTGTTGCATTGGTGGCTGGCCCCTATTAGAGACAGGATACTGAAGTCCATTGGTATTGATCTGATCTGGTATAATATTTCTGTGTTCCTGTTTACTACATTACAAATTACCTATGGTATCATAGGACAATGTGAAAAACCCAAAATGGAGGAGGAGAAGAAATGGTTTTATTCACTGATGTGTATACAAATGCTAATCACTTAATTCAATAACTAATGAAATAGTTTTGTCTAATTATCCAATATCCTTGATGATGCATAAGTTAAACACCATTCATGTGATTCACAAAGTCCAATTCCATCAGATTTTAGATATTAGTTTTCACTATCAGGCTGAATGGTAGCATGTTGACACTTGAAACAAACAAATAGTGTACACTCTGGATATTTTCAGAAAATAACCAGAGGGTTTGCTGTGTTGATGAATCAATACTTTCTTATCCCATTTCATTTTTTTAAAACTCATTATTTTCAATGAGGCAGACAGATGAACACTCCTTTGCAGAAGGACTGAGTTCATGACTATTACAAAACACTGGCTCAAAATTACCATGCTGACTTCCATATTCTGTGAAAATGAACTCATTAACGCTAATGTTTTGCTGACTCCCAACTGATTCATGAACTCCTTAACAAAATTCAAAAAGAAGAAGAAAGGGGGAGGTATCATAAGTTGTGAAAGAGATGAGCAAAGAACCAAGTGTTTGTTCCTCACACTACTTCCAATAATCTTCCCTATTCTCTGAGGATAAGACACCTCTCTCCCCATAAAAAATAGCCAACAGAGAAGTTTTCTCAGCTTAAATGTGCAGATTCTTGTACAAAAAGTGATGCATCCAAATTGAAAATAGAAACTTTTGAGTATTCCCTCTTTTTAAGGGTTATTTTTAAAGAAAGCACTTTTTATGCTTTCACATTTGCTCATTTTCCAGCATAAACAAATAGAATTTTTTAGTTAAGATAAATTGAAAATAACTATCCAAGCTCTAGGCTCCTATATACAATTAAAAAAGATAAGTATCCTTAATGCAAATTACTTCACTGCCCAAGGCCTCATCACAAGATAGCTTACTAGTACACAAATAATAACCCCTTTAACCAAGCAAAATTATAACAATCTACAGCCAAGAACTGTTTGTTTTATCTAACGCCTTGTCAACCTGAGAAAACTGCACTAGTTTAACGTCAATCAGTTTTTAAAACAATTTAGTTAAACCATTGCAAACCCACATGTGGATGCTCTTATTTCAGTTTCAGAGTGCTTTATTTCAGTTTGTCTTAAACCAATTCCTAATCAGCTGAAGTGAAACTGAAATAAGCCTAGTTTAAACTGAAAAAACCATCTCCTCACAGGGGGGTTACACAGATTTAACTAAATTGGTTTAAAATCACACTCATAGTAAAACAAATGTAATTTTCTCATGTAGAGGCCTAAACCTATTCACTAATCCAAGCAACAACAAAAAAAAAAAATTCACTTTGGGACTGATCCAAAGACACTGAATTGAGTCTTTCACAGTCTTCAATTATTACAGTTCAGGACCTATGAGAACAAACATGCTCTTCACAATCAAAAGAGGAGCAGATGCTCAAAAGACAAAACCTACTTGCTGTGATGTTGCCATGAGCTACATTGACAACCATAAGACCAGAACCATTCATATTTCTGGTAAGAAAAGTTTGAAGAAAGAGGGAGCATAGGGCTGGGCCATCGTCGGCAGCCTGTGTACACCAGTCAACTTTTTAGGGTATGTTTACACACCTGACATTAAAGTGCTGCTGCAGCAGCGCTTTAATGTGGCTGTGTAGTCACAGCTCCAGCACTGGGAGAGAACTCTCCCAGCACTGTAATAAAACCACCTCCATGAGGGCAATAGCTGAACACTGTCTACACTGCCACTTTATAGCACTGAAACTTGCATCGCTCATGGGGATGTTTTTTAACATGCCTGAGCAAAGAAAGTTTCAGCGCTGTAAGTGGCAGTGTAGACAAGTCAGAGTCAGAGGATGAATAGCAGGGTCAGGACTGAGCTGGGTCAAAATATCAGGAAGTTAGGGTCAGGCAACAAGTTGCAGGTGGGAGGTAAGTAGTGGAGTTGGGGTTGAGCTGGGTCAGGATACCAAGGGCAGGTACTAGGTTACTGACACCATTGTTGGGGATGAACCAGGGTCAGACGCTGGAGCCAAGGGTCCACAGCAAGGGAAAGTCTGGAGAGGAAGACAACAGGCAGTCTGCATCATTGCTTAGACAGCTCCTTGTGAGGACTTCCTGATTTATATAACTGCATGAGCCAATCAGTGGGCTGCCACTCAGGCCCTGCTGAGTGCTACTTCCTGCAGTGTCTAGCCTCACCAGGTCCTGCAAGGGAAATCTAGCACAAGCTTTCAATGGTGATGCAGAAGCACTACTTGCCCAGAACACACACACACACACACACACACACACACGGACTTGGTCCCAATCCCACGGGCTCTTACAGGGAGCTTTCTTGTGGCAAATAACAAGGAAAGATATGATGAAAAAATATGATTACAAGTGATCAGCCATCTCTTATTTATATTTTAGACGTTTGAAAGAAAATTGAGATTTTTTTTTCTCTACACTTTAGGAAGGAGAATTTGTGTGGATCAAGCTGAAGAGAATTCTGAATCTGGCAAATACAATATGAAGGAAAATGATCATCTCCTAATCTAATGCCACACATCACCTCACTGTCTTTTCTCTCCTTATTTAGATAAAATATCACCCAAAATGCATTTGTTTTCTCTTTGGTTATGTGAGTCTAACTTTGACAGTTATAAATGCTTATAAAATTTAAAATATTTGCTGATAGCTTATATGAGGATAATATAAATATGCTATGTTAGTGGTATATTCATGTGTAATTATGTCTCTTCTGTCCCTAATTTGGCAGGCTGCATTTTTATGTTAGACACAGCCGATAGCAAATAGTGGTGCAGAATCTACACCACTCCAAGAGTAACCCAGAAGGCTTTTTGACTCTGAGTCACATTTACTTGTAGTTATGATTCTTCCTTGCTCAAGAAATTTAGTCATTTGCTCTTCGCCTATGCAATCAATACATTACTATTCTCCTTTTACCGAGTTCAATTGAACATCACCAATGTACACCAGCTAAGGATCTGGCCCCACATAGCCACCATTCAGTAACAGGTCACAATGGGTAGCTTGAATTGTTTTTTTGTCATTTACATACCAGTCATGATTCATTCCTGTTAACATGGCAGGGAGAGCAGGTGTAGATTTCAGTTCTCAGAGCCAGTGGGAGCTGCTGCACTTCAGGGGTAATTCAACTGCAAGGAGGACAGGTATTTTATAGAGGTATGTTCTGCATACTTCGAATATTTTAGATTATAATTTGCAATGTTAATGATAACTTTCTGAGAACATCAGTGCTTTTTCGCCCTGTCATATAGAAACATTTCTGAATTAACATAAACTTGAAAAATACAAGGGCATTCAGTACCAGGGCATTCATAGCCATTTATGATGGTAGAAAAAAGAAATATAATTTTGTGTAGAGAGGCTGTATAAGGGTCTGATAACAGAAATGGGGTATTTAGACATTTATTTCTAATCTTCATAAATGACTTGGGCAGACAATTCAACTTCGAAATGGTTAAATTTGCTAACACAAAATTGGGGAGAGTAGGGAAAACAGAACCAAGTGGAAAGTGTAGGTGTCCTCACACCTCAGGAAATAACATGAATTATGCACACCGTCTGAAAAAAGTCAGATGAAAGTAATGACAAGAGGTCTGGAGAGAGAAAAAAAACAAAATTGATTGCTAACAAAAGAACAAATAATTAGGATAAAATTAAAACAAAATCATGGTGTACTAGGTCTGGCCATTTGGTTCTTTAGCCTATGAGACAAACTTAAGCGTTGATGTGACTTACATTTTTAACCAAATGAAACAGAAAGAATTCCAAATGTTTGCTTGAAACTGGGAGCATTTTTTGAGTGAAAACTGGAACATATTCACTCAGGAAAAAACCCTTTTGTTGTTGTTAAAACTAGAGTTCTTTTTTTTAAATGAACCACTTTCAAAATTCAAAATACAAAAATCTTGATTTTTTTAAACAGTTTTAAATTTTGTTCTCAGAGTGTTCACATGATGGTAGTTATCCATCATCCCAAAATGTAATGTGGGGTTAAACAAGATCAAAACCACACAACATTGTAGATCAGTTTTCCAAGGATGTGTGCCTTTAAATCTGCCTCAGACCCTGGTCCTGCAGTTGATAATAGGATGGTAAAATACTGTGTCTATGTGGAGCCGCAGTGAAGTCTATGGGACTGTGACAGGGTGCAGCAATTTGATCACTGAAAAACTGCAGGGTAAGTTTGTGTGTGAGTAAGTGGTGATGCAATACATGGCATGACAAGGCAAATATTATGACACTGTACCATTACCTTGTGATGTGAATTGGATCAGGGAAGGGGACAAGTCTCATATTTATGAGGGACAATAATATATTGAAGCCACAACAGACAGAAGTAAACTGTCCCCTCACTATTTTCTAGATAGAATCTAACATCTGCATACCAGCTATGCAATTAAGCACCAGACTGTCAAAGCACAACACATAGTGGGGAGGGGAGCATTAGCTCCATAAGCCTCAGGCAAACAAGTCTTTCTCTCCCACTATCTCAGATCTTTTCTCTAACATATTTTTTTTAAATCATCAGTCAAGTTGCCTTTCACTTTTAAACATATTTTATTTCTGTGAACCAGTTATAAAAATCCACAGATAACCAGATTATATGTGAGTGATAAAGCAGCGGGTAAACTAGCATAAAGAGGCAGGTAAACTAGCAGATGAAAGAATTTTAAAGAACCCCTCCCTGCAGCTCCCTGAAAAATAGAGGAATTAATTTAGCTTTTAGAGATAGCAGGTAATGAAATTCTCTCTGCCATAGTCCAGAGCCAACTAAAACCTCCCTGTGATATGACAGAAGAAAACTTTTACTGACACATTCAATTAAACAATTTTGTTTCCACTTAGAAAGGCCATTCAGAGTCCTCTTTTAGTCAAAAGCAGAATCATCTTCTTTGCCTTGTTTCTAGCTAATTAAAACATGACAAATTTAATTTTTGAATATCAATAACCCTTAATAGATTTAAAAACTGTACAGGATAATGGACAATTATACTGGCACACTAATATTTCAATTCAAAAAGGTGGTGGATGCTTACAGAGAACATTCTAGTGCAGACCATTTTTCCATTCAACTGATTACATTACATATCCAAACTCAGCTTGATTTTCATCCCCCAAAAATTTCAGCCACAGGAGATTTTTCAGTTTCTTAAAAAAACCTCTTTTTTCCCCCTGTGATGCAACAGCACCATCATCTCAGTCTGCTTCTCCAGATAGACATGTAAAGTCTGTACTGCATTTGGGGGAAGTAAATGTTAGACAGGAGAGATTCTGTACAACATGGGTTGAGGATTATCTACCCAAATATGATCATCCCCAACATTTACTTCATGCTTCTGGGCCTGTTTGGATGTGCATTATTGTACCAAGAAATGCTCATCAAACTATTTTGAAACTCAAAAGTATGGTTTGTGTTCAGTTTTATCTGGCCTGCTATTTTATTGGCCAAGGTTCAGCCACTTCCCAATAAGAATTTATATGTACATTCTGAAATTGGCAATGGTGTAATATTTTGATGTTTGTGCTGGAACATCAAATATGAATTGAAGCAGCTTTTAGATCTTTATCCTTCCGTTTGAAGAGAAATGGGTCAAGAACATTAGTTACCATCTGAATAAATAGAAAATATTGTTTCTAAGGGTTGTTTGGAAGCTGGGATAGAGATGGGCTGTGTCCTCATACTGAAGTCTTATATCTAATGAAACATAATTCATATTTTATATTATACTTTTAAAGTGAGTGCTTTCTAAGGGCCACACTGGACCATCTATGTGTAAGAATTATAAATAAATAATACAATAAAATAATAAAATACTAATGATAATAATTAATGTATTTTTCTAACACTGAACCTCAAAATAATTTATACAAAATTAGTTAAATGAAGGTTCACAAGACCCCTCTGAGGAAGGTAAAAGACTTTCTTATATCCATTTTACGTACTGGAAAACTAAAGCATAGAGAGGTTTCTGTAAATGACTTGTACACATTAATACAGTGTGTCAGTAGCAGAGCTAGGTACAAAGCCCATGACTCCTGAATTGTGTTTGCCTACTCTTATTACCAGATACCACTGCTTCTATACCAAGATCCTAAGTATCAGCTGCTGAAAAAAAAAAAAAGTCTTAACTCCTAGCTATTTTGTTATCAGAGAACAAAATTTGTTGGCTGTAGCATTATAGCCATTACATAAGAATTTTTAAAGAGCGGGGAAAACCCAAGACAAATATAAATAATGTTAACAAATAGGGCTATGCAATACAAATGGTATATAATCAAGTGCATGATGATTGGCTGAGTATTCTTTAGTGTCATAACCCATCACCCAGCAAAAGAATTTTTCAGCTGATTCTCTTTTTTCCCCAGTCTGGTTCATCCATTGCTGTTGTTCTGTTGTTTGCATGCTGATCCCTGCTATATCCTCCCATTCTTTGAGTATTAACTGGCATATTATATATATATATATATATATATATATATATATATATATATATATATATATATATTTAAACATGCATTTTGATACATTTTGCCTGCATTAACTCATAGATCCAGTTCCCAGTGGAACAAATAAAAAGAGTCATTAAGTGTCTTGCAGGTGCAGCTCAAAGGAATTTACATGCATTTCCTATTACTGTCTAGATCTGTAAAATATATGGAAGAGACAATAATCTTAGAGGCACAGAAAATAGCTGTTGTTAAAACACGTACTGTGAAAGATATACAAATCTGAGCAAAGATGCTTTTCTTACAAAATTTCATTGAAAGAAATAGTTCTGTGCTTGTATAAAGTAGTCTAACATTTCTGATAAACCAGTAAGATGCAGACTAATCAATTTATAATCTTATTCCTACTTGTACCTATTTTGAATTTTAGGACTGTGTAACTGCACACTGCAAACAAGCCACTAAATTTCTAAAGTTTATAAATGGGAGGTCGTGTATCTGTTTATTACATCAATAAAGATGAACTTTGTGGCAAAAAGGCATATTTATCTATTTGATATACATGCAGGCCAGGACATTTGGAACACTAAATAGCTGTTTAATAATTATTTTGGAGTACTTATTCTCTTATGCAAAGCAGCAATAATCATAAAAATTAATGATGTCACAACAACTTTATTTACTTTCGTGTTACCTTTAGGTCTGCAACATCTGGTTAGTGTAGACACAAAAAATTCACAGAAAGACCGGTAGTAGCAGGCACAAACATATTGTTCCTTTTAGGAGGGTTATATATCTTTAATAGTTTCTATATATCTTTGCCAGCAAGCATAGTGGTAAATAAGAATTCTTTGTAAAAATGTCATTTATGAAATGAACAGCCTAGAGTCCTGCCTTTCTTTGTGGCCTACTGACCTACTCTATCAATTTTGTTTCATCCAACACTGGTGATTTGTATCCATATGAGTTGCTGCAATAAACAGTTCATTTGGTAGCCAATATTATTGTCTGACTGCACACATGTAGGCAGGAGTTCTTTATTACAGTTATTCCATTGAATTTCTAAAGATATTTATATTTATAGATTGACTATCCTTCACACAGTTTGTAACACTGTTAAGGAAATCTGGCTGAGATGTTATGTACAAAACGTTTTGTCATATATATATATATATATGGGCCCTATTTGAGTTGGGCATGGGAAAACTTTAGCTGTTTAATGGTAATAAAATTATTCTGATAAAACTGAAAAGAAGCATATGTCATCAAGTTAGAAGTTGCTACGGCAAGTTAGGAACTAAGAATATATTGAGACAAATGTGAGTTTTTCAGACCTTTAGTACAATACCTTAGACATGTAATTGATGCTTAAGAGAAAGATAAGGCAATTCTTGAATTACCACTGCCAGAGAGCATGTCACAATTATGTTCATTCTTAGGACTGTTTAACTACTACAATATCTGCCTAATCTGGCAAGAGTATTGGCACCTTTACATGAACTGTTACAAACAACAAAAAACAACAAAAAACAAAAAAGGAATGGACTTAAGATTGTGAGTTTGCATTTAAGGAAGCAAATAAACTGTTGACATCAGCCTAAGGGCTGGTCTACACTGGGGGGGGGGGAATCGATCTAAGATACGCAATTTCAGCTACGCTATTCACTGAAGTCGAAGTATCTTCGTTTGACTTACCTGGCCATCCTCACGGCGGCAAGTCGACCGCCGCGGCTCCCCCGTCGACTCCGCTTACTCCTCCTGCCGAGGTGGAGTACAGGCATCGATTCGGGGATCGATTTATCGCATCTAGACGAGACACGATAAATCGATCCCCGATAGATAGATTACTACCCGCCAATCCGGCGGGTATAGTAGACATGGCCTAAATCAGTGGTGGGTAACCTGCGGCCTATCAGGCTAATCCACTGGCGGGCCATGAGACAGTTTGTTTACATTGACCATCCACAAGCATAGCCGCCCACAGCTCCCAGTGGCAGCAGTTCACGTGTGTGTCAGGTTTAATGAGTATGTCAGGCCTGAGAAGCGTTGCTGACACAGTAGTGAACCACATGGAGTGTCCTTGTAAAATGACCTAAAAGTGCCCATTGTTCGAGGACATCTGAAGCTTCATGTCCCTTCCTTCCTTGGACAGGCCAGCCCGAGGAGCCAGAGAAAGAAGTGAAAGACTTAAGTCATTGGTTGTGCCAGCCTGAGCAGTTTGCTACTAACTGAGAGATCCCATATGTGTTAAGAGCTCCAACCCAGTTCCATCACCTACTTCTAGTCAACAATAGCCATGTGAGTTAAAGAATCCAAGAAACAATGAAGAAACAGCGAGGTGTTTTTTTTGAGGGACTTTTCCATCACTGTGTGAGTGTGAATAAATGTGTGTGTGTTTACAAGTAAATAGCATGTTTAATATTTATCTAAAAGTAAAACCAAACTGTTGTCAAATTAATCAGTAGATTTTTCAGGGTTAAAAAATAGTGATATGCAAAGTTGCTATTGTGCATGATTTAGCCATCAATTCTGTGTTGTGTCTGTAGAATAATTCTGTGCTTTCTTGGGGGGGAGAAAGTAACTGCCATCAGGTCATATAACAAAAGTGGAATTTAAAGAGGAAGTATCAATCTGGAGTTGCTAAGAAGCATCTGAATAACTGAACTTCCTTAAAGTGAACTAAAACAAGTTTATTCCTTGCCTGTAGGATGCCTAATACCGGAATGGACAGTTACTCCAAAACTGAGTCCTTGAAGTCTCCCACTGCAGGATTAATAATAATCATTATTTTCATGTCAACCTCATTATTTTATTTAATTATATGTTGTATTGCTTTATTAATTGGATCATTTTAACCTGTTGACTTATTGATTTCATTTTAATTGTGATTTTGATTTGATCATTGTAGTATTTTATTTTTAACTAGTTCAGTGATATGTTTATTTAAGTATTATTTGCTTGCTTACTGTCATTAATAAAATCCATAAAAAGTGCACATCATTGGTTTATTTAATCAAAACTGCAACATGGGTCACATAACTCCGAGGGCAAAGGTCATATTGTAAGGTATTTTTGGTAAGGTATTCATTAATAAAATCCATAAAAAGTGCACATCATTGGTTTATTTAATCAAAACTGCAACATGGGTCACATAACTCCGAGGGCAAAGGTCATATTGTAAGGTATTTTTGAGTTACTTAGCCCTGTTCCTAAATCAGTATTTATGTTCCTCATGTTTGCTAAGAACCTACTTTTGCCAACCTTATTTGGATAATACTTTGCTTCTTAAGTAATCGTATTGATTTCAATAAGGTAATGCTCCAGTTGAGTAGGGAGGTAGAATCTGGCCCTAAATATTTTAAGCTGTTATACCCAATGTCCCTGCTGCATGATTTTCCATTAACTCAGTTTTGGCTAATGTCTCAGCCCAGTGCTGTAGAACCCAATTTCTTTCTCCAGCTGGGAGGCTTTGGGCAAATTGCTCCAACAAGACGAGTACCACAGTTTGAACCCTAGTTCATGTCTCCAGCATCAGCCATTTCCAGCAGAGGCCCTGAAGCTTCTGGGACACCATGAGAGACTGGGTTCCCAGGGGAAACGTCTCCTCCTTTAGGCATTGGCACTAAGTCTCCTCTGTGATATGCAAGCAGGCCAAAATGGCTACTTTAACCTGGGCAGCCACTGAATCAAACCCCCTGTATGCAGACTGTGACACCATTATTAACTATAGAGCCAAAGGTTGGACCACAACTCAGGCAGCTACTGTGCCACAACAGCAAACCGCTTGAAAGTCACTAGGAAGGCTCCACAAATGAGCCTCTGTGACACACTTCTCTCTTCAAGATATAATGGGGCAGGGTGGATAGGGCCATGTCAGCTTGTTAACCCACTCCTGGCCAGTGTGGGGTTAGTATACTCCATCATAGTTCCAAAGTTTAATTCCAATTATTGGTTTTAAATTCTTATTATGTCAGACTGGTGGGGAGGAAGAAGCAGAGAGAAAATATCCAATGAAAAAATATAGTGGGGAAAAAAAGAACAGGGGGCATGTAAATTGACAAACAGAGAGACACTCGAAAATAAGCAGAAGGAGGAAGCAAAAGTTGTTATTTTAAAAATGGATGCAGTTCAGCATATATAATATACTGTTTGCGGGTCACCCACATGTGCTTGCTTAGATTTCAGGGAACTCTGTAACACTGATTATCATAGCACAAGCAACAAGGGGACATTCCAGGCCCCCAGCCAGCAGGTGCATATTCTGCCCACAGGGGTGAGTGCTATCTTAAAATGATAGAATCATGGAAATGTAGGACTGGAAGGAATGTCAATAGGTCCAGTCCCCTGCAACAAGGCAGGATTAAGTATTATCTAGACTATCTCTGACAGGTGTTTATCTCACCTGTTTTAAAAACATCCAATGATGGAGATTCCACAATCTTCCTAGGTAATTTGCTCCAGTGCTTAACTACCCTCACAGCTGGGAAGTTTTTCCTAATATCTAGCCTAAATATCCCTTGCTGCAGTTTAAGCCCATTATCTTTTGTCCTGTCCTTAGAGGTCAAGAAAAACAATTTAGCACCCTTGTCTTTATTACAACCTTTTATGTACTTGAAGACTGTTTTCATGTCCCCCCTCAGTCTTCTCTTCCCCTGACTAAACAAGCCCATTTCCCCTCCCCCCCAATCTTTCCTTGTAGGTCATGGTTTCTAAACCTTTAATCATTTTTGTTGCTCTCCTTTGGACTTTCTCCAATTTGTCTACGTCTTTCCCAAAGTGTGATGCCCAGAACTGGACACAGAACTTCAGCTGAGGCCTTATAATGCATATCTTGCTGACAACTAGGTCATATTAGGCTTCTCTTCAGAATGTCATGAAAGTGTACCCCCACAAAGATTCCCCCCAGCTCATGATTGTGGATTGCTGCCTAGTATTAGCATGGTTCCAATTGTAGAGGACACAGCTGCTAATGTCCCTAATACCCTTGCTGCAATGGTTCCCTCCATTAAGAGTGTAAATTAGCCTTGTCCTGTACCAGTTCACTCTCCTATATTACAGGATTTTGTAGGCAATGGGACAGGTCGTCAGCTGGTGTAAACTGTCATAGCACCACAAAGTTGAGAATCTGACTCTTTTTTCCTATGCACTTCTTTAAATACCACTAAAACTATTTTTATTGTGTGTGTGTTGGGGGGTGGCGGGGGGGGGGGGGGAGGGGAGGGGATCCACCAAGACATAACAGATAAACCAGGCTAGTTAATTTCTCTGAGATAATATCTCCCCATCCCACATCATTCACAAACCTATTTCCCACATCATATTTTAAACTGCTGCTGTTTAATGGGAGTTATGATGATAAAATCTTATACTCTACTGGAAAACACTTAGGTTTCCAAACCGCTTATGTTATTTAAGTATCTAAGGTTATGTCTAATTATGAGCCAGGAGTGTGATTTCCAGCTCGTGTACACTTACTCGTGCTAGCTTGATGAGAGCTAGTGTGAGTACAAATAGCAGTGTAGCCACAGTAGCATGGGCAGCAGTGACATAGCTTAGCTGTGCTGAGTACATACCCAAGACGTTCAGGTGGGTTTGTACTCAGCATGGTTAAGCCACGCCACCTCTGCTGCTGCCCATGCTACTCTTTATATTTGCACTAGCTCTCATGAATTTAGTGTAAGTATGTGTACGCAAGCTGGGGATTACACCTCTAGCTCGTAGTGGAGTTATAGCCATAGATACACATATATACTAAAAAAAAAAGTAGCCTTAAAATAAGGCTGCTATATTTTTTACTTAAAATAAAAAAAAAGGAACTAACAATTATGGCAATGGTAAAACCAATACCTAGTTCTTATATAGCACTTTTCATCCATAGATCCATAGTTGCTTTACAAAGGAGGTGAGTATCTTTATCCCGGTTATACACATGGGATTTGTAGAATACTGTGTACTCGCATTATACATGCTGCAACAGAACTATAACAACAACAATAATAATGTACATTATCAAATTAAAAACATTAAGTCTGACCTGTAGCTATTTAGGCAAATCTCTGAAAAATTAGGGCCAGATCCTGCTCCAATTGAAGTTAATGCGAACTTTTCCATTAACTTCATGGAGAGAAGAATCATGCTCTAAAATATTCAGACAGCACAGAAGGAAATTGTAGTGTCACTAATAACATTTTTGCATGCATTTTGGTCCTGGAAATATGGATAGTTATGGAGTTGTTTTAAAGGATTCAGCTATACGCTGTAATAACATAAAAATATATTACATTCTTTATTTTAAGCATGGTTACTTAAAAT
Source organism: Emys orbicularis (assembly GCF_028017835.1). NCBI lineage: Eukaryota > Metazoa > Chordata > Testudines > Emydidae > Emys > Emys orbicularis. The sequence continues at coordinate 128,540,155 of NC_088684.1, forward strand.
TTACATTGGTTTCGTGTTTAATTTCACCAGTACTTCAGAATTAATTTTATGTGCATTAATATAACGCTGCAATTGTAAATGTTAATCATTCTTTTCTAATAATAATGGTGTATACTATGTGACTAGCTATCGTTTACTGTAAAATGATATTTTAATTGTTTTTTCCTATGATTTTTCACAGTTAAGATTGTGATCTGAGTGTGAATATTAACAGTTCTCAGGTCTACATTTCTAATAAACTATGGCATGTTATTTAAGATATGTATGGCCTCAAATGTTAATTGCATTTCTTCTGAAGGTTTTCAATAAGAGATAATAGCAAGCGTGGGTGAAGCCTTGGCCCCACTGAAATAAATCAGGCTTTTGTCATTTATTTCAATGGGGCCAGCATTTCACTCCTTAATTTCAAGCTTACCGCTAAACTACCTAAAGTTTCCAATGTTAAAACAAGGCCATTTGTAAGTTAGGCTGCCGGAAAATTGTGAAGCATCTAATCAACTTCAAAAGGGAAACAATTTAACTTTTGCCAGATCCTGGACCAAGGCCCTTTGAAAGCAATTGGAATCTTTCCATTAGCTCCAATAGACTTTGGATCAGTCCCTCAAACACCGAAACTACCGAACAGCTGGATATAATTCTAACTTTCCAGAAATAAAAACTTTATGCTAAGGGTCGCTGTTGTAATTTTGGTTATGATAAACATTTGTTTTCATGCTTAATAAAGGGATGTAAACTTCATTTTAATTTAATGAATGCAATGGAACTGAGCAAAATCTTAACTATGAACTTGCTACCAGTGCTTCCATAAAATACAGAGTACAACAAAAATCCCCCAGGAGTTGTTGAGCAATCAGCATTCCTAAATGACCAACAAGATAAAGTCAATTGCTTCCATCAATAGGCCACCTTAAAATAGAAGCATGAAATCTGGGGGTATTTAATATATTGTGTATTTTCCTAGACTATAACAGTTATAGAAACAACTATATTAAGTAACTTTGTGCTGATCCACTGTAGAAAGACTCATAGATCAAAGGCTAAGTGGCTGTCAAATATTATTATTTTTTTCTTCTCGATGTATGTTTGCTATCTTTTATGCCTCAGGACAACAACATATGAAATCTGTAATCATGAGTTCATTCTTGTGCCTAAATGGTGGTCAAATTGATTTCTTTAATTTGACAAAATAAATAAATAATTCCTCTCAAGAGGAGGATTTGAACATCAAGACTTAGCCTGGAGCTTATTTTCCCTGTAGTTATACATATTTAGAGTATCTGAGTATAATGTTGACAGACTCAGCTCAGTATTGAAAAGATGCTGTTGTGACAGGATATTTCAAATTGTAGAGCTCCATTCAGAAGCTGGCAAAGGAAAAGGTTATTTATCCCCTCTTGAGATATAGGAAAGCCCAGAACTGCCTATGCCAACTCTGCAGAATTAATTGGTTCCTCCCAGCACACTACAATGAAAGATGTGCTGTGCAGAAATGGGGGATTAAATCTTGCTTAATAATCCGGAAGGAACAATAGTTCTGAAAGAGGTCTGGAGCTATGAAGAGTATGGTTGGTCAAAGTTTTGTTCTCAAAAATGTTTTTTGACTGGATTTTTTTTTTATTTTTTTTGACTAAACAAAATGGTTCACAAAAGTACCTGCTTTCCAAAGACAATTTCAATTTTTAATCAAATAGTGAAATGCCCAAAAACTGAAATACTGTATCACCAAAAGGAGAGACTGTGCTGCATTATTGGAGGTGTAGTCTGTCTGACTAGCAAGCCTGGTGATGGGATGGGAGGGAATGGGAGAATGAGGCACCTAAACTATAATTCTCATAAGACACCATGGTGGCTTTCAGAATCAAAATATTTTGGATTTTGATTAAATTTTGAGAATTTTTTTTCTCATGTTCATTTAAATTTTTTGCAGAGAAGAAAACCCAGTTAAGAGTAATGGGGGTTCTAATTCCTTTTCCTCTCTGAACTTGAGTGAAGTGAGCCACAGCTTTAGTCTTGGCTGAAGCAGACCGTGCCTTTTATCTTGGCTTTTGCTGAGGGAATCCATGTGTTGGTTGTGTTTTGCCATTATAGAACCAGAAAACACTTGATATTTACTTACTGTTTTACAACAAAAGCATCTAAATATTACCTGTGCATGCAGAATTCTCTCCTGTTTCAACCTCGCTGTCACACCAATGCTATTTTCATCATGATGTAAACATACCCAGAGCACAGAAGTGCGTAAGTGGCACAGGAATCCCCTGGGTCTGTTATCTACATTCTAGCTGATCAAAGAGCATCATATGAGGTCTCTACTGAAAGTCTTTATCATACTGGTCATCGTAATCATTGTGAAATTCATGTATGAATAACATGTAAGGACTTATGTATATATACAGAAAATTATTATCTTAAATTCTGTGAGTTGGGGCCAGTCACCAGAAGGTGAGAAACAGGCTTCTTGTAGGCAGGAGATATTTATATCTGTCTGTCTACATGGAAATTGAATACTATATACTGAGCAAAATGTTAATCAAGTGGTTTCAATGTCTTCAGGGGAGATTCAAGACAGAAAAATACAAAGTAACAGGGGTTATCCCATTTACAGGTGAGGACAATGGATTTTTGAACTATAACTGTAGGGACAGAGACAAACTCTAGATCAGGGATTCCCAAACTTGGTTCGTGGCTTGTTCAGGGTAAGCCCCTGGTGGGCAGCGAGACGCTTTGTTTACCTGAGCGTCCGCAGGTACGGCCGCTCGCAGCTCCCAGTGGCCGTGGCTCCCATTCCCTCTATAAACAAATCTAAGTGTTGTGTGTTAAGTGGAACTGTGTTTTATGGAATAACTGGTAAGTTAGAGCACACTGTTCCTTTGGGAATTCTGTGAGTGTCCAGTGGGTCAGGACTTGGACATTCCAGGGAAACATTCATAAGACTCAGACGTTGACTGACTATAGTTGCATGACTATAGTTAACTTGTGAAGAGAGAGTGAGGCCTTCAGAGGTCCGGAAGGGAGTGCTTGTGTAGTGTTGGGGAACTGACCCACAGCAGGCACAGAAGAGGCATGCTAAGGGAAAGTGGTAGTGAGATGCCTCACAACCTGGATACCTCTGGGAAGCATCACGCCTAGGAAGCCTCACTGAGATTGGGATGCTTTTCTGCTAGGCAAGTACAAACACATAGTAAGAGGGTCTCTGATAAGTGATCAGATGCCATTATGTGTTTATACATTGCATAGCACAATGGGCCTCAAATCTCAAACACAAATTTAACCACCATCTCCACGTGGACAATTCACAGCTCTACATTTCTAATACAGACCTTTCTCCTCTCAGACCGTCTCTCTGACATCTCCTTATGGCTATCTAGCTGTCAGCTCAGGCTTAGCATGGACAAAACAGAGCTCTTAATCTTCTCCCCTAACCCCTTCCCACTACCTCCTTTCTCAATCATTGTAGACAACACCACCATCCTGCCTGTCACTCAGGGCTGTAAACTGTGTGTCTTCTTTGACTTGGACATTTCTTATCCATCCACACAGCTAAACCTCTCATCCAGTCTTTCATCATTTTGATTACTGTGTAAGCAGGGTCTGAATTATCTCTCCCCTGATATCTCATGACGGGGGGTGATGAGGTGGGGGAAAGACCGTATTTGCATAGGCACACTACTCTTACTAGGTGACAGACCTGCTTTGCCAAAGTGATCATTTTTGGCTGTTTTGGCTTAATATTCACTTTAGTATTGAATGCAGGAGTAATGAAATTTTGTTATCCTTATTGTATGAGTAAAGGGCAGCAGAAATGTATGTAGCATGCCCTGATTGAGAGGGTCACCCTAAATTATCCTCACTCGCTAAGCAGGAGGTAGAGATGCCAAATCCAAGTGAAAGGGAGAGGGGGTAGACACAGATGTTCCTACCTGTTTGTGTGGACCCTGTTTAAAGGGCCCTAAGAAGCCATTTGACCCTTTTCCCCCTTCCAGTGTTTAAAGACAGAGCTGACTAGACTCAGTTGAGAGTCCTGGTTCTTTCTTAGTGATCACTATGGCTGAAATCACTGATAAAATAATCTATGGCCTAATCCTTAGACCTGGTATGAAGACAACATTCCAGTAAAAGGACAACACAGAAGAGGCAGCAGCAGAGAAGTTCCCCACTACCCAGTGAAATCACTCAGGAGCGGAAATCTCTAAAAACTGGATTAAGTGGTGGAACCTCAGAACACAGCATGGCAGCTAGAGGCAGCAGTGGTGGTGGCAGCAGCAGAGACCACAATGACAGCAGTGAGCAGAGTCAAAGGCATCATTCAATCACCACCACCACCACTCCCACAGGGATGGGAGCTGAACTCAACTGAATCCATCACTGATCTCTGGGACATTGCTCACCTCGGACAATAAACCATGAGTGGGGTGCAGTGGAGGGAAAGGAGAGTGGTGTGTTAAACAGACTTTCGACTGTCGGACTTTCACACTACAAGATGGGAAACTGAGGCAAAGGAAATTGCCCAAAATATTGTGTTTGTGTACCTTCAAAATCATTGTTGCAATATTTCCCCAAATTAATGCTGTGTTTTCTTCTCTTGTTATACACACATTCAGTGCTTGCGAATGGGGAAGAATTGCCTCTTAGAGGTGCTATGGGATGGTGTTTAATTTTCCCCGATTACTGATGGGGGCTTGAGTTGGTTCTTTTTGAAATGTTAAAAGGAACTGCTAGATATTGAACCCAGTCTAGATTTTGAATCCGGGCCTTTTTGCTGCCACTACCATCTGCTAGAAGGGTTAGAACTGCAATATCTTTCCATCTGGCCTTGAAAAATTCAATCCTGTCCCACTGATGTCCATTCAGAATTCTGCTGGAAATATTTTCCTAGACCATCACTTTCACCATGTCACCCCTCTCACTGTGAATTCCTCCACTAACTCCCTCTTCTTTATCATACATAAGCTCCTTGTCTTCACCTTCAAGGCCCTTTATGGCCTGTCTGCTCTCATTCACTATCAAAATGTTAACCCCTGCCTCTGATCAGCCCATGATTCCATCTTCCACTGCCATTTGTTTAAATTTCAAACAAACTTTTTCCCATGCTGTCCCTTACACTTGTGAGAAACTCCATGTAAATGTCTGCATATCTACAACATTATACTGCTTCAGATAGCTCCTTAAAGCTATCCTTTGCTGTGATGCCTACAAAAAAACTGGATAATGGCTATGCTGTTGGCGTGCTGAGACCACAGCCTATCATGCTGACCAATATAGTCTCATTGTTTCCTTGTACTCCCCAGACTGTTTCTATTGATCTGATGCTGCTTGTTTTATACTTAGATGGTAAGTTCTTTGGAGCAGGGACCATCTTTTTGTTCTGTGTTTGTACAGCACCTAGCATAATGGGTCCTGGTTCATGATTAGGGCTCTTAGGCCTTATTGCAATGCAAATAATGAACAATCATAATCATCATCATCACCATCATCATCATCTCAGATAGACTCTAGTTACTACTTTAACTATAATACAGAGAGGGAGAATGAATGCATTACTATCTTATTTGAGGCACAGACCAATTATGTGACTTGTCCAAGGCAACACAGGAAGTCTAAAACATCTGGAAATTGAACCTGGTCTAATCCAGTCTAGAACCTTAACACCACAAGACTATCCTTCCTGTCTGGTTTAGATTGTATTCTAAGTTGTGAACTTTCTAGAATGACATCTCTAAGACACTCTTTTGTAGGGAGTCTGCATGGTCCAGCAGATAGACTAGATAATGTGTCAGGTGTGCTGTGTTCTGTTCCTGACACTACCACTGACCTGCTGTATGACCCTGGGCAAATCACTTAACTCCTCTGTGCCTCATTTTCCTGAAATGTAAAATGGGATAATGATACTTGCCTCCTTTGTGAAGCTCTTTGAGATATAAAGATGAATAGTGTAAGATAAGAGCTAAGCACTATTAGTTATTTATAAATAACTTCATACATTTGTCAAGTTCATTGCTATGCTCTCTCCTTGTCCTATAAAAATTATATTGACTTATTCTTATAAGAACAGCTATAATGGGTCAGAAAAATGGTCCATCTAGTGCAGTCTCCTGTCTCTGACAGTGGCCAGTGCCAGAGCTTCAGGAGAAGTATAGAGAACTGGGCAATTTTTGAGAGATGCACTCCTGTCTTCCCCTCCTATTCATTTGAAACAGTATCTCACAATTTGTCAATGGCTACTTGAACCTATTTCAGTAAGCCTCTTTAAGAACTTGTGAGATACGGCAGTCATGTGTTTAAAGCTTTGGGTCCAAAAGGGAGTATCTCTGCTTTGTTGAACCAGAAATATCCTGCTATAAAAACAATGAGAGGAACAATAGAAGAAAAAAGGGATTTTCTTTAGGTGTAATAATTTTAAGGAAGTTCTGTATTAAAGCCACAGTGAGCCATTCTCCAGCAAATTGGAATCTTATAAGATCTCTCTCTAGACTCACTTGGAAAATACTGGCTGACTCCCTACTTTTCTCTCATTAGGTTCATGCTGAAAAACCTACTGAAAAAAATGCTAGTATTTGTACAACTGAAGATGATGTTTTATCAGAGAGAGAGAGAGAGAGAGAGAGAGAGAGAGAGGTGTCTGGGTAAGAAAATGGCTATGTGATCTAGAAATAAAAAGAACACTTTTAATAGGCTGATTTTTCCCATTTTCTTTATCTAAGTGCTCCTTGGGCTTGTTCTGCAAACTAGGAGAGACCTCTCCCCCTCCCCCTTTAACAATAATGAGTGAACTTGCTTGCCAAGACGTGCCTTTTGGAGCTTTCAAAAATCTAATTGTGACAGCTTAACATAATAACTGCCTACAAAAGATTCCCTGACCAACTCCAGATTGTAGTTGCTTTCAAGTATGTCATTGTGGAAACAAAATGACAACTATTAATGACATCTGAGTGCAATTGTTGCTACCCACAAACAACAACAAAAGACCCAATATATTTCAGAAGCATTTTTTAAGGCTACTGCAGGAACATACAAACTATTCAACTGAGTTCCTGTAGATATTAACAATTCAGCTCCTTTCTTCTTTTAGCTGGATCACTATTCTGAAGCCACAATGTGAAAATTGCCTTATTTCTCAAACATCCCTTCATTAAAAGCACTCACTATAAAAAAAGCATCTTTTTCTGCTATTTGAACAAATAATGTAATAGAGCTTGTTCTCTCCCCACACCTTTTTTAAAAATAATATTTAATTAGTTCTGAAATGTGTGACAGCAAAACCAAGTGAAAAATGGCATTTTTGGAATGGAGGCTCCCCAGTCTAAGATAAGAGGTACCTGACAGAACACTCCTTTGCAGCCCTCCGGGTGGCTGAGCCATTATCCATAGCACTGTTACTGTCTTCAGAGGTAAATGATCCGTTGCCTCCACAGTAAATGGTGTGGGGAAATAAGAAACTATAGGAAGGAAAAAGAACAACAAGAGTAGCAGAAAACAGTAATAGGAAGGATTTGCAAGGCAAGGATAATGTGTTCCCATCTCAAGCTTGCAGAGTTTGCAAACCTTGCAGGTTTGTATCATGGCTCATGCTGAGATCTTAGCAGTTCATCATAGGAAGAACAGGGAAAGAGTCTCTGGCTTGACTTTCTGAAATCCCTTTTTATAAAGTGTATGGATATTAAAAAGAGAGAAATCTTAGCACAGTAGGGTGTGTGGTGGCTGATGTTCCAACCTAGTCTGTTGCAGAGCAGCTTCCTCTCTGGTGGTCTCTGGGAACTGCTCTCCCAGCCACCCCCACCAAGGGCAGAGGCAGGCATGTGCTGGAGCAGAGGGAATAGACTGGTCCTGGAACTTATGCACAGAATCAGCCAAATGGTTTGAGGATATAAAGAATCTTTTGACTACATTCCAAGTAGTAGGGTGCGACAAGGTAAAGGTTTTACAGACTATCCAGGGTTAACAGGTCCCAGTTGGTCACATGGCTGTGGCAGAGAGACTATAAAAGGAAGGGGAAACTGTGTCAAAGGAGGACTAAAAGGAAGTTTTCTCTCTCCTCTCCTGGATGGCTGCATTAAGGAATGCTCCTGCCTAGGGATTATTTGCTAGTGTTTTAAAGTTGATTTACTTTTGTTCTGTGAGTGTTTTGTGGATGATGAAACAAGCCTTGAGGAAAGGGCTTGAAAAGGACTAATGCCTGGAGCTTCATTTCCCTTCCCTGGCTGGTGAAACCCTTAGCAGCTTACCTGGGCTGTTTTGATGTTTTCAAGGCTAGAGACATTTCAGTAGATGTCAGCAGTGTTAGTTTCAAAGAGGTGTTACTTCAGTTGAATGGAGATGACTAAGAAGCCCACAGAATATTGTTCCAGACAATGTTCATACACTCAATCCAGAGACACCTAAAACAGAGAAATAATATTTGCCAAGTGTATGCCTGGTGAGAGTTTCACCAGATATTTTCAGGGTTTAATTTCAAGGTGGAGACAGACTACAAATCATACCATTAATAAACCAATAATGAGGTACCTGCCCCCTTTGAGGATTGTTTATGCATTTGGCATTTAAACCTACTGCAGAATATTCACAAGAGAAGCTCCAAGGGGTAGCCCTGTTGTTCACCTAATCTTACTACTTGTTCAGAATGATGTAGAAGCACATAATGGTGCCATTTTGAGTAGGTTGCCAGCCTCACCACAAAATTTAGAATTAAGAGAGCTGCTAGTGCTGGTACACTATCACAAACTGTAACAGGAACAGGTCCTAAAGCTTACCCAACCTTGTACCAGAAATTAATCTTATAAAATTGAATGAGGAAAAAATATTAGACAAAACCCAGCTAATGACATTGTACACAGCTCTACACTGACATCCTACATGGCTGAGACCAGTCAAGGTCTTTAGTACAGAAGAAAGAGGAGGTTACTTCTAGCTCTAACTGTGTGACCCGACTATCAATGGTGCTCACCCACCACAGCCTTAGTGAGGGGATATAATCCTTTTAAGGGAGGGTGCTAAAGCTATAAATCAGTCCTTTACACAGCTAGGATTTGATAAACCAAGTGAATCAACTGGACAAAACCCTGCAGAAGGCCAGAGGATAACAGAAGTAGACAAGTAGTGAAGCCAGTGATTTGTCTGGATTAATATGTTAAATATTAATTCCTAATATTATACTTTACAAACGTGGAAGATATGAGGATATGAGAGGGAGAATGGTTTTAGGGATAGTTCTGTTTCCTTTATTCTACTCAAGTTCCTTGTTTAATGTTTGAAGAAAGTGACTTTCTGTGATTCTTTACCATTGTCACATAATACCCATTGTCAGGAAAAAAGAGCCCATCTACCGAGGGGTCTTCAAACACACCTGCATTCAGTACAGAAGGTACAAAATGGGAACCATTTGTCTACACCTAATCCAAACCTTGGAGTAGGGAGAATGGGGAGGAAGCATTAAATATAATGGACCCACAAACAAACATCTCCTAGCTTTAGTTTCAGTTTTACAAAACAAAACATGAATTAACGACATTTTCAAAAACCATCTGTTTCATCTATTTCTAGAATTCACCATTTCCCACAGCTGGGATAGGCCTGTTTATTTCCACTTCTGCTTGACACCCTTCTAAAAAATATATATGTTTTTTTATTTATAACAAAGTGAGTCTATTAAAGTGCCAAAGGCTGAGAAATGGCAGACACTTGTACACTTATCAAAATGTTTTTACTTAGGCTGTGTTGTGTTATATTTTAAAAGGAGATTAATTGGAAGGGATTATTTATAGACACTGTCTTCAGATAGCTTGACTGCAATTTAACTTGCTTCTTAATGGTGTTTTTTGGGGATGGATGGGTGGGAAGTTCATTAACTTAAAGCACAGCTGTCTAAGTGTTAGCATGGACTTTATTTATAAATAACTTTCAGCAGAGTATTTATTTTTGGTACCATCACTATTTGCAATGATTAGGAAAATACCTGCAACACCCTGTCCAAAATATAATTGATAATCTGAGTTTCTCTTCTTCTTCTTCGTCTTCTTCTTCAGTGTAGTACATGAGTACATTGTCTTTAGCTTGTTAGTTCAGGGAATATTGTTAGTGTTAACTAATACTGTCAGATGGAAAATGGCTCAGGATTTGTTAATTGTTAGTTCATTTACAAAACTACCTCTCGGTATTCCTTTAAAGGGCAGAATAAAAATCTACTCCTATTTACTATGGTTGTGTCTATCTGATAAGCATGTTCTCAATGAAGGAATTTTAATTTTCTCTAGGAATTTAATTTGTCAACCACAGCTTCAGAATATGAACTGTCAGATCAGCCCCTAACCCTTTCTTGCAGAAAAGGGATTTATCACTGTGAGAAGTTGGTCTAAATTGACTGCAGTGCTAATAAGGAAAGAGTTTGCATGCTCTTGGCCTTTATTTCATTAGCTGTTTCTGTCTGAAGCAATAATAGGCCTTCAGCATTGCAGGCACCCGAAAGAATTATTTATCCATCATGAGTCAGATTAGAGAGTTTAGATTCTCAAATGCACAGCAAATCTTCCCAAGATAGAAGCAATCATTCCTTCCTGCGCTTTCATTCTGCCTTTTTTATTGTTTTGATTACTTGATATTTCTAGTTGTGGTACTTCTTCTAGCATTACAAAGGTATCCAATTAAACCACCAAGAATACATTAAAGGACATCTCCTGCTCCCCTTTGCACCACTGTAAATTTAGAATAGCTCTACTGAAGTCAACTAAGGGAGAATTTCCCCCAAAGTGTCTAAATTAAACCCAGGAAGGCAAGCAAATTAAGTTTTCAAGCTTAAAGATTAATCTATAAAATCATTTGTTGTATACATTTTACAGATCTGTTGAGCTCTTCCCTGGTGGGCACACACCAGGCTACCGAGCTTGGATCCAAATCCTAGATCAGGCATGATTTCTAGCTCCTTTGGGTGTCAGCAGGCATCAGCCACATTCTTTGGCCTCCGGGCACAATTCCTGGATGCAATCTGTGTCTAGCACCACTTCCAGGGAATGGGACCTTGCAATCCAACTGCCTGAGTCCCCCAGAACGAGTGCTGACTCCCCGCAAGAAAATCCAGTCACTCAAGCGCACCCTCCCCAGAGTTCAACCTTCATGGTTACTCTGGTTTATAGATTAACTCTTCAGGGACATATGAGAACTGAAGCAAGGCCACACAGGAAAAGGAATTCTAAACCAATCACACTATACTCATAGACAACACAATAGATATACAGATCTATGAAGAAACAACAAAACCTTCATGCAAATCCCTGCTTCGGTTTCCTCACCACTCCAACAGCCCTTTGGTATTTGGTCAGTGTCTTTTCGAGGGGTCCAGGATTCTGCAGCAATCCTCCTCCTTGATCCTTCTTAGTGCTCAGTCTTGTCTTCTTCTTCTGTTTAGTGTGAGAGAGCTACTCAGAACAGACTTTGTACATTTATACTTTTCAGTCCTCTCTGTCAGGTGATCCTACCGCAGAGCCTCAAAGCCTCCTCACCTGCCCCCCTCAGGGGATTCAGGTCCCCCATCAGGTGGTTACTGTTGGTTGGTTACCACCCATCTGGAATTCATACTTGAAAAACTGGGTGTATCTAACTTGCAGCCATCCTATTATTTTGTTAAAACAGGGCTTATACAATTGTTAGATAGTACTTAACAACCCTCTTATTCAGAGTTAGACACCAGTCTCCTATCCTTAACACAAGAAGTGTGATACAAAAATACAGTAAAGAGAATCATAAGGGCACAAACAGAGCTCCTGATATCAAAAAGTATTCATAAATTGTACATAAACAGGTCATCAACTGTCACAATGCTATTGTTCAATAGCTTCAGAAGTGGTACAAGTAGAAATAATTTCTTGCTGGTACACTGCACTCATGAGAGGGACACAAAGAGGGGGTGCACGTGACGTCCCCACGTGATCCCCCACGTGTTTCCTCCCTGCCCGGCCCCCAGCCTGGGGCCCCCACAATCTCCCCACCCCTGCTCCATGATCCACATCCATCCCACGTTACTGGGAGGGGGGACTCTGTCCTTCTCCTACTGTGCCAGAGAGTACTGCGGTTCAGACCCCAAGCAGGAGGACTGAGGAGATGCAGCTGTGTGGAAGGGCTGGGGGTAGGGCTGGGGACGGGCTCCTCCTGTGTCTTTCTGGTATGCCGTACCAGCTATAAATATTTTACTGGTATGGCATACCAGACCGTATCACCATACTTGCACCACTGAGCATCTGTCATACCTATGCACAACAAGACACCACAGTACTAGGGTTGTTAGGAAAACCTCATGCGTCTTGACATCATGTTATCTTACTCATTCTGTTGAGCTGGCATGTTGACATATCAGAACATTCTGAACTGCAGACATGTTCCTTGTGATGTGATTCTGCACAAAATAGAATAAGGTAAAAATATTTGGGCTGGATATCTATCTGGGGTAAAATTCTGGCCTCACTGACATCAATGGCAATAACTTCAATACGGTCAAGAATTCATCCCTGAGTTAGAGACCTCTAAGAAACATAATGATGAAAAAGGAAGTGGTGAGGTGATTCAGAATGTGACACACTTATATTTGAGTTATCACTAAACCAACACTCCAACACTGTGTGCAGGGGCGCTGGGTTGATGGCAGGCCCATCTTTCCGATAATATATGAAGCCATGTCTTCACCACTAATGGTCATGAAAGATCTCTTGGGTCTTTCATAACACTAACCCTATCATCAGGCCAAATAAAAACTTGATAATTCAATTATGTGTACCTAAATCTCTACAATAAGTTTCAACTGGGTACAGCAGTCTTTACTTCCTGTTCTCAATTGTTGTGTAGTTCTGTTAGACAGGTACCGTGTCTCACTACATGATACATTCTAAAGATGGATGCATTGAAGTGGTGAGTGAGGTGATCTCACTAAGATTTAGAGACTTTGTATCTACTTCTAAACCATTTGGGAATTAAAGATGCTATATATCAATTGTTGTTTTAGAGCCAAATCCTGAAGTTGTTATTCATAGATTCCAAGGCCGGAAGGGTCCATTGCAATCCTCTAGTGTGACCTCCTGTATAGTACAGACCAATGAACTTCCTCAAAATAATTACTAGAGCACAGCTTTCAGGGGGAAAAAAACATCCAATCTTGATTTAAAAAATATAATTGATAATCCACAGGACCCTCAGCAAATTGTTACAATGGTAAATTACTTTCACTTTTGGGCACAGCATCGCACTGGGAGCTCATGGTCAGCTGATCATCCTCCACGATCCCCAAATCTTTTTCAGAGTCCCTGCTTTCCAGGACAGAGTCCCCCACCAGGTAAGTATGACATTCTTTGGCCCTAGTGCATACATTTACATTTGGCCATATTAAAATCATATTGTTTGCTTATGCCCAGTTTACCAAGAGATCCAGATTGCTTTGTGTCCGTGACTTTCCCCAATTTTTGTGTCATCTGCAAACTTTACAAGGGATGATTTTATTTTTTTTCCCAGGTCCTTCACAACAATGTTAAATAGTGTAGGGCCAAGAACTGATCCCTGCAGGATCTCACTAGAAACACATCCACTCTATGATAACTCCCCATTTATAATTACATTTTAAGACCCTTTAGGCAGTTTTTAATAAATTTAATGTGTTTCATGTTAATTTTATATCTTTCTAGGTTTTTAATCAAAATATCATGCAGTACCAAGTCAAATGCCTTATAGAGGTCTAAATATATCAACACTATTGCCTTTGTCAACAAAACTTGTAATTATATAAAAATATATCAAGTTAGTTTGACAGGATATATTTTCCATAAATCCATGTTGATTGGCATTAATTATATTACCTTCCTTTAATTATGTATTAATAGAGTCCCATATCAGTTGATCCATTTTCTTGCCTGAGATCATCGTCAGACTGTTTACTCTTTTTAAATATTGGGACAACATTAGCTTTCTCCAGTCTTTTGAAACTTCCCCAGTGTTCCAAGACTTATTGAAAATCAACATTAATGGTCCAGTGAACTCTTCAGCCAGATATTTTAAAACTCTTGGATGCAAATTATCTGGACAAGCTGATTTAAAAATGTGTAATTTTAGTAAGTGCTGTTTAACATCTTCCTGAGATACTAGTGGAATGGAAAGAGTGTTATAATCACCATGTATCAAAGGGGTAGCCGTGTTAGTCTGGATCTGTAAAAGCAGCAAAGAGTCCTGTGGCACCTTATAGACTAACAGACGATTTGGAGCATGAGCTTTTGTGGGTGAATACCCACTTCTTCGGATGCATGCATCACCATGTAATTTGACGACATCATCTATTTTTCCCCAAATACTGAACAGAAATTTGTATTGAACACATCTGCATTATTATTGATAATTCTCCCATTTCCATCTAATAATGGAACAATACCATAGTTCGGATTCTTTTTGTTCCTAGTATATTTATGAAACTCCTTTTCATTGTCCTTAGTTCTTCAAGCCATAGATTTCTCCTTGTGTGTCCTTTCCCCCTTATCAATCTTCTAAAATTCCTAGCTACTGATTTTACTTCATTTTATTATCAACTTCCCCTTTCTTTCATTTGTTATATATTATTTATATATTATTTTTATGGCTGCCTTCATATCCCCTCTAAACTCTTTGTTTGTTTGTCTGTTTTCAAACTAATACTGTCTTCTTCCTCGATTGTGGGATTGTGGGTTTTTTGGAAATCTAGCAAAGTATTCTTAAACAATTCCCAATTATCATTCACACTTTTCTGATTAAATTCTTCATCCTAGCTGATTTGGCACATAATTGTTTTCAGCTTTGTGAAGTTGGTTCTTTTAAAGCACCAGCTATAAAAGTTATTTTCTTGTTGTTATTCTGTTTGCATATTTTAAATGCGATTAAATTATGATCACTTGTACCTAAGCTACCATTGATTTTTAGTTCTTTGATAAATTCTCTGTCAAGATGAGTTCTAATACAGAATTCCACCATGTCGGATGCATCATTTTTTGAGTTGGAAAACTGTCATTTATATTGTTTAGAAATTTCTAAGATGTTTTAGTACTTGGCAACATGTGACCTCCAGCATCTGTCACTCAAATTGAAGTCCCACAAGATCACACAGCATTTTTCCTACACATTATATAGATGCATAAGGAACCAGTCATCTTCCTTAGTGTGATTTGGTGATCTTTAGCAAACACCAACTAATACTCCCATTTGTGGTTTATCTGTTAAGCCATTGATCCATAAGCATTCAAGATCATTTTCTTCCAAGTTATCAATGACTCAAAACCAGGTAATGCCATTTTTGACATAAAAAGCCATTCCCCATTCCCTTTTTGCTCACTGAATCTTTCCTAAATAGGTATAATAATTGATTTTAACATTCCAATCATGTGGTTCAACCCACCCTATTTCAGAAATACCAACTAGATTGAATATATGCTCAGAAATTAGAAATTCCAATTCCTCTTGTTTGTTGCCCAGGCTCCCAGCATTGGTATATAAACAATTAAATAATTTATTTTCTTTGTGTCCTTTGATTCCTTTATTAATTTTGTTCTCATCATCTTGATCTTGTGCTTAATGAGTGTTCATATCTTCTTTCTTTTTACCCTCCCCTTTTATTATTACTTTAATGCCCTCATGACTACTCTAGTCAGCCTGTCCCTGAGGAGATTTGTTCCCCTTCTAATGATGTGGAGGCCACTCAAATTATACAGCCCTTTTTCCCTATAGAAGGTGGATCAATAGTTAACAAAAACACCATAACCCTCCATCCTATACCACCTAGCCAGAGGTTCACTCCCAGTATCTTCTTTTCCTAAGGAAACATTCTCATTGATGACACCTAGTAACCACTTACTCAGTGTCAGGCCATACTTGTTTCTGTTTATAAGTCTCAATGATAATAGAAAAAAAACAGCAAACTGCCATTATTTTAGTCAATTGACAATAATTTGTAACAAGATAGCCAAATATTTTGAATTCTAAGAGCCGTAGAGCTGACTGGTCATCATGGGTTATTGATTTTCTTTTTTTAAGTTATACAAAGAGTAGCCAGGAAGGACTATATTTTGTAAAATAAGAATACGAATCATTACTGGACTCCAACTAACCTTTTTATTCCAGATATTCTCTCAGAACTGAAGAAAAACATACCCTTCATCCAGACCTACGTTCAGACCTGAGCCAATCCTTCTACATCTGCTTTTCTCATAACATTTATTTTCTTTTATTAAAACCACACTGTCAGATATCAAAAAATAATTGTGCAATACAAATGTCAGCCTGTCAAAGCACATAAATTGTGACTGTGATGGTATCTGTTTTATCAGATTGTTTTGCTCTTCTCTACATTCCTAAAGTCTCTAGTGACATTTTGACTAGAGATTGCAGTTCCTCTCCCTACCAATTACAAGAAACTGGTTGGTAAGTCACTGATTTTACCTATCTCTTAGCAAGCATCAGAGTGACTCTTTCCCCAACATTCGTTAAGTATCTCAGTCACTTTTGGTTTTCTTAAACAAATTAAGATTCTAGTACATGCTAGATTAAACAAGGGAAAACAAATAGGAAATACAAACTGAATGCTGATGGCAATACATAGATTCATAGACCTGCATGTCCACCAATGTTATATATGCCATCATGTGCCAGCAATGCCCCTCTGCTATGTACATTGGCCAAACTGGACAGTCACTACGTAAAAGGATAAATGGACACAAGTCAGATATCAGGAATGGCAATATAGAAAAACCTGTAGGAGAACACTTCAACCTCCCTGGCCACACAATAGCAGATGTAAAGGTAGCCATCTTACAGCAAAAAAACTTCAGGACCAGACTCCAAAGAGAAACTGCTGAGCTTCAGTTCATTTGCAAATTTGACACCATCAGATCAGGATTAAACAAAGACTGTGAATGGCTATCCAACTACAGAAGCAGTTTCTCCTCCCTTGGTGTTCACACCTCAACTGCTAGCAGAGCACCTCACCCTCCCTGATTGAACTAACCTCGTTATCTCCATACTGATTTATACCTGCCTCTGGAAATTTCCATTACTTGCGTCTGATGAAGTGGGCATTCACCCACGAAAGCTTATGCTCCAATACTTCTGTTAGTCTTAAAGGTGCCACAGGACCCTCTGTTGCTTTTTACACCTCAACTGCTAGTAGAGAACCTTACCCTCCCTGATTGAACTAACCTCGTTATCTCCAGACTGATTCTGGCCTGCATATTTATACCTGCCTCTGGAAATTTCCATTACATGCGTCTGACAAAGTGGGTATTCACCCATGAAAGCTTATGCTCCAATACATCTGTTAGTCTTAAAGGTGCCACAGGACTCTCTGTTGCTTAATACATAGATTCTCATCCTGAGGAAAGCTAGTAATATTACACAACGTTAATTTTATAAAGAAAGATACATTGTGTAAGTAGTTAAGGAATCTTGGGCCCAATTATTCCATAATTTGCACATGCAATTCCAATTAAATTCAGTAGAGGTTGCATACACCAGTGAAAAAAGGATCAAGCCCTGAACTCTGAATTACCCTGGTGGATCCATAGTGCTGCAGACAACTTGTGTGCTCAACAGAGACTCCTTGGGCCAACCTCTGTCTTCATTTACACCAGTATAAATACAAAGTCAGTAGAATTTTACTGAAATCAACAGAATAATAACAGACTACAGCTGTGTGGAAAATGGGCTTTTTCCAGGAAAAATGAGATATAATGAAAAAGTTTTCAGCAGATATTTTCAGTTTCTCATTGAAAAACCAAAAACACAAAAACTGAAAACTTTTTTGGTTTTGGCAACAGAACAAAATGAAATTTTCAGCCCAAACCTTTCAAGGAAGCAAATACTCAATGAACCAAAAAAATGTTTGAGGAAAGCAGATGTTTATATTTGATTTTTTTGTTGTGTTTTGTTTTGCTTAGTCAAAAAATACATTCATTAAAAACAAAACAATGGATGGCAATTTTGGCCAGCCCTATTCCACAATTACACCACTTCTCCTCTCTCCACTCCTCTGCTCTTGTGTTCTTTCCTCTCAGTGGCTCCCACTATATTTTGTTTTTCACAGGGGAAAAGTGGGTGGATAATTACACTGCTCTACAGCCAAAATGCTTCTGAAATAAATGTAGTCAAACTTTACTAATTCTGGGTCACTGAGAACGAAAATGATGCTTAAAATTGTTGATTGGCTCTAGTTTTCAAGATATGCTATTGGGTCAGTATATACGACCCTTGACTTGGGAATGGCGGAGGATAAGTGAGTTATAAAGGGAAGGGATCTCAATTTAAACCAGAAATGACTAAAATACATCTTTGATTGGATCTATGAATAAATCTATGACTGGGTTTGGACAGTACTTGCTTTTTAGGCAAAACAATGAATGATGCAATCTGAAGCTGGTATTGCGTCATACATGATATGAATTGCATCATGTTATTCCTAGAAGTCATGGATGATGCAATCATAACGAAGCTTACATTACTCTGCTGAACAAATTGCCCTATATCAGCTCTAGAAATCATACAGTGTCATGCTCTCTTATTCTATCACCTTTCTTTTGGCTGCAAAATTGGAGATCAGGACAAGAGGTGGGCCCCACACATATGCTGCAAGACTTGTGCAACAAATCTTCGCCAGTGGTTGAACAGGAAAAGGAAATCTATGCCTTTTGCAGTGCCAATGATTTGGAGAGAGCCAACAGATCATACCAGCAATTGTTACTTCTGCATGGTGCCTCCAGTTGGGAAAGGTGTGTCAAAGAAGAAAAAGTGGACTGTGCATTATCCAAACATTCCATCAGCTATATGCCCAGTACCCACGGAGAAGGACTGCCGGTTCCTGATGCACCAGAATCATTCTCACTTGAGTGAGACGAGGAAGAGGAAGAGGATGAAACTTCTGGTCCTGAACCATCAATGTCACAGGATCCACATTTTCTCCCATCCTCCTCCTCTGAACCACACCTCATAACACAAGGTGAACTGAATGACCTTGTCAGGGATTTGGAACTACCCAAGAGTAAGGCAGAGCTGTTGGGCTCCAGACTACAGCAGTGGAATCTCCTGGCAGGTGATGTTAGGGTTTCCATGTTCCGTGACCGTCAAAAGGATCTTGTCCCATTCTTCTTCATGGAAGGTGATCTTGTAGCCTGCAACAACATGGATGGTGTGATGGCAGCCCTCAACATCGTTCACGATCCAGATGAGTGGAGACTGTTCATTGATTCATCGAAGACGAGTCTTAAAGCAGTTTTACTGCATAATGGCAATGTTTTGCCATCAATTCCAGTTGGTCATGCAGTCCATAGGAAGGAAACCTATGACAACATGAAACAACTTTTGAGGTGCATAAACTATGACCAACATCAGTGGCAGCTTTGTGGCAATTTGAAGGTTGTTGCTCTCTTGCTTGGTCTGCAGACTGAATACGCAAAGTACTGCTGTTTTCTCTGCGAATGGGTTAGTCGTGCAAGAGATTCCCACTACATCAAGAAAGATTGGCCATTCCGACAGTCATTGGAGCCTGGGAGGAAAAGTGTTCAGCATCCACCACTTGTTGAATCAAGGAAGATTTTGTTACCACCCTTACACATCAAGCTGGGTCTGATGAAGAACTTTGTCAAGGCCATTGACAAAAGACAAGCAGCTTTCAGGTACCTCCGTGGAAAATTTCCAAGGTTAAGTGAAGCTAAGATAAAGGAGGGTGTCTTTGTTGGTCCTCAGATTCGTGAACTTCTTCGAGAAGATGCATTTGACCATGCACTGCGTGGCAAGGAAAAGACGGCATGGAAAGCCTTCCAGTTAGTGGCAATAAATTTTCTCGGAAACAACAAGGCAGACAACTACAGGTTGTTGGTGGAAAACCTCCTCAAGGCATACAAAAGCCATGGTTGCAATATGTCACTAAAGATACATTTTTTGCACTCTCATCTACATTTTTTTCCACCAAACTGCGGAGCAGTGAGCGACGAGCATGGCGAGTGATTTCACCAGGACATTGCAACAATGGAGAAACGCTATCAGGGCAAATGGAGCCCATCAATGCTTGCAGACTATTGCTGGACAGTGACAAGAGATGCTACATTTAATGAATACAAGAGACAAGCCAAGAAGCGCCAAGTAGACACTGAATAGGACTAAACTATGTACATAATAGTTTTTTGCCTTTTGTTTCATAATAAATTTTATTTAGATAATCCTCTTGCTGATTTTTAAAGTGTTACATAAACAGGACAGGTGAAATATTATCATGTAAAGCAACCATAAACACATGAAAAGACCTAGGTTTACAATTTATGATTAAAACTCTACTATCTACACAATATACATAGACATAAAATGTAAAAACTTAAATATCTTAGAAACAGTAGCCAATCAGTTGTTTTAATTGTCATATTTGAATTCAGCACATCAAAATACATAATAAATAGCACATTTTATCTCTGAAGCAGACGACTTCTCAAAAATTGTAGACCAGTGTTATCCAAAATCCACATAGATAACTATCTTTTCTGATTGATTAACAGAGGTTTCTGTAGAGAAAATCAAAAGTTATAGTCTCAGTTTCTACCTCCAATATTAAAAAAAATTCACTCTACTGAATACCCAGAGACAGGGCTAGATTTAGGCATAAGCCCAAGCTTAGAGCCCCAGTACCTGGAATCATGTGATGAGATCAGAATATCAGCTTTCTTTCTTGCAAAATTATAGTTCTAGTCCTTACAGATGTAAATAAAAATTTGAAAATGTGACCAGATCATAAATGATGCCTCCCTGAGTCTATAGGCATTCTGAAACCATGAATCTAAGAGTTATGAACTGTCCTATTCATCTTAACTGCACCCTGCTGCCAGCCCAAGAAAGGGGAGGGCCACAGTACAGGGCAAATCCCCCTGGGATATTGTGTTCTGCCATAACTCCAGCATGCATGTGACACTCCCCTTCACACCTCCAACCTGCCCTCTGCACTCAAAGCAGTGAGTCTCATAGACTTTAAGATCAGGAGGGAACATCATGATCATCTAGTCTGACCTCATGAACATGGCAAGACAAAATACCTCACCCACCCACACCTGTAGAAGGCTCATAACCTCTGGCTGAGTTACTGAAGTCCTTAAATCTATTTAAAGACTTCAAGTTACAGAGAATCCCCCATTCACTCTAGTTCAAACCAGCAAGTGATCTATGCCCCACGCTGCAGAGGAAAGCAAAAATCCCAAGGATCTCTCCCAATCTGACTTGGGGAAAATGCCTTCCCGACCCCAAATATGGTGACCAGTTTGACCCTGAGCATATGCGTAAAACCTACCAGCCAGACACTTGGGAAATAACTCTCTGTAGGAACACAGAACCCTCCCCATCTAGTGTCCTGTCTCCTGCTTTTGGACATACTTGCTAACAGCAGTTGCCATAGGCAATCTCATCATACCATCCCTTTCATAAACTCATCAAGCTCAGTCTTAAAACAATTTAGGTTTTTTGCCCCAACTACTTTCCTTGGAAGGCTGTTCCAGAACTTCACTCCTCCAATGGTTAGAAACCTTCATCTAATTTCAAGCCTAAATGTATTAATGGCCAGTTTATATCCATTTTTTCTCATGTCCTTGACATTAGCCCTTAACTTAAATAAATTCTTTCCCTCCCCAATGTTTATATTGCTAATGTATTTTTAGAGAGCAATGATATCTCCCCCCATCAGCCTTGATTTTGTTAGGCTAAACAAGTCAAAGTCCTTAAGACTCTTCTCGTAAGGCAGGTTTTCCATTCCTTTGAATATCCTAGAAGCCCTTCTCTTCAACTGTTCCAGTTTGAATTTATCTTTCTTAAACATGCGAGACCAGACTTGACACAGTATTTTAGATGAGGTCTTACCAGTACTTCATAAAATGGTACTAACACTTCCCTGTCTCAACTGGAAAAACCTCGCCTGAGGCATCCTAGGATTGGAGTAGACTTTTTCATGACCGCATCACATTCTGTGATCGACCAATATATCCAGGTCTTTCTCCTCTGTCACTTCCAACTAATTCCCAATTTATAGCTGAAGGCATGGGAGTTGGTGCCACCCGCTGGGGACTCACCCAGGCCCCACGCTGGAGGAATCCCAGCAGGGGATTTAAGGGAAGTTTCCATACCTTTATACTGTTTGAGCAGAAGGGAAGAGAGAACTAGTTCCTTCCTTTGGAAAGGACAGGGATGATGGAGAGCAGTTCTCTGAGGAATCTTCCCCACCTGAAATTGCTGGGATTTTCCACATAAAATAATGGTGACTATCAGCAGCATTCCTTTGCGTGGCAGCTACCACTGTGCATGGAAACCACCCACGATGTGTGCTAGTAAGTTGAAGACAGAGTACCTATGACAGCTTGGCTCCTGAAGGAGTTATGTTGCCATGGGAAACAGGTGGTGTCTAGAATTTGCTCTCTTCTCCCCCCAGCCTGTCTACCCCTTGCAGACATGTGAGCTGGATAGGGTTCTGGTTGTCAGGAGTGCTTTGCTCCCTCATTAAACTAGCAATGTTGGAAGCCACTGTGAGAACCAAAGACAAATTAAGGGACGCTGATCAGGCTTTTAGGTTAACTGGCTGATATCTACACAGGCCCTCCAGGGTTCTGGACCCATGTTGCTTCTTGAAAGAAATATTACTCAACATTAGTTGTATACATTTTCTCAAAACTCATTAAATGAACTAAAATTAAATCAAGAAAAAATTATCACCAAAGCTAAGTTACTGTTAATAACACAACACTGCACTAAAAATAAACTATTAAGTCAATAAATCAAGCAAGTTAGATGCAATACAGGATTGGAGATAAATCATCAAATTAATACAAAAATAATCCATCTTGACTAGGAGACTAAGGAAGTGTCTGTCCATTTGGTCATCTATCCCAAATAAAATATTTTACCAAAGTCAATGAAATGTATAACCTGAAGCTGGTTAAATATTTTTAATAATCAAAATTCATATCCAATGTCTAAACCACAACCTCAGAGCTTCTTAAAAAGCTTCCTACTTAGACTTCAGTTCTTTTGTGATTGATAATTCTTTCTACCCCTGAGATATTATAATACCGACCTTATCAGAACACTTTTGGTAACCAGAAGTTTAACAACTCTTATTTATCAGAAATTACAGATGACAATCTCCAGTTTCTCAGTACTTTTAAACATAGATCACAGAACACAGTCTAATGAATATTATTATGAGACAATATTTTGGGCAGTTTAAACCTGGGGAACATTTCTTTCAGGCACTTTCTCCATGTGAACTTTACTGGTGCACTCATACACACACGCAAACAACCATCCTGTCACTTTCACTAATTGAAAAAAACCTAGCAACAACCAATCACTCAATAGTCATCCACCAGCAATATTAAAAATAAGTTTGAACAAACTTATAACCAGATTCATCATCACCTACTCATTTTCACAAACAAGAGTTTTACAGTAAATTCTATTTTGAAACTGGATTATAAATAAAACAATTTACTTTTTGGATAATTTTGATAGAGAAAAGCTACTTTCAAGCCTACCAAGATGAATCTCCACTTGAAATATATATATTTTTAATTTGCATAAGGTCTGTATTCCCATATACGCTATTCCTCTCCCATCATACATCCAAGCCCAGTCTGTGTGAGGGATGACTAATTGCATCTCCTGAATGAGGTCATCTATTGGAAATTCTGTCAGTTAAAACCCACAGGGTTTCCAGTTTTTTCCACAGATTTTTTCCTTGGAAGGGATGATTTGGGTATTGAATATATGTCATCAGTGACTGGGTTTATCAGATCCACAAAAGCTGTTGTTGCAGGGGTTTGCATCAAACAATTTCCCTGTTGGTCGTTCAGAGCAATGGGAAGAGGGAGGAAGATACTGGGTATTCCTCTCTCACTCAACAACTATGCCCATATTTGTAATAATTTCCCTACCCCACCCTGGAGTTGGTACATTCTACATTAATATTCAGATAGACCAGATACTGTTAGGCCTATATGTCAACTATAATGCACGCGTTAGTGATCCACTCTGTGAAGGATGGATTATGTTTCATGTTAAAATTAGCATGCACTCAGCCGTGGCACAAATAAGTATTTGCTGCTGCAATATCATAAATGTTGAAATGTTCATGTCTCATATGTATTAGGTTTAACTACTTGATTTTGCATTTGATTAATGAAAAACTACCACCAGCCATCCCACCCCCACCCCAACACTAACACACGCACACTTACTTCAGAGGCCAAAGATGGCAAGTTCAAGATCCAGATCAGATGATTGTATATTTTTTAATGTTGTATTTCATGCCTACATACTATTCTGATAGGCACCACTGTAACTAGGAACTTAGGAAATGCCATAATGGATCAAATCAGTAGTCCATCTAGTTCAGTATCTTGTTTTTGCATGTTGCTAGTATGGACTGTTTCAGAGAAGGTGCAAGAACTGCAGTACCTAGTTGTGAGTTAACTAGCTGTTGTCGTATATATCCTGGGACTAAATCTGCCAAGCTTCTCTATTATCTGTGCACAGAGTCCATTGGATGAAACTGCAGTGAATATGCACTTAGAAATAGTTAAGCAGTTCTGGAGGAAATATTCATTCAAAATCACTTCTTGCAAAAACAAATTGTTCCCAAGCATCTATCTCATCTGGAGCTATCTTGCTTTTTGAAAGGGGAAAGTTATCCTGCATCTCCTTAAATAAAAGAAAATTACCTTGTTTGAGTAATTGGCCAAGAAATTATTGATTCCCTCCCCACCCCCCCACCCCCCAGATATCAGAAAGCCAAAAGCATGATGAATGGGGAAACCTATAATTATCTCAAAATGGAAACAGAGTTACAGAGACAGTGTGATACTTTACAGGTTTTCAGACTACTGTGTGTGCTGTGAAAGGGAATTGTTATAAAAAATGCCAGCACAAAAAAGACTATTTAAATAATTGTATTTTCATAGAGACAAGATGGGTGAGGAAATATCTTTTATTGGACCAACTTCTGTTGGTGAGAGAGACAAGATTTGTAGTTTACACAGAGCTCTTTTCCAGGTCTGGAAATTTTCATAGGCAAAATAACTCATGTTATCTTCTATT
This sequence comes from Emys orbicularis, assembly GCF_028017835.1. Taxonomy (NCBI): domain Eukaryota; kingdom Metazoa; phylum Chordata; order Testudines; family Emydidae; genus Emys; species Emys orbicularis. Next base: position 128,565,250 of record NC_088684.1, read on the forward strand.
ATTCTTATTAAAACAGGTGCCTATTTGTGGATGCTTCTATATTCTGAAAAGAAAAGTGATGTTTTATACACAAATTAAATACTAGGCAATGTTGCTACTTTATTTAATGAACATCACAAGAAATAGAAATGAACACAAATATTTTGGTTTGCTTCTATATTGCCTGTAGATAGTACTCAGGAATTTATTCACAATTGTGAAGAATGAAAAGAGCCATGAATCCATCTGCATGCTGTTTCTTTCAAGGACAAACAGAGGCAGGCAAAAGGGATCTGCATATTCAGTTTTTCAAAAGTAAACAGTAGTGGTTAACATGTTTAATAAGTTGAAGCAATCCAACTTTCTATGAGGGGGTATAATGTAGTCATTAGAGCTGAAGACAAGGTGTCAGGACTCCATTATTCGATTCATAGTGCCACCTATAACTATCTGACTTTAGAAAAGTCATTTAAACACCCTTGCATGAGTTTATCAATCTGTGAAATGGATATTATAATATTTGCATTGTAGATCATGGTGTGAGTTAATTAACCAGGGTTGGTAAGGTGGATGCAGAAAAGGGCAGTTATGTAATCATGATAAAGTGCTTAGATGAGATTCCCAAATAATCAGAACACATTTTCATCAGAGAGAAAATATAGTATTATGGTTTGGGCACTGGACATTGGCTTCAATCCTTAAAGTGCCTGAGGAAAACACAACAATTGTGGTAGTATTGTGAGAAAGAATCTGCTGGCTGGCTGAAAGTTTGAACTCCAAAATATTTTCGAGGATCTTCATACCAATTTTTAAATGAATTTAACCATGTTTTAGCCCTACGTTAGCTATACTCTTGCTTTTCTTTTCTCCCTCTGTGAACATACAAATTTTATTTGCATGAAAGTTTTAACGCAAATTTTAAATTAACACCACAGCAGTTTGACCTGAAGGGGGGATTTCACATGCAATTATAGCACTTGACATTGGGTTTCCAAATCTCTACCCTAGAGCCCTGACCCAGAGGTAACTCATAAGAACAGCCATACTGGGTCAGACCAAAAGTCCATCTAGCCCGTATCCTGTCTTCTGACAGTGGACAATGCCAGGTGCCCCAGAGGGAATGAACAGAACAGGTAATTATCAAGTGATCCATCCCCTGTCACCCATTCCCAGATTCTGGCAAACCATCCCTGCCCATTCTGGGTAATAGCCATTGATGAACCTATCTTCCATGAACTTATCTAGGGTTTTTTGTTTGTTTGTTTGTTTTTAATCCTGTTATAGTCTTGGCCTTCAAAACATCATCTGGCAAAGAGTTCCACTTGACTGTGCATTGTGTGAAGAAATACTTCCTTTTGTTTATTTTAAACCTGCTGCCTATTCATTTCATTTGGTGACCCCTAGTTCTTTTGTTATGAGAAGGAGTAAATAACATTTCTTTATTTTCTTCTCCACACCAGTCATGATTTTATACACCTCTATCATATCCCACCCTTAGTCATCTCTTTTCCGAGCTGAAAACTCCCAGTCTTATTAATGGCTCCTCATACGGAAGCCATTCCATACTCCTAATAATTTTTGTTGCCTTTTTCTGAACTTTTTCCAATTCCAATATATCTTTTTGGAGATGGAGCAACCACATCTGCATGTAGTATTCAAGATGTGGGCATACCATGGATTTATATAGAAGCAATATGATATTTTCTGTCTTATTCTTTATCCCTTTCATAATGATTCCCAACATTCTATTCCCTTTTTAGACTGCCGCTGCATATTGAGTGGATGTTTTCAGAGAACTATCCACATTGACTCCAAGATCTCTTTCTTGAGTGGTAACAGCTAATTTAGACCCCATCATTTTATATGTAGAGTTGGGATTATGCTTTCAAATGTGCATTACATTGCATTTATTAACATCAATTTTCATCTGCCATTCTGTTGCCCAGTCATGCAGTTTTGTGAAATCCTTTTGTAGCTCTTTGCAGTCTGCCTGGGGCTTAACTATCTTGAGTAGTTTTGTATCATCTGCAAATTTTGCCACCTCACTGTTTACCCCCTTTTCCAGATCATTTATGAATATGGTGAATAGGACTGGTCCTAGTACAGACTCCTGGGGGACCCCACTATTTACCTCTCTCCATTCTGAAAACTAACCATTTATTCCTATCCTTAGTTTTCTATCTTTTAACCAGTTACCAATTCATGAGAGGATCTTCCCTCTTATCTCATGACATCTTACTTTGCTTAAGAGCCTTTGGTGAGATACTTGTCAAAGGCTTTCTGAGAATCTAAGCACACTATATCCACTGGATCCCCCTTGTGCACATGCTTGTTGACCCCCTCAGAGATTTCTAGTAGATTGGTGAGGAATGATGTCTCTTTACAAAAACCATGTTGACTCTTCCCCAACAAATTATATTCATCTATGTGTCTGACAATTTTGTTCTTTACTATAGTTTCAACCAGTTCGCCCAGTACTGAAGGGAGGCTTACCGTCCTGTAATTGCCAGGATCACGTCTGGAGCCCTTTTTAAAAATTGGCATCACATTAGCTATCCTCCAGTCATTTGGTACAGAAGCTGATTTAAATGATAGGTTACAAATTACAGTTAGTAGTTCTACAATTTCACATTTGAATTACTTCACAACTCTTGGGTGAATACCATCTGGTCCTTGTGACTTATTACTGTTTAGTTTATCAATTTGTTCCAAAACCTCCTCTAATGACACCTCAATCTGGGACAGTTCCTCAAATTTGTCACCTAAAAAGAATGGCTCAGGTTTGGGAATCTCCCTCACATCCTCAGCGGTGAAGACCGATGCAAAAAATTAATTTAGTTTCTCCACAATGGCCTTATCATTCTTGAGTGCTCCTTTAGCATCTCGATTGTCCAGTGGCCCCACTGATTGTTTAGAAGGCTTCCTGCTTCCAACGTACTTAACAAATTTTTTGCTATTACTTTTTGAGTCTTTGGCTAGCTGTTCTTCATATTTTTTTTGGCCTTCCTAATTATATTTTTACACTTCATTTGCCAGAGTTTATGTTCCTTTCTATTTTCCTCACTAGGATTTAACTTCCTCTTTTTAAAGGATGCCTTTCTATCTCTCACCGCTTCTTTTACTTTATTGTTTAGCCATGGTGGCACTTTTTTGGTTCTCTTACTATGTTTATTATTTTTTTTTAATTTGGGGTATACATTTAAGTTGAGCCTCTATTATGGTGTCTTTAAAAAGTTTTCATGCAATTTGCAGGGATTTCACTTTTGAGATTGTACCTTTTAATTTCTGTTTAATTAATTTCCTCATTTTTATGTAGTCCCCCTTTCTGAAATGAAATGCTACAGTGCTGGGCTGCTGTGGTGTTTTCCCTGCCACGGGGATGGCATTTAATTATAAATTTAATTATATTATGGTCACTATTACCAAGTAGTCCAGCTATATTCACCTTTGGACCAGATGCTGTGCTCCGCTTAGGATTAAATCAAGAAATGCCTCTCCCCTTGTGGGTTCCAGGACTAGCTGCTCTAAGAAGCAGTCATTTAAGATGTCAAGAAACTTTATCTCTGCATACCGTACTGAGGTGACATGTACCCAGTCAATATGGAGATAGTTGAAATCCCCCATTATTATTGAGGGTTTTTTTTTTTATTTTTATAGCCTCTATAATCTCCCTGTGCATTTCATAGTCACTATCATCATCCTGGTCAGGTGGTTGGTAATATATCCCTATTGATATATTTTTATTATTAGAGCATGGAATTATTATCCATAGAGATTCTATGGTACTGTTTGGTTCATTTAAGATTTTTACTTCATTTGATTCTACACTTTCTTTCACATATAGTGCCACTCCCAAAGTACAACCTGTTCTGTCCTTCTGATATATTTTGTACCCTGATATTACTGTGTCCTCATTCCACCAAGTTTCTGTGATGCCTATTATATCAATATCCTCATTTAACATGAGGCACTTCTAGTTCACCCATCTTATTATTTAGACTTCTAGCATTTGTATATAAGCACTTTAAACACTTGTCACCTTTTAGCTGTCTGCCAGTACATGATGTAATTGAATGGGACTTTTTTATTTGACTGTTTCTCATCAGATCCTGCCCATATTTTATCTATGATCCTCTCCTCTTTACTAGGTCATAGAGAATCTCCATTAATAGATCCTCCCTTAAGGGAGGCCTCTGTCCAAACCACATGCTCCTCCACACCTGTCAGCTTTCTCCCAGCCCTTAGTTTAAAAACTGCTCTATGACCTTTTTAATTTTTAGTGACAGCAATCTGGTTCCATTTTGGTTTAGGTGGAGCCCATCCTTCCTGTATACGCTCCTCCTTTCCCAAAAGTTTCCCCAGTTCCTAATAAATCTTATCCCCTCCTCCGTAAACCATCTTCTCATCCATGCATTGAGACGCTGCAATTCTGCCTAACTGGCCCTGCGCGTGGAACTGGAAGCATTTCAGAGAATGCTACCATGGAGGTCCTGGACTTCAATCTCTTACCTTCCAGCCTACATTTGGCCTCCAGGACCTCTCTCCTATCCTTCCCCATATCATTGGTACCTACATGTATCACGACCACCGGCTCCTCCCCAGCACTACACATAAGTCTAACTTGATGTCTCGAGAGATCCGCAACCTTCGCACCAGGCAGGCAAGTCACCATGCGGTTCTCCCAGTCATTGCAAACCCAGCTATCTATGTTTCTAATGATCGAATCACCCATAACTATTACCTGTATCTTTCTAATAGCTGGACTTTCCTCCCCTGGAGAGGTATCCTCAGTGCGAGAGGATACCACAACATCATCTGGAAGGAGGGTCTCAACTATGAGATTGTTTTCCTCTGCTCCAGTTCTCCTTCCCTGAGACTTTTATCCTCCTCCACAGCACAGAGGCTGTCAGACTGGGGGTGGGGCCATTCTAATGTGTACCTCTCTGTCTCCCTTCGCTCCTCCACTTCAGCCACTCTGGTATCCAAAGCCCATACACAATCTATGAGGGCCAGGAGCTCCTTGCACCGAATGCACACATATGCCACCTGCACATAGGGCAGGTAATCATACATGCTGCATTGGGCACAATAAACTGGATAGCCCCCAATCTCTTGCTGGACATCTGCCCACATTATCTTTTTACTCCTGCAGCTCATTCCTTTGTTGATGTTTTGTTTTTACCAGGGGGTGTTTTGGGCTTTAAGTTTAAAGAATATTAAGGTTATCTAGCCCCCCCACACTTCCCCTGTAAACTCCCTTGCTCTTGTTCACTAGCTCCTCTGGTCGCTTAGGAGCGTGCTTTTTAAAGCCCTAGTCTTCCTGAGTAGCCCCACCCCCTGGTTAAGGGTTGATGGGTGTTAAAGGGATTAGGGTTCAAAGCCTCGTTAAAAAGCTCTCAGCCTTGCCTAGCAGGCCACTAGGCTCAGCACACAGTCGCCCAAACAAATAGACCAGATGATATATTTCTGTCAAGCAGCAAGCAAACCACAAACACAAACACACACACTATAGACAACAAACTTACCCCAAGGGTCACATAATCCCTCCTCCCTCACCTGGAGAACTCCCTCACAAAACTCCCATAAGCCACTCCTGTTCGCTAGCTCACTGAACCAGAAAATTATTTGACTGCCACAAGAACTGGGCATATCCAGACAATTTCTGAGTGTCAAAGACTCTGATACTGATAGAAATAAACAGACCAGTAATTGAAATACAATCAGTGTATTATTTTTTAAATGGGATGAGACACTGCTTACCACCACAACACAACAATAATCTCTTACATAGTGCTTTTCATCAGTCCATCTCAAAAAGCTTGACTGCTGGGGAAAAATGAGGCACAGAGGGGTAAAATGGCTTCTCGAAGGTTACTCAGCAGGTCAGTGGGAGAACTCAAAATAGAACCTAGGTCTCCTGAGTCCCAGCCTAGTGCTCTATATACTGGATCATACTGCTTCATCATAGATTGCGTTCCCAAGTCACTATCACCCCCCACAGACAGATGCAATTACATACTCCCGACATGGATGTAACTTCACCCTTTGAAGCTTGGACCTGAACACATATGCAATTATTTCTGTGAACATGATGAGAGAAAATTCAATTTAAACCCTGTGTCCAGCTAGTAAATTGTACAGTAGCCTATTTTTTTTCTGTACATGATCTTTCCATCAAGGTATGGCACAGAAATGTTTGCTATTGTGATCGATGATAAACAAATACATTCCCCCTTCCTTTTTAATTGGATATGGTACTTCAAAAAAGAAACAACAACAAAAAAACCTGTCCTATACAGTGTTGCAGTGTTGCTGTGCTGTTAATAAACAGTGATGGATGAAGTGATCCTTTGAGCAAATCAGTTTGTAAGGCCCTTAGGGATGCTTAGAGATGAAATGCACCACAGGAAGATATGATATTATTGTCTGAGTGCCAGCCCATATCTCCCTTTATTTTGCCCTGTTAAGATTTTCCTACCATGCCCCTCATAGTGGTATCTCTGCACTGCCCTATTAAGCAATAATTGTGAAGTGAAGCAACAGAGTAGGTTTCATCCCACAAAGGGTTCAGACCAGTGCACTTTCAAAATATTTGAGGATTGATTTTACAACCTTTTGTTGCTTCCCTTTCTCTCAGTTCAACATGCTGCAGGTTGGGTTAATAGCTAGAAAAAAAGGGAGCAAGCTATATTTCTTGGAACCATCCTAGGGAATAAGTGTTAAATGCAACACTAATCAACACACTTATTGGGGAAAAGATTTGGGGTTATTATGGAAAAAACATTGAAGTCATCAACCTTCTTTTATGGAAATGGCAAAACAGTTTTGCCCGTGGCTTTTATTTACAAAGGGATAGAATAAAAAATAAGACATATAATATAATGAAAGGAATGTCTGAGACTTCCATCCAGCTGGAATATCTTATCAAAGGAAAAATAGTGGCCTTGAAGAGAGTGAAGCATAGTGAAACAATGAAGTGTCTATCATAGGTACTTATATTGCCCACATTACTGTGGTATCTGAATGTCTCACAGTCTTTAATGTATTTAGCCGCCCACCGTCCCCTTGCGGTAGTATTAACCCTATTTTACAAATGGGAACTGAGACACAGCAAGGCTAAGTGACTTGTACAATGGTACAGAGGAAGACTGTGTTAGAGCAAGGTATTAAACCTGATTCTCCCAAATCCTAGGATAGTGCCCTAACAACTGAGCCATTGATGGGCTCAGATGCTGAACTGTGGCTGAGCTATACCTGCTGTAGCTCAGGATCTAGCTTTGCCAACTTTCTAATCATAGAAAACCAAACACGCCTGCCCTTCCCCGCCCCAGCCCCTGGGCCCAACACCTGTCCCGCCTCTTCTCTGAGGGCCCAGCCCCACTCGCTCCATCCCCCTTCTGTCCATTGCTCGCTCTCCCCCACCCTCACTCACTTTCACCAGGTTGGGGCAGGAGTTTGGGGTGCTTGAGGGGGATGAGGGCACTGGCTGGGTGTGCAGGCTCTGGGGTGGAGCCGGGGAAATGAGGGGTTCAGGGTGCAGGAAAGGGCTCTGGCTGGGGCAGGGGGTTGGGGTGGAGGAGGGGGCTCTGGGCTGGGGTGTTGGGGTGTGTGTGCTGTGGGCTCCGGGAGGGAGTTTGGGTGTGGGAGGGGACTCTGGGCTGGCGCAGGGGATTGGGGTATGGGAGGGGGTTTGAGGTGTGGGGTCCCAGCAGCACTTATCATGGGTCCCAGGACGCAGCTGCCAAGTCCCTGCAGCCCCTAGCTGCATGGGCTGCCAGGGAGGCTCTGCACGCTGCCCTCACACCCGCAGGCGCTGCCCCCACAGCTCCCATTGGTTGCGGTTCCCGGCCAATGGGAGCTGCAGAGATGGCACATGGGGCGGGGGCAGCGTGCAGAGCCTCCCTGGCCACCCATGCACCTAGGGGCCGCAAGGACCTGGCAGCCATTTCCGGGAGCTGCACAGGGCTAGGGGAGGCAGAAGCCTGCCTTAGCCCTGGGCCCCCGCTGCGCCACCGACTGGACTTTTAACAGCTCAGTCGGCAGTGCCAACAGGAGCCACCAGGGTCCCTTTTTGACTGGCCGTTTGGGGCAAAAAACGGATGCCTGGCAACCCTAGCAGGGTCCCAAAGGTGGATTTAAGCCATCCTTATCTTTTTCTCCTCCTGTGGCTGTCCAATTGCCAAGCCAGTGTAAATAAGAAGCCTTAGGGCAGTGACTGCCTCCTTCTATGGACTTGTCTACATGAGAAAGTTGCACCAGTAGACACTGAATCAACTTCTAAACCAATTTATTTAAGATGGTGCAAAAATGTTCTGCGGAGACTCCAATTTCAGTGTAAGAGGGGCTTATTTTGGTTTGGTTCCTTAAAACCTGCTCCTAATTGACTTAAGCTGAATGAAAATAAGCCACTTGTGCAAACTAAGAGTGCCCACATAGCTTTTTGCACTGATTTAACTATCTCTGTTTAAATTCATACCTTAAGTTATACTAGTGCAACTTTCTCATATAGACAAACCCTATCTGTATATATATAGTGCCAAGTAAAATATGACCTAATCTTAGTCAAAGCCCCTAGGTGCTACTGTAATATACATAATAATTTTATACAAAAAAAATCAATGTATGAATACATTACTAGAGAACATAACTGATTACTATAAATGTGTTCAAGGTACAAAGAAAGATTTCTAGCAGAGGTCATTGAGCAGGATGGTAGGGTTAGAATACATTTTTAAAAGCAAACGTTTTGAGTCAGATGGCCTATTCTGTTGCTATAAGGTCCTGTGTTCTTAGGCATAAGGGACTGTGGAAAGTGTTGGTGCTGTCGTTTTAACTGCTTGGCAAGACCTATATTGGCATATGTTCTGTGCCATAGTCCAAGAGTATATGGTTTTTGAGATTAAAGACATCAATATGCTAACCTCCCTGATGCCTTTCCATACTGGGTGATTTAAAGGGGTAGGTATAATAGACAAGAGCTCAGGGAACTGGCTGTTGTATGTTATGTTTACTTTTTAAGCATCTGCAACCTACTCTTACCCCCAACCAGTCCATTATTATGACTGATGTTCACACTGATGCATTTAGCTGCTTTTGATTATGAGAACATTTTAACAATGTTCATGATATCATGCTCCTTTCTCTTTATATAGAGGAAGTTCATTATATTATATCATGTACAGGATTGCATCAAACTAGCCTATTTGGATGTAAATTGCATATTGCAGTGGCATGCAACCATTTGTCTCACAGTTTTGTTTTGTAGATAAATGCATTTGCATATATTGCCCTAGTTAATGATGCTGATGTGCATGATATTTAGTGTCTTCTAGTATATTAGACTTAAATTGAAAGACATCATTCAATCTGAGAATAAGACAGAGGGTCTTTACAAATTTAACTATTGGTCTAAATTGTTTTTGTTTGGTCAGTCCTGCGGTCTGAAAACTACATGTTTTGATCACCTTGTTTCAATTCCAATATATATTTTTTGAATGGGGCAACCACATCTACACGCAGTATTCAAGATGTGGGCATACCATGGATTTATGTAGAGGCAATACGATATATTCTGTCATATTATCTATCCCTTTCGTAATGATTCCCAATATTCTGTTCGCTTTTTTTTGACTGCTACCGCACATTGAGTGGATGTTTCCAGAGAACTATCCACATTGACTCCAAGATCTCTTTCTTGAGCGGTAACAGCTAATTTAGACCCCATCATTTTATATGTATAGTTGGGATTATTTCTTCCAATGTTAATTACTTTGCATTTATCAACATTGAATTTAATCTGCAATTTTGTTGCCCAGTCACCCAGTTTTGAGAGATCCTCTTGTTGATAAGCTCTTGCCTATGATCCTGGAATTCTCTATATTAGAATGAAGTGTAGGTTATGCAGTACTAGGTGATATTTTAAATCAAGTCTAGTTTTCACTTGTAGAAAATATTTTAAAATGTACTGCTGAAATGGTTGGGGTTTATGGAGGGTGTGATAGTTTTATTTATTTATTTTAGATTGGTTGATTTTACCAAGGCATGAAACTAGTGGGGAAAAAATAATCATGTTGATTTTGCCATATGTGCTTAAATAGTCTGTATTTTATGTTGACTTGCTTTAATAGAGTTCTCTTTATTTAAATATATATATATATATACAGTTTTAATGGTATTTGTCAAACAGTTATATCTTCAAACTCTGTATATATATATATATATATATATATATATATATATATATATATATATATATATATATATTGAAAACTGTCATAGTCCCAATTCCCAAAAAGAATTTAAGGACCTTTAAGCATATGAGTAGTCACATTGTTTTCAATGGGATTGTTTGTGCTTAAATGTCTTTTTCTGAATTGGTACTATAAAAGGAAGAGGAGTTCTGTCATTTATCTTAATGATTCCAGGGTTGTCTCAGAGTAAACAAGTGCTGTTTCACTTTTAAAATACAGTAATAATGCCTACTCAATAACAAATGTGTCTTGTTTTTCAGAAGCAGCATTAAAAATAATCTGATGTATTGACTTAAAAACATTTGCAAGGAAAGTAAAAAACAGAAAAATACACCCATGCTTGTCAGATGACATCCAGCCGATTTTATAGTGTAGGCCACCATGTTGTTAATATGCTAATTTTCTTCAGGGCTCTTTTTTACACTGCTGCTAATCTGGAGTTTCTCCACTGAAGTTAATTCCAATTCTTAAACCAGTTTTACACCATTTCACTGACTTCCATGTGGCAAAGACAACAGGTTAAGTGTGAGTCAGAATGAGAGCCACAGCTATTCTAGATTTCCATTGGAATAACAGAGGGAAACATGGACTCATGTAAATGTAGTTGAATATATGTCCCTATGCTTTTAAACAGTCCTCATCGCACATTCAAACTCACTTTCTTAGGACATGATCCTGCACAATGATGAGCACTGTGGCCCTGATCCAGGAAAGCACTTAAGCATCCTTTGAGTAGTCCCATTGGTCTCCTCAGATGTTGAAAGTTAAATATGTACAGAAATGGTTTGATAGTTCAGCGCCAGATCATTCAGCACTTTGCAGGATATTTTCTCTCAGATGCTCTTATTTATATTTGAATAAAGTAACAGATACATCTATTAGACCGAATTGTAGTTAATACAATCCTTATCAACAACATTAGTAGAATGTATCTTTACATTTAATGTTCAATGACTTCAATAAATAACGATTTTTATACTTCATACTAACACATTATAAAAATAAACCCCAGATAGAAAAATCAAACTATGCTCTTATAATTTGCTAGCAATGGAATAATGTTATTCTTTCCTCTTATGATGTACCAGATTGCATGCATAACTAGCTAATAAACTCCACATGAATAATTATCCAACACTAGGGAATGGAGACGAGAGAGACAGAGGTTGAAAGGCTACAGATATTTTATTCCCTCTGGAAGGATTACTACCATTGAAAGAAAAAAAAATCATTGTATATAATAGTACAGATTTGGATTTGAATACTTTCATGGAGAAAAGTTGCCAGTAATCAATCAATCAATCAATCAATCAAATCTTCTGTCAGGTCTGCAGGTATCCCATAGAGGTGAAGAAGGTCAAATCCATAGATTAAAAAAAAAGAAGGAAATTGCTGAGTGGAAATCTTCTGAGGAGCATTAACTCTGGGCCTTCATTTTCTATCCAATTGTGTGTTGGAGGTAAGATACAGTCATGCGGGTGAACAATCAATAGGGGAAGGTGAGCACATCCCATGGAAGATCCAGCTTTCTGTACTACAGCCCTAGGTTTGCAAGCTAAATCCCCCAAGATGTCTAACCCTATCATAAAAGGGGTGGGGAGGGTACTTTTTATAGGGGAGAACAGGAAAGAAAATGATCAAGGCAAACCTTGTGCAGATGTCAGTGAACTTCCTCTCTTTCCTTAGTTTTTTCCACAGTAAGGGATGATCACACACAAAGTCTTTAGAGAGTCCTTGAAAAACAACAGAATATCATAATAAGCAAAAGGAAAATTACCATCTGCTAACATAATGGGGAAAAATCCTGTGAGAATTATAATTGTATTTATATTTATGGGGCAGAGGACTCTCCCCAGACACATATAAATAAAGTGCATTCTGATACAGAATACTAACTAGCTCTTCTGCTCATGATAGATACCTGGGGTCAGGGAATGGTAAGTCACCCTGGTTTAATCTGTGGTTTTATTTTTGTTCAAACAACTCCCAGACCACTATGCTTCTAATTATCCTTAAATTTTGCATTGAGATTGATTTCAGATGCAGTAATGCAAATAATTTGAGTGACAATGTGAAATCAAATAACTTGATAGTTATGAAAAGCAGCTTAGAAGTGGGAGAAAGTGGAATTAAGCAATGTATAGTATCTAACTATATAAAATTATTCCATCCAGCTGTGGTAAGAAAAGGATTTAACAGGAAATCTGTGGTTCCTGAAGAAAAAATAATAGGGGGATTACATAAAGAGAAGTTGGGGTGAGAAAAGGGAGAATATTAGCAAAGGCAAGAGATAATAGTAATACTTTGGGGTGCTTTCAACATTGTTTTCTAAGCATATTTTAAAGTGATCTTTTTTTACCGGGGCTGTCGTTTTGTATATTAATAGTTCCTTTACTTCTATTTGTAATTATTCCTTTACTTCTATTTGTAATTATATTTACCTGTTCCAGGTAGATATAGGCAGAGAAGAGACCATGCTGTTGATTCCATCTATGAGATTATAAAATAGTGAAACATTTATTAGTAAGGTTTAAGTAGGTATTTTCTGCCCTTCTATAGAGTTTGTTAAAATAATTGTTCAAGCAATAAGACCCTCGGTGCTTAAGGACAACAATAAACAGACTGAAGTGTTGTCTTGGGATTATTAACTGGAGTCTTCTAAAAAAAACCCAACAAAAACAAAAACAAAAACCTTCCCCTCCGCCCCCCCCCCCCCAAAAAAAAAAGAAGAGAAAAAGGATTTTTTTGTTATTTAAATTTTGTCTGCATATCGACAGCTGGAAAAAGAGCCAATAATAATGAGCAACCAAAATCTTCATAACATAATAAGAACATCTCCCACTCACCCCCTCCAGTCCCACAGATGGGGGGAGGCTTTGTCCGGATCAGCAGAGGAAAGAAAACTCTTCACCCCTTTGTGGTTTGTCCCTGTTCTCTCCTCCTCCTGGTCTTGAGGAGGGGGCTCTGTGGCTGTTTGATTGGACAGAAGGGCGCAGCATAAGCCTATTGGCTCTGTGTACCCAAGGGGAGGGTTTGTAAACTCTACACTCTCCCTGGGGAGCAGTAATCTGTGCTGGGAATAAAATCTACCGCCTCTTCCTTCCATGGGATTAGAGTAGGTCCAGGTTAGGGCCTTGCTGTAGACATTGTCCTAGTCACCTTTTGGGGTCTGAGAAATAATTTTTCCCTCATTGCTAGATTGTTCTGAGTGGTGCAGTTTTTCACCTTCCTTTCAGCAACCCAGGGACTCGATTGCAAAAATCATGTTGTCACAGCTTTGCAGTGGCCAGTTCAAGTACTCATTCAATAGGATGTCCAGTTCCCTACTAAACCAGAACTGGAAGAAGATTGGGAAAAGGCAACTTCTAAAGAAGGTGAGGAATGAGGTTGAGGCTCCTAATGTCTGGTGCAGGGAGGAGACAATCTCCCCTGCCCATCCTGCACCAGGTGGAATGGATTACAAAGGAAGAAAGACCTGTACTGGACAAGTTATTGCTGGATATTTAAAGTGAAGAAAACAGACTTTTTGCTCCCCGGGCGCTTTCCCTACCAGTGTTTTCCCTTTCTTGGGATGAAAATTTCAGACACTTTTTGTATAGTTGATTTGAAGAAATTCTAGTTTTCCTCCATATTTCAGTCCTTGAGCTCTTCAGTATAGCTGACTTCTTAAAATAATTCCCTTAATTTCCCAAAATCTACTCTTTTGACATAAAAAAAACAGTTTTTGTTGATAGTTGATGACTTGGTTTTGATTATCTTTCCATTTGATTTAAACTGAATCAGCTCAGGATCAGTTGATCTAAGGCTATTTCCAGTGACCAGCTCTTCTGTGATGTCCTCACTATTTATGAAAACCAAGACTAAAATTACATCACCTCTTGTTGGTTCAGTGATGATTTGGTGAAAAAAACCCTGTTATCTATCACATCCAGGAATAATGGGCCCTACCAGTCTCAGTAGCATTTATTCTCCCATCTATATCTGGGAGTTAAACTCTCCCATTATCAGACAATTTCCAGAAGTATTTCTCTCTCTAATAACATTGAAGAGGTCACTATTCATATTCAAGTTTGACTTCCTGGGAGTCTAGAGCAGACCCCTAACACTATCCCAACAGAACCTCTTTTACAATCCTTCCCCAAAGTGATTTTGACCCAAACAAGATTGTTTTGTCCATACAATTACTTCTTATTTCTTTACAGTTTACTGCTTCAGTGATGTATAACACTACCTCCTACCATATTGACCTTTATTCCTATCTCTCCTAAACAGCACTGACTCTTCAATACATGTATTTCAGTCCTGAGTGCTATTCCACCATGTTTCCACAATACCAGTAACATCCGGTTTAACCTCCTGTACTAGTAGTTCCAGTAACTTCAGTTTATTGCTCAGACTCCCTGCATTTGAATATAAGCATTTCAGTTGCTTCCCTCAGACCTCGCCTAGTTTTCTAGTTTATGGTGCTCACTATCCCCTACTATATCTTCATTTAGGTGATTTTCTTGCAGCTGTGTATTGACGCCAGCTGTGGAGATTTCATGAGTCTATCCCATTGTTCTCCCCTCATCTCACAGTTCAAACTTTAAAGGTCTTTTTATCAATCATGCCAGACTTGATCCCAGAAGGTTACTATACCAGATAGTCAAGTGGAGTCCATCATTCAAGAAGAGTCTTCTTTCCATAAATGTGTTCTAAGGGTCCATCACAGCTACACTTTGGTCCTTCCTATTCTCTGCCTGTGGCATGTAATAATATAATGCCCCATGCGTTGTAATACTTTGGACTTATTTCAGGTGTTGGGTTTAGTGTGTGTGTGCTGGGTGGTCACCTACAATATACAGCAGGTCAGACTAGATGATCTGGTGGTCCCGTCCAGTCTCAAACACTATGACTATGATAAAGTGAGCATGAAGGAGGTTCACTCACCTTCTAACTAGGCACAAGGGAACAGCTATCTTTTGGTCTGGCAACCCAGCCAATGGTCATTGTATTCCTACTGTGGACTCTCTTCCTGTAAATTGGCCTGCCAGCCAGGTCTAGATATTAATGTCTGCCCCTTTCAGGGTAACATAAAAGCCAACAAAATAATACAACATCCTCAGAAGAGGGACTCTGACCCCAATTCTAGGTCCTAGTCCTCACCTCAGGGCTTTCCAGTGTCCTTGTCCCCTTTTCTAGATTCATGCCACCTTGCCAGTGGCTGTAGAGGATACTGGGCCCTCCCACTACACAGGTTCCAGTCCAGGGACCATATAACTAGCAGCCAAGTTCTTCAGAGTCCCACTCATTGCAGTTGCTTCCCTGGGTTCTTCCAAGCCTATCTTTCCCGGGTCTTCTTACCTGAAGCGTCTCAAGGTTGACCTTTTTTCAGGGCTAGCATCCCAGAGCCTATTCTCTTTCTGGATTTTCTCCTCACCACGTCTCTGGTCCCAGAGAATGACTGCAGTCTCTCTTTGTCTGCAGCCCTTCCTCTGCTATTACTAACTAGATTGCTCCTGCCCAGCTGGACTTCATGATTAATTAAGCCTGCCTGACTCTCCCTCCAGATAAAGCCAGATAACATAACTGGCCTCTCAGGCCCACATTAACCCATTCAGAGCCTGTGTGGGATACACACACCATCACAGTGACATATATCCAGATAATCCTGGCAAGTGACCCAAACCCACATGCTGCAGAGGAAGGTGAAAAAAAGGTCAAGAGGTGAGAATACAATTCAGGACACATTGGCTTTCAAGCCCTATGTGCATTCCCCCTAGGCGATGAAATTATTTTGGTGTTAGCAGCCAAAGGCAGTCAGGTATAGAGCTCATTGGGGTATGTGTGATGTTCCCAGAGGTAGTTGTGTGGCACCTCATCTCTACCGCCCCTTAGAGTGAAGGAGTCTTGCCTGTCCTTGCTGTGGATCAGGTGCCCGAAACCACCAGCCTCTGGCAGCACAAACACAAACCTTTCAGGCCTCTGCAGGCCTCATTCTCCCTGTCTGGGTAGCAATAGTCACACACCAAGTCAACTCCTCAGAGAATTCCCTGCAGTGTTCAGCCCCTTATTCACTGTTCATTCACTATTCCCAAAGAAATAGCACATACCAGTGTGTAAGATTAAACTGAGGATCACCACTGTTCTTAACTTAGATATCTTTATAATGAAAACAAGAATAAGTTTATTATCAAAGATTCAAGTAATACTGGGTAAGAATATTGGAAACAAATGGTTACATATAAAGCAAAACCACAGTACACTTTCTAGAGACTAAACGTAAGTAACAGGTTAACCTACTGTCTAAAGAAGTTTATCACACCTATTGTTTATCTCAACATTGCAAGTATATCTGCAGAGTTTTCACCCAAGACTGGCTGAAACCCCACTTTCATGAATGCATATCTGCTGTCCATTTACTTCCTAGGTACAGAATCCTAGGGTGTCCTTTGCCTTTTAGACATACCCTCAACGTTCATTGTCTTTATTCATAGACAGGATAACCCCAATGGCTTGGGGTTTTTTTTCTGTGTGTGTCTTTCCTGTTGACTTCATATCTGTTTGTTAACATTTTACATCATATCTAAATAAGCATCCATTGTGTTGGCTAAAAATGCTTAATTTACATCCTGACAGATATATATGTTTCTTACCTCCTGTCAGGAGGAACCAATCTAATGCACATCACCTTCTGGTGACCTGCTTTTGAACATATACGTTTAAGAACACAATTTTCTGGTATAGATACATAATTCCTTACATAATACATGCACATACATTTCACAAGATTGATGACCAGTGAGACACTGACTTTCATTTGAGAACTCACATGACTTTCTCTGGCAAGCCAGAATGTATATACCAGAAACAAGAGACTCCAGTATCTTCACTGTTCCCCCTTCTCGGTTGGCATTGAGAGATTCTTTGGTCACAGTAAATCTATACTGGAGCTGGAGATCTCATAGTAGCTTTGATCTAGCTAGCATGCTATAAATAACAGTGTAGCTGCAGTGCAGGGGCGGTGGGATGGGATAGCTGCCCAAATATAATCCCATCTGAAATCCTAAATACTTACTCAGGAAAATTAGCCTGTCCCCACCACCCATGCAACCATAGCTACTCTGCTATTTTTAGCTCACTAGCTTGATCACAGCTAGTGCAGATATGTCTATGCAAGCCAGAAATTATATCTCCAGCTACAGTGTAAACATACCTTAAGGGGACATACTTGACAAATACCAAGCACGCCCTCAGCTGCATATGCAGACAATGCTGTAGTATTAAAATATGAATTATAAGTACAAATCTGAGCATTGATATCTCAATCTATTTTGTGCTATCAATCAGGTCTTTAGAGGTGCAAGTACTCAGATTTGCAACTGCAGTTCAACAGCTTGATCAAAAATGTGGATACATGCTTTGCAGATGCAAATTGTACTCTCAGAAAGGAGGTTGCCTTTGTGAATATCTACCCCAAAATATGCACTTCTCCAATAGGAATACTAAAAGACTGAGACTTCAATAAGGGATGCAGCAAGCAAAACCAGCTACACTACCTAGCAACTTAATTAAAATGAAGGCATTTCTTAGGAGGTAACGTTTTGTTTTATGAAGCTGAAAGACAGTGAATCAGAAATCTATGTTTCCCTTATTTTAAGAATGGACTCTGTGGATTTTCTAAGGTTCCATTTCTTTCTTTCTGTGTGGAAGTGTATAATGTTAAACCTGAATCCGTATTGCATTATTTTCTTAAACACTACTGTCTTGGAAAAATCATGGTACACATGAGCATTTTTCTCTGTTGTAAATTATTTAGCTTTTGTGTTTCATGAAAATGTGATTTTTTTAAAGTAAAATAAAGCTGTGGAATTTACTGATTGTAATCACTTTTATCTCTCTCCTTTTATTATTGTTTTTAGATTCTTTTCTTCATTTTATTATGGCACCCAAGAGGTTTGTGTGTTTAAGTTGGATTCATTTAAGTCCAAGTTAACTGTAGAGATATACAATTAATGAAATCACTATTCTTATTCCAGCATGTGAACAAAACTCTAGGGATGGAGAAACTGGTTGGGATAAAATAGAAAACATCTTCTGGCACCTGAACATTCACCCCAAATTCAAGAGCTGCCATTATAAGACACACAAAAGTGTGGTTAACACACTTAACAATAATATTTTCTTTTTCACACATTTCCATTTCCCTGGTTCAGACTGGAATCTACAGTAAAATATACTATGAAAAAGGTTTTTCTCATAGCATTTTTCAGCCTGGATGAGAGCAAGCCGTACCAGAATACCTGCAACAACATCTATTATCAAAAGATTTCCAGCCAATTTTGAAGAACTATAAGGCTTAAACACATTTTGGATGCTTGTTTGATATTACATAAACTGGATCACCAAATATTTGGGCCCTCGACCTCTAGTCCAAGTGAGCCATGCTTAGCACAGGACCAAAGAAGTTGGAAAAGAAAGTTTTTTGCTATCTTTGCAGGTTCTTCATCCTTTCGCTACCCAATATGGGGTGAAGTTGCTTAGATATTCACTGTGGATGGTTTGCAATGATCAGACACTTGACTAAAGCATCATCATATATGGCCAAATCCTGGTGTTACAGATTCAATCATGTGCCCATTTTCCAAAGTTCAATGACCTTGCTTCAAGAAGCAGGATGACCTCATGCATACATACATCACATAAGAATATTACAGATCAGTGAGTTATTAGTTTTGAAATTGTACCTTGCAAGGCATGTCTTCTCCAAATATTACTACAATGGTGTGTAGGGTATGAATACAGGGCTGTTTTAATGTCACAGCACCACAGATTTTGTTTCAAAGAATTTTATACCTGTCTAAATCTTCCTTGTTATTCTGTATAATTTGATCCTAATTATGCATAACAAAATTCAAGTCAATTTCTAAATAAATTAGTATTATTATTTAGCTCTTTAAACTCCTAAGACACAAACATGACTGAATTGCAGGCTCTTGTTAAGGCTAAAATTTCTGAGTTTGATTGATTCATATTGTACACAGAGAGAGCACCATATTTTCCCTTGATATTTAAGGTGGCAAGGATAATTTTTCAATTGATCTGTCTAACAGCAGCACATCCTCAGCAGTTTCTCGCTACAATTGTGTTACACCCTCTCTGCTTCTGATAGTGATCATCACCAAAGATTCTTGATCAGTAAAAAAAAGGTATTGGTGACAAAGTGAAATCCTGCCTCAGAGCATTAATATTGTATATCGACCTAATCAAATACTTAAACATTAAACCCCAAAAATATTTCAGCTTATACTGTAGATACCACTTTTAAATCCTATCAAATACCTTCTCCATTTCCAGTGATGTTACTATCCTACTATCCTAAACTATCCTTTACAACTGGATGCAAAGGTCCAATAATCTTCCTAGTTTAACTGTGTCTTTAGGAAAATGGAATAAAGCCTATCTAATCTTTATTAAGTTCCCAATAACTAATATACTAGACTAATAAATAGTTTATAGTCCCTGCTTAGCTATGAGATCAGTTCCAGACAGCTTTCAGTCCTATGACAACTTTCCTATCCAAGTCATTTTTTACAAGATTTTTAACATGCTGAATCAGATGCTTTACTAAAAAAATAATATAGATGCATTATATTTCCTGCATACACTTCATCCACTAAGTTTTTGTTGTCATTCTCATGGCAAATTCCTGACTAGCTCTACTGATAACTAGGGGCCTGACTATGTCACCTTACTTATGCTAGTTAGCACTTACACTCGTAGTATCATTGACCTCACTGGGACGACTCACCTGAGTAAGTACTCACCAACCTGAATAAGGTAGCTTAATCAGAACTATACATTTTTATAGAAAATACCATTTAAGCACTCAAAGACTGTTTAAGGTGGTTACTCTTGGAGATTGGCATGTCTTCATTTGATATCATGTTTCAATTTAGGTTAGAGATGGATTTCATTGAGACACATTTCTGTCAGCATATTGTCAAAGATAATAAAGGTTCTCTCACCTCCCATCCAAAGAACTGATATGTACTGTACTAAATGTCATTTCACGCTGTGGAGATACCTGGATAAACTTCAAAGGGAAAACTTTCTGAACACAGCATTTTCTGTGCAGTTTTAAAAAGTCACTGCATCCAAATAATCTTTCACATTCTTGCTTCTGGCATATATCAGAGACAAGTAGCAGTGAATCTCCTTAATTTAGAACTAAACTGCGGCATCAAGACAAAGACCTGTGTTTGGGAAGGGGAGAGAGGAAGGAGAGGTGCATGGTGTTCTCAGTACAGATGGTGCTCTGCCATTACATTAACCTGAAAAA
The DNA here is from genome assembly GCF_028017835.1 of Emys orbicularis. Classification (NCBI taxonomy): domain Eukaryota; kingdom Metazoa; phylum Chordata; order Testudines; family Emydidae; genus Emys; species Emys orbicularis. Next base: position 128,585,800 of record NC_088684.1, read on the forward strand.
TGGTGCTTTACTGGTTGGGTGCTGAGGTGGATGGGGCTATAGCACTTCATGGTCTTCACCTGTCGTCCTCATGACTTTTACAGGCTAGCACCAATAGTAGCATGAACCTCATAGAGCACTTGCATTACCTGATGATCAGCACACCCATTATGCCTAGTGCCCACAAAGGGAATGGGATGGAGAATGGAATAATTCCTACCATTACATCACAGCTCAGAGACTAGATACAAAATGACTCTATATCTGTATTGTTGTTCAAACAACTCTAACACTTCTTGAATTATTCTTCAGTTTTGTTCTGTGACTTTGAATATAAATGTATGCATATAAAGTATATTTCTTCCAAAGGCAATTTAAAAGAAATCTTAAAAACAGGTAATTTTCCACTTTAAATATGTGTCATGTATTAAAATAGCTTAATACAATAAGAAATTGAATTAATCACTGCATAATATTTAAGGACCAAATTCCAACATATGATATACTTCGTGTTTTTTTTTTTTTTAATTTAAGCAAAGGCCTGAAATCTTCTTTCATTTATTTTACAACCCACCAAAATATTCCCAACTTCCAAAACACACACAGCTTCAGATCTCCCTATTTTCAATGTATGTTGAAGTAACTTAAAAAAAAGTCGTCCGTCCATCCCCGCCCCCCTTACATGTGGACAATAACTGAAATTCTGTACTTTGTAAGCAAATGAGAACTATTTCCCAGATGGATGAGAATCAAGCTTTGAACAATGGAGTTACAACAGTATCTTTGGAAGAATAACTCACATTTTTTAATCTCCTCAGATATTTAGCCAAAAGCCATATGTTCTTAAAGTAGCTGAACATTTACCCCTAAACATTTCATTGTATTCTCTAGGAAACCTATCAATACTTATTGACATTTTTTAGCATAATAGCTATAATAGTTGTGGTATATTGCCTTACAGTTCTGAATGGAATACACAGCTCCATTAATTTTAAAGTTTTATCTTTGTTTTCTATTTTCCATAGCTTACTAAAAACACAATAAGTGAAAACATATCACCATGGAAATTGCTTATGTGGGAATGTATCAATAAAGATATATCAAGTGTTTTATGGGAGCCAGGTTTCTTTCAATTGACCCTGCAAGGGAATTTAAGATTAAGATATAAGACATTCATACAGACATGCTATAACATGCACTTCCATATTTGTTAAAGAACAACAGAACTTCATATTGATCTGCCTATTTCCTTCTAGTGTGAAGTGTGTGACTTCTCCACAGTTCTAAAAGTGTATGTATTATACGTCAAATGTTATTTAATGGGATAAGTATGCACATGCAATAGCACTGAACAAGTTAACTACAAAAACATTATTTAAAGAACAACATTTTTGTGTGAAACTTTGTCTTAAACTTATTAAAAAAAAAAGACTCCTAGACTCTAGACAACATTTCAAAGGTACGTGCTCCATTTACAAACCTGTAGATTTAGCCTAAATATTTTGTAGGCTTTCTGTGGAGTTATGTGGTTTGGGACATATTGAAATCCTGCAACCTGAAACAGATAAATTAGAATCAGAGAAACTGAAAAAAAGATTCTGGTATTAGGTCATCTACTCCATCACCCTGCCAATGCGGGAACATTCTGTTTTGTACATTTGTGAATGTTTTATCTAGTCTAGTTTTAAATATCACAAGCAATGGGGCTTTTACCACTTCCCATGGAATAACATTTGACAGACTAATAGACATCACTGTCAGGGGAATTATTTAGGATGGCAAAATGGAGTGCATCTAGGGGTAGTGGAATATAATAAAGACAGAGACACACTACATCCCATTGCTCCATTTAACATCCTAAATAATACCCCTATCTTCTGGGTATTTTTTCACCCTTCAAATATTTGTAGACCTTTGTCACTAATCCAAGTTACACTAATTTAACTCCTCTAATCTTTCCTCCTAAATAATCCTTCCACCTTCTGAATTATTTTGTCCCACTTCTCTGAAATCTCCTCAATATTTTTTATGTTTAATGTGATGCCCAAAATTTAATGCATGTTCCAGATATAGTCAAGCCAGAACTACACAAAAAAGAATAGTCACTCTTTTCACCAGGCTATAGTTCCTCTGAGAACTTAGCCCAAAATTACCTAGGCCATTTTTGTGGCAATGTCACTTTCCACACTCAGGTCAAGTTTGTTTGTGAGTATCACCCTTATATTTCTTTTTATATCATTGTTTCCCAGATTTTTACCTTCACTGAGGCCTTTATCCTGTAAATCCATATATGGTATGCCTCAGGCAGTGGAACGCTGTTGTACCTCATTGCAAATGTGAGCAGAGGTTAGGTGTGAGTACAAGTTAAGTAGTACGTAAGAGTGAAATCCTGGCCCAATTTAAATCACTGAGAGTATTACCATTGACTACAGCAGGGCCAAGATTTTGCCCTACTCCCAATCCTCTGCACTAAGTGATACTAGCGCCCAAGTACCAGTCTGCCTACCCCCTGGATATGTACTTGGGTGACTAGCCTGAGCCACTGCCTGTGCTACAACACCCACAATGCTATTTTTAGCATGCTATCTTGAGCAGAGCTAGCAATCTGTCTCTATGGGCTGGGAGTCACATCTCCAGCTGCAGTATGGACATATCCTAAGTCTCAAGTACCCATTTAATTATTCTTAAGAGTAAAAGTTGGAGGTGAGGGAAAGGTATGGTTTGGGTAGATAATGGGCATTTCTGAGGAGACAGGCTTAATTGTGATTCCCAACATGTAAATGAAATAATACCCTCTCCTTTCTTTCTCCTTAATCTGGCTTCTTAGCAGGAGTAAGATGGGCCACACAGCAGCACTCTCATTAATTCACAATCATTTCTTCCTCTCGTTGAACTACTAATCCTTTTTATTTTAACTCTGCACCTGTGCTGTACTTAAGCAAAGCAAAGCACTTGAGCATGAGCTTGTGACACTCTGTACCTCAAAGTAGTACCATGGAACCCCCATATTCACCACTGTGATAGTATTATGATATGTTTTGTACAAAATATGCCCTGGTAGGGGTATCATTTAAAAAGTCTATCCTGTTTCATTGTACATACTGTCATTGAATGTGAAATTATAAAGTATTGCTATATGTTTATTGCTGAAATATGTGTAGAGTGAGAAACGCCCACAGCTACCCTTTCAGTGGCAACAAAGGAACAAATAACACCGACAAGACAGATTTATGTCAGGATCAGCCAGACATGCTTTGATGGCCCATCAAGAAGTATCCATTCTCCAAGAGATTCCTTAGACAGGGCACGTACACAATGGGGACTACCTAACCCCCATGTCACAGCAAGGATTTTTCTAGCACCTGGAAAGGAATATAAATGAGGGTCAATGACATCACCCTTGGGCCTCTCTTCTTCCCATTTCAACACCTGGAAGATCATTTGGAAGACAAAAACTTTCACTGGGGAGGTTCCAGGCTGAGAAGGAAATGTAGCCTGTGTATTAAGAACTGTGAGCTGCCTGAAACATCGATTAGGGTGAGAAAAGCTGTTTGATTCCAATCTTGCTTAGTCTTTTAAAGTTAGAATTTAGACTGTGATTCTATTTTTATTTCTTTTTAACCGACTTTGATCTCTATGCCTGCTACTTATAATCAGTTAAAGTGTAGTTTAAAAATCTGTTTTATATTTGACTTAAAACAGTTTGTTTTTCATTGAAGTGAATTTCAGCTCACGTTAACAAGGACTGCTGCACATCAGCTACCATTTGTTGAAGTGACGAACTAATTAACGAGCTTGCACTGTTCAAGGGAGTCTTGAGCAGTGTAAAACGGTATATTTCTGTGGTGTAAGGCTAGGGGCTCGGGTGATTTCCTGATGTCTCTGTCTGTATAATTCGTGAGTGGTTTAGAGAGCATTCATGTAACTTAGCTGGGTGTGTCCCTGTATGTTGTTGGTTGAGTGATCACAACACCTGTAGGGGTTTTGCTGCTTGTTACTAGCACAGAATTGTAAGAGACAGAACAGGCTAGAAAATTAATGGGGTAAAGCAGTCCCAGAGTTCCAGGTTGTACCCTCGGGACATGTCACAGAGCTTAATGTTAAGCATGTGCTTAAATGCATCCTCATTCAGCAAAATACATAAGCATGTATTAAGACTTACTGAATTCAGTGGATTAAATAACATGTTTAATAGCTTTGCTGATTTGAGGGCACAAGCCTTGATTAATTGTAATTTGAATAATTTCTCCTGAAATTTGTTGAATAACATTTTGCTGGCTTCCCCCACCCCCATTGTTTCTAGTTTCTCTCAAACCCTTTGTATTACACCTCTGAACACATCAGTGGACATATAACATAGTGAATACCAGTGAAAATGAGGTAAGATCAGAGGCTAAAATAGGGAAAGAACAAGTTAAAATTACTAGACAAGTCAGATGTCTTCAAGTCACCAGGGGCTGATGAAATACATCCTAGAATATTCAAGAATCTGGCTGAAGAAATATCTGAGCCATTAGTGATTATATGGAAGATGGGAGAGATTTCAGAGGACTGGAAAGGGGCAAATATAGTGCCAATCTATTAAAAGGGAAATAAAAACAACCTGGGGAATCACAGGCCAGTCAGCTTAACTTCAGTACCAAGAAAGATAACAGAGCAAATAATTAAGCAATTTGCAAACACCAAGAAGATAATAAGGTGATAAGTCACAATCATCATGGATTTGTCAAGAACAAATCATGTCAAACCAACTTAATAGCTTTCTTTTACAGGGTAACAAGCCTTGTAGATGGGGGAAAGCAGTAGATGGGTATATCTTGACTTTAGTCAGACTTTTGATACTCAAAAATAACAGGAGTACTTGTGGCACCTTAGAGACTAACAAATTTATTAGAGCATAAGCTTTCGTGGGCTACAACCCACTTCTTCGGATACTGTCTTGCATGTCCTTCTCATAAACAAACTAGAGAAATACAACCTAGATGAAGCTACTATAAGATGGGTGCATAACTGTTTGGAAGACTGTTCCCAAAATGTAGTCAGTTGTTCACAGTCAAGCTGGAAGGCTATATCAAGTGGGGTTCCACAGGGATCAGTTCTGGGTCTGGTTCTGTTCAATATCTTCATCAATGGCTTAGATAATAGCATAGAAAATACACTTATAAAGTTTGTGGGCAATACCAAGCTGGGAGAGGTTGCAAGTGCATTGGAGGTTAGGATTAAAATTCAAAATGATCTGGACAAACTGGAGAAATGATACGAAGGAACAATCAGTTGCACACATATAAAATGGAAAAGGACTGCCTAGGAAGGAGTACTGTGAAAAGGGATCTGGGGGTCATAGTGGCTCTCAAGCTAAATATGAATCAACAGTGTAACACCATTGCAAAAAAAACCCTAACATCATTCTGGGATGTATTAGCAGGAGTGTTGTAAGCAAGACACGAGAAGTAATTCTTCTCAACTCTGCGCTGATTAGGTCTCAGCTGGAGTATTGTGTCCAGTTCTGTGCACCACATTTCAGGAAAGATGAGGACAAATTGAAGAAAGTCCAGAGAAGAGCAACAACAACAACAACAACAAAAGATTAAAGGTTTAGAAAACATGTTCTGTGAGGGAAGATTGAAAAAAATGGGTTTTTTTAATCTGGAGAAGAGAAGACTGAGAAGGGACATGATAATTTTCAAGTACATAAAAGGAGAAGGGAGAAAAATTGTTCTCCTTAACCTCTGAGGATAGGTCAAGAACCAATGGTCTTAAATTGCAGCAAGGGAAGTTTACATTGGCTATAAGGAAAAATTTCCTACTGGTCAGGGTAGGTAAGCACTGTAATAAATTGCCTAGGGATGTTGTGAACTCTCTGTCACTGGATATTTTTAAAAGCAGGTTAGAAAAACACCTGTCAGAGATGGTATAGATAATACTTAGTCCTGCATTGAGTGCATGACCCTGGACTGGAAGAGCTCTCCTTCCAGTCCTACAATTCTGTGATTCTATGATCGTTCCTACCAGTTTAGTATCATCTGCAAAATTAATTCATGTAGCATTTACTCCTACTTCTAGGTCATTAGTGAAGAAATTGAACATGGCCTGACTTCACACTCCTGCAGTTACCCACTAGTCACTTCTTCACAACTCAATACTTTGAAGTTCATCATTTTCCTGTGTTTACAATCCTTCACCAGTTTTCATTTCACATACAGCATTCATTATCCAAGCCAATTTAAATTAATTTTTAAGAGAAAGATTTTATATGATGCTGCATCAAATTCTTTACCAAATGAACTGCAAATGTGTATTACATATTACACCTTCCATTTGCCCATTAACTTTATAATTCTATCAAAAAAGCAATCAAGTTTATCTAGTGAGTATTTATTAAACCGATGCTATTTATTGCTCATGGTTCCATTATCATCTAGAAGTTTAGGACCTGATCCCGCAACTCGTTTGTACAAACATTCTTTACTCATCCAAGTTGGAATTGGTGGGATTATTCATGAGAGTGAGGCTGGCAGGATTAGGTTTAGGCCTAGGATTATGCAAAAAAAAATCTATTAATTTTTACCAAAGTTCAGAACATTTTTTCTTTTATTTTTCATATTTACTGAATGTTTTGAATGTTAAATAAGAAAAGATGGCTGCTAATATTGCCTTCTGTTAAAACTCAATAGTTTGGTGTTTCTAGTATTATGGCAGTAACCCAAGTGTTGATTTACTATAACCAAGACAGGAGAGGAAGGCTGGCTCAGTGGTTAGAATGGCAACTGAAGACTGGGGTTCAATTCTCCGCTCTGCCCCAGACTTCCTATTTGACATAGTTAAGTCACTTATCCTCTCTCTGTCTTAGTTCCCCATCTGTAACATGTTGCACCTCCCTAACTCACAATGGGGTGAAGACAAATACATTACAGATTGTGGTTCACTCACATACTATGTCAATGGGGCCATATAAGTCCCTTACATAGACAGACAGCACACTTCCTGTCATTAGACATTATTAAGTAGGTGGTTAGACTCAAAGCAACTGAAAATTGCCACATAGGTGATGGTGATGGTGTCAGAATATAGAACAGATGTACAAAATCTAAAAACAATAGTTAAACAAGAAAATATGTACATTGGCAAAATGTAATGATCCCCTGAAGGTAGTGACTATAGATAAATGTAGATGATGGCCGAAGAGGGTGTGGGTGGGGGTCTTCATCCTCTTCCCAGTGAAATACTAGGATTAGACTGCTAAGGGGGGAGGACTAACTGATGTCTTCTTCTGTAAAGCTGTGACCAGAGCCTTCACGGGATTCAACTTTGATTTCACTTATCAATAGCATAGCACTCAGGATAGCAAAATAAAAAACTTTAAAGAGAAATTAGTTTGTTCAGTAAACTCAGAGGGTTCATTCCTATGAAGTTAAGCTCTTGTCCTTTCAGAGGGAGAGTTTGTAACCTGGTTCCCTACATCTATATTGCCAACCCCAAGTGTTCAAAAATCGTGAGTCAGGCTCACCAAAAATCATGAGATTGGCTTTAAAATAATGAGATTATGTAAAAAAAATAATAGATTTGGTGTTCTGTTTATTTGCCTTCTGCTTTTTGAGCCTTTGGGGTGCAGTGTGATCACATTTTGAAGCTTTCTCCACAGCCATGAGGGCTAAAAGCTTACTTTTTCTTTAAAATGGAAGGCTGAAATCATTATTTGTCCACTTGACTCCAGGAGCTGGGCTGTAAGGAAAACAATAATTATCATGAGACTCATGACAAAATTATGAGAGTTCGCAGCACTGCTACAGTTTCAGTTGGATTAAAACCTTCATCAGATAGCAGTCTACACCTACTGCTGAGAAAAATATTGATAGTAAGAAGCAGGGCCGGCTCCAGGCACCAGGTTGGCAAGCAGGTGCGTGGGGCGGCCACTCCGGAGAGGGGCGGCAGGTCCAGCTATTCGGCGGCAATTCGGCGGATGGTCCCTCACTCCCACTCGGAGCGAAGGACCTCCCGCCGAATTGCCGCCGCAGATCGCAATCGCGATCTCGGCTTTTTTTTTTTTTTTTGGCTGCTTGGGGCGGCCAAAACCCTGGAGCCGGCCCTGCTAAGAAGTGGCACGTACAGTCAGTTACTAAGACTCTTAATCTACTTAAATTAAAGAGACTCCCTCCCCTCCCCAGTGAAAAATTGGTACAGCTAACACTGTAAAATGTCACACTCAAACTAAATAAAGGACCAAATACTGCACTTTTTCCCACTGAAATCAATGGATTAAATTCTGCTTTCAGTTACACTGGTGTCATTCCAGAGTAAGTTAATTGATTTCTGTCAAACTACTCTGTATTTAGATCAGCATAGCTGAGGTCAGAAATTTACCCAGGGCATTTGTATTAGTATAAATGAAGGCAGTATTTGACCCAGTGTACCTGCATATAAGTATTTTGAGCCGGATTCTATTCCCAAAAGCATTGAATTTGCACCAGCTTTATTGAAACTCTGCCACTGTGCCTGTAGTAATTGAAAATATTCCTCTCTTTGGAACAATCTTTTCCTAGTGCTTTAGTGTTTTAAATTATAATCTAGCATGGATTTTCCATTTGGCTGCTTTTTAAGATTTATTACACACAAAGACCCTTTTAAATTAAGCATTTAAACTGTGTTTCTGTCTCAGATGGTTAACACATACAACTCTTCCCACAAGTTTTTCAGACTCATGCAAAAAGTCTTTAGATTCCCATTTGTTCCTAAATGTGACTATTGAGAAATTATTTCAATCTACCTTGCTATTTAGGATTGATTTAGACATTCCTTTTCCAAACATTCAGATTCAAAGGTTGATATCTAGCTAACCCTTAAAAATGTTGAGTAAGGCTTCTTGATATGAATAGTTCCATTTAATTAAATGGAACTACTTACTCAAAATAAGGGATGTAGAATAGGCCTTCTGTTAATATCAGTAGTGCCCTATTGTACATACTGGATTAAATTAGCATAATTAGGAACAATAATATAAAATTGTTCAAAGGAAAATGCATCCTTCCATCTTCTTTTGGTTACCACCCCCTGAAATTGGCCTGAAAAAAAACCAAACATTGAACTCAATGGAAAGACTCCTACTGTCTTCAGTGGACTCCATATTCCAAATATATGCCTTGCTCCTATTATTCCTTCCTCCCATTGTTAATTTCTCTCATAATCTCTGGTTTATATGATCTTCTGAGTCTTCTTCCCTCCTCCTTCTAAATATGACCTTTCCATTAAGCCCTTGGTCATTTGTCCGTAACACTGGGTGAGTTTAGATCAGGGATTGGCAACCTTTGGCAAGTGGCCCACCAGGGTAAGCACTCTGGTGGGCCGCGCTGGTTTGTTTACCTGCCGCGTCCGCAAGTTCAGCCGATCGTGGCTCCCACTGGCCCGCGGTTCGCCTCTCCAGGCCAATAGGGGTGCCGGGAAGTGGCGGCCAGCACATCCCTTGTCCCGCGCTGCTTCCCGCAGCCCCCGTTAGCCTGGAGCGGCGAACCATGGTGGGCCATGTGACAAAAGTTGCTGAACCCTGCTTTAGATAAATAATTGGCTTTGCTGATACAAGAATCAGTGCTCTGTCCTAGCTAATTTATCATTTAGCATGGAAAAGCTGAGTTTTTTTAAAGGCAATTTAGGTCATTGTTGTACATTTCCTTCTTTTCAAAAAGATTGTTTGCCTTTTTGAGGGGAACTCAATTCACCTACTGTAAGAAGCGTGCTTATTGCACTAATGATTTCCTACTGTTATAATAATAGAAAGACTCTTAATTTAATCAAATTTAATTGGCCCATGGCATTTCAGGATTTAAGTATTTGTCCAGCAGTAACCCAAGACCGATGAATTCTTTAGAGGTAATAAGGTCCAACAATAATTCTGAGATAAAGGCTATGTCCACACTATCGTCTGGCAGAAAAACATATGTCGCTCAGGGGTGTGAATATTCCACCTCCCTGAGCAACATACGTTAAACCAACATAAGTGCTAGTGTGCACAACGTTATGTTGGTGGGAGAGCTTCTCCTGCCGATATAGCTTATGGCATAGAGCATCTTCACCACAGCACTGTTAATGTAGACATGGCCAAAGAGTGTCATAGCAGTATTGGTCACCAATGGCTGTATGGATGAAGATTAGATTGCAGAGCCATTCAACAAAAGGCCTGTTTATCCTCAAAGTTGCTCAACAGATTGTTTTTCAAATGACTGAGACAGTGCTAGGGAAAAAAAATTACAATCACTTCAATTTACTTTTCCTAAGGTTAAATGAAGATGTGTTATGTAATGGATAAGTAACGAGGATTTGGCACTTACACAACAATAGCCAATTTCTTTTTATTTTGGGGAATTTCATTTATTAAAATGATAACCTAATTTGTATTTTTTGGGATGGAATGTCAGTAAGTTCAAAGAAATGCTATAATTAACGTTGCCCCAAGCCCCCGCTCATGCAGCTGTATAGCCCTCTACAGTCATGCTGAAGTCAATGTAGGTTAGGGGCCTAAAATAACAATTTCAGATGCTGGCTTCCTCTTTGGCTTAAAAGTGATACTGTCAAATAATTTAAATCCAAACTTTGATCTGCTTTAAAATGGTTGTTGATGGGTAATTTGTGCTCCAGGTTATATATATATTTTTCTTTTTTTAAATCACAACTTCTTTCTTGTTCTGTTTTTTTTCCACTTCCCACCCTAACTAATGATTAAATTCTGCCCACTTACTCCACCATCCACCCAAAATTCAGCAGAAATCTTCTTCTTCTACTGAGCCAAATTGTGAAACATTTACTTAGGTATGTTTTACATGAATAATCCTATGGAAGTCAATGTAAGAAATGCTCACAAGGGTAAAGGATAGAGTATCAGGCATATATACAGTAACAGTGTCTGAAATAATTGATAAGAGTTCTCTTTAGACCAACTTCTGATAGCAATGAAGTCAATGGCAGAACAGCATTTACAGCAAAGCGTTTTAAGCCTGACTTAAAAACAAAACATTTTTTCTTCAATTTTAATAACAATAAAGATAATATATAATATTATATAGCTCTTTTTCATCAGTAGACCTCAAAGCATTTTCTCTTGACATTATAGTATCATCATTTCACTAGTTTTCTAGTTGTTAGAGAATTTTCTAGGTTAGACGGGTTTATTTCCAACTTTAAAAAAACCCAAGAAGATTCTCCTCCACCACCACTTCTTGTGTGGAAATGGCGGGGGTTGGGGAGTGGGGAAAGGGTGTCATACAGTGGCAAAAAGGGCACATTCCTTGCATCTGCCCTGTTAGATCACTTTTAACTTCACCAACTTCATCAAGACAATATCAAAGCATACAATTTAGGAGTTTTTTGGGCTCACTCCCATACACTCTGTGCATACCTATATGTTTTAAGAATCAGTGGATAATCCACACTCTACAAATGTATAAGAAGATATTGTGACCTATGGTTTAATCTTGCTATATTGTGATGCTGGGAATTAATTTGGCTTCTCTAACACTTACACTGGTAGTGCATTACTAATTGCTAAATTACAGTGGAAGTGTACATGTATCCACAGATACCACATTACATCATTCTGACTGACATTTTCATAATCAATTCCTAATGATTTAATAATGATTGCCTAATTATTTCTGTGTTACTGCCTTACAATTAACAGTTCAGCAATGACTTCAGTGAATTCTAAATATATTAAAGAAGGATGGTCATACCTAGAGAGGTGCCAACTGATAAAAATCTCTACTGTTAAGCATCAAAACATTATATAGTAACTCCTTACTTAAAGTCCTCCCGCTTAACATTGTTTCGTTGTTACGTTGCTGATCAATTAGGGAACATACTCATTTAAAGTTGTGCAATGCTCCACTCTTACGTTGCTTGGCTGCCTGCTTTCTCCACAGCTGGCAGCCTCCTTACGCCCCCCGCCCCGCCCCCAGCGCCTTCCCCCTCCCTCCCCTGCCTCCTGCCAGCAGCAATCAGCTGGGTTGTTGCATTTTGGAGACAGGAGGGAGGGGGGAGGAGTGAGGACTCTGCACGCAGACTCTCCCTCCCTCCCCTGCCTCCCAAATGTGGCAAGCCAGCTGATTGCCCCGGGCAGGAGGGAGGGGAAGAGGAGCACCGCCACCTCCCTCCCCTGCCTCCCGAACGTGGCAATCAGCTGGCTTGTGGCATTTAGAAGGGAGGGGGGAGGAGCCAGGACGCAGCGTGTGAAGTAAAGGGGGAGGACGTGGGGGGGAGAAGAGGCGGGTCAAGGGTGGGAGTTTGGGGGAAGGGGTGGAGTGGGTGGGCTGAGAGTTGAGCTCCCCGTCCCTGGTGCTTGCAGAGTAGGGGAAGCTGCCCTGGAACTTACCCCCCCACCCCATTTACATTAATTCTTATGGGGAAATTGGATTTGCTTAACATATTTTCACTTAAAGTTGCATTTTTCAGGAACATAACTACAACATTAAGTGAGGAGTTACTGTACTTCCTACTATACAACACCAAAATGCATAAATGAATCTAAGCATATAATTGGATTAGACACTCATTCAGTGATTGTGGTGGTGGTGATAACAGTTGGACAAGAGCATGATAATTTGAGCTGGAGAATATTGCCAAAAATATTTACAAATACTTGTTCAAATATTTAATCAAAACACTTAAAATTTAAGCTGTTTTGGGCAGAGACTTTTTTGTTCTGCATTTGAATAGCACCTAGCACAGTGGGGTCTTAGTCAAGAACTGGGCTCTTAGCTACTACTGCAATACAAATCATAAATAACCCTGGGTTTGAATCCCTTATTTGCTCCCTTTCAGTTCACACTCTAGTGTTCACATTTACTGCCAGGAATGTTTGCTAAACAGGTGATTTTAAGAGATTCCTATAGAATAGTCACAGAAAGTGAATTCTGAAATTGGGGTATTCATGTCAGAAATGTTGTCCTAATAATTATATTCTCCAGTCAGCAGCAGAAACATCTGTAGGTGTCCACTCAGAACAGAGATAATTCTGAATTGCAAGTATCAGGTGGGAGGTTTCCAAAAAACACAGAAGGGATTTTGGAGCAGAAATGCCACTGAAAGTCAATGGGATTTGTGCTCTTTGAAAATGTCCCTCACAAATACTCAAATCAAATTCCCTATCTATATATGTTATTTATAGTATCCATTACAGTGGTTTCTGAGTGTCTTTCAGCACACACTTTATAAGCAACTCACAAACTTCAATGTTAATATAAAACATTCCTCAAATAATTTTGAGAACAAATTCCTGAAAATCATGACTTGTTCACATACAACCCATGAAAAATAATAATAAATTATTAATAATGATACATAATAACACTGCTCTACAGCCAAAATGCTTCTGAAATAAATGTAGTCAAACTTTACTAATTCTGGGTCACTGAGAACGAAAATGATGCTTAAAATTGTTGATTGGCTCTAGTTTTCAAGATATGCTATTGGGTCAGTATATACGACCCTTGACTTGGGAATGGCAGAGGATAAGTGAGTTATAAAGGGAAGGGATCTCAATTTAAACCAGAAGTGACTAAAATACATCTTTGATTGGATCTATGAATAAATCTATGACTGGGTTTGGACAGTACTTGCTTTTTAGGCAAAACAATGAACGATGCAATCTGAAGCTGGTATTGCATCATACATGATATGAATTGCATCATGTTATTCCTAGAAGTCATGGATGATGCAATCATAACAAAGCTTTCATCACTCTGCTGAACAAATTGCCCTATATCAGCTCTAGAAATCATACAGTGTCGTGCTCTCTTATTTGTCAGTGTTTGATTTTGCAAAGGGACACATTTCTGTTTAGCCAAAGTGAGCAGAGATGCCTCGTACTTGTGTGAACAGTGCAGATAACTTCTGCTATGTTTGTGGTGAAGTGACTTTTGCATCACAAAAGCGCAGTATAACCACTATGGTTAAGAAAGCCTATCACCTTTATTTTGGCTGCAAAATTGGAGATCAGGACAAGAGGTGGGCCCCACACATATGCTGCAACACTTGTGCAACAAATCTTCGCCAGTGGTTGAACAGGAAAAGGAAACCTATGCCTTTTGCAGTGCCAATGATTTGGAGAGAGCCAACAGATCGTACCAGCAATTGTTACTTCTGCATGGTGCCTCTGGTTGGGAAAGGTGTGTCAAAGAAGAAAAAGTGGACTGTGCATTATCCAAACATTCCATCAGCTATACGCCCAGTACCCCATGGAGAAGGGCTGCCAGTTCCTGATGCACCAGAATCATTCTCACTTGAGTCAGACGAGGAAGAGGAAGAGGATGAAACTTCTGGTGCTGAACCATCAATGTCACAGGATCCACATTTTCTCCCATCCTCCTCCTCTGAACCACCTCATAACACAAGGTGAACTGAATGACCTTGTCAGGGATTTGGAACTACCCAAGAGTAAGGCAGAGCTGTTGGGCTCCAGACTACAGCAGTGGAATCTCCTGGCAGGTGATGTTAGGGTTTCCATGTTCCGTGACCGTCAAAAGGATCTTGTCCCATTCTTCTTCATGGAAGGTGATCTTGTAGCCTGCAACAACATCGATGGTGTGATGGCAGCCCTCAACATCGTTCACGATCCAGATGAGTGGAGACTGTTCATTGATTCATCGAAGACGAGTCTTAAAGCTGTTTTACTGCATAATGGCAATGTTTTGCCATCAATTCCAGTTGGTCATGCAGTCCATAGGAAGGAAACCTAGGACAACATGAAACAACTTTTGAGGTGCATAAACTATGACCGACATCAGTGGCAGCTTTGTGGCAATTTGAAGGTTGTTGCTCTCTTGCTTGGTCTGCAGACTGGATACACAAAGTACTGCTGTTTTCTCTGCGAATGGGATAGTCGTGCAAGAGATTCCCACTACATCAAGAAAGATTGGCCACTCCGACAGTCATTGGAGCCTGGGAGGAAAAGTGTTCAGCATCCACCACTTGTTGAATCAAGGAAGATTTTGTTACCACCCTTACACATCAAGCTGGGTCTGATGAAGAACTTTGTCAAGGCCATTGACAAAAGACAAGCAGCTTTCAAGTACCTCCGTGGAAAATTTCCAAGGTTAAGTGAAGCTAAGATAAAGGAAGGTGTCTTTGTTGGTCCTCAGATTCGTGAACTTCTTCGAGATGATGCATTTGACCATGCACTGCGTGGCAAGGAAAAGACGGCATGGAAAGCCTTCCAGTTAGTGGCAATAAATTTTCTTGGAAACAACAAGGCAGACAACTACAGGTTGTTGGTGGAAAACCTCCTCAAGGCATACAAAAGCCTTGGTTGCAACATGTCACTAAAGATACATTTTTTGCACTCTCATCTAGATTTTTTTCCACCGAACTGTGGAGCAGTGAGCGACGAGCACGGCGAGCGATTTCACCAGGACATTGCAACAATGGAGAAACGCTATCAGGGCAAATGGAGCCCATCAATGTTTGCAGACTATTGCTGGACAGTGACAAGAGATGCTCCATTTAATGAATACAAGAGATAAGCCAAGAAACGCCGAGTAGACACTGAATAGGACTAAACTATGTACAGAATAGTTTTTTGCCTTTTGTTTCATAATAAATTTTATTTATATAACCCTTTTGCTGATTTTTAAAGTGTTACATAAACAGGACAGGTGAAATATTATCATGTAAAGCAACCATAAACACATGAAAAGACCTAGGTTTACAATTTATGATTAAAACTCTACTATCTACACAATATACATAGACATAAAATGTAAAAACTTAAATATCTTAGAAACAGTAGCCAATCAGTTGTTTTAATTGTCATATTTGAATTCAGCACATCAAAATACATAATAAATAGAACATTTTATCTCTGAAGCAGACGACTTCTCAAAAATTATAGACCAGTGTAATATATAATAATTAATAATAAAAACCTGGTGAATAATTAGCTTATTTTGGTGAATAGTTCATCAATTCTACTGATAACTGCTTGTGATTTCCAGTAATTTAAGCACCTCGTTTAAAAAAAATACAGATTTTATTTCAGGATAAACTATAGTATCTTTGCACCAAAAGAGAAGCATAGAAAGTGTATACATTCTGCAATGACTCTAAGTTCTTTATATTAGCAGGTAAGAGGTTCATTAAAATAATTATTTTCTTCCCTTTCGAAAAACGTTGAAATTACAGATGTTTGCTGATATTTTAGTACTTCATAATAAGTGATAAAGGCCAAGATTTTCAAAATGACCAGTAATATTCAGTGCCCAATTTGAGACTCTTTAAAGGGCCCTCATTTTCAAAGGGTGGGTGCTAAGCACTTTCTGGAAGTGCATGTGTAGCTGTAGGTCTTTTATCTTGTTTCCTTCTGTTAGCTAATTTTCCTGCTGTATCCTCTTTTCTGCTGTCAGTGTGTAAGTTTTACTTCTTTTGTACTTTTAAGCCCCAATCACACAAATGTGTAATTTTTTCTACCATGAATTGTTCAATTGAAATCAACCAGACTACTCACAGTAGTAAAGTTAAGAATAGGCATAAGTGTTTGCAGATATTCAGTACAAGACAGTGGAAACTGCACTAGTTCACCACTTTAATCATCACCTAATTTGGTCAACTATTTAAACATACTGTGAAACTGACTAAAATACATATAGCAGATAAAACTCTCATGAAATAGTCAATGTAATGTTCATCAGAGAACAATGGCAAAGTTCTACATATTGCACATTAAGTCAGTAAACCATAACACAAGTACCGATATGGACATAAACTAGATAGGCCTTGAACTCTACCAGTCAAGTCAGTGGCAATTTTGCAATGGACTCTAGTGGGAAGAGGATCAGGGCCTCAGTGGGCTTTTTTATTTTTTTATAAGATCATTTAAGATACAAAAAATTCTACTATATTAATTATTCATTACCATTATTAGTTCAATAATGATAAACAAAAAGTTTAGTTTTATATACTGAATTAATCACTTTACATTTGTGGACCCACAATTAATCTCAGGTGGAAATGGTAGAGTTACCTGCCTAATTAACTGAATTTCCCTGCAAATCAGGTAATTGGATAATTAGACTCCTAAATCTAGTAATTGACACCTGTACTTAATTATTATTAAGTATGTATTAATTGCAGGCACAAAATTGCACCTGTAAAAATAGATGCTATCTTACAGACCCTACACATATATTCTTCAAACATTTTGGTATTTTCTGCATATATTTTTATAAAATCATTGTATGTCACCATTAAGTTGAAATTCATTAAATGCCTTGTTAAAGAGTGCTGTTTTAAAAGCCCTGGCTCTTCTACCTCCCCACACAAATGTGCCATTCCTACAATGCATTATGCATTCTTATGTCAGTCATGGTTTAGATTGATAGTACATTACGGTTTTAAGGATTTGTGATCACATTGGAATAGACAGAGAAGTGGTTTATTAACCTATATTCATGAGGTTTTAATTGTAGCAATTTCCCTCTTCTTTTCACTGATGTAAAGTCACAGTGGCTTCTAATTGAACTTCTTTTTCTAAAGGAGAGAGCTTTTCTTACTGCATAACTTTTGTTCTCCCCCACATTACTGCTTTAAAATCTTTTCGACAATTTACTTAGTTTTTGAATGGATCTGCTGAGAAATGATTTATGGAGAATTTAAAAGCTAAATTAGCTGCCTTTAATGAAGTGAAAGGAGTAACCGGAGCTGTCCCTAAGCAAAGAAATGTTCAGAATGAGGAATTGCCTACAAAAATATTATACAACAATCAGTATCTAAATACCACAGTGATGGGCACATTAGAAATACCATAGGCAGCTAGGTCAACACATACCAATATTTTGTTATTGCCTGTTGAAAGCCTAGTGAGGCAGACTGGGTTGGACATGTGAACCTGTGGTGATGAATGGAAAAATTCAGTAGGATAGCAGGGAGCAGTAGCATGGATATGGACGAGGGGAAAGGGCAGAAGCAACAAGAGAGAAGCTGGAAGAGAGAGTGAGGTGGATAGGCTTCTTATACCACCATAGAGAACAGAAAATCAAGGAAAAGGTCAGAGAAGCAGAGCCAAATCATCACGTAGGAATAGAGGAAGATGGCATTTGCAGGTGTGGTCCAAAGAAGCCATATGTCTGATCTGATGAGGGAGGAGCAGACATCACCAAAGGATTCAGTGCTGTACACTTATATCAAAAAGAAGAATTAACAAAGCATCAAAGTGACATCTTACTGGAATAGAGGGGTTAAAAATGTGCTTTTTATATCTCCACAAAATTCCTTTAAAGATGCTATACTAGTGACAAGCTAATTATAAAAGCTCTCAAAAGCCTTTCAAGCTTTGAGAGAGGGAGAAAAAATAATTTTACCTTAGGCAATAAATAAAGCAAGAAAAATCCCAGTAAGACAAAATTAAGTGTACAGAAGACACCACAAAATACATTTCTCAAAGCAAATATAAGGCATACTTGCTGGAATTCACATACAAAGAACCGGTATAAAGGACATGATATACACCCTTACAATTCTGAATATTTTTGATGATTTTTTTTCTCAGTAGTAGATTAAACCAATGTGATGAATGGTTGCAGATGTTCATTTCCATTAGAGGAAAAATCAGCAACACAGAGTCTGGGTACTTTCCTAGAATAACCTTATAATTTTACATATATAGTGAAGTATATTTTACATATATACATATAGTTCTGAACCAGAGGGGGTCACCAACAGCAGGTAGCACAAAACACAAGAATTGACACTAGTTAGAAAAATTAAGCTGGACAGCAAACTCTCTCAGCTGCTTTCAACAGCTTCCCAAAAAGAAACTTAATCATAAAACTAACAGCAACCCTGCATTGCTTAAGAAGGAATAGTGCTCAGACTCCAAGAAAAGGGACTTGTAAGATACAGAATATGGTGTCTCTGGTTTTCTCATCTTCTCCCGTGGGGTCTCACTTACTGAATCCTTTTTTGGTTGTATTTTATTTAATGGTCTTTCCAATAAAGACTAAAACATTTTCAACTGTTCATTGATGATTGCTGTATTTTTTATCCAAAACTTCTGATGAGTACCAACTTATGAAATGATAGCAAGATATATTTCTGAGATTTTATATATGAAAATACAATGGAGACAGTAAAACCAGTAGCCAATTTTTAAAAACCTATGAGTGCCTACAGTTTAAATATAGAATTAGGAGTCTCACACCTGATTTTTGAGAGTGTCTAGAACTTAGTAACTCCTACTGATATTATTGGGAGCTACTGAACATTAAAATGCATTGGGAAATTAGCTTACTTATATAAATGTCTAAATACAGATTTAGAAGTCTGTGATATTACCCAGGGTACTATCTGGATTGATGGACAGCTGTGTCCCCTCAATTCTCCAACCTGGGGTGCCTTTTGCCCTGCTTCGCTATGACAGCAAACACTCCTGGTCTGCTCTCACACAGCCTCCAGCAGGTAAACAACTCCCAGATATACTTGTAGAGTGCTATAGCCTGCCACTCAAATTACATTACAGGGAAATACCAGCAAACTCCCAGTCCCAGATTTTCCCTAGAAATGTGTGTCTTGTACTGCCCAGCATCCTCCTGAATAATACAAGCTCATATAAAGTCCATTATTTATTAATAGAAAAAGATATGCACAAATCTTGTTATCCCAAATGGAGTTTCCCAAACACTTCACTCCAAACACATTGGTTTAGATAAAACAATAAAACATATTTATTAATGATAGAATTTTAAGATTTTAAGTGTCTGCAAATAATGAGGCATACAAGTCAGAATTGGTTACAAGGAAATAAAACACAACTAACATCTAACTTAACAAGCTAAATGACTACAAAGCAAAGGTCTCTCTCACCCAATGTTCAAGCAGTGTTTCTGGCTGAACCTCTTTCAGTCAGAATTTCTCCCCTAGTCTAGTGCTGCTTCCTTTGTTCTTCATGTGTTGATGAAGCCCTGGGTAGAAAGCAAGGGAGAGATGATTTGGGGCATCTGCCCTCTCCTCTTATAGCCCTTTCTCTTGTCAAGAATCATGTTCAGCTGATGTTCAGGAGAAGCAGGGCAAAAGGCACCCCAGGTTGGAGAATTGAGGGGACACAGCTGTCCATCAATCCAGATAGTACCCTGGGTAATATCACAGACTTCTAAATCTGTATTTAGACATTTATATAAGTAAGCTAATTTCCCAATGCATTTTAATGTTAGTGGTCAGGAACCTTAAATTGCTTCTTTGCCAAAATGTAAATCTTTTGCCCACACCCTCTCTCTTGCCAAAGAGAGGCCACTTAATTAGGTGATGGTCCCTTTGATCCCATTGACATCTGGCTGAGGTGTTGGCTAGCCTTTGTGTCTGGGGAACTTGTTTCTGACTAGAACATATTGGAACATGGCTTGGTAATTCAGAGTGGAATCTTATATCTTTGCATACAATGTTACCACACACATTTTACCAGGACAATAAGGATCAGCAAATCACAAGTTTTCAAATGATACCTTACAGAGTATGCTCTGTACAAAATTTAACATAGTCTTGTAAAAGGGGTGAAAAAGGGGGTATAGACTGTCATAGAGTCTAACTGTGGACATTCAAATTTTGGCTCAAAATCTTTGGATACACATCGGACTGGATTATTGGGACAGCAGTCCAACCAAGTCTACATTTCTCCTGGTCTATAGTTAATGAAAAATAGAGTTAAAATAATAACAATTCACAATAATTTATCTGATTAGTATAGCCTCTTTTACTGCTTGCAAGTTACCAGTATCTTGGCAAGCAGCAATTTCTTCACATTGATTCATTTTAAAAATTGATTTAATAAGTTTAGTTTAGATTTTTTTTCTGCTCTATGGATCAATTGCACATTAGTATTTACTGGGAGTATCGGGGGTAGCCGTGTTAGTCTGTATCCACAAAAACAACAAGGAGTCTGGTGGCACCTTAAAGACTAGGAGTATGCCATTCTTTATATTCAGATTTTGAGCTGTGTCACTGGAGTTTGATTTGTCAGATAAGTAACACAGCAATATTCCTGTTCCCTGATTGGAACAGCATGTAAAGTACTTGTACCAAATATACTTATGCATGCAAATTTAAAGTTTGGTTTAGGCATATACTCATGCATGTGACTTTCCACAAACATTTGTGCCACTACACAAAGGATGCAAGTATGAATGAAATTAATTCATTTAAAAGCTCAAGTGAATGGTTACAATTTGGGGAGGGTGAGGTCTGTTTTGCACTTTCCATCCAGTTCTTCCTCAGAATATGGCTTATTGGCTGACTCCCCATTTTTATGGGATGCCAACTGGCTATGTGGACTAGCTAGTAAGGCCTCTTTGGGGGTAGCTGATCTGCAAAGTTGTTTGATCTTTGCCTTCATTGTGATCCATAATGGGAACACAACCTAAACCAATACTTCCTGGCCTTGGCAAAGCCAGACAATGGGACTCAATGTATTCCAGGCTTTGAGTACCCAAAGAAAGAGTACATACCAACCCGAAGAGACATAAAGATGTTCTAAAAGGAATTTACTGTAGCATGCATGTATCTCCTCTAATTTCTTCTGATGCCAGTTGAGAGGAATTATTTTTTAACCTTCTATATTAAATATACTGTAGTTCTAATAGTGGTTTACCTTCCATTTCAAATGCTTCCTTCTAAGCCATTTTTCAAGTGAAGCATCCAAGAGTGATGTTTTAATCCTATCTGGAGCTACACTGAAATGTTTTTATCCACATATATTAACTCTTATATATCGGTGTGTCTGACAGTCAGACACATTTGAGGTCATTTTTCAAAGATGCTCAGAGCATGGCTCTGACCTGGCTTACACTGGCATAAATGTGGCTCATGGAAACCTTGATGCCAACTGGCAGAGGTTAAATGGGATGCATAGAGTTTTACAGAGATCGGGTGGGTCAAATATATGCAAAATAATCCACAAAAGGGTAATATGTAAGGTCCCTACCAAGAGCCAGTTGCCCACTGCACATCATAATCATTGCAAAATGTATGTGAGGATAATATTTAAGAAGTTATGTATCTATGCTGTAAATTATGTTTTAAGTTAAGGCAGGTAATAAGCAGATGACATTTCTCAGACAGTTTCCATGCAAGCAGGAGGTAACAAACGTTTATCTGTGTTTGATCATGTGTGCACTCAGCACTCTATGTCTCACAATGGATGCCTGTTTGTTTACTCAGCCAATTTCTAATCAAGAGGTTATGAAATTTTCCATAGAAGAAATTTACAAGATGAAATAAACAGCAGGAGGGGGACCTTGTTTGTAAGTAAAGGCAATGAATTTGTGATGACTATCTGGGGGTCAGAGGTATCCCCTGCAACTTTCCTTGATGAGACATGTTGGCAGGGTGACTTGTCTCATGAATGGAAGATCACAGCCAAGCCAAGCTGTAGAATGCATGAGCGTTACTCTATAAGACATGAAAGTATCTAGTTAAACAAGTCTTGGTTCTAGAATGTATGTTAATTTTAACCGTTTCCAATATTTTTATTTGCCATCATTTGAATGTCTATACTTTATTAAATAAACTTTTCATATCTCAGTGCTGTGTGTTAAGCAGAGTGGTGAACAGGGCAGGGTTAGACTCTCCAGGGAGATGCTCACAGGGCTTGGATTGGACACTCCAGGGAGATGCTCACATGGCTTTGGTGTTGGATCATGCCTATCGATAATCTGCAGAGGAACAGTGGCACCTGTGCAAACTGAGAAGGGAGTGATTATGTTGCCTGAGGCTAATAGTATCAGGGGGCTGACCCCTGGCAGGCACAGACAAGGCTTTCTCACACTAAGGGCAGGGGCTATCCTATAACCAGGGATACCTAAGGGAAGTACCACAGTAAATCAGGAGTAACTCTACTGAAGTTAATGGAATTCCATGTGTGTAAAAATAATGAGAGATCAGAATTAGACCCTCAGTTAGGGGTGACTATGCAGACTGAGTTCATACTTACTTGTGAGGTAAGATTTCAATGATGCTACTAGTTGATGATCTCCTGTTATGAGGGGACCAAAGTGGTTATCTTTGCAGTCCAATAACTTTACATTACTTTCCTTCTTTGGGCAGGTCTTCACTACCCGCAGGATCGGGCATACCATAGTGTGTATCTTAGGTCGACCCCCTCCCCTCCCCGCTAGTGTAGACCTGATGCATTTTCAGCCACCTGTTAGAGTGTTCTGTAGTTCTGAGTTGTTAGAATCAAATTATTATGAGAGGGGTTTTGTGTGTGTGTACGTATACATAATTCTAGGAGACAATCTGATTTCCATTTCTTTTTCCCAGTAATGTGGTGTTCTTCACTATACAGTCCCACCTGTTCTTTTTTCAGAACCCCTGTGATTGCATCAGCTTGTACCTGTAAATCTTGTTTGATGCATTTTTTTTTGTTTTGATTTGATCATGGTCTTCTTACTGTACAGATGATAAACAAGTTTATGATTTAAAGTGTTTCACCAGTTCTTCTGAAGAGCAGCTGTGCTTTCCTGATAGAAAGTTTTGCACTGTCATCTTTTCCCCTACACCCAAAAGAAAAAAAGGGTAACTGACTGCCCAATAGGAGCACCAATAGTTTTACCTCACTTCACTGAGACACCATGAAGACAACCAGGTTTGTAGACCATTGGACCCAGATTCAGCAAAAGATTTAAGCATGTGCCTAAATACAGGCATGCGAGTACTCCTACTGACTTCACTGGGACTACTAGTATGCCTAAATTTAGGCACACACTTAAATATCTCTCTGAGTCAGGATCTGGGGACATAATGCCCATCACTGTAATATCTGAACACAACACAATCATTAAAGAATTTTTCCTATGACAGAATGACATCCATACCAGTCTCAAAGGAGATCACATAGCCCATCCTCTAAGCAGGCAGAAAAAGACCAAGCTGGCAGCAGGAGAGGGAAATTTAAAATAGGAGGAAGACTGAGCCATCTGGCTTGCTGGTAAAAGCAAAGAATCATAATAAGGATATGTCTAGAAATTGTTAAACAATAGCTAAATGATGCCCGTGTAATGAAAGAAAAATATATTAACATTTTCTAAATTATTTTCCAATATGGCTCATGTATATTTTCTATCATGTTTTATACTTCAAATTTTCATATATCGTTAAGTAAATGTAAGCATAATTTATGGTTTGATCTTTCATATGTTTACTCATGTGAGTAGTCCCAAATGGGCTTCAGTGGTGCTACTAGTCTGAATAAAGATTTGTGAGATCAGGCCTATCATTTTTTAGGGATGGGCAAATCAGTTTAGATTAAACTATCATCTACCTAATCATGTGATAATTTTTTGTAGAGTTTGTTGTATTTATAGATTTATTTTTTTCACTTCCAGTTTTTGGTCAGGACAGGAAGCATTAAAGTCTGTCCCCAACAGATTTCCAAGCCAGTTTTGCTAACTACAGAAATTTGCACATGTCAGATAAGCAGGGCCGGCTCCAGCTTTTTTGCTGCCCCAAGCGGCGAAGAAGAAAAAAAAAAAAAAGATAAAGCCGCGATCGGTGGCACATCGGCGGCAGCTCTACCGCGCTGCTTCATTCTTCGGCAGCAATTCGGCGGCCGGTCCTTCCCTCCAAGAGGGACTGGGGGACCCACTGCCGAATTGCCGCCGAAGACCCGGACGTGCTGCCCCTGTCCATTGGCCGCCCGAAGCACCTGCTTTCTGCACTAGTGCCTGGAGCCGGCCCTGCAGATAATCATCCAAAAGATTACAAAGAACCTGAACTCAAAACATTAAGCCATTTTAATAGCTTACAGAAGTACTGGTGGATATCAGTAGAGTTTGTGTCTGACTAGTAAGGGTGTTAAAATAACATTAAAATTCCTGCTCTGAGCATGAACGCTGATTTAATGGTATGGCTGATTTACAAGTATAAGTGCCCTATGTGACTGACTGAAGATAGACCTCAAAAGAAAATCTTGAATCCAAATACTCCTGAACTTCACAGAAGTTCCAGATCCAAACTCTGGAAGTCTGCTTCTCTTCTTGCATACACCAATCTTACATGGGGATTACAGTTTACACTGGAATGAGAGGAGAATCATACCTCAAAGCCTGGGCAAATCTGTACAACTAACATGTATAACATAGAAGTAATCAGTAATCTATACTTTCTGAGAAAGTCATCAGTGAATCCTAAAGGATTAAAGTATGTTTTTTTCAGATTCAGCAACTGGTATTTTGGAGTACAGTAGATCACTTTTTCAAAGTAATTTAAACCTCTATACAAAGTGGATAATCAAACAGTGCCTACTAAACTTTCTACTTATGAATTTCAAATTAATTTTTAATTAATGTCTTACATTACTTTGGCTTTTATGCAATTACATAATAAATTATTCATTTTTTGATGTTATGTTTTAGACAGATGTTAAATCAAAGAAGTTAATGATTAAACAGATTTTAATAGATTTACCACTATAGTCTTTACTCACTTTAAAAATATTTTTGATTGAATTTGGTGCTCATGAAAGTGAGGGGCTGAGAACCACATTTTTCAAAGGCACCCTTACAAGCCTCGTACTTTGATCACACAGTTCTGTATGCACCACAAATTATATTCTATAAACAAAAATTTAGATTAAAATGAATTAAGGCTCATTAAGTGTGACATCCCCCAGTGCAAACTCTTTAAGTGAGGAAATGCCAAGTTATGGGACATCTCTTCCTCTTGCCATTTTGTTTAACCCACACTTCCTTCACAAGAAAATTCCTTCTGCCTCCAAACAATAAATACACACATTAAACATTCATCTCCCTTACAGTATAGGGCAAAACTTAAACAAAAACCTTTCTTTGGGCATTATGCCAGCTGGAATAGCCAAAGCTTGACATTGGTCTGGCCATGCTTCTCCCCTGACACAGACAAATGGGTGATTACATGGGGTAGCAAATGGTTAGTAACACCAGCTTTACATCAGAGCAGCGGTCAAGAATCCATCTCAATATCTATTTGCTTTGGAGAGAGAGTGGGCCTGATTGTTCTTTTGCGTGACTTCATTGGCATCTGTGCTAATACTACTGATTTTCTATGGATGGAAATGGAAGGAGAATAAATCCCAGGATGTTCACTTGTCCACCACTGTACTGCAGCTGTCTCTGGGGCAAAAGGCAGCATACAGAGGCGTTGCCTAATGGAACTGACACCACTACATTCTAAAACCATCTGAGCTTTCACTGCCACCAAT
Organism: Emys orbicularis; assembly: GCF_028017835.1. Classification (NCBI taxonomy): domain Eukaryota; kingdom Metazoa; phylum Chordata; order Testudines; family Emydidae; genus Emys; species Emys orbicularis. Next base: position 128,611,979 of record NC_088684.1, read on the forward strand.
AGTTAGGATCTCAGTTCTCGAGTCTCAGGCACCCTTGACTTCTCCTTGATACAAAATCTGAAGGGGTAAGATGAGGGTGCAAAGATGACTTTATACAACTTTTGTGTCTTCAATTGTGGCTACAGCCCCCAGCAGAAGTTAAAACAGCCTCAGAACTGTTCTAACCTATGCTCAGCTTTCCGTTGCTTTGAGGGGCCATTGACAACTGGAAATAACTGGAGCACAATGGCACTCTAGACATGATCACTTTCCCCAGTCTTGTCTCCCAATGCCAGGAGCCAAGAAGCATGTATACGGCCATGGATTAGGTTGTATGCCACTCTAGAATTCCGCCTTTACCAGAGGAATTGCCACATAGCCAATTAAGTTGGATTTATAGACATACTGCGCAACTGGAGTGGAATGAATGTTCATAGCAGAAATTAGAATTAGGCCCTCCATTTTATGTGTAATCTTTGAGATGGCACTAGTGGTTGGGCAGTATCCTCTATCATCATCAAAAGGGCAATAAATCATGCAGGGGGAAGTGTGCCATCTACAAGAACTGCCAGCCCCACCTTCTGCAGCACCTTTCTGTATCAAAGTAACTATATAAGAAAGATCATTCATCCAAATAATTTAGAAACAATACTGAAACTGGGAAAGCAATTATATACGAATATCAAGCACAAACCAACCAGCAGGTATTAAATCTTGCTGCCTAAATCATTCTAGACACATTTAGGCTTTTTTATTTAATATTTTCCTTTGATCTTCGGAGTTTGTTTTGAGATGCACCTTAATTCCTTTTCACATGTACAACTATGAAAGTGAATTTGTAAGTACCTTTGCCTTAAAGTATGCAGTCCATGTGGAAGGATAATACTTTTCACAATTAAATGCAATTAGCAGTATGTTAAGTGACATGAGGGGTAAACACTGCTGTCTTCCATTTGAAGACTGTTTAGTTTCTTCCATTTATATTATGCCGACACAAAATCCATTTTGTTGCTCTAAAAACTTCTCACAAAAAAGAGGGAAAAAATATTCTTCACTACCAGTACAGAAATATATACTCTCCCACAGATATTCAGTATTGTGCTCTTTATGAAATCATACACGGATTCTTGTGTTTGTTTGATGAAGACATCTGATGCTTTTTGTTTATTGAATAGAGGGAGTCAAACTGACATCTCAGAACTGAATGCCCCCCAAATTTGTTGTTGACAGGAATCCAAACCCGGATTTGGATCCAAATTTTTCAGCAGCTTCTATTTCAGTAAACAACTGACTCCAATCATCCAACAACTTCACAGCCTGACTCCTCTCTATTTATGATTTTGCTGGCTTGTCTTAAATTAATTGTAGCATACGTACCACCCTGATGACACCTCGTAACATATTGACCTAATAATATATTGGTTGTCCCTATCATTTTTTGAGAACTGGAGATCATATTTAAAATTTATCCTGCTCTATTTGACTCTATGGAATGACTGATCCTCAGAGAAAGAGTGATTTTATATTTAAACAATATTTTGATTGCATGTTTAAATAGTATAGGCTAGAAGACTGAAAGATGGATGGTGATAAATTGGAGAATCCAGAGATGAGTCAAAACAATGATTAAAGTATTGAAAACATGCCTTATAGTAATAGACTCAAGGAGCTCAATCTTTTTAGCTTAACAAAGAGAAGGTTAAATGGTGACTTGATCGCAGTTTATAAGTATCTACATGGGGCACAAAAATTTGATAACAGGTTCTTCAGTCTCACAGAGAAAGATATAACAAGATCCAAAGGCTAGAAATTAAAGCTAGACAAATTCAGACTGGAAATAAGGCACTTTTTTTTAACAATGAGGGTAATTAACTGTTAGAACAATGTATTGGGGTTGTGGCGGATTCTCCATCCCCAGCAATTTTAAAATCAAGATTGGATACTTTTCTAAATGACATGTTCTAATTCAAACAAAAATTAATTCAGGGAAATTCTATGGCCTCTGTTATACAGGAAGTCAGACTAGATAATCACTGTGGTCCCTTCTGGCTTTATCAACTATTAATCTCGATCAACCCTTTGTTTCCCTGAGTGGAAAGATCTCCTATTTGCCTGGGAATGGGAGCAACGTTATCTCCATGGCTTCATCAATCCCTCCTTGGAAACACATTTACTTCACAGGGATTGAACTCCACAGGGTTTTTGAGTTGGGGGGAGCGAGAGGAGCAACTCACCATGACATTATCTTTCATAGAGGAGGGAAATAATTCCCTTTGTCTTTACCTGCCTCCTCACCAGTGTGTGTTTTGGTGCAGGTTGTTTAACCAATAGCAATAATCACTCAAGAGATTTTCTGCCAGAAGGGAAGAAGGCCAGCGGAACTCTATGGAGGTGATGATTCTATGTTCCCTCATGGGTCCCCAGGTTCCTCAGGTTTCAGAGGCCACACAGTATTTCTCTCAGAGCCCTCCAACTCCTTGGTCCTGAGGGAAAATTAAAAGGAAACATTATGAAGTCAATCTCTTGGATCTCACTGGCCCTCTTATTATCCACCATGCATATCTCAACAAGATGGTATATTTTGACCCAATAATGTGTTGAATTTCTATAGCATCTTTCGTCCCCAGATTTCGTCCATAGTGATTTTCAATTTTTAAATTCAGTTTCACAGTACCCTCTGTGGGGAGAGATTACAAAAATTGGCGCATGCGCGCGCGCGCACACACACACACACACAAAGCTATACAAAAGTTTCTGTTCTTTTCCACAGATTTCACACATCTACATTTTTCACTTTGTTCTGGGCTATTTCAAGACACAAGAATTTCAGCAAAATGGATACCCAAAACTACCAAAGTCTGAAAAGTCATAAAGTTTGCAGTGTGGAAGGTTTTTAATTTCAAAGAAAGCTCAGCCTACACAATTTCACAAATTGAATGCCTTTCAGTTGAAATAATCAAAATGAAATGCATAAACCTTGGTTATGGTGGATGATTTTGATTTTCATCTTGAATTTTTTAGTCCATCTCCTAATAGAGATAGCTTCACTGACTGCTGAAAATATAGCCACCTTGAGCATCTGTCTAAGAGTGCATAGCACAAGAGTTTAGGACAAGAAGGGAAGAACAATATTGTACCCCATTAAAACTGCAGTGGGGAATTCATGCGTAAAAGTTCAGTTGGAATTTGGACAAATCTGTGACGAAGGTGAGAAAGTTATGTATCATTGCTGCTATATTATAAATTTATTGTCATAATTATTGTTATTATGTAATTATTTTTATTACACTCTTGTACCTTTTCTGATTAAATTAAAGCTGGTGAAAAGATTTTCAACATAGCAGTTATCCACTGAAAATGCAATTCTGTATAAATCAACACATTTCACAAGAATGTGTCTATTTTGATGAAATTTTCTGTGGGAAAAGGTCAAAAAATTGAATGTATTGTTATAATTTATTTAGCTAAGACTTTTATATTAAAACATAGATTTGATCATATTATAGCAATACTATATAATATTTATAATATATATTATACTGTAGAACCCCTATTTTGTGAATTTATTAGGGACTTATTTCATGAAAATGAAAAATTAATAAAATTGAATATTTCAAAATTACAAGTCAATATATTAATCATTCAATGATAGTATACATAACAACTGGCAACAAAAGTGTTCAATATGCCTGATTTTTCTTTGTTTGAGAGAACTGCATCTCTTCTTTGCTACCAAACCTCTCAGGTCTTTTCAAGCCTATGCAGCTACTGGACCACTGACTGAAGGACTGAAATCTCATTTGGCAGCAGAAAGATGACTTTGGCAGTAAAAATAATGGTTTATATAATGTGTCATTTTTAAGACTGGTGTTCATAAAACTGCGGTTTAATATAAACACAGATTTGAAATGTTTCAGCACTATCAAACCAAAACTTTCCAATGGCTCTGAATTGAATTTTGTTCACAATTTTCACTTTTTGGAGAATTTCAGCTTTTTGTTCCAACTGAGAATGAAAATAGATTTTAAAATGTCACTATTTCCCACAGAATGCAAATGCCAGTTCCTGGTCAGCTCTAAATAAAATCATATTTCACAGAATAATTCACTTTGAACCAAACCTCAAAATCAGCTTGCAGCCTAAGTGACCTATGTGGGGCATCTCCACCACACTGTGAAGAAAAATCTTCATCCTCTGGTAGGAGCATGTCCGTGAGAATGGTTGATGGATCCACACAGTCATGGATCTACCTATCCCAAACACTGCCATAACCCTTTTCACATGCTGAGGTATAGGGACCACAAAAGAGAAGAACTCTAAAGCACACAGGAAATGAAGACCCTAACCATAAATTCTCCAAAGTCTCACCACCTCCTTTCTTTAATATAACAATAGGTCTGCTGGGTTTTGGTTCTTGATGGCCACTGGGATTCTTTCTGGATCCACACATCAGTGCTATAGGCCAATGGAAAGGACATCAGCACTTGATGACTCGAATCATGGGACTCTTGTGACATCCCAAGCAAAGACCTGATTGAAGAGTCAACAAAAGACATTCCTGGATTCTGCCTTCCCCATATGCAGTAGACTGTACTTAACCACATTTGGATAATGCACGGAAGGTACGGATCTCTCATCCACAAATGGAAGATCAAAGAATCACCAAATTGTGACTGTGGTGAGGTATAAACTATGTGACACATCACAGACAATTGTCCCAGTCACGCTTACAGTGGTGGAATAAGAGGAATTCGTCTAATTACCCCAGAAGCACTAGAATGGCTTTTGAACTTCAAGATTCAATTACAATCTTAACTTGTTGCTTTTCGAATGTCATATAAAAGAAGAAGCAGCTGGCCGTTGGGTAAATGCAGGTAGAATTTGGCCCTATAAAGCAGATGTTTGCTATAAAATGAATTGCAATTTCAACAGTGCAATGCAGGGAAGTAATATGACTCCTACTATAGCTGAGTTCAATATAAGCAGGCTCCTTCAAAATAATTACTACTGTGCCTCTCAACTTTGACATGGAGTGAAAACATGTCAAGGAATGCTGGTGAAAAGAAAAGTAGGAAATGACTCAGGAAACTGTAAAATCAAGCAGTTTTGAATGAAGAAAGCATTTTACCATAATAACCAATTCATCTTCATTCCTGAAGGTACATTATCATAAATATTGCTTATATGACTGCATCTATTCTGACAAACTTTCCAGACCAAATCCATTATCTTCAGAATCAGGTCCTTAGTTTCACTTTAACATTTCTCCATATAATGAGGAAAAAATTAACTGTTCATACCATATATGCTGTAGATTTGATTACGCGTGTACCTCTTTGGTTACCAGAAAAATCCATTCTAATGAAATCCCTTTAGTGAAGAATGTGATTTTAAATAGTTTCTCTTTGAACCCAGACCTGAAAAAGATTCAGAATGAGGCAGGAAAATGTCCTTGCCAGATGGAAATTTTGCTGATGGGCATCAAGAATACAGTGAGGTAGAAAATTCTCTAGTCTCCTTATATACCTCTCCTACTGCACACTGCTTTTGATTCTGCTACAAGATCCTGACAACTGAAAATAGATATGCTGTTACAAAAGGTAATGATGTACTTGCCACACAAACTGATGATATAACATTTTCTTAGTGCAGCCTAAGAATTTTCATAACTTTCTTTGTCCAATATGAAACCTGCATTAGTGCTGTTGGGAATCAAACTCCCCACTTGAAAGAATATGGAAATGCTAGCAAAGGCTGTGGCAAGATTTAACATGTAAGTGAAGTGAAGATTTAGAGAATTAATCAACAGGAAACTGTCCAACACTCCATTCTTCAAGAAAAGGTATGATATAATCCTGCTGTCTTTATTATCAAGCTCCAAGCATCATTCTCAGTGGGTTGAAACTTTGTTTACTTTTTGATTCAATCTACCTCTTCCACCTACAGCTAGATGCTGGCAGGAAGCCTTGAGAGTATTTAAACCTTCAGATATCAGTCTAGAAATGAACAACAGTGTGTTGTATTGCAATAAATACCAATAAACCTTGTTTTGGAAATAATGACTGTCTCAGAGGAAAGCATTGAAGAAGGAACTAGAAGTAAGGTTCTTCTCATGATTTTTATTTTTTATTCTGGAATTATTATACCTGCTAAGAATAACACCAGAATGTACACTTACATCTCAGTCTTTTTGAACAGAAAAGAAACTTTTTCCTACCAGTACAGTTGGCCATGTGTGGAGTTGTACACACAACTAAGACCAAAAAGAATTTGAAATTGAGTCGGACAGGAATGTTCCACTGGGATTCACTCCAAACACAATATCTTCAGGACCCAAATATCACGTGCTTTGAAAATGTTATTCTAACATTAATTCAGATGGATTGATCACCAGCAGGTATAAATTGTCATTGCTTTATTAACTTCATTGGAACTATGCTGATTTTCTGCAGCTGAAGATCTAACCCAACATGTGGAATGAAAGAAGACAGGCAGCCCTGTCCAAGTAAACCCAGGCTTGTTAGAGCCTGAGTCAGTTAAGAAATACCAGTGTCATGCTGTTTAGAATGGCTCATGAACAAAAATACCTACCTCAGGGCAGAATGCTAAGAAGCAGGACCCAAACCAGTTGTGAGTTCAATAGTTAGATTTCACCAACCAAATAATAAGTGTCAACTCCTCAGGCACTGCAGAACCTTAAAATGGAATCACACACAGTACCCTTGGGCATTCTGATGTATCTTGCCATCCAGGCAATATTGACTCTGTGATAGATAGTCACTTTACACCACAGATCACAAAGTATTCATGTTGCCCTCATTCCCAAGGAACCAGTCACTTAGCCCAAGTCAACTTGCACCTTAGATCTCACAAGGACAAGGCTTGTAGCCAATTCTGTAATAAACCAACTATAGGTTTAATAACTAGGAAGAAGAAATGAGAGTTATTTACAAGGTTACAGCAGGTAACATACACACACAAATGTATTACAGTCTTAAATTCCAAATGATATTACTAACTTTTATAACAAGCAAACTTTATATGTCTTTAGGGCTAACCCAAACTAGACAGCTGCGGACTCAGACTCAGACTTTAAGGTCAGAAGTGATCATCGTGACCATCTACTGTGACCTCCTGCACATTGCAGGCCACAGAACCTCATCCACCCACTCTTGAAATAGACCCCTAACATCTGGCTGAGCTACTGAAATCCTCAAATCATGGCTTAAAGACCTCAAGTTACAGAGAATTCACCATTTACACTAGTTTAAACCTGAAGTGACCAGTGCCCCATTCTGCAGAGGAAGCCGAAAACCCCCCAGAAAATTCCTTCCTGACCCCAAATATGAAGATCAGTTAGACCCTGAGCATGTGGGGAAGACCTACCAGGCAGATACCTGGGAAAGAATTCTCTGTAGCAGTGTTTCCCAAACTTGGGATGCCACTTGTTTAGGGAAATCCCCTGGCGGGTCGGGCCAGTTTGTGTACCTGCCGTGTCCACAGGTCCGGCAGATCATGGCTCCCACTGGCCACAGTTTGCTGCTCCAGGGCAATGGGAGCTGCTGGAAGCGGCGCGGGCCAAGGGACATACTGGCCGCCACTTCTAGCAGCTCCCATTGGCCTGGAGCAGTGAACCACGGCCAGTGGGAGCCGCGATCGGCCGGACCTGCGGACGTGGCAGGTACACAAACTGGCCCGGCCCGCCGGGGCTTTCCCTACACAAGCGGTGTCCCAAGTTTGGGAAACACTGCTCTGTAGTAACTCAGAGCCCTCCCCATCTAGTGTCCTGTCTCCAGCCATTGGAGATTTTTGCTACAGGTAGTCACTGATGAACCACATGCCATTGTAAACAGTCCCATCATATCATCCTCTACATAAACTTATTAAGATCAGACTTGAAGTCAGGTTTTTTGCCCCCACCGCTCCCCTTGGAAGGTTGTTCCAGAACTGCACTCCTCTGATGGTTAGAAGCCGTCATCTAATTTCGAGCCTAAACTTGTTGATGGCCAGTTTATATCCATTTGTTCTTGTATCCACATTGGCACTTAACTTAAATAACTCCTCTTCCTCCTTGCTTATGCTTAGAAATCCTTGCCCCTAAGAGTTCAAGCAGCATAGGAATAATTAATTCTCCTTAACAGGCATTTTTATTCCCTTCCCCCAGCAATCACACTATAATGGGAGGAGCGCTTGGGCATGTACCCTCTTCAGGGCTGTGGGGGAAGCAATCAACAAAGTCATTGTTTCAAAATGGCCCATTTGTATTCAGTAGCCCTTCCTGATGGACGTAACACCTTCTGTGGGAATCCTGGGCATTGGCATAGGGGCACCAGGTCTGCCAATGTCACAGAGAGTTTTACGGTTGTTCAGTTCTGCCCTCTTTTTCATCCATCCTATGCACTGAATGAGGCAGGGCTTCTGTGGAAAAAGTAGTATGTTTTCACGTAATTGAAGACTATATAGTCATAATGGATTCATAAGCACAAGGGGCTGAATTGACGTTATACAGGCAACCACAAATTTACCATTTCCTAACTTTCAAGTGCTTAACTTTGTAATCTTCGTGTTCTTTTAACATAGCTTCTTTTATGAAATATCCTATTTTATGTGGGTTTTTTGTTTGTTTATTTTTATAAGGAAAAAGGTAGAAACAAATTATATTATGTACAACTGTAACAATCCCACCATCTTCCATCATCAGCTCGGTTTGTGCCCTCAGCACTGCAGCCCAGACTAATATGGATTGACCTACAGAACTAATTATTAGCTAGCAGCAGCAGAGGGTGTTACAGGGTGTGGGCAGGAAATGGGCTATTGGGTCTAAAGGGGGTTGGGGAAGCCCAGCATGACTTTGTCTTCAACCTGGACGTTAGGGTGCTCCTGTCCCATGTGGTGAACCCAGAGTGGGAGATGGGATGTTTTGACTTCGGTGGAGCTAGGCTGATTTACACTAGCGGAGGGTCTGCCCCTGAGTGTGAAATTCACTTTACACACATAAAGGCTGAGTATTATAGATGGAGTACAGAGCAGCTGAGATGAACTCCCAACTCAGGACTGGTGGTTAATACTCCAGCCTATGAGTTGGATTTGTGACCACAACTCTTCCATACCTGTTCACAGGATACTGGAACCACTGAATCTACATAAAGGTGGCTGTGTGGCTCCTCCACTGCAACCACCTCACTATAGATTTCGTTAAGCATTATGCCTAACTGACATTGTCAGGGTTCCCTCCCCACTCTGAACTCTAGGGTACAGATGTGGGGACCCGCATGAAAGACCCCCTAAGCTTATTTCTACCAGCTTAGGTTAAAAACTCCCCAAGGCACAAATTCTCCCTTGTACCTTGGATTAGGTAACGCTGCCACCACCAAGTGATTAGACAAAACTCAGGGAAAGGACCACTTGGAGTTCCTACTTTTCCCTAATATTCCCCCACGCCCTACACCCCCTTTCCTGGGGAGGTTTGAGAATGAACAAGATGAGCACAAACCAACCTTGATTTTTTAGACCACTAAAAAAACCCAATCAGATTTAAAAAAACCCACAGAACTTTATTAGAAAGAAAACAGTTAAAAGAAGCAACTCTGTAAAATTAGAATGGAAGATAATCTCACAGGGCAGTCAGATTCAAAACACAGAGGATTTCCCTCTGGGCAAAACTTTAAAGTTACAAAAAGAAAACCAGGAATACACCTCCCTCTCAGCACAGAGAAAATCACAAGCCAAAGTAAAAATAAACTAACACATTCCCTTGCTAGTATTTACTAATCCTAATGGAGTTGGATTGCTTGCTTTCTTCATCTGTTTCCGGCAAGCACACAGAACAGACAGACAAAGAACAGACAAAACAAAGCCTCCTCCCTCCCCCACATTCCGATTTGAAAGTATCTTGTCCCCTTATTGGTCCTTTTGGTCAAGTGCCAACTAGGTTACCTGAGCTTCTTAACCCTTTACAGGTAAAAGGATTTTGTGCCTCTGGCCAGGAGGGATTTTATAGTACTGTATACTGGAAGGTCGTTACCCTTCCCTTTATATTTATGACAGATGTGTAGAGCCTTTCTGCAGCACTTAGCTTGCAGGCACCCCTGTTCAGCTTCTCCATCAGTGACAACCCCACACAGCCTTTATAATAGCCTTCCACATCATGAGTGAACTTCAAATTGATGGGAGAGCCAACAGAAAACACTCATTCTCAAATCTCACAAAGTTTATGAACAGTGTTAATTCAAATTGAGCATGTATTTTGAATACTATTCATGAAATAAAAAGCAATTCCTATACTGTTGCTTATGTAAACTGTAGTTCTACTCATAACCACAGATGCATCTACTGTAAAACGCAAAGTATTTTGAACTGGAAATTAAATTCTACATTTATGTAACTTTTGAATTTTAAAGAGCAAACAATAAATGTAACATGACAACAATTTACATTTCTAAATCAAACAACAAATACTGTATATGGTACGGTTACTAATTTTAATAATGGAATTCATCTGAGACCTTTGCAAATATTCTCCCTTCCTCACTTCACTGAGAAATAATGTTTTTTTAAGATAAAGGAGCATTTTTATTACTGCATCTATTAAGCTGATATGTAATTCTAAGAAGATCATTTAATTTCTCAGATGATAAAAAATAAAATCCTCTTTGTTTATACATGCAAGACCTATTTATTAAGGGCTAGAGTCTGCCACCCTTACTCACTGAGTAATTTCTTACTCTGAAACTGCTAAGTTTGGTTTCAGTGGCATTTCTCATGGAGTAAAACAATGTAAGGGTGGCAGAATCAGTCCTTTAAGGGTGAAATTAATTTCCCTCACATAGAACCCCTATATAAATGCAAAGTGCTGGGACAGTTGAACTGCCCGGGACCATGGCGTATATACTGTGTTTGGACCACTGGATTAATATAAAATCAGGTCCAGAGGCTCCTCTTCTAGCTGGTTAACATCCGCACCAGCCTATCAGGTGTAGCACTTATGGCTTCTCTAGTGCACATGAGTTGCCAGTCAGCCAATTAAAAGTAACTCCATGCGAGGCCTTCTCAAGTACCTCAAAACTTATGACCAAATGCTGAAACTGGTTTTGTGCTCTACACAACAATAGGTACATTTCATTTTTATTGCGCTAACCAAACTGGATAAAATTTTTACTTTGAACAGTTTTAATGGCAAATCTAAAACAATTAGATGATTTAAAAACTCTCTCTTAAAAAAAAACTAATAAAATAATACATATCTATCAATCCATACAATGGGCGAAGAAAGTACAATCACAATAATATGGGGAAAAAATCTCTAAAGAAACTTCCCCCTAGCTAGTCAAATGAAAAGACACTAATTCATGGTGATGCAAGAAAGATGCGGCATAATTTCATTGAGAATTTCCCACACTTCCAAAAAAACCAATTCTAAACTCCATCAGATTAAATACCTAAAATTTGTGTTCCAAGAAGTAAGGAAAATCAGATTAGTAGCTTCAAAAATTTATAATCTTTTAAAGTTGTTTCTGGAAGCTTTGGGAAAAAAAAGAATTAAGACTTCATCAAAAACTGTAAAAAAACCCAACAACCTTATTTCTTATCTTCACAAACAATTTGAAGCTTCATGAGATAACACATTGTCATATGAGCACCTGTTTTATCACGACCTTGTTTTAAGGATTTAGGATCTAATCCAAAGCCTGTTAAAATCAACTAGATACTTACCACGGACTTCAATGAGTTATGGACGATACTCTTAAGCCTTAATTTATGAATTTATATTTCCCTTCTAAGATCGGTGAAAATGTAAATCCTATGTACTAAACTTTTTGTTTGACACATTTTAAAATTTCTCCACATTAATAGTAACCAGAAAGGGATCAGATCTAGAGCTGGTGGAAAACAGTTTTCATATCTCTGGAAATTTTATGAGATTTTGAATTTTTTTCCCATCATGAGTTGGGAAGAAAAGTGAAATTAAAAAAAAACAAAACTGTGAACTGACAATATAAATAAAAAAACAAACACTTTTGATAAACAAAATGTGTTGCTTTAACATTTTCATTTTTTTTTCAATTTCAACCTTTTTCAATTTTTTTTTACTATAAGCAGCTTAAATTTTTAAACAAAAAGTCAACAAACTCATATAAAACCAAAACACGGGGTTTTGGTGTTTTTTTTTTTCATTTCAATATATGTCAAAATGGTACATTTTAACAATTTCTAAATTTTCCTCTGAAAATATTTCAAAATGAAAAATTTGCTGAAACTGACCCTTTACCATGAGAAGTTTTGGTTTCAAAAATCAGCATTTTCCAGGGGAAAAAGTTTCATCAGAAAGTTTTCTGACCAGCTCTAGTGAGATCCTTAGCTGCTGAAATCAATGTAGCTCCCCTGAACTCAATTGACCCTGAACACTTCAGTTCATCTGAGGATCTGGCAAAAATTCTACAGACATCTCCGATTGCACCCTCATACAACAGAACAAGAAACAAATAATTAAAGACCTGTTAGAGGTTCTACAGAGGTTTACATGTTTCACCTACTACATTTTGAATTAGATCTTGCAAGAAGAGAATAGGATCATTTCCCTTTGCTCTGAATTTATTCTTAAGAGCTTCTGGCCTCTGGCTCAATATAGTTTTGTCTTGAACTCATTACTGACAAGATGTTATTCAGTATGGTTTTCATTTGAACTATATTGTTGTTAAATATTAATACTGCTCCAACAAATAAATCAAGACTTTTCAATTTGCTCCAGAGTTGTCATTTTTTTTAAATAGTGGGGAAATAACATCCCATTTTCTTTCTTTAAAAAAAATGTTAATGCAACCACTCTTCCTCAAGAATAAAGAACTTCATCCCAGCAATAACACTAGACTGGTGTGAATGGGGGAGCATCATTTCAGATGACATATTATTCACTGGGGTGTACTTGCCATCTCCTGTAACAATAGCTTGGATATATTGACCCATTACCATTTGTTTCTGTTGTTTTAGCTTCTTGAGTGACCCACACATTCTTGATCCCATTTGACATCCCACCCCACCTCACAAATAAAGAAACAAACAAACAAACAGACAGACCTCACCCAAGAGGCTAAAAAGAAGAAAAACTAAAAACAAGCAAACAAATCCAACCAAAACCCAAACACTGAAAAAGCTTCAATGCATTATATGCTATGGGAAAATACAAAGAGCAAAAATTTATAATAAGTATCAAGGAAATGCTGCACAAATATTCCCTGATGCTGCAAACACGTAAGTAAGTGTGTAGTTTTCAACCATGTGGCTCAAGTTTCATAAGTGATAAAATGTTTGCAGGATAGGGACCTTAGTTGAGCTCTAAACTATAAACTTATATTGGTATAACTACATCTCTCAGGGGTGTGAAAAAGCTCCCATCAATATAGCTACTGCCTCTCGAGAAGGTGGATTAAGTATGCCAACAGGAAAAGCTCTCCCACTGGCAGAGTAGTATCTTCACTAAAGCTGCTGTAGAGTGTGTGAAAACAAGCCCTTACTTTAAGAAAAGACCCTTTCTTTTAACTCCTCTCACTCAGGTTGATGCTTTTGATAGTGTTAGGTACCATGTTCCCTGCCAGTGAAGCACTGGTATGGGTTATCTAGGGAGGTGGTGGAATCTCCTTCCTTAGAAGTTTTTAAGGCCCAGCTTGACAAAGCCCTGGCTGGAATGATTTAGTTGAGGTTGGTCCTGCTTGAGCAGGTGGTTGCATTAGATGACCTCCTGAGGTCTCTTCCAACCCTAATCCTCTATGATTCTATGAATCAAACCTCCAAAATTGTGCATGTGATTTCATTAGGGTTTCTGTATTTAGAAAATCTGCCCAGTCTTACCAAACATCAAGAATGAATTATTTCAGAATCTTTTTTATCCATTGTACAGCTTTCACAAGAAAAAAAATCCATTTTTTAAAACAAATGGAAAGTGAACATTCACCAGCTTCTCCTTGCAGGCAAAATGTATGCATTATTTTGCTAATCTATGATACAAGGGTTGCCAAAGCACATGAAAGAAAAAGACAATTCTTAACTCTGTCTAAGAAGTATAGATATCTATAGCATACATGTAATATATCATTCATTGCACTTTCTCTTTTATTCTTATTAATACTTAAAGAAAGAATAAGCAAAACAAAACATGCCAGAAACTTGTATTTGGGTCTCCCATATCAAGGGTGAATGCACTGAACTATTGGCTATTTTGAGGTCTGAATCCCCACACAAAATGCCATCTTGAGAAACCTTCCCACTGAAAATTTAGTAGAAATGGACCATTTCCTGAGAAAAGTTTTGCTTTTAATAAATCTACATTTTCTGATGAAAAAACATTTAATCAAAAAATTCCCAACCAGCTCCAACAGAAATGTCCAGTCTTTCTATCCTGAGGAAACTACAAAACCCTGCAGGGTTTGAGGATCTGTTTAATTTTTTTTTTTTAAACAAGTTTTTATCTTTCTTCAGTTCTCACTAACATCAGTGAACTTCTTAACCACAGAAGCTGCCAGCTTCTCTTCAGGGTTTAATAGAAAGTCTTTGGCGGCACACAAATCAATGCAGAAGATATAATGATTACTGCTGTCACACAACTCATTTTTAAATGTGAAATCTGGACTGTCTTTTGTTTGGTGCACTGTATGCCAGAAACCCAATTTTTCATGTGATCAAGGACACATTGATGGATAGTGCTCCATATGGCATTAAATTAAGTGCTTCTTAAAGGCACCTTTAAAGGAAACTATTACTGAACTAATGATGTGCAAGTGATTGAACTTGTTCACTTCCATCTCTCTGATGTCATTCAGATGAACCATTCTTTTTACAAGGAGACAATGGCATGTGGCTGTCAGCTAATGGAAGCAGACTTTGGTCTGGTATGTATCTGTCCTTCTAGTTTTAGCAAAGTTGCCCATATTCAATTTTTAATAATAGCTAAGAGTTTAAAAAAAGAAAGATTAAAGAATGGGATATTTCTCTCAGAATAAACATTCTGACACTCCAGACTCTTGAGCAAAGCCTTTAGTATTAATGTATCTAGGACATTTAAATCCATGATACGCCCACATCTTGTATTCTGTGCGCAGATGTGGTCACCCTATCTCAAAAAAGATATATTGGACTTGGAAAAAGTTCAGAATAGGGCAACAAAAATTATTAGGGGTATGGAACTGCTTCTGTATGAGGAGAGATTAATAAGACTGGGAGTTTTCAGCTTGGAAAAGAGAAGGCTAAGGGGAGATATGATTGAGGTCTATAAAATCATGACTGGTGTAGAGAAAGTAGATAAGGAAGTGTTGTTTACCACTTCTCATAACACAAGAACTAGGGGTCAACAAATGAAATTAATAGGCAGCAGGTTTAAAACAAATAAAGTGAAGTATTTCTTCACACAACACACAGTCAACCTGTGGAACTCCTTGCCAGAGGATGTTGTGAAGGCCAAGACCATAACAGGGTTCATAAAAGAACTAGATAAATTCATGGAGGATAGGTTCATCAATGGCTATTAGCCAGGATGGACAGGAATGGTGTCCCTAGCCTCTGTTTGCCAGAAGCTGGGAATGAGCGACAGGGGATGGATCATGTGATGATTACCTGTTCTGTTCATTCCCTCTGGGGCACCTGGAATTGGCCACTGTCGGAAGACGGGATACTGGGCTAGATGGACCTTTGGTCTGACCCAGTATGGACATTCTTATGTTCTTATATACTGCAACCCCTCTTCATATTGCATCTATCAATATCTCTCATGTTGTACACCTCTACCCCGATATAACGTGACCCGATATAACATGAATTCAGATATAACGTGGTAAAGCAGCGCTCCAGGGGGGGCGGGGCTGCGCACTCCAGCGGATCAAAGCAAGTTCGATATAACGCGGTTTCACCTATAACGCAGTAAGATTTTTTGGCTCCCGAGGACAGTGTTATATGGGGTAGAGGTGTATATGGTATTAGTAAAACTATTAGATTGTGAGAAAGAACTAGAACCAGACAGGCAAGAAAAGGAGTTTGGGGGGCTTTGGTTGTATTTTTATTTCGATCAGAAAAGGTACTTTGAGGTTAAGTCTCCTGATTGGGAATAGAGCTTGCTGGAACATTTTCAATTAAATGAAATTTCCCCAAATATTTTGTTTTGTCGAGGCCAAAACATTTCCCAGAGACATCACTTCTGATTGGAGAGAGTGACACGTGACTGGGTCTTTCCGCAGATCATGGAGAGATCACTGACTCCTTCTTCTGCAATTGCTAGCTCTGCCTGCTCTGAGCCAGAGTTAGTTCAGTGCTGCTAAGTGAACTTCAGCATTTCACCCAACCCATCAATAGGGTGAAAGAGTACAAGGTGATGTCTGATGAACCTTGTGAGTATTGGAAACTAGGTCTGACCTGGCCAAGCTTTGCTTATCTTGAGAAGCTAAGCCACCTCCTATCCATACCTAAAAAAGGTTAAATCTTGGCCTGTTGATGTCAATGGGACTTTTACCCCAGAATTTAACCCCAGATATGTATTTCAATGTTTCCAACTCTCACCATTTTATTGCATGTCTCATGTTATTTGGTGACTTTATTTAAGCCCCAGATCCTGGGGTCATGTTGTTATATGATAATCTCATTAAAAAAAAGAGTTTCAATCTCTCCTGGTTATGGACACAAGATTGAAAATATAAACCTAAATTCTCAAACACCAGATTGTAAAGGTTGTGGACCTCTTGGGACATCTACACAGGCTTATGTGCAATGCTAGGAGGAACCAGTGGTAGTGGTACATGAAGGTATGAATGACATAGGGAAAGGCAATAGAAAGGTCCTGATATAATAGGCATCACAGAAACTTGGTGGAAGGATGATACTAAATGTGAGACTGTAATTCCAGAATACAAAATATATAGGAATGACAGAGTATGTCAACCTGTTGGGGGTGTGGCACTATATGTGAAAGAAAGAATAGAGTCAAATATAGTAAAAATCTTAAATGAACCAAACAGTACTAAAAGATCATTCAAGGAAGACAGTGTCATTGTGGAGAAGCTAAATGAATTCTTTGCATCAGTCTTTACTGTAGAGTGTGTGAGGGAGACTCCCACACCTGATCCATGCTGATAAATCTGGGGAACAGTCCCAGATTTAGAGGTCAATAGCAGAGTTTTTGAGGAAAAAAAGTAAACAGTAATAAGTCACCTGCACCAGATGGTATTCACCCAAGAGTTCTGAAGGAACTCAAATATGAAATTGCACAAATACTCATTGTGGTATGTAACCTGTAACTTAAATCAGTCTCTGTACCAGATGACTGGCAGATTGCAAAGGCAATGCCAATTTTTTTAAAAGGCCCGAAAGGCAAACCTGGCAATTACAAGCCAGTAAACCTAACTGTAGCACCAGACTTGCTGGTTGAAACTATAGTAAAGGACAGGATTATCAGACACATAGATGAAGACAATATGTTGTGAAAGAGTCAACCGGCTTTTGTAAAGGGAAATCACACCTTACCAATCTATCCGAATTCTCTGAGGGTCTCAACAAACATGCGGACAAGAATGATCCAGTGGATACAGCAGTGTTTCTCAAACTGGGGCCGCTGCTTGTGTAGGGAAAGCCCCTGGCAGGTTGGGCCGGTTTGTTTACCTGCCCCGTCCGCAGGTCTGGCCAATCGCGGCCCCCACTGGCCGCAGTTCGCCGCTCCAGGCCAATGGGAGCTGCTGGAAGCGGCGGCCAGTATGTCCCTCAGCCCGCGCTGCTTCCAACAGTACAGTGTACTTGAACTTTCAAAAAGTTTTTGACAAGATCTCTCACCAAAGGCTCTTAAGCAAAGTAGGCAATCATTGGTTAGAAGGAATATCCTCTCATGGATCAGTAACTGGTTAAATAATAGGAAACAAAGTGTAGGAATAAATAGTCAGATTTCACAGTGGAGAAAGGTAAATAGTAGAGTCTTCCAAAGATCTGTACTGGGATCGGTGCTGTTCAACATATGAACTGGAAAAAGGGGTACCCTGTGAGATGGCAAAGTTTGTAGCCCATACAAAATTACTCAAGATAGTCCAAAGCTGACTGCAAAGAGTTACAAAGTGATGTCACATAACTGGGTGACTGGGCAAGAAAACAGCAGATGAAATTCAATGTTGATAAATACAAAGTAACGCACATTGAAAAACATAATCCCAACTACACCTACAAAATGATGGGTTTTAAATTTGCTATTACCACTCAAGAAAGAGATCTTGGAGTTGTTCCCGCCCAAGGGGCTCGAGGGGACAACAATGGTCCGTGGCCCGGTGTGCTTGGCACCAATGAAGACACCGAGGGGAGAAAGCAAGCCAAGTTTATTTCAGAGCTCTGAGATGGCACTAGGAGACCAGCATGTCTCAAATCCAGTGCAACAAATACAAATAACTTTTACCTTTTATACTCCAAACTATTTCCATACATCTCTTTGTCTGGCTATTCCCCCACCCCTCCCTTCCAGACAACTGTTACAATAAGTTCTACATAAGCTTGTGAGAAAACTTTCCCAGTCTCTGCGACCTTGAGTTAGACATCTGCAAACTAACTACCCCTCTGTTCTCTCCTCCTTATCTCTATTATTTCTGCTAGTGTGAGTGAAACTGCAGCCATCTGCTAGAAACGCTGACCAATACATTTCTGCTTCAGCCTGCTTCAGAGCATGTAAGCAGTAAACACAGAAGTAGGTGAGAGTTCACAAGATGGAGTTTGGGGGTTCAGATAGGCCCAGAGCAAAAGAGTTTCATCGACACTTTGGCCTTCCGCTCTCCCGAGTTACCTGGTAGCTATGCCTAGTGGACCCCAACAGAGTCACTGTGGATAGTTCTCTAAAAACATCTGCTTGATGTTCAGTGGCATTCCAAACAAAACAAAACACCTAACAGAATATTAAGAACCATTAGGAAGGGGGTAGATAATAAGTCAGAAAATATATTGCAGCTATATATATATTCATGGTATTCCCACATTTTGAATATTGTGTGCAGTTCTAATCCCGCCCCCCACCCCCCATCTCAAAAATATCAATATTAGAACTGGAAAAAGTGCAGAGAAGGGCAACAAATATGATTAGGGATATGGAACAGTTTCCATATGAGGAGAGATTAAAAATTCTGGGGCTATTCAGTTTAGAAAAGAGACAGATAAGGGGGGGATATGATAGAGGTCTATAAAATGATGAATGGTGTGGAGAAAGTGAATAAGGAAGTGTTATTTACCTCTTCATGTAACACAAGCACCAAGGGTTACCCAATCAACTTAATAGGTAGCAGGTTTAAAACAAACATAAGGAAGTACTTCTTCACACAAGGCACAGTCAACGTGTGGAACTCGTTGTCCGGGGACATTGTGAAGGCCAAAAGTATAGCTAGGTTCAAAAAATAATTGGATAAGTTCATGGAGGATAGGTCCATCAATGGCTATTAGCCAGGATTGTTAGGGATGCTACCTCATGCTTGGGCTGTCCCTAACTTCTGACTGTGGAAGCTGGGACTGGACAACAGCACATTGATCACTCGATAAATTCCGCAGTTCTGTCCATTGTCTCTGAAACATCTGGCACCAGCCACTGTCAAAAGAGAGGATAATGGGCCAGATGGACAATTGGTCTGACCCAGTATGGTCATTTTTATGTTCTGAAAAAGAACATCTTAGAAAAATCTGAGTTTTTAAGACAAAGTCTAATTTTCGGAGTCTCAAATAATGATTTTGTATGTTTGTAGTCAGTAGTATTGCTGTTTTATCACCTGCCCTCAAACAGTTCATATCTCCACTCACATAGTTTAATATGGGAAGCAGGCTAAGTTGATTTTTATGTATCAGAGGGGTAGCCGTATTAGTCTGGATCTGTAAAAATCAACAGAGAGTCCTATGGCACCTTTAAGACTAACAGATGTATTGGAGCATAAGCTTTCGTGGGTGAATACCCACTTCGTCAGACGCAGTGGGTATTCACCCACGAAAGCTTATGCTCCAATACATCTGTTAGTCTTAAAGGTGCCACAGGACTCTCTGTTGATTTTTATGATTATTCTGATGAGGGATGAAAGTACCAATCAACAATAGCATACTCTCGTAAGCTGAATTTCAAGCAAGTATTCATAGTTCTTGCAGTTAATGATGTCCATAGATCACCTTGATTGAATTAGACTTGTCATGTTATTTTCCATTTTATTAACTCTCTACCCTACCTAAATACTCTCACTAAAAGACCCATCATGTAACAATTCATCATATATATCAATGCAGGACACTTAAGAATAAAATGAGCACCCAAAATGTATATGAAAACATTTCATCAACACACAGAGTGAGATTTTTTGCTGCACAGCATCTCACAGCCCAGGGGCAGTTGAGGGTTAGGGTGGTTTAAAGCATTTTTTCCCTCCCTCTTAGTGGACCACTGTCGGGACTGAAATGATCCTGAGTGTCATTTAAGTAGCCTTGGGGATCTGTGTAAATTATGGTAACCTAAACTGAGAGTTTGGTCAAATGTAACATACTCCTTGACTCATGTCCAGTCAGCTCCTCTTGGCAGCAAATGAGGAAGTATGTTCACTTACTTCCTGACCCTACCAATCCCTTTGCCCCTTTAGGGCGTGCTTCCCTAATTCTCCTCTCCCCACACCTATGGCTTGTCTTCACATATAGTGCTGCAGTGGCACAGGTTCACCGGTGCAGCTGTAATGCTTTACTGAAGACGCTACTATGTCAATGGGAGAGCTTCTCCCACAGGCGTAGTTAATCCACCTCCCAGAGAGGTGGTAGCTATGTTGATATCGATATAGTGTTGTGTACACTGAAGGTTAGACTGGCATAACTATGTCACTCAGGGGTGTGTATTCTTCACACCTCTGAGCAATATAGTTATACCAACATAAATTTGTAGTTTAGACTTAAGATCGAGTTAGGTCCTGTGTGATGGGGTAAGGTGTGGGGGTAGTATGGTCTTAATCCCCTGTACCGAGGCATAGAAGCCAGACACAGTCTAACTCTATATTCTCTGGAGATTAGGTCTGATTTCTAGAGGAATATGTTGAGAGAAGAATTCAAAACTACTGGAGGATCATTTAAACTGAACTACTGTTCTTTTGGTTATTTTGAAGTTTGTCCAGCCCTACCAGTTTCTTATTTACATGAATCCCCGTTCTGGCTCTGAAAAAAAGTATGTAGAATATAGTGCAGTTTGTACAATACTTTATAATGCTGGTCACATTAAAATGCATCACTTTATCTCCCTTGTTTAATATATTGTACAAAGCCTAGCATGTAGTTTCCCTAATGATAGAAAAATGATGCTCTGGCCTTCATTTTTATTGGGCCACCAATCTTCCACTTTACTTTGTATTTTTTTAAATCCCCTACAGTTTTTTACCTTTCTCTCTCTCTGACTTTTCATAACACTAGAACTGTAGCATTTAGAACAGTGTCTCTTTTCCAGGTTTCCTTCTTGCCTGGCTGCATTTCTAGCTGACAATTTGAATTATCTTTCCTTTTATAGTCCAGCATTGTCACCTATTGTAAGAATTGCAGCACTAGGAAATGGAAACAGTGATCTTTACTGACTTATGGCCGAGGGTTAACTCCAATCTAGTTGAATACCACACACCTGATTTATTTATTTATCCAAACTTTTAATGCTAGTAGTAATAAATAGTTACTGGTATACACAGAGAAAAAAACAGATCTGAACATCATTCTAATTTTGATGAAAACAAAGTATCAGAGGAGTAGCCGTGTTAGTCTGGATCTGTAAAAAGTGACAAAGAGTCCCGTGGCACCTTATAGATTAACAGACGTATTGGAGCATAAGCTTTTGTAGGTGAATACTCACTTCATTAGATACATGTAGTGGAAATTTCCAGAGGCAGGTATAAATATGCAGGCAAGAATCAGTCTAGCAATAACGAGGTTAGTTCAATTAGGGAGGATGAGGCCCTCTTCTAGCAGTTGAGGTGTGAACACCAAGGGAGGAGAAACTGCTTTTGTAGTTGGCTAGCCATTCACAGTCTTTGTTTAATCCTGAGCTGATGGTGTCAAATTTGCAAATGAACTGAAGCTCAGCAGTTTCTCTATGAAGTCTGGTCCTGAAGTTTTTTTGCTGCAGGATGGCTACCTTTAAATCTGCTGTTGTGTGTCCAGGGATCTACACCAGCAACACCATCACAGGACCTAACCAGATCAGCCACAACATCACCAGTTCATTCACTTGCACGTCCACCAATGTAATATACGCCATCATGTGCCAGCAATGCCCCTCTGCTATGTACATCGGCCAAACCGGACAGTCCCTACATAATAGGAGAAATGGACACAAGTCAGATACACCTCTACCTCGATATAACGCTGTCCTCGGGAGCCAAAAAATCTTACTGCGTTATAGGTGAAACTGCATTATATTGAACTTGCTTTGATCCACCGCAGTGCACAGCCCACCCACCCACCCCCTGAGCACTGCTTTACTGCGTTATATCCGAATTAGACTGATTCTTGCCTGCATATTTATACCTGCCTCTGGAAATTTCCACTACATGTATCTGACGAAGTGAGTATTCACCCACGAAAGCTTATGCTCCAATACGTCTGTTAGTCTATAAGGTGCCGTAGGACTCTTTGTTGATGAAAACAAAGGCACTGACACATTAGGGACTAAGTTTCGTTCCTCTTGTGGCCACAGACTAAACACCCATTGAGTCTGGTAGGGAAGAATGGGGCCCATGTCCTCTATAAAGCACAAGATGGGTATTAGCTGGTGTCTGTTACAGACCACCAAATCACACTGGGGAAGAGGACAACTGGATCCTTGCACAACTATCTGTAATATGTCGGTGGGAAAAGGTGCATGATCAAGGCAGACTTCAATTTGAGTGACATATGCTGGAGGTTTCATACTGCCAGAACTAAAACACCCTTAAAATGTCTAAATATTATAGATGAAAATCCACTAACTAAAAAAGCATTTAATCCAAAACAGGGAAATTCTATATTAGATCTCATCTTGACAGAAGCAGGAACTGATCAGAGAACTAAAAATGAATCGTAACTTCAGTATAAGTGATCATAACCTGATCACATTTATAATGTTCAAACAGAATAAAATCCAGACAAATGATGCTTTCAAAAGGCCTATTTTTAAAAGGGCCAATTTCAAAAAGCTGGAAACAGTTATGAGTGACAGCAGCATGGGAGGAAAGATTTAATCAGAAAAATGTGAATGAAAATTAGGAATTGTTTAAGAACATTTTGCTAGATGCCCAAAAAATCCACAGTCCCTTAATTGAGGAAGAAGGCTGCTCTGGTTAAAAAAACAACCTGGTTTCGAGGAGAAGGGAAGGCAGCTATAAAAATAAAAAAATATATATATAACAAATGGAAGAAAGAAGCAGCTGATAATAATAGCAATAAATTTGAAGCTAGAACTTTTAGAACTTTTGATAAGGGAAACAAAGGGACACGAGAAGAGATCTAGGGCTAGCAAAGTTAAAGACAATAAGAAGGAGCAATAAATAAATAAATAAATCATAAAAATAGGTATTAGTCCATTGCTAGATGGAAACAGTAGAATTATAAATAATAATGCAGAAAAGGCAGAAGTTTTCAATAAATTTGGTTCTGTATAAGTTAGACATTTTAAAATCAGCATGGCCAGATAACTTACATCAAAGAATTTTTAAAAGAGTTGACTGAGGAGCTCACTGGACCATCAGTGTTGATTTTCAATAAGTCTTGCAACACTTGGGAAGCTCCAAAAGAGTGGAAGAAAGCTAACGTTGTGCCAGTATTTAAAAAGTGTAACGGTAACTATATGCCCATCAGCCCGATAATGGAGTTGCTGCTACAGGACTCGATTAATAAAGAATTAAAGAAGGGTAATATAATTAATGCCGGTAAACATGGGTTTGTGGTAAATATATCCTGTTAAACTAGCTTGATTTTTTTTTATGAAGATTGCAAGTTATGTTGATCAAAATAATAGCACTGATGTAATATACTACACTTCTATAAGGCATTGACTAGGAACCACATGGCATTTTCATGGGAAAAAAAACTAGAAAGATATAAAATTATCATGGTGCACATTAAATTGATTAAAAACTGGCCAATTGATAGGTCTCAAATTGTAATTGGAAACCAGGAATATCATCAAACAGGTGGTTTTTTTCTAATGGAATCCCACAGGGAACAGTTCTTGGCAGTATGTTATTTAACATTGTTATTAATAAAGAAAAGAAAACATAAAAACATTCATGATAAAGTTTGCAGACACAAAAATTGGGGGAGTGGTAAATAATGAAGAGAACAGGTCACCTGATACAAAGTGATCTGTATCTCTTGGTAAACTGGACACAAGCAAACAATATGCATTTTAATATGTCTAAATGTAAATATACACATCTAGGGCAAAAGAATGAAGGCCAAATTTACAAGATTGAGGGAGTCTATCATGCTACGCAGAATCTGAGCTCCAAGTGCAGTGGTCGGCAACCTGCAGCCCGAGGGCCGCACGCGGCCCATTAGGGTAATCCGCTGGTGGGCCGCGAGAGAGTGTTTACATTTGCAGAGCCACCCACAGCTCCCATTGGCCAGGAACGGTGAACCATGGCCACTGGGAGCTGCGGGAAGCGGCAGCCAGCACATCCCTGCAGCTTGCGCTGCTTCCCGCAGCTCCTATTGGCCAGGAACGGTGAACTGCAGTCACTGGGAGCTGAGGGCGGCCATGCCAGCGGACAGTCAATGTAACACTGTCTCGCGGCCCGCCAGTGGATACCCTGGCGGTCTGCAGGTTGCCCACCACTGACCTAGTGCAACACTGCCAAAAGGGCTAATGTAATCTTTGTATGCCTAAACCAGGGAATCTCAAGTAAGAGTAGACAGGTTATTTTATCTCTGTATTTGGCACTCGTGTGACTACTGCTGGAATAGTTTGTCCCATTCTAGTGTCCACATTTCAAGAAGGATGTTGCTAAATTGTAGAGGGTTCAGAGAAAAGCCACAAGAATGATTAAAGGATTTGAAAATATGCCTTATGGTGATGGACTCAAGGGGTGACTTGATTACAGTCTATAAGTATCTATACGAGGGACAGATGTTTAATAATGGGCTCATCAATCTAGCAGAGAAAGGTATAACACGATCCAATGCCTGGAAGTTGAGTCTAGACAATTTCAGACAGGAATTAAATTATAATTTTTTAACCATTGGAACAACTTACCAAGGTGGATTCCCCATCACTCACAATTTTTAAACCAAGATTGGATTTTTTTTTTCTAAAAGATCTGCTCTAGGAACTATTTTGGGAAAGTTCTATGGCCTGTGCGGTGCAGGAGGTCAGACTAGATGATCCAATTTTCCTTTCTGGCCTTGGAATCTATGAATCTGTGCTATCACATAGGATATTCAAGACACTCACAATAACATTTTAAAATAAAATTAATAGTCCATGCATTTGGAAAATGTTATTGTTTGGTTGATCCAGCACATTGTGGTTGTATTGGAGGGTCTTCATTGATTACCATATAACATTTTGTATTAATTTTAAGATTGTAATCATGATGTTTTATGCCATATATGGGAAAATGCATCTTATACTGCTGATTTATTAATTTCATATTCTTCTCCATGTTCCCCTTGACTCTTAGAACAGAAGTTGCTAACTATTCAATTCTTTCATCTGCAGTCCTTTGGGGTTAGATCACTTTCTCATTATTCACACTGCATGCAGAACCTAATGCTTCTTGTCACGAGTTACACAGAGCATCACTAATGAATTTTAGGGGTAAACTGAAACACTCTCTTATTGTGTTGTCATTGGTTGTTTGGTCAAACTTTTATTTCTCTTCTTTGTATATTGTACATGGGTCTGAGGCACTGTGTGAATAGCAGTCTGTATAATCCGCTGCATTATTCTCTCTATTAAAAGAGGTTTTACATTTTCTATAAATTAACTCAGTTTGCAAGCTTTGTTAAAGAAAGAAATCACCACTTGGGTAGTCTATATTAATAATCCAATCCATCAACCTAAAATAATTAAGTAGTTATCAAACAGGCATCAATTCCAAAGAAACCTAATATTCAACATTACTAACTTGTAGCTAGTTGATTTGATCCCACCTGCTGTCCCTTAAGAGAATGGTGAATTTTTGATTTACTTCCAAAGGTTCAGAACCCCTGGCCTATTATACCCGCAACCCATGAATATATGTACAGGTGAGTCACAATCTATCATTCCAAATGGTAGCAGAGACATAGTAATCTTCCAGTTTCCTAAAAGTCTCTCAGGACTACCCAGAATAACTCTTGGGATCTCTGTCTTCTCCTACAGTTAGTCTGCTCTGTTTGGATTCTAACAGTCCAGAGATGAAGAATTTTTCCTTGTGTCCATACTTATAGGTTCTCACAGAAAACAATCTGACAGGCTCACTTCCTACATGGCCTCTTTAAATTCACTGCCAACCAAAGAGAGTCTTTGATCTCAGATCATCCCACACAATGAAAAGTTGCCTTCAAATGCTCAAGAATTTGTACTTTGCTGTTAAAGTTCTCCCTTTGCATTACAAAAGGCTTCTTTCTCGTTTGATGGGTTATTTAGTTACAGGAGTATATACAATGTAAATGTTTGCTAGTACATTATAACAGAATACAGATAGGTGAAACAATGCATGCAGCACCCCATTAGTTTTCAGGAAGTTTAAACACCAAATACATTCTTATATATTTAACAATCACTTTGATCTACACTTATACACGAGTAAATTATCCTGGCTTCCAGCAATGCTTTTGCAAGGTTTAGTGAGGTCTGGGATTTTGGCATTAGCTGGCACCTGCTTAAACATGATTTAGACAATACATAAGCCTGATTCCGGTCCTCTGCAGAGGGATAAATTTCACTGCTAGTGAACTAAAAAACAATTCGGAACACTGAAATTAGGGTGGGTCCACTTTGTGACATGATCAGTCAGAAATGCTAGGAAACCTATGTTATTCAGATTAATTAAATCTCTCTAGCATCTTCAAGACATCACTGTTTGAAAAAGTAACTTTAATTCCAATTCAATGCAAATACTTTTCACTCACTACCATTCCCAATGCACAATCAACTAAATTAAACAATCTGCAAACCATTTTGTGTAATACCCAATAATTAAAAAATATGACTCATTGGTAGGGGCTGGAAATATCTGTTGTCCCTTTAATGAAAGAGTCTAAAATTGGAACAGAGTCTTTCGAAAGTGCATTCATGTTAAATCTCCCAATTCGTACTTTCATCATAGACCCTCACAGACTGTGAGTATGCACTGAAAATCTGTAAATCCATCTGTCACGGAGTTTGGGGGGAGACAAGGCCCTGCACCCCCGGCTTCCTGCGATTCACCGTGACTCTCAGCCAGGCAGTAGAACAGAAGGTTTATTAGATGACAGGAACACAGTCCACACCAGAGCTTGTAGGCATAAACAGGACCCCCTTAGCCAGGTCCTTCTGGGTAGTAGGGAACTTAGCCCTCAACCTCAGGGTTCTCTACGATTCCCCAGCCAGCCCAAGACTGAAACTCTCCAGCCCCTCCTTTCTGGCCTTCTCCTTTTTCCCCGGCCAGGAGGTCACCTGATCTCTTTGTTCTCCAACACCTTTAGCTATCCCCTTGCAGGGGGGGGGGGGAAGGGCCCCTGCCATTAGTTGCCAGGAGACAGTGTGCCGGCCATTTATGCACACTGGCCCTTTGCTCTGCAACAATCTCACCCCCAAGCGACTTAAGAAATGCATAGGGGAAACTGAGGTACCCATACAGTATTCAGAGGAAACATTAAGAACAGTCCCACTTCGTCACACCATCTCTTCTATATTCAACACAAGTTAGTAAAGGAATTTAAGATCCTCTCACAGAAGGCAATAGATAGAAGTGTGTTACTGTTACACATCCAGATTGCTACAAAACTGAGTCCAGCACACATTAAATCAAAAGGATATAATGAAATTTCATAAACTATTTCCCCCAGTGATATAAACACTGATTTCTCAGTAAGTTGCTCTTGCTGTATGTTCTGGAATGGGACTGATTTTCTGCTGGAATTCAAAGCATTTGCAGTGTAATTGCCATTCCGATGTTCATTGTGAAATAGTGTGGCAATCTGTTATAGATTGTAAATGTGCTTCTTGCCTTTCCCCTGACCTGCTGAATTCTATTGATGATGCTGATAACATCTGAAAACATCATAAGGAGGAAAGTTTCAGCTAAAAGTCTTGAATATAAATGAACTAGATTTATTTTGATTTGGAGAGGAGGGGGGAAAGAGAGAGACAGAGAAAGCCTTACAGGACTTCCTATACCTGATCTTTTATTGGATAATATTGTTCCAGTACAGTAGGACTTAGTCTCCTGCACTCTTGAGAACTCTTGGCAAGGCTTCAGATCTTGAATGATCATAGTAGGTGTTCTGAAGTCAAATCTATTTGGAAAGAGGGGAGCATTGGTGTGAAAAAGCTTTAAAATCCACTGTTTTATGGTTAGACAAAACATCTTTTTATAGTTTTCTACTGTTACAATTAGATCCTTGTCACAAGTGAAATGAAATGGCCCAGCCAAGCTATAATCATATAAAAACCTTGTCCAGAGCCCCGGTACTGAATCAGATGAATAAACCAGAGAAGATCTGACTGTACCCTTCATGGATAGAATCTATATTATTCTCCTATGTACAAAGAAACTTCTTTAATAATTATAGTATGTTAATAAGATGATGATGTTGAATATACTTGTCAAATCTGGCATCCCAGAGCTGGCCTCAGCAGAACAAAAATAAATGATGGACTTACCATATTGATCAAAAGGGCTGCATCAGTTTTGTCTGGTTTGACTCCCAGACAGATAGCCCTCGTACAGGACCTAATCTCTGTTAGACTCTGGGTAAATGATTCCACCGTACTAGCTGGGTTTGAAGAGACAAAATATAAATCTGGGAATTGTCAGCATATTGAAGATTCTGCAACACATACTGACTCATTCTTAATGGCCTCTTAATGGGATGCCAAGAATGACAGAATATTACACTGTAAATATGTACATGAAAACTCTCACAGGGAAGAAGAACTACATCTAGCTGATTAAAGTATTATGGATATCCCAGTTTCGGTTCCAACTTTTTCTAGCCTCTCAGTGCTACTTTCAGCTACAAAATTTCTCTAATATGTCAGAGTCCCCAGATAGGCCCTTGAGCTCCCAAGTGAAAGTGTATGAGCAGTTAGATGATAGATAAGCAGTTCATCCTTGTGTTGCTAGGAAGATGCCATGATAGCTTTTTCACAGGTTCTGTAGCACCTATGTGGAATCATTCTATATCACAGTCATTACACAGGAATAAGGCTGACTTTTGCATTTATAAATAATTGAATATTCTTTCAGCTGCTTGATTAACTGAGACTCTTGCTACTGTCCTTTATGAAGCAGTCTAAAAGTAGAGCTTATTTTACATTTATTAAATAACTTGATTTTTCCAACAGCAAAAGCACTTAATTTAATAAAGTCATAAATATCTCTGAAAGTCTCTCCTTGTATCTTACAATGGTATCAAGTATTAAAGTATAAAAGTAGGACTAGTTACAACAGAATATAAACATCACTGCTATATTTTCAAGGATTTTGCTAAAAAAAAAAATTCCCAACAGATTTCAGCTGTTTCCATATCACTATGTTCTATATCTTTGTTACAGATTTATATACAAAGAGCAGTGTGATTTCAATGTAGAGAAGAACAATCTTGCAGTATCACAAATCTTGTGAGCTGAAACCATTTGATATAAAAGCTTTGATAAGAAATAAATAATGTGGAATATTTAGATGATATTTTTACAGTGTCACTTTCTTGGCCTATACTTCAGAGGTGTTCCCTGTTGCCTATACATCGCTGTCTGGCTCTTTCATATGCTCACATATGAAATGAAATAATTACTTGCCCTTTTTTCAAAAAATACACATCAGATAATATTTACAAGTCTATTAATATCTTAGGAACTGATTCTGATCATACTTACCTTTAATAAATCAGGAGTAAATCTACTGTACTTCATAGAGTGATATTGGTAGGATCCCAGTGCTAATAAGATTAGAATCATATCCTTATTATCTACCAACAACTTCAATAAATTCACAAGGATTTACAGAAAAGACCTGTTGTTTCTATCTTAGAGTTGCCATATCAAGAGTTGTATGAATCATGAACTTCTGCTTGGAAAGAGAAAGTGTACATCAGCATAAAATAATGCTTCAAGTGAATTGGACTGCAGTGAACCCATCCTAAATGAATAAGGAATATAATTTCCCCATCAAAATTAATAATCACCAGTCTCTATATTTCACAAAATAGAAGTCACTCAAGTGAAAGCAATTTATTACTACGTATTTTTGGCAATCCAGTCAGCCTGATAATCATTCTAATTTTGAACCTTAGTCCCAAAACTTAGAATGAAGAGAAGAAGAAAAAAGAGTGTACATAACATACAGCCTTTGTGAAAGATACGTCATCCTGCTACATCTTCAATAATTACTTTTACTACATATGGAATGCACTCCCTGATCTGATAAGGCCACTCACCACCCTTTCCTTCTTAATATCTATTCTGAAGATTCACGTGAACCATGATCACTGTATGATTTTAAAGAAGCATGCATTTTTGCCTTCGGGTAAATCAATTTTGGTCACTCCACTTTTCCCCAAAATTATCATCCATTTTAAATATATTAGAGAATCTGTTGCTCATAAGAGATGTTAGAGACTCAACATCAAAAGTTCTCTGTTTATCCACACAGACGTGACAATAGTGGTGATGGGGGACTTCAATTACCCAGACATCTGTTGGGAAAATAACACAGCAGGGCACAGATTATCCAACAACTTAGTGGAATGTATTGGAGACAATTTTTTATTTCAGAAGGTGGAGAAAGCTACTGGGGGGAGGCAGTTCTAGATTTGATTTTGACAAATAGGGAAGAACTGGTTGAGAATTTGAAAGTGGAAAGCAACTTGGGTGAAAGTGATCATGAAATGGTAGAGTTCATGATTCTAAGGAATGGTAGACGGGAGAACAGCACAATAAAGACAATGGATTTCAAGAAGGCAGACTTTAGCAAACTCAGGGAGTTGGTAGGTAAAATCCCATGGGAAGCAAGTCTAAGGGAAAAAACAATTGAAGACAGTTGGCAGTTTTTCAAAGAAACATTATTAAGGGCACGAGAGCAAACTATCCCACTGTTTAGGAAAGATAGGAAGTATGGCAAGAGACCACCCTGGCTTAACCAGAAGATCTTCAGTGATCTAAAACTCAAAAAAGAGTCCTACAAAAAGTGGAAACTCAGTCAAATTACAAAGGATGAATATACACAAATAACGTAAGTATGTAGGGACAAAATTAGAAAAGCCAAGGTACAAAACGAGATCAAACTAGCTAGGGACAAAAAAGGAAACAAGAAATCATTCTACAAATACATTAGAAGCAAGAGGAAGACCAAGGACAGAGTAGGCTCATTAGTCAATGAAGGGGGAAAGACAATAACAGAAAATGTGGAAATGGCAGAGGTGCTTAATGATTTCTTTGTTTCGGTTTTCACCAAGAAGGTTGGTGGTGATTGGGCATCCAACATAGTGAATGCCTGTGAAAATGAGGTAGTATCAGAGTATAAAATAGGGAAAGAACAAGTCAAAAATTACTTATACAAGCTAGATGTCTTCAAATCACCAGGGCCTGATGAAATGCATCCTAGAATACTCAAGGAGCTGACTGAGGAGATATCTGAGCCATTAGCAATTATCTTTGAAAAGTCATGGAAGACAGGAGATATTCCAGAAGACTGGAAAAGGACAAATATAGTGCTCATATATAAAAAGGAAAATAAGGAAAACCCAGGGAATTACAGACCAGTCAGCTTAACTTCTGTACCCGGAAAGAGAATGGAGCAAATAATTAAGCAATCAATTTTCAAACACCTAGAAGATAATGAGGTGATAAATAACAGTCAGCATGGATTTGTCAAGAACAAATCATGTCAAACCAACCTGATAGCTTTCTTTGACAAGGTAACAAGCCTTGTGAATAGGGGGGAAGTGGTAGTTGTGGTATATCTTGACTTTAGCAAGGCTTTTGATTACTGTCTCACATGACCTTCTCATAAACAAACTAGGGGAATGCAACCTAGATGGAGCTACTATAAGGTGGGTGCCTAACTGGTTAGAAAATCGTTCCCAGAGAGTAGTTATCAGTGGTTCACAGTCATGCTGGAAGGGCATAATGAGTGGGGTCCCACAGGGATCAATTCTGGGACCGGTTCTGTTCAATATCTTCATCAATGATGTAGCTAATGTCATAGAGAGAACACTTATAAAGTTTGTGGATGATACCAAGCTGGGAGGAGTTGCAAGTGCTTTGGAGGATAGGATTATAATTCAAAATGACAAACTGGACAAACTGGAGAAATAGTCTGAAATAAATAGGGTGAAAATCAATAAGGACAAATGCAAAGTACTCCACTTAGGAAAGAAAATCAGTTGCACACACACAAAATGGGAAATGACTGCCTAGGAAGGAGTACTGCGGAAAGGGATCTGGGGGTCATACTGGACCACAAGCTTAATGTGAGTCAACAGTGTAACGCTGTTGCAAAAAAAGCGAACATCATTCTGGGATATATTAGCAGGAGTATTGTAAGCAAGTCACGAGAAGTAATTCTTCCACTCTACTCCATGCTGATTAGGCCTCAACATTAGGAAAAGCTTCCTAACTGTCAGAGTCATTAAGCACTGGAATAAATTGCCTAGGGAAGTTGTGGAATCTCCATCATTGGGGATTTTTAAGAGCAGGTTGGACAAACACCTGTCAGGGATGGTCCAAATAATATTTAGTCCTGCCTTGAGTGCAGGTGATTGGACTAGGTGACCTCTCGAGGTCCCTTCCAGTTCTATGATTCTATGAATACACACAAAGCATACCTAAGGTTGAACTGCAGCATCCAATTCTAGAGATGAAATCCCCCATGCATATTTAAAAAAAAAGAAAAGAAAGAAATGAACAAGCAGAATAATTAAGGAAAGCTATTGAAAATGCCAATCAAGGTTTCCTACAGTAGGCCAATGGAACAGGACAATATGCAGGTTCTGGCCTGTTTGCATGACACTTGATATAACTGAATGGTCTAAAGATCACATTTCCATTGAATTCCACTGCTGTAGTTGAAATCTCCATTTTTAACTAATACTTTTAGTCCTTTAATGAATATAATTTGAAGTAGGCAAATCCACAATAAGTCAACAGGCGTAATAATACAGTCGTGCTCACACATCATTTAATAATGTAGTCATGCAATTCAGTAGAAATGGGAAAAAGAAAAAAAATACAATTTCCTGTTCCAGAGCCGTTTTAGCTCCATGAAATGATCAGTTAAAAACAAATGCATTGAGTTCGTTAAGGACGAACACCTGGCCCCATTGAGGTCATCATAGCTTTCTGCATAGATAAGGAGACGGGGGCTCAGATTTTGGCTAGAATGATGAGATGAGAGCATCCAGGGTGGGAGTAGGCTCAGTGCTGCTCTTGTTCTGCTCTCACTGAAATCCATGATAAACCTTCTTTTGAAATCAATGGGTGCAGAGATGGGTCAATACTCAGTGCTTTTGAAAATCCCACACCAAATTAACAATCTCAAGAGATCCAAATAACACTCTTTCCCCTACCAATTATGGGGATGTGTTAATAAAGACCTTGGTTCCTCACTGCTGAGCTACTCTATAGAACACACCACAGGTTTCTCAAATATCAATAATTTGACCCCCATGAATTCTAATACACAAATTTCTACTTTTTTCATTCCCCCAAAGATTCATAAATTAAGGGATTTTTTTATTCTTCAGTCAGCCCTAGTTCAAAATTAATCAGCCTTTCAGATGCAGAAAACAGTCTGATTATTCAGCATTTTCACAGTGCAAACATAGAGACACTAGTCATTGAGCTTAAAGTGCAGTTCAGTGGTGAAAAATTAGCTTGGAAGTGAAAACAGTAAAAAAGCAGTGAAAATGTAGTATAAAAAGTAAATAGATATGATCCTGCCCATATGGGGGGCGGGTGAATAAGCCGTTGGGGGAGGCTAGCCCCCAGCCCGTCCCACTCTGCCTGAGGCCCCTCCCCCGCTCCTTTCTCCCCCTCCACCCGCCGGAGCCCAGAGCACCCCCACCGTGGCTGCCAGCCCCCCGCACAATCCCAGCCCGGAAGTGCTGGACAAGCGGTTTGGCCCCAGCTCTCCCAACCCCGGAGTGCCAGGTGGGCAGTATGGCTGGAGCACCCCCAGTCCCAGCTCCAGAGTGCCGGGAGAGTGGCACAGCCCAGCACGCTCAATCCAAGTCCCAGAGCGCCAGGCGGATGGCACAGCACAGCCCCAACCCCAGCCCCTGGCCTTGCGAGCACCAGCCGCAGCTTTCCTGCCCCAGACTCTGGGCCATGGAAGAGCAGGAAGGGAACTGGAAGCAGGCAGGAAGGGGACTGGGGGCGGAGTGTGGGCGGGGCCACACCAGGCAGTTTGGTGAGGCACAGCCTCCCCTGGCCTATGATACCCACCGCCCATGCCTGCCTATGATATTGGGTGCAGGTCTGACAAGGAAGAAGGTGCTGTTTTTTAGCTAGTTACTTTTCTGAGCAGAGCCACACTTTAATTATGCCCAAAAAAGAAAGTCTGTTGTCGTCTTTGAAAAATGATTTTCATTGTGGTGAAATTTGGCTTATCCTACAGACTTACTACAAGTGACAAATCAGATTTTTTGCTATAATATAAAATCTGTTGCCTGGGGGGGTAGAAAGACATGTGCAGTCTATTAAAGTAATTTAAAACAATTCTGCCAAACCAAAAAGCAAATTTGGACTATCACTAGTACTCTGGTATATGTCAGAGATGCATTTGCCAATCTTGTCATGAGATTTGCTGCTGAGTGGCTACGAGATGTGTAATAACAATTATTTCATAACAATGTCATTAGAAGAACAGATTAGAGGCCTGATTAATTCATTGTAATAAAAATCAATAAATCAGAGTCTAGAAAGAGAAAGCATTGATATGGATATAGAGTCAGGTGAATGGAACGAAATAACTTTGTCTATAGTTAATTAAAATAATAATGCAGTCTAAGACCGCTAAATCAAGAATTTGAAGTCATAAGCAGAACTAATTTATCTTTCTTCTCCTTTTGGAATTCCCATTATAATAGACAATGCAATTCCAATACAGAGTTTTCTACTTGCTCTAGATCATCTAATGATAATTAAGAATTAGACACTCCCAAAAGCACAGGAATTAAACTAAGAGCTCTCGCCAATAGAATTTTGAACATAACATCAGAAAGTAAAATAAATAAAGAACAACAACAAAAGACTGTAGGACATGAAATTTTCAGAGATACTATTTTTGTATGTAAAATCAGAGATTTCAACAAATGTGAATACAAAGAAAATAAATTATTGCATTACTGTTCAAACAAAGCATAATATCGCAACTGAGCTCACAAAGAGTGTGTGTTCATGTTCACTATGGGCCTGACTGAGTGACCCATGATGCAGAACACATACTCACGTGAACAATGCCATTGCAGTCAGTAATTTGTATGAGTAAGTATTCAGCAATATGAATAGAAGCTGCTCTATAAAAACTGCAGAGAAGAAAAATTAATGCTGTAAAAGAATTCACCAGCATCAATATCCCCAATCTGGGAAAAGCAACCATCAAAAATCCTTGAAATTTTTTCCTGTAAAAAGGAAAATTAAAAATGATAAATGCTTTTATGAAATGAAACTAAGTTACCATCCTATCTGGTGCACTTTGTTTGCATGTGTAATCATCAAATATAAAAAAACACACATTGCTGAAAATGAAAAGTTTGTAATTCTATAAGACATTAATAAACTGTAATTGAGTCACCTTTCCTCTAATTTGTTACGCTTGCCTCTTTTTTATATCTATCCTTAAATATGAATACATTTTTTTTTACTAACTTTACTTGCTTTTTCAGCATATACTTTATTAAGAAATGTGGACCCAATCAATCCAAATGTGCTAAAACTGTACTCAGTTGATGCTAAACTGACTCAAAAGGTGTTTCCATCTTTTGAAAAAAATCAAAAAAGTGAATTGAATACTCTACCTTTTATGATTTTGTTTACACAATATTCCACTATTTTGATACAATGAACATTGACAACCTCCTTCACAAACGTAGAAACGGGGTAGAAATCTGGATCTGAATTTTACATTGTAGATCAAAAGGAAGGAATTTAGGATTATGTTCCATCACCAAAGATTTTAAACCTCTTCTTGTTCCACACTTAACCTATAATCTTTGTATTTAGAATCATTTATGTAGGGTAAGTAATGAAAAAAGATACATATAATCTTTGAAACTTTTTCTGATTTTGTTCTAGGTTGGATTCATAGTGCCTTTTTTTTTTTTTTTTTGGTTAATTATATGAAGCAAGAATTCTACTGAGATGCTGTCAGTGTTGATATCAGCCTGTAATCTGTCAAAGTCCCTCCAAATTGCTTTTATAAGTTTTGTGCCTCTCTCTGCAGAGTTCCTTGTTATGTAAATGAGCGCTGTGTTTTGATCAAAGTCATCCCTGTGCTCACTGAAATTTCAACATGCTTGGGATGGTTGGATGCAAATGTAGAAACATTATTCTTAAGTTCTACTGTGTCAATGGGAAGCTGGAAGCCTTTTCAAACGAAAAATCAGAATCTGATGGATCTTGTGGAACAATATTTGAAGTTCACAGTGTGCTAGGGATACTTCTTTCTCAGTATCAGAGGGGTAGCCATGTTAGTCTGAATCTGTAAAAAGCAACAGAGGGTCCTGTGGCACCTTTAAGACTAACAGAAGTATTGGGAGCATAAGCTTTCGTGGGTAAGAACCTCACTTCTTCAGATGCAAGTAATGGAAATCTCCAGAGGCAGGTATAAATCAGTATGGAGATAACGAGGTTAGTTCAGTCAGGGAGGGTGAGGTGCTCTGCAAGCAGTTGAGGTGTGAACACCAAGGGAGGAGAAACTGCTTCTGTAGTTGGATAGCCATTCACAGTCTTTGTTTAATCCTGATCTGATGGTGTCAAATTTGCAAATGAACTGGAGCTCAGCAGTTTCTCTTTGGAGTCTGGTCCTGAAGTTTTTTTGCTGTAAGATGGCTACCTTTACATCTGCTATTGTGTGGCCAGGGAGGTTGAAGTGTTCTCCTACAGGTTTTTGTATATTGCCATTCCTGATATCTGACTTGTGTCCATTTATCCTCTTGCGTGGTGACTGTCCAGTTTGGCCAATGTACATAGCAGAGGGGCATTGCTGGCACATGATGGCATATATAACATTGATGGACATACAGGTGAATGAGCCGGTGATGTTGTAGCTGATCTGGTTAGGTCCTGTGATGGTGTTGCTGGTGTAGACATGTGGGCAGAGTTGGCATCAAGGTTTGTTGCATGGGTTGGTTCCTGAGTTAGAGTTGTTATGGTGCGGTGCGTGGTTGCTGGTGAGAATATGCTTAAGGTTGGCGGGTTGTCTGTGGGCGAGGACTGGCCTGCCTCCCAAGGTCTGTGAAAGTGAGGGATCATTGTCCAGGATGGGTTGTAGATCACTGATGATGCGTTGGAGAGGTTTAAGCTGAGGACTGTAGGTGATGGCCAGTGGAGTTCTGTTGGTTTCTTTTTTGGGCCTGTCTTGTAGCAGGAGGCTTCTGGGTACACGTCTGGCTCTGTTGATTTGTTTCTTTATTTCCTTGTGTGGGTATTGTAGTTTTGAGAATGCTTGGTGAAGATCTTGTAGGTGTTGGTCTCTGTCTGAGGGGTTGGAGCAGATGCGATTGTACCTCAGTGCTTGGCTGTAGACGATGGATCGTGTGGTGTGTCCGGGGTGGAAGCTGGAGGCATGAAGGTAGGCATAGCGGTCGGTTGGTTTTCGGTATAGGGTGGTGTTAACGTGGCCATCGCTTATTTGTACGGTGGTGTCTAGGAAGTGGACCTCCCGTGTAGATTGGTCCAGGCTGAGGTTGATGGTGGGGTGGAAGCTGTTGAAATCATGGTGGAATTCTTCCAGGGTCTCCTTCCCATGGGTCCAGATGATGAAGATGTCATCAATGTAGCGTAGGTAGAGAAGGGGCGTGAGTGGACGAGCTGAGGAAGCGTTGTTCCAGGTCAGCCATAAAAATGTTGGCATATTGTGGGGCCATGCGGGTGCCCATAGCGGTGCCACTGGTCTGGAGGTATATATTGTCACCAAATTTGAAATAGTTGTGCGAGAGGATAAAGTCACAGAGCTCAGCAATAAGTTGTGCTGTGTCATCATCAGGGATACTGTTCCTGACAGCTTGTATTCCATCTGTGTGTGGGATGTTTGTGTAGAGAGCCTCTACATCCATGGTGGCTAGGATGGTGTTTTCTGGGAGGTCACCAATGCACTGTAGTTTTCTCAGGAAATCTGTGGTGTCATGGAGATAGCTGGGAGTGCTGGTGGCGTAGGGAGTCCACATATCCAGACAGTCCTTCAGTGAGAGTGCCAATGCCCGAGATGATGGGGCGTCCAGGATTTCCAGGTTTGTGGATCTTGGGTAGTAGATAGAATAACCCTGGTCGGGGCTCTAAGGGTATGTTGATTTGTTCCTGTGTTAGTGTAGGGAGTGTCCTGAGTAGATGGTGCAGTTTCTTAGTGTATTCCTCAGTGGGATCTGAGGAAAGTGGCCTGTAGAATTTGGTATTGGAGAGTTGTCTGGCAGCCTCCTTCTGGTAGTCAGACCTGTTCATGATGACAACAGCACCTCCTTTATCAGCCTCTTTGATGATAATGTCAGGGTGGTTTCTGAGGCTGTGGATGGCATTGCGTTCTGCACGACTTAGGTTATGAGGCAAGAGATGTTGTTTTTCCACAATTTCTGCCTGTGCACGTCGGCGGAAGCATTCTATGTATAGGTCCAGACTGTCATTTCGACCCTCAGGAGGAGTCCATGTGGAGTTCTTCTTCCTGTGTTGTTGGTGGGAGGGTATCTGTGTATCAGTGCGGTGTTCAGTGTTATCTTGAAAGTATTCTTTGATTCGGAGGCGGCGAAAGTAGGCTTCCAGATCACCGCAGAACTGTATCATGTTCGTGGGGGTGCTGGGGCAAAAAGAGAGTCCCCGAGATAGGACAGACTCTTCTGCTGGGTTGAGTGTGTAGCTGGATAAATTGACGATATTGCTGGGTGAGTTAGGGGTACCCCTGTTGTGGCCCCATGTGGCAGGTAGGATTTTAGACAGCTTACAGTCCTTTTTCCTTTGTAGAGAAGTGAAGTGTGTAATGTAGATCTCCTGTCTTATTTTAGTAAAGTCCATTTGTGTGGAGGGTTGGTTATTTATGAAAGTCTCCAGGTTGAAGAGCTCTTTCTTGATGTTTTTCTGTTTGCTGTATAGGATGCTGATCAGGTGGTTCCTCAGTTTCTTTGATAGTGTATGGCATAATCTCTCACTGTGGTCTGTGCAGTATGTAGATAGCAATGGATTTTTCACCTTCAGTCCATTTGGTATGATGTCCATCCGTTTGCATTTGGAAAGGAAGATGATATCTGTCTGTATTTGTGCAAGTTTCTTCATGAGGTTGATAGATTTCTCATAGACTCATAGACTCATAGACTTTAAGGTCAGAAGGGACCAATATGGTCATATGGCCATATCCATTCCATACGCCTAAATGCAGTGCCTTGCATGGTGTCAAGTATCAGAGGGGTAGCCGTGTTAGTCTGAATCTGTAAAAAGCAACAGAGGGTCCTGTGGCACCTTTAAGACTAACAGAAGTATTGGGAGCATAAGCTTTCGTGGGTAAGAACCTCACTTCTTCAGATGAAAGTAATGGACTACGCTACGCTACATTGATGACATCTTCATCATCTGGACCCATGGGAAGGAGACCCTGGAAGAATTCCACCATGATTTCAACAGCTTCCACCCCACCATCAACCTCAGCCTGGACCAATCTACACGGGAGGTCCACTTCCTAGACACCACCGTACAAATAAGCGATAGCCACGTTAACACCACCCTATACCGAAAACCCACCGACCGCTATGTCTACCTTCATGCCTCCAGCTTCCACCCCGGACACACCACATGATCCATCATCTACAGCCAAGCACTGAGGTACAATCGCATCTGCTCCAACCCCTCAGACAGAGACCAACACCTACAAGATCTTCACCAAGCATTCTCAAAACTACAATACCCACACAAGGAAATAAAGAAACAAATCAACAGAGCCAGACGTGTACCCAGAAGCCTCCTGCTACAAGACAGGCCCAAAAAAGAAACCAACAGAACTCCACTGGCCATCACCTACAGTCCTCAGCTTAAACCTCTCCAACGCATCATCAGTGATCTACAACCCATCCTGGACAATGATCCCTCACTTTCACAGACCTTGGGAGGCAGGCCAGTCCTCGCCCACAGACAACCCGCCAACCTTAAGCATATTCTCACCAGCAACCACGCACCGCACCATAACAACTCTAACTCAGGAACCAACCCATGCAACAAACCTTGATGCCAACTCTGCCCACATGTCTACACCAGCAACACCATCACAGGACCTAACCAGATCAGCTACAACATCACCGGCTCATTCACCTGTATGTCCATCAATGTTATATATGCCATCATGTGCCAGCAATGCCCCTCTGCTATGTACATTGGCCAAACTGGACAGTCACCACGCAAGAGGATAAATGGACACAAGTCAGATATCAGGAATGGCAATATACAAAAACCTGTAGGAGAACACTTCAACCTCCCTGGCCACACAATAGCAGATGTAAAGGTAGCCATCTTACAGCAAAAAAACTTCAGGACCAGACTCCAAAGAGAAACTGCTGAGCTCCAGTTCATTTGCAAATTTGACACCATCAGATCAGGATTAAACAAAGACTGTGAATGGCTATCCAACTACAGAAGCAGTTTCTCCTCCCTTGGTGTTCACACCTCAACTGCTAGCAGAGCACCTCACCCTCCCTGACTGAACTAACCTCGTTATCTCCATACTGATTTATACCTGCCTCTGGAGATTTCCATTACTTGCATCTGAAGAAGTGAGGTTCTTACCCACGAAAGCTTATGCTCCCAATACTTCTGTTAGTCTTAAAGGTGCCACAGGACCCTCTGTTGCTTCTTTCTCAGTGAAGTTCAATTAGTGTGATGAATGCATGTATATCAAAAGTTTAGGATGACCACTTCTGAAGATCTCTCATCATTTTCACTATGGTTTCAATGTCTGAGCAATGTAGCAATGACTTGTCAGGCTTTCCTTCTTGGCTGGCTTCTTCAGTAACTTGGCCACAATATTTCCCCCCGGTTTTAAAATCAATACCATTATGTAGGGATGCCTGCAGCCACTAATGGGTTATTTCTCAGATTCTGGAACCATCTTGTGTTAATTTCAAAGTTTATTTTTTATTTTTGGAGTTTTTCCTACTACTTCACCTACAGCATCTAGTTTTGAATTAATTTAAGTCAAGTCTGTTCGGAGGAGTAAATGCAGGAAAAGTGCTTCAATCGTTCATTTTAATACTCAATTTGTGCCACACTTAAGGCATTGTCAGCAGAAAAGAAGCGTGCAACTTCCAATCAAGTTCAAGTCTTTGCCTTTAGGTTGTTTATATGACATAGTCTGAAGCGAAAAGAAAGAAGAGACTGACCACCTTCTCTTGCGCAAAATAAGCTCAAATTATTTGCAATATCAGAACTAGCTCTCAACTACAACCAATCTCATGAGTTAGGCCTTGTCTGCACTACACAGTTTTGTCAACAAAAGTCAGCTTTCATTGACAAAACAGAGGGGGCATACAACTGAAATGCTCCTCCTACAATGTAACTCCCCTGCTATGCCGATATAATAAAACCACCTTGATGAACGGCATAAAGCTTTTTGTGACGTAGCTAGAGTGATGCAGCATCAGTGTAGATGGCTCACTTGGTTATGTCACCCTAAATGGCCTCCAGGAGGTGTCCCACAATGCCCATCATGACCACTTTGGTCGGCAGTTTGAACTCTACTACCCTGAAGATACATGGGTACTCACCCATCCCCTGTTTAAAGGTCTGGGAATTTTTGAAATTCTCTTCCTGTTTGCTTGGCATGCACAGTTCACACAGCAACTTCCCAGCTGACCATGCCGACTTATGCAGCAGATGCTTTCCCATGTGAAGCACACCAGAGCTGTTGGGTTTGCTGAGTATATGGAGAGAGGAGGCTGTGCAGTCGCAGCTTCGCACCAGCCATAGGAATTTTGATACCTATGGGCTGATTGCTAGTGGTATGCAGGAGAAGGAGCACGAAAGGGACATGAAGCAGTGTTGTGCTAAAATCAAGGAGCTCAGGCAGGTGTAGCAGAAGGCAAGGGAGGCCAACCGTCACTCTGCTATGGTGTCGAAGACATGACACTTCCACAGGCTAGGGTAATCTAACCCGATATCTCACTCCTAAAGGTAATCCAGGATGCATCTTCTGTGACTTCAGACTGGCTCTGGCTCCATATGCTGCTCGCGTGTGTGCCGCTCTGGTCTCTGTAGAAATAACTTCTGGGTGGCACAGCATAGTTTCCTACAGCGGGGAAGAAACAAGGTAGCTCTCCCAAGGAACCTTCAGCAAAGGATTGCAGAATACCTATAGAAAAGTTTCTTAGAGATCTATATGGAGGATTCCCGGTACATCACCGTGTACATTAACAAATGTTTCCGCTGAGTCCCCACTGAGTAGATGGACAGGCTCTATTGTTAATTTCTGTCCCTTATCCCTCCTCTACCATATTACAAAGTACAGGAGAGTTCAATCTCCTCTCATTGTGCGGCATCAAAGCAAAATGAGCATCTATGGGAGCTCCATTCTCCTGCATCCTGCGCATGAGAGCCAGACTGCTGGGACTGGTTAGACCCCTCCAGAATGGAAAAGTGTTCCTGACTCACCACACCACTGAATGACCCTGTGGTGTGCTCCACACTGTCCTCCAGCTCCACCTCCTCCTCCACCTTGGGGTTGAGTCTGCTGGCTGCTGCCTCCAGTTCCCCTGAAATATCCATGGAGCTCTTGGTGGTGGAGATGGGGTCACCGCAAAGGATATATTTAGCAAAGTGTGTTCCTGGTCCCTCAGAGTACCCAGTGCACCCCATGCCTAGGGACTGGTTTTCCAGCGAAAGCTGAAGTTACAAACAGCTGTGAGAGCTATAACTGAGAGACTGTTCCTCATTTTCATGTCCCCTGTTTGACCAAAAGTGTGTGTTTTATCCTGTTATTAAACTTGAGACTCTGAAATAAAATGAGTCTTTATTTGTGACATAGATATATCACTCAGTGCTAACATTGAAACACAGAGGCTATAGGTAGCACTATTTGCTCCTTGCAGTTAATGCTCAGGAAGCAAGCACTACAGGGAAATTCATGACAGCAAGTAAACACTGCCTGGCCAATGCATCACATACAGGCACATTTCTTGGAATCATTGTCGTGGGATAGCTACCCATGATGCAACACTTTCTCTGTCGATACAAGAGCAATGACTGTGGACGTGCTCAATCGACACAAGGAGCGTTGTGTGGACATGTTCCATCAATGTTATTAAAGCAACTTCTGATAATTGACATAACTTAAGTCAACTCAACTCTGTAGTGTAGACATGGCCTTAGACTCTAAAAAGATGATGTGACAGTGATTTTACATAGCCTGCAGAGGCATTTGAACTCTCCCACATTGCATTAGAGAGTGTGTTCATGTCTGTTACTAACCATTTTCCCAGGTACACACTAACCTAAACCCAAATCTATTTTTTAACTAGAAATTATTTTTGGTTTTAAGCTGCTACTTGCCTGATTTAAGAATCTTTCTGTCACTTTTCACAGATCAACACTGTGGGAAGGGGAATGAGCTAAGTAAGTAAGAGTCTAATAAAACTGGTTGTATGTTCAGAGAAATTTCAGGTGGAACATCAAAGTAGGAAGCTATAAAGAAATCATTCTAAGAAAACTCTTCCTTAAAACAAAGAAGAGAGCCAGCTCCTGCTTTTAGCAGACTCTTATTTCAATTGATTGGATAAAAAGAGAGGTGTTCTTCCTTAACCTTCCTGTAAAGTATTGAAGTTACTCTTGTGTTAACCTTCTAAATTGATGTAATTACTCCTTGTAGTAATTGGCAAGCCAGATAAATTAAACCATTGATCTATTGATTGCATTTCAGTTGTAACTTTAATTTGATCATTGTATTATATATTGTGTTATATTTGATTAGTTTAGGGAAATGAGAAGTAAATTAGTTAATGACATATTTGTTTGGCTTCATATTTGTTGTCTTATCCTTTTAATAAATCCATAAAAGCACACTGAACTGGTTCCTATCTCAAAACTTCAATGTGTAGAAAAAAACTTATTAAAGGTAAATGTAAATTAGCTCCTGGAGCCATATTTTAATTATTTGATTAAAATTATAATTGACAAGATAAAACCTAATAAAACCCACTAGCATAAACTCTTTTGGGGAAAAATTGATTTTTACAGACTTGATGCTGGACAGTGACACTCAGAGCTGGGCAGCAAACTGTTTTCTTGTCCCATAAGAATTTTTGAGATTAAAAAAAAAACTTTTCTGTCCTGAATTGGGATGAAAATTCAAAATTTCAAAAATTCTCATGAACCAAAATTCTCATCACGTGGATCGGGTCACTCAAACATTTTGATAATCTCAAAATATTACATTTCAGTTTTGACCTTTTACTATTAATTAATGAATTTCAAAATGAAAAGTAATTTCAAACCAAAAAAACTGAATTTTGCATTTTGAAAACGATGAAAGTGGATGTTTCAATAATTTTGAATATTTTTCACCTTTTCACTTGAGTCTGAGGCCAAGTGGTAGGAAAATCTGAGACAACTGGAGATCTCCAACTTGCTGCAGCCTTCATCCA
Source organism: Emys orbicularis (assembly GCF_028017835.1). Taxonomy (NCBI): domain Eukaryota; kingdom Metazoa; phylum Chordata; order Testudines; family Emydidae; genus Emys; species Emys orbicularis. Next base: position 128,656,940 of record NC_088684.1, read on the forward strand.
CTTTCACAATCATTGAGATCCGAAGACCCTTTTCAACCTGATCCACCATTGAGGTCTTGGGGGATTGGAGCGTGCTTTGTTTGGGACCTCTCCTCAGATCTGTTTGCCTTAGGAGACTCTACCATGAGTATGAAGCTCCCGACAACATAGTTCTCAGGATCATTGGAACACGCAAGCTCCTTCACCACAACAAAGTAATGGTTACCAAAGAGGAGGCCCATTACTAAATGAGGAAGGAAAGACAATAACGGAAAAGGCAGCAGTGGCTGAAGTGTTAAATGCCTTTTTTGTTTCAGTTTTCACCAAAAAAGTTAGCAGTGATTAGACAATTAACATAGTGAACATAAGTGTAAATGTGTAGGATCTGAGGCTAAAACAGGAAAAGAACAAGTTAATAATTACTTAGGGCTGGCCTACACTACACAGTTAGGTCAACGTAAGGCAATTTACATCGACCTATTTATGTCAGTTTCTACACTACAGCTTTCTCCCACCGATATAAGTGCCCTACTACACCAACATAACAACTCCACCTCCATGAGAGGCATAGGGCTTATGTCGGTGTAATTAGGGTGATACAGTGTCTGTATAGACGGAGTGTCTGCCTTACTTACATTGGTTGTTGGCTGTCTTCTGGGAAGCAAGAGCCCAGCTGCCCCGCTCACCCCTGGGGGAGTGGGGCAGCTGGCCCCCACTCCCAGATGGGAGACAGGGCAAGAAGCCCTAGAGGCTGACCCGGCTCCCAGCTGGGAAGTGAAAGGAGAAGCACGGGTGGCTGGTCTGGGAGTTGGCTGGGAGCTGAGGTGAGAAGCCTGGGTGGCTTCCCCCCACTCCCAGCTGGGAACATTGGGCTGTTTGTCAATTTTACGGTTGGGAGCTGTGAAATTGACAAGGCTGCCTGGCTCCTGATGGGGAGCAGGTACGAGAAGCCAGGACAGCTGGACCCCACTTCTGGGGGCCAGAAACCCTGGGCACCTTTCCCCCTCCCAGCGGAGAACAGGGAGGAACGCAGGGGAGTGGATGGGGAGGGCATCCTGCTGGGAGCCTGGGAGTGTGGGGGAGACCCAGTTCTCCGCTCCCCACAGTGCCCCTCTTAGGTCAGTGGGAGCACTTCTGGTGAGGACGCGCATGACTGACCCAACAAGGGTAGTGTGGACATGCCACACTGCAGTAATTAAGTCAACTTATATTAGTTACATTTCTACTGTAGACACACTCTTAGAGGAGTTAAATGTCTTCAAGTCAGCAGGGCCTGATGAAATACATCCTAGAATACTTATGGAACTGGCTGAAGAGATCTCTGAGCCATTAGTTATTATCTTTGAGAACTCAGGAAGGACGGAAGAGATCTCAGAGACTGGAAAATTCCATTAAGAGAATTATATACCAGTCATCTTAACTTCGGTATCCAGAAAGATAATGGAGCAAATAATCAAACAATCAATTTGTAAGACACCTAGAAGAAAATAAGGTAATAAGTAACTGGCAACTTGGATTTGGTAAGAACAAATCATGTCAAATCAACATAATATCCTTCTTTGACAGGGTAACAAAGCTTGTGGATGGGGGAAGCAGTAGATTGTATCACACTGTCTGGAGTGACTCACAACTGTGAGTGCCTACCTCAGGGCAGACTGTCAGAAAACAAGGGCAAATACCCCAAACTGGTACTATGTTCTATTCTTATATTTCACCAAGCCAGTAACAAATGTGAACTCCTGGATCACTATACCAGTCTTACCATGGCCTACTTAGACTCTCCAGCATATCTTGCCACCCAGACAAATTGGACTTTGTGATAAAAGGTCACTTAAACCTAAAATAACACCACATCAGGTTTCTCCCAGTCTCAAGAGACCAGTCACTTACCCCAGACTCACTGGTATTCCAGACATTACAGCAAAGGCAATGCTGACAGTAAACGAACTAAAGGTTTATCTAAGAAAAAGAATTAGAGTTATTGAGAGGTTAAAGTGGGTAAAATATAACAACAGGTAAGTCCCAGTTTGCAACTCCGAATGATGGCAATGATATAATAAACTACCAGTTTCCCAAAAGTCTTTCAGGGCTACCCACAATAATTCTGGGGATCTCCGTCTTCTCAGTCAGTTGTTCTGCCCTGTTAGAATCCAAACAGTCCAGAGGTAAAGGATCATTATTAATATCTTCTACTTACAGAAGAAAAGCTGAAAGTCTCTCTACCCACATGTTGGGGTTTTTTATTTGTTTTTTTAATGAGGGTGAGTGAGGAATGCACTTAGACTTTTGACTTCCAACCATATACATAATGGCCACTTGCTTTGAAATTAGCATTTTCTGTTAAAGTCCTTAAGAATTTCACAAGAATTCTTCAATAGGTAATTTAGTTTCAAGTGGCTCTCAGTTTAATATTTTAATATAGTGAACTACAGTCATCTAACATGGAGGTGACAAAAAACAAGGATCACAATGTCCAAATACTCATTTATTCAGCCTCATGGCTAGCTAGAGATGAAAGAGAACATTCCTTTCCTCTGTTGCAATGTTGGGTCCAGGAAGAGAGAAAAGTCTAACATGACTTGAGGCTGTGCGTTATCTTAGACCCTGGTCCTGCAAAAGAGAACTGTGCAGGTATACGGGTCTACATCTGCATGATTCTCCATGGATTCCCTCAGTGGAAGGTGAGGTTATTGCTTTAGTGAGGTCCTCAAAATGTTTCCTTTTACTTTTCACATCACCATTATCTTCCCCGGATTAAGTTTCAACCAGATGTTCTTCATTCATCTGCTTATTTCTTCATAACATCAGACACTCTGTTTCCTGAGAAGCAGATGAAGAGCTGAGTATTGCCTGCACTAGAATCCATGGCATTTCAGAGTCTCTTAGAGTAATCCCAATCTATTTTGAAGAAAATAAGTTAAAGTGATGAACCCTGTGGAATGTCACATGTGAGGATTTGGGGGGAAATGAGCAGATGTCCATCATAACTTTCTGGGAGCTGTGTAAGGGGAATGAGTAGAGACAATTTAATGCTACTCCATCTTCTCTCGTTGTGTGAAAGTCAGTTATCCCATATGACCAAGAGCATTGAAGGCTGATGAGAGAGCAGGCAGCATAATTATGTCCTATATCCAAGGCTGCTCTAAGTTAGCCCTAGGAAGTAGTCCAGCACAAACCAGGCTCAAGATTCAGGAAACTCAAAATGGGGCTTTACAGCCCTTTGTAAACACACCCCATAGCTGCAACACAGTTTAGTGGGACCCCAGAATCTTGCTCTAGGTTTCTTCAGAGCTGGCTATACTATTGAACTCTTGAGACTGGTTTGAATGAGACACTGATAAAGCAAAAGGATACAATGTGCAGAACACATCTTCAAGTGATATCATTGCAAAGGGGTCTTCTCGCTCTGGGACCCTGAGGAATTAGAACTAGAGTTTCACCAATATGCTGGTGACTCTCAGCTCCCTGACACAACAGTTTTCCTGCTCTCCTAATTTTTGGCAGAGACACTGACCTGGATGAAAGACAGCTGACTTAAGCTCAATCTGAGTAAGATAAATGAGATTCAAGTTGACATAGGGGAGCAATCAGAACTGGCAAAGACAACGGACCTGATATTTCTGTCAGGCTAGTTTTAAACCAGTGTAAATTCATTGGCTTCTATGCATTTATTCCTGATTTACACCAGTGTATGAAGAGAATCATGGCCATTATCTCCAGTAGAAGTGATCGGGTCACCTATTAACCTTAGTTAGCGATCTCATGTTCTAACACGACTCATCTGTACTGCCCCATGCTTATATTGCAGCAGTGGCCAGGACAACCTTCTTTCTTGTTTGGCAGGTGAGGGAATTGCTGCCATTGCACTTAGTTGCAAACCTTGCCATGGTATTTCATGCTTTTGTTACATCAAGTGTGGACTACTGCAATATTTAATTTTTTTGGCTGCTATTTTCCATTTGGGGCTGAGTTTGCTGCTGCAGACGGTCATGGACAATATGCTCCACATTCTTCTTAGAGTATTTAGACCCGTATCTTCAAAGGGAGTTAGGCACTTAAATATCGTTAAGGATCTAGGACTCAGTTCTTTTAAACTTGTGATAAGTGTGTCTACATAACACAGCGATGGCTGCCTATTTTGAGGAGGGCTAAAGTGGAACTTGAGTGATACATAGGCCTCATTCTGGCCTTTTGCACTGGGGTGAATTTCTTTAAAGTCTACTTATTGAGATCCTCTGGCACTAGAGAGTTACAGATCATATGTGTTCTTAACAAACCTAATTGTGTAAAAAAATAAGGTGAACAAATGAGAAATAGCAAGAGCACAATAAAAGTCATGTCAGATTTTATGAGAGGAACTTATTTACAATTTATTGCTATTACTCAATTGTAACTGGGGGGAAATCTACTTTACAAATTTGTACTTTACAAATCATAAGACTAAGACTAAATAAATGGCATAAATTAAGGATAGAATGTGGACATTTTCCTTTGTGGAAGCATAGCAACAAAGACTTTAGAAAAATAATTTATTTGTGTGTGTTTCATTGAAAGGGAAAAAAACATAGTATTTGAATAGAACTATTACTACCCCCACAACCCATCTATGTGGAAAAATAATTTATCTTCTATAATGAAGGGTAGCAGGCTGAAATAGTGTGTTTTAAATGGATATTGCTGAATCTTCTTGGAAAGCAACATTTTCAATTATGAGTATTCACATACACAATGTGATCCTAAGAGTTAACATCATCCAATCAGGCAGCAGAATCCTCACATAAGACCTATGCCTGAAATTTTCCAAAATGACTAGTGATTTTTGAGTCCTCAATTTGTAGGTGCCCAATTTGAGACATCTTAAAAGGGCCTGATATTCCAAAAGTGCTAAGCATCCAACCTCAGAAAGTCAGTCTCTTTTTAAAGTGTCTCAAATTGGGCACCCACAAGTTGAGGTACCCAAGATCACTAGTCACTTATAAAAAATTGGGCCTACGTGTCCAGTCAAAATAACTCGATTTTCCCAATTGCAGATATTGACTACTTGAAGCAACACACACCAAAAAATAGTTTTTGCAAGTGATTCAGAGGCTGAAATATGTTAGATAAAGCATTAGCGGTTAGTTTGTGTCTGATAGGCACAGCTTAGAATGAGTGGCACAGTAAGGAGAGCAGCCTGTTCCCCACTTTGCATTGTTTCCATTAAGATGGCCAGTATGTGTGGAGGGGCTATGACCCTTCCTCCTCCTTGCCTCCTGAAGATGTCTAGATTGCTAATATGCCTGATGGTAACATGCAGCATGCTATTGCAGGAGAAACAGCTGCTTGCACCTTCCTCCTCTTCCTTTCCCTAACTTCACATCTGGGAAAGGACAAGGTAGAATCTTGACCTAACTGAACAATGAGAAACAATATCTAGAACACCAAGATCTACTCCTGCACAGTAGATGAACAGGGAAAAGGGCTTAATTCATGAATTGTTCACCGTAAGCAGTTTGCCTAGCTCTAGCCTTTAGCAGGCTTGACTCAACTTGGCATGAGATACTCAGGTAGTCAAGGTGCTTGCCTCATACAGAAGCCTCTCTTGGAACATTTTTACTATCTGAATCAATGCTTGACTGTCAACACTGTGTGCTGTTATCCCCCAGTGCTCATATAAAAGTGTGCATTGCTAAATCACTTCATTTTTTGTAAAGTATGTTTCTGGAGTGGTCTTAATTTGAAGAGTCTTTAGCTGTCTTCAGCCCTGTGGAGAGGGCCACCATGGACTGAAACATCATCCAAGCACTCAAAACATGGCTTAAGCATTATATAGGCCTTCTGCTGGTTCTCTGCACAGGGGTGAATTTCACCCTGTGGACAGAACAAACTTCAACCCAAAGCAAGTTCTGGTAATTACCATCAGTAGAAACCAGATTTTCATTTTGCACTCTTTATTATTTGTTTCATGCAATTACATGATGTGCTATTTCTCCAAATAAATTCCTCCTTTTGCTCAAGAAAAGGCAATTGATTAATATTACTAGTAATTAGAACTTTCTTAATCTCAGAAAAGGAAAATTTAAACTTTGGACTGAGGATAATGTAAGACAAATTAGCTACTTTAGCTCTCAGAGGAAGACTTTCTTAGAATTTGCAATACTCTTGGAGTGCATACCAGAACACGTGAAGCTTTATAATTATTATAATTAGGATGATAATTGCCTACATCCAAAAAGCTGAACTAATGTTCTAATTCAGCTTTTATTAGAAAAGCACCCTTTGAGGAAAAAATATTTTGATATTGGAAACAGGATCATTAGTTTTATAACATGATTAAACTTCAGTATATTCAACTGAAATTTTAAAAAAATGCCATAACCCTTAAATAATACAAAGAAGATACATTGCTGAATTTGTCAGATGGTATGGTAGTATGATTTTTTTCTGCTATAGCTCACATTGGTCTGAATCCCCATTTTAAAACAATACTCCCTGTTTTATATAGGAAACTAGTCTCAAAATAATTGCTGCAAATTGAAATTTGGCTTATAAGGCTTCCGCCTAGGTGTATATATTTATAAAACTATTAGAATATATCAGGGCAATAATGCATGGATCAAGATTATTAGGGAGCCAATTTTTTATTAGAACTCTCACCTTTAAATCCCATTGAGAACCTTGCCTGATTGTACATGAGATGCAGTGGATTATAACTTTGCTCTTGCTAATTAAACTGAATTTCTAATTTCATTTCATATGCAAAGGTTTTCAACATCATTTACACTCCCAGTTTAATGCCAATCTCACAACGCAGAAATCAACAGGGGAAAATGTGGTGAAAAATAGTACACCTCTAGATTAGATTGAGAACCCTACTGTTCTAAGCATTTATAGTGTGGCAATTTAATTTTATTATCAAATCGTCCCCTGAATTTCTCTCTCCTTTCAAAAAGGAAAATATTTTAGACTCCCAGTTTATTTTTATTTTTTTGGGAGCTGGTTTATTTAATACGATCCAAAGTAACATGCCCTTATGAAGCCTTTTGAAAATTACTTGGTATTTGTGAAAGATTCGATCTGTTCTCTTCCAACAAAAACACACTGCAGTCATTGTTCTTTAATTGCAAGACATTGGGGACAATGTCTTATCTGTATCAAATGCCTCATTGGGCCCTGATTATTATTCACTGCAACACTCTCTTATGTTGCACACATTTAATTGTCTTCCTGATTGTACCACTGCTAACAGGGTTCTGAAAGCTGCCTGCTTTGAGTATGTGAAGGAAGAGAAACTCAGAAAATGAAACTAGCAGATGGGAAGTTTTATTCGGTCTCTTGCAATCCTCATGCACACAAGTGGTCCCATTAAGATCATTGGGGTTACTTGTCTGAGTAAGGGCTACCTGTGTGATTAATGGATGCAGAAAATGGCCTGTAATGGGATGCCCAGATTTTGGCACCACCTGGAGGAGATCCCGAAAGCCTGTCATAGCCACCCCAGTTATACTCACTTAGCCATACAAAAGTCTATGATGCCAGGGTCAGAGGCCTCTTAGGGAAGCATTATCATCTGGCAGCTAACCAGGTACAGCTGAACCTATTTAATCTCAATATCTTAAAAGAAAGGCATGTTACTCTGAAAGGGGAAAAGAACAAAAGGTTGTACTGAGCAGAAACCAAGGCAGGGAGCTTTGGAGAAACGTAGAAGCTGCCTTGTATAGTTTGTCCTTTTTGAATACAGAAATTTGCTATTTGTGAAACTGCATGGACTGCATGCAGATAAAGGATTTTTGTTGAATTGGTGTGTGGATTTGGATTAACCCTCTGCAATAAACTTGAGGACAATTTGTATTCAGACCTGAGCCTGTAATGAGTCCTCTCTCCTGTTGTTCCTCCCCAGATTTGATCATTTGCATATGTGAACTAATTGCAGCATAGCTTTTGTTAAAAGCGTTGTGAATAAAAATCATATTACACATACATATTGCTATGGTAGCACAGACTCACTGTGAAAACGATCAGTCACGCCACCAGCGTGCGTATCAAATAGGCATTCGTGGCAACAGTACAATGAACAAACGAAACAGCCATGCTTGCTCACTGGAATGATACTTCCTTCACTAAAGTTTATTGCAGAGTCAAATTATTTCTCAAAAAAGAATGGATTTGATGAATTGAGCCATTTTTTCTCTTCGCTATCCACAAACAAGATCTGATGTTTATAAATGGCTTTGTTACTCTCCAGTGTGTAATGAATAGTCTCTACAAATTTTAGTTTAGGGTCTTCACCTATTTTTTGCAGAGTATTTGCTATTTATGCCACATGCTTGATTTCTGCATTGTTAATTTCATGGATTGGATCTGTTATGTAATACAATGGCAAAGTTATCTAAAGTAGTGGGTGGGCGTACTTTAATGTTAAATCAAAGGAATGATTAATAACAACAGTAACAATAACCCATGTAATATGATTTTATTTCCAGTCCCTCAAATTATCTGTGCACATTTGAGGCTGTTCCATTAACTGTTCCAAGAATCCATTGCGTGAATAATAGAATGAGCTTTTCAAAATGGCTACTGGAGCACTTCCAGTCTGAATGCTTTGGGGAATTTATTATTATTTGTTATGGGCTCCATGTGCAATGTTGGAGAAGATTCCCCTTCCCTTCCTGTTTGCACAGCCTGCATAAGCACAAGTCAATTTGAAGCTCTTGAGAGCAAGAAGTCACCGATTATTCTGCTTGCAGTCTCTAGGGGAATGTGAAGAGTCATAGCTCTGCCAGCTGGGGACAGGGGAATTATGCTACAGCCCTCCGAGGAGGACATAGTTTGTAACACATCCCCATGCACTGGCAAGCTCCAACTGGCTTGCTGTTTCTCAGACAAAATGCCTCCAGTGTTCCCTTGGGAAGGATACTCTGCATTACCACTCCTCATGGGATGGGCCATGTGTGATGTGCACAACCTAGCCCTATATGTTCATCACTGTTCAATACACCAAAATAAAGGCCATCCATGCCCCAGAGAACTAGCAGTCTTATGGGCAAAAAGAAAACACTAGATGCACTCGGGCAGGGATCGGCAACCTCTGGCACGCGGCTCGCCAGGGTAAGCCCCCTTGGGGGCTGAGCCAGTTTGTTTACCTGCTGCGGCTCCCACTGGCTGCGGTTCGCCGCTCCAGGCCAATGGGGGCTGCGGGAAGGGCGGCCAGCACATCCCTCGGCCTGCGCCGCTTCCCGCAGCCCCCATTGGCCTGGGACGGCGAACCACTGCCAGTGGGAGCCGCGATCGACCGAACCTGCCGACGCGGCAGGTAAACAAACTGGCCCGGCCCCCCAGGGAGCTTACCCTGGCAAGCCGTGTGCCAGAGGTTACCGACCTCTGCACTAGAGTCTCGGGAGGTGATCTAACAATTTCTCTTTGAAAAAAGAAACCTCACCTGTAATTGCGATGAACTCATTTATTCAAGTCACTGTTGCCTTCCACAAATGTTCTTGTCAGTGATAACTTGCTCACCAAAATGTATATGAATAAGCTGACAAACGTGATTATAAATGCAAGTGAAGCAAATCAAAAGGTTTTAATTCAAAAGAAATACATCGAGGTTATTTATTCAGAAACCTTTACCCACAAGAGTAGGACTTGCAGGATTGGGTCTTCCCTGTTTATTTTATTTTTTAAAGCACCGTACATAGGGTTTTTCATTTGGACAAGTTATGTCCCATTTGGTTACATTAATCAATTAGGTACATCATGGACCGATTGTGGTTCCTTGCTATAAAATATTCATCCAATGCCACTGCTGGACATCCAGATCAAAACAAAAGTTTTTCTTTTTTCTTTTCTTTTTTCCTCAGCCTTATTCTTATGAAGCAGAGCTGATATCTCCAACATTTGATGTGGTTTCTCTGATATTCACTGAGTGAAGAAAAAAAATTGGTTGCAGCTCATCTCTGAATAGTCCAGTTTCTACAACTCAGCTCTAAGCCATTAACATCTCTGTACTACCATGCTGCAACATTTATTTACATGAGATTTTGATGCATTGCAATCATCTTTATTTGTCCACACAAATAAATATGAGTATTACTTTCTACCTCTATCTGACATCAATGAGCCGTATTTCCAATATGGAAACAGTATGAAATGCTATGTATTTATCTCTTTTGTCCTCATTCCTCTGACCATACATAGCTGTCACCTTCAGCTTAAATTACTGCAGTTATCTTTGGCTGGCCTCTCTCTTATTGCTTTTATGAGACAACAGTCAATGTATATTGTATCACTTGTCCTAAAGGAAAAGTTCATGTTACCCCACCCTCTTTCACAGTTCTTACATTCATTTTTGTATGGATTTTTAAGCTCCTACTCCCTCTTGCTGGCTTTCCCCTCCCGCAACTTCATCCCGAATGCGGCAATCCCCCTTTCTACTGTCCAGCTTCACCATGTGATGTTATCCACCTGCCACTCATTGTCCAGTTCCCTTCCTCAGTCCATTCCTGATACTGCATTTATCCCTCCTATTGCTATTCTCTCCCTTTCCCTCTTTCCAGATGGACTACTCTGTAGTGTCTGATCCTCCACTGGTGTATATTGGCACCAATAGAAGCCAATGGAGTTATGCCAATTTACACCGGCTGAGCATATGACCTTATATATATACAGGGTATTGGTATTTAGATTTGTATTCCAAATGCAGAAAACTTTTAGAAGATTATTCAGTATTTATCTGAATGATAAAAATGTCAATTTCATCTCATCACTACATCTGCTTTTAGAAATTACAATTGATTGGCTATTATTAATATTTATTGTTGCTCTGGAATTTGTTACATTCTTATGTTCCTTCTCATACATTGCGATTTTTTGTTTAACAAAAGTTCCTTATTACTTTTCTTCTACAAGCAGGACACTCTGAAGCTAATTTTCAAGACATTCTGTTGACATTTTATGAATTACTTGTAGGAATATACTCTCCATCCAGGCTCCAACTACCTAGTTCAAAGGTTGAGAAGGTCTGTATGCATCCATGTGTGTGACACACACGTAGGTATAAGTGTGTGCATACCCTATGTATATAGTATATATCTATATATATATCTATACACACACCCCTATATATGCATGGGTGTACAGACACATGCAAAATTAGAAAAACAATAAGCTAAAGTGGCATACCCTAAATCAACAGTAAACTCTCTGAATTGCAGGCATCTTTTCATCTTGAAAATTCAAGATCTTCCCTCTACCCTCCCCCCAGTCTTTTTAGTTAGTTAAAAATGTACTTACAGAATTCTATTAGTAACCCAATCCAAATAAAATTTTCCTAAATATTCCTCGCTTCCCAGCTTTATGGTGCATTTTTGCAACTGTAATATGCTATCTACAGCACAAGTGGGTTTCAAAATAGGAAGAAAATAGAGAGTGCAAATTATCAATAAAGCAAGCTTCTGCTTCCAAACCAACTACTGCAGTTTCTACTGAAAACAAACAAAACAATTATGTTGCTTAGGGATTAGAGAGAGGGGGAAAGAAATCATTTTCTATTAAGGACAACAGTATACCAAACCAGGTAGAAATGACAGGAGAACTCAGGGAAGATTCTTATCTGTAATTTGATCAACACCGAGAAGGCATACAGTATCTAAGAGCGTGAGCAGAATCTGAGGTTTTAATAAAAACAAAAAGAGAGGTCTTTAACCCCTTCTCTCCTGAATTATATTTTGACATGTTCTGAAGTTGGGATGGAAGGAATTGTGTCTTTATTTTTTACACAATAAATGTAATACGAAAGAACCACACATACACAGTTGGGTCCAAATAGCCATGTTTATGAGCAATATACAACATGCAAGGTCTAACTACATATATACATTGCTGGCAGGGCTCTAGTGGTTCCTGAAACATAGAAGAGAGTGAGGACTACTGGAGGGCACACAAACTATTTAAAGAGATACCACCCAATTCCTATATGCTACAAGAGGGGAAGAGGGAATTGAGTAAGTAGCAGTAGCTGGGAAGGAAGCAGGGGGGGATAATTGCTGAGCACTAGGGAAGGGCTGATCTGGAGGAAGCTAAGTAATGGAGATCGAAAGAGGAGTGACGATGGAAGAATGGGGAAAATTGGGAAAGAAAATACAAGTGGCAGGAGAAAGAGAAGTTGAGGAGCAAAAGTAGCAAGGAACCCAAGAGGCAGGTGGGAATACAGACAATATGGTGAAAGCATCATCTGTATTAATGATCCTTTATGATCGCAATCTTAGTGCAGCATATCAGCTTGTGACTCACTTAAATGGTGGTCTCTCAGACACAAAATTCTATCCCCCTGAAGCAGCTCACAACATCAAATGTATTAACCTCTTTCCACACTAAACACTGGCCATATATTTCTATTCTTTGTTACCTAGTTTTTAATATATTGCAAGTCTTTACCTCTCAATGGTAATTTCTACATTTCCTTAACAGCCTTTAAAAAGTCAGTTCTGAGTGCCTGACTCACCTTCCCCCCAAGTGTCACAATTTTCTGAATTCTTCCTGAGATGTAGAGAAAGACAGATCGTTCCCATAGGTAGACAGATAGTTCCCATATCTTATCCTTTCCCTTTATTAAAAAGTGTTCTCAAACATCTCAAAATATACACTGATACTATTTTGTGCTGATAGTGCTCAATTCCCATTACCTTCAGCACATTGCAGAATGTGGGGATTGGGCTTAATATGAACCATAGCCATATTATGAGAAAGTAGTTACCATCCATACACAGTAGCTAGTTCTTGATGTTGTTATTTCTCAGTTATTATTAAAAGAAACCCTTTTCCCCCCCTCAGTAATTTATTTAGGTGACAGCCTTGCGCTCCTTACTCAGAACATTGTTTTCAAAGGGGCATTTTGCTGAGTACAGGAGTGCAGTATTGGACCCTAATGTTAAGGGCTAATAGACTCCTAAATACATCTTAAAGTTTTTGAAAGCAGTGCTCAGAGATTTAGCTCTGAGACTCATTAAAATTGAATATAGAGATCCATTAAAAAAAATGTTTCTTGGTTGGCTGATTTATGTTATAACAGGAGCCAAATATTAAACTATTTTGTTTTAAAGTGAAAAGACAGGGGAGGGTATTTATGTGTCAAATAAATGTATAAATTAATGAAGTTCTAAAGCATCTCTTTTGCCTCAAGCATTACATGTCATATTCTACGGAGCCAATGATTCGTCACAACGTGCCCTCTTACCCAGGGAGAAGTGTAGCATCAGGATTTTTCACACTAGAAAATGAGGACTATGTGCTGTACTCATACTACTAGCCCTTACTCAAGTGAGTAACCCTATTGATTTCAATCAGACTACTTGTGTAAGAACTATTTAGGGGAGTGAGGATTGCAGGATCTGCTTGTAAGTGCATTGTAGTGGACTACTATACTTGTTTTTAGATTTAGAGATGAAGAAATATAAATGTCCATAGTGTCAGACAAACAAAGTCACCTCAATCCATGTTTAAAGTGTTTAGTAAAAACCAAGCAGAGTGGAGAAGACCCCTACTTTGCAATGGCAGAGCACAGAAATACATACACTGATGTGACACAGTCACTTACCCAGCCACTGAGTCATTGTTTACATTTGACTTTGCTTTCCACACATCAGGAGTTCAAAGCATAAGTAATCAGTCCAGCTACAGCTCATGAGATGTTTAAAACTAAACAGGTTTAGTAGTCCAGATATTACAACGTGAGCACTAAAGCTTTACCCCTTCTCCAGGAAGGAGAGAGCGGGTGTCTGTGTGCAGAATTCCAATTTTCACTGGCAATCTGGCACTGTTAAAGCCAAATTACACACAATTAAATGTTATTTGGTACAAGGCTCATCATGGAGGAATGTGTAGATGCAATCAAACGCAAATCACCGGAAGCTAATTCTAATTCAGCTGGGCTAACATAAAGCTCTTTTTTTTTCAGATCAGATGAAAGTTATGTTCAATAGTAGAGGTGAAATCCTAGTTCCAATTAAGTCTACAGGAGGAGGAGGAGTTTTGCCACTTAATTGAGGTCAAGATTTCACTTGAGGACTTTACAACAGCCCTGACCATACCTAAAGCTTTCTTGCCAAAGTCCAGACACACACCCACACCCAAACTATTGATAATTATTAAGTTGTCTGTTCTGTACACTTGTAAAACCAACCGAGTTTGTCTCGATAAGGATTTCTTATTAAATTAACATTTTAGTAATGACATTTAAAGCTAAATGACAATGTTCTGTAATATTGATTAAACCAAATCTATGATAAGAGTAAACATGATACAGCTGTAACACTGATGGGCAACCCCAACAGGGGCTATTAGAGATAGAGTTAAAAATTCTGTTAATGTAAATGGATCATGAGAAATGCTTGTTGTCATCTGTAGTACAATTCTTTTTAGTAAAATAATTAAGCACATAGCCAGTAAAAATAGTTCACTGCCTGAGTGACTAATTGTTATATCCATGCAAACACAAACATTGCAAAGAAAAACCCATGGATCTAGACTGTTCTCAGTGGTAGCAGATGACAGAACAAGGAGCAATGGTCTCAAGTTGCAATGGGGGAGGTCTAGGTTGGATATTAGGAAACACTATTTCACTAGGAGGGTGGTGAAGCACTGGAATGGGTTACCTAGGGTGGAATCTCCTTCCTTAGAGGTTTTTAAGGCCTGGCTTGACAAATCCCTGGCTGGGATGAGTTAGTTGGGGATTGGTCCTGCTTTGAGCAGGGGGTTGGACTACATGACCTCCTGAGGTCCCTTCCAACCCTGATATTCTATGATTCATGGCACTGAGTCTCACAGCCTGGGTCAATTGACTTGGGCTTGCAGGGCTCAGGCTGTGGAGCTAAAAATAGCATTGTAGATATTAGGGCTTGGCTGGAGCTCAGGTTCCAAGTCCTGGGGGGTGAAAGACCCTAGTCAATTGACCTGAGCTCTCAGATGTGGTGCTCTCATTTTTTTTTTTTTTTTTTTTTTTGGAAGTGTAGAGTCAAATCATTCAAATACTCATTGGTGCTAAAACTACCAGAAAGATCAGGGAATGAGAAATTATGGAAACTCCAGGAGGAAACTCTGCTGATGTAAACTGTCATAGCTCCACTGACTTCAACCGAGGGCTGCAGCATACTGGTATTTGTCAATGTGTGGAAGAAGACATTGCTTGTGCCTGTACTACACCTGTTGTGTGGATAGACTTCAGTCTCCAGGGCTGTCAATTTTGCACTTTTCATGAGCAATCAATTTATATGAAACAATTTTTAAAAAGTAAAACACAATTAAAAAGTTTCCCAATTTTACTGAAGAAATATAGAATTCACATACTAGAATTTTATATTGATTTCTTCCTTACCAGCAAAATAACTGACCAAATAGCAATTTATTACTGTTTCAGAGCATCCACTCATTTATCATGCCTCCACTTTTCCCACGTTGTAGCTTCCCTGAGCAATAGAGTTCTAGGTTTTAATGTCTGTAAAAACTGCAATATTCCTCATTATTTTTAAATGGTTCCTAATAGCATAAGCTCAGAGGTGCTTAAGTATGAGATTATATTGTTTGATAAATATCCCCTATGCTTTGGAGTGCCTGTCAGAGTGAGCTTTTTTCTGATAATCATATTGCTTAATTATATCTAAAGGGTTAGAGCAATCTATACTTTTTTATATCTGAGGCATGCCTGCAAAAGCTTTGATTATGGTTTCATTCCATATTCAACTGGCAACATTTTAATTATTTTGACAATGAATATATATTTAGTGTGTGTCTTAGAATGAAAGATTACATCCCCTTAAAAACAAGGATTATATTTGAAATATCATAAAGCTGTTCAAACCTCTTGAACCCTCTTAAGTGTTAATATTAATGAAGCTTTGCTTTCTACAGCTTAGATGTGAACTGCAACCAGTTTACATAAATCAACTCAACTTAATTGCTTAGTGGGTATCCCAGAGATAAACATTTTATATGCTGGGTTGCTATTTTAAAGTTAGGTATCCTGATCTTTTTACTGTTACCTCATGGACTTAGTAATACATAAATACTAGGCCACCTGGAACCCAAGACTCTCATTGCCTGTGGCTAGGTTATCCCCACATTCAGTAATACTTAGCACTAAATGCAGAACTGGGACATATCTGTATCTTTTTATGAATATTGTGCAGATCTCTGTCTATTTGTTTATGATGGGTTCCTTGCTATGAAGCTAGAGTGAAAGGGGATGTTTTAAGAAAACTAAGCAGACAAAGTAAAATAATGACTTAGATAAAGAGCATCCCACCCAACACTCAAATGCAATAGCCAGGTTCATAGCAGTGAAGAGGTGACACCTCAGCCCCAATCCCAGTTACACGGCTGTTTTGCAAAGGCTGAGAATCGGGAGATAAAAAGACACCCGTCTGTTAAAAGATCTGCCCTGTAGAAAGGGAGGCTGACACAGACAGAGTCAGGGGTCTACAACAAGCAGGCTGTAAATTGGTTCCCAAGATACTGCGGGAGAGAGGGGACTAAATCATGCATTCCTAACGGCTGGAGGGGAATGCCAAGCATAGGTAAGACAGTATGAGTATGCATCTCTGTTGTTTTAAAGCATTTTAAAACCTTTTGGAAAAATAAATCATATGTTGTTCTGAAGAAGCTGTGTGTATGTCACTGCATAGTGTTACTGTCCATGGGTTCCTGCAGGAAAACTTTTGCAAGTGCCAAGCCTATTGGGCCCACTACATATCACAGCTGGCAATCATGGGGGTATAACCAAGAGACCCACTCAGGGAGTGGTTGGATCACGGGATCCCACCCAAAGAGCAGTGGGGGTACAGGCCAGTCACTTGAAAGGGGTGCACACTTCAGGGAGTGCAAAAATGTCACAGAAGTGGCAGCCTTTCCTGGGATGGTGACACTAATATCTAAAACACAGATGGTCCATGGGAAGGTATATAGAAAGAGTAACCTGGAAAGTAGATGCTGTAAAGAGACTTGGTGGTGACAGTGGATAGCAAAATAGATACGAGTTTGCAGTGTGATATGGCAGCAAAACGGGTCAGAGAAATGATACCTTCAGCCAGGAAAGTGTCAGAACTTCTGTCTAGACACTGACGGGATCACCTCTAGAATAATGTTCATTGCTGGGCATTTCAGTATTAGAAAGCTAATGACAATTTTAAGGGAATTCAAAGAAGTGCAAAAAATGACTAAGTAACTATTTTATGAAGGAATTATTTTATGTAATTATTGTATGTATAGTTGGCTCTGTTATGGGAAAGAGGAAAAGGTAACAGTCTGCACATATATGGGAGGTGTAAACAATAATGCAGGAGAGGAATTATTAAGAGTAGTAAGCAGGGACAGGAAGCAGGAAATTGTGACACAAAGGTTCCTTGGCAAAGGGTCCCCTGTTCTTTGCAAACAACTCTAGTTTGAGATCTAACAACTCACTACAACCAAACACATGTCTTGCAAGGTGTTTATCCATAAAGAGCATGTAAGGTGTCTAGAGAAAACTCAACTTGTCAAGATTTATAATCATTGTGAGATACATGTACAGATAATATTAAAGCAATAATGTAATTATATTGAAAGTACGCTTTATGGACTTGGAGCAAAAGTTAGTCACAAGGTGATAATATGCCTCAGTGATGGCCCATTCAAGTAGAAAACACCCACCCTGATTAGCCAGTGATGCAATGCAAGGCTCGAATGTCTAGCCTTACTCCATACCAAGGCTATCAATTGAAAACCACCAGAGACAACTGTAAACGATTGAAACTACTTAGAAATAAAAAAAAGAATATCACAATGGACAGAGAATCAGTCTGCCTACGAATAAATATAAAAGACTGTTTCAGTATAACACAAGGCACTCTGGAATCTGTTCACTGAGGAGACATATTGGGAGCACGGGTGTTCTTAAGAAAAAATGGATCCTGGTTCCTATGAAGCCAACTAGCTTTGGAACAGACTGGAATTTGGGGGGAAACCTACTTTATTAGCTAGGAAAAGTAACTATTAATAAGTATAGATCCAGGTTCAGATTTTATAATTTTGTCTTGTATTATAGCCATTTGTTTCCATCACTCTCTCATTTCTAGTGAGATCTCTGTTCTTTTTTAGATAAATCGCCTTTTGTTTCATTAAAAGCGCTATTTGGCTATACAGGAGGATTAAAGTAAAACTAATAGACTGCTCTACTGGGGGCAGGGGATCTGAGATGTCTATGAATAGCCAGTATCAGGGGCTAGATGTCACAGAAAAAAAATTCAAAGGGACTTGGGAATTGTGGTGCACCTATGGTGAACCTGGAAGATGAAGACAGGGTAGGCATAGTCCAGACAAAAGTGCTTGAGTGGTTAACAGGCTGGTGGTGATAGGGAGCTAACACCCAGCCACCTCTGGCAAGGCTCACGCTTGCTGGAGGCATGGGGGTAACAAAGAGACGCACAGTCCTAAGTACCCTGAGAACCATCAGAGATAGTGTAACTTGATGTGACAGAATTAAATTAAGGGAACATTTCAGATGACTATCAAAAAATACCCTGGGAGTGAGATGTATTGAAGGAATAATCTCAAGGAATTTGGGGAAGCCGACGTTTGGGACTTTAAAACAAGATTAGGGAAAAAACAAAAGAGAATGCACAATAGAAGAAAATAACAATACTCATAAAATCATAATCTTGAACTGGCAGTGAGATCAGATGGATTACTAGGTATTTTTCTAACTCAAGGATCTATGGGCCAGATTCAAAGTAGTATGTAAAGGGGATGTAAGACAGACTCAGGATATTCATATTATGTATTATAAAGGTATAAAGGATACCATTCTTCTGGGGTCAGAGGTCTGGAACTGTGTGGCTGGCTGATCAGCCCTGCCACCCTGCACCTTGGAAAGAGCTGGAATTTAATTAGCTGATTCTTATAAAAGAGGGCAGCAGGAAATGTAGGCCAGAAACTGCATCACCCTCCAAAAAGCTGAGGGGGCACAGGTGGTGATCTCAATGGACAGCTACTGCAGAGGGGAACTGCTCTAGAACACAAAAACAGACAGAAAGGGAGACTGGAGCCATTCATTGCTGAGGCTCTTAGGTCAGAGCCAGGAAATCTTATTACTGGAGTCACTGGTGCGAGAAACAGCCTTGAGATGGGGAATACTTTGCTTGCTCAGACTCTGAGGGAAGAGTCTTCTCCATTGCCTTCAAGATAATAAATTTCAGAGTGTCAATGAATATTTCAGTAAATACCATACACAGGGCCTTCTGTTGCAATGGGTTGGGCACAGTTTAAGAAACTAAGCCTCTTCAGACTTCAGGTCAGATACTTTATTTCAAGAAAGTCACTAGTTTTATTTTACTTTATTTAATTTTAACACCTTTCCCATTAAGATACATTCAACTCTGAGGAAGAAAAGAAAGGTTAGTTAAATGGCACAAAGGATAAATATATGATAGGTAAAGGTGAACAGAGGTAGGTTGTGGTTTTGACAGCTTATTTAAACAAGCTATCATTTATGTATTTATTGTTCCTGTATATAATTTACTTTTTATACATCTTCAAGGTGATTTCACTGTCACATCTCTTCTACTTTACATTTTGCTGGAGTAGATTTGCATGATGTGATAGAATATTCTTTTCTCTGATATTTCCTTTCCTTTTTAATAATTTCTCTCTTTTCCTTTATGTGTTGACTTTCCAATCCTTCCTTCCACATGTATACTTCCTCTGTATAATTTCTACTGCATTGGGTCTTTGTTTTATGGTATTTTTATTTACATTCTCTCTTTGTTGTGTTTCTATGTATTTAAAAGTAATGATTTTTAATTTATCTTAAGTACTTATAAAGCCCCATTACTGTAATATCTGGTCACCTCAAAATATTCACTGATTTATCCTCAAGTCTCCACACCCTGGGGAAGTAGGGCAGTGCTATTATAAATGGAGAACTGAAGCACAGAAAGGGTACAAGATCACAATGGAAGCCTGTAGTGGAGAAGGGAATTGAACTCAGGTCTCTCAAGTTAGGGCCCTATCTGCTGGTTATCTGACTGGGAAAACAGCCAGACTGACAGTCCCTGATGGAATCCTAGGACTGCATATTTGCCTGGGTTCTGCACCTCATGATGCTCCAAATATCCAACCAGAATGCTCTCCCAGACATCGCATACATGATCTCAGCTGGCTGGCACCAGTGAGGCACAGTAAAGATTACCTTTCCTACCTCCTACCAGAATGTTCTCTATTTGCTGTTTGTAAATTGTGCTTTGTTACTACTACTAGTAGTAGTAGTACTATAGTAGCACTTAGAGACCCTAATTACATTCAGGGTCCCAATGTGCTAGGCACTGTAGATACACATAGTAAGAGATGGTTCCTGCCCCAAGAGCTTACAATCAAAGCAGACAATACAAAGGATGAGAGAAAGAATTATTATTATTCCCATTTTGCAGAAGGAGAACTGAAAATGAAAATTGTTAAGTTTTCTCTGCTGGAGTTTAGGCCAATGGTGTTCTGTGTAGTTGTAGAGATGCAGGGAGCCATTTGCTCTGCAGCCTCACTTATTTAAGTAAAATTTCAGCTAGAGCCTTCCTTGAAACTAAACTGAGATTGAGAATTTTACTAGCACCATTTAGGGGAGATGAGCAAACAAACAAAAACAGTTTACCAAAAGGAGACAACGCAAGCTGTGCATGTAACTTGTTCTCCTCTGTGCCCAATACACAGTTAAAACCCTTACAGCTTCCAGTTACAGGTGAAATTTTCCATCCATGCTTTTTTGTTGTTGTCAAAAAACGCAGATTTAGATCAACTGATTTTCTTTTTGCATTGAATCCACAAAATTATTTCAGAGGGATACTATATAAGTATCTTTTCATGTTGTATTATATATGCATCCTCTGCAGCAGCTTTGAAACCCTTCCTGATTTAACCAAACACTTCTTGAAACTTTGTGAGCTCTAAAAAGAACAGGAGTACTTGTGGCACCTTAGAGACTAACAAATTTAAGTCTGTATCTGTACGAGTTTTTTCATGAAGTTGATGGATTTCCACTCCATACGGCTAAATGCAGTGCCTTGCATAATGACAGGTTTCAGAGTAGCAGCCGTGTTAGTCTGTATCCGCAAAAAGAACAGGAGTACTTTGTTAGTCTCTAAGGTGCCACAAGTACTCCTGTTCTTTTTGCGGATACAGACTAACACAGCTGCTACTCTGAAACCTGTCATTATGCAAGGCACTGCATTTAGCCGTATGGAGTGGAAATCCATCAACTTCATGAAAAAACTCGTACAGATACAGACTTAAATTTGTTAGTCTCTAAGGTGCCACAAGTACTCCTGTTCTTTTTGCAGATACAGACTAACACGGCTGCTACTCTGAAATTTGTGAGCTCTAGTTTTCCTTTTTAAATATTCTCCTGTGAATAATAAGGCCACTCCACTGTATATAGTATTTCTGACATAAAAGTATGGCAGTGCTGTGTAACACAAGGAGCATGGATAATGAGATTAGATCATCTGAATATGCAAAATATCTTCCTCCAAAATGCTGTACTTTTCTGCTTTCCCTGGTTTCTCTTGGCATCATGTTAGAATCTCTAGGGCATAGCCCCAGCTGGTGTAAATTGTCATAGCGCCATATGGAGCTATGACAATTCCCACCAGCTGAGTGTCTGCCCCTCTGGGTTTTGAAGACAAAGGGCCTGATTCTGATATACTAAAACCCCTTTATACTGCTCTGATAGTATACTGTATACCAGAGTGCATAAAGGGACCTTGGAGTGGATGTAACTGAGAATTCAGTCCAAATTTTTAAGAAAAAATTGTGCACACACATATACAGCTGACCATGTCTTCACGTTTCTGCTTGGCAAACTAATTATTACTCTCTTCATTCCTTTGATATTCTAATAAATTTAAAGGCTTATTTTATTTATTTTCATAGTCTAAAGAACTGAGACCAGCACTGAAGTGTAGAATTTCCATTTCATGATTGATTTATTTATTTTTTACTCACTATGGTGACTCAGAGTTAGGATTAATATTGGACTTATATAAAGGGTATAATTATCCCAGCATGTTAGCAACATAAAATCTATATATTTTTCTTTTGTTCTGACACCTTTTTTTGAGGTTGATGATAAGTACAACATGGCAAGAAGTAGCAAGTCAATTCCATTCACCCAGTTCATGCTGCTTTCTTAACTCCGTGTAAGAAACCAGAGGATCTAAATTAGCTTCATTTGGGAAAGCAACCCAGGAGATATAGGTTTCTATGCAGCTTAAGTTTTAAATAAACCCTTTAAAGATGGATTTGGAGGATTAGCCCGGAGCTTAGTGATGTTATAGGTTCCCTTGTGCTGTATCTGTACGGAAATGATTTTTTCTTCCCCTACTTCTTAATGCATTGTCAGCAATGCTATAGAGATATTAAAAATATATGTTAGCCTGTATCTGAGGCTGAGAAATTGTTAGAGATTAACATTATCTTTTCAGGTAAAACAAAATCATACGATGAAACTAAACTAATGTGAAGTCTCAGATTCCAAGGTTGTCATTGTTTCTGTAATTAAACTTGACATTACTTACAAACACGTGCACACACACACGCACAAACACACACACACACTCCTACTTTTAGATATGAGCCCTGGAGACAAGCAGTTGAAGCTTCATATTAAACATGGAAGCCTTCACATTTTTTTCAATGCTGTACATATTGCAGGCATTTACACTTAAAAAAAGTTTCACTTAGCTAAAGGGTCATTTTTATAGCCCTGTGCAATCGAAGCACAGTAATCTTGATTTAAGGTAAAATAAGTATTATTTGAGTAGGCAGTGTTCATTCATTAAGTACCCATTTTAATTTGCCTCGTAATAAGTGATTAATTTGCCATATCATATATTTAGGCCTACCATATGTGCTTACACACAAATTCTCATGTAACCCAGCAAAATTATATCATGCTATGCATAGAAATTTCTCAAAGATTTGTCTTCACAGCAAAATAAACCTTTACCCGAATGAGCCATGTCAAGAAACAAGTAATGCTCCCTTCATTCTGGAGAATGTGCTGTGGCAGTATTGTTGCAGTAGTAGACACAGGGAAGAAGGAAGATTTCTCTTTCCTCCTCTCATGTCTCTTAATACATGGATTAGGAATCTGAATGAAAGGGTCTTGCTCAAACTTTAAATAAAATCTGTGTTTTATAGGGATGTTTACAAGTTTAAGTATACTTGTGATGATGTGTTAACCACACATAGGTCTTGTCTTTGTCTATATTGACAACCATGGGACCAGCACTATAGTCCAACTGGCAATAGCAAAGGTGGAAGATGTAGCACAGATAGGGCTCAAGTGAAATCAGAACTGGAAAGGAATTTGGAACTGTATCCTAAAAAAACATGGAGGCAAGTCAAGTAAAGATGGCAGTTATGCTTCTTTGCACACGTGAGAGGAAAACTTGCTGCATCCCCACCACACTAGCTTTAGCAGGTTAGCTAACTGGAGAGAAGATGGAGGCATGGATAAGGATTTCAGAAAGGTGGTATGGTATGCATAGGCACTATTGCTGAGGTGGTGACAAGCCCCTTCTTTGGTTTTCTTCCAAGAGATTGTGGTGGCTGACAGTCTGGACAGGGTGTTCTCTCATTTGTGTCTTGCACTCTCTCACTGCTCCATGGACTTGCGTCACATATGCACCCTGCAGTCAGGGCGAGGAAGAAGTGTACTGCCACTTGGGGAGCTCCAAGAGAAATTCTGTCTGAGGTAAGCGTGCAACAAACCGTTTTATGATCAATTTATAGATTTGGGGGAGGGGGAATGTGCTCTGATGGCAAAAGCAAAACATCTTAATCAGGCTTGTAAAATCCAGCTACGCTTCCTAAGAGAATTCTCTCCAGTGCAGAGCTGGATTCATCTGGGAAAGAAACATGGGGACTAGTGTCAAACATGGCACCACTGAAAGTAAGTTCATTTGTAGAGAGCTGAACTACTAGAATGTGTCCAAACTTCCTTTAGAATCAAAACAGTTCTGGTTTCATGTGACTTACTTTATTTTGTAGACCAAAGGAAAGAGAAACACCATATTTCTTTTTATCTTCTGCCTGACTGTGAAATCACAATAAAAAGCATTGTTTATGACCTGGAAATCCTTCTCGTCTCAAGTGTACACCACTGTGAGGCAGGTCGACCCACAGAGAGCCATAACTATTGTTAGGGAGGCCAACCCACAGAGAGCCATAACTATCCCCGAGAAAAACAAATTACAGTGATGAGTCTTAAAAATGACAATCATGTCACAAGAAAAGAATCCAACATAGAATAATAATAGCATGTTCAGTTATACTAGCCAGGATAACAATGATAACAGCTTCTAAGTGCCCATACTTCATAGCATAAATTGATAATAGACTACGTTTGGAAAGAAAGTCTTTTTTCCCCCCTAAACCTTCTTCTCTTTAAATTGTGGATAATAGACTCCTCTGTAATCCTGTATACATAGGTAACAACAATGTTAAGAAATGATTCTTCAGCTAACAATGCCCAAGGTGAAATTCTCAAACACTGGAGATGAGCCACTCTCACAAGAGAACCCTTGACTGTGGAATGACCTACCAGAAGAAAGAAGACAAACAACAACCCTGACTGGTTTTAGAACATGCTGTAAGACTCATCACAAAAACCTCTCTCAATAACTGAGGATGACAAAGGAATATGCCCTTAGTTTCCACCTTCCCAACAAACACACAGATAGGCCTTATCTTGATGAGGAAATATGGTTGATAGCTTAGTCTGGGTCTTGCTAATATGTGCTACCTAAGTCTTATCTAAACTATCTTCTCTGAGAAAAAAGTCAAAAGTCAGAGGAAACAGGCAACCTATCCTGGAAGTGGTGAAGAGCAGTGTCCACTATGGATTTAACTAAGTGAATATGATTTATGTTAACTGGGCCTGGGTATTAGGACAACAGGCACCTAGAAATGCCTAATAAATAGACACGGCCAATAAAAACATGGATTATCTGTTTTAAAACAACATTTTAGATTAAGGGAAAATAACAAAATAGAACAGAAGGAACAGTACCCATGAAAGAGTGCAGTGCATGACTCCTATGATAAAGCTATAAAACCTTCCTATAAAAATGGCTGCTGAACTCTGTACATAAGAAGATTACACTGAAATTTTAAAGGTACAGCACACAAAAAACGAAAGGCATCACAATTTCCTACTGCATATGGCATGATAGATATTTACAAAATGGGTAAATTGGCACCTACTACTACTATCGCTGATGGTAGGTGTTGTCCACACTCAAAAGTTAATTTGGATTTTAAAAGAGTGTGAATTTAAAGTACAGTAGTTATTTGTGAATAACTCCAGGCATGGCTGCTCTAGTCTGGCATAAGAGTGCCTTTTGCTTAATCCAGTTTCAAAGCCACAAACTACCACAAGGGAGATTTCAATACATTTAAAAGAGCCCCCGCCTCACCCCACCCCCCTAAAAAAGAGAAAAAGCAGGAATCACACTGATTAAAAGGCTTTGGAAACTCTCTTCTCAATGTTACAAAATGGACCTTTCTAAACTACATTTCTTCCCAGTTGCATTTGTTAGATGACCACATTATTAAATGGACTTCAAGCAACCCTTAACTTAGGGTGTGGCTACATGGTGGGGTAATGCGCTCTGTGGTGGTTTGATTTCTAGAGCACACCAGGATGTTGTACATGAATTGGTCTGTGTAGACCTGCTGGTGCACACGTAAGCGTTCCTAGTGCGCTTTAAAATAGTTCAGTACTACATTAAAGTGCATTCAGGAATATTTACTATGCGCCAGTAGTGTCTACACAGACCAATTAATGTATAACACATTAGTGTTCTTTAGACATCAGACACCCATAGTGCACCTTACTCTACCATGTAAACAAACCCTAACTCAGTAGGCTTCTGGATGTTTTTCTTTTAAAGTTACAGTTTACAAGCCAACATCCAACAAAGTCTTCTCTTAAGAAGAAAAAAAATGATAAAACGTTCAGATCTTTCCTTACTTGTGTCTACATGCTAGAAATTGTGTTACAGTTTCATGTGATTATCAAAGCCACTCAGCAGCTACTAGAGCCTTCTGCTCTCCCTCCCCCTTTTTGAAATAGAACTGTGTTTAAACATGACAGGCCTCTTTCAGAGTATGTGCATTTCCTTGGTAATTGATGTAAAGATGATCAGAAAAAAAGAGGTTGAAATTTCTGTTTTTGGGGGGAGCAGGGGGGCCTAAGTAAAATAGTATGACACACTGGTTTATCCTAATGATAGTTTTGAGAGCCATATCTCCATACTGAGACAAACTATAGAATCAAAAACTCTTTTGATAGGGAAATGCTGCTGGCTAGAGATAACTGGCTGAAATAGTTTGGGGCATATGGCAAACCGTATTGAGCGTGAGGACCTTTTCGTTGCCTGGTAACTTTGTTTAAAAAGGCCTTTTCAAGCTAATATCTAATTGTCAGCGAGAAACTGGATTGTGGCATGAAGGGGACAATTTACCTTTAGTTCCAATCTGTGTGTAATCTATTAAAGGATTAATTCATTTAAAATGGCAGAAACATGAGTATTCTCATTTTATCTACAGGTCTTTTGCTTTTAGGCACTAGGAATAGTCAGTTTCACATGAATAAAGGCCAAATGCAGTGAAATAATATTGCACAGCTTTTAAACAAATGTATTTATTATCTGCATGGTCCCTACAAGGCTAATAGGGGAGAGGGAGTTATTTTTTGTAGTTAGGAGGGACAAGGATGCAGGATTTCTGTATTCTATTACTGGCTTTGACACGGGCTTGGCACAAGCGTGTGTATTTTTGTAACCTACTTATTTGTAAGAGATGCAGAATTAGGGGATAATACACTCTGTAGGCCAAGCTCATTGCAGACACCAGGGACTCCCTGCATCCCTCCATTCTCCCCACAAGCTCCCTATGTGCCCTCCTACCATGCCTCTCTATTTCAGGGCCTCCTGGCAACACCTTAATTTCTCCACTCCATCAGTGGCTCTGTATGTGTCCCCTCATTCTGGCTCCACCCATTCTAAAGTCCCCCATTCTCCTCTAAGTTCCATCTTTTTCCCATGCTAGGATCTCTATGTGCCCCACCATTCCCCCCCTTCTCCCATCATAGGCTCCTATACGAGGGGCACTGTGTATATTCTCATTTCCCCCTCCTCTCCATGTTTGGGATTCTCTATGGCCCCCATTCCTTAATCCCCCCTATACCAAGGCCCTGAATTCTCACCCCCATGCCACGGCTTTTGTGTGCATCCCCAGACCTCCTTTACTACAGACCAGGGACTGTGTGTGACCCCCATTCTCTTCTTCTCCCCCATAGTAAGTACCTTTTAGTTCCTTGGCCAGATGGGCAAAAACAGGTGATCAAAAACCCCTGCCAGGTGTCTTCATTGCCAGTTCATCTCTCCCCTGACAAACCATTCCCCTGTCTCTCTCTCTCTCTCTCTCTCTCTCTCTCTCACACACACACACACACACACACACACACACACACACACACACACACACACACACACACACATATACACCTTGCAGAAGGAAAGCAGACGATTGTCTAGGATGTTTGAATTTTGACAGAGAACATCCCAAATTAACGATGCTCTATTGTCAGCCCTGTGTCACTACCATGTAAAATTTCAGTCCAATATGGAAGCGAAAGAACAACACAAGACAAAAAGCTGCACTTCAAAATAGAGTTTGCAGCTTGACAAAGCTATGTAACCCCTTTCGAGCGGGTGCTCCTGAGTTACCATACTGAGCCTCTAAGGGACTCACTCCTGGCTTACAGCAGCAATGGCTACAAAGGCTCGACTTAGTTTCTAAGATTGCCTAGGGTCCAGAGTGGAGACAGAACTGGCTAGCAGCACTACCAGAACCAATCGTAAGTCAGAACTCACAGACAAAGCATTTACGTTTACAATTTTTGTTGTGTTTGGATTGGAGTGGAGCCGAGAGAGAAGCAGCACAGCTAGGGAGGACCCTTCTACCATCCACATTCCTACCCAAGGGAAGACTCTGAGCCCCTTTGGGGATTTCTCAGACATTGAACAGTGTCATTGCAGCAGAGACCAGAACCCCAGGAGGCTGAGGAGAAAGTCAAGGTCAGGCTACCAAAAGGCAGCCTAACCGCGCATTTGAATCCATTCCAGGGAGCCACAAGGATGATTTTATTAACCTTCATATGGATACTTTATAACAGGGGTGGCAAAACAATGGCTCACAAGCCACTTGTGGCTCTTTTACAGTTAAAGTGCAGCTCCAACCTAACTATTTGCCTAGGCAGGTACTGGGAGGGAACAGGATGCCTTGTACTAGCTGTAAATGTCGGGAGGGGTAGAATTTATGGACTGTTGTTCTTGTCTTATATTCTCCTAATCTTTTTTTCCATTGTCCCCTGTGACGAAGTCGGAATGTTCTTAATGTTTTCTCTAAATACTGTGTGGGTACCTCAGTTTCCCCTATGCATTTCTTAAGTATCTAGGTGGTGGCATAAGGGTGTGCGATTGTTGCAGAGCCCTAGAGGGCAGGGGTGTGCAAGGGTCTGCACAAAAAATGGCCGACACCCTGTCTCCTGGCAACTAATAGCCTGGGCCCCTCCCCTGCAAAGGTGCCAACTGAAGGCGTTGGACAACAAAGAGATCAGATGACCTCCTGGCCGGGGAAAGAGACAAAAGGAGAGGAGGGGCTGAAAATTTTCAGTTTGAAGCTGGCTGGGAAAATGGAGGGGAGGCCAGACAGACCTCCTGGCCTCCCCTGGCCCCCGAAGATGGATCTGACTGAGGGGGTCCTGTTGCCTGTACCTGCAATACCTGTCTTGGACTGTGTTCCTGTCATCTAGATAAACACAGATCTAGTGTTTACTGTGAATTTTCTGTTTTACTGGCTGGCTAAGAGTCATGATAAATCGCAGGAAGCCGGGGGTGCAGGGCCTTGTCTCCCCCAACTCCGTGACATCCCCTATCTTGAGTTCCCCATACCTAATAAAGCCCCAGTGACTATTTTATTACTCTGGGAATTGTGATAACTATTTTATTTTTGTGTGCTGTGCCTGACACTTCTCTGTATGAGATTGGGCCTTGAATATATTCCCAAGGGCCAAAGCTCTCTGTTCTCTGCACTACAAAGTGATTCCTTGGGTAGGAGGATTCCTTGGATGGAAAAATCAGGCACTAGGACTGAGGACCCAGACCACCTGAAGGGAAAAGGCTTCCGCCACATCTCAGAGCTGGGTTACAGTTGCATAGAGAGAGTTTGTAATCTTACATTGAATTTTAAATTGTACAGACAGACTACCTAAATTATCACACTTAACCCAGCATACCCAATAGCCTGGGGATAGGATGTTCATGTGGGATGTGGGAGACCAGGGTTCAAGTCCCTGGCTCTAGAACAGGGCTTCAAACCTGGGTCTCCCATATCCTGCTTAAGTTGCCTAATCATGAGCTATTAAATATATGGGAGACCAGCAGCACCCTCTCTGTTTTGTAAATGATTCTTAAGTTACCTTGTGAATCCAGCACAAAAAATCAAAGCATCTCAAATGTCAAAAGAGTTCATTTCCAAAATTTGGCCCCCCAAATATTTCACCCAAATCTAAATCTAACCTCACATGCTTCTGAAAATCCCACTAGGCACCTATCTGCTTCTTTAGGCCCTAAATAGTTTTGTAATTTGACCCTAGATCTATATTTTAAAAAATAACATAACAAAAACTTTTTTTATTTGCAAACATACTGGGATCCCATAAGATCGTTATGTAGTAAACAGATGAGTCACCCAGTGTTTGATTATATGAGTATGCAACAACTGACAATAAACTCACATTGTGCACCAGCTGATTGAATAATGTACTGTCTCCAAAAAATGTTTACAAAGGTATATTAAGTATTTTTATGAATGATACACAGGGTACATTCTTCATTAAACAGAATCTGTGCCTTGCCTATGATATAAATGGTGTCATATGGGCTATATTTTTTGAAGATGTTCAAAGTAGATTTAAAAAAAAAAATCTGTTATTGAAGATTAAGGCATGAGGAGGCTTTCAAGCTCACATCCCATCCAAACACTTTGGATACTCATTCTTTGCATTCCTTTTAAAGAAAAAATTCTTGTAGCTTTATATTTGTTAAAGAATGAAGTTTGCATGCACTTTAATACTTGACAAAATTTCAGAGAAAGTTTGCTTTTCAAAATTCCAGGGAATTGTCAACTATAATTTTCTTGCATCACCGGATCAAGGCATTCTTTGAAAAGGCATATTTTGTGTAATTGACAAGAAGTTTTAGATAACGCAGATCTGAAACACGCAACAATAATAAACTTAATGAATAATAGTTCAGTGGCAGAATTATTTGAGGATTCAGTAACACTGCCATCATATTTAAACATGATAGTTTTCTAGTTTTTGCAAAATGCTTTGATGTAGTAAGCCTCTTTCTTATTATTCATGCTGTACATGTAAAAAAAAGTGAACATTTTAAAATAGATCTTATATTGATGATCAAAAGATAAAGCCAGCTGCAGTTTTCTTTTAAAATTCACAGTAGATCTGAAGTAAATTATTAGTATGCCATTTATTAAAGATTTGAAGGAGGTACTAATTTGCTATTCAGATTCTTATTGGAGCAGTGACTATAGGATTTAGCAAGAATACAATCTAATAAATAGTACACACATAAATAAATAAATAAAATAAATTATGTTTACTTGTAGTACATGTCCTTAAAATGAATGCCCAGGACTGGAGATAAGGGAATGGGCCTCAAAAGTTTCAGTAATTTGATCAGGATTCAGCATCTAAAAGTTGGGATGCTTTAACCATATATTAACTCTCTGAACCTTTTAGCTATGTCTACTCTGCATGTGGGGGGTGTAATTCCAAGCTTCATTAGCGGTACACATGCTAGCTCTTCTTTAGCTCTGTTAAAAATTAGCAACATGGCTGTGGCAGCATGGGCGGCAGGTCAGGCTAACCAACCAAATAGGTATCTAGCATCTCAGATGGGGTTGTACTGGGGAAGCTAGCCCGAGTGGCGGCAGCAACACTCCTATTTTTAGCCCGCTAGCATGAGGAGAGAGAGCATCAAGCTCGGAATTACATCACAAAGTGTAGACATAGCCCTTGAGTCTATGAAACTGGCCACTGATTAAGCAAAGCATTTAGCACCTGCTTAACTTTAAGCATGTAATTATTCCCAGAGTTCTGATGGATCAAAACTTTGAAACTGAACTTGTGTAAGAAAAGGAAATTTAAAATGGTTTCTGGCACTTGCTGTTGCCAGTCAGGTCAGAAACAGTAAGTGCAAAGACTTTGGGGGGGGGGGGAAGGGAAGAGAGAGAGAGAGAGAGAGAGAGAGAGAGAGAGAGAGAGAGATGTGAATAATGGATTTTTTGGTCCATAAGCAATTTTTTTGTAAGGTTTTTTTCCCCCTCACCAAAACAATACATTGAACTCAATACAAAACTGCAAAATATTTTAGTCTCTTTGAATCTATATTCTTTGCTGAAGAAAAGCTTTTGTTGAAAAAATGCAACTCTCTCTCTCTCTCTTTTTTTCTGTCCTTATATAGTCAAAACAGGTTGTTGTTTTTTTCAGATTCAGGAAAGGGTTTTTTATGAGACGTTTGAGTCAGTTCTTTTGGGGGGGCTAACATTTTTTAAAAAGTGGCCTATTTTTGTGAGTACAGTTGGCATGTACAATATTTTTTTTGCCTGCATTTTCACTCCTGAGAGAAATAAGACTACAAATGTAATCTGCAAAAACAAAATGTCAGTGCAAAATCTAACTATTGGCATCTCCAGTTACCATGTTGAAGGATAAAACTAGTATGTTATTTTTTGCTTATTATAAACTGTCAAAGTATTAGGACAAGGTTATCAAAGCAATCCTACCAATACAATAATAATAATTATAATTAATAATGATTTGAATAAAAGGCAGTGGACGTAGTGATCATCGCTAAATGGAACGCTGGTGAGCCACAATGTAATTGCCACTTTTCACCTGAAATCCACATTTCTCCCCCACTCTCCCACAAAAAGCCTTAACATCTGCTCTAACTATGCACTGCAAATTGCAAACTGCTTCCCCTCCTGCTACTGCTATGGTCAATAACTGAGAGATGGCTGGAGGACACAAATACAGACACTGCAAAGGGAATGGAGCCCCAGCTTGCCGAGGGATACAGATATTTGTAACTAATTCTTGCCAGATTTATACTTCACAAAAAAGTTCACAGGAAAAAAAACACAATTAAATTTTAAAAAGCTGAACAGCATGAAATTCCAGGAGTTTTGCATGATTTAACAAAACAATTTAAAATACATGGTTATCATTTGCTTCAAATTTGAGAAGGAATCAAGTTCATATAAGCATTACTATTTGTGCCTAAACCCTTACTTATAGAACTCCTTCTATATGAGCTCCTTACTGTTTTCCCCTGTAACATCTTGAAACTCGAGTGCTTTTTAGGTAAGAGCAATTTTTAAAAAAAAACTTTCTTCACTCATCACCCTCCCTAAGGTAATCAGCTCCCTATTTACTTCATCCTGTAGCTTCTGATTTACATATTTTATAATTCACCACCCTCCCACAGTCCACCACCTGAGGGAATTTACATAGTCAGCATAAATTACACTTGCTAAGAGATTCTGATAAAAGTAATGCAGATACAATTCATCCTCCTCCCCAACAGGGCTGGAGATAAATGTTGTGCTTATTTCTAAATCTGTGAGTAATATATTACTGAAGAAAGGGAATCTCTCAGGAACAGACTATACAGATGAGATACTATTTAATCTTATTAATGTTGGTCCAAATCCACCAGTCCTTTCTCAGGTCAAACTCCCACTGAATTTAATGGTAATTTTGCTTTAGAAATGAATAAAAACTGAGTAAAGACCTCAGGGCTTGGTCCATTATTATTTAATCATGAGTATTTGTAATGTGCCCATTCCTGTGGTGTAAGGAGGGGAATACAGGAGTTCAGTGTTTATAGACCCATAGATTTTAAGATCAGAAGGGACCGTCATGATCATCTAGTCTGACCTTCTGCACACTGTAGGCCAGAGAACCTCACCCACCAACTCCTGTAGTAGACCCTTAACCTCTGGCTGATTTACTGACATCCTCAAATCGTGGTCAAAAGACTTCAAGTTACAGAGAATCCACCATTTACAGTAGTTTACACCAGCAAGAGACCCATGCCCCATGCTGCAGAGAAGTAAGTTAAAGAAAATGCATTTAAAACTGGATTAAAGGATGCAAAGTCCTTTCTCTCTCCCTTTGACTGCTTGGTTTGTGATCTAACAATATTGAATTAATTTTACCATTTGGGGTGTATTTTGGTATTTATTCATTTCATATTAAAACATACCATTAAACCATATGGATATGTCCATACCAATGTCTCAGTCTACCAGTCATACAAGACCTGACCACACAACTCAAGACAACCAATTACATAGAAACGGCAACAGGATATTTGCAAACTGATGCTATCCATGCAGAAGTTGTATGCCTTCACATTGTCGACAAGCCCTGCCTAAGCTCATCCCTGTTTCTATGGTGGCTGGGGCCAGACACTGTCCTCTGGAACCCCACTAAGGGGCATTCCAAAGCATGGCGGTGGAGTGTGACTATAACACATCTCTCTTTAGATTAGAGGGTATGGAATCACTTTTGGAGTGTAAGGTGTGGTGTTAGTTGTGAACGTTTACAGTGACCACTAGGGTGCCAACAGGAATCATCCATCAGAATTGGTGTCATCTTACCACGTCACCAGGTGGACTTCCAATATACTCTGATCACTACCCCAGACTGAATCTGTGAACACCACCGTTCCTGCACATATAGAACCACCAGTGTATCCTACAAATCCAGTCCCTTCAAGGAGATACCCAGCAAGAGAAAGACTGCCTTCTGCATTCCTTGGAAATCTTGAAAATCCAAAAAAGTCAGAGGACTGGTCGCCGAATTTCTTAAATGGGCAGAATAAATTTCTGACACAAGGTTGAATGTTCAGGCAATCTACCTTGTAATTCATAAGGTTGTTTATTCTTGTTATGTGTTTATATTTTATTCCTATTATATATTGTTGTTTAATATAAAATTTGAATAAAGCTTTTATCATACTTCCCTTTTCAGAAAGGAGGATGTGGTGTTAGTTGTGAATGTTTAGAATCACCAACAGGGAGTATAGAGGAAGGAGGTGAGTGTCTATGTAAACAGGAAATAAAGACTGTCTTGCAGTCACCCCAATCATTGTGTGCTGCATCTCCGTAATCTCCACAATAGTAATCATGAAACAAAATATGCTGAGTAATAATGGAAACATGGGTCAGAACCTAAACTGATGTAAGTCAGGAGAGCCCCATTGCAGTCAAATTGAACTGTTTTGATTTACACCAATTGACCCCTAAATTTTTCCTTATCCAAATACAATAGGCAGATACACTATAAGAGGATATTTGGTGACAGTTTTGTTGTTTTTTTAATCACATTTTTCTTACCTATTTATTGTGACTTTGAATTCTACTTTGGATTATGGGCCTCATCTCACACTCGTTGCATGTGCTAAACTGCCATCGACCTCAATGGGAATTATATGTATATAACAAATGTGGAATTTGTAGACTTTAAGGTCATTATGATCATTTAGTCTGACCTCTTATATAACCCAGGCCTCAGAACCTCGCCCAATAATTTGAGTATAAAGTTAATAACTTCTGGTTGAATTACAGTATATCTTTAAAGAAAAAATCCCTAGTCCTGCAAATTATTCCAGGCTGGTGGACTCTTATGCTCAATTTGCAGGATTAGAGGCTATGTGATTAACAATTAAAACTGAGCCTATAGAACACATCCAGTGAAATTTAGTTTTCATCATCAGCTCTTTAATTCTAGCTATAAAGTAAAATACCCAAGGAAGGGATTTAAACTGTCATGCTCTAGGACATAAACCAACCTCTGTTACGAGTTAGGAGGAAACTTAGTTTGGACAGTTTTTAACTACCAACTGCAGAGTTTCTTGCATCCCCCTCTGAAGCACCACCACATTGAGAGACATAGGCTAGTGGTCTGATTGAGAATGGCATTTCATTACGTTTCCGTCACCCTAGTGTCTAGGTATGAGTCTGTCGGCATATGTGTCACCCAGCTTTCATTAGCAATAAATGAAAGACATTGTGAAGTGAAAATACCTTCTAATTATGACAAACGTCATAAAACTGCACTGAGCAAAGAGTTTTGTTGTTGTTGTTAACAAATTGCAAAAATAATGAAAAGGAAAGTTCCTCTTACATTTAATGTAACTTTTTTTTTTCTACAATTCTGTATAGCTCATTCAATTATTCCCTTTGTAGAATATCGGATTTTAGTTTTGTTTGTTTAAAAAAAATTGGTCTGAAGCATTACAGCATGATTTAGAGGGGGGAAAATCTTTTAATTTATCAAGATGAACTGGCAACATTATTTTTTAATGCACTAGGCTTAATTAAACTGCCAGTCAGGTCCTGAACCAAGATTTGTGAAAGGGTGAAAAGTGAAAAATCTTTTAAAGTTTACAGAATGGGCAGATCTTATTTATAATGTGGCTGGCAGCCTTAGCTCCATCTGAATGGTACTATGTTTCTGTATTAATTAATGTTTGGGTAAAGCTTTCAAACATTCCAATGTGGTGAGTTTATTTCTACATTCAGATCTTTTTTAAAACTAAAGAAACCTATGAGAAAGACCTAAGAATAAACCATAATAAGAAGCATATGGTAGTGGGTGTGTGCCGACATGGACATTTTCTAAAGTTTAATAGAAAATGATAAACATTGTGTAAGGTAGTTTGTTCATTTGTTAACGATCTATAATGTTTCGGTACCATGTAGTGGTTTAATTGTGTGTAGGTAGGAGATATACACAGCAGCTACATTAAGGAATGATTCTTGGTAATCCTTTGTCTACACTGAAAAAATATATCAGCATAGCTACATTGGTCAGGGGTGTGAAAAAACCATACCCTTGACTGACACAGAAATGCCGACAAAACTTCCAGTGTAGACAGAGCTATGGGATGGTGTCTCTAGCCTCTGTTTGCCAGAAGCTTGGGCAACAGGGGATGGATCACTTGATGATTACTTGTTCTGTTCATTCCCTCTGGGGTACCTGGCATTGGCCACTGTCAGAAGACAGGATACTGGGCTAAATGGACCTTTGGTCTGACCCAGTATGACCGTTCTTTATGTATGTTGACAGAAGAGGGCTTCAGTCAACATAGGGAATGTCTACACTGCAGTTAAACACCCGTGGCTGGCCGTGTCAGCTGACTTGGACTTGTGGGACTCAGGCTGCAGGGCTGTACAATTGTGATGTAGATGTTTGGCCTCAGGGTAGAGCCTGGGCTCTGGGACCCTTCCGGCTTGTGGGGTCCTAGAGCTCAGGCTGTAATCCAAGCCTGAATGTCAATTTTACAGCCTGGCAGCCCCAGGTCCGCAAGCCCGAGTCAGCGGACATGGGCCAGCCACAGATGTTTAATTGCAGTGTAGACATTAGTTAGTTAGTTTGGTTGGGGAGGTGGTGTTTGTACACGGACACAAAAACTTCTTCTGTCACTGTAGAATGTATCTATGCTATGGGGTTTTGCTGGTATAGTCTCCGTAGGGTAGGCGTACCCTTAGAGATATTCAGGCAGACAGGCTTTAGTGGTGATATACTCAGATCATAGAGCAGTACTGATTGTCAACTGTGATGTAATTCCTTCCAAGCTAAATGTAATACATTCAGGGAAGTATCTCCTAAATGCTACATCAGGGCACCATTGTGCACTGGAATTCAAATATAGCCCTTGTGGCCTCCCTCAACCTGCCTCTCCCTGTCCAGCACAAAACTGACACATCCGCTGCATTTAGGACCTTATATGCCTGCATGGAAGAGAGAGGAGCATTTGACCTATGAGTGTGCATTTGAGGCATGTGTAAAAGGAGTGAAATCATGTTTATATGTATGACCATTAATTAAGAGCAGAAAACATGCCGTAGGTTTGGTAAATTTTAAATCCATTTATATTGTTAATAAGACCTTGATAAAGGTAGAAGCAGTTGCAATTGTAGCTAGCAGGTTTAATTTTCTAGCTCCAGTAATACTTTCTAAAACACTTTCTGTAATAATATTACTGTATGGATGAGGGAACTTTCAGTAAACTGGTAGGCACATGTCTACCCTGAAATATAATTTATAAAGATCTAAATAAATATGTTTAGCATTTACATCCTGTAATTTTTTTATTGGTCCTTTCTCATAGATTCTATTAGCTGTGCAAAAGCTATAAAGGTAGCCAACATTCTCATTAATCAGCATTTAAAATTAAATAGAAATGACAAACTGTACCCCAAATAAAGTTTTTGAGTCTAGGATTTCTCTATTCTAATAAGATAATAATGTGATAACTATGGATTTGTACATTAGTATTGTTATACAGTACTACTTGGAATGCCTTAATAGGCTGATTTAACATAATTCTGTAGATATTATAATAATATTGATAATTTTATAGCATTATACCCTGTGTAAATATATATATTTCAAAGATAATGTTTTTATATTGTATGTTACATCATTTCTAAAGGTACCATTAAGGGACCTTCAGGGAAGCATTGTATGCTGCCATTTGCTAGTGGCTCTTCAGTTGTTTGTTCTATTAAATTATCAATCTAAATCTCCCTTGTGCTGCCTTGCCATTAGGGTTGTATATTGTATGTCAGATTTCTGAGAAACTTAAATGTACTAAGGGGCTTAAGTTTGAATGTGGCTCCCATTGACTTAAAGGAGAATGGTGCTCATGTAGCTAAGGGGAAAAGTTGGCCATGAGACTCAGTGTTGTTAAGGTAAAGAAATAGAGGGTCTGTCTATCTTAGATATGTACATGGCCCGAGTTACCACAGTATTTGAATGCTTCCTAATCTTTAATGTATTAATCTTTACAACATCCATATGAGAAAGGGATGTACTATTATCCCCATTTTATATATGGGGAACTGAGGCACAGAGAGATTAAGGTTACATATTTCAAAAGTACCCGAACTGGCTTAAGCACCCAAGTCCCATTTTCAAGAGTGACTAAGAGGCTCCTAAGTGTCTGAGTCACTTTTAAGTGCTTCTTAATATTTTACATTGAATGACTCGCCCATAATCTGTTGTACAGAGGCCTATTCTTTAAATTGTAGAAATAAACTGGAGGCAATTTACATCTCACAGTTTCCAAGCCTGCTTTTCCAGTGAGTCCTGCCCCAAGAAGTTCTGTATTTTCTCCCTGTCAGGGCCACATCCTTTTCTGCGTCTCTTCTTGTCTGTTGGATTTCTGGTTGCTTTCTTATCTGTCTCACACAGATTCACTCAATAAATATCCCAAGTTCTGTGTCTACAATCAGTCCCCAGGGAAACCCTTCTGGCCACATGGCTTAGATTCTGCTCAGGCCTGGTCATGCTGGCCAGTGGTGGGGCAATGGTGACTTCTGTTGTTTCAGCTTTCACTACACAAAAGGGCATTTAGTTGTTCCTTCCATTTAGCCTGAACAAAGGGTGTTTAATATGCCCATTGACTTCAACCAGATCTGCATTCGATCTATAGAATTAAGATTTGTTTATGGGAGCCATTAACACCTTGCAGAATAACACTGCCGTCTAAAAGACTGTCAAACATGGGTTTCTCCCTATAAGAAAACCAAACAAACTCTAAACAGCTAGAGGGAAAAGGCATAAGGGATACTGTTAAAATGAAAGCCATGCTTAATATTTGATATTTCAAATACTTTAACTATTTCCCCTCCTTTTTCTGTATTTTTAATAAAAGGTTAAATAGTTTTTTAACAGTGGTTGATAACATGGGAGTAAGCCCTGAATAACTTGACACAAAACCCCAAATCAGACTTAACTGTTTAATGTTGTAACAGTAAACTAGGATATCACTAACATCTTATCCATTGTTGGGCCTGGGACTTCCCACTCAACACATTTGGTCACACAGGAATTCTGTGGCAGAGCAGGGAATTGACCCTAGGTCAACCAAATCGCACTCTGACCACTGGACCATCCTTCCATTCTTGTTTACCCAACCATTATATATTAAATCTTGTCTAGTTGAAGGTCTGCATTGAGCTAGCTAAAACTCACTGAGAGTTCTACATGCTTCTGCAGCCCTTGTTCACCAGTTCAGGGGCATGTGTTCGGGGGGTAAGGGCAGAAAAAGGATATCTGGGGAATCACAGTGGTTGGCTCTAGTAGAACAGTCCTTTGTTCTTATTCAAGATTCACTCTGGTTGTCACAATAATGCCAGAACTCCCCAATTACTTTATTGCCTCTCTAGTTAGTTCATAATGAGGTGCTGCTGCATTATCTCTAATATTTTATTATCATCGTTATTTTGAGGAACCATGACATTTTCATTCTGCTGATGTTCTGAGACTGTATTGATCACCACAACTTGTTAATTTCTATGCCACAAGAATAAATTACATCCAATTTTCTTTTCTCTTCACTGGGCAGCTTGCCTCATTCTTATTTCAAAGACTGGAATTATTAAAAAGAACAAAAAATAACATTGTCTGTACTTTTGGCAAAAAAATATAATTACAATGGACTCCAAAAGATTTTAAAGTTAACTTGAGAGCAGTGCAGTTCCTTCACAATGAAAACTCATTCAAAAATTGTCCAGTTTCAGATTCCAGTATGGTAAAAGAACTAACTCTGTTGCACGAACAACTTTTGGGCTGCTAAAAAATAGGCCAGATGAAGGAAGAAAGGAGTTCACTATGCACTGATTTCAGTGGAGTTACTCATGAGAATAAGGATTATTCAAATGAGTTAGGGATGCAAGTTTAGGTCCTAAATTAGTAGTGGAGGTACCTGTTTGAGGAATAGGGATATTAAGTATGCTCAGATTTTTGTGCCATTAGAGTCATACATTAAATCTTTATTACAAGATCTTTATTACAAAATTAATGGACAATTAACTTTCAGATGCCATACTGCACAACCTTAGACGTAGCCTAAGCCAGACTCCATCTGCAATAACAATTAACTAAAAGGACTTAATTTTACAATTCCTACCTTGTGTAGCTATTGAGTTGTAAAGCCATCTAGGTACAGTATCTTGGTTTGGATCTTTTTGTGCTGAAAAAATTCATGCTGTAGGAGAAAACAAGCCCTGTATTCTAGCTTAGCTGGCTGGTTTTTAAAAATATGATTTAGACATCCAGAGAATGGGATCTACAGAAACTGAATGAAGAAAGATTACCATAACTTCCTTTGATAGATGAGTGATGCTCATGAAAAAACAACAACAGGTAATTGGTTATATTCAGACCTTTGCCTCCACATATTCTTGCATGTGGGAGGCAACTCCTGTTGCCTCTGAGCTCAGGAAACCTTCTGGAAAAAATAGCTATTGGAATCCCATAATAATCCACTAGTGGCACAGAATACTTGGGGCAGAGTTATAAAAAGGCTGTGGGGCCACAGCTACTTCAGATCTTTCCACCAACCCCCAGTCCTATAAGAGTAGAATTTTGAGGAAGAATGGAAGTTGGGCAGGCAGGGTGAATATGCACACAACGTACTTGAAGAACCACAGTTACAACAGTAAGTAACACTTTTCTTTTTCTTCTTGGTTGGGCTCTTCAGTGACCTACTTGTTGGAGTGCAACACGCATTAGGAGGAAGGTGGGCTAGGGAGTCCTCAGTGAGCACTTGCAGAATTGCCCTCTCAAAGTGAGCAACAGATCTGGATGCTCAGTCAAGAAAGTAGTGCAGTTCAAATGTGTATTCAATGTGTATTCAAAACTCCAGGTAGCAGTCCTACATGCCACTGATACTGCCAGAGGGCTTGTGCATTCAGCCGCAAGGACTTCCATTTCTTACATCTTAACTAACATATACCATTTCAGAGGAGTTACACCAGCATAAATCTGGAGTAACAGAGTGAGTAACACTCAAATTGCTCTGGATCTATGTATGAATTGTGATCTCTTCTATTTTCTATGTATTGTACATTAAAATTTCAGCACTCTCCCTGTTTGTAGAGGTCAACAGCCATTTTGTTTAGTGTTGCTTCAGCTAATCAGAAGGCATCCTCCGCCCTCAAATCTCCTAAATCTAAAATCACGTCATTTTAAAACTGCAAGTGCATGTTTTGCCCTTCGTTATGGAAGCACAGCAGAGATGGACTCAAGCAGCACCACCAGCATTTGGATCTGGGTTTTTGGTTTGGCCCATTTTAGAGATGGGCCATGGGTAAAATCTAAATCTAGATTTGGATTTTGTACATCCTCCATCCAAAGTTCAAAGGTTGATTGCATCCAGAATTTTAGCCAGGCCCTCTCGCGAGTAGGGTTTTTTTTTTCCCCTACAAGGAAATGTATTAAAAATAGGAATGTTACATTCAAAGCTTGCTGCTCTCTACACATGTTAACATGCTCAAAGAATAAAAGTTAAAACTTCCCTTCCATTCCTGACCCACCGAGGGTATGTCTTCTCTGCAAAGTTAACAACCGATTTACACAGAAGTTAGTCTCTCAAGATGGCCTAGCTTGAATGAGTGGCCACACTATGAAAAAATCCACTCAAGTTGCTGTGTCCATACTGGCTTTGTACTCCCTTGTATCTGACACTAAGGCTTCTGGGGGAGTTCTTAGTATTACACAAATCCCTGCAATGGTCCATTACATTTTGATGAATAAATGTAAACACAATCAGAAATATTTTGAAAGATTCTTCTCCACAGCTAATATAGATAGGTAGATATACACACAAAGTCTCATATTATATAAATATTAATGAAGTTATTTTTCAACAATAAATGCAGTTTCTACAAAATCGACATTTTCTGCACCAAAAAAAATATATATTTTGCTGCAGTGTTTCCAATATTTTATACAGAAAACTGAAATGAATTATTTCATTTCAGGTTGATTCTTGCCTAAAGTGCCATGGTTCCTCATGGGAATCATAGTTTGGGTTCTTCATGCCCTCATTCTCTTACATGGGCCAGACTTCTGGGCCCAACTACATCTCCTATGATGTACCATGGTCTCCCCTCTGTCCAAGTCCCATGGTGCATCGTGGGAATCTCATGTGTACAGTGCATCATGGGAGATGTAGTCTGGCCCAGGAGCTCTGCCAATAAGGAAGAAGGAGGGCATGAAGCAAAGAAACTACAAGAGGCGCTGTGACATCTCTGATGCAATTTTGGTTCTAAATATTTGAATATTTCTGAA
The DNA here is from genome assembly GCF_028017835.1 of Emys orbicularis. Lineage (NCBI taxonomy): Eukaryota > Metazoa > Chordata > Testudines > Emydidae > Emys > Emys orbicularis. The sequence goes on from NC_088684.1 coordinate 128,699,217, forward strand.
ATAACATTTTCTATGACATATGTTGATATTTCAACTTTTCATCCTAATTTGGGATGAAAATAAATGTTGAAGTATCAGAATTTCCTGAGGGATGGAAATTCCACCTTTTGCTCAGCTCTCTCTGTTTATATTATATAAATATATTAAACACACACATACAAAATCAGGGACAATGCAAACTAATGTACAACAATATTAATTAAATTATTTTGAACTCCAAAAAAACATTTGTGTCTCAGTTCTTGGCTGTGGCTCAGAACAGTGCATTCAGCATGCCTTTAAAACATTGTGCTCCCTGGATTCTGGATTAGGCATGGTGTAACTTACAGCCGACTTCATGGGGCTTTAATTATACCAGCTGTCATTGGTCCCATAATCACACCTGAGGCCCAGAGGACCCCAGAACATGGACCCTCCCGGATTAAGTTGTCTACATAGAGTCGGAGTGGTGAGGGAACTACTCGTGTGGCTCCATCCCAACATGAAGGGACTGTCCAGTGGCACTCTCCCCATGGCAGACTTAGGTCCATTTTGTTCTGGTGGAGTGGAGAAAAACACCCACAGTACTGGGATATCTGAAAATCAGTGTAGGTTTGGACTGACTTTTCGACATTTCTTATGTTGTCTGCAGTAGTTGACAGCCTATCCTTATTGCTTATCATGGAACATTTATATGGATATTGCTCATGGGAACAAAAACAATACACGACATTTACTTTTTTCTGGTTATTTTTTATTCAGTTTTATAGAAAACAAGGGTGTGTTCTCTAATGTAAATAACTGCAAAATAGTAATAATATATAGGATTGTTAAATGTACTGTAAAATACAGTAAACTGTACATAATGCTATAATTCCATTGAGAAGGTTCTAGTGTGTGAAAAGAAAAGAAAAAGAAAAGAAAAGAAATGAAAAAGTGTACTCTGACTCTGAGTGGTTTCTTAATGTCATTGCTTAATAACATATTTTTGTTATTACTTAGTGCTGATGTGCTTTTACCAAACAACTGTTCTCTTCTCTTATTCACTGTTTTAAAAGAGACTTACTGTGTATCAAAACTACAAAAAAATCATTTCTGATAGCACTGCTCTACAGCCAAAATGCTTCTGAAATAAATGTAGTCAAACTTTACTAATTCTGGGTCACTGAGAATGAAAATGATGCTTAAAATTGTTGATTGGCTCTAGTTTTCAAGATTTGCTATTGGGTCAGTATATACGACCCTTGACTTGGGAATGGCGGAGGATAGGTGAGTTATAAAGGGAAGGGATCTCAATTTAAACCGGAAATGACTAAAATACATCTTTGACTGGATCTATGAATAAATCTATGACTGGGTTTGGACAGTACTTGCTTTTTAGGCAAAACAATGAACGATGCAATCTGAAGCTGGTATTGCGTCATATATGATATGAATTGCATCATGTTATTCCTAGAAGTCATGGATGATGCAATCATAACAAAGCTTACATCACTCTGCTGAACAAATTGCCCTATATCAGCTCTAGAAATCATACAGTGTCGTGCTCTCTTATTTGTCAGTGTTTGATTTTGCAAAGGGACACATTTCTGTTTAGCCAAAGTGAGCAGAGATGCCTCGTACTTGTGTGAACAGTGCAGATAACTTCTGCTATGTTTGTGGTGAAGTGACTTTTGCATCACAAAAGCGCAGTATAACCACTATGGTTAAGAAAGCCTATCACCTTTATTTTGGCTGCAAAATTGGAGATCAGGACAAGAGGTGGGCCCCACACATATGCTGCAACACTTGTGCAACAAATCTTCGCCAGTGGTTGAACAGGAAAAGGAAATCTATGCCTTTTGCAGTGCCAATGATTTGGAGAGAGCCAACAGATCATACCAGCAATTGTTACTTCTGCATGGTGCCTCCAGTTGGGAAAGGTGTGTCAAAGAAGAAAAAGTGGACTGTGCATTATCCAAACATTCCATCAGCTATACGCCCAGTACCCCACGGAGAAGGACTACCGGTTCCTGATGCACCAGAATCATTCTCACTTGCGTCAGACGAGGAAGAGGAAGAGGATGAAACTTCTGGTCCTGAACCATCAATGTCACAGGACCCACATTTTCTCCCATCCTCCTCCTCTGAACCACACCTCATAACACAAGGTGAACTGAATGACCTTGTCAGGGATTTGGAACTACCCAAGAGTAAGGCAGAGCTGTTGGGCTCCAGACTACAGCAGTGGAATCTCCTGGCAGGTAATGTTAGGGTTTCCATGTTCCGTGACCGTCAAAAGGATCTTGTCCCATTCTTCTTCATGGAAGGTGATCTTGTAGCCTGCAACAACATCGATGGTGTGATGGCAGCCCTCAACATCGTTCACGATCCAGATGAGTGGAGACTGTTCATTGATTCATCGAAGACGAGTCTTAAAGCTGTTTTACTGCATAATGGCAATGTTTTGCCATCAATTCCAGTTGGTCATGCAGTCCATATGAAGGAAACCTATGACAACATGAAACAACTTTTGAGGTGCATAAACTATGACCAACATCAGTGGCAGCTTTGTGGCGATTTGAAGGTTGTTGCTCTCTTGCTTGGTCTGCAGACTGGATACACAAAGTACTGCTGTTTTCTCTGCGAATGGGATAGTCGTGCAAGAGATTCCCACTACATCAAGAAAGATTGGCCACTCCGACAGTCATTGGAGCCTGGGAGGAAAAGTGTTCAGCATCCACCACTTGTTGAATCAAGGAAGATTTTGTTACCACCCTTACACATCAAGCTGGATCTGATGAAGAACTTTGTCAAGGCCATTGACAAAACACAAGCAGCTTTCAAGTACCTCCTTTGAAAATTTCCAAGGTTAAGTGAAGCTAAGATAAAGGAAGGTGTCTTTGTTGGTCCTCAGATTCGTGAACTTCTTCAAGATGATGCATTTGACCATGCACTGCGTGGCAAGGAAAAGACGGCATGGAAAGCCTTCCAGTTAGTGGCAATAAATTTTCTCGGAAACAACAAGGCAGACAACTACAGGTTGTTGGTGGAAAACCTCCTCAAGGCATACAAAAGCCTTGGTTGCAACATGTCACTAAAGATACATTTTTTGCACTCTCATCTAGATTTTTTTCCACCGAATGCGGAGCAGTGAGCGACGAGCACGGCGAGCGATTTCACCAGGACATTGCAACAATGGAGAAACGCTATCAGGGCAAATGGAGCCCATCAATGCTTGCAGACTATTGCTGGACAGTGACAAGAGATGCTCCATTTAATGAATACAAGAGACAAGCCAAGAAGCGCCGAGTAGATGCTGAATAGGACTAAACTATGTACATAATAGTTTTTTGCCTTTTGTTTCATAATAAATTTTATTTATATAACCCTTTTGCTGATTTTTAAAGTGTTACATAAACAGGACAGGTGAAATATTGTCATGTAAAGCAACCATAAACACATGAAAAGACCTAGGTTTACAATTTATGATTAAAACTCTACTATCTACACAATATACATAGACATAAAATGTAAAAACTTAAATATCTTAGAAACAGTAGCCAATCAGTTGTTTTAATTGTCATATTTGAATTCAGCACATCAAAATACATAATAAATAGCACATTTTATCTCTGAAGCAGACGACTTCTCAAAAATTGTAGACCAGTGTAGTTATTGCAATATAATTTTTCCCATAACTATATTTCATCTAAATCTCTCTTCCCCCCTAAACCCCACTTTACTAATGGGTGGATGAATCAACAGTTAGAGATGGCAGGGGTAAAAAAAAAAAATATGAAAGGAGGGGTGGGTTTCAGGCGTTTTCCTTGCCAAATTCTGTAAGACAATTTCTTAACAATAGAGCAAAATGCATTAATGCAATACTCAACATGAGAATTTAAAACACATACAGAGTCATGAAATTCCATAGTTAAGGTTCTATTACATGAGTCACGCACGCACACACACACACACACACACACACACACACACATACACCATAATAAGCAGTAAACTAAAATGCTATTGGAACTCTCCACACACATCTAGAAGGTAAAGATTCATAAGTGAGGTGCCAGCCAGTCATCAGCAGTCCTAGGGCTAGATTCACAATGAGGATTTAGACATCAGTCTGCTCCTTTATACACCCAACTCTAACATTTAAGAGACACTGGTATTCACAAAATCAATGCCCAGCTGCCACGTAACCCTGTAGGTGGCTAAATTCCTATGGCGCCTAAGTTTGCATCAGTAAAGTCCTCTAGGCACATAAATTTCTGCCGGTGGGCAGGTGAAAAGCTTCTTAAGTCTTGACACTGCAGAGTAGCTTGGTGCTTATCTTATGCCCTAAACCCTGCAGAATTCATAAACTAGGCATTTCCCCTGCCTATTTTGCCTGTGGGGCCTGATCCAATAGGTATTTCAAAAACATACCTAACCCCCAACAAAAGACAGCAAGGAGGAGGTGGTTGCACTTCTCTTAGACCCAATAGTTAGAACACTTACTCAGGGTGTGGGAGACCCAGGGTCAAACCCTCACTTGCCTGATTCAGAGTACGGACTTGAATCTAGGTCTTCCACCTCCCCAAGTGCCCTAACTACTGGGCTATAGGATCATTCTCTCTCTCTCTGGCCCAGTATTAGTCAGTATTTCATACAAAGTGGAACAACTTCAACAGGAGAGACTGATCACCACCCTGCCAAGTACCCTCCCATAGCCCAGTGGTTAGCAGTTTCATCTGCAATGTGGGAGACCAGCATTTAAGTCCCTGCCTTACATCAGATAGAATGGGAATTTGAAACTGGGTCTACTACATTCTAGGTGCGGGCTCTGGCTATTGGACTACTGGATTTAATAGGAAGGCCCCTCCTCCTCCTTTTTTTTTCCCCTTGGGAAATAGCTGACTTGGCTTAGGTGCCTGACTCCAGGAAAGGCTTCATGAATGTGAATACTGAGCAGAGATTGGGCCAGAGAGAGTTACCTGAGTTAGGCATCCAACTCCAACTGATGGGCAAGGCTTAGGTCCTGCCCCTGAGCATTTCCTATTGACTAACTTAGGCAGCTCCATTTTCAATGTGCTAGCTTCTGAGAATCCTGTTTTAGGCTCCTAAGTTTCCCCATGCATTAGAGGGAACCTGAATGCCTAACTTGGGGTTATGAATACCGCTAGGCAGCAGAGGCCTAAAAGTCAGACATTACAATGCCCTGTTGTGAAACTAGCCCTTAGGTTTTGTAGGCTTCTGTGTAAGATGCCTATGTGAAGCCCTATCCAGCTCCTTCAACATCAGTGATCAAGTCCCACAGCATTTTGTTTACCCACAATACACGCCCTCTGGCTATCTCCTACCTACATGTGACATCCTACTCCGGCCAGGGCAAGCCCATACATTTGTTTCTGTTCACAGCCTCCAGTTGCCCAAGTAGAAATTTCTAAGCAGGCCATTGAGGGGAACAGTTAGGTAATCTATTCTCTGCCACTGACCTCCTGTACCAGAGTCTGGTGGGTCAAATGTTCACTTGTGCTAAGGGGTTCAATGTGTCCATATACATACTTTAGCCTAAAGTATACTATTGGGGCCTGGGAGGGGAGAGGGAAAAGTGGGAGACATTTATGGGTTTCATAACAAAACAATGATATTTGCTGGATTTGGGTGCTTTCATCAGCATTTTCATTTTGAATTTATGAGTTTATAAGAAATTCAGTAAAATTTCTGGGTAACAAAATTGTTTGAACCAAGCCTAACTGAAATGTTCACCAAAGCTCATTGTAAGTAAAACCAGCGGGTTTCTCCCAGCCTTACTCAACTTCCTGAACTGCTGGATGTTCCAAAATGATAGGAAAAAAACAACAACAATTAATTTATTGTGTGTGTTGAAGCAGGAAGGAGTCTAACATAAAGGAATTCTGACATTTTCAAAATACTGTGCAGTGAATTAAACTGGGATGAGCCAAACAAATAAAGGTAAAGGGATATGAACATGTCTCCTGGAGACAAGCAAGAGAGCAATGACACAAGATACAGTGATTTAAAAAAAAAAATATGGTATAGATCTCAAGCTTGTTGTAGGGTAAAAGGTAAAGTCACCTCACTAGTTAAACATGTGAAAGCCTGGCAGTACAAGTTTGCAGCTGGGTTTGATATTATATTAAAATCATAGTCAAACTCCATAACAGATGCTCCAATACAGGTATTAGTCAGTGTATATACAATGCAGATATGGTAGAAATAGCATGCTGTACATACAGAGGCCTGCTTTATCTAGTCTAATTTGAAATACCCCAACTTTGGAGAGTTCCAGAGTCTGTCTCTTAATTTTATTCCCAACATTCCATCATTTTACACCCTGGTGACGTCTCTAAGGTGTCCTTGCTTTAAGTTTTTAAATCATGTATATGTCCCTTTGACCCTATTCTCTCCTGATTTTTCTCATCCTCCCCATTTCCTATTCCCTCTTTCTCTTCCTCCTTCTCATACTCTGTCTTCTTTCCCTTTAAGTCCCTTCAGAATGCCTGTCTCATTCAGTGAACATCCATGGCTCAATTATGACCCCGCTAGGGCCATACGTGCATTATGGAGAAAAAGCTTACGAGTCCTACTGGAGCCACGTAGTAAGAAAACACATTCAACAGGGTAGATCACAATGACAACACAGAGGTGGTCAAAACTAAGCATTTCCATTCCATGGGAAATTCCAACATTCAGAGGTTTGTTTTCATTTTGTTCTGAATCACAATACAAAAGAAAAAAATCAAAATTTCCTCTGAAACTAAATTTTCAAAAAATCATTTTGGTTCAACAAAATCAAAGCATGATGTTCCCATTTTGATTTTATTTTTATATTATATTATGATCTATAATTTTAAAATTAAAACAAATTTCAAAACACAATTTTGTTAAAATTAACAAGTTCCCATGGAAATTTTCAATTTTGACAAGGTAGTATTTTCTGATAGAAAAATGTTCCATCTGAAATTTTTCAGACAGCACTGAAGCTATGTAAATAAATCATAAAATGCATACTTTACAAAATATTTTATCACCCAAATTTGTATTTGGTATCTAGTAAATTTTTAGACTTTTGGTATCTGACAAAAAGAGTGTATTATTGAGAAGAAAATGTTTGGGGAAAATTTGAGGAAACAAAAGTATTTAGGTTAGTCCATACTGGGGATAACTATGAGGAACAATAGAAGACTAAGCAAAAAGCAGATAATTGGGAAACATGACGACAGATGAGTTTCAGCATAGATGAGTGCAAGGTAATGCACAATGAAGTCAGCAATGTAAATTGATCATACATACTAATGGGTTGTGAATTAGCTGGAATCTCCCAGAAAAGTATCTAGCCATCTTCAAGGACAGATGAATAGAGAAATCTGTTCAATGTTCAGCCATAGATAAAAAAGCAAATAAAATATTAGATTTTATTAATCATGGCAAAGAGATCAGGGGCTAAATTTTGCATTTCCTCCATGTGCAGAACTCCTTTAATGTTGAAAAATATAATGGTGAGATGAAGATTTTATTGGCAGGAGTTTAGGAAACCTGTTCATAATGTGACTGGGCACCTAAATATGTGAGCCTGTATTGTTCAAGTCAGGGATAAGAATAGGTATAAGTTTTTCAGAAATGAGTTCCTGAATTAAGTTCATATTTAAGTATATAAGTAAGTGGCCTAATTTTGAAAACAAAATAATAATAATAAAAAAAAGAATGGGGAAACAAGTTTCTTGAAATTTGTTGTGAACTTTTTATTTACAGATTGATTGATTTTATTAAATAGTGTTATAACTGGTGAGGAAATTTTAAAAAAATGAAATTCAAAGGAAAATTAAACAAAACAAACATTTTTTGCACATATTACTATTTTTAACAACTCTAGTTGAGACCCCTTTGACAGTGTTGCTCCTTATGCCTTCTTAGTATGGCACTGGACAATGTTGTAGAAAAAATGTTGACTATCCATGAACTATTGGTTGGTTCTGTTATAGCCATTCCTATATTTCTATCTAATTAATATTTAATATTTTAATAATAATTTAACTTGTATGGCACATGGGTCTATAGAAACAAAATCTTTGCAGAACAAATGACTGTACCCTCAATCAACACATACATTAGTAGATCAAGCAGAAAGAACTGTCTGGTATGGCTCAAACAACTGAGTTATTTTTGGCCAGCAAGAGAGAAATAATTTCTTTTGAGTGTAGTTCATCAAAATGTCAGGTTTAAGAATAATTCTAAGTGCCTAGAATTTGTTATGAAGGAAGCTCTGACCACTGCTTAAGTCTAGTTGTCTTGTTATATTATATCACTTACTCTGTGTAACACTGCACCATGATGGAGGTAGAGAACCGTAAATGAAATTATAAAGAATGGCAGAACAATTAAAGTATTCAATGAACCCTTCAGTATCGTACAGGCCAAATTCTGCTCCTACAAAAAGTCAATGGCAGTTTTGTCATAGATTCCAATGGCTGAAGAATCAGTCCCTAAACGTACAGTAAACCCTTGCTATAACAAACTCCTGGGTATCCAAGCTATTGGTTTGGTAAAGCCAGGGGGTTGTTATAGCAAAAGACAGCCGCCGTGGGGGAGCTGCAGGGGGAATGGGGAGCTCCTCTGGCCCCGGGGCTGTGACGGGGGGCAAAGACATATGTGAGACCTTGGAAATGTGGAATCTTCAACTAATACATTGAGATATGCCAGATGCTACAGGCCAAGGGATTATTCATAAACTTTTGTATCTATATTTATCGATATCCCTGTGAACTGGGGATTGTGTTCTACCCCCATGGGGAAGGGCTACCAAACTTCCTCCAGGAACTAAAAATCAGTGAGTTGTGGGGGAGTAATTACAGATAAACAACTCCAGAGAAGTATCACCCAGTAGTGGGAATTGCATATACTGGTGCAGACTAGTTCAAGAGGCCCATTAGAAGCAGAACTGACTTCTTATATAAAGGCTGCTATCAAATCCCCCCTCACTCTTCTCTTATGCAGACTAAACAAGCCCAGTTCCCTCAGCCTCTCCTCGTAAGTCATGTACCCCAGCCCCCTGGTCATTTTTGTTGCCCTCTGCTGGACTCTCTCCAATTTGTCCACATCCTTTCTGTAGTAGGGGACCAAAACTGGATGCAATACTCCAGATGTGGTCTCACCAGTGCCGAATAGAGGGGAATAATCACTTCCCTCGATCTGCTGGCAATGCTCCTACTAATGCAGCCCAATATGCCGTTAGCCTTCTTGGCAATGAGGGCACACTGCTGACTCATATCCAGCTTAGCCAATCCTTCCACAGCCTGTAGCAGTGCATGGGATTCTTCCATCCTAAGTGCAGGACTCTGCACTTGTTCTTGTTGAACCTCATCAGATTTCTTTTGGCCAATCCTCCAATTTGTCTAGGTCACTCTGGACCCTACCCCTACCCTCCAGCATATCTACCTATTCCCCCATCTTAGTGTCATCTGTGAACTTGCTGAGAATCCAATCCATCCCATCATCAAGATCATTAATAAAGATGTTGAACAAAACCGGCCCCAGGACCAACCCCTGGAGCACTCCACTTGATACCGGCTGCCAACTAGATTTCGAGCTGTTAATCAGTTGATCACTACCCATTGAGCCTGACAATCTAGCCAGCTTTCTATCCACCTTATAGTCCATTCATCCAATCCATACTTTTTTAACTTGCAGGCAAGAATACTGTGGGAGACTGTATCAAAAACTTTGCTAAAGTCAAGATATATCCAGTGGTGAGCTGCAGCTGGTTCGTGGGAACCAGTTGTTAAATTTAGAAGCCCTTTTAGAACCAGTTGTCCCGCGTGGGACAACTGGTTCTAAAAGGGCTTTTAAATTTAACAACCGGGCAGCTCTCCGCCCCGCCCCCGGCCCCAGCTCACCTCCACCTCCTCCCCAAATGCTCCACCCCTCTTCTCCTCCCCCTCCCCTGCTTCCCGCTAATCAGCTGTTCGCGCAGGAAGCCTAGGAGGGCTGAGAAGCAAGCGGCGGCTTCACGCAGGTGAGCTGGGGTGGGGGCGTGAGGAGGGTTCCGGGGAGGTGCGGCGGCCCTGCCCCAGCCCTGGCTGATCTACTCCGGCCCCGGCCGAGCGGCTCCGGCCCAGCAACCCCGCGGCTCCAGCCCAGCGGCTCCGGCCCCGGCCCCGGCCGAGCGGCTCCACCCGGCCCCGGCCGAGCGGCTCCGCCCAGCCCTGGCCCCGGCCCCGGCCGAGCGGCGCAGCTGTAGCGCCGCCAGGCACCTCCAGGCAGCGCGGTAAGAGAGCAGGGAGCAGGGAGGGGGTGTTGGCTAGAGGGCAGAGGAGTTCGGGGTGGTGGTGGGAGTGTGGATAGGGGTCGGGGTGGTCAGATGGCAGGGAACAAGGGGATTGAATGGGGGCAAGGGTCCTGGGGGGCAGTCAGGAAGGAGCAGGGGTTGGATGGGGCGGTGGGAGGCAGTCAGGGGCAGGGTTTCCAGGGGCAGTCAGGGGACAGAGAGAAGGGGTGGTTGGATGGGGCAGGGATCCCGGGGGGGCATCAGGAATGAGAGGAGGGGCTGGATGGGGCGGCGGGGGGCAGTCAGGGGATAGGGAACGGGGGTGGATGGGGCAGGTGTCCCGTGGGGGGCGTCAAGGAACGCGGGGGGGTTGGATGGGGCAGGAGTCCCGGGGGGCGGGGCGGACAACGACCCCCTCATGGGGTGAGGAGGAGGGAACCGGTTGTTAAGATTTTGGCAGCTCATCACTGGATATATCACGTCCACTGCTTTCCCCATATCCACAGAGCCAGTTATTTCGTCATAGAAGGCAATCAGGTTGGTCAGGCATGACTTGCCATTGGTGAATCCATGTTGACTGTTCCTGATCACCTTCCTCTCCTCCACGTGCTTCAGAATGGTTTCCTTGAGAACCCGATCCATGATTTTTCTAGGGACTGAGGTGAGCCTGACTGGTCTGTAGTTCCCCGGGTTCTCCTTCTTCCCTTTTTTAAAGATGGGCACTATACTTGCCTTTTTCCAATCATCTGGGACCTCCTCCGATCCCCATGAGTTTTCAAAGATAATGGCCAATGGCTCTGCAATCACATCAGCCAATTCTCTCAGCACCCTCGGATGCATTAGATCTGGACCCATGGACTTGTGCATGTCCAGCTTTTCTAAATAGTCCTTAACCTGTTTTTCCCCGACTGAGGCTGCTCACCTCCTCCCCATACTGTGTTGCCCAGGACAGCAGTGTGGGAGCTGACCTTGTCTGTGAAGACCGAGGCAAAAAAAGCATTGAGTACTTCAGCTTTTTCCACATCCTCTGTCACTAGGTTGCCTCCCCCATTCATTAAGGGTCCCACACTCAGGGCCGGCTCTAGGATTTTTGCCGCCCAAAGCAAAAACAATTTTGGCCGCCCCCCACCCCCGTTTTTTAATTACCCCCACCCCCGGCCCTGCCTCAACTCCGCCCCTTCCCCAAATCCCCAGCCCTGCCTCCTCCCCCCAGGCTCTCAAGCCTGGGAGGGAGGGGGAGCAGCGGCGCACGAAACAACTGTTTCGCGCGCCGCGGCCGCTCGGGATCGCCCCCTCCCTCCCAGGTTTGAGAGCCTGGGAGGGAGGGGGAGACTCCGAGTGGCCACGGCGCGGGCGCCGCTTCTCCCCCTCCCTCCCAGGCTCTCAAGCCTGGGAGGGAGGGCGAGTAGCGGCGCGCGAGCGGCAGCGGAGGTGAGCTAGGGTGGCCGGGGCACATTTTTAGGGGCAGCATTCTGGCGCCGGCCATGCCGCCCCTAAAAATGTGCCGCCCCAAGCACCAGCTTGTTTTGCTGGTGCCTAGAGCCGGCCCTGCCCACACTTTCCCTGACCTTTTTCTTGTTGCTAACATACCTGTAGAAAGCCTTCTTGTTACCCTTCACATCCCTTGCTAGCTGCAACTCCAGTTGTGTTTTGGCTTTCCGGATTACACCCCTGCATGCTCGAGCAATATTTTTATACTTCTCCCTAGTTATTTGTCCAAGTTTCCACTTCTTGTAAGCTTCCTTTTTGTGTGTAAGCTCACCGGAGATTTCACAGTTAAGCCAAGCTGGTCACCTGCCATATTTGCTATTCTTTCTGCACATTGGGATGGTTTGTTCCTGCACCCTCAATAAGGCTTCTTTAAACTTCAGCCAGCTTTCCTGGACTCCTTTCCCCCTCATATTAGCCTCCCAGGGGATCCTGCCCATCAGATCCCTAAGGGAGTCAAAGTCAAACATATTCTATGTTTTCTCTGTCCTTTATTTTGTCCTAAAATAAATGTATTGTGCTCTGTGAAAGCTAGCTAGTCACTGGTAAACACTGCCATTGTCTCTGACATTGGTGCTGGGATAGTCACAGTAAATTCCATGTGACCGCAAGCCCTACATCCCTGGCCTGTAGTGAGAGAGATGTGAGGCTCTAGATCCAAAGGGGAGCTCTTGAGCAGATCATTGAGAAGGGCAGAGATGCAGTTAACCACAGAAGTGAGACTGAAGAGTACGAAATAGTTCCTTTACTAACTCCTTGTCTGACTTTCCTCAATAGCCAACCTAGAGCTTTTCAAGATGAGGGTAGCAAAGGTCGATAGTGTTTTGTCTGCCATTATGTGCCTGAGATGTAATTTGTATGTATTTTAAATTTGCTTTTCATAGAATTCCACATGACAGGCTGTTGCTGAAGCCCTAAACTACACAGATCCAGGGTACAACATTGAAATGTATAAAAAGCTAATTGAAAGGCAGAAGGGAAAAACTTCTGGGGGGGGGGGGAACCTACTTTAGCTGAGGGAGTTATTAAGGAGATTCTCCGCTGTTTTTACAGTGCATAAATAGCCTAGACCATTGTTTCCCAAACTTGGGATGATGCTTGTGTAGGGAAAGCCCCTGGCGGGCCGGTTTGTGTACCTGCCGCGGCTGCAGGTCTGGCCGATTGCGGCTCCCACTGGCCGCGGTTTGCCGCTCCAGGCCAATGGGAGCTGCTGGAAGCAGCGGCCAGTATATCCCTCAGCCCGCGCCACTTCCAGCAGCTCCCATTGACCTGGAGCAACAAACCGTGGCCAGTGGGAGCCGCAATCGGCCAGACCTGCGGTCGCGGCAGATACACAAACCGGCCCGGCCCGCCAGGGGCTTTCCCTATACAAGCAGCGTCCCAAGTTTGGGAAACACTGGCCTAGACAAAGTTGCTAATGACACAAAACTATGGGATTGGTGAACATCAAGAAGAGTTAGAAAAGGGCTGGAGTTATTGTATAAACAGTTTGACATGTGACAAACAAAATGTAAAAATGTCTCATGTTAAATAAAATAAAATTAGTTCAGTAATAAAGCCTCAGGAGAAATGAATGTTATTAGAATATTAGAAAAACAGGAAAATGGGAAAGAATACCGACCTAGGGATTAAAGATGCTGAGGACTATCCAGACAGGATAGAAAGAAAAACAAAAGAATTCAAAATGCTCAGATGCTTAACTGACACAGTAGTTTTACATGCTGTACATCTACTAGTATCTGTTACTTAGGGAATGTCTACACTACGAAATTAGGTCGATTTTATAGAAGTCGATTTTTAGAAATCGATTTCATACAGTCAATTGCATATGTCCCCACTAAGCGCATTAAGTCGGCAAAGTGCGTCCTCACTACCTTGGCTAGCATAGACGTACGGAGCAGTGCACTGTTAGCTATCCCACAGTTCCCGCAGTCTCCGCTGCCCATTGGAATTCTAGATTAAGCTCCCAATGTCTGATGGGGCAAAAACATTGTCGCGGGTGGTTTTGGGTACATGTCATCAGTCGCCCCTCCCTCCGTGAAATCAACAGCAGACAATCGTTTCGTGCCTTTTTTCCTGGGTTACCCATGCAGATGCCAAACCACGGCAAGCATGGAGCCTGCTCAGATCACTGTCACCGCTGTTGTTGTGGGCAAGTCTACTGTGGGGGCTGCTGTGATCGAAGTAGCCAATGCAATAATTGACGTTCTGTTATCAAGGGTAGTGACTCTGGGAAATGTGCGGGGCTTTTTAGATTTTAGGTGCATCATATTCCTGTCCTTTGTCACTGATGAAGAAGTCTTGCAGCCGTATATTCCAGTGCAGTCAGCGCTGTAACACCCTATAGCACTTCTGTGGTTGACACATGTAACAGCTCCAGGGCTCTTGCTCTTTTGCCTTGGCCGAGGTACCTTGCCCTACCAGGACCTCCAAGCATTCGACACAGAAGCACCTGCAGCAACTGGCATTGCTACACAGCAGCAGCTCCTTGCCTTCGCAGCAGACGGTGCAGTAGGACTGGTACCCATCCTCGTTGTACATGTAGAAGAGCTCCAGGAATCGATCCCTGCAAGTCTGGCAAAGGCCCCCCTCAAACAGCGAGTAGAATGTGGCTGAGTTTTTTCTCCCAACAACTGTCTTCAAGGCTCCTGTTGTTGTTTGTGACTTTGGAAACCATTTGCTCTCTGCTCTGGTCCTCCTCCTCCTGCTCCTTGCTGTTGTTGCAGAAGTTAGTCTTTAGCCGCTTGGCCAGGGGCTCTGGGAACATCTTCCCTGCCCGGCTCCTAGAAACCTCCAGGGCATGGTATACAGCTCGTCGATAGGAGACCAGCTTATTAAACATGGAGTGGTTGAAATGCTGCCTAAAAGCCATCAGACCCCACCAGCTTGTCTGCTGAAACCTTGGAGAACTTCCCATCCCCAAACCATTGCACCCAGCACATTCCGGAGATTGCCTGACATTTGGATGTGACTCTGTAGGAGATGATGATTGCAGACTACCAGGAGAAGCCCTTGATCTTCCCCCACACGAGATCCCCAATTCCAAAATCTTACCCATCCTGGTATTCCACCACTTCCCCTGCAACTCTGCTCTCCTCCTCCCCAGCGACGAGCTCGTGGGATCTGTTCTGGTCCTCCTGGGTGCTGCTGGCAGACGTGGTGCTGCTGCTCTGGAAGGACTCCAAGGAGTCCTCCTCAATGAGGTCGATCGGGGCTCCTGGACAAACATGGCCATCCTCCTCTTAGAGCACCAAATGGGAGCCAGAGACTCTAGGTCATTCTCTTCTTTAAGTTCCGTCTCATGGAGATTCAGTCCTGCCTGGAATATCATGCGAGCTGGAGGCTTCTGCCTCAAGCTGCTCTCCCAGCCGGCAGCACTGCACGGTCGCACCTACCCCAGCCTACCCCTTGCTCCGCTCTTTGCGCTCACTTAATTCTTTCCAGGCCTCTGCCACTGAATGCCTCCATGCATTAAGCTGTGCCCTATCAGTGTGGGAGGACTCCATGAGCTCGGAAAACATGTCATCATGAGTGCGTTTTTTTCGCCTTCTAATCTGCAATAACCTCAGGGACAGAGATGATAGGGGGAGTGTAGAAACATTCTACGCTCTACGATTCTGGGGGGACTGCATGGTCACCTGTGCTGCTGAGTTTGCCACGCTGACCAAACAGGAAATGAAATTCAAAAGTTCCTGGGGCTTTTCCTGTGTACCTGACTAGTGCATTGGAGTTCAAAGTGCTGTCCAGAGAGGTCACAATGGAGCACTCTGGGATAGCTCCCGGAAGCCAATACCATCGATTTGCGTCTGCACTACCCCAAATTCAACCCAGCAACGTCGATTTTAGCGCTACTCCCCTCGTCGGGGAGGAGTATAGAAGTCGATTTTAAGAGCTCTTTAGGTTGACGGAATGGGGTTGGTTGTGTGGACGCAGTCATTTTAAAATAGACCTAACGCAGCTAAATTTGACCTAACCCCGTAGTGTAGACCAGACCTTAGAATAAAATGTATCCAGTAGTGATTATCACTGTGGAGAATGTAAAGCTATTAAAGCATTTTTAAATGACACTGTACAAAAGCACATACGAAATGGATCAGACTGGTGGTACATCTAGTCCAATATCCTGCCCCTGATAGTAGCCAGTACTAGATGCTTCAAAGGAAGATGCAAGAAACTCTCTGGTAAACAATTATGAAATAACTTTCCGACAAGGAAAGTTTCTTCCTGACCTCCGATAATTAGAGATTGGCTTATGCCCCAAAACTTGAAGGTTTCTATCTCCTCCAAAACTCCTGAGATTTGTTTGGTTTTGCTACTGCTGACTTTTTAAAAAATCTTTGCTGTGACTCTTGATGTTCACATTAACCTTATGCATTTCCAGTCTCTTCTTAAATCACACTAAGCCAGAGATCGTCAACCTTTGGCACGCGGCCCTATCAGGGAAATCGTCTGGTAGGCCGGGACGGTTTGTTTATCTGCAGTGTCCGCAGGTTCGGCCGATCGTAGCTCCCACTGGCCGTGGTTCGCCATTCCAGGCCAATGAGGGCTGCGGGAAGCGGCGGCCAGTACATCCCTCGGCCACACCACTTCCCACAGCCCCCTTTGGCCTGGAACGGCATTGCTGTCTTTCTGTTTCAGCTCCACCCATCAGTTAGTTGATCGATCTCAAAGAACTTGGCTGATCACCAATTTTGCAGTGTGGAAGGGATTTTTCCCCATATGGTGAAATTGGCAAAAAGCTGATGTATGGAGGTGTGTGTTGGGGGGTTCCCCTTC
This sequence comes from Emys orbicularis, assembly GCF_028017835.1. Lineage (NCBI taxonomy): Eukaryota > Metazoa > Chordata > Testudines > Emydidae > Emys > Emys orbicularis. Next base: position 128,715,718 of record NC_088684.1, read on the forward strand.
CGACTCAACGTCAGGATGTCCAATTTGCAGGGCGGCAATATGTTACAATTGTCAGCTGTAGTGTGTTCCAGGGCAACTGGTGAGTTAGAAAGCATCTAAATGAGGGCCCTCCAAACCCAGTGGGCTACTTGGGCATCATTCCTAGGCATTCACATCACATGATATGGGGTTTCCTCTATGTCTGGCACAGATTGTGGCTTATCTCATATCTCCTACCTCTGGTGCTGAGGAGGGGACAGGTCAAGACTCTGCCTTCTAGTCAAGGTCTCTTGGCAGATGTGAATGTATGGAGGTTCCATGGTCTTCACACTCACCCTCAAGCTGATAGTGCCATGAGCACCAGTTGAGATTTACACTGGAACAATCCTGCTGGATAGTTTTAGGTGGTCACCTCAGTTGGTATTAAGTGTTAATATTGGGTTCTGTGTCTCCTTGTTTCTGTGTCCACATCAAGTAAACATTCCCACTTAACAATCTTTCTTCATATGGAAGTCTTTCCCTTCCCTCCAGTTATTCTTGTCATCCATCTCTGAACCCTCTCTATTTCTGTTCTATTTATTTATTTATTTATGGAGGCATTGTGAGCAGAAGTAAACTCAGCATTTCAGGTTTGGGCATACAACTGATTTATAGAGACATTATAATATTTTTAGTATTACTCTCTGTCACATTCCTTATACGTCCTAACCTTTTGTTCACTTTTTTTGACTGATGCTGCACAAGAAAAAGCAAACAGACAGACTTTGAAAGAATGAGTTACAGGGAGAGGTTAAAGTAAAGCAGCTCAAGTCTATAAAGTAGATAGACATGATTAACAGTCAATGTAATTGAGGCACATAAAACCTTAAATGGTACAAATAACGTGACTTACTTTAGCATTCATTATAGCTCAGATAGGACAAAGGCATAAATGATTTTTTAAAATGAGAACAGATGTCAAGAAGCACGTTTATATGCAGAGAATACTAAACACGTGATCCTTCCCAAACAAAGTGGCTGAGACAAAAAAGCAAAACAAAACAAAAACCCCACCACAGATCATTCAAGCTGTGATTGCATATGCTTATGGGGACAACAGAATACTGAATAAGAATGAGCCTTGCTGGATTTAGTGATCTTTATTCCCTCTTAATAAGTTTTATTACTAGCTAATTTTGCCAGTCTGTGTTTTGCTGTTAAGTAAAAAGTAAAAAGGTTCCTGCAGCCATATCACCTGGGCTGTGTTCCCAGATTTCACTAGTTAATTGTAAGTAACACTAGGCCGGGCTATGTGCAGTGTTGTTGGAGCTGTGTCAGTTCCAGAACGTTAGGAGACAAAGTGGGTGAGGTAATACCTTTTATTGGACCACCTTCTGTTGGTAAGAGAGGCAAGCTTTCGAGATATACCGAGCTCTTCTTCAGGCCTGGGAAAGACACTCAGGCCTGGTCTACACTACAGAGTTAGGTCAACGTAATGCAGTTTATGTTGACCTAACTCTGTCAGTGTGTACACTAGAATGGTGCTCCCACTGATGTAAGTTGCCCACTACATTGACTTAACTCCACCTCCGCGAGAGGCGTAGTTCTTCAGTCAATGTAGTTAGAGTGACACAGTGTCTGTACAGACACAGTTGGGTCCCCGCCCCGGCCCCGGTGCTGACAGCCTGAGCTGTCAGCTGGACACTAAGCTCACAGCTGGAGTCCCTCCTACTCAATTTCACAGCAGGGAGCCTACCTGTAGTGAAATTGACATTCTTGTCAGTTTCATGGCTGCTACTATTCCACAGTTCCTCTCTGGCTCTGGCTGTCAGCCCCAAGGTGGGGGCTTCAGCTATGAGCCCCTTGTAGCAGTCAGTGCCCCCACAATGCCCCACTTCAGTCGATGCAAGCTCTCCTGGTGAGGACATGCATCACTGGCAGAAGACGGGTAGTGTGGACACCAAAAGCTGATGTAATTGCTACGGTGGCTGTAGGTCAACCTAACTTAAGTCAACCTAATTTTGTAGTGTAGACAAGCCCTCAGACTGTCATAGCTAAATACAAAGTTGAACAGATAGAATATGTACTAACTAATTTATGCTAAACTAAGGGACTATTCAAGGTGAAGTGGCCTGTCAACACCCCTGTCGTCATAGGACAAAAAGGGGGGCGAGAAAGTTACAGATGGTTGTAATAAGCCATAAATCCAGTGTCTTCAATAAAACCATGATTTTTAGTGTCTAGCCAAGTTATTAATTTCAGCTCCCAGGCTCGTCTTTTGAAAATGTTGTGCAGGTTTCTTTTGAGGATAAGGTCTGATAGCTCAGATATAGGGTGACATTTTGTGTTATGGTGTTTTGTCTTTTATCGCTTTCCTGTTGGAGCTCATTCAAGAGCGTAGTGATTATCTGGTTTCACCCACATAGGGTATGTCTATACGGCAATGTAAAGCCAGGGTTAGTGGGACTTGAGTCAGCTGACCTGTGTTAAGGAATTCTGGGCTTGAGCATCTACATTGTTTTTTAACCACATGTTAAAACTGTTCTAACCTGTGCTTGAAACTAGAGCCCTGGTTTCCATACTGCCATGTGCAGACCCAAGTCAAAGTATTCATATCCTAGAATCCCTAGCACCCGCTCTAGTCCTAGGATTATGATACACTCTGGGAAAACATTGCTGCCCACCCTGCATGTTACAGGAAATTTGAAGCAGCTCACTTTGCAAAAGACTTGATTGGTTCTCTCTTCATTGCAAACCCAGGAGGCTCCCTGATAGTGTGCTTGCAGATCAGTGATCAGGAAAGAATGGGCTAACACTGACCTGAGCTGCTGCCATTCACAAAGGAGTATGGCTTCCATTTTCAATAGAGTGGATTGCAGATTGTTGGGATAGAGAGGACTAAGCAAGTTGCCCCGTGAAATTGAGAGATACTTCTGGCTGACTCTTGGGACCTGAGTCAAGTGGGGCTGAGTCTACACTGCAATAGGGCTCAGACCTAGGTTCGCAGCTTAACTCAAGCTCAGACCCTCCAGCCCTGCAGAGTCCTGGGACCCTGAGTACGAGCCCTAGGTTATCACAATTGCAATATAGATGAAAGGGAGCTTAGGCCTGTGCCAGGGCTCAAGCACAGGCTTATGTTGCAGTGTAGACATACCCATAATTGTTATTGGGGCATTTAGTGCACTGGCTGAGGTATACTACATGTTGTGATAGGCACGTATAGGACCCATGGATCTTGAAAGGTTTGTTGATCATTGTAGCAGTGGAGATATATCTGCAGGTTTTACATCTCTTGTTCTGGAAGCGTCTGGTGCCGCTTTGAATTGATGTGTCCTGATCTGTGGGGAGCTTGCTTCTGATGATGATGATCAGAGGCTGGGGATTGTTTGAAGGCGAGAAAGGGGTGGGGGTGTCAGGAAACATTTCGTTCAGGATTGGGTCCCTATCAAGTGTGGATTGTAGTTGTTTGATGATATCCTGTAGGAGTTCCAGTGTGGGGTGGTAGATGACAACTTGGGGTGTGCAGTCAGAGGGAGTTTTAGTTTGGTATTGAAGAAGGTTTTCTTGGAGTATTTGGATGGCCAGGTTGGGTTAACACTTAAATGAGAGGCCTATAAGTTGGAGGACGGGCACTAGTAATAGCAAAGGCAGAAATCCTTCCTTTGAAAGAATAGTGAAATGAATCCCCCAGTGTAGCATAAGGAGTCTATAGTGGCTGATTTGCCATATCTTAGCAATTTACATTCACATTGCACAAATGTAAGTGACTACACCAGGTGCAAGGCTGTGAACTATCAGGCCCTAGGTGCTGTATTTCAGACAAGGTACAAAATCAAGCTCTTGGTCACATATTTAAGGACCCACAGCACTTCCATGAGAATAAGGGTGTTCACGTAGTTCCTTGGTCTAATTCCATTTTAGGTATTTGTATTCTGCATATGTAAAATTCCTCTGCAGCTTCAGCTGGATACTGTATTCTTCTTCAACCCCTTTGGGTAGGGCTGTGAAACAGCTGTTGTGTGTCATCAATGTCTTTAATTTCAGTGGTGGGTGAAGTGATTCCTGTAGATAAAAGGTTTGTAAAATGCTAGTGGACCCTCTGGGATTATAGCTACTATATAAACATAAAAAACGTTATTCCTAGTGTGTGTTGCCTACGGCACAAAGAGGATATACATTGCATGAGAGTACAGAGTATACCAGAGAGAATTATGTACTTTATTGTATGTGTCACAACAACAGTTTCATCAGTGGGTTTCAGTTAGAGTTGTGTGAAAGTTAGCAGTTTTGCTTATAGGGTGGGTGAAGATTTCCTTCAGTTTCATTTCATGGGGATTTTTTGCACCCTATGGCTTTTGCTTCATGATTCTGGTTCATATGAATGCAACCACTAAGTTTTCATCTGTTTTAATGTCAAAGCCATGCAAAACTGCAACACTGCTTCGATTAACATCAGAGGTAAAACTCCCACTGACTTAAATACATGTATAGTTGCAGCAAGAATGGAGGCATCTGGAAATCCTAACCACCGTTACACAGTAGTTTATCCTGGGTATTTTTACTCAGTGTACTATTTTGTTGTTGCTATTACGTTTGCTATCTGTTTCATCTGAAAGATTAACACGTAGTTGTGATATACATGGAAAGACAGGAAATACCATACATGCCTTTGGTCATACTGATGTCATGATGATATGTTTCCATATCATAAGTAAAACTTAGTGAGCATATTTAGGCCAAATTCTTGAAGTGAAGAGAGTCCCTCTGGATTTAGACTAGCATAACTAAAAGCAGAATTTGGCACCAAAAGTCTGTTATAAAAAAACACCTCTGCACTGACAGCTGAATGGGTTATCCTTTCATTCTCCAATATTTGTGATTAAATTATTTGATTCATCCTTTATACCTATCATGCTGTCGATCTACTGACCAGTTTCATCTATAGTATTTATAGTTTGGGCTATTACCAGTATTGAATAGTGTCAACCTAATGCACTTTCTCCTCCCTGAGATCATAGTCCATGGGGTACCTGATCTATCACTACATTATAATAGTAGAGGGTCTGTCTTATCCATCACAATGGTATAATTATCCTATCCCATTAAAAAGAAACCTGACTCTCTTCTTTGACTGCTCTCTAATTATCTTTGAATAATTTTATTTCAATTCAGACTCAGGAAAGTAATATGTTTTACATACATCCTTAACTGCCATTTTGGATTGTTGCTTGTCACCATTCCAAATTAAAGTATTGAAAACAAAATTCCAAGCTTTCAAACAGGTTTAAATTACTCTACAGTATGCACCGTGATTTACAATTATTGGAGGACTTCAAATTTTATAGGCACTTCAGTATGGAATTTAAAGCACTCCAATAATTTTAAACCATTCTGTTCTGCACAAAGCAATTTAAATTTATTGGAAGTGAAATTTGGAAGTGATCAGAGTTTGCGGCATCCTGGCACATACTGGCTTAAAATTACTAGAGCACTTAAAATTTTTATAAGCACTTCATTTAAAGGTGATCAGAGCTCCTGCCAGGTATGGTATAATTTAAAATTGTTAGAGCTTTTACCATTTGAACTCTTTTTTTTAATAAAGCTGTTCTCAAAATAGTTTAATTTTACTTTGCAGAGATTTAAAATCCAATTGAAAAAATAAAAAAGAGAAGAAGAAGAAGAAGAAGAAGAAGAAGAAGAAGAAGAAGAAGAAGAAGAAGAAGAAAGGTTTTATGAATTGCACCTCATTGGCAATCTTCTCCCATTTGTTTCAGAGAAAGCAGTTGCATTACTGTACTTTAGTACAATTCCCTGATGGATTATCTTTTCCAATGTTAAAAGTAAACAGCACAAGAAAAGGATTCCAATAGAACTTTATGTAGACATAATTTGAAAGAAAGAAGCATTGTTTTGGAATCCTGCATGTTATAAACACCAATTGATCACTTTTCAATCAGAGGACCTTGTCTTTTTATATTGTGAGTAGTCTTTATTTGAGCAAGTAATTTCTGTAATTTCTTAGTTTGACAATGGGGCTCACTCACAACCTTCTCCTCCTAGCTGCTGTTCATACCTGTCCTAACCTTGGCCCACAGTACATCCCCACTCAGCTATTCCCACTGCTATTCCCACTTCCTTTCATATTCAACAGTTAAATAAAAAAAAAACAGGACCTCCATACCTAGGGACATGATTGATTCTCCATCACTTGTAGTCTTTAAAGCGAGAATGGAGATCTTTCTAAGAGAGACGATCTACTTCAGCCAGAATTAATGCGATTGGTGCACTACTGAGATAAATTCTATGGCCCGTGTCATATATAAGGTCAGAGTAGATGATCATAATGCTTTTTATCCACCCCCTCACCCTCCCACACACAAAAATCTATGAATATTCTCTGTAACTTTATTCCAAACTATTCTCTGTGCTTCTTTTGTCCTGCTTCTTCTAGTATTCCTACTCAACATAAAAAAATAGAATTAAGCAGTGGTACCATCAAGATGTATACATAATGCACTAAAGTAACCATGTAAATATTATTCCCCTCACCCACCCTCTCACCTTCCTATTTGCCAGCCTGCAGCCTCCCTTATTGTGTTATGTCCACAATTAGTTTGTAAGCTCCATGGGGTGGATAAAATGTTTTTAATTTGTTCTGTAAATACGGACCCTGGACTTCAGAAAAGCAGACTTTGACTCCCTCAGGGAACAGATGGGCAGGATCCCCTGGGAGAATAACATGAAGGGCAAAGGGGTCCAGGAGAGCTGGCTGTATTTTAAAGAATCCTTATTGCGGTTGCAGGAACAAACCATCCCAATGTGTAGAAAGAATAGTAAATATGGCAGGCGACCAGCTTGGCTAAACAGTGAAATCCTTGCTGATCTTAAACGCAAAGAAGAAGCTTACAAGAAGTGGAAGATTGGACAAATGACCAGGGAGGAGTATAAAAATATTGCTCAGGCATGCAGGAGTGAAATCAGGAGGGCCAAATCACACTTGGAGTTGCAGCTAGCAAGAGATGTTAAGAGTAACAAGAAGGGTTTCTTCAGGTATGTTAGCAACAAGAAGAAAGTCAAGGAAAGTGTGGGCCCCTTACTGAATGAGGGAGGCAACCTAGTGACCGAGGATGTGGAAAAAGCTAATGTACTCAATGATTTTTTTGCCTCTGTCTTCACAAACAAGGTCAGCTCCCAGACTGCTGCACTGGGCAGCACAATATGGGGAGAAGGTGACCAGCCCTCTGTGGAGAAAGAAGTGGTTCGGGACGATTTAGAAAAACTGGACGTGCACAAGTCCATGGGGCCGGATGCGCTGCATCCGAGGGTGCTAAAGGAGTTGGCGGATGAGCCTGCAGAGCCATTAGCCATTATTTTTGAAAACTCATGGCGATCGGGGGAGGTCCCGGATGACTGGAAAAAGGCTAATGTAGTGCCCATCTTTAAAAAAGGGAAGAAGGAGGATCCGGGGAACTACAGGCCAGTCAGCCTCACCTCAGTCCCTGGAAAAATCATGGAGCAGGTCCTCAAGGAATCAATTATGAAACACTTAGAGGAGAGGAATGTGATCAGGAACAGTCAGCATGGATTCACCAAGGGGAAGTCATGCCTGACTAACCTAATTGCCTTCTATGATGAGATAACTGGCTCTGTGGATGAGGGGAAAGCAGTGGATGTGTTATTCCTTGACTTTAGCAAAGCTTTTGATACGGTCTCCCACAGTATTCTTGCTGCCAAGTTAAAGAAGTATGGGCTGGATGAATGGACTGTAAGGTGGATAGAAAGCTGGCTAGATCGTCGGGCTCAACGGGTAGTGATCAATGGCTCCATGTCTAGTTGGCAGCCAGTTTCAAGCGGAGTGCCCCAAGGGTTGGTCCTGGGGCCGGTTTTGTTTAATATCTTTATTAATGATCTGGAGGATGGTGTGGACTGCACTCTCAGCAAGTTTGCCGATGACACTAAACTAGGAGGCGTGGTAGATACACTAGAGGGTAGGGATCGGATACAGAGGGACCTAGACAAATTAGAGGATTGGGCCAAAAGAAACCTGATGAGGTTCAACCAGGACAAGTGCAGAGTCCTGCACTTAGGACGGAAGAATCCCATGCACAGCTACAGACTAGGGACCGAATGGCTAGGTAGCAGTTCTGCAGAAAAGGACCTAGGGGTCACAGTGGACGAGAAGCTGGATATGAGTTAACAGTGTGCTCTTGTTGCCAAGAAGGCTAACGGCATTTTGGGCTGTATAAGTAGGGGCATTGCCAGCAGATCGAGGGACGTGATCGTTCCCCTTTATTCGACATTGGTGAGGCCTCATCTGGAGTACTGTGTCCAGTTTTGGGCCCCACACTACAAGAAGGATGTGGAAAAATTGGAAAGAGTCCAGCGGAGGGCAACAAAAATGATTAGGGGTCTGGAGCGCATGACTTATGAGGAGAGGCTGAGGGAACTGGGATTGTTTAGTCTCCAGAAGAGAAGAATGAGGGGGGATTTGATAGCAGCCTTCAACTACCTGAAGGGGGGTTCCAAAGAGGATGGAACTCGGCTGTTCTCAATGGTGGCAGATGACAGAACAAGGAGCAATGGTCTCAAGTTGCAGTGGGGGAGGTCTAGGTTGGATATTAGGAAACACTATTTCACTAGGAGGGTGGTGAAGCACTGGAATGCGTTACCTAGGGAGGTGGTGGAGTCTCCTTCCTTGGAGGTTTTTAAGGCCCGGCTTGACAAAGCCCTGGCTGGGATGATTTAGTTGGGAATTGGTCCTGCTTTGAGCAGGGGGTTGGACTAGATGATCTCCTGAGGTCCCTTCCAACCCTGATATTCTATGCTTCTATGATTCTATGATACTATGTAAAGTGTACAGTACACTTTATGCACTGTATTAATAATAATAGATACAAATTACTTATGTGACTAAGGATTAAGATTTGCAAATTTGGGTCTAAAGAAAATTTAGTGAAGTAATAATCTTGGAGGACACAAAATCTAAGGAAATCTCAAAATTAAATACCATATCTTGGAGGGTATTATTTTGGCTCAACTGGTATGCTAACATATCTAAAAATTGTGTCTATGGACTAGGACTTGGGCTGTTGGGGAAAAAAATACTTTTGAACAGGACATTGAACATAGTTGTCTTCTGCTAGCTTCCGGGGGCTCTTCAAGTGCAAGTTAGATCCTTTGCCACCTTTCTGGAAAGAATAGGGTAGGATAACCCCAGTGGCCCTACACAAAATTCTCTCTATCTGTGAAGTAGCTTCTAATATCTTAAACTATGAGTGTGATCTGCTGAATACTTAATTGCTCCCATGATAATGTACAAAGTCACCATGCTCGTACAAGTAACTAATGCATTGCTTTGTGAAGTGCTTTTATAAGTTGTCATTTTAAAACAGGGCCAACCTATATATTATAGGAAGAACTTGTTTTGCCTTTTGCTCATCTTATTGAAGTCAGCCCTGAAGCATTTTTCAAGCACTTCAGGAGTGATGAATAAACTAGCTAGAAGCACTTCATGCATATATTTTACTGATTAAAAGGGACTATAACCCCACTAGACTTCCTAGCGTTCTGTAGGAGTCTAATTCCTGGTAACTGAATCTTCACTGTCTGGTAGGCATCTTCATAAATGAATCCAGAAATATTGTTCACAGTAATTTGCCTCCAAGTGCCAGTCATTCTAATTGAATTGTAAATGAAGCAGTCACAGAGTAAACAGATGTGAGGCTTTCCCACCCCCCATTGCTGGAAGGGTAAAGAGAAAAGAAAACCTAAATTTAACACCTTTCATACTATTGACTTTAATATTCTTTACGAAGTGTAGACATTCAGAACATCCCTTTTCTCCTTCATATCTTATTTTCCAATGACCCATTACTGGTCAGTAAACAATAGTATTGAAAGATATTGCAAACTGTATATTACAAGGCAGTGAATGGCTCAGGGGATTGTATTTGAAACAAGAACACTTTCCCCTCCAGATCACAGGAAGAGTCAATCAAATAATGCAAGAAATGTCTCCTGAATTTTCTGTCAGATAACGTGGCACCTCTGCACTGCTGTTGTTCTTGGGTTCAATTTCATTGTTGCTAATATTCAGACAGCTGCTGATGAAAAATTTCATGAATATTGAAAGCTTCCTGAAGTTTCACACATACAATTTTGTCCAAAATATCATACAGAAAACATGTAATTTATTACTCCATATTCATCTTTTGATAAATAATTCTCCTGTTTAAAAAAAAGTCACTCATGGAGTCAGGAAAGAGGCAATTCCATGTGTGATTGGTGACCAGTCCCACACTATCAATAATAGTAAAGATTTGTTCCTGAAAAATTCACAAAATAGGAAGCTAGATTTTGGTAATTTCTTAACAATGAACAATTCAACCATCTCTAGTCACAGACTTCAAGCCTGACTCATGTTGGTAGCGCCTAAAACTATTTTCTGCACTCATGTGATTTTATATCTCCTTTTGCCTCAGGTTCCCCAACACACACTCTCCCAGCCACTCAGTTTGTATCCTCCTTTTACATTCAACTTTCATCTCTCAATAAACTCCTCAATTACACCTATTCCTTTTAAGATTACCTCAAGTCTACTTCTTTTTTATCAGGACCTTTCGGTTCACATTTTCTCTATCAAAATGTCTACTTGTCTCTGGGACTCATTTATACCATTTGCTTCAGTGTCCTTGTTTGGTAGGTTGTTCCATATGTTTGAAATAATTCCTCTTAATTCTCTGTTTAATCTTAACGGATTCAATACTGATCCTCTAGCATCTGTGCTGCTGAAACAGCTGTGCTCCTGCATTGGAATATTACAGCAATGGAATATTACAGCACAGTGCTACGGAGAGCAGTACTGAAAGTGCAATTGTCAGATGCATATCAGGCAGCAGAGCAACACCTGATCTCCTAATTCTAAAAATTCAATCCTGTTCTTAGGTATACATGGCGGTACTGCCTAGTAATTTGTCACACTGGATACTGACCTTGTGCACAAGTAACAAACGCACAGAAACTGAACCCTTGGATTAGATACTTATCTTTCCGCAAGTAATTGTATTGACTACATATCAATTAGATCTGGTCTGGTGTAGATTTGGAATTTTTCACCCCTCCCAATTCCACACACAGATACAGTGGAAATGCAAATGCCAACGCAAACTACAAGCATACTAAGGTAAGTTTGCAGTTTACACCAATGAAGGTTACTCTGGTTTTAAGCATGGGTAAGTTCTCCTGGGCTCTCTTGTCTACTTTAGGGGTTTGCACTGATGTGCCTAAATCAGTGGTTGGCCACTGATTTCAGAAGTTCCTGAATGGCAGCTGGGTTTACATGGGCATTTGATCTGTGTAACTTGTTTATGGATTTCATAGCTTGATTGAACATGCCCATAGAGCATTGGAAAGACATTTACCTGCTTAAAAATACTACTGTGTTGAGGCTCCTGTGGAAGAAGATCTCAGCCCCTTCATTACAATATATATACACTACAAACCAGACCAACCATTTCATAACCTATCTCCTTCATAATTTTAAATACCGTGCTCTGAGTAGGTCACCTTAGAAATCTATCCCCATTAACTTTCGCTTCTTTACATTTTCGTTTTAATATGTGTATTTTGAGAATGTGGGGGAAGTTACTCTGTCTGTTGTAAGCAGTGATTCCTTTAGGGAAATGACTATGTGAAATATTTTATCCCCAGTCCATATGTCAGCCCTCAGTCCAATAAAGTTTAGAACTGTTGAAGTACTGTTTAATTAAACTCCCTGCCCCCAAAATGTGGTTCATAATGAAAATGCTAACAGACAGTGAAATGCCATAACATTAGTCAGTAAAATAAAGTATATGTATTTTTACAGTATTCAATTAAACATGACCTGCTGTTCACATTTACTGGCAAATCTAATTACATTAAAAAATGGTTATGCTCAACTCAGTGATTTGAATGTGACTCTCTCTCTCTCTCTCTCAAAAAAAAAAAGGGTAAAATTTTAAATAGCCCCTAAGTTACTTACAATCCACAGGGCCATTTTCAAGATGTACATTTTAATGTAGGCACTTAAGGCCAAATTTTTGAAAGGTATTACGGCACTCAAAGATGCAGAAAGGTGCCTAGAGGGATTTTCAAAAGTGCCTAACTTCTAATTGCTTCAGTGCCTAACCTGCTTTGGTGTTTTAGTAAATCCCACCAAGCCTTTATTTAGGTTCCTAAAAATGCAGATAGTTTTGTAAATCTGGCACTTAGGAGCCTAAGCCTCATTGAAAATCAATAGGATTTGGGCTCCTGAGGCCTAGATTCACAAAAATACTTAGGCACCTAACTCCCATTAAAATCAATGGAAATTGGACACTTAGGTATGTTTGTGAATCTGTGCCTAAGTCTAGGTGTCAGATGGACAGCAGCCAAGCAACAGATCACCGAGTGGGAGACCTTTGTCATCTGAGGTGGACTTTGAGGCTGACCAGGACAGTCTTCCCTTCCTGTTCAGGTCTGCTCTTGTCAGCACTCTCAACACTAGCACAAGAAAGGCAAAACTGGGCAAGAGGAGTGGACCTTGAAGGGACTGACCAAAACACAAAGGGCTCTTGGAGCAATGAGGTCACTGGAGGGAGGGTTACTGCATGCAGACGTTTATTATTTTTCACCTGGGTCTGTTAGTCTCTTGTGTGTTCTCCATGAGTATAGTGTGTGTGTTTAGAAACCCCTTTGCAGAGTCAGTGTGTCATTTGCGTACACTGTCACGTAGTTCTGTAGAAGGAAACAGCAAACCAGTGGGAACACAGTGTTTAGAAACTTGCTCAAGATGGTGGTGAAATAGAATGAGCCCAAATCCCAAGGGATACAGAGATCTAAGAGTGGTTATAAATTATTTTACCATCCTGTGGGAAAACTGGGAAAAGGTGAACTTTCAACTGTGTTTGCAAAGGTCAAATTTATATAGTGGGGGGGGAGGGGAACCGAAGACAGATTATGTGAGGGTCTGAAGAAAAAGGACTCCAAGTGATTAAAAAAAAGGGAAAAAAAGAAAATGAAGATTCTCATCCTTGCCCTGGTCTTTTGTAGGTAAATACTGCTATGATTGTAGGGCCTAATTGTGTCTGGTCCTTGAATGGAAAGTCAAATGCAATAACTTAGATGATAAACTCTTTGGTACAAGGACCATGTCCACCCAGTGAGTTTTTGCATCAAACCATTTCCTGACCAGTTGCTGCTATCACAATACAAATGATTATGAAACAATTAATATGTGTTCATACATATAAATCACCCCTTGTATGCCACACAGAAGGGACTGTCATAGTTGTAGTCAGCTCCTGTATTACTGTTGAGTGCAGTATAGGGCACTTCCACCTCATAAGTACATAGTGTTTGTCATTCTCAGATTCTCTGAATCCAGGCCAGAGACACAGATCAAAACATAGATATTTTGCAGGGAACTAGGCATGATATGACTCATCTTTTTAATACTTGCAGTCTTTTGTCCTTTTACAGCTTCCTCTGTTCATATCATCCTTTTAAATATTTTCTATTCTGGAATTTGTCTTCTCTGGAGATATCACAATTGTTAGAATGGTAATTTTTATCCTAATAAACACTCAAGTAGTAATGTCTGCATTTTTTGTATGCTCTAACCTTTAAATGAGAGCATAAAGGAAATTTGCTTGCTTCATAAATTCTAAACCCTATTTTTGTCTACTGACCTGCAGTGGTGCTGAGGAATGCCTTACATATGGCTAATGGACATGAACATTTATATCTTTGATATCTTTTAATAGTTTACTTTTACAGATTCAATTCCATTTTCAATTATACTTTGCCCAGCACAATTCTATTCTGCAAGAGAACAGCAGGGTTCCTCTGAACCTCTGATTGTGCCTTTAGTCTGCAAATAGGTTTCCATCATACCAATACATTGCAGAAATGTTTTTCTGCAAAGGAAATTATAGAGCCTTGTGCTTAGACGGGAGTATGTGTTTAGTGGTTATAGCGAAGGCCTCGTGACAAGACTACAGAGGTCTATTCCCAAGCTCTGTCACTGATTCACTGAACAATTTGGGCAACTTTTGTGTTTCAACTTAATCATTTTACAGGTGGGTATCATTAACATGGAGTTAGGAAGTCTCCCTATATAGCACTGTCGGGACATGCACAATTCATAAAATCCACAAGGAAGTCATGTAGCAACAATGTCCACATAAACCTCACCACTGTGCCAAAACTTAAAACACCCCTTCTCCTCACTTATATTCAACTCTCACCACCAGTGTACAGGCAGCCAACATATTTGGATTATGTCTGACCTGTGGAGTGGAAAGTCCCTTAGAAGACAATGTGCTGCACCCCCCCCTCACCCCACTCCCTTACTTAAGCTCAGAGATTGCTGCCAGGAGAGCATTAGAGGATCTCAACTGCTGCAATATCAGATGAGGAAATACGCAGTCTCTAAGGTAGCTCCAAACCAAACTGTTTAGAGCTTAAAATTATTACTTTGATTTGCACCCAGAAACAGATTCGCAGCCAGTGCAGACTACTGAGTACAGGAGTAGCATTCTCCTTTCTGGAAACACTGCCATTATATTGTCTGCTGCATTTTGCCTCTGCTGAGAGTTGTTTATCTGCCTTCAAGTTTAGCCTCAAGAAGTGTGCATTGCACTAATTCAAACTATGGCATCTTAAAAGGGGGTTGCAAGCCATAATTAATGTTTGTAAAACTTTTAAGTCCTGTAGAAGTAAAATGTATTGCTATGGTATGGAGCAGCACTCATACCGTGTGTACAGAGGAGTCTTATTCAATAAGGAAGAGAACTCATTTTCACTCCATATGCCACTTTCATATGTCTCCATAATAGTTGTTTCTTGTTTGGAGAATGCAGAGGACAATAACTTATCACTGAGGAAGGGCATGTGTGACTTAAGGACCTCTTGAGGGTACAGAGATGCATAAGAGTTACAGGGATCTCCTTGGTCTGATATTTACATTCACCAAAGAATGTCACATAGGGTTGCCAGCCATCTGGTTTTCAACTGGAACGCCCGGTCGAAAAGAGACACTGGCATCTCCAGTCGGCACCACCGACTGGGCCATTAAAGTCCTGTTGGCGGCGCAGCAGGGGCCCGCAGCTAAGGCAGGCTCCCTGCCTGCCCTAGTTCCGCTTGGTTACTGGAAGTGGCCTCCAGGGCTCTGAACCAGCTCCTCAGCTCTCATTGGCCAGGATCCAGAACCAATGGGATCTGCGGGGGGTCAGTGCCTGCCGGCGTGAAGGCAGTGTGTGGAGCCTCCATGGCTGCCCAGGGACAGGGTGGGGGTGTCCAGTTTTGCATGATTAAAAAGTTTGCAACCCTAGTGTCACATAAGATTTCTACTGAAATCCTGTGTCATATTCACTGATGATCATATTCTTTGTGAAATGTATATGTAAGGAGATATTTGTATATTGGAAATTATGTTTTTTAAGCCAGGTCACTAGGAGGTGACATACCTCAAGATAGGTTCCACTAGACAGGAGGTAGGAGACATTTATCTCCCTGGATGACCATTGTGTATCTTACAATGGAAGTCTATTTGCATGTTGAACCAAATGTTAATGAAGCAATGGCAGGGACTTCAGGAGAAGAAATTAATAGGAAGAGGTAAACAGCAGAGGTTTGGTGGTGGCGGTGGGGACAGGACTCTGTTTACAGGTGCAGTACAGAGGACTGATAATATATCTAGGGATGCAGAGACACACCCTGGTATTCTTCAACTGGGTAGATGAGCTGCCAGTGAGCTTGTGTCATGGAAGGAATGCCTCACACATCCTGATTGAAAAAATGCTGTAAGAAGGCCTTTGGGTAAGCAGTACCTTATTAGACAAGAGGGCATCTTGTTAAGTTTAGTCTCTAGAAAGTATGTTGTAATTTTGTTTTATATGTAATTCCTTGTTTCCAATACAGTAACTCTTCACTTAACGTCGTCCCGGTTAACGTTGTTTCGTTGTTACATTGCTGATCTATTAGAGAACATGCTCGTTTAAAGTTGGGCAATGCTCCCTTATAATGTTGTTTGGAAGCCGCCTGCATTGTCCACTGCTTGCAGGAAGAGCAGCCCGTTGGAGCCTGCAGCCCCCCCATCAGCTCCCCTAAGTTCCCTGTGTGGCAGTCGCCCAGTAGGCTATCAAATGCCAGGCAGATCAGGTGTCCCTCCCCCCACTGCCGTGTGCTGCTCCTGCCCTCTGCCTTGGAGCTGCTCCCAGGAGCCTCCTGTTTGCTGTGCAGGGGGTGGGGAGGAAGAGGAGTGCTGATGTTAGGGTGTCCCCCTCCCACCGGTCATGTAACCCATCTCCACAGAGCAGGGGGAGGACAGGACAGGGCTCAGGACAGAGGGTGCTTGCTGGCAACAGCTGCTGTCTCAACTTGCTGATCTACTTAAAAAGGTAGTGTACTTAGAGTGGGGATCAGCATACTTAAAGGGGCAATGCACATCTCTCTCTCTCTCTCACTCACACACACACACACACACACACACACACACACACACACACACACACACACACACACACACAGTGTGTCTCTGTCTCTCTCTCACACACACACCCCAGCACTTTGGAAAGTAGAGGGAGTGGTGCACTCCAGTGGGTTCATCATCACATTCAGTTTCCGCAGGGAATGTTTGCAGCCACTGCCATGCATCTATTGTGTCTCCTCCCTCCATTTGTGCTGCCTTGTAGAGTGTGAGGCTACATTAACAACAATGTGTTAACCCTTGAGGGCTCAGCTGAGTGTCAATTCATCATTTAGCAGCAAGGCACCCTCTGACTCCACCACCTCAACCAAGCTTCACCATCATCATTGCTGTGTACAGTATAAAATTGTTTATTTAAAACTTATACTGTGTATATAGTCTTTTGTCTGGTGAAAAAAATGTCCCTGGAACCTAACCCCCTCATTTACATTAATTCTTATGGGGAAATTGGATTCGCTTAACATCGTTTCGCTTAAAGTAGCATTTTTCAGGAACATAACTACAACATTAAGTGAGGAGTTACTGTATTTCTGCTTGCTATCATTTGAATGTCCGATCTTTGTTAAATAAATGTACACTTGCTTTCTCTATAAACAAATCTAAGTGTTGTGAGTTAACCATAGCTGTGTCCTTCGATGTAGCTGATATGCTGTGGGATACTGTTCTTATGGGAATAGAGGATCTGCACATTCTGTGAGTATCCAGTAGGTTGGGAACTTCACAGAGATGCTCTGAGGATTGGAGGTGGGAGCATGCCAGTTGCTGACCAGCAGAGGGACAGCAGAGCCTGCCTGGGCTCAGAGGGGAGTGCTTGAGGCTGGTGGAGTGGGAGCTGAACCCCCGACAGGCACAGACAAGACTTCCTCATGCAAAGAGCAAGTGGTAGCAAGGTGCCTCACAACCCTAGGTTTCCCCGAGAAGCATCATAGCATTGAATGACCAACATTATTCCAATTATAATAAAATGACACTCTTATTTGTTAAAATTGGAATGATGATAAACAGCAAGAGATGCTGGTCAAAATTTTAGAGTTTTATTATTAGTAAGGAAGTGTTAATAAGTACATAAACTTACAGATAAAAAATCAGTACAATTATTAGTTAATTGCAGTATTAGTGCTGCTTCAGTTCTGTGTTGACAGGTATATTAGAAAAAAATTAATTCAGAGAGGCAGATTTCCATAAAAATATAAAAATTCTGTAACTATATATTACTAGAAATATTCTTTATGTAGCAGTATTTGAATTTGACAAATAGGAATGCTATTTATTCTTTGAAATTTGAAAAATGGAAGAGACTACCTGTTATTTCTGCCCAAAAGAGACTGAGAAAGTCTTTGGTGCTGAAATTCCATTTAATACAGATTTTTTTTTTATTTACTAACCAATAATTATTTGGTTTGATACTACTACAGTTGAATTATCTATTAACATCAGTGGGAACAGGATCAGGTCAAACTCATTGCTCAATGTGCATTTATTTACAACTCAGAATTTTTAGAAGTTACTTCTATCAGCTACCTTATTTTAAAAAGTTTCATATTGCTCCCATTCTAACGTTTTTAAGTGAAGCTTGGCTCTGAGAAGTGAATGTCAAAATGGCATTATGTCTCAGGAGTTTCTGAGTCAAGTATGCTAGGTTTACAAGAGAACAGACAATTGTTTTTGGCAATATCAACCTGTGTTTCTCCTCCCCATCCCACTCCCCCTCATCACCGCCAGTAATCAAGGTTCTGAAGGCCAAATAAATTCCTCAGTGACACCTGTTTAACCCTATAGTCTTCATTTTATGCCCTCAGAGACACCTATGCAAATCCATTGCATTCAAGAAACTTTGGTCCAAGAGAACTCATATTTGTTGACCTTTAGGGCATGCTTCAAAGCCTATCTAATCCTCTCTGACTTTTGGGAATGAGAAAGAATTTAGTGTGGTGAGTTGTGGGAAGAGACCAGGGAAATTTTTACTATTTGTTTGTTCCTTGAGCTTCATTGCTTCAGGCAAAACTGGCAACTGTAATTTTACAACTGGTTGGGTATGCTTACAGTCTACGTGTTCTCTCTCTTTATATATCAAAATAAAACAATTGGAACTCAATATATTCTCATTTACAGGTTGGGATAGAAAGTAGCACACTGTGTAGGTTTAGGCAATCTGTCTCTGTACAATTTATGAATTGTGATGAACTTTTATGAACTCTATGTACAACTCAAACCCTTAGTGTATATTCAGTCAGCAATATACTAGAAAGAACTGATCGCATATATCACAAACCCTGTCTGGACATAACTACAGGGCATTCAAAAGAGTAGTTAACCCTGAATGGCTTTTATAAGATACTGGCGACAGTAAAACAATAGGTATGTTTATGAGAATAGCCAACCTAAAGAAAGCTGGTTCTTCCCCAGGTTATCTGCAGGGAAGGAGGGCTGGAACAACTGAAATTCCATTGCAGAAAACAAGAAAAAAGAAAACATTGTAGGAAACTACTATTGAAAAGGGACATGCTCATTGAACTAGGGGCTGTTGACTATGGTACAGACCTGAACAAGCTGAAGAGAACTTGTTGCAAAGGCAGGGAGGGAAAACCGGAAGACAGAGCAAGAGGAGAGAAGGGTGTTGAGACCCTGAATGGACTGACCAAACCCCAGAACTTCCCAGACCTGAAGAAAGTGTAGCTCCATGTAACTTGAAAGCTTGTATCTTTCACCAACATAAATTCATCCAATAAAAAATATTACCTCACCCACCTTGTCTCTCTAATATTCTGGGATCAACATGCCTACACCACCAATGCAGACAAAATATAGAGAGCTATTAGAGTGGTGAGGATGCTGGGCAGAGTATTTTTGTAGGCACGTTTTATTATTTTTACTAAGATCTGTAAGTCTCTCTGCTTTCTCAATGAATAAAGAGCATGTCCATGTGTTTAAGAAGTTGCTTAGCAAAATCTGAGTTCCTTCCTATAACTAGCATGTGTCCCTGAAGGATTAAGCTCTAAAGTGGAGTACCCATAGGGTGGAGCTCTAGGAAATGGAGTGTTTAAGCTGTTGGGGAGACTTGAGGAGTTCAGCACTGGTCTTGGGGCCTAGGGCAGTGGGACCATGGGGTCTGACTCTCAAGCAGGAGTACTAAATAGAGAGTCTGCACCCTTAGAGATAGCCAGATGCCAGGGACGGTGCCTATGTACTGCTCAGGCTAAGTGGGCTTAGAAGCACTCAGGAACTAAGTATTTCAATCTAAACACAGCATCTTGGTGAGTGTCCAGCAGGGAGAGTTCAATTAGCTTTGTGAGAACTGCTTATTTTTGTGACTAGTCAGGGATACAACTCTGAATTCACACAGATGATAGGTCTGTTGACTAAACTGGATTGTGTTTTAACAGTCCCTTTTCAGAGTAGAATCACTAACCAGTATTTTATATGCATGGAGAAAACAAAACAAAACAATTTCTAGTGAAGAATGGCAACAAAGGGAGGGATTAATCCAAACTCTTTCATTAGAATACTTAGGTTTAATTCCTGAAACAGGCAAAACTAGTGCTAACAATTCGCTATTATTATAGGCAAATAGAAATGCCCTTAAAGTTTCTCAGTAGCTATTAATATGATTTATTATTTATATTGCAGTAGCAGCTGGAGGCCCAAGTTCCATTGTGCTAGCACTGTACAATCACATAACAAAACACAGCCCCTTGGCTCTAAGAGTTTTAAATCTAAAATATTAAAATGAGAGACTACTTGTGGCTACAACAACCACACTGTCAGATCCTACAAGAAGCAATGAGCAGGAGCTGAAAGAGCTAGTCACCTTGTAGGATCTGGTCCAAAATATTGGGCCTGATACTAAAGCCATTCTCTGGGTAGAACTCCTATTTAAATCAGTATGAGTTCCCGTCATGCAGCAGCTGCAGGACTGCAACTATTAACATTATATTATTTTAAAATAGGCTAGAATCTTTAGCACTGTTAATTATCTTCAAATATCAATTAATACTATTGAGCATAACGTGTTATTAAATTCAGGTATTATGTACCATACAAATGAAAGCCATCTAAATTACAGAACTAAGAGGTGTTTTCTTCTCCTAAAAGGACATGCAACACACATTAGGAGTAATAGAAGTTACATATACAGTGAGAGGAGAATATGCCCTTTAATCTAATTTTGTGACACTGGCTATATAATATAATCTCTTGATTATTAACCAATTCTTGTTCTGGTAATACTCAAAAGCAGAAAATAAATGAAAACTATTTTTCCCCTCTGAATCAGAACTTTTCTTCTTGCAAACCTGTATTGTCTTTGCATTTGAAGTCCCACTACAAAGCACAAATTTTTCATAATCATTTTACATAGGGCCTTGGTTCAGCAAAGCCCTGCTTGACTTTAAGCATGTGCTTAAAGTTCATCTCTATTCAACAAAACATTTAAGAACATGCTGAAAGTTAAGGTCATGTTTAAATGCTTTACTGAATCAGGGCCTAGGGTGGAAAGCCATGAAAGTATGACAGGGAGAAAAGGAAGGGTCCAGCTGATCATGAGTTGCAGGGTCAAACCATAGGTGAAAATAGTGGTCTTCAGGCATCAGGAAGCTGCTGGCCATGAACACTAATCCAACCATGCTATGTATGCTGCTAGCATACAACTGTGGGTGTAATGAATATGGAACGTTTAGGTACCAAGAATCCAGAAAGGTAGTATGATCTGAGATATACCAAAATAGACATGGTGGAAATAATATTATGAAATAATGTGAGCAACATACTGTTTGAAAATGTCATCTGTAACAAAAATATATCTGCTCTGTAATTAACTATATTTAGACGAATTATATAAAATTATACGCAAAATGCAAAGTGGTGCATGTTTAATACTTTATGTTGAGAATTATTTAAATATACAGTTACCATATTAATTCTTAATGAGATATAAATATCTTGATCCTTGGGTGTTCTGAAGAGGTAATGCACTACAGCGGATATGATAGAGTGATTACACTATCCAGCACAATGCAAAATAAGTCACATGGTAAGTTAGGTAAGGTAAGGAAGTATCTGAGCTGGGTGAAACCTTTTTATGGGTTGAGGTAAAATCTCATTGAGATGGACAGGGGTGAATTCACCCTTCAATCAACGTAACTATAAACATAATGAACCCACCCAGAAGCTTTTGCTAAGTATTATTTTGAGTAGAGGTTTGGGGGGAGGTAGAACAGACAAAATAACCTGGAGAGAGAATGTGCACCTAATAGAGCTGCTAAAAGCACATTTGCTGATGCTGGAAGAAGTTTTTGGGTCAAGGGTGCAAGCTGAAAAGAATGCTCTTGGTGTTGTGGTCAAAAGAAATGGTCTCTGCATTCAGAGACACAGGACTTTGTACATTATTTGTAAATAAACAAAACTGCATCAAAGAAATACCCAATTCTTACCAATTTCTCCTAAGTGGAACAATCTGCTAACTGGATTTTTGATTAGCCACTGGGGTCAAAAGGGGCAATTTATATATTATATATAATATTCATTACAAAGCATCTATATGCATTTCAAAACTTTCAAACTATTCATTAAAAAAACGCAGTGATGTAATTCTTTTGGCAATGGGGGATTCCACAACTAGTTTCATATGTGCTGTATATAATAGGAAATATTTGGTTGATCAGGACAGATCACAGCTAATGAGTGTGCCACACAAGGATTAGTAAAATGATTAATTATATTTAGTCTATATTTTAAATAGTGGCATGAAGGGTCTAAATGTGCAGCCTAAGTGAGATTAAGAGGTATTTTAAATTATGTTAAATTAGATTCCAGTCTTATAATATGACCTAGGACTCCTGTGTTGAACATTTTCAGATTCCATTGAGTTCAGTGTGAGTGGAGTGGTTGACAACTCAAGAGAACAGCATTCTTAGTTTATTCACTCAAAAGGTACAGCATGGGCAGAAGCACTGTAGACTGCTTGTTGGTGTGTCTCAACCTGGACATAGACAGAACACCTCCAAGATAGAGATAGTGGTCTTTTGTGAAGACTGCCAACAACAGTGTCAGTTATGAGGGTGTTTTTTCTTGACTAATACATATCTGCTGTGAAAGGGTCTGAAATCAACAAGCTTATTGTAGATAGGCCACTGACAGCAATCAGATGCTGGTAACTTTTGATCACTACTGAACTGAGCTGGGTTTGAAATATAGACATAGAGGTAAAAGACCAAATACTGCACTGTCACACTATTGAACCCTCCAGTCATACCACAATAGATCTGTCTTACCGTTAAACAATGGACAATGTTAGAAGTGGGAAACATGATTAGATTCTTGCTCAGGTTTCATTTACCAAGTATAGTGAAACCCAATCTTGTTGTGACAACTTTAATATTGCAAAGTAATTATATTGTGACACCAGTCCAGCACAGCCTGTGCTTTGTGATTGAGTGGAAACAATAGACTGTGGTCTTCCTTCTCCTTGGGGGATGAATTCTCAAAGCCAAATTCTCTGCTAGCATAACTTCATTTCTCCCTCCCACCCCTCAAGAACACATGGCAACAGAGGGGTGGCACTGAGATGTTGTTTTGCCACATTATGTCTGCCAAACTCAGCTGTGTGATGTTTGGAATTATTCTGGTGACCTGCAACATGGCTCATTCAAGAGGTTTTCTATTTCTTTCCTAAGAGCCGTTGATCATTTTGCATAGTCTATGTCCCAAGAAGTTATATTTTTTAAAGACATACTTTTAATACACCTTTTGCATCTAGTGAAAGTTTCAAACAAGCAATAACTCAAATCTGAAGTGAAGTGGAGATAGGAATTCTAACATTTAGGCCATGTCTAGATTGGTTGACTATATAAAAACAAAAAATCCCTCTGGTTCCAACAATAGGTCAGCTAAACTGATATTAAAACTACTGGGGATCCTAAAAAGGCTTCAGTAGTCAGACCTGTTACCACCCTTTCAATTAAACTTGCATTTCAATAGCTTTATCTAAATCGGAATAAAATCACTTCTGGCTGTAAGTTCCTTGCATTCTAGAGTTCCTGTCAGTTTTAACACTATTCACCTGAACCAGTGTTGGGACCTGTGGGAAATTTCTTCTTGTAAATTTTCTTAATCTAGACTCTCTATAACCAACACAACTGAATATACATAGTATAACTGAGTAGGCTAAATATCAGCTGTCAAGCTTTGACTCTTGATTTCCTAAGTCAGACCCTGTAATATTTACTTAAACATGTTTTACTGGTACATTTTTCATTGTAGGTTATTAAAAAGGAAAGCAAAGGACCTCTAATACACTTCTGAGAAACTGCTTATTATTTCCTTCCGAACAGTATATAAAAGTTCTAACTATTAAGTGAATATGTAATTAGCAACTTTATCAAAGAAGAGGGTATGTATATTAAAATACAGTCTCCCAATAAGACAGGCAATTTCCCTCCCCCCTCCCCCCCGAGTCACTACTACATACTAATGACTCAAGGCCTTGATAGAGAAAATTTTGTTCAATCAGCACTGACAGCTTCTTCTCTTAGAGATATAAATACAGAATGGAGTGCTTGTTAAAAGTTAGAATTATGCTCTCTCCCTCAAAAATTTATGAGTAATTGGCTAGTTAGGTTGTCTATAAAAGACTGGTAGTTTCTTGGTTCGTCCAGATAGTGTAATATCCATACATATCTATCCGTAACAAGCACTCTTTGTTTACAGGCTGCAATAGCTAACATCCCTGAGAGGAATGACATTAGTCTGAATTCTGAATGTGTGAAATGGCATGATAATACTTGTCTAGTCACTCTGCAGTGGTGGGAGGATTAAGAAGCTAATACTGCTTCCATTGATGCTGATGAGAACTTTGCTTCAGTGGAAGCAGACTCAAGCCCTTACTAGTCCCACAACATGAAAATTACATACATTAGAAAGGGAAAATGCTGGAAGTTTGCACCTGAAGCATTTCCTTTTAATTCTTCCATTGTTTGGTGAAGTTTGTTCTCACATATAAATTGCTGGGGATTCAGGATTGACAGCATACTGAACTGAGACAATCTGCTGGAGGCATCCATCATTTGTACTTGGTCTTCATGTTGCCATCTCCTCATCTACTTCAGCAGCCCCTTGACAGTATATCTCCTGTTTCTAAACACCACTGACCCCAAAATTTTTCCTTAAAAGGACTTCCATAATATACAAGGGAAACACAAACTTCTGTAGAGTGTGGGTGGGACGTAAGTGAGTTAGGAGCACAAGTTTCATTGACTTTCATTGGAACTTTTGCTGCTAAATCACTTAGTTGCCTTTGAAAAATCTCAGCCTGTCTATAATAACTTGCTTTGGTTTCCTCTGCAAGTGTGGGGCTGGGTGGGGAGAGAATATGAAAGAATGTAGGTGATCCAAACCCTCCCTGTCAATTACCCCAGAACTCAAAAACTCAGAGAGATGAGTTATATGCAAAGTGGAAGGATGTAATGGAATCTGTGGTTTCAGCTTTCCACCATTTGGAGAAGGGGAACATGGGGCCTTAATGTTTGCAAAATGCTTTGAAAATGAAGAAAAAAAATCATACAGACCTGGAACTTTAAATCCCAGGGCTATGCAAAGAGAGAAGTTTTAGTTGGTTGTGCTGCTGTAGCACTTCTGATGAACATGCTCTAAGCCAACGGGAGAGAGCGATAGCTATGTCAGTGGGAGAAACTCTCCTGCCAACATAGCACTGTTTCCACTGGCGCTTAGGTATATAACTTACATTGCTCCAGGGTGTGGATTATTCACACCCCTGAGCGACTAAGTTATACTGAAGTAATCTGTAGTGTAGACATAGCATCAGTATAAAGTGGAGATAAGATGTAAAAGCATAAAGAAGGTATGTGCGCTGTTATCTGTGCCCTCTGTGCAAATTAGGACACACTCTGTCCTCAATTACAACTATGCAAATGCACTGGCATCAGTAGCATTGCACAGTTTAAATAAGGACAGGATTTGTCCCATTGTAATCACTGATAAATGAACCTCAAAAGGCTTGGAGTACTGTTTTGGTTTGAATGTTGATGTGCACTCTCCAAAACTAGTGAGATGGAAATCTTATGAAAACAGCCCTGCTAAGGAGATTTCTGGTAAGTGTGCTTTTAATCATCAATAGGAATATGCTATAAAGTCCTGTGAACCATCTTGAGATGCACCAAGCACCCTCTCCTCCCATTGACTGACTTTTCCATTGAGCTAATGGGTCTTAGCCCCTCAGAGAATCACCTGAGCACATAGTTCCCAGATTTGGGGGACTCTGTTTTCAATCAAGGAATAAACAAGTTTAGTTCAAGTTTGATTCTAAGGATGGATGAAATTAGGGGTGTTTATTTTATTCCAAAGCTATTTGTCCCTCTTTCCCACATCTCTGATTATAACTATGTGCTTCTCTATAACATCAAACACCAACAATTTTATTCCCTGCATTCACCATTCAGAAAACTCACAGCCCATGTTCTCTCTAACCCCCAACGCAACTCTACCCACCACCCATCTCCATTTTACTCTCCTAAACATGGGACATCATTTCTTGCTGCTGCTTTGGAAAGTTGCATTTCCCAGATCCTTGGTGTCTGTGAAATGACTACCAACAAACACCCACAATACACTGGTTGAAGATAATTAATTTCAACAATACTCCCAAGTCTGGGCATGTTGCGACTCTGTTCAATTAGAACTACTGCAGCTGTAGTTCATTGTCATGACAACTACTTAGTGCTTCCCTTCAAGAATCAATATTAACTTTGATCTGATTTCCTTGCTCTCCAAGTGTTGTGGTAGTGTTTTTGTGAGTACAGGTAGCACCAGATGATAGCGTAACAACATTTTAGCACTCCTGCTACTAAGAGCCACTAAAGTGCTCCTTGCACAGTTAGTTTGAAATACTACTAGCACTATAACAACAATACTCTTACATTAAAATGTCATAAAGTGTGAGAGATGGGTCTTCAGCTTCTCTTATTGATGTAAGAGGCCACTTTTAAACTGGAATTTGAGCAGCCCTTCACAGAGCCCAACTGTTAATTTAGGTGATGTAAGTGTCTGATCCTGCAAAGTGCTGAGCATCTTGAGTTGGGCACTGAGTATGCCAAATTCCCATTGATTTCAGTCAGAGGAAGAGAAGTTATTTCAGTGGGAGTTTAAGTGGCTCAGTGACTTGCAGTTTTAGATCATGAGCTTCCAAAGTATTTATCAGCCAACTTCTGGCTTGCTTCAGTTACCTTGAACATGAAGTAAACATTTAAACAGGGACTCATTTTTCTTATGTTTTACTTTTCAAGTTTTCCAAAAATTGGCTCTATTTTCCTTTCTGCAGTTAAATATTTGCTCCTACCAATATTCACAGAGACAGTATAGTGGGAGCAGTGAGTTGCAAGTGCAAATGACAGAGTTTGTATTTCCAACTTCTGAGTACAAACAGAGGTTTATAACTACAAGTGGAAAAACTATGCTTGCATAATTTGCAATTACTGCATTTGAAAATGCAAAATGGTAGATGTGTGCATAAATCATTTGCATGCACTTTTCTGCTCGCAAATGCTCATGTGCAATTCTGGAAAATATGGGCTCTGAGAACTAGATATCTAAATTCTGTTATTTGCATCCACTGGAGTTCATTATTTCACCCACAAGACTACATGCACAGAACTAGAAGCTAGGTCCTACTCAGTCCTAGGTTCCATTTGGTCCTACATAGTTTACGTTCATGGTTTCAAAACACAATGTGAATCTGCAAGAAAGGATTCCTTTTACATGATGAAGAATTTTACGTATACAGTAGTTGACATCAGAAGAGAGGGCTTAGGTTGTAAGACAGTATCAGAATACTGTACAGTTAGTTTTGTTAGGAAAAAGTTCCTAACTGTCAGGGTGGTTAAACACTGGAATAAATTGCCTAGGGAGGTTGTGGAATCTCCATCTCTGGAGATATTTAAGAGTAGGTTAGATAAATGTCTATCAGGGATGGTCTAGACAGTATTTGGTCCTGCCATGCGGGCAGGGGACTGGACTCGATGACCTCTCGAGGTCCCTTCCAGTCCTAGAATCTATGAATCTATGGAAGTGGAGCTTCTCTGCAATAATGTATGAAAACTGTGTGTTGTTCTAGTTATTGTGATCTTTACTGCATGACTATATTGGCAATAGAGGTCTGTACGAAAAAAAACTAGTAGGTAGGGAAAAGAACAGCTCAAGATAAGCCAAATATCTAAGGGCTGTTAAGAGAAAATGCCCAAAATATTGACTTTGATTTTACCTACTCCCCAGCCAACCTGCAAAACTGTTTTTGTGCAGAAAAGCCAAAGCCCAGGAACTCAGAACAAGAAAGTTGAAAAAGGGTCTCTCTTGGTGTTGAGGGCAACTGGACAGAAAGACAGAAGTTGTTAGGCCTGCCTACGTTTCCATCAGGAGATGGTGGATGAGCCTTTAGATAAGATAGACGTGTGTTGACTTATTTTAAAATCCTGTTTCTCCAAGTGCTTTGCTTCTACTGTAAAGCAAACAATATTTTGCTTTAAAAAGGCTGTCTCATTACTGCATACACCACTAGTCACAGACTCGTGAAGAGAAGAACGATAGGTGCTTAACCCAGCCAAACCTTCTGGGTGAGCACAGTGGATACACAGGGCAATATAGCCCAGAGTCCAGTCTTGAAGTGGAAGATTCCACTTCTGGGTAGGTACAGGCATAAGGCTTGACACCTCAGAGGGTGCACTGAGAGAGAGGCCTGACAGGGGACAGCCGTGCAGTTAGCCCTGTACCATGATCAGTTTTGTTTAGAAGTTTCAGGGACAGAGTCTAGTTCCCACACACAGGAGTACAAGATGGAGTGGAAGGCACAGAGAGCTGTTCTCCCTACCCCCAAACCCGTTTGACAACTCTCATAGGGATCAGCCAAAAATCCAATACTTACAGTCTTAGGCTATATCTGCATTTGAGCTGGAAGGTGTGATTCCCAGTTCATATAGACATACTTGAGCTAGCAGGCTAAAAATAGCAGCGCAGCCAGGATAGCACAGGCAGTGGCTTTGGGCAAGCCATTCAAGTACGTATCCACCTGAACCCAGGGGTGAAAGTAAGTCCAGTGACTTACCGGTACGCTGGGGCCAGCTCTGGCCCCCGGAAGAGGCGGGGCCTAGGGCGGAAGGGGCATGGCTGGGGGAGTCAGAGCCAGCCCCAGCCCACCCTGTAAGGTAAGTGCCCCCACCCCCACCGGGGTAGCAGCAGCAGCCCGGGGCTCCGGGGGCTATTTAAAGGGCCCGGGGCTCCCCTGCTTCTACCGCCCCGGCCCTGTAAATAGCCGCGAGAGCCCTGGGGAAGCAGGGGCAGAGGCAGCTGGGGCGGCAGAGGCAGCTGGAGCCCTGGGCCCTTTAAATAGCCCCTGGAGCCCCCCACTATCCCAGGGCTCCGGGGGCTATTTAAAGGGCCTGGGCTCCCCTGCGTCTACTGCCCCGGCCCTTTAAATAGCTGCTGCAGCCCTGGAGTAGTGGTGGTGGGGCTCCGGCGGCTATTTAAAGGGTGTTTACAGTGACATGTGATCATGTCACATGATACTGGAATCCATCTTAATCCTTGAACTTTTCCATTGATGAGGCGGGGTTGGGGACAAGCACAGACAAAAGATTCCCACCTTGTGCCAAAGCTGTAAAAAGGGGGTGGAGCAGGAAAAAGGGGGCTGCCAGACATGAGAAAACCCCTGCTTACCACCTGAACTGCTGGAACTAACAAGGACTGTACCAGGGGAAAGGATTGGGCCCAGACTAGGAAAGAGTCTAGTCTGTAAAAGAAGCTTATTGGAACATCGCTGAGGATGAGATATTACCTGTAATCAGTTTCTTAATGTATTAGGCTTAGACTTGCATGTTTTTGCTTTATTTTGCTTGGTGACTTACTTTGTTCTATCTATTATTTCTTGAAACCACTTAAATCCTACTTTTTATACTTAATAAAATCACTTGTTTATTAATATACCCAGAGTTAGTGATTAATACCTGGGGGAGCAAACAGCTGTGCATCTCTCTCTATCAGTGATTTGGGGGCGAACAATTTACAAATTTACCTTGTATAAGCTTTATACAGAGTAAAACGGATTTATTTGGAGTTTGGATCCCATTGGGGTATCTGTGTGCTGGAGACAGGTAACATGCTGAGCTGTTTTCAGTTAAGTCTGCAGCTTTGGGGGCGTGAACCAGACCCTGGGTTTGTGTTGCAGCAGACTAGCGTGTCTGGCTCAACAAGACAGGGTTCTGGAAGTCCCAAACTGACAGGAAAAATGGGCTCAGAGGTAATTTCAGCACATCAGGTGACAGTCCCAAGGCATTCTCTGTGACCAAACCCATCACAATCGTACCTGATTACCTGCAGCTGGGAGTCATGAATATCATTAAGTTACCATATGACCATTTGAGGACAAGCTACTAGATCACAGGCAAGGCTGAGCTTGGCTTGCCTTAAAAGGCCAGCCATCCCCACTGACTTTATAGTCAAATTCTACCATGAGCATGGTACAGAAGAGTCACACTGCAAACATCTACCCCAATATCTTTTGATTCACTGGCTGAATTCTATTATGCAAACCCTGAGAACAAATGAAGAGAAAGCAAACTGACAAAATGAGCTACTGATGTGAGGAAGCTTACTAATAAACTTATAACCATGCAGCAACCTGATGTTGCTCACTTCTGCAACCTAAATAGGCCGAATAATAAAAAATGTTAAAAATGCTTGACAACTGGGCAAAACATTGATGAAGTGTTTCCACACATCAGCAGGGTTCCAGCATAGTTTTAAGTCTCTCGGTGCTCACAATACAGAAAATATTTCTTTCACAGAAATCTTAGCTAAAAAGGATTCCATACAATTATAGACCAATATTAATGCTGACACAATTTAGCACCTCTATTTGTATCAGACATTTAATATATTTATATTAGTTCTTAGGACTTATGCAGTGTTTTCCCCTCCAAAGGGGTTTACAATTTACTTATTCATTAGTGCAAGTTTGTACTGTGGCCTTAGATATGTCACTCAGCAATCTAAGAAGTCACTGCGTCTTTTGGAAGAGTCCTTCCAAACTCACTATTTTATATAAACTATCCCAATTAAATAGATTCAACAGCCTTCTTAAAGCAAAGAATAATTTCCTTGTTGACCTTATATTTTTAAGTGAAAGTTAGAATGAAAAAGTAACCAGTGTTATCCTATATTTAAAATAAATAGTCCAGGTGGTATAAATCAGTATAGCTTTATTGACTTCAGTGGAATCAGGGCCGGCTCTAGGTTTTTGGCCGCCCCAAGCAAAAAAAATTTTGGCTGCCCCCACCCCAGCCCTGGGCTCTCTCTTCCCCCCCCCCCCCCGCACCCCCTGCTGCCCCAGCCCTGGGCTCCCCCCCACCAATGATGACTCTGCCCGCTCCCCCCTCACCTCCAGCCGGTCCGGCACTGGCAGGGTCGGGGTAAGCAGCAGGGCTCCCGGGCTGTGCCTCAGCCCAGGGTCCCTCCATCCAGGGCTCCCGCCTCCAGGACCGGCCGGGAGCTGGGAGGGCAGAGCCGGGGGACCGCCCCGGCAGAGGTCTGAGGAGCCGGGGCAGGGTAGCCCCAGAGGCATCGGAGCCCCGGAGAGCGGGACACAGGCCCCGCACGACAGCGCCCCGCCCTCTATGGCCCCACTGCAGCTGCTGCTTCTGGCCGCCCTGCCACAGTCCCTGGGCGGGTTGGGCCGCTTCGTCCAGCCCCGGCTGCAGCGCTGGGTGCGGCCGCCCTGCAGCACCTGCAGGCGGCTCCGTGTGTCCCGTGGGGTGTCCCCCAGCCTGAGTGTCCCCCGCTCGAAGCCTGCCTGGCCCAGCCACAAGGTGTGGGCGCTGCTCCCCCGCGGCACGAACCGCAGCAGCTACAGGGCGCCCCCCGCGCACGACGTGCTGCTGCTGCCAGGGCCGGCTCTAGGTTTTCGCCGCCGGAAGCACACAAAAAAAATGGCCAGAATGCTGCCCTTGAAAATGTGCTGCCCCAAGCACGTGCTTGGTTTGCTGGTGCCTAGAGCCGGCCCTGAGTGGAATTGCAATAATTTACAGAT
The DNA here is from genome assembly GCF_028017835.1 of Emys orbicularis. NCBI lineage: Eukaryota > Metazoa > Chordata > Testudines > Emydidae > Emys > Emys orbicularis. The sequence goes on from NC_088684.1 coordinate 128,747,271, forward strand.
GCTGAGGATCTGGCACATACATACATGCATTACTGGAGCAGCTGGTAGTGATCTCTGTATTTAGGTTGTTTAATGTTTTTCACTGTAAAAGCTTCTTGGGACTTATTTTAAGAAGTTCTAACACTGCCATTGTTTGTAGCAGTTCTTTGAAATTCACCAGGGAAAAAGCACACAGGTTAGTGAAGTGCCTTTTCTTTGTCACATTAAATTCCATTCATGTTTCACCAAGCTACAGCTCAATGATTTGCACCTCTTGCTTGCATTTATCCCCAGCCTGCCAAAATAATAACTGAACATGAACATTCTAAAGTGCTGGGTTCATGATGCTGCCATCAGCGGCAGCACACACTGTATTGGGGAAACCTGGAGCTGCTAAAGCAGCTTTATCAGTTAGGGGGAAGATGGGTTAGAGAGCTGAGCCAGGCTCCACCATCTCCCCACACATCCCAGAAGCTCATCTTCCTTTCACTACTGGGGACACCAAAGGGCAGGATCTCCCCATCTCCACAGAGCTGGGAATAAAAAGCCTGTCTGGGCTCCCCTGGACACAACATATGCTGCATTAAGGATATATGGACATGTCCACATTTTTGAGTGATTGGCTTTGCAGCCTAAATAATGTTATATTATGTTTTTAATGTTCTTTCTGTGTGCATGTATACATACAAAAGAACTAAAATTCAAAGATGTGTATCTCCTGCACTTCTTTCTTCCGCACTGGAAGCTCCGCTCCTCTGCCTTCAGAAGAATCTGTGGCCAGCAGCAATGGCACAGTAGGTCATTAAAATAACAGGAGTACTTGTGGCACCTTAGAGACTAACAAATTTATTAGAGCATAAGCTTTCGTGGGCTACAACCCACTTCTTCGGATGCATACAGTAGGTCATTGTTTCTCCAACTTCAAACAGTAGCAGCAGCCAGGGGTGGAGGGAGGATGAAGAAATTCAGCCACCCATGTTTTTTAAAACTTGACCAGGGTGCTTATCTAAATCAAATCCATTTGTAGCTCATCCATTACTAATCTCTTCAGATACTTTTTTCCCCCTACTCAAATACCAAAACGTAACATATTTTAGGACCCTGAGTTATGCTGAAATCTGTGGCATATTTTTTTTTTCCAAATGCCTACAGGTGTCAATTCTTCAGCTCTCCATCTGTTTTTGTTTTGTTGTTGTTTTTTTAATATAGCCCCAGCAGCTGTGCTTTGAGAGAGATCAAATCTGCTAATCAAATTTACTGTGAAATATTAAGAATTCACAACTCCTTTCATGGAACATTTTTTAAAATGTTGATTTCTCACAGGTGGCTTTGATTTTTTTCCACTGGGATTTTATTTTCTCAGGGCTCCCTTTGAAATTGACCCAGCTCTTGCAGCTGGGCACTTAAAATGGAAGTGGGGACTCAGGTGGCAGGGAGGGAGAAGATGTTTCTACAGTAGGCGGAGCTATGCCATATAGTCAGTGTAGAACATTTGTGATTTCCTGAGGAAAACATGATTTACAGCAATTGCCATATTTTCTGTTCTCGGGTAAGCCTTTTTTAAAGGGTCAGCATGTCTGTATCTAACTGCTCTCCTGGAGGCCTTGATCCTGTAAAAAGATACACAGCAGGCATAAATAAGATGACTCCCTGTGAACTTTATGCAGCAGCCTGCTTGTGCATTGCTAGGCTACTAGTAGCTATTCTACATTTGGTAATGGGTTGTGCATGACCTGGTACCTCCCTACTGAATTTCAATGAAGCCCCTTGCATTCTGCTATCTGAAAACTAGTGCAGAGGGAAACTCCAAGCATACTGCTTTGTAGGTTAGATATGTAAAATGCTTACATGTGTATGTGTGGATTTACTTTGCTTTCCAATTAAGAGTAACTGCCCTTATACAGGTACTTCTGCTAGGGATACAAAGCCACAAATGATATGCACGGTTCCTGTATACATAGGTTCTTCATATATACACAAGCAGCTACAGATTTAGCAGCCTCCCCAATTGCCCCTGCATCAGAGAATTTTCTCTGAATGTTATGTTTTTTCTTTAGTTTGATTTTAGCAAACACTAGTCATCAATACAGTCAACCCTGCCCTGGGTACCATATTAAGCAGATAACAGGAGTTATCTACTTACTTCCTCTCTCAATTCCAGTAAATGAATTTCACAGTAACAGTTTAGGAGGCATTAAGGAGGAGAATTAAGCACAGAGTGTAACTTAAGATAGAAGGCTAATGAACCGTTGTTTTTCATTACTGTCTTTCACATTAGCACTTTTTTTTATTTTGCTAAATGCTAATAGTCGCACACAGGTGGGCTAACCCCTCCACTTGGTCCTGCCTCTATGGCTCAGCTGTCTCTGACAGCTACTCACTGTTATGTCCTCGACAGCACCACACATCTGACACCCCAGACATCATGTCATTTGGTTCTTGGGGATCAGTAGCACAGTGCACCCCTAACACAGTCCTGAGTGAACTTAACCATGCTGCCTGGTGTCAGAGTAAAGGTGACTGGGTCCCAGTGCCTACATGCTGCCATTCCAGAATCGGAAGTGGGCTGCCCAGACATCCCCCAAACAGAGAGCACATGCTGGAAGAGAAGAACAGACTAGTTCTCATCCCAATATAGAAGTAGCTGTAATAGTGACAGGTCCAGTGCTGAGGCCGAGATGGAGCATGGGTCAAGTACGTGCTACTTCCTATAAAAAGAAGTCCAGTGGCTTGAGGAAGAAATCTTAGCAGCAATAGCAGAAAAGTTAGTGCAACATTTTGTACTGGTGAACAACGCTTTTGATAATGAAAGTCTGAGAATCAAAAGGACTGAGGAGACTAGCACAGAGCCAGATGAATCAGATCTGTCCCAGATACTTCACTGTTAGATGCAACATTGCTCGCAACTACACAAAGAGGGATAGAGATTAGCAGCCATTGTATTTTGTTGTGATTTTAATGCACTGTTCAGGTTGTTTTCAAAATATAATTCACCTTGCTATGTACAAACTGTTAAAAAGGGAAAATCTACTCTTAGTTACAGGTGACCAATCCTATTGATTTCAGTGGGGCCAAGTATGACTGAGGGGAAGGATAGAGAATATGGTCCTGTGGATATGAATGATTTTCCTAATTATGCTTAATACCCCCAAATGCCCCTGTAGGGTGTGGAAAGAAAGAAGAGAAAGACAAGCAAGCTGGTACTTGGACAGCTGCTAAAATGCAAGATGACAATCTGTCTAAAAACTTTTGGTCTTTGCTGTAGAGTTATTTACACTTGGGAAGGTGGGGGAGGGAAATAGATTCCCCCTTCCCCATCATTGTTGCTTTCAGGTTAATTTTATTTCTGGCAATCTTTGTCCAGGGGTGCTGGAACAATCTGTAAAGTGGGGGTGCTTAAAGCCATTGAACCAAAATGTAAACCCTGGATAGGATGGAAATCATGTCAAGCCAGGGGGTGCTGCCACACCCCCAGCCCACCTAGTTTCAGCACCTATGTCTTTGTCATTTTGTGGGGTTATCCTCTTGCATGCTTTCCCCTTTCCATCACTGATTACTGTACTCCTTGTTTCCCTGGGCTTCACCATCTCTCTGTATCCATCTATTGTCTCATTTTATACTAAGATTGTAAACTCTTTAGGGCAGCGGGCACCCCTTCTGTGTTTGTACAGTGCCTAGCACACTGGGTTTCGGTTCATGACTGGGGTTCCCAGGTGCTACCACGTTACAATAATAATAATAATTAATTAATTAGTTGTCTTGTGCTTGGCTTCTCTTGTAATTATTTGATTAATGGTTTAAGGGAATATATTTTTAGCATATGTAAGGCTCGTCAACTAATTGACACAAATATTGCTTCAAGTATTCATTGTTTGATAGATGACCTAAGCCAAGAACTATTGTTTCTTCTCTCTGGTTGGTTGAGTTCCAATCTCACAAAAAGTTTTTAAGAGGGATAAGTGAAAACTTGTTATAAGGACTCATGCAAACATTCACAACATTTTCTATTGCTACAAATAGTTTCATGAAAAATAATTAGCTCAATCAATTATTCACAAAAAAACTAGTTAAAGAAGTTAGGACCATAACATTCAGTTCAGTTTGTATTCAGAAGTTCACAACTTTTTTTTTTTTTTTTTTTTTTCAGTTTTCTTCCAGATCTGAGAAACTTAATTATTTAAAATAGCTAAAATATTAGAGAACATAAGGCAGTTCTGACCATGGTTAACCTACAAAGAAGAATACACAATACTTTATAATAAAAGGCAATAGTTTATAATCATAATCAGTAACATTTGCCAGAAGAATAGTGATGAAAGTATACAAAAAAGACTCGCTAACAAAATTTCAGAAAATTAAAGACAGCATCTTGCTGATTTTCACTTCATAGCAGGCAAAAGAGGTAATCTCAAGTAAACATTTTATCATATTTCAGAGCACCCCAGGTGAAATTCTGGCCTCACTGAAGTCAATGGTAAATCTCCAAGTAGGTGAATTTAAGTGTAAAGGGACATTTATCCATGGGGTAATTTCACTGAAGTCACCGGAGGTGCTCCGGGGATTAATTTAGTCCCATCATTTTTGAAGATTTTTATTCTGACTATGCACCCATCAATATAAAACAAGTGTTTGTGGATTAATGAATTGTTTAATTTATATAATAAACAAACAAAAACAAGCTCATCACCTGTAAATCAATTAATCTCAATACATACTAAGTATTGCAAGCCAATGGGGACTTCCAGAAGGAAATAATGTCACAAAATGTCAGCTGCATTCAGCAGCTTAAATACAATTTGGTCTTAAAAGAAATCTACAACTAAAGACCAAACTACAAATTTTCAACTCAAATGTTGTTTCCACCTTAGCATAAGGATTTGGAAGCTGGAACTCAAAAGTACAGACAAATGCCTAAACACCTTCAAAAGCAAATGTCTCTGAAAAATACTATTAATTTGATAGAAATAAAAATACTATTAATTTGATATAAATAGATATTAAATTGAATTAATTTATAGCAAACATTGGAATTCATCAGAGTTCAACAACTCCTTTATCTCAAAAGTTGTCTCAAAAATAAGATGGAAATATTTGGGACATTGTTAAGAATGAAGCCAAAGAATCTGCCATAGCAGTAGGCAACTGGAGCACATTGGGAAGAGGCTGACCAAAATAATCCCTCTGTCAAACAGTACTTAGAGTTGGAAACCTTATGGGATTTAACACCACAGAGGACATGCAAAACACAGTCCAAGATAGACAGAGATGGTGGAGACTTTGGCCTCAGCAACATCTGATAGCATGGAAAGGATTCAGTTTCAGACATGATAGATAGCCAATGCCACAAAATCATTTTGTCATATGTTACAAGTGCCAGTTTAAAATTTAGAAGAGCTCTCAGTGCAAGTGATTAACATGAAATAATTTGTTGTCCTTGCAAAAAGTGTAGTGCTTTTTTTTTTAAACACAGATTAGCTGTTGAACATTCATAAAACTGTACACTATAATTTAAGGTGTTTGTAACTAGATGTGTTGTCTGATGAGTTAGCATTCATAGAGCCATTATAGAAATGCTTCAGGCCCTAATTACAAGGCACAAAGAACACAAATCAATTAGCAGTAAACTATATACATGTCAAGATGTATAATCCTTGTGCAGGGCAGCTCAGACACTCTTTAAAACTCTATCACACAACACAGAACATTAGCTAAAAACAGAGTTCAGAGAAGCATGTTGAATCCAATAATATTGGAAGGCAAATATTTCAAGCATAACACCATGCATTTTCAACCTCTTTCAGTTACCCTTCCCAATTGCTCCACAAATGTACATATTTGTTAGTTTTTTGATCAGCTGACAAACCCTATAGAGTCACGTAATGGAATTAATACTTAGGTCATAACCCTCAAGAACACACAAATTATCCCTTTCTAGAGCACACAAAGAATATTCTCAGATGTTTCACCTTGTCCTTGGCTACTGTTCCATCCTACAACCCAGCTACCATCAAGCCTGTAAACTATACAATAGTCACCATTAAATTACATGAATTTACTAACAGTTATTTTTCAATGTTGTCTGAGATACCACATTTCTCTATTTAGTTAGAAAAGGGAAGACATTTATTGGGAACTACTATAAAACTACTGGAGAACTACTATTGGGAACTGCTATAAAAAAACTCCTAACATTCACTACATCTTTTTGCAATCTGGGGTAACAGTGGTAACTACATAGGGTAGGTTCCATGATGAGACTAATGTATTGCATTGCTGAGCATCACAGCACCTAGAAAATCACAGGCACAACATTGTGATAAAGCCAAGTTAGGAGCCTAGGTTCCCTGTACAATGAATGAGGAAAGATAGGCACCTAAGAATGCTAAGCAGCTCCCGCCTGTGCTAGCCAAAGGGAAATGCCAACCATAGGAGTGTATGCTAAGCTCTGCCCCTCTCATCAAGATAGGTGCCTATGTTAGTTTAGTGATTCATGAACAGGAATCTGCCAGCTGGAGACAGGCAGTTTAAACACGTAGGCCACCTTTGGAGAGAATGAGTTAGGTACCTGCCTCATCCCACACAAAATGGGGGGTGGTGATGCCCACCTTATAACTTTTATCCTAGTGGCTACAACACTCACCTGGGATGTGAGAGACCCAGGCTCAATTCCCCCCTCTGTCAGAGGGGAAGAAAGGATTTGAACAGGGAGATCCCACCTCTCAGGAGAGGTCTGTAAACACTGAGCTAATAGTTAGAAGGCAAGCACTTCCACCATCACATCAACTCCTCCTCTTTCAGCTGAATGTTGAATGGGACCTAGTCCTGTAGGAGGCCTATGAGCACACCAGTCAGATCGGGCCCCACATGTGATTTAGGTAGGCAAACACCTGTTTTCCCCTGGTTTGTGAATTTGAGGCTTAGTCAGAGGATAGACATCGGGGTACATAGATGGAGGCAGCTGTGCACATACCCAGAGAAAGGAACATATGCACCTAGAGAACTTTTACTTAGACAAACTTTGGCCACCTACAGGGTTCATTGGGAGTATTGTAGATCTCAGTGCAGCCAAAATTGGGATTTAGATGTCTAAGTACCTTCATGGATCCCATACATAAACACTATTACTGCTAGCAGCAAAAATATTAGTGCTCTGATATCATTTGTAAGTATAGTTAATCTTTTAATAAAATAACAATTATAACACTGCTCAGTCATTGTTCTTATCAAAGGATTCAAAAGTCCTTTCCCATACTAATTAATTAAACCTCAATATTTCTGTGAGAATATGCCATCTGCACAATAGCATACAACAGGAAAACATAGTAGGTACTTACCAGCTGAGAGAGAGTCAGCAACCAGCAGCCATGCATAAAATGTCTACTTTAGGGCTGCAGCTGCTCAGCTTTGGCTAATTTAAAGAGCCAGTCCAAAAAAGGTATGCTAGGGGGGGAAAGTTACATTAAAAAAAAAAAAAAAAAAAAGCATGAGTAAGCTTGACCAGGTTTACCGGGGGGAGCCCAAAGGTTATATAAGTTCCTCTGTACTTCTTAATGGTGCATATGGCTTTATATATAATTGTTTTGCACCATGGTGAATTTCTCCTAGAAAACCCAGGAAAACATACAAGCTGTGCATCATGCCCTACAAGTCAATAGATGGGATCTCTGTTGTAGTAGAAAAAGGCCTGAGTTTCATATCTGATGATCCTTCACTGTAAATAACCTTTTCTCAGCCTCCTCATATTTAAATTTTGAAGCTGTTAGCTCAAAGGCCTCAATTATTTTCACTTATCACCCTATTTCATGAGGAGGAGGAGAGTAGCTAAGGTAGTCATTACCCAAACCATTGGATAAGTTTAGAAGGCCCAAATCCACAAAGGGATTTAGGTGCCTAAATCCAGATGGAGGTGCTTAAGTCTCAGTTGTATGCACCCAATGATCCACAAAACACCTTGTCTGCTGTGGCTTCACCCAGTGGGTGCCTAAACTTGCACAGCCCATACATTTTTGATTATAAAAGTTTCCTAGGCACCTAAGTTTCTGCTTCTGGGTACACACACTGCAGCCTCACTGTAGGCCTTCAAAACCATGGTGGCAGTTCACTTATAGCCCAGTGGTTAGAGTGCTCACTTGGGATGTAAAAGAGCTAGGTTTAATTCCTACCTCTGCCTGATAGGGAGAAAAGATTTGAATAGAGGTCTTCCTGCCTGACCCCAGGAGAATACTCTAATTGCTGGCATATACCAATGTGGGGCTCCCTCAAGCTCTCTTGTTGAAGGTATACCTCTTTGGATAAATACTTAAATAGTCATTAGAGAAGAGGGACTGGACCCTTGGGGGTGGTTTCTCACCATCCAGGTGGGTACCTTAACCACCAGGTTACAGATTAATTCTCTCTTGCTGACCCAAGGACTATTTAAGTATTTATCCAAAGTGGAACAGATTCATCAAAAGAGACTGAGGGAGCCCCATGTCAGAATATCCCACAACTCAGTGGTTAAAGAACCCTCTTGAGAGGTGAAAACCTCTGCTCAAATCCTTTTTCTACATCAGGAAGAGAGGGGATTGGATCTAGCTCAGTGGTTCTCAACCAGAGATCTTCCAGAGGGTACATCAACTCATCTAGATATTTGCCTAGTTTTACAACAAGCTACATAGAAAGCACTAGCGAAGTCAGTACAAACTAAAATGTCATAGACCATGATTTGTTTATACTGCTCTGTATGCTATACACTGAAATGTAAGAACAATATTTATATTTCAATTGATTTATTTTATAATTATATGGCAAAAATGAGAAAGTAATCAATTTTTCGGTAGAAGTGTGCTGTGACACTTTTGTATTTTTGTGTCTGATTTTGTAAGTTTTAAAGTGAGGTGAAACTTGGGGGTACACGAGACAAATCAGACTCTTGAAAGGGGTACAGTAAATAAATGGAGATATCCTATCTCCTAGAACTGGAAGGGACCTTGAAAGGTCATCGAGTCCAGCCCCCTGCCTTCACTAGCAGGACCAAGTACTGATTTTGCCCCAGATCCCTCAGTGGCCCCCTCAAGGATTGAATAATATATGGAGATATACCTATCTCATAGAACTGGAAGGGACAAGGGACCTTGAAAGGTCATTGAATCCCCTGCCTTCACTAGCAGGACCAATTTTTTGCCCCCAATCCCTAAATGGCCCCCTCAAGGATTAAACTCACAACCCTGGGTTTAGCAGGCCAATGCTCAAACCACTGAGCTATCCTTTCCCCCCAGTAGTCTATAAAGGTTGAGAGCCACTGATCCAGGTCCCCCACATCCTGGGTGAATGCTCTTAACTTCTGGAGTAAAAGCCATAAGTAGGGCCTTACCAAATTCACGGTCCATTCTGGTCAATTTCACGGCCAGCGGAGTTTAAAATTGGTCAATTTAACTATTTCAGATGGTTACATCTGAAATTTCACAGTGTTGTAACCGTGGAGGTCCTGACCCAAAATGGGATCATGGGTGGATTGCAAAGTTATAGAGGGTTCCCAAGGTTGCTATCCTCACTTCTGTGCAGTACCCTCCCAGCAATTAGAGGAGGTTCGTGGAGGTGGGTAGGATCTTCCGTATGCTGCTGAGAGGACCCCAGCCCCGGAGGCTCCTAGTTTGTAGTCCACGCCAGGGACAGATTAAGGCAGGAGCCGCCGGCCAATTTGGGCCCCCCCAGGAAAAATGGGTGCCCCAGCCCTGGAAGAAGCCCCAGGGCAGAAGCCCCTATGGGGGCTGCGGGGGAAGAAGCCCCGAGCCCCATCTGGAGCAGCAGGGGAGGTGGATCCCACAAGCCCAGGGTGCCCCAGCTGGAGCTGCTTGGGGGCAGATGCCCCAAGACCAGACTGCAGCTGACAGGAGCGCAAGCGCACAGCCCCTGGAGGAGCTGCCGGGGGAGAAAGCCCTGAGCTCAGCTCCCAGAGCTGCAGCAGAAGCCAGGGGGGAGTGGAAAAGCCCAGAGCCCCAGCTGACCCAGTCAGGGGCAGGGGAGAGAGAAGCCCTGAGGGATGCCCCAGCCGGGGGCAAAAGCATCTAGCCTGAGCTGCCCTGGCTGCAGTCACCAGGAGCGGAAGCCCCCAAGGGAAGAAGCCCTGAGCTGCGACAGGAGGGGAGGGAGCATTACTTTCATTTCTGCGCTGTTTCTGGACGTAGGTCTGATCTCCCCACCAAGAGTGGAAGGACAGGACAACTCCTGTCCCTCCTCAGAATGGCTAGACTAGCAGCTAGGAGCCCCATAGCCTCAAGGGAGACAGCAGTGGTACCACAAGTGATGCCATTTCTTGCAAGAATGACTTAGGCACTTAAGCCACCTGACTGCAGTAGAGGGGTTCCCAGCTATGGATTGCAAGCAGAGATAGGCGCCTAAGTCCATGAGAGGGTCAGGGCTTAGGACAAACCCCTCTTGTCAGCATCTCCAATCGGCTAGCTTTGGCAGCCCCCCAACTAGTGTGTTAGCTTTCACAGATCCCATTCTTGGGTGCCTATCTCTCACCATTCATTTTATAAGGAGCATAGGCAAAAAGCCAGACTTCGTGCATCACAGTGTTGTTCCAATGATATTCTAGGTGCCTAAAAGTTAGGCATTGCAATCCTCAGCATTGCATTGCCTAATCCTCTCTCTGGATCCGGGCTGATGTCCTTACTCAGTTTTTGCTGTGATGTTTGATAAGAGCTTGACCTGAATGATTTGCTGAATGAGGACTGAGTAAAATCTGAGCATGGACTTTCAGGATTTAGCCCAAAGGAGGTTTTTATACAGCAATATATGGTGACCATATGTTCCATTTTGCCTGGGACAGTCCCTTTTTTAAGCCCTGTCCCAGCTGTCCTGATGATCAGTTGGCAAGAGCAAATTGGACAAATCCCCACATTTGCCAAAAAAAGTGGGTCACACATCCTAGCAGGGCACAGAGGAACCTGGGGGGGGGGGGTGAGTAGGGATGCTAGCCCTGCGGGCTGCGGGGGGAATGGGGCTCTGGTGAGCAGCAATGTCAGCTGCATGTCAGGCGGGCAGGCAGGGGGCAGGCAAGCAGCAACAGCCATGTGGGGGGGCAGCAGGGTTTGGGCAAGCAGCGACATCAGCCACGTTGGGGGAGGCAGGGTTCGGCGGGCAAGCAGCAACAGCTGCAAGGGGGCAGGCAGGGTTCAGGCAAGGACTGACACCAGCCCCATGCGGTGTCCCATTTTCCCTTTGGGAATTATGGTCATCCTACATCAGTACTGCACCTTAAATTTCACACTAGATTACTTTGAATTAAAAGAAAATTATACACATACTAAAGATAGGTCTGAGACACAAATTTCAGATCCAGATCTGAACGTTACTGATATTTTCAGGAACAATTGTATCAAAAGTTTTGTTTGTCAATTATTTCAAGCAGATACTTTATATTGTAGTGGGTGGTGGATATTTTTTTTTCAGGATTCAATGGCTCTCATCTGTTAATAGAGAAATTTATTGTGAAGGCTGCCAAAACTGCACCTGATACATTGCTCTGGTCCATCTTCTGATGTCCTTCTTTTCTAAAATTGATAGACAACTGCTCTGAAATATTTGTTCTGTCTTCTTGGATGTTGTCTATATCTCTGAAGTCCAGATCACACATCAATTTGTTTCATATTTAAAGTATACCCTGGAGATCCACTGTGTTCAAGACTTGGAATAAAGAATTAACAACTACCCAAGTTTATAGATAACTTTAACAGCATAAAGACAGCCATCTGTTCTTGATTTTCAGACCTGTGCAGTAAATGCCACCTCACAGTGTTCTTTGACTTTTATTTTTTTCTTCTTGCAATAGACTTCACCGATAGTATTGATCACACTGTTAGGATTTGGTTTAGATTACTGATTAATGAAACATCAGATAACTCAGCTCAATTGGTTTATTAAACATAGAAAGATCAGCACAGAGAGGTTCATGCATTACCTGTCTCTGGGGAGCAGTCTCACAGCAATCATAGCTCACATTAACTGTGTCTGTTCCAAAATATTAACTCCTTATCTAGTTTCATATCAATTTTTTAATGTACAAAGACATCTTTCAAGGTACAAAGACCATGCACAATAACTTTCCAAGTGTTAGTAGATCAAAGAGTACAAATAGCATTAGGCTGTAGCAACATGAACTGTTCTGTACTAAAGGTACCTTGGAACAATTCATAGATAACATTATTTAACAGAAAATACATCTTACTCCTGACATGTACATACAAAGAACAAAGGTTGGGACAATTTAACTCCTAGTAACTTTCCACAATAAAGCTTGACATAAATGCAAGGTATCCTGGGAATATGTTTCATAGTTATACAAGTTAACATGCATACTAAGTCTTTCAAGAATATATGATGTTGGATAACAGTCACTGGAAATGATTTTTAACTAACAGATAGCTTTTATAATACAAAATTAAAGGTTATCAGTGGTATTCTGATTTAAGTTTTATCTACAGTATAACTGGTGGCATTTTCTTCTAATTGAACAGCTTTATCCTGACATTAATTATTTTGAGATTCCTAATGAGTTTCAGATAACTAAAAAGCTTTGGCTCCATGATAATTTTCTATATATTTTTCCTGTTCCATTCTTATATCTGGAGCACGTCCTGTATTGGTCTGGCATAGGTGTACTTTACACCTGAAGAATACAACCATGTTGTAGATAAGAAATTCTCATATGTACTCTTCAAGTAAATGCAATTCCTTTCCCAGGCAAATTAGAAAGACTGATTGTGAGACTATTAAAAAATTAAGTTAATAACCTAGAGTATTTTGCCTACACTTTGGTATTTAAGCATAATGATTATATACAGGTTTGAATCTGAAATCTTATAAGGTTCATATTATGGTTTATATAAGGTAACTGTATTTGCATTACTTTCAGCTGCAAAAAAAAAATGGTAAAGAAAAAGGTTGCAGCTTTTGACATTGGCAGAGGGTAAGGAAATATCTACTGAGATTCACATACCTGTCATTGCAGAATTACTGAATGATAAGAGTGTAAACTGCAAGGTAAGAGCCTTTACATTTTTTGGTAAATGAGAACGCAGCTGTATCGGTTTTTTGATATTCTGTGCCTGGCTTCTCTGTCACTGAGTATTTTCACTGAGCATATGTCAAGTGCCGGTGAAGGTAGTACTATAACTGACTGAAAAACTCTGCTTGGAGGCAAAATATGCCTCATTCTCTCAAAACAGTATCTCAACAATGCTCCCTACTTTTAACATTTTTTTCATCCAAAAGCTATTGCAAGAAATGTGAAGTATGATAGAAAATGCACACATATGAAAGAAACACCAAGACTGAATGGACTGAGACTGGATTTTAATCTATCAAGTGCCATAACTTTGCAGAGAGTTGGGGATCCATCTCCAGTGTATTCCAGTTGCCATACTGTTGGTTAAGGCTTTTATTTCTGAGCCTACTAATTCTAGTGTGACATTACCAAAAGAAAAAATGGGACTGAGATTCATTGTTTTGTTTCCCATTCTGCCTCTGGCCTGCTGAGTGACTTTGGGCAAGTCACTTCAACTCTTTGTCTCTCAATTTACACATGTGTAAAATGGAGATAATGATACTGACCTTCTTGTAAAGACTTTGAGACCTACTGATGAAAAGCACTATAAAAGAGCTAACCTATTATTATTATTAATTGACATAGCAGTAAAAACACCTGATGCTACCAGAGCCTTGTCTACACTGAAACTGCCACCAGAGACACCACCTGCTCAGCAGCACTAATGGAGAGTTTTTCATAACATTTTCGAGTGCAGACAAGACCATAGAAACTCTCAGAAAACCCAGCACTGTGGAATCTCTCCTAAACAACCTGGATTTTAAATGCAGTGGGCCAACTTCTTCTCCCACTTTATACCCATATGTGCCTGGAGTAAATCCATCTCCATTAGAGGTGTTGCTCAGGATTTAATGACAGCATGTAGTGGAAGGAGAAATTATCCCAAAAGTTCTATGCACATCATTATACTAGGGAGAGGTGACTCCAATCTGTTTATGGTTTGAAAAAGATTGTGATTGACTTTTCTAATCCCCTCTCCACAGAGAGCTTTGCAATTCCTGGTCCTTGAGAATGAAATTGAAAGTACCCAAACACAGCTCAGGGAGAGGCAACAGAGCTGTTCAGGTGTTTTTGTTTTTGTTTTTTTCCCTCTCTCTCCCTCTCAACTGGCACCAGGGAATTCTGTAATTTTCTCTCTCTCTCTCTCTCCCCCTCCCCCCCCACCTCTCATACACCATTCTCAAAATAATTCCAGCTCAGTTTAAATGATTTTGAATAGTTCTGGTAAGATTCAGATAAGCATGTGGACTATTGTCCAATATACCTCAAAAATTTCCCTCACCATTGTGCACACACATTCCTATGTTTTGGTCTCTGCATACTGCTAGTTCTTGGCTTATCTGATGTTGGTGCTGCTATCTGTGACTGGGGGAAAGAACTCCAAGTAGGACCTGCAACCAACTGATTTCCTGACATTGGACACCAATTGACTGAGGCACTGGTCTCATGCAGTCTTGTGCTCATGTGTAGTGCATAAACATTGCTTTCCATTTATGTCCATCCACTCACTGGAGAATGCTGGAGCAACCTTTTCTAGACTACACATCTGGAAACACATCACCTGAAGGTTCTGCTTCATGTTCTCTGGTTTGGAAATGACTGTCCACCTTCAGACATCTGGAACTCATGCAGCCAATTTGGATGGAACCAGATAAGTTACAGTTTTCTCCCAGGCAAGGACTTCACTATCATTTTTAGTTAGATGCTTACTTTTCTGATTTAATTGTTCTTACCCCTTAGACAATAAGGTGAGAGGCATCATAACAATAATTAAGACAGGTGGACAGACAGATAGTTCAACTGTTTTGTTAGAGGCTTTCACATTTGGCTTTTCCCTGGCATCTGTCTGTAACCTGACTAGAAATGGTCAGAAAAGAGAAAAAATATTGTAATGAATAGTTTAGTTCATATTTTTTTATTTTTCAGTGACATTTCCTTTTGATGGAGAGTTACCAATTAGCCCAAACCCTGTTTCTCGGTACAGTAACTTAGTGATGATCTCCTGCAGTTGAAATAGCCGGGATGAAAGTTAGAAAGGTGATGGTATGTGAAATTTCTCTAACCAGGTCAATGCTAATACAAAGTAGTATTGCAAGCTCTGATAAGTGCCACAATGCAGTGGCCTCAAGGTCAAGAAGGCATTAACTACAGACAACGTAACCAGGAAGGAGAGGTGGATGAGGCTTTTTTTAAACAACTAACAAAAACATCCAAAACATAGGTTTCAGAGTAGCAGCTGTGTTAGTCTGTATCTGCAAAAAGAACAGGAGTACTTGTGGCACCTTAGAGACTAACAAATTTATTTGAGCATAAGCTTTCGTGGGCTACAGCCCACTTCTTCAGATGCATAGAATGGAACATATATTGAGGAGATATATATACACATACAGAGAGCATGAAAAGGTGGGAGTTGTCTTACCAACTCTGAGAGGCCAATTAAGTAAGAGAAAAAACTTTTGAAGTGATAATCAAGATAGCCCAGTACAGACAGTTTGATAAGTGTGAGAATACTTACATGGGGAGATAGATTCAATGTTTGTAATGGCTCAGCCATTCCCAGTCTCTATTCAAGCCTAAGGGTATGTCTACACTACAAGAGTAGTTCGATTTCACTTAAATCGAATATGTGGAATCGATATTACAAAGTCGAACGTGTGTGTCCACACTAAGGACAGTAATTCGACTTTGTGAGACTTTGTGAGTCCACACTAACGGGGCAAGCGTCGACATTGGAAGCGGTGCACTGTGGGCATCTATCCCACAGTTCCCGCAGTCCCCGCTGCCCATTGGAATTCTGGGTCGAGCCCCAAATGCCTTCTGGGTAAAAAAATGTGTCGAGGGTGCTTTTGGGTACCTGTCGTCATCCGTCCGTCACTCCCGCCCTCCCTCCCTCCCTGAAAGCGCCGGCGGGAAATCAGTTCGCGCACTTTTCTGATCAGTGACAGCGCGTACGCCACAGCAGTGCGAGCATGGATCCCGCTGCGACCATCGCTGCAGTTGTGGCCGTTCTCAATGCCTCGCAGCTTCTCATCCACCTTTACCAAAGGCAGATGCAGAGAAATCAGGAGAGGAGGCTACGGCACCACCGTGAGGGCCTGAAGTCGGAGAGTAGCTCAGAGCTCTCAGAAACCACGAGACCCTGCGCCCAGGACATCACGGTGGCAATGGGTCTTGTGGATATTGTGGAACGGCGATTCTGGGCCCTGGAAACAAGCACGGACTGGTGGGACCGCATAGTGCTGCAGGTCTGGGATGAATCCCAGTGGCTGCGAAACTTTCTCATGCGGAAGGGGACTTTCCTCGAACTTTGTGAATTGCTGTCCCCTGCCCTGAAGCGCAAGGACACCCGGATGCGAGCAGCCCTGACTGTCCAGAAGCGAGTGGCCATAGCCCTCTGGAAGCTTGCAACGCCAGACAGCTACCGGTCAGTCGCGAACCACTTTGGTGTGGGCAAGTCTACCGTGGGGGTTGTTGTCATGCAAGTAGCCAAGGCAATCGTGAAGGTACTGCTGTCAAAGGTAGTGACCCTGGGAAACGTGGAGCTCATCATAGATGGCTTTGCCGCGATGGGATTCCCAAACTGCGGTGGGGCTATAGATGGGACTCACATCCCTATCCTGGGACCGGACCACCAGGCCAGCCAGTACATTAACAGAAAGGGCTACTTTTCAATGGTGCTGCAAGCACTGGTGGACCACAGGGGACGTTTTACAAACATCAACGTCGGATGGCCGGGCAAGGTTCATGACGCTCGCGTGTTCAGGAACTCTGGTCTGTTTAGACGGCTGCAGGAAGGTCTTTACTTCCCGGAGCACAAAATAAGTCTTGGGGATGTGGAGATGCCTACAGTGATCCTCGGGGACCCTGCATACCCGCTAATGCCCTGGCTCATGAAGCCCTATACTGGCGCCCTGGACTCAGAAAAAGAACTTTTCAACTACCGTTTGAGCAAGTGCAGAATGGTGGTGGAGTGTGCCTTTGGCCGTCTCAAGGGGAGATGGAGAAGCTTACTCACTCGCTGTGATCTCAGCGAAACCAATATCCCCATTGTGATAGCTGCTTGCTGTGTGCTCCACAATCTGTGTGAGAGCAAGGGGGAGACCTTTATTGCGGGGTGGGAGGTTGAGGCAAATAGCCTGGCTGCTGATTACGCCCAGCCAGACAGCTGGGCGATTAGAAGATCCCAGCGGGACGCGCTGTGCATCAGGGAGGCTTTGAAAGCTAGGTTCCTGACTGAGCAGGGTATCCAGTGACTGTTTAGTTTGTGGACACAGATGCTGAACCTGCCCCCGTTTCTTTACCCAGTTACTGTTGACTATCCTTCCAAGTTACATACCCCCTTCACCACCTTCCCAACAAATAAAATCTGTTCCGTTTTGTTAATGAACAACATTGTCTTTATTACTGTTTTCGCGGGAATGTTTTAAACCGGGGACGCAGACTGTGGCGGGGGGCGGGTTTAGTGTTCTGATGCAAATGATGCTTCTAAACTCCGGGAATGACAGGCTCCGCAGTGGTGGATTGGTTGTTTCAACGGAGCCTGCCAGCAGTCCTGGCCGGGACTGCGTGTATGTGTCGGCCAAGTGACTTTCTGGCAGGGGGCGGAGGGTTACAGACCCCCTGCTGCGTGGCTCTGTGATCCAGGATAAGGACCGCGGCATAAGATCTCTAACTGCCCTCCCCCGCCACAAAGTCACAGATGAAACCCCCCCCTGCCCCCCAGAACATGAAAACCACCTCCCAGACTGACCAGGGTAACTGGTGACTGCACTGTGTATGTGTCCTGATGCTGGACCTGCCCCCGCCTCTGTAGCCTGCTAAAGGTGACTGTCCTGTCCAATTACCAAACCCCTTCCCCCCCTTCAGACAGAATCTCCTCTAAAAGAAAATCTTGGAAACAGTACTTAACAGAAACAAATATTTTATTATGAACTGCACATGAAAAGGGGGGGGGGAAACTTGGACGGGGGCTTGTGTGAGATGGGTAGGAAAGGACTTTTCAAACTTTGGGGAACGAGAGCCTTCTAGTGCTACAGCAGGCTGCAGGGGTTGACTGAAAGTTTTAACGGCCCTTGCCGCCCCTCCTTCTTTGGACTTTGGGTGAGGGGGGTGTTGGACTTTGTGGTGGGGGAGGGCGGTTAGAGATAGACTGCAGCGGGGCTCTGTCCTCCTGCCTCCGGTCTTGCAGAACATCCACAAGGCGCCGGAGCGTGTCCGTTTGCTCCCTCATTAGTCCAAGCAGGGTTTGAGTAGCCTGCTGGTCTTCCTGACGCCACCTCTCCTCCCGTTCCGTGACTGCTCGGTGCATTTCTGACAAGTTCTCCCTCCACTGTGTCTGCTGGGCTGCCTGGGCTCATGAGCAGTCCATTAGTTCATAGAACATGTCCTCACGCGTCTTCTTCTTCCTCCTCCTAATCTGCGCTAGCCTCTGGGAGTGTGATGCCAGGCTGGGTTGGGAGACAGTCGCAGATGTGTCTGTGGGAATGGGAAAAAGGGAGTGAATTCCTGAGACAGATAAATGAAGTTGTTAACAAAGAACATAGTCTTTCTCTGTGAACAACACCATGCACTGCACCTTTCACATGCGCACTCAGGACAAGGTCGAATTTTCGGCCCTCGCCTTCAGTGCCTGGGGTCTTGCACTTGCGATCCGAGAAGCAGGGCAGTACACCTCAACTTTTGTAGCAGGAAAACATGGTAAGCCGTAGACTTGTGGCAGCTTAAAACTTTAATAGTAGCACTGGGCTCCTTTCGCATTGAAAGCAATGCCACTCTCTGCTGGCAGCAATCAGGGAAGCATGAGCTCTGCCCCTGTCCCACCACCTCGCGGCTGTCCCAGGGAAAGATCCCTGTATGCTGCCCCTCTGCCGCTTCCACCGCGTGGCTGTAAAGCAGTCCCAATACTAACATTCCCCTCCCTAATTCAAAGCAGGGCGTCATGTGCGACATCACGCTGATGAGGATCTCGGAGAGCGACAGGGGACGGATTCTTCGGGAGAGCATGCAGAAACCAGGGCCGTATGCTGCCATGCTCTGCCGTGCTATGATCCCAGACTACTTGATAGAGTCATGGCGTGGGAACGTGTCGTACCACGGTGGACCTAACAAGATCGCCCTGCCAAGGAACCTGATGCACAGGCTTGAGCAGTACCTCCAGGAGAGCTATGCTGAGCTCTCCCATGAGGACTTTGTGTCAATTCCCGGACATATAGACCGTATTTTGGTGTAGCTGTACTGGAAGGGACTACAGAGTGGAGCGTCCTGTGGTTGCCTAATCATGAAAATCCGGACATTATTTGATTTTTTTTACATAGTTGGGACTAAATAGTTGCCTAAGGCAAAGAAATCATGAACACCCAATTGTTGATATTATTAATATTCCTGTTGTGTTATAAATAAAAGTTTATATGTTTAAATGAATGAATGAAAACCCCATTGTTAACAATATAAATATTACAGTTATGTTAAAAATAAATGTTTAGATGTTGAAAGCACTTACTGCTTGATCCTTCCCCTGATTCGGTGTCCGGGGTAACGGATGGGGACGGTTGGTAGGGGATCTCTGTAAGGGTGATGAAGAGCTCCTGGCTGTCGGGGAAATCAGCGGTGCCAGCGCTGTCGACTGCCTCATCCTCCTCATCTCCTTCCTCATCTTCCCCGTCCGCTAACATTTCCGACGAGGAACCGGCCGTGGACAATATCCCATCCTCAGAGTCCACGGTCAGTGGTGGGGTAGTGGTGGCGGCCGCACCTAGGATGGAATGCAGTGCCTCGTAGAAACGGGATGTGTGGGGCTGGGATCCGGAGCGTCCGTTTGCCTCTTTGGTTTTTTGGTAGCCTTGTCTCAGCTCCTTGATTTTCACGCGGCACTGCGTTGCATCCCGGCTGTATCCTCTCTCTGCCATGGCTTTAGAGATCTTCTCGTAGATCTTTGCATTCCTTCTTTTGGAGCGCAGCTCGGAAAGCACGGACTCATCGCCCCACACAGCGATGAGATCCAAGACTTCCCGATCAGTCCATGCTGGGGCCCTCTTTCTATTAGATTGCATGGCCATCTCTGCTGGAGAGCTCTGCATCGTTGCCAGTGCTGCTGAGCTCGCCACGCTGTCCAAACAGGAAATGAGATTCAAACTGCCCAGACAGGAAAAGGAATTCAAATTTTCCCGGGGCTTTTCCTGTGTGGCTGGTCAGAGCATCCGAGCTCGAACTGCTGTCCAGAGCGTCAACAGAGTGGTGCACTGTGGGATAGCTCCCGGAGCTATTAGCGTCGATTTCCATCCACACCTAGCCTAATTCGATATTGCCATTTCGAATTTAGCGCTATTCCTCTCGTTGGGGAGGAGTACAGAAGTCGAATTTAAGAGAGCTCTATGTCGAACTAAATAGCTTCGTGGTGTGGACGGGTGCAGGGTTAATTCGATGTAACGGCGCTAAATTCGACATAAACTCCTAGTGTACACCAGGCCTAAGTTGTTTTTTCACTTCAGCAGGTGGGTATTGTAGTTTTAAGAATGCTTGATAGAGATCTTGTAGGTGCTTGTCTCTGTCTGAGGGATTGGAGCAAATGCGGTTGTATCTTAGAGCTTGGCTGTAGACAATGGATAGGACTTGGTGGCGATGGGGGACTTCAACTACTCAAACATCTGTTGGGAAAATAACACAGCAAGGCACAGATTATCCAACAAGTTTTTGGAATCTATTGGAGACCACTTTTTTTTTTAATTTCAGAAGATGGAGAAAACTACTAGGGGTGAGGCTGTTCTAGATTTGATTTTGACAAATAGGGAGAAGCTGGTTGAGAATTTGAAAGTGGAAGGCAGCTTGGATGAAAGTGATCGTGAAATGGTAGAGTTCATGATTCTAAGGAATGGTAGGAGGGAGAACAGCAAAATAAAGACAATGGATTTTAAGAAGGCAGACTTTAGCAAACTCAGGGAGTTGGTAGGTAAGATCCCATGGGAAGAAAGTCTAAGGGGAAAAACAATTGAAGACAGTCGGCAGTTTTTTCAAAGAGACATTATTAAAGGTACAAGAGCAAACTATCCCACTGGGTAGGAAAGATAGGAAGTCTGGCAAGAGACCACCCTGGCTTAACCAGGAGATCTTCAATGATCTAAAAAAAAAAAAAAAGAGTCCTACAAAAAAAGTGGAAACTAGGTCAAATTAGAAAGGACAAATACAAACAAATAATACAAGTATTTAGGGACAAAATTAGAAAGGCCAAGGCACAAAATGAGATCATACTAGCTAGAGACATAAAGGGTAACAAGAAAACATCCTACAAATACATTAGAAGCAAGAGGAAGACCAAGAACAGGGTAGGCCCGTTACTCAATGAGTGGGAAAAACAATAACAGAAAATGTGGAAATGGCAGAGGTGCTTAATGACTTCTTTGTTTCTGTGAATGCCAGTGAAAATAAGGTAGGATCAGAGGCTAAAATAGGGAAAGAACAAGTTAAAAATTACTTAGGGTATGTCTACACAGACGCTGTTAAAGCGCTGACGCGGCAGCGCTTTAACGTGGCTGTGTAGTTGCAGCTCCAGAACTGGGAGCGCTCTTCCAGCGCTGTAAAAAAACCACCTCAGTGTGGGGAATAGCTACCAGCACGGCTCCCAGTGGTGTAGCCCTATCTACTCTGCCACTTTACAGCGCTGAAAGTGGCAGTGTAGACAAGGCCTTAGACAAGTTAGATGTCTTCAAGTCACCAGGGCCTGATGAAATACATCCTAGAATACTCAAGGAGCTGACTGAGGAGATATCTGAGCCATTAGCGATTATCTGGAAGATGGGAGAGATTCCAGAAGACTGGAAAAGGGCAAAGATAGTGCTCATATATAAAAAGGGAAATAAGGACAACCCGGGGAATTACAGACCAGTCAGCTTAACTTCTGTACCCAGAAAGGTAATGGAGCAAATAATTAAGCAATCAATTTGCAAACATCTAGAAGATAATAAGGTGATAAGTAACAGTCAGCATGGATTTGTCAAGATCAAATTGTGTCAAACCAACCTGATTGCCTTCTTTGACAGGGTAACAAGCCTTGTGGATAGGGGGGAAGTGGTAGATGTGGTATATCTTGACTTTAGTAAAACTTTTGATACTGTTTTGCATCACCTTCTCATAAACAAACTAGGGAAATGCAACCTAGATGGAGCTACTATAAGGTCGGTGCATAACTGGTTGGAAAACCATTCCCAGAGAGTAGTTATCAGTGGTTCACAGTCATGATGGCAGGTCATAATGAGTGGGGTCCCACAGGGATCAGTTCTGGGTACGGTTCTGTTCAGTATCTTCAGCAATGATTTAGATAATGGCATAGACAGAACACTTAGGCCTTGTCTACACCCAGCCGCTAGTTCGGCGGCTGGGAATCGAAGTTCCGGGTTCGATTTATCGCGTCTGGTCTGGACGCGATAAATCGATCCTGGAAGCGCTCGCCGTCGACTGCGGTACTCCAGCTCGGCGAGAGGAGTACCGCGGAGTCGACGGGGAGCCTGCCTGCCGCGTGTGGACCGCGTCTGAACCGCGGTAAGTTCGAACTAAGGTATGTCGACTTCAGCTACGTTATTCACATAGCTGAAGTTGCGTACCTTAGTTCGAAGTTGGGGGTTAGTGTAGACCAGGCCTTATAAAGTTTGCGGACAATAGCAAGCTGGGAGAGGTTGCAAGTGCTTTGGAGGATAGGATTATAATTGAAAATGATCTGGACAAACTGGAGAAATGGTCTGAAGTAAATAGGGTGAAATTCGATAAGGACAAATGCAAAGTAGTCCACTTCGGAAGGAAGGATCAGTTGCACACATACAAAATGGGAAATGACTCCCTAGGAAGGAGTACTGTGGAAAGGGATCTGGGGGACATACTGGACCACAAGCTAAATATGAGTTAACAGTGGAACACTGTTGCAAAAAAAGCAAACATCATTCTGCGATGTATTAGCAGGAGTTTTGTAAGCAAGACGTGAGAAGTAATTCTTCTGCTCTACTCCTTGCTGATTAGGCCTCAACTGGAGTATTGTGTCCATTTCTGGGTGACACATTTCAGGAAAGATGTGAAGAAATTGAAGAAAGTCCAGAGAAGAGCAACAAAAATGATAAAGGTCTAGAAAACATAACCTATGAGGGAAGACTGGAAAAATTGGGTTTGTTTAGTCTGAAGAAGAAAAGACTAAGAAGGGACATGATAACAGTTTTCAAGTACATAAAAGGTTGTTACAAGGAGCTGGGAGAAAAACTGTTCTTCTTAACTGCCGAGGATAGGACAAGAAGCAATGGGCTTAAATTGCAGCAAGGAAAGTTTAGGTTGGACATTAGGAAAAACTTCCTAACTGTCAGGGTGGTTAGGCACTGGAATAAATTGCCTTGGGAGATTGTGGATTCTCCATCCTTGTAGATTTTTAAGAGCAGGATAGACAAACACCTGTCAGGGATGGTCTAGATAATACTTAGTCCTGCCATGAGTACAGAGGACTGGACTAGATGACCTCTCAAGGCCCCTTCCAGTCCTATGATTCTATGATTACTGGTGTCAAAAATAGAGGGCATGAGGAAATAATTAGGAGTCTTTAAGAGATCTAATAATGCCTGAATGTCACCTACATATGACAGGTTCCTCAGTGACTTTTTGTCAGGATTTTCTAATTTCTTTGCCTCAAAACCGGGCATATTCTGTAAATGCTATATTCAAAAGAAGTAGGTTTTTCTAACTGGTCTTGGTATAGGATGATTCACATCAGTTTCTGACAGGCATGTTGCTAGCAATAAGAGATCATGGAGACCCACCAGCTTCGGGATGACTGTTGCTAATCCATTATTGATTGTAAAGGGCTCTACAAGAATATATATATCCCCACTCACAAGGGACCTGTACCACTTCAGTCAATGGGAGATTTGCGTTGCCGTCAGTGGGCTCAGGGTCAGGCCCTCAGCTAGTGAATGCCTTATTCTCAAAAATGAGGATCCGATCTCTCAAGTTGGCAAGCATTTGCCACCACCAATAATGATATAATCTATGCTAATCATAGCTCAGTCTCTAAGCTTCTCTTTTTAAACAGGATATATTGAGAAGTTAGTGACTTCACATACCAACACTTGGCTATCAATTAAATAATTATCTGCACGTGAGCAAGAACTATCCAACAATACATACTTTGTGAGATAACCAGTGGTATCCAAATCACCATGAGCAAAATATGCTGCTGATGTCTGCAGAAGAGCTACATTGCTTTCCCCCTTTTGATTAGAGAACAACAACATATTGTGCCTGCTATTCCTAGAATGAGGTGCACAGCATATTTCATTCTCTCCCTTCTCAGTAATAAGTAAAGTGCATGTGGCAAAATGGAGAGGCTGATTCAGCAAAACAAGTGCCCGCGTTTCATGTTGCAGAAACCCATAAAACCTAATTATTATGGGGTTTATCCAGCACCTCTGGAAAACATATATATATATATATATATATATATGTTTTCCAGAGGTGCTGGATAAACCCCATAATAATACACACACACACACACACATTATTTATTACTCAGCATTGCCCTGAATTAGCGAAGAAGTTTTATATACATATATATATATATATATATATATATATATATATATACACACACACATACACATATATTTCTTTGCTGATTCAGGGCAATGCTGAGTAATAAATTGTGATGTGTGTATGAAAATCCCTTAAATTTATATCATACGGGAAAGGCTGAGTCCCTCCCACTTGTATTTTACAATGGACTCTGCTATGTTAATAGCACTAGTTTAGACATCCAAGCATGTTACCAGGTACACTTTACAATATTATAAAGAGGATAGTTATAACAGAACTTGAGATACAATAGGAGCCAAAAAATAGTACCAGAGAGACTTCCGGTAATGATAGTGTACTTTAAGACTAGTTTTGATAGACATAACACACTAATCTCAATGTACTAAAGGGTTTAATAATAACGCCTAAAAATAACCCTAACCATTTTCTCTGCAGTATTTTTTAGAGTGAGCTGAACCAATCAAGAAAATATATAATTTTAAAAATTTATAAACTAAAAGTTGACAGTAATTTTGTCAAGCACTCAGGCATATTGCCCTTTTATATTACTGTCCATCATGAATTATGAATTCTGGCTGACTAGAAAGCCTAAGGGTGACAATGGAGCTGCAGTGTCAGTAATGTGCTGTCATTTCACACTCAGCAAATGCTTGCTGTACCTAGCTGGATTTTTCAAGTTTAAACAATGTCATTGACTGCCAAAGATTTCATTGCAATATAGTTTGAAAATATAGGCTCTGTTGGTAAGATGTTAATCGCTAATATCTAGAAATGGGTCAAATACTTGCAGTGCTTGTCAGTCTTTGAGTAATATGGGTCTTCAGTATTAACCATGTCTCCTTGCCATAATTCCCCTGAATACTTGGCTTTAGACATTAAAGTTGATGTCCCATTTTCTAAAGGTACACTGCTTAGTTTAATTAAATGAGAGTGGAAAGAACAGGTGTTCTGAGAGATTTTACATGGATCCTGTTGCTAGGAAACGGCTTCCTTTGGTTTAATAAGGCTGGTTAAGATGGGCCATGGCTGTCAAATTGGTATTAGCAAAGAGGGAAGAGATAAAAACATATATACACCCACACACCAACAATATTAAATAACAACATGAAGCATTCAACTTTGGAAAATCTAATATAAATAATTCCATTTGTTTGAGTTATCCGAATGTGAGAGTGTTGTATCTGCAGCCAAGAGCTTGATTGATAAGGTCAACCCACAAAACACAACGAAAAGGTGCTCTCAAGAGGCTTGATCTTTAAGGTGCTGCTCACTCTGGCCCCAATACAGCAAAACACTTAACCAGATGTTTAAAGTTCAGTGTGCTTGTAGTCCCATTGAAGTCATCTCAAAAGCTTAAATTTAAATATATGCTTACTTGTTGGGGGCAGAGTGTTCACTACTTACAAGATTGAGTCCTACTTTCTAAATTGGGGCCCAAGTTGTGCCCTCATTTATACCAGGACATCTGGCTAATGGCAGTCTGAAAGTCAAACCCCATGATATTATATATGGATGTTATATTTTAACAGACAAAACCCAATAAAGTTACTCACAAGCCATTTTTTCCCCAGTAGAAAAGGAACGGAGAAAGTTAGAACTTTCTTTAGAAAATACAAAGGTTAAAATCAAGAAGAAAGGATGGATTAGGAACACACTGACTGGAGAAGTA
The DNA here is from genome assembly GCF_028017835.1 of Emys orbicularis. Classification (NCBI taxonomy): domain Eukaryota; kingdom Metazoa; phylum Chordata; order Testudines; family Emydidae; genus Emys; species Emys orbicularis. Next base: position 128,773,565 of record NC_088684.1, read on the forward strand.
GGAAGGTCTGAATTTGGATGCATAGGTGGGAAGGTGCTAACTGATAGTGGGAATGTCAGGCAACCAAATACCACATATGGTGATAATGAGATGTCCCTTTCAGGTCTGAACGATGGGTTCATCAGGTCAGGGCCTATAACCATCTGGGCACAGAAGGGAAAGTTGGCCTTCCCTTGGACAAAAAAACACTCTGTCAACACTAGTGTGGGTCAGAAAATGGGCAGGGGAAGGGGGCGATGAGGAGTTATTCATAGATTCATAGATTCTAGGACTGGAAGGGACCTCGAGAGGTCATCGAGTCCAGTCCCCTGCCCGCATGGCAGGACCAAATACTGTCTAGACCATCCCTGATAGACATTTATCTAACCTACTCTTAAATATCTCCAGAGATGGAGATTCCACAACCTCCCTAGGCAATTTATTCCAGTGTTTAACCACCCTGACAGTTAGGAACTTTTTCCTAATGTCCAACCTAGACCTCCCTTGCTGCAGTTTAAGCCCATTGCTTCTTGTTCTATCCTCAGAGGCTAAGGTGAACAAGTTTTCTCCCTCCTCCTTATGACACCCTTTTAGATACCTGAAAACTGCTATCGTGTCCCCTCTCAGTCTTCTCTTTTCCAAACTAAACAAACCCAATTCTTTCAGCCTTCCTTCATAGGTCATGTTCTCAAGACCTTTAATCATTCTTGTTGCTCTTCTTTGGACCCTTTCCAATTTCTCCACATCTTTCTTGAAATGCGGTGCCCAGAACTGGACACAATACTCCAGCTGAGGCCTAACCAGAGCAGAGTAGAGCGGAAGAATGACTTCTCGTGTCTTGCTCACAACACACCTGTTAATACATCCCAGAATCATGTTTGCTTTTTTTGCAACAGCATCACACTGTTGACTCATATTTAGCTTGTGGTCCACTATAACCCCTAGATCCCTTTCTGCCGTACTCCTTCCTAGACAGTCTCTTCCCATTCTGTATGTGTGAAACTGATTGTTCCTTCCTAAGTGGAGCACTTTGCATTTGTCTTTGTTAAACTTCATCCTGTTTAACTCAGACCATTTCTCCAATTTGTCCAGATCATTTTGAATTATGACCCTGTCCTCCAAAGCAGTTGCAATCCCTCCCAGTTTGGTATCATCCGCAAACTTAATAAGCGTACTTTCTATGCCAATATCTAAGTCGTTAATGAAGATATTGAACAGAGCCGGTCCCAAAACAGACCCCTGCGGAACCCCACTCGTTATGCCTTTCCAGCAGGATTGGGAACCATTAATAACAACTCTCTGAGTACGGTTATCCAGCCAGTTATGCACCCACCTTATAGTAGCCCCATCTAAATTGTATTTGCCTAGTTTGTCGATAAGAATATCATGCGAGACCATATCAAATGCCTTACTAAAGTCTAGGTATACCACATCCACAGCTTCTCCCTTATCCACAAGGCTCGTTATCCTATCGAAGAAAGCTATCAGATTGGTTTGACATGATTTGTTCTTTACAAATCCATGCTGGCTGTTCCCTATCACCTTACCACCTTCCAAGTGTTTGCAGATGATTTCCTTAATTACTTGCTCCATTATCTTCCCTGGCACAGAAGTTAAACTAACTGGTCTGTAGTTTCCTGGGTTGTTTTTATTTCCCTTTTTATAGATGGGCACTATATTTGCCCTTTTCCAGTCTTCTGGAATCTCTCCCGTCTCCCATGATTTTCCAAAGATAATAGCTAGAGGCTCAGATACCTCCTCTATTAGCTCCTTTTCCCACAGAAAACATGGATGTCAAAAAATCTGCCATTATTTTTTTTCTTTCAACTGAAAATTTCTGAGACAGTATAAATCCCTGTGATAGAGAGGTTTTGCTTGGTAATTTTGCATGAAAAGGAGTTTGTTTGTTTTTTGTACATATTAACCCCGTGGTGTGTTCTACTTTGTTGCTTCCTTTTGTGCCAAACTGGCACACTACCAATGTGCCACCTGCATGGAGAGATATGTGTCTGCTATAGTACCCTTTCTTCCACTCTGTCCACAATAAAAAGAGAGAGAGAGAGATGGGCAGAAGAGAGATGGTAAAGAAATACATGCACATTAATACTTCTATTGTTAGCATTTTACGCTCTTATCTATATGGTGTGCTATCATGATCATTTAATAGTAATGAAAGGGTAAATAGTGAGAGCATACAATGTTTAATTCAATATCAGCATAACTTCAACATGAAAACTAAGAAGAGTGTCTCCAGGCAAAAACTTGGTCTTCAACCATAAACTTTTCTCAGCATCCTCTTCACAGTCCCATTACAGCGTTCTTACTAGCCCATACTTTTGGTAGTGTGACACACCCAGACCAGTGGGGTACAGGAGTCTGGTAGAGGGCAAATATACTGGTCACTGGATGAGTAGTTTTCTGTTCCCTGAGTGACCAGAGCAGGGGCTCCACTCGAGTAATCAGGAACCTGCTAGAACCAGTTAAGGCAGGCAGGCTAATTAGGACACCTGGAGCCAATTAAGAAGAAGCTGCTAGAATCAATTAAGGCAGGCTAATCAGGGCACCTGGGCTTTAAAAAGGAGCTCACTTCAGTTTGTGGTGCGAGTGTGAGGAGCTGGGAGCAAGAGGCGCAAGGAGCTGAGAGTGAGAGGGTGTGCTGCTGGAGGACTGAGGAGCACAAGCATTATCAGACACCAGGAGGAAGGTCCTGTGGTGAGACTAAGGAAGGTGTTTGGAGGAGGCCATGGGGAAGTAGCCCAGGGAGTTGTAGCTGTCATGCAGCGGTTACAGGAGGCACTATAGACAGCTGCAGTCCACAGGGCCCTGGGCTGGAACCCAGAGTAGAGGGTGGGCCCGGGTTCCCCCCAAACCTCCCAATTGACCTGGACTGTGGGTTCTTCCAGAGGGGAAGGTCTCTGGGCTGTTCCCCAACCCACATGGTGAATCTCTGAGGCAAGAAAATCCGCCAATAAGCGCAGGACCCACCAAGATAGAGGAGGAACTTTGTCACAGCAGTGGTAAAGGGATGGTCTCAAAGATTTGATTTTCAGTAGCTCGCAAAAGTTCTTCATCAGTCGTGACATGGAAGTTTATTCCCTGGTCCACTATTATTTTCTTGGGGATCCCCAACTTTAAAAAGATATTCGTGAGTTCTGTTGTTATGGTCGCTGTGTTGGTTGTGTGGAGCAGAATGGCCTCAGGGTACCATGTTTCATAATTAATGAACAGTACATGTTAGTGTCTGTTCAAGCTTTTCTCTAGTTGTCCCATCAAATCCATTCTGATCCTCTCTAACTGAGTGTCTACAACTGGCATCAGTACCAGGGGGGTCCTTGGAGTACTCGTGTGTCTTGTCAACGGACACTCCATGCAGTAATCTCTTACTTCTTTGCATATGCACAGCCAGTAGAACTCCCTCCCCAGGTGACCAGTACATGGAACTGAATGTGCAAGCCAAAGCAGCTCCCTCCAAAAGGGCCAAAGTACCAGAAATTGAGCCCATACCTATTTGATCTGATAGTCATGTACCAACTGGTAGAGTCACTCCTCTCTCAGCTCCCCGAGCATGGCCATTATTTTAGTTTCTGTCGGTTGACTACCTCCCTGTTGACCGCAGCCAGCCATTTGTATGTCTGGCACTAGATGGGATATCCCTTTTACTTCCCTATGTAATACCCAGTTTGGATCAGCCATTCCATATTAAAGTGGACTTGAGTTTGCTGGTCCCTCAGGGGCCCCTCCGCAGATTGTGCAGTCCCTTCCCGCAGGTATTCTCACACTCGTGAGTCAGCCATCTCCGAGGATCCAGTCTCTTTTCCAACCTCAGAGATGTGGTCATCCTACTCAGCCAAGTCCTTCTCCTGCATCTGTAAGACTTAGCCAAAGTGCTTCCAGTCACAGCCTAGGCCCACTGGGTAGGCGAGAGAGGTTACTACCCCCACATGGAGAGTTTTAGTGTGGTTCACCACTGTAAGCTGTATCTCCTCTGTAGAGTACTGCCACACCTCTCTGTGTATATACTAAAGGAAAATTGTGGTGGTTGGCACCCCATGGGCCTCAACCAGTTTTATCCCTGATGAGGGTCTGGCTGCACCCTGAATCTATTGACCCCATCACTTTGGACTCATAGACCCTCATCTGGGACTAACTTCTTGACCAGCCCCCATTTCTGGGCTCTGGGGGCAGCTGCACAGGCTTCCCCATAGCTATAATCCATAATGGGTCAGTCATATTGAAAATAGCCATGCTGCTCACACTTGGAGCAACAGTGTTCCTGTTGGGCTGCCTACTTTTTCCCCTCTGATGGGGGCATCATGACAAGAAGAGCCTTAGCTATTATGCTCTGTGTCTACCAAGGTCTCTGCATCCTGGGGTGGTTTTGCTCAGCTTCCAAGTCTCTGCCACAGAAAGGACTTAAACCTTGCATGAGCCGATGGTCTCTTGTCCCCATTCCTGCTGCCACACTAAGCCTTCCACATTTGGCAATGGCCTAGCCTTTGGACTCCTTAGGGGTCTGCCAGGTAATTTTCCATGAGGTCTACCACCTCTGACAATGTGCTTGGCCAGTGTCTCCTCATTCATGCCTGTCCCTGGAGTGGGAGAACCTGGATCAATTGCTAGAGCACAACATCCTCCACTGCCTGCACTCCAATTTGCCTGTCTGGGATTAGCCAATGCCAGCAATAATCCTTGAGGCACTGGGCCACTACCTGAAAGCAGGTCCCTAGCAGGTGTTTACTGTCCAGAAGTGCTGGTGGTACGTCTCAGGGGCGAGATCAACATAATCTCTAAAGGCAGTTTTGGCTTTATGGTAGCCCCAATATCCATAAGATCTAGTACCCTATAGGCTGCCTGAGCCAGCCCTGTTATGTGTGGGGATAGGAGCCTGGACCAATGATCTGGCATCCATGCTGCCACAGTGGCAAAATGTGACACACTCTCTCAGCTTAGAGCTGCAAATTTAAGCAAATAAGAGATGTGATTTGGTAAAAGACAATTTTTTTTGTTAACTGATATAGATTTTGTTATACTAAAGAGTTAAAAATGTTTATAAATATTAATAAAAATATATCGGTTCTGATGGCACAAGATTAGACTGTGATGAACGTGTCCTCTCAGATCAGCTGATTATATAAACAAACCACTACTAGTGGCTGGTGCTGGATCAAATGCATGCTGAAAGGTAGAGAATTGTTACATTTTAGTGTCTTTATAGTTTTTCGTCTAGTTGACTAAGGAATTATTTATGTGTGAGAATTCCTCATTATTATCTTCATATGGTAACTAAAAGAGGTGACTGGTTGGTAGGTTGAGCCCTAGCTTGGTAGCTTGGCCATCATCATAGGCTTTTGTAGTCTATAGGCCCAGATTCAAGGTGAAAATCTGTGAGGACAATCTTGTACAGCGAGTTTCGTGAGGACACACATTTAAAATGTTTTGACATTATCCCTCTTTCTGTATCTGTGTCTGTGTTTACTATATATATGTCATCCCTTTGTCTACAGCTCAGCCTGTTATATTATACCTACCTTGCTTGAGTTTTGATTCAGTGATAAGGATAATAACCTGACTGTTTCATTTTGTGTTCTTAATTAGTATTCCTTCGTTTTAAATCTTTTCAGCATTTGTGTACCTTTCAGCATTTGTGTACATGTTTACAGTAGAAGATTTCAAGTGTAGATAAGCTACTTATTGACAGCAAAATATTTCAAGTGTGGATAGGATACATATTGACCAGATAGATCACTATGAAGAGAAGATTTGAAAGTGGTGCAAGCAAGAGACATCGAAAACAACCAAGTGAAGCAGCAGCTAAGAGCTCAAATCCAATAACTTCATTTCTCAAACCAGTGGAAAACACACCTTACCCAACAAACAATGCTACAGATAATGAAAATTCCACAACTGAAACAGGTGATATTTCAATGCCAATATCTGAACATGAGGACAGTAGTCAAGAAGGAGTTGTGCCAACAGTAATAGATGCAGCAGCAGATCCTGTGTGCTATCAAGAAACTCAACAGCAACAGGAAGATGAAGATGAAGATCTTATGCAGCAAGAACAATTCATGAGTACTACAGGTTTGACTGTGGCTGACATTGGAATTATTGACAAGAGCAATGCGGCCCAAATGCAATCTTTTCTTCAAATTAGTTGTTTTCAAATTCCAAGTAACATTCCCCAAAATGCCGATAATCATGCTTTCCCTACTTGTCTGCTGACAAAAACTCTTCCAAATGGTGAGACCTGCACAAGAGACTGGTTATGCTGGAGTACGGAAAAACAATCTCTGTACTGTGCACCCTGCTTCATTTTGAACAAAAGTGCTGCAAATGCATCAGTTATCTCTGATCAATCAAGATGGAGCATTAACAAAGGTTGGAGGAAGTTGAAAGACTGAATACCATCACATGAGAGTTCGTCACACAAAGAAAACTATGTTGCATGGAAATCAGTCAGTAGGACAGCATCAGTTGAAAGTTCAGTTGAGAATTTACTCTTGACTGAAATTACTATAGAAATAAATAACTGGGGAAAAAAACATCTTGAGCGCATCCTGACTGTCATCCTTTTTCTTTCTGGTTGGGGATTGGCTTTCTTTGTTTCCAGTCAACATATTGGTGATCGTGCAAATGAAAACTTTCTAGGCATAGTTGAGCTCCTCAGCAAATATGACACACTTTTATCAGAGCATGTTAAACATGTTCGAGAATCACAAGAGAGATAAAAGTGCATGCAAATCCATTATCTCTCCACACATATGCAAAACGAGTTTATTGAGCTATGTGGGTCATTCGTACAAACAACTTTTCTTGATGAGATTCGAAATGCCAAGTATTTTTAAATCATTTTTGATGCCACTCCAGATTGTTCTCACAAGGAACAGATTACTATAGGTATTCAATATGTTAAGATTGTAGATAGCTCAAAATTTTCAATTGAAGAAAGGTTTATTTTGTTTGATAATTTCACGAGAAAAACTGGAAAAGAAATTGCTGCTTGAGTACTAGCAATTCTAGAAGGTTATAAATTAGATTTTCATGTCTGCATTCGTCAAGCCTATGACAACCGATCTAATATGGCCGGGAAGTATAAAAGTGTACAAGCAGTTCTGCTTGAGCATAATTCAAACTGTATTTTCTCCAGCTGTGGAAACCACACACTAAACCTTGTAGGTGTTGACAGTGCTGAATCGTGCAAGGAGGCCATTACTTATTTTGGAACTGTTCAGCAAATGTACAATCTCTTCAGTAGCAGTCCACAAAGGTGGGAAATTCTGAAGCAATATCTTACTGTTTAACTGCATGGGATGTCCAAAACTAGATGGTCTGCACAGATTGATGGTGTTCAACCAGTTGAGCAGCATTTGAATTCAGTGAGAAAGGCTTTAAATGAGCTTAAACCTCTCAATTGAATCTCTCCACCAATCACAATTTACCTAGTGAATCCAATGCTGAGCAGCATTATAGGATCAATGTCTTCCTTGTCATCATTGACTCTATTCAATCAGGTCTTTCACATCGATTTGAGTCACTGCAACTAATTTGTACTCTTTTGGGGTTTCTTTGGCAGTTCAACAGACTGAGTAATGAAGATCTACTTTCTGCAGCTGAACAATTTCAGCAAACAGTACAACAAAAAAATCTCAAAAGATCTCAGTGACGAGGTCATCTTCCTCAAACAAATATATTCCACGAACTTTAAATTGGATTGCAAGCCAAAGGAATTGCTTCAGGAAATACTCGAACTTGGACTCTCTGGGGTGTTTCCTAATATCACACAATTGCATTGCATATTTTTGCCAGTTTGCCTGCATCAGTGGCTTCAGGTGAATGCACCTTCAACATGTTGAAGCAGGTAAAGAACTATCACCATTCAACTATGGGACAAGAGTGTTTGAATGGGCTCGCCATGCTTAATATCAGCTGTGACATGACACGAAAGCTAGATTTTTCCTCAATAATTAATGCATTTTCACAGAAAAAGGTTAGAAAAGCATTTGATACATAAAAAAATATTCAAATTATGTCTCACTCTTTTTTTGGTGCCTTATTTTTTTTTCATTTGTCGGCATTTTTTATTTTTATTATGACTAGGTGCCTCAAAAGCTGGAAGTGGCCCAGCCTCTCCGGACTTTTGAGGGGGCCTGCTCACCTCCTGGTGGCTCTGTTCAGGGCCGCCCAGAGGGGGGGGGCAAGTGGGGCAATTTGCCCCGGGCCCCGCAGGGGCCCCCATAAGAGTTTTTCGGGGCCCCTGGAGCGAGGTCCTTCACTCGCTCCGGGGCCCCCGGAAAACTCTCACGGAGCCCGGGCCCCCGGAGCTTCTTCCACTCCGGGTCTTTGGCAGCAATTAGGCGGCGTGGGGGTCCTTCCGCTCCAGGACCCACCGCCGAAGTGCCCCGAAGACCCGCGGCGGGGGGTCCTTCCACCAAAGTGCTTCCTCAACTGGGCTGCTGCAGCACAGCATCCTGAAGAAACAGGAGCTCAGGTCTCCCAAGGTGAAGTAAGGCAGCATCTCCTGGCTTGAAGCTGATACAGGGGAGAGGGAGGTGGATGCAATGGAAGGAATTCCCTGGGAGTGGAGGGGTGTGGATCCAGGGGAAGGGAATCAGTCCTTCCTGATGCGGGGGGGAGGAGGCACTGATCTGAGTGTGTGGGGGATAAACTTCCTCTCTGGGAGGAAAAGCCCCTCAAGCAGGCTTGATCTGGGTGGCGGGGGCAAGGGGTGGGGGAAGGGACAGCTTTGAGCTGGGCAAGCATTACTTTCACAGGCATGAGAGCCTGCCAGGGAGGAGAGCCCAGAGGGAGGATGTGGCTAGAAGTACTGGCAGTTTGTAGCCCCCTCCTGTCCTCCCATGCACAGGGGAAGGGATGGGTTGGGAGCACTGGGTCCCCATCCAAACCTGGACCTGAGTCGGAACTGTGGGGAATGTGATAGGGTGGGGATTGGGACCTCCCAATGCCTGCATGGGAGGGGTCCAGGAATGGGCAGGGTCCAGGCCGGGGGAGGCAGTAGGCAGTGGCGTAGCCAGGTGGAGGGAAGAGAGGGAGTGGGAAAGAAAAGGCGCCACCCGCTGCGGCGCTTTTACTGACTGGGCAGCGCTCTGCGTCTTCGGCGGCACCTCGGCGGCGGGACCTTCGCTCGCTCTGCAGGTCTTCGGCGGCATTCAAGCTTCATCGCCAAAATGCCGCCGAAGACCTGCGGAGCGAGCGAAGGTCCCGCCGCCGAGGTGCCGCCGAAGACCCGGAGCGCCGCCCCGTCAGTAAAAGCGCCGCAGCAGGTGGCACCTTTTCCTTTTTTTCCCCCGCTCCCGGGTGAGTAAAATTAAAAAGGCGCCACTTGTGCTCGGTGGGGGAGCGGCTACGCTACTGGTGGTAGGGGATGGCTGCTCGTTTGCACCTGGGGCCGGGGCTGCAGTAAAGCCCTGCACACCTTTGGCCGCGGCCCGGCGCACCCAACTGGCTGGAGCACAGGGAGGGGGCATGCCCCAGTCCAAGTTCATTCATCAGACGCCAGGGCAAATTTTCTTAAAGGAGCTGTGTCCTTTGCCCCCCCGCCCCACACTAAGGGGGTCCGCAGCTGGTTCCTCCTGGCTGGAGGCAGGCATGGGTCCTTGGGTAGATACCATGGTGGGCTGAGAATGCCTAGCTCGGTCCTCGAGAAATCTCCAGCCGAGAAGCTGCCCACCCCATCTCCTCCCCACCCCGCTAGCCCAGAAACTGCCATGCCCTAGCTGCTTGCCCTCCTAGCCCAGCTCCCTCTGCCCTGAAAATTATTAAAAGGACTCACACCTGCCTGCAGTGGGAGGCGGGAGCCCAGCTGGGAGTTTCAGCAGCCTCACAGGCGCACATGCTAGGAAACAGCTAATAGGCGGGGACTTCATGCCAAACAGCTGATTGGCTGCAGCCTGTGTGACAGATTTCTGTTACCAATCTGCCTGAGGCGTCAGGTTATCAGGCTGAGGCCGCAGGATCGTTTGGGGAGGAGATAACGAAACACACCAAGTGTCTAAATTTTAAAGCTTTATTAATAAAATAATAAAATAACAACGGAGTGTGCTGGGGGGGGGGTGGTCCCCACGTCACTCAAACAAAGGAAGAAAGCATTAGCGCCCCAAGCCCTAACCCACTTTCATACTCACACCCGAACTACCCGAGGCTGGCGAAGCCTGGGTGTAACATAAGAAGAAGAGGGGGAGGGGTGGATGGGAGTTCTTGTCAGCTGTGATCTCTGAGGTGCTCCAGCTCTCAGGAGGGTTTTAAGTCCTGGGTTCCTTTGGGGGTGTTCCGTTCAGGGACCTCTGCTCCTGATCCTCTTTGTACCAGTCAAAACCAGCTTTCTGTGGTCTCCTCAACTTTCCCAAAACACACCGGCTAGACTTTGTTGTCCTCTTTGTTTTCCTCCGTGCTGGCCTTCGCTTGTCTCGCTCGTTATGGGCTGCCTTTGCAGGTCTATTCAGCTGCATCTTCCTTTCTCATGGCTGGTCGGTGGATTCCAGGCCCCCGTCTTTCTCGGCAGGCAGCCAAGCATCATCTGTGAGCTGCGGCCTTGGACTGGAGTCAGTGCCTTATCTTCTGACTGAGCGAGCTGGAATGTCGAGTTAACCCGTTCTCTGCTTTCTTTCTCCTTCCCCCTCTGGCCTCTGCAACCTGCAAAGGAATCTTCCATTCCACACTCACACCTTTAACCTTCCCCAAAATGCCTTGTGATGCTTGCAACAGTGTTAGCAATATACAGTGCTAATCTGCCTCCCCAGGGGATCTACGGGAGTGAGGGGGCTGTTGAGGTGTTACACCAGTCAAAGAGCTGATGGGGGCAGCTGTGCATGCCAAATAGCTGACTGGTAGTTGCCAACAGCTGAGCTCCCCGGTGGGTGCTAAGCACCCACTATTTTTTTCCATGGGTGCTCCAGCTCGGGAGCACCCACAGAGTCGGCACCTATGCCATCTCACCCACCTACATCTTGTTGCTCAGCTCTTGCTGCTCCCTTGTTTGCACTCTATGCTCTCCAAACAGGCAAGCCACTGTCATTCATTTGGATCTCCATACAGTGAAGTAATTATGCATGTGCTTAGGATATCTTTACTTGGGTGGATAATCCTATTTACACCATGACACAGCCCATGTGTAAATTTAAATATATACAAAAGTATTCGCAGGATCAGTACTAGGTACAGTTTCTTGGGGCAGGAACCACTTTCTTGTAGTTGTCTAAAAAGTGTCATGAATAGAGGCAGATTTTCAGCTGGTGTAAATTGTCATAGCTCTATTGAAGTCACTGGAGCTATGAAAAATGTAACAGCAGCTGAGGATCCGCCCTGTAGTACAGTGGAAATGATAATACTTGTGGGGAGCCATTGGAGATACAAACCTGAAGTGAACATATTAGTATCATTAATTATCAACTAACTTTAGGCATGCTGACAGTAACTCCAGTGCTTTTGATTTGTGCCTGTGTCTCCTGAGTATAATGTGAATGATTTAAAAATTAGAATTCATGGTGTGCTTCTTCAGAGATCTGCCAGAGAAAATTCCCGTCTCTGGCAAAACAAGGAAATAGTGAATTTTCACCTTGTAAATAAAAATCAAATACATATTGTAAAATACTAAAATAGAAAAGCATCTACTTTTAATTTTTTTTTAGTTAAATGCAAAACTACTTTTACCTCTGGCTGTAATTCAAGCAAATAAGAAAAACAAAAATTCTGTAAATGATTTTAAAAGTCTTAATATAACTGTGTGTTTGTTAGCCTATTAATTTGCTTTATTATCCTCTTCCCTTTTTGGCTAGTAATGATTTTTGCCTTTAAATTAAAACAGCAGTGACTCTGACATAATAGAACTCAGCTTCTAATTACACTACTATCTGGTTTAGTTTTCTTTAAGGTTTCTTTTTTCTATAAAGCATGCTTATATCTACTACTTTTCTATGCAGGTTTATGTATATAGCCTGTATATATACACAGATATTTATAATGCATTCTTTTTCTCTGCTTTTTTCCTCTCTAATTTATTACCCTTCAGAAAACCTATTTGATAATTGAGACAGTTTATATTCTAGAGACATTCCTTCATCATATGAAAGCTTCTGTACTTTATCTCATCGATTTCTCTGTTCCATCTTGTACACTTGTGATAGGAGAAAATGTTCACTAAGGGCTTGATCCAAAGCTCATAAAGTCACTGAGAGTTTTTCCATTGACTTCAATAAGATTTAGATCAGGACCTTAACTTCCTTGAACTGTCTGTAACATTCCTTCTAGGAAATGCAATCAACTGAACTAGATTTTTCCCCTGGGATTAAACCATGATTTTGAATGTACTTAATTTTTCCTAATATAAACAAAAAAGATTATTTTACTTTGAAGATACAGTTTAGCTTCTGATTTTTGTTCCTAGGAGAGTTTCTTAGTAACTGGGTAGAGAAACACTAGAGCCTATTATTTTATTCAGTTATATGGAGCCAGATCCTATTTATTTTACTCATTGTAGTGAATTATTCACAAGGGTAAGGCAAGCAGGGTTTGGTCCATGATGAATTCAGATTGTTGATACAGAAGTGTTAGTTCTAATACTGGCTTTAATTAGCATGTCCAGTTATGAATACAAAGAAAATAACTACCATTTGAATGGTATTCTCATACCATGTAAGCCACCCTTTTCACTTTAGCGCAAATGTGGACATGAGTAAATTCTGAAGGATTGTGCCTTGTGGCTTTATATATGTGCAAAAAGCCTATAATCTAAAGTTAAATACAGTAAGTCACCCCATGTATGCCATTGTATACCATATATCTCCCTATTCCACATTCTACCCCACTGGATAGATGGGAACATGAATCCAATGGAATAAATAAAAAGTATGATACCTGAACCTGAATATGAGGATTCATGAATAACTGTGTTACCTGCTAACTTCTGCTTCTGCCTTTCAATATGGTAAGTCAGTTGTGAATGTATATTAATTTAGTCTTGGACTAAATGAGAATCAAGCGTCATTGATGTTTAAGGATGGGATTTTTCAACAGCATGTAAGTGACTTAGGAGCACAAGTCCCACAGACTTTCATTAGGATGTGTGCTCCTAAGTCACTTAGGCTCAGTGAAAATCTCAGTTTAACTGGTACTGCAAAGAGTACAGTATTTATCTGGCTGTAGGTAAGGTGTCTGTTTGGATATTAAGCTGCAATTATGCCAGTTTTTCTCTATCATCAATCATCTTTAGCTCAGAATATATGTGCTTTCCATATGCTTCTCTACTTGTAAAGGTCATTCCAGAAAATGAGTAATGTTCAGTGGGAGAAGGGTGAAAACAGAAAGGAGGAGAGAAGACTTCATCCACTTTGTCTTATGTAAATCCCACGGTTCTGACTACTGGGACAGGCGTGTTGTGGTATCAGTCTCCTCCTTGTTCTATAAATATATGGGAGAATGTCTATGCAAATTTTTCACTGCCAGTCATGAAGGGCATTGTAAGAGTTTGCATCTGGTTTAGTTTAAAGTTGGAGGCAGAAGGCATGTATGGCATTACTACCATTACAGAAGGAGGCTCCCTGGTGCAAAATAACCTCTAAAAAGGATGACTCCTGTTGTGAATCTGAAGGGATTGAGAAGTGTTACATAGGTGTTAGTGGAGCCATACAAAGTACTGTGAGACAAGCAACTGTAAATACATTTCCATACAACTGAAAAGGACATGTAATCAAATTCACAATACCACTTCCAGGAAGCAAACTGGCCATGTGGCCCAATGATACCACTGGCTATCAACAAGGAATATTCAAGTGTAATTTAATGCCACTAGGTGTCACCATATAAATATTCCTGAAAGACATTTATCTGGCAGCAAAATACTTGGAGGGGGGGGGGAAATAACAAAAACAACAATTCCAGTTTAGGGTAACAGGCTGTATTCTGACAAGTCACAGCAAAGTGATTAGACTGCTATTTTTAGGTTTAAAATTAATCAGACTCATCACTTAATTAAATAATGATAAATATTTTTTTCTCACACGAGAAGTGACTGAAAGATTTATAACTCTCTTTTGAATGTAACTTTTAGTGATAAATTAAGCTCTCCCAGTACATTCTTATTCTCACATGCCTGCAGTAATGAAACTTATAAATAAGTACATCCCTAACAAAGACCTTGTCAGATCAGAGGATGATTTCTCTATGATGAGATGAAGTTCAGCAGAGACTGAGAGGCTCACACTTGCATGTTTTATGGGCCACAGAATCCTTGTACTACAGCTTACTTAATGGGAATCCAGATCAGTTAAAGTGGCAGATCTGATGTAACTGGAATCCTGACTTGGTCCCACATGAGTTACCATAACATTGATTAAATTATCTGCTGAGAGCTTAGAAATGAGGGGAAAATTTAAAGCACATATTTTAATATCAACTTTTTAGCACAATGCAAACTCAAAGCAGTGGGAGAGTTCAGGTTTGGGTAGCTTTGTTCTAACAATTCTGTTACCATACAGAGGTCTGGGTATATTTCAGCCTGCCATTCCACACTTATGGCACTATATACTTTAATAAACATATATAGTATGTGTATTACACCTTTGGATTACCAAACAGTCAGATTTTCCGGGAGAGAGTCAGGCAATTTAAAATAATTAGCACCCCCACTCCTAACCCATCAATAGATTTTTTTCAACTATTAACACACTAGCAACTGGGAAAAGAGGATCACATGAGACTTTTGTGGCTACTGGACTGTCACATCTAGTAATCAATTTAAGATTTTTCATGATAATGTTGTTCTAATACACAGTGACATTTCCCAGAATTTACTCAATGTTGCTTATTGGACATACCCGTAAATATGAAAACCATAGATATCCCTCAGAGAATTTAGACAGCATCTAAAGGCCTTTAATAGCTATTTAACTATGAGTAATGAAATGTCTAATTGACATACCATTATGAAAATGACACAAGAATGTAATGACAAATGCCTGTGTGGTGCTTTAAAGATTGTACATTAGTGTAAAGCAGGGATCTCAAACACGCGGCCCGCAGAGTTATTTCCTTCGGCCTGCCATAGGCGCTGACTCCGTGGGTGCTCCGGAGCACTCACAGGGAAAAATTAGTGGGTGCTCTGCACCCACTAGCAGCCAAGCTCCCCTCCTCCACCCGTCCCACCTCTTCCTCCTCCCCCCCACACATGAGCGCGCTGCATCCCTGCTCCTCCACCTACCTTCCAGCGCTTCCTGCCCAGCCACCGCCAAACAGCTGTTTGCACGCTCCAGGAGGAGCGGGAACATGGCAGGCTGAGGGGAGGAGGCGGGGAAGCGGTGGGGTCAGGGCGTGGATTTGGGTAAGGGGTTAGAATAGGGTAGGGAGGGGGCGTGTTTTGTCGTTTGAGTGAGGCGCTTTGACATTCTGCTTTGGCTGCTGTCTGCTGAAAGTGGAAGGTTTGCAGCACTGTGGGATGAGCGATTTGGGTGGGAAGTTCTATCCCCCAAGCTCTCAGGACAGCATCTCCTGCCTCCTGTTACAAGACGTGCTCATACACTGCACATGCTCCCTGCCTACAAATTGCAGCTGGCTGCTGCCTGCCCTTTCAGCATTTTCATTCTTTTATGTACATGAACTAGGAGGCTCTTCCCCCACAGGAACGGTTACAACAGAACATTACCTTGTCCTCTTTGCCTTTAACCCCAGCTGAGGTGCTCAGAGCTGGGGGAGTCTCACAGACTGCATCCTGCACATGTTGCCATACCTCTGGCCCTAGAGCCCTAGACTACCTTTAAATCAACAGACAGGAGTCACAAGAGACTTGACCACCAGAGCCTAAGCTGAGACCAGCAAAATCATATCATGTAACATCAGTTTGGCTTTAAATCCTAGACTCAGGAAGTGAGATCCAAGTGTCTTGACCAGGCTCTCCGTTTTCCCTCTTGGTGCCTCCAGAGTAGCTGACGGGGCAGGCGAGCCATGATATGTTCAGGAGGACCCCACAGGTCTCACTTAGCTGTAATTGTTCTTTTTTTTTTTTCATTTTTGACTATACTTTTGTATCGTTGTATGAAAAGGTTTCGGTGATACGGCCCTCGGGCCAATGTACTAGTCCTTATGTGGCCCTCGTGGTAATTTGAGTTTGAGATCCCTGATGTAAAGGATTTCTGGATGTTCATCTTAATTGTACCTACCCCCTGCCTGACTAAATATATTGTGCAAGTAATTCCAATGAAGACATTCTAAACAAAAGCATAGGAATTTCTGTTTTAGAAACTGTCAAAAATGGAGAAATCAGCCCCAGAGTATAAATAGTATTATTTAGATGCAGAATAGCATGCTGATGTGCTGCAGAAAACAGAAGCAATTGCATAGAGAAGGATGGAGGAGATATCAAGGGTGGGCAAAACAATTAGGGGAAATAATGTCTATAGGTTGATAGTGAAAGAATGTGGGGGAAAGATGTTAAACTTTCTTCTATGTACTACTTCAGGAAACTGGATATATTGAGTTTGTGTTTGCAGGACTGGGGCACTAGTAAAGTAGTGTAGTTAATTTAGTTTCCACATTCAACATACATTTCAAGGTCAGAAGCCAAAGACAAATGTGATACAATGTCCTCTGTTGATGTTTAACATGGCAGCTTTCATCTGCCTGTAGGTCATGGCACAATATCTTCATAGCTAGTCACTTTTTCTGGGCCAAATGAAAACTGGAATATCACCAAATTTAAAAGGCTAGATTCTGCTCTCAGTCATTGTCTTCCATGGTATTATTCCAGAATTACACCAGTGTGTGCACAAGAGAGTAGAATCTAGCCCTCAAACCAGAAGGTTATATCTTGCTCCTTGTATAGTAAGGTAACAAGAGGTGTCAAGTTATGGTCCAAACCTGCAATGGGGAGAGAGCGGCAGTAGAGTCCCAGCAATTGTGAAAGGGATGGTAGGATGAATCCAGGGAGCAGCAACTGGACGTGTGTTCAGGTTCATTTCTAACAGAAATCCAAATACAAGTTACTGCTGGTCAGTTGCAACTCCTTCATCAATGCTGATACATGAGTAAGCTCTGTTCCCAATTACACCATTATAAATTGGAAGACAGCAAAGTTATCAGTATAAATTAGAACAAAATTTGGCCCTATACCTTTGCCTCCCCCCCCCACCCCCCAATGTCCTCAGACCATACTCTAGAAGACAAATTCCAAAGAGAAGAAGTGCCAGAGCAACTGAGAATGTGGATCTGTGGAGATATTTTTTAGAGAATTACAGTTACTAGATATTAACCTAGTTTTCTCCTTTATGAAATTACCTCATGGTTACCCACTCTCGGAGACTACCAAGCAGTGAACTCCTCTTTCACAGAAGTAGGGCTGAGGAGTAAATTAACTAAAAATATAGACTTCAGAACCATTTCCCTAAAGTGGATCCCTGATCTCCCCTCTGCATCCAAACAGTAATTCTATTTAATTGTGTTTACTGAACTCCAAGGAACTGCTTTGTAGAGAAGTTGGGAAAATTGCCAAGGCAAACCTTCAAAGACACAGTAGTTTTGACAAAATTTGCCTTGAGATCTTCTGAGACTGGGATCTTTGCTTCTTTATGGCAGGTCTTGATATACTGTACTATCCATTTCAATAAAATTTGGATAGGGGTAGTTTTCCCACTTGCACTTCTGCATAGTACTAGAGATGTGAAGATTTACAAAACTCTCCAGTTCTTTCAAGGTAAAAGCAGAGAGCTCATTTAACATCCATCTTCAGAATGACAGCTCCTGGGGAGATATGAGACCTAGAGAGAAATATTGGCATGAAAATAAACTGATTTAGGTGGAATTCAGTGACCACATTAGGGAAAAAACTCAGAGTGGAGACGTAAAACCATCTTAGTTTTAAGAAAGATGGTTAAGAGAGAAATATAACATAAGGGGCTGTGCCTCGCTCAATGGCTGGACTGAAGCAATTTCCACAAGAATAGCCACTTGAAGGGAAGAAAGTAAAAGGAACAATCTTTGATAATATCAGCTTGTGTACTCAGACTAGGCTTTTTCCATTTTAGGCTCTTTCAGTAAATCCCTTTGATTCCCACAGAGAAATGTTCAAGTAGCTTGGGTGACATGGGAGTATTCTGGGAGTATTTAAGCAGCTATATAATGCCAAATCTGTTGTAAATAAGGCTCACAGTTCACATTTCTGGTGTGGAGTGTTACTCTGCATATCTCACGTAGATCTGGCTGGATGATGATGCAAGCTACCAGCCTTCTACAAAACAAAGAGAAGAGGGAGAAAGTGTGATTTGCCCTCCACCCCACACCCATCATCTTGCTGGCAATGTACATGGGAGCCATCTGAAGAGACAAGTTGTTTTGAGCATCTGCCTATTTTCTGTGTCCCTGTGGCAAGATCTATGTTTATGATTCTGCTGGCATGTAGATCACCAAGTTATGATGAGGATCAGGCCATTTGTAGCTGAATACTCTGAGCTTGTCAGCACAGCTGTGGGATTCTTCATGGATTGTTGTCTTCTGGACTTCAACATTCAATAAGGCATTTGTAAACATCTCTCTGTGGTGCTAGCTACCATCAAACAAGAATTGATAAACCACTGATAATCTCAGCACTTGTTGCCCTGTCCCTATTTTTTTTTTTTTTTGTCTTATAGGGAAGATTAGTGAGAAGTTTCTAGCCAGACAACTTTGGTGTTATCTGGTATCCTTAGATTTCCTTGCTCCCTTTTGTGACTGTTTTCAGGTGCTCTTTAATAATTAAGACTATATCAAAGCCTGCGACTCACATGGTGTGTTTCCTGTAAGGATATTTTTGATTAAGTGTTTGCCAATATAGGACCATCTGGAATGGTCCAGGCAGGAAGAAGGAACTAGCTCAAGATAGTCATGAAAAAGTTTCCACCACTTAAAGTTGAGAAAGGGACAATGCCGGAACCATAGGCTCTGACAAATCTGGCTTGCTCTCCTGGAGCAACTTGTTTGACCAGGAGCCCCAAGCCTGCTAGTACTTGAAGAAACTTCTCAGAGAACAAAGGAAACTGGCAGGATTAAAAAAGACACTCTCAGGGGAGCAGGGACAACCAGACTGAAAGATGCTCAGACACAGGAACCCATTGGGATATGTGAAGATTCTAAGCCAGTCGTGGTTGCAATTATAGCGTGATAGTACTTTAGGTAAGACAGACACTTGTACAGGTTGTTTGTTTTAAAATCCTTTTTATCTGATGCTTTGTTACAATTACTAAAAAAATTACTCTGTTTTAAGAAGGCTATTGATTAATCTCATTAGTCATAGGTTCCTCAAGGGTGGAAATGCAAAACCCAACTGGACCTTCAGGGTGATAAGTTGTTTGCATAAAAAGTATAGTGTACACAGGTCCCAGACCAATTTAAGAATTGTAAGATTCCGTACCACGACAGGGGCAGCAAGATGCCCAACACCTGCAGAGATGTACCCAGAGAGACCAGAAAGGTAGAAGAGCAGCTAGCCCCATAACTGTCACCTTTCGTCTTAGGTTTTGATTTGGATATAGCACTGATAGCTTTAGTTTTATTGGTTGGTGCTATCCATTATCAATGGACAATCAATGGACAATCAGCAGACATGCAAATTTAATATCTCAACTTGTCAGCAGCTTCTGACGTGTCTGACCATCTGGTTTTATTAACTAGTGTACCTTGGTCAAGATGTATAGATTTGCTTTTGAGTAGTTATGCTTTCTCCTCTCTGATTTGCAAAGGATGGCTTTGGGCAGTTGGATCTATTTTGTTAGCCCCATTTCTCAGTGTCTGCGTAAGGGCTGCGGAGAAAGGAACAAAACATGACAGAACAGAGGGTTGGTCTGCAACCCTCACGTTAGTGCCACAATTTATTATTGTTGTTTTAATTTTGGGGGTGGCGTTTTGGTGGGAGGGAATTAGAGGCAAAAGAAGGAAGAAAGGAGATTAAAGGAAGGGGAAAAGAGGAACAGAGAAGACAAGGGAAGAAGGTGGGGGGAGTATGCACAGCAGGGGCAGAGAGGTTATAAAAACGGTGAGGAAGGGGGCAAGAGAGAATGGATTTTAACAGCACCTTGGTTGAAGCTCAATCTGAACAGTATGGAGATGATTCTAGTCAATTATTGAAATACGAGGGTGTGGCAGGAATATTTTTAGCCCCACTTATTTATGTGATATATTCACTTTTCACCCAAGAGAATTTGGGTGTGAACTTTGAGTCCCAGTTCTTCTGAATCCTAGTTAGCTTTGTGGTCAAAAGTATCTCTTTTAAATCTGCATTTAGGGGTGTTTCTTTCATGCCCTGATCAGACATCAATAAATGTGATTTCTAGACTGGATAACTGCACTCTATGTTGCTTGGGTCTCTCACCTCAAGATCATTTAGAAGCTTCCTCTGATCCTGAGGGAAGTTGCCTGCCTGTAAAGTGATAGGAGGGAACAGAAACATTATGCCAATTATTCAACAAGCACACTATGGCCCATATTCTTCATAGAAATATTATTGTGATATGATCATGGCATAATACATATGATGTATTTTATACAAGATAAGTCATGTGAGATGTCATTGAAAAGGTTATCATTTACTGAATGTGATTATCCTATTTGTGTGCATGTATCATTTTTTGTATCTGAAGTTAGGAATATTGTCTATGCATCTATTACAAATGTGTTTACACCCGGGGAACGCCCACTAGGCAGAATGCAATCAGTCTAGATGGCTGGCTTGGGAGGGCCATTAGGGAGCACACTAGGTCTTAGAAGATGTTAATCTCCCACTGGGGAACTTCCTGAGGATGCTACAAACAGCCTCTGCCTCATGGCTGCCATGGCCCTACAGAGACGTGACCAAGTCATCTGGTACTGGACTCCATCATGGAATACTAGTGTGTTTCCACTGAAAGAGGTGGGAACTAAAACTGGGACACAAAGGCTTCTCGCCCTATGCAAAAGCTATTTAAGGCAGGGGAGTGACATCATCGGGGTTCTTCTTCACTGACTCCCAACCCAAGATGACCGCTGGAAACACCTAAGAAACAAGGACTGAACTGGGGGAGAAGGGCTGACCCCAGGCTAGAGGAATTTCTAGTCTGTAAAAGGAATACCTGGGGTTTTAAGCTACAAGCAAGTACAGCTTGCCCTTAAGAATCTCTGCAAACTGCCTAAACCAACAACTAGGGTGAGAATTTGCTACTCATATCTGCTTTCTTTAGTATATTAAGCTTAGGTTGTGTTTCTGTTTCATTTGCTAGGTAATCTGCTTTGATCTGTTTGCTAGCCCTTATAATCACTTAAAATCTATCATTTGTAGTTAATAAACTTGTTTTGTCTAAAACCAGTGTGGGGAAATCAAAACTTGGGACAGAAAGCTGTGTATATTCCTCTCCACATTGAGGGAGGGGGCGGCTTTAATGAGCTTACGCTGTACAGTTTCCTGTGCAGCGCAAGATGGTATAATATTGGGTTTACGTTCCGGGGTGGGTGTACCTTAGGAACGGGGAGGTGCTTTAGCTGAGCCTTCCCATGCAGAGCTGATCTCAGCATCTCTGTGTGTGTCCCTACCTGTATGTGTGCTGGTAAAGTGCAGGCTGAAGCCTGGTGTAGGGTTTGGCAGGCTGCACAGCAGTGCAGTGTAAAGGGAGCCCAGGCTGGTGGGTCAGGTGGGCTCAGTGGTACCCCAGTTCCAAGTGGCACCCTGGGGAAAACCTGTCACACACATGATTTGTTTCTGAGAACAATTATAGGTCATGAATTTGCTTTCTATGAGCAGCGGTCAGCAAACAGGGCGGCTAACAGGGGAGTTTAAGTGGGAGTTTACAGGGGGAGGTGGAAGGGGAGGCAGGAGGGCGCGGCGGTCGGTGTGCTATGTTCCCTCAGAGGCTGCAGGCAGAGACCATGGCAGCCATGAGCCAGGCAGCAGGGGACGCAATGCAGATGAAAGCATGTAGCAGCTGTGGTATGTATATAGTCCTAGCAGGTGCAACGGATCAGAGGTATGTTTGTATGAAATGCCGCCTACTTGCTCTGTTAGAGGAAAAGGTTCGGGGGTTGGAGATGCAGGTAGAGACCCTGGTAGAGTTTAGAAGGGGATTCGAGCAGCTAATGGAGCAAAGGCAGGGAGTGGCTGAAGGGGAATGCTCAGGGGTGCAGGTGGAAGTGGGGGCTATGGTCTGTGACGGGGGAATGTCGGGGGGAGAACAAGAGCAATGGAAGCATGTGACCGTGAGAAACAGGCCAAGGAAAAGGAGGGCTAGTGAGGGGGAAATAGAACTCAGGAACAGGTTTGGGTGTTTGGCTAACGAGGAGGGGACGCAGCAGGTGGTAACTGATGGTGGGAGGCAGAGGAAGAAAAGAAGGGCAGCTAGCCCAATAGACAGGGGGGAGGAGTTGATGGAGACAGCATCAATACTCGGCCCCGGGAGGATACAGGGTGGCAATAGGGGGACTATAAGGGTAAATGGAGACAGACAGGACTTACGGCCGCAGGGAACAGGGGATAGACTGGTAGATTGCGCTGCCCCTAGGCAAAGGCAGGTGTATGTGATTGGGGACTCCTTACTGAGGAGGTTAGACAGGCCTGTAACCAGGGCGGACCCAGAAAACAGAAGGGTGTGCTGTCTGCCGGGAGCTAAGATACGGGATGTGGACCTGCGGTTGAAAAGGATCCTAAAGGGAGCAGGTAAGAACCCCTTGATCGTCCTTCACGTAGGAACGAATGACACGGCTAGGTTCTCGCTAGAGAGAATCAAGGGAGATTATGCCAGGCTGGGGAAGACGCTTAAGGAAGTTGAGGCTCAGATTATCTTCAGTGGGATTCTGCCTGTTCCTAGAGAAGGACAGCAAAGGGCAGACAGAATAGTGAGGATAAATAGCTGGCTGAGGGAGTGGTGCTATAAGGAGGGCTTTGGGATGTATGGCCACTGGGAGGCGTTCGGGGACAGACAGCTGTTCTCGCGGGATGGACTTCACCTGAGTAGGGAAGGAAATAGACTTCTGGGAGGAAGGCTGGCTCATCTCATCAAAAGGGCTTTAAACTAGGAACTTGGGGGAGACGGTTGGGAGATGTCCAGTTAATCTCCACGCCAGATTCCAACACTGAAAATGAGGGTGAAGAGATAAGCACAGATATAGATAGGGGTAGGGAATTGGACATTAGAAGGAGGGGGCGGATGGACACTAGGGGGTCCGTACCAAAGTGCATAACTAATGGGAGAAAGGACAGACAGCATACGGTAAGATGTTTATACACCAATGCGAGAAGCCTAGGCAACAAAATGGAGGAACTGGAGCTCCTGGTCCAAGAAATGAAACCTGATATCGTAGGAATAACCGAAACATGGTGGAACTGTAGTCATGACTGGAGTACAGGTATCGAAGGGTATGTGCTGTTTAGGAATGACCGGAAAAAAGGTAAAGGTGGGGGTGTGGCACTGTATGTGAATAATGAACTAAAATGTAAAGAAATAATAAGTGATGGAATGGATAAGACAGAGTCTGTCTGGGCAATGATTACACTGGGTAAAAGAACTACTAGAGCCTCCCCTGAGATACTGCTTGGGGTGTGCTATAGACCGCCGGGATCTAGCCTGGATGCGGACAGAGAACTATTTAATGTTTTTAAGGAAGTAAAAACTAATAAGAGCTGTGTGATCATGGGGGACTTTAACTTCCCAGACATAGATTGGGGAACAAATGCTAGTAACAATAATAGGGCTCAGATGTTCCTAGACGTGCTAGCAGATGAATTCCTTCAGCAAGTAGTAGCTGAACCGATGAGGGGGGATGCCATTTTAGATTTGGTGCTGGTGAGTAGTGAGGACCTAGTTGAGGAAATGATAGTAGGGGACAACCTTGGCTCGAGTGACCATGAGCTAATTCGGTTTAAACTAAATGGAAGGATTAACAGAAATAAAACTGTGACTAAGGTTTACGATTTCAAAAAGGCCAACTTTTATAAATTAAGGCAACTACTTAGGGAAATGGATTGGGCTAACATACTTAGAGAGCTAAAGGCAGATGAGGCCTGGGATTATTTCAAGCTGAAGTTGCACGAGCTGTCCGAGGCCTGCATCCCGAGAAAGGGGAAACGGTTAGTAGACAGGAGAATTAGACCTAGCTGGATGAGCGGGCGTCTCAAAGGGGCGATTAAGAAAAAACAGAAAGCGTACAAAGAATGGAAGAGGGGGCAGATCGGTAAGGAAACCTACCTTATTGAGGTCAGAGCATGTAGGGATGCGGTGAGAAAGGCCAAAAGCCGTGTAGAGTTGGACCTCGCGAGGGGAATTAAATCCAGTAGTAAGAGGTTTTATAGCCATATAAATAGG
The DNA here is from genome assembly GCF_028017835.1 of Emys orbicularis. Classification (NCBI taxonomy): domain Eukaryota; kingdom Metazoa; phylum Chordata; order Testudines; family Emydidae; genus Emys; species Emys orbicularis. Next base: position 128,797,843 of record NC_088684.1, read on the forward strand.
AAGAAAACAAAGAAAGAGGAAGTGGGACCGCTGAAGCACGTAAATGGAGTGGAGATTAAGGATAATCTAGGCATGGCACAATATCTAAATGAATATTTTGCGTCAGTATTTAATAAGGCTAATGAAGGGTTTAGGAATAGAGGGAGCGGGACAGAGGGGAATAAAGGAGGGGCGATTGACATTACAGTATCAGAGGTGGAAGCCAAACTTGACCAGCTAAATGGGACTAAATCGGGCGGACCGGATGATCTCCATCCTAGAATATTGAAGGAGCTGGCGCGAGAAATTGCAAGCCCCTTGGCGATAATTTTTAATAAATCTGTAAACTCGGGGGTGGTACCGATGGACTGGAAAATAGCTAATGTGGTTCCTATTTTTAAGAAGGGGAAAAAAAGTGACCCGGGTAACTACAGACCTGTTAGTTTAACTTCTGTAGTATGCAAGGTCTTGGAAAAAATTTTGAAGGAAAAAGTAGTTAAGGACCTTGAGGTGAATGGCAATTGGGACAAATTACAACATGGGTTTACGAAAGGCAGATCGTGCCAAACCAACTTGATCTCCTTCTTTGAGAAAGTAACAGACCTTCTAGATAAAGGAAATGCGGTGGATCTAATTTACCTCAATTTTAGTAAAGCGTTTGATACTGTCCCGCACGAGGAATTATTGGTTAAATTGGAAAAGATGGGGATCGATATTAAATTCCAGAGGTGGATAAAAAACTGGTTAAAGGGGAGACTGCAACGGGTAGTACTGAAAGGTGAACTGTCGGGTTGGACGGAGGTCACCAGTGGGGTTCCTCAAGGTTCGGTTTTGGGTCCGATTTTATTCAATCTATTCGTTACTGACCTCGGAACCGAATGTAGGAGTGGGCTGATAAAGTTTGCGGATGACACAAAGTTGGGAGGTATTGCCAATTCGGAGAAGGATAGGGATATTCTGCAGGGAGACTTGGATGACCTTGTAAATTGGAGTAAAAATAATAGGATGAGATTTAATAGTGAGAAGTGTAAGGTGATGCATTTAGGGATGACTAATAAGAATTTTAGTTATAAGTTAGGGACGCATAGGTTGGAAGTGACGGAGGAGGAGAAGGACCTCGGAGTCCTGGTTGATCGTAGGATGACTATGAGTCGGCAATGTGACGTGGCTGTGAAAAAAGCTAATGCGATTTTGGGATGCGTCAGGCGAGGTATTTCTAGTAGGGACAGGGAGGTGCTGCTTCCGTTATACAAGGCGCTGGTGAGACCTCATTTGGAGTACTGTGTGCAGTTCTGGTCTCCTATGTTTAAAAAGGATGAACTCAAACTGGAACGGGTACAGAGAAGGGCCACTAGGATGATCCGAGGAATGGAAAACCTTTCCTATGAAAGGAGACTCGAGGAGCTCGGTTTGTTTAGCCTAACCAAAAGAAGGCTGAGGGGGGATATGATTGCTATCTTTAAATATATCAAAGGGATTAATACCAAGGAGGGAGAGGAATTATTTCAGCTCAGTAGTAATGTGGACACGAGAACGAATGGATATAAACTGGCCGTGGGGAAGTTTAGGCTTGAAATTAGAAGAAGGTTTCTAACCGTCAGAGGGGTGAAATTTTGGAACAGCCTTCCGAGGGAAACGGTGGAGGCGAAAGACCTTTCTGACGTCAAGATTAGGCTTGATAAGTTTATGGAGGGAATGGTTTGAAGGGATAACGTGATTTTAGTCAATTAGGCATTAACGTGCCATCGCGGGTAAAATGAGGATCCGGCTGTAGAATCTTGCCTGTATGCTCGGGGTACTGCTGATCGCCATATTTGGGGTCGGGAAGGAATTTTCCTCCAGGGTAGATTGGCAGAGGCCCTGGAGGTTTTTCGCCTTCCCCCGCAGCATAGGGCAGGGCTCGCAGGCTGGAATATTCTGTTGTGGGTGGGTCAGCTTTTGTGGCCTGCATCATGCGGGAGGTCAGACTAGATGACCATATTGGTCCCTTCTGACCTTAAAGTCTATGAGTCTATGAGTCTATGAATTGTGGCTAACTGAAAAACTGCCTGTAGCCTCAGTGCTAGCGCCATGGCAACTGAGATACTTGAGACAACAGTCCTTAGATTTAAATACCTGGGGACTAGTCATCAGGCAGTCTCAGTGGAGTGCCTTTGATTCTGGCTTTTGGCTATTGGCCTTTTTTTCTTTTTGCAGAGAGAAAAAGGAAATTGAGCAGGTTTGGATAGAGTTGACTGAAAGTTGTCCCTTTAGTGACCAACAGAAGTTGCTGGCATGTCTGTTTTCATCCAAGTGACCAATTACTCCTAAAATATATAAGTTAATTGGTGTGATGGACAAACTGGATGTCATCATGGAGAAATTTTAAATATGAGATCCCTCATTAATAAACTTTGTCTTTCATGCTCATTTGGCAACACAGTGTAAACAGTGTTTTCAGTATGCCAATAATACATAGCTATCCAGCACAAGCACTATGTATCCTACAAGTTCAAACTCTGCTCTGGAAGAATTCTTGGATGATAATATCTCCTGAACTGGAGCCACCATATCTAAAATCATAGGAAATCACAAGTCCGGCTTGTGGATAGAAATTGTTATAAGGATTCTGTCTTCCTTCAAGCCTTGTTGTTGTTGTTTTTTTTCTTTCTTTTTTCAGGGGACTTGCTAGAAAGAAAGAGTGATGTTAATGTGTTTTTTCTGTGCCATGCCATGTACTGGATGTGGTTCAAAGGACATTTATTGTGAGGCCACATAACAGCAGCATATGCCCTTGTGACCAGAAAGCTTGACTATAATAATTTTCTCATAGCCGGGCTGCATGCATAACAACATCTGTCCAGTATTGACTGAAAGTTGTTCCTCCAATAACTAACAGAAGATGCTAGGATGTCTGTAATTGCCTTCCAGGTGACCAATTATTCCTAAAATATAGAAGTCAACTGTGTATGGCTTGATGGACTGATTTTAAACCTGCATGGGTGGTTTTCCCAGTCCTGAAAGTGACTATTCAAGGCATCTTCCTTGAGCTTTTTCCTCACGTAGCTCAAATCCCATCATTCCATACACTAGGTCATTGTGCTTATGTCATGATCAGCCTTAGGGTGTGGAACTTCTCCTTCTCCCCAATTGATACCTTACTTACTCAGGGTATTGCTATACTACGGGATTACTCCAATTTTACAGAATTCGATTTTTGGCAACAGATTGTATAAAGTCGAGTGCATGTGGCCACACTAAGCACATTCATTCGGCGGTGTGCGTCCCTAATACCGAGGCTAGTGTCAACTTCCGGAGTGTTGCACTGTGGGTAGCTATGCCATAGTTCCCCCAGTCTCCCCCACCCATTGGAATTCTGGGTTGAGATCCCAATGCCTGATGGGGCAAAAAACATTGTCTCTGGTGTTGCAGGATTAATTCGATTTAACGCTGCTAAATTCGATCTAAACTCGTAGTGTAGACGAGGCCTCAGTCTCTCCTGGCATTTAATATATCTATACATTTTTAGCCTCAATATTACTTTCTCCCATTCCACTTTCTGCCTCTTCATTTATGTGTTTTTATCCCCACTCCTTTTGTTTCCTTTGTTTGAATTGTAAGAATATTTTGTTATACTGGTTTTACATATTTTATTTTGTTGTACAACAGGTGGGTGCTTTATAAATAAAATTAGCAATTATCTGTCTGCATGAATATGCTGAGAAGAAGAGGATACTCTCCTGGAGCAGATCAAAATTACTGACTTTATTGTCAGGTAAATCATGAAAAATCCCCATCCACTGTTTCATAAAAGGAAAAGATAGCAATCAGATAAACTTTTAAAGATCACAATCTCAAACCTGACATGATGAGTAGATTGTCCATGATCAATGAAATAGAGCAGGCAAATGAATCAAGAGTTCCTTTATTGTTTATTCTATTAGAGAAATATTTCCATTTCTTGGTTATTGCATAATAAACTTACAGAGCTCTAAACTATTGCATGGATAGCAGGTAAATTCAGTTTTTCTAAACTTCTTCTTAGGGCAGTTTTGGGAAAATTGGTGAATCTCAAGAGCCAATGTCTCAGAAAGTTTAAGAAGCAAAAATAAGCTAATGCTAAGACAACTGGAGTCACAGGTACCTTTCCCTGTCTACTTCTATAGAGCCATGGGAAACAATAGAAATGAAGTGACAATAGAGGAATAAATGATTATCATTAAAAGTCACCATTCCTGACAGTTACCAGACAGTGGAATCTGAAATACAGCACACCTATAAAAGGAAATAACTGTGATAACTCTGCCATAACTAGAGCTGAGTGAATAGCTGAATTTCTCTCTCTCTTCCCACCCCATCCCACCCGCCCCAGGAATATTAGTTTGAATTTGAAAACACATTTCTATTTGAGTGTGTTCATAACACTTACCTATTTGTTTTCAATGAACATCTAAGTTGTCAAACTTAAGTGGCACAAAAATTTGCTAATAGTGAATTCTAAATCTGAACGCTTGAATATTTGATGGGAGCAAAATTTCAGCTTATTCATTAGTAACAATTGTAATTTTCAGACTTTGGTGGGTAATCACATGCAACTGGGAAATATGGACAATGTAATGTGACTTAAGATTCACCTCTGCTATAAAGCCTACAAAATCCAGCCTAATGACTATGGTTAAGTAGATAATAAGCTGTGATCATTACTCTTGTCCTTCCTTCCTTTTCCTACTCCCTTATTCTTATCACCTCCTACATTCCTACCCTTCTTCCTCAGTATAAGTCTAACCCTAATTAAAAAAAAAAAGAAAAGAAACAACAAAAACAACCACCAAAAACAGCAGTGTCTAGGAACTTTCCTTCAAAATGATCTTTTGATTGAAAAGACAGTTTCCACAAAAATCAAAATTTACCATGATTCAGGACAAAATCAAATATTGAAATACTGGAATTTTCCATGGGATGTAAATTCTGTTTTTCACTCTGCTCTATCAACAACAAATCATATAACTAACAAACTATGCTAGTCATCACTCTGTTCATTTGCTTCTATTTTGTTCCCCATACCAAGGACTCTTTCTGTAGTTGTACATGGGTCAGCACAATGGGGACCCCAATTTTCACTGGGGTCTTTGAGCGCTACCCTGATATAAATGTGTATATTTGATCACAACAACAATAATTAATGATACAAACATGGCACAAACAAAATTTTGATACTGAGTATTTCCAATGAATTGTTCAAAAACTATTCTATTGGGGCAAATATTTCACAATAAAAATGAACTAAAGAGCTTTCTGCTTTCATGCCAGACAGTTAAGTGTAACATTTGTGTCTCTACTATTCCTTAGGAAACAGCTCAGGAAGTGGTTTTTAAGAGGTTTGATTAATAAAAAAAACCGAATACTTCTCCCCAGTGCTCATAAATGATATTTTATACAAGTCTCCTTAGTTTAATAATAGTATTAGAGTGTGCAGAAAAAAAAGCCTACCAATCAATGACTGCTAAAATATAATGTTTCTGCTTATAGTAATCTCATTATTATTTCAATTTACAAATATATATGAATAAAAGACACCTAACCTGGCACTCTATGAGCAGAAGTTACCAAAAAAAGAGCCAGCTACACCCACCAAAACTCTGCCCACATTTATATAATCATAGGCACAACTGGTTGCTCACTCACACAATGTCAGTGTTAAAAGGAACCAAAGTCAAACACCGTATTAAAAAAAAACAAAAAAAAAACCCACAGTAATGTCATTCACTTCAGGGAAACGTCTCTAAAACAAAAAGAAATATTGTTGTAAAAATGTTGTTGTCTAGTTGTGTTAGACAGTAAACAGAGCAAATACAACTTGTGAAAGAGCAGAGTGCAAAGCCAATTGTCCATTAGTGCAGCTGGATTGTTATAAGAAATTAAAAGAAAGAGGCTCCATTTCATTGCAATATTGTATAAAGGAAGACTTCCCCTTCTTCTCACTTTCTCAAAAATTGTACAAAGAGCAAAAATAGAACAAAAAGACAAGTAAAAGAAAATGTGTGTGTGGTGCAAAGACATTCAGACCACTATTGCTTCGGTCTGAACTAGTAAAGGAAAAATAACCGAGGGCTGTTTTGTAGGCTTACATTTATGAATGCATATTTTCAATCTGATAAGCCAATAGATTTATATTTTTAATGCAACACAACTTAACAACCACCTGACTAAATTTGAGTACCATCTCTTACAGCTTAAAATAATGAGGTAGCATTTTATGCCTGTTTTCAACTGGTGAAAATTAAATACATGCAAGGCAAAGGAGATACAAACCTATTAGAAAGGTGACACAAGTATTGGTGTGCAATGAAATTAGAACAAATAAATAGGAAGGGGAGAAGGACAAAAGGGAAGGGAAGAGGGCAGAACTGGAGTGAAACAAGAAAATGAGGAAGGGGGAGAAATAGTAGAATGAACTGAATAGGAAGAAGGGAGGGGGAATAGAAGAAGAGTGTAGGTTAGGAGAAAATGGGTGAAAGAGGAAAAATGGGTGATCATTAGAGCTGTTTAGGAATTCTTTTCAAAATTATTTTGATGGAAAATGCAGTTGGAAAATGTATTTTTTTTTCAATTTTTCAACATTATTATTATTATTGTTGCTATATATTATATTATATTATATTATATTATATTATATTATATTATATTATATTATATTATCTGGCCAGACAGCCCAGCCCTTAAAGAAGATTGGGAGCATCAGGCACCTGAATTAAAACTCTTATGAGGCAATGAAGCAACACAGGAAGACACAGTTTAATACTAAACTGACTCGCAATTAAATGTTTTGGGTCAGTTCAACAAACTGAAATGAAACAATTCAATTCAAGACTATCAACATGTTTTGTTTTGATTGAAAACACTGAAGCAAAATGTTTCAACACTTCCAAATCTAATTTTTTAGCACAGAAATTCTAATTTTCACTCAGTTCTAGTGATGAGTGAACAAAGTAAGTAAAACCAGACTTAAGAAAACCCCAGGTAGGAAGTAAGTGAACCAATAATTAGAGACTTTGCTCAAAAACTGCAGAAAAAAATACAAAAAAATTGAATTGTTTTGCAAATATTTTTGGTCAACATGTTGAATTTTCACAAGATTTGACAGCTCTATAAACAAAAAAAATGGTTTTGAAATTTCAAGATTCAAAACAAATTGACAAGCTCTGTTAGAGACAGTGGGGCCCACTCTCTTGTATCTTTATGTTACTCTATATTGCAACTTACAGCAATGATGGGAAAATAGAGCCTGTTCTTAATGTGTTCAGTCCTGCAAGCCTAACACACATACCTCAATTGATGTCAATGTAAGTTTTGCTTGAGTAAGGACTGTACAATCGGACTTGTACTGGAGGAGGTAAACCAGGGATGAACAGACAGTTTAGGTGGGAAAAGTAAGGAACCCAGCATTTTCTGGATTCCACATTTTCCTATTTATAGACCCAAACCTTCCTTGAGGTTTTGATATGGACAGATTTTTTTTTACCCTTTCAGTTTTTCCTTCCTTTTCACACAGCCAACAACTTGGCTTCACCATGCTATGTAAGATATGGATCACAATGAACCACACGATAACCTCACACATGAATTGCAATTACTGACTACACAAATGTAAAATGAAGGGCAGTCTGATATGCAAATGTGGAGAAGACATCAAAACCATGGAACATCTAGTGAACTGCTGCCCCGCTAATGGTATGTTGACACTGCAATGAAACACCTGCCGTTGGACCATATCAGCTGATGTGGGCTCATGGGGGGTGGGCTGTCGGACAATAAAATTGCAGTGTAGATGGCCAGGCCCCACGAGCCCACCTCAGCTGACATGCTCCAGCTCTGCGTGTTTTATTGCAATATAGACATATCCTAAGATCCTTCTCTGGAGGGACAACCTTGATTCAGTTCCATGTCACCGGAAAACCATAGAGTGGATGACAAATCTGGACATCAATCTTTCATGTTGCTTTTCAAGTTACCATTAAGAAGGAAGACAATGACCTACCGTTTTACTGAGAGACAATTTCTGTGTTAAATCCAAATGAGATCGTAAACAAAAGTGAGATTTCTTGATTCCTGTGAGAATTTTGAAGATTCAAGGGTCTGGATTCTGATTTTATTTACATTCAAGTTCAAAATAATATAACACCATTGGAGTTATACCAGAATCAAGCCTCAACCTGGAGGTTCAGAGGATCCTCTGGATTTCTGGATATTTATCCCAACCAAAACTTTAGGTGTATCTATATCTAACAATAAAATTATTATTTCACTTTTTTTCTACAGTATATGAAATTGCAAATAACTTCCCTGAATCTTAATATGTGTTTCCTATTTTAATTAAGCATTTATTATAAATAGTAAATTTACAGAATTTTCTGTTTCTTTTTATGAAGATTACTTTTGCTAAATGGATTATTTTTAATAAGAATTCACCTCAGACTGTATTTGTTGACTTTTTAGGCTAGCAGATTTGAGAGAAGAATTTTTAAAAATAAATGTAGTTTTAATAAAACGGGGACAGATGTCACAGTAAATATTCAGGAGTACTTCAGAATGCTATTAAAACAGTTTCTTCTTAGTTTCATTTCAACGTTACAGCTGCCAGTAATAGCAGATCTGGGTAGTATGTCTGAAAAACAAATCAAACATAATTGATTTTTTTTAAAATTAGATCATATGTATTGGGATCATCTGTCCACTCTGAGGGAAATTACTGCAAGTTCTCAATAGTACTTTAATAGGTTTGTGGTAAACAGGCTATGGATTTGGTACAGACAAATGTTCTGCAGAAATTAAATAAAACAGATCAATACATAGAAACTCTGATAGTCTGGAAAGTTTACAGCCTGTCGGAATGGTTCCGTTCAATTTTTAAATGAAACCAAAACACTGAATAACTAACTGCTTCTCTTGGTGATAGTTTTTTTTTTTTTTTTAAACAAAAGCTTGGCAACATTATAAAAATAAATACTGTCTTTTCCACTTGTTCTCACCAAACATCGTACAGCATTTTTCTTGAAAGCGTTTTATTAAAAACTCTAAAGTGCTTCAAAATTATTGGCTCTAAAATTAAAACTAAATAAACTTCCTGTAACTGCAACAACACTGGATTTGGATGTTTTAGCACAGGAACAAATCCTGAAATCTTTACTCTGACAAAACTCTTCTTGAAACCATATGGCAGGTTGAAAAAAGTATGACATGTTCATTGTTCATCCTCCCCATGTTCCCTTCGTCCTACACTCCTACTATATACAACCATCCTTCCTCCTAGACTGCCAGCTGAAATAAATCCCCCAGCGGCACTTGCCTCTGTGTGAGCAACACTCACATATAACCCTATCTTGAGCATCAATATAGGTACATGTGTTACTATAGGTGCAGATATACTGAACAGTCTTGCTGGCCTCTGATGTATGTATATTGGTCTCCCAATTTACTTGCCTTAGTACAGTGTCAAGGACCTTGCAAGGTTCTTTCTGTCATCTGCATTGTAATATAGTAGGGATAGCACACATGGCCAGTGCATTGTTTCACTCACAGTATTGAGCTATCTAGATTGTGTTTAGGATGCAGTGTTTGCTGTCAGTGGACAGTCTGTGACACAGGCTGTAATCTTTGTCTTTTCTTTCCCTTCATAGTGTACTTTCCCTCCTCCTTCCCAAGTGCTCCATTGCTGCCTGATCTATTGATTGTATTGGCTACATTGATTACTTAAATATGCACAATTAACAAATTAAATGTCTGAGGTTTGATAGGTTCTAGTCCCAGACACAGTAATATTAGAATTACCCTTTTGTTGGGAACCCCAATGTGCAGGGTCACAACACTCACCCTTGAGGAAACAACATTTGAAATTTCAGTAGGTTATTAACACTTAGTAAAAGCACAAATGTTCTGATCTAACCATGAATGTAACAGTAGGGCAATATTAATTTGCCATCCAGTGTCATATCATCTGCATACTCATACAATTCTTATGGAGACTGAGAGGTGGGAAGGCAGGTGATGGTCCACTGGGGGGTCCTATCCTGTCTCTGGCATGCCAAGCAAGTCCAACAATTGAGTTCTTGTCAGCCTAGATTGTGGTTGGGCCTACTACAGGCTTTGATGGCTTCAATGAATTCATATGTTAGGTATAAAAAAAATATGTTGGTGTTGTTTAATATGTTCAGTTAGGTATTTTAATAATGTATTTTTGAAGTAATGTTAAGTAAATCACTGGCTTCAATAGAATTTAATATGGAGTATATGAACTATGTCCCTTGGACTCCATCTTTGCAAGCAAACTTGTTTACAATTTAGACACTGGAGTCTTCTGGCTCAAACTGGACTGAACCAGCTTTTCCCACCTTAGAGATTATATAAGATCTTGTTCAGAGCCTGATCTATCTATCCCGCAACGAGGTTGAGGAAGGAGAGGCCTGTCATCACTATCCTCGCCACAGTGAACTGAATCCATCTTACCTGTGGAGGGTCCTGCTTTCCTGGTGTTCATCATCCCAGAGGGTCTCCCCGCCTGCAACGAAGTCCAACTGTCGTCGGGACTCCCCAATAGTCCTCCTGGGGAAGGCTCTAAATCAGCCGGAGAGTAGAAGGTCCTGGGCTTTGCATCTGTATGCTGTGTCCACTGCGCCTAAATTGTAGGAAAGGTTTCTGTATTAGGGTTTCTTTATTGTCTTCTGAATACCAAAGGAGGTTTTGTGGGTCTGAGCTTCAAGCTCCTAAAGCCAGTCACTGAATCACTGTATGTTTATGTTTCTTTCCCCTCCCATTTTCCCCAGTTTTCTGTACCTTTACCCTTAATACACTTACCTTTGTTTGCACCATAGTACCTAGTATTTTCTTCATTTTTATTATATCCACCGGTGACAGATACGGAAGGGAGTCGAATATATTCTTCTGGGAAAAGGGGCTTTCCTTTTATCTCCCCTCTACCATTACTAAAGTTTTCCTTTCTGAAGCGTTGCCTTATTCCCCTTGAGGCAACACATAAGAGCATGTCTCCTTTGCCGATAACTAACTTGCTAATCCTAATAATTTTGGGGTGTCCTTATCCTGTGGGTTAGTATATTAATCATCCTGAGAATATTAGCATATATGTCAATTGGTTGCTGTGGAAATCTTGCAGTTATGCATTTGCTGATGTTTCCGTACCAAATTACCCCAAACTGGTATCAACTGACTTCTTGTGGTTATCTGTCAGCATTTTATGCAAGGTCTCAGCAAAATTACATATTGAAAAATAAGCAAAATAATATTTTATGCCATCTTGTGACTTAGAATCACTGCTGGTTAGCTTACTTATGCTAAACGTTTAAGCTAATGTCTTACAGGCTTGGGCCTATAAATTCCTTGCATTCCCCTGAATACAATACTTAAACTGACTTAAAATCTATAATGTATTCCATAGGCTACACCATAATCTAGTCCAGCCAGTACTGATCTCCTGCTGTATGTGTAAGCACTTTGACAGATCAGCACTACATTTTGCAGTCTCGATGATGTTGCACCAATCTGTCTCCAGTTGTGCAGGTGCTGCATTATGTCTACATGATTTTATGTAGATCTGTTAGATCATATTCTCTCATCCATCTGGTTATGCTGCATAATTGGCCTTTTGCCACTTTTTGGACAAGGGGAAATGTTCCACTGTTTTTTCCCCCATATGTGCACCCTGGCACTATTTGTATGTATCTCTGTTTAGAAGAGCTGAGATTTTCAAAGCTGTTTAGGGGGGTTGGATACCCATTTCCCAATAAAGTTAAAAAGAACTGGGCATCTAAATCCCTCAGGCGGCTTTGAAAATCTCAGCCAAGGTGTGTCTGGCAGATACTGACTTCTGGACATTTTAAGTATGTGTGGGGTGAGGGCATAACTGGTGCTAGCTCGTGGTCTCTTGTTTTGTGTCTATGTGCTTACATCCAATCAGCCATGCTAGTATCCTATTATGATTGATGCCTGTGGATACTGCTTTACTCCTAGTGGTGCCCCATCTTCAATCAGGGTGGAAAGGATAATAATAAAATACTATCAGGCTTAAGATATTCTAAATGGGGAAAAGATCTAAGAGAACTTAGAGTAGCAGAAAGGCTCAGAAGTTTTACTAATTAACATCTATAGAGAAAGCAAACTGTGGCAGAAAGGGAGACACTTAGGGATTCTTACTTTATGAAAAAGGCATTGATTTCAACATGTTTCTCACTTATTCTTCTCCAAACTATCATTAAGTAACATGTGACATCTTGCTAGCCTCAAACAGTGTAAGCAATAACAGTGTATTTGAACCATTTTTCTTTGATTTCTGGGTTCAGTACTATGTAGATATCAAAAAGATCTACAGCTCCAATGGAAACAGTGAGAAAGAATCTGCACTATATTATAACTGTATTAATCGGTGTAGAAAAAAGTTTGCCCTTGATTGGGAAAATGTTAAATTCTGTCTACAGCATAAAGGGTAGATAGCAAATAAATCCAATTCGATAAGACATGAGAGAGACCAAGATAAGAAAGCTAGCATTGAACTAAAGTATAGGAGCTGAGAACTTCTCAACTATTTACTGGCTTGTTTGATTTGGCTAGAAAAAGGTAATTATGAAAAAAAAAATCCATCCAGTCGCAGCTGAAAAAAATCAAGCATTCTCCCCTCACAAGCAGTCTATGAATAAGAAACTGCAGCTATTGAACATATACTCCTTTTGTTCCATCTGTTCAGAAATAAAAGAATAAGCTTCTGAAAGCTTTTTCCCCAAAAAGGCACCTAAACCGTGACTTAACATATGCCCAAACAAATCATTGCATAAAACATGCAGTTGCATGTTCAATATGTGTACTTGTATATGCAAATTGGTGTTTTCACATACAGATAATATTTCGCAGGTGCAACTAGAGATGAAGCACAGTTGAGTGTTTAAAATACAGGACTCAAAATCAGAAGATCTGTGATCTATTCTTGGCTCTGCAGCACACTTGATTTATGACCTTGGGCAAGTAACTTATGCTTTCTGTATCTCAGTTTCACAAGTTGTTAAACAGGAATAATAATATATGCATGCCTTGCAAGGGACATTGTGAGGCTGATTTTTTTTACTGTTTGCAAATGATCACTTGGATGGAGAGTGCTATTGACATGCAAGCTATTATAACTGGATACTTTGCCTGTCATTTACCTATTTGTGCCTCTACACATTTTGCAGGTTCATCCCTTTACATCACCTGCTACATCTTTGATCACTAATTCATTTGAAATATTCCCCCTTCAAAAATGTTGATCTGTTTTTAATCCTCCCCATGCTCATCAGTTTAAAAGTATGTCCTAACGGCAAGAAAAACAGTGGGATGTAGCTGTGTAAACTGAAAATAAAAGTTTTCAAAAAATAAACAAAGTGGCCTCATGAAATTGACTGGTTTGAGTGAAGATTAAATTTTAGGATGTTCCACTCCAATTATGAGTTTGGCACAGTTTCAAAGTTACAATGTACTAAGATATCCACAGAAAGCCCAAACACACTCCTCAAAATATCACAATTGAAGAAAAAGGTATATCTCCTTATTTTTCCAAGTTAAGATTTGTTGTGCAATGACAAGAATCATATTTAACATTTTGTTCCATACTTGCAGTAAGATGACTTTCTGGATGGATCAAATACCTCCATGTTTTTGCCTCCATGTTTAATCAGTCTCAGCAGCTGTTTAGAGCTTCATATACTACAAAGCCAGAGAACTTAATCACTTAATTAAACCCAACCCTCGGTTGTCTTTTTTGACAGACAAGGGCATGGCTAATCTTTGGATATTGGAAGATGAACAGGGGAGAAGCAGATGCCATTGCTTGTCTCTCAGGGATGGTCTATATAAGAGTACTATGTATTTTGAAAGCAAAGGTCTCTTTGGGGGACACAGAGAGCGAGACAGCACGTGTATGTATGCACAGTTGTCGTTTCCCATCCCTTGACCTGGACTACTGGCTTTAATAAGATACCATAATCCACTGCATATTTTTACAAAAGATTTATAGTGGACACTCTGGAACACATAAGTTAATTGAAACACATGGTACCATCTTCTCAGATAGTGTAAGTCAATTAGCTACTGTAAATTGCCCCACTGACCCTGATTTACACCAGCTCAGGATCTGGCTGCATGTTTTTCAATTTTGGTATCTCTCGTTTTGATAAGCAAAATGCATTAACTGACAATGCAAGAGTTTGTCTAAAGCTGAGCTCCCTGCCCGAACAAGCTCCTCTCACCCCCAACCCTCACATACACTCACACCAAGGCTTGTTGAGGGGTCCTTGCAGCCACCTTCCAAAGTGTCCACACCAGGGGAATCTTCCCCCTGCCAGGTACAGGGCTTTTAGGGCCCCCTTTACACTGCTCCACCCCTTTTACCTGGAATAAAGGGACAGGAGTGGCGGTAAGGATCTCACATTTTGAATTAAATCTACTTCTGTCCCACCTGGTATTACAAAGATAAGTTTTGAATAATCATGAAAATGGAGGTTACTTACTGTAACTGGAGATTCCTTGAGATGTATGCTACCTATCTGTATTACACATGTAGCCATGCATACGTGTCATGTACCAGAGTCTGGAGATTTTTCAAAGCAGTATCCATTGACCTGCACATGTGCAGTAGTTTCCCTCATGTTCCTTACTGAGGGTACAAGAGGCAGGGCAGGTCAATGCCTCTCCAGTTCCTCTTCTTGCCGCAGTCCAACAGGCTCCAAAGCAAAGGGGAAGAAGGGTGGGTAGTGGAATACAGATAGGGACAACATCTCAAAGAACTTCCAGTTTCAGTAAATAACCTCCTCTTCTTGATGGTCCTTATGTGTATTCCACATGTGGGTGACTGCCAAGCAGTATTCAGAGTGGAGGAAGGTGTGAGGAAGCTGGCAGCAAAGATGTCTGTAATACTGCCTTCCCTACAGCTGCATCCACAGTTGCAGCTTGAGTTAGAGCCTATTGTGTGGTGAACATAAAGACAGAACTCCAAGCTGCTGCTTTGCAAATGTCTTGTAGCGGAACGTCCGATAAGGATGCCGTGGAAGCAACTTGTGCTCACATGGAATGAATTGTAATAACCCCGAGGGGAGGGAGTTTTGCTATTTTGCAGCATTCTAAGATGCATCCCAAAATCTGCTTTGAAATCTTCTATGAGGATGTGACTTGCCTGCACAATCTTTCAACAAAGAGTCTTGAAGATTTTCCAATAAGTTTGGTTCTTTGCAGGTAGAATGCCAGGGTATGCCTGACATCAAGGGAATAAAGTCTCCTGTCTCTGGAAGAAGAATAGAGTTTTGGGAAGAATACAGATAAGTGTATTGATTGATTGATGTGGAACTCAAACAATGTTGGGGAGGAATTTGGGGTGTAACCTAAGGGAACCTTCCCTTGTTGAATATTGTGTAAGGAGAGTCTGCCATCATGGCTCCTAGCTCACTGACCCTTCTGGCCAAAATGATGGCCACTAAGAATGCCACCTCCATGGACATGTGGGTCATGGCACAAGTTGCCATAGGTTTGAAAGATGGACATGTGGGTGTTGACAGGACAAGGTTGAGGTCCCATTGAGATGTCCCAGTGTGGCTTCAGACCATCATGAGGCACCATCAAAATGATTTTCGCAACCAGGCAGATCCAGGAAAAATGTCAAGAACACCACCAGGAGCTGGATATGGCCTTTACTGATCTGACCAAAGCCTTTGACTCTGTCAGCTGTGAGACTCTGTGGAAAATCATGTCAAAGTTTGGCTGCCCACACAAATGAATCACCATTGAAAGACTCCTCCACTATCAGATGACTGCGTCCATCCTGTGCAGTGGCTCTACCTCTGATCCCTTTGGTGTAAAACAAGGTTGTGTACTGGCACCCACCCTTTTCTCAATTTTCTTAGCAACTATAAAAACATTTACCCAAGACAATCTACCAAGGGCATTGGCATCCAGTATCAGAATGACGGCAAGCTCTTCAACCTTTCTCATCTCCGTGCCAGAACAAAAGTAATATCGGTAACAATAACTGAACTCCAGTACGCAGATGATTGTGCTGTAGTTTCACACTCAAAGGAGGATCTGCAAACAGCCCATAATTGCTTCTCTGAAGCTTACAAAAGCCTAGCACTAACTGAACAATGACAAAACAAAAGTTCTCCACCAGCCAGCTCCCAGTCAATCACCAGACCCAGCAAGGAAGATCTACATTGACAGAGAAGAACTAGAAAAGTAGAATACTTTGCCTATCTTGGCAGCCATCTCTCACAGAGAGCTGACATAGACGTCAAGATTCAGCATACAATCCACTGTGCCAGCCTTGCCTTTGGCAGATGGTCTCACCGGGTGTTCAACAATCATGATGTCAGAACACACACTAGACTTTTAGTTTATAAAGCAGTGGTAATCCCAACTCTCCTCTATGCCTGAGAGACTTGGGTGACCTATAGAAAACACCTGAATATCCTGGAACGCCAGCACCAGAACTTTCTTTGGAAGATCCTCAACATAAAGTGGGAGGATTGCCGCATTAATGTCAGTGTACTCACAGAGGCCAGCATCTTCGGTGTTGAGGCCCTGATTATCCAGCATCATCTGAGGTGGAGCATGAACTGTTTGCGTATGCCTGATGTACACTTACTGTGACAGACCCAGACCAGTGGGGTACAGGAGTCTGGTAGAGAGCAAATATACTGGTCACTGGATGAGTAGTTTTCTGTTCCCTGAGTGACCAGAGCAGGGGCTGCACTAGAGTAATCAGGAACCTGCTAGAACCAGTTAAGGCAGGCAGGCTAATTAGGACACCTGGAGCCAATTAAGAAGAAGCTGCTAGAATCAATTAAGGCAGGCTAATCAGGGCACCTGGGTTTTAAAAGGAGCTCACTTTAGTTTGTGGTGTGAGTGTGAGGAGCTGGGAGCAAGAAGCGCAAGGAGCTGAGAGTGAGAGGGTGTGCTGCTGGAGGACTGAGGAGCACAAGCGTTATCAGACACCAGGAGGAAGGTCCTGTGGTGAGAATAAGGAAGGTGTTTGGAGGAGGCCATGGGGAAGTAGCCCAGGGAATTGTAGCTGTCATGCAGCTGTTACAGGAGGCACTATAAACAGCTGCAGTCCACAGGGCCCTGGGCTGGAACCCGGAGTAGAGGGCGGGCCCGGGTTCCCCCCAAACCTCCCAATTGACCTGGACTGTGGGTTCTTCCAGAGGGGAAGGTCTCTGGGCTGTTCCCCAACCCACATGGTGAATCTCTGAGGCAAGAAAATCCGCCAATAAGCGCAGGACCCACCAAGATAGAGGAGGAACTTTGTCACATTACCAAAACAACTGCTGTATGCTCAACTCACCAAAGTAGAAAGGAAATGGGGAGGCCAAAGGAAATGCTTTAAAGACACCCTCAAGATAAACATCAAGAGCATCGACACTGAGCATCGACACCACACACTGGGAGACAGCAGCCCAGGATAGGAATAACTGGTGAAGACTTGTCAGAGAAGGAACATCCACTTTTGAGGAAGATCACCTTGCCCTGGTCACAGAGAAATGCCAGAAAAGAAAGGACAGACAACTATCACGCAGCAATCATGGCCCAACCCTGACTTCCAACACCACCTGCAAGTCTGCCAATGAATCTGGGGCTCAAGGATTGGACTCTTTGTCACCAAAGGACCCACAAAAGAGATCATCCTCAACCTCAAGGGATTGATGAAGTTTAATGACCGCTGGGAAAGTCCTAATCAAGCCCTTCATAAATCATACAGTAGCTGGCTATGTAAAGATCATCCCTCTATCGGAGGGAGGAAGACACTAATCACTTCTAGATGTACTTGCAGCAAACTAAGAGCCAGACCTGAAGTTTTCAAGGAGAGGAGATACTCTAGGAGATGTGTCCAGGCCAAAAAGCTCCACCATTTAGCCAGGTAGCAGGCTTTAGTAGAATCCATTTTAGTTTGGTTAAGGATTTCCTGAACAGAGGCAGAGCATGAACATTCTATTTCCAACGCCCATCCAAATACCAGGCCGTCAGGTTCAGTGAGCCTCGGTTGGAATGCTTGATCTTCCCCCTGTCCTGAATTAGAGATCCTGATAGGTGGTTTTGTAGACATCATTATGAGTTTTGTGAACCAGAATTGTCTGGGACAGTAGGGTACTAGGAGGATGATGGTGGCTCTGTTGTCATGGATCTTCTGTATAATTTGTGAAGGTAAGGGAATAGGAGGAAAGGCATATCTGAGGCATTCCATCCCAGGGGAGCAGGAGAGCATCACCCTGGGAGTTGGGGCCTATGGCTCCCCTGGAGCAATATGTGGGAAGTTTTGTCTGGGATGCAAAGAAGTCCCAAAGCGGAGTTCCCCGTTGTGCAAATATGTTGGTTACAACTGTCTTATTTGTGGTCTGCAGATATGCTTCTGCTTAATTTGTCTGCCACGGAGTTGTGAACACCCAGGAGGTATGCTGCCTGTATCATAATGTGGTTTCTGATGCACCATTTCCAACGTCTGACTGCTTCCAGGCAGAGGGGACAGGATCTTCCTCCTCCCTGTTTGTTTATATACACCACCGCAGTGATATTGTATGACATCTGTACATGGAGCAAGAGTTTGAAGGGAAGGGAGGCCTTGCATGAAAGGTGAACTGCTCTCAATTCCAGCAGCCTGGCTTCTCGTGGGGTTCAGGTACCTTGAGCAGTGTGATAGTCCAGGTGAGCTTCCCATCCAATAAGGAACGTGTCTGTCAAGATGGAGGCTCTTGGAATGAGTGTGCTGAAAGGAATCCCCATCATGACTTTGTTTCGGTTGGACCACCAAGCAATGGAGGTGAGAATTCTGGTGAAGTCAATACGATCCCTGTTTGGTTGGTAGGTAGAGTGGAGACAAGCTTGGAGGCACTGCAAGTGAAGTCTGGTGAATGGCATCACGTAGGTTGCTGAAGCCATGTGGCCTAACAGAGAGAGAGAGAGACACTGGTGCATCATAGTTTGTGGGTGATGCAAAAAGTCATGTAAAATCTGTCTGGGGGAGAAAGGCTCTCATAGAGACTGAATCCAGTTGTGCTCCCAAAAAAAGTATTGACCTTATGGGTGACAAAATAGTCTTTTCTGTGTTTATACAAATGCTGAAGGTGGCAAGCAGGCACCAAAGAGAACCCATTTTTGATATGACTTCCTGGTGAGATCACCCTACCAGGAGCCAGTCATCTAGGTATGGAAACCCTTTACAGACTTAGTGTCGCGTTTGGGCTGCAACTACAGCGAAAACTTTTGTGAACGCCATGGGTGCCACAGCGAGTCCAAAAGGGAGGATGCAAAACTGATAGTGGTCTTGGCCATCTGTGAAGTTCAGGAATTTCCTGTGAGATGGGTGAATATCTACATGGAAATATGCATCCTTCATGTCAGGAGCCACAAACCACCTCCTCTCCTGAAGAGAGGGGATTATAATCATCCTGAATTTCAGCTTTTGAATAAAAATGTTGAGTAGCTGAAGGTCCAGAATGGGTTTCCACCCTCCATCTTTCTTAGGAATTAGGAAATATGGGGAGTAGAACCCTTTTCCTTGGTACTGAAGTGGGACACATTCTAGCCCCCACCCCAGTGTAAAAGGAATTCCACCTCTTTTTGAAGAAACAGTTGAAGAGTCATCCCTGGATGGAAATCAGGGAGGAAAGACCTAGCAAGTGGAGCAATGAGTCCTTTCACATGAACAGTCCTGTGACCAGAGTTCTGGATGCTGTATCTGTAGCGTCTACCGCAGGCTGGAGAGTAACCATTGCTATTAATCTACCCTCATCCGTAAGGTACTGGAGGAGAAGACCTTCTGCCCAGGAAGTCCAATCTCTTCAAACCCTTATCTGTTGGGGTGGATTTTTGGCCATGTGACTGAGCTCTTTCCATAGTCACTTGTGCCATCAATGAGTTAGGGGCAGTATGGGAAAGAAAAAAAAATCAGCTCCTTTGCAGGCATAAAATAGCATCTTTCGGCTCTTTTTGGTATAGGGGAACAAAATACTGGTGTGTGCTAAACCACTCTGGCTGGTTCTAATATGACCTCGTTAATAGGGAGAGCCACCCTGGTTTGTCCCTGAGGTTGAAAACTGTCCAAGAGCTGGTGTTGAGGGTCCTGGATCTCCTCTAATGGGTTCTGTAAATCGTTAGCAAACCTTTGTAACAGCTCCTGGTACTGATCTAGTGGAGAAGGCAAAGAAGGAGTAATGTTATCACTGGAGATGATGAAGAAGCCCCAGGTGGAACTGCCAGTACCTGCGGAACCAGTTCTGGCTTTTCCTCCTCATACACTGACAGTTCCAGCTGACAAGAGGCAGAGAAGCAGTACGGCTCCTGAGAGGGGTCTGTACGCCTACCATAGCAGTCCCACGGGCCCCAATAAGGCCAAAAGGGAGGGATCCATGGTTCGCAGTGGGGCCCACAAGAATTGATACCAATGGTCCTTGAGGAGGGATCACATCCAGAGGGATGGTAAGCATAGCCTCTCAACTGTCTGTCGGGGCTCTTGTGCCTCCACTGAGCTACTGGTGGAGCTATCTCTGTTGACTCCTCTGATTCTGAGGATGGTTCCATCAGTAGTGCCAGTGCCATCTGTACCAGGTTGCTCATTCCCAATGGATGGAGATGGAACTGCTCCTGAGACACCAGTAAAAATTCTTCCTCTGGAATAAGGACTTCCCTTAAGAGGTAGGGTCACAAATGAGTGAGCACTGGGGGTAGGAGAGGAATATATCTTCTGATGTTACAATGGTCTCTGTTTTGCCCAGAGTCCAGGGAGTTCTTTTGGAAACATCTGAAGGACCTGGCTCATCTGCAGAAGCTCAATGGTCTCTGGGCAAACGGGGTGGTACCAACAATGAGCCTGGACCTGCACTTGTGGATGGGGCTGGAAAGCATCTTTGGTATTGCAGTCACCATTGGAATGGTCAGATCCCTCTTTTTGAAAGCCTTGGCTACCAGTCTGGGGGTTTTCAGTGGCACCAATTCCATGGGTTCTGTACATGACATCTCACCCACCCTGGACTGGCTCGAGGAGGGAACATGTTTCTTCTGGACAGTCCTCTGCTTTGATCTTATGCCAATGAGAATGTCCCTTAATTTCACAGGGAACTGTGTGGGAAGAGTTCTTAGGCACATGCTTGGAGGGGCACTGCTGGTCAGCTGTGGCCAACGTACAGGAGGGTCTCCCAGGCTTACATCAGAGCAAAGCCCCATAGCTTCTTCCATGAGGAACTTTTTCAATGGGTGATCTCAGGCCTCTCGGGTTCTGGGTGGGAAGAATCAGCAGACACTGGATGTCGCAGAGATACATGCCTCACCCAGACAGTATAGGCGCTCTTCATGCTCGTTGCTGATTGAGAAGGAGTGAGGGCAGGAGATGCAGGTCTTGAATCCCAGGAGTGTGGACATAGTCCTGGTGCTGGGGATGATTTCCCCCCAATTGTGGGGAGAGTGTGGATTATTCTATATTATATACACTAACTACCGAATTAATATATAAAATCTGTTTACAAGTATTTTACTTTACAGGCTATGCGTGGAGTAAAGGAGGACACAATTCCAACATGGGCCATGAAGCAGTAAGAAGGAACTGAAGAAGTAGTGTGGGTCAACGCCTCTCACACCATTGGTTGGACTTGGGCACATGGCACATGTGCTTACCCACATGTGGAATATACACAGAGACCATCACTCAGAGAAGAATCTACATTTCTGATGGAGTTAGTGAAGATTGCGAACTCCAGACTTGTTTCTGAGACATGCTAACTACCTGAAGCTCCTCCGGACTTTAGTGGGAATTACGGACCTTCAGCAGCTTTCACTATCAGGCCTTTAATTCCTTCTGTCTGCCATTTCAAGCCTCTAGGGCAACAGAAGAGTTCATTTGTGGGAATTTTATATTTTATTTTAATACTCAGGACCAGAGACTACATTTATATAAGTAAATGTATCAGATGCAGGTTACTTTAGTTTGTTTGTTTTTTCATTGAAAGATTTAGGTATCTAAAGGAATTACTAACAATGAGATTAGCTAAAAAGTGGCCTCAAAACAAGTGATCGGAATATAAGAACAAATAAGCCCACAGCCTACCTCAGATTACATTGAATATATGGGAAAGGTGGAAGTCCAGCTTCTGAACTACTGTAAGAAAGCATAATTTCATTGACTTCAAAGGAGCTATGCCAGTTTACATTAGCTGAAAATCTATCTAATATGGCCCTCGCTGCTGTAGTATCTGAGCACCTCACCATCTTAAATGTATGTATCCTCACATCACCCCTAAGAGATTGGCAAGTGCTACTATCCCTCTTTACACATAGGGAACTAAGGCCTGTTCTACACTGGGGAGAGGGAGGACGGAGGGGAGGGGGATCGATCTAGGTTACTCAACTTCAGCTACATGAATAACGTAGCTGAAGTTGACATACTTAGATCTACTTACCGCGGTGTCTTCACTGTGGTAAGTCGACTGCTGATGCTCCCCCGTTGACTCCGCCTGCACCTCTCGCTCCGGTGGAGTACCAGAGTCGACGGGAGAGCGCTCGGTGGTCAATTTATCGCGTCTTCACTAGACGCGATAAATCAACCCCTGCTCGATTGATCGATCCGGAGGTAAGTGTATACATGCCCTAAGTCACAGAGAATACGGGCCTGATTTTTAAAGGTATTTAGACACCTAAAGATGAAGCTAGGCACCTAGTGGGATTTTTAAAAGTGCCTACTTGCTTATCTGCATCTTAGGCACCTAAATACCTTTAAAAATGGGCCCTACATTCCTTGCCCAAGGTTAGAGCCCCGTGCGAAAAAACAAACCAAAATAAATGATAAAAATGACATAAAACGAAAAGCTCACTGCACTGGCTGCTGAGCACACAGGACTGGGCCCATCTACTTCCTCAAGGAATAGCAAACTAGCCAACAGGGTTGCAATGCCACTCAGGTTTGGCCTGGCAGCCCTTCGTCATGATGGGCTCCGTCCTGGGGGGCAGGAGCCACTGCTGGAGAATGAGTGTGGGACAGGCTTGCTCTGTAACATTCCCCTCCACCACCAGCCTTCCACCCTGTGGGGGGAAAACCCAACATTGGGCAGTGGGGAAATATATGAAATGAAATAAGAATTTTCCAAAACTAAAATAACAAAATATTAAAAAACAAAAAGATTTTCACAGGGCTCTACCCATAATTACAGAGGAATCCTGTGACAGAGCAGGGAATTGAACCATAGTCCCATGCTGGCTCTCTAACCACTGGGCCCTCCTGGGCCTCCTGATTGACCTGGTCTAGATTCTGCAGAATGACTATAAAATAGCCTCATTTTTTTAAACATATGAGCACAACCTATTTAGCAGAAATGGTAGCAGTGACTACTAAAGAGAAGCAGTCATTAATTGTGTACCTTTTGGCATCATTTCAAAATAGTAAGAATCAGTAATTGTGGTGAAATAGTCAATACTTCTTTCTATAAAAATATACATTATTAATAAAGACACAATTTTATGTATAAATAGTTGCTGATCCCATATGTATATAGATATACCCACTCTTTTGTGCTTAAAAGAGGGCAGGGGATGAAATATCCTTATCACAACAACGTATACAGGGACAATCGCCAACGAGTTCCATGGTATTTGTGCTGGTAGTTATTCATTCCAGAAAAATGTTAATTGGGAACTATCTAAAGTTATCATGGAGGGGACTAGTAATTTGATTTGAAAGCATGAAAAGGCTTCCTTGAGTCTGCAAGGATCGAGGGGTATGTAGACATGAAAGAAAGCCTTTTATGATTATCCATGAGCTATGTCAGTGTCTTCTGGGGTTTGCTGACAACTTGCAAACTGGAAACTTCACAATGTTAAGGTTCAGATAGATTTTTCACAAATACATAGCTCTTTTTATTAACTTTATCCTTGTCTTTTTCATATGTTAAATTTCAATCCGGTTGCACATAAAAGGTTTAATTTCTTTCTGATGTCCTTCAATACTTTAATTTCAGGATCATTATTTGAATGTTTTGTTTCCACAAAACTATCAACATTTTAAAGGGCATTTAATATTTTTTTATTAATTCTAAAATGTAGCAAATATATTGGACAAATATTTCATAAATATGGAATTACTAATAAATGTATTGAGTGGTGAAGGATGGATTTTTTGATTTGCTGAGTTGAACTGAAACTGAAAATTGTTGGTCAATCAAAAAGTAAAAAGAAACAAAATCAGATTGTGTCACAATGAAATGTCATTCATTATGACAGTGAACAGTCGTTGGGACAAGAAAGGAATTATTAACTATAAAATTATTATAGTTTAGTGGTTAGGGCACTCACCTAATATAAGGAAGACCTAAGTTGAAATCTCTGCGCCAGTGACTAATTATTTTTTAAAAAGTAGAACAGCTTCAACAGGAGGGACAGCAAGTCTTATACAAGAATATTTCAGTGCCTGGGGAACTCTCCTGAAATGTCTGGGAACCAAGTTCCACTCCCTTCTCCATGTCAAGCAGAGGGTCTCTGATGTGCTAGGAGAATACCCTAATCCCCTAGGCTAAAGGTTGTAAGAAGAGAGTGTAATGTTTATATTTTATTTAGTGATGTCCATCATAAAGCATCTCAAAGTACCTTAAAAATCACATAGGTTATTTAGGTCCACTCCCTCACTACAAAAAGGTGTCAACCTCAGGGGCAGAACACAACAGTAATTTTGAACCAGCTATAATTCATTATGTCTTTTGGTTTGTTTGTTTGTTTTAGTAGGGGAAATGATCCTTTCTGAAGCTGAAATGATGGGGGGAGGGGCAGAATTAAAATAGCTACTTTGGATTGTGTTGAGGATACTGGGGTTAACTCCCTTATTCAGGAAAAAAAGTGCCATAAAAATACGGTTCAGAACTCCCTTTGACATCCACATGAGTTCTGCATGTGATTGAAACAACAGTATCTATATCATTGTCTGACCCAAATTATTTTCCCTGTCTTGATTATGGAGAGCACTTCCACCTTTGGCTTCTGCAGGATAATTTACATAAAGAATTCCTCACAAAGATGGTCAGGAAAAAGGTCCCCTCTCATGGAATTTGTACCTTTTCCCACTTGGTCCTGACTAAATAGCAAGAATCATGCCAAAGCTATGATAATGAAAGAATTTAAATAGTAAATAGCTGCATATACAGCACCTAGATAACAGTGGCCTGATGATCAGAGATGGTGAACAGCTGTAGCTGATCGGAGCCAATAGAAGGTGTGGGTGCTCAGTGCTGAAAATAAGACTAATTATATAGATGGCTAAATATAGATTGAGTTGTCTAACTTCACACATTTTAACATTTTAGCCTAAGCAATAAATGCCCCATTTCCTTAAATAAAGCATCTAAAGTTACTGAACATATTTTTGACTCAAGTTGAAACTGCTCCAAAAAATAGTGCTGTAACATGAATTAAAACACCTTTTGAGGTACATTTTCAAAGCAGTGTGTGGAGTTTTAGCTATGAAATTCCTACTGAATTTAACAGAAGTTACACAGCTAAAACCTTGATTGATAGTTGGTTAAGAAAAGGATAGATAATAAGACAGAAAATATCATATTGCCTCTATATAAATCCATGGTAGGCCCATATCTTGAATACTGCATGCAGATGTGGTCGCCCAATCTCAAAAAAAGATATATTGGACTTGGTAAAGGTTCAGAAAAGGGCCACAAAAATTATTAGGGGTATGGAATGGCTGGCATATGAGGAGAGATTAATAAGACTGGGACTTTTCAGCTTGGAAAAGAGATGATTAAGGGGGGGATATGATACAGGTCTATAAAATCATGACTGGTGTGGAGAAAGTAAATAAGGAAGTGTTATTTACGCCTTCTCATAACACAGGAACTAGGGGCCACCAAATGAAATTAATAGGCAGCAGATTTAAAACAAACAAAAGGAAGTACTTTTTCACACAATGCACAGTCAACCTGTGGAACTCCTTGCCAGAAGATGTAGTGAAGGCCAAGATTATAACAGGGTTCAAAAAAGAACTAGATAAATTCATGTAAGATAGGTCCATAAATGGCTATTAGCCAGGACGGGCAGGGATGGTGTCCCTAACCTCTGTTTGCCAGAACCTGGGAATGGGCAACAGGGGATGGATCATTTGATGATTACCTGTTCTATTCATTCCTTCTGGGGCACCTGGCATTGGCCACTGTCGTAAGACAGTATACTGGGCTTGATGGACCTTTGTTCTGACCCAGTATGGCTGTTCTTATGTTCTCATGTTTATATAGAGATGTATGCTGAGTTTCAACCCAGAGTAAAATTACAAGGAAAAATAAACCCTTAATATTAACCAAGACATTCATATGGAAATTCTGCTACACCACTAGTTCTGTTGGTAACAGAAGGAATGAATACAGTATACTAAATGGTGAAAAGTTTGTATAGAAAAATGTATGAACATGGGTGGACAGGATCTGTGATTATAAAACTTTCCTTTATAAAAGAACCCTTTTCTCTTTAATTTCACGGATGACTGGAATTCTCCATCTGAAAATATATCCAACCCTCCATGAAATTTACTTGTCTATAAAACGTCCACTCCTGTTAACATGAATAAATAGGCCTTCACAATCCTTAGTTACATATAATTAAACAGAACGTAATTTATGTTGGATCAGTTCCATGCTTTGACCTCCAGGAGTGTGGATGTTCAGTGGGGTACCTTTTAGCAGGGAAAAATGCCAATTTGTACCCAATGTTTTTAATAATTCTAATACATTTTCTTATAATTTTTATGAGCAGCTTTAACCACTTCCTGAAAAAGCAGCAGCCAGTAGACTCCATTGACCTAGATTTAGTAAAACATAATCATGCAGAAATTGAATATTAATCTCTGCTCTAGTATATTGGATAAACTTAACCTAGCACATAAGTTCATGAGGACAATGCATGCAATTTATAAATATTATGACAGATTTAAATCTTCCACCTAGAAATGTATTAATTAGAGCTGCCTTTAAAAAAAAAAAAGAAAGAAAAAAACACCTATGTTTGCAATACAAATTGAATTACTTCTATCTTTGAGTGGGTAGCAAAATTGTGGGGGGAAAGGTGTGCAGTTTTCATAAGCAAACCATTTTAATCCTGAAATATTTTTTCCCAGTTCACCCCAAAAAAATAAATAAATAAATAAATAAAAAGAGAGAGAGAGATTGATCTGTTTTAGATTATTTTTAAAAAAGTAAAAGTAAGACTTAAGTACAAAGGTTAATGTACCCCACAGGGGAAGTACAATTCCCTGCAACCTCACCAGCTGCCAGACTTACTGTGGGGCTCCCAACGGTCTTCCCAATCCCTAGAAAAATTTTACTCCTCATTCAAGCTGTTCCGCAAGTGTTTTTGAACCCCCAATTTTGACAGAAGGGTCAAGATCTCAGGGCCAGCAACCTCTTTTTCATTAGCTTGCTGATTTTGTGCAATTCTACAGTAACTGGGAGACAGCTCAGGGATGGTTTTTTGTTTGTTTGTTTGTTTGTTTTTATTAAGGATGAAGTAAATGCTGAGAAAGGACCTCAGTCCCAATATCAAGTCCTCGCTTTTGCAAACATGGATGTACACAACTTTAAGTATTAATAGTCCTATCAAAATCAATAGGGCTACTCAGAGGCTGAAAATTAACCATGTGCATAAGTGTTTCCAGGATCAAGGCAAAAAACTATGTGAGAGTCTTTTCATTGTGTGTGTGTGCAGTGCCTAGCACAATGGTGCACCAGTCCTTGATTGCGGCCTCTAGGCACTGCCATCATAAAAAATCCACAATAGTTTCTTATAAAAGCATATTGCCAGGTATTACCTCATGTAGAGATGGCTTAGCAGCACAGACATCCTGAATGATCATCTGAAAATGGCAGATAATTGTAACTAGACTATCTATCACATTCTATATTGAGATGGTAGTATAGAATGCACAGCTTTCTATATTGAAGAGGAGGAAATGTTGGAGTATGCTAGGCCAAGTCAAATCTTAGGGACACGATCACATTCTAAAAAGATGTTTTAGCCAATCAATGTGTCGCATTCCTGCTCACAAACTTTTTCTCACTATGGAAAGTTTAATTACGGATGAACCACCCCTGAGAAGAAAATTGTTTGGTTAGCTCAAGGCCATCCTTATAACAGAATAGGTTCCCATGCTCTATCTCTGCAAATGTTCCTAATCCCAACTAGATCAGATGGTGACATTCTACCAGGCACCCTGAGACACTTCCTATTTTGTAACTCAGTGGAAATATTGTATGAGCAACAGACCAAGCAGCAACAAGTCAGAGAGTGGTGGAGAGAGTTACAACTGATCCCAGAAGAGAAAATAGGAAATGCAATGCTCCATTTCTTTAACAAAAATCCTATCCTCCTTTGGCCTGTTGGAGACCTAAATCTATCTAAAATATTAAAATACAGCACCTCTTCCCAGTTTCCCTTTCCGTGCCACTGAACTGAACCAGTCAAAATGCTCGTTTGCTCATCTTACTGTAATATCGACTGTAGATTGTTCATCCTATTCCCCAACACATTCTAAGTATTTCAGCCCAGCTCTTATACACAGGAAGTCAATAATGAAGGAGTTTAGTAAGTATGAAAATCAGTGTGCATGTTTTTGCCTGTATAATCCTATTGTTCTTCTTTCATTGCACTAAATATATTGGCAGTGTTGTCTGACTTGACAGAACCGGAGCGGAGAGATCCTGAGGTTAAGCTATACAGCAAATACTCACTCAGACATGCACATTAGAATACATTGTTTACTGTAAAAAAAAAATCAAAGCAGCATATACCAATGTGTATTGTTCCATGCTTAGTTCTTATCTTTGTGGTTTTGTACATGTACTGGAGACATTTGGCTGTAAAATTACCCTAAATGCCCTTATTCACATTATAATCAACTTTCTGACCACTGGCCTGTGTCTCTGCCTTGCTGAGCTCTACTGCTTTTTTCCAATTTACTTCATACTCTGGAATGAAAACCTTCACAAAAGTGACCTTCTACATGTGAACTCAATAGTCACTTTCCAACTCCAGATATAACACTGGTTTGGATCTGGCCTAGTTTTCAAAGCTGCAATTTTAGGCAGATTATCTATTTTTTTCTTCCTTGACCTTTATACTATGAACTGAGGGGTAGTTTACACCTTCAGGGCTGTCAAATTAGTATACAAGTACACAAGTAAGTGACCAGAGAACTATTTTGAGAATACTTTGAAATACTACATGCTGTAGGCACTTTCTGCAATCGCTCTTCTATCAAAATGGGAATGTTCATATTCCAGAGTTACACACATACATTCCCACTCTTTTTTCCTGATACTACACATGGAAGTGCCTAAAGTGCAATTTGAAAACACTTCTATACAGACCTGTGAAAAACTGACAAAGAAAAACCGTAAAATAAGTGACATTTCTATGATAACTACCCAATAGTAGCCATAGGGAAACTGCTGGTGAAACACACCACAAAAACGCAAATAGTTGCTTTTTATAGTGGTAATTGCTCTTCAATTAGATGAATGCTAGGCAATTTTTTACACCCTTACTGAGTATTGAAGAGAGGAGAGTCATCACCGGCAGCTGTTGGACCTCTTTTTAACCCAGCATATATTCTCTTTAGCTGTGCAACAACTTTAACAAAGAAAGACAGAAAGACAGTTTTATGCTGATTCTGGTGAACAACTAAAGGCATCTAGCTCAGGGACTGTAGTGCTGGATCCTATTTATTTAACTCCATAAGCACCACAGCAAACGTAAACATGATCAGTGTACATAAATGTTGGTATCACTGCTCTACAACCCATGTCAAGAGCTGGTAAAAAGTTAGTGCTGCTCCAGGCTACATTAATTTTAACATGACTACCTAACCATCTACAAAAGCACCTTAAATAAAATTCTGAGGGCACTACCATTCCTATTGCCGGTGGAAATATCCTTCAGAGCCACGCCAAGGTAAAGGACCTACTCATAGATAGCTCTGGCCTGCTGCAGATCCCAAAGGATCAATGAGACCTGGTGGCTGAAATATTGGTCAGTCTCTAGTGAGACAAACCATGTCCCCCTCATGGAAAGATTCATGGGAAACTCTAAGAGGGAATCCTCACAGGGATTTCCTGCTCTAAAGCCTCCATCTTCTCCAGGTTTTCATGGGAGGAGGGCATGATCAGATGGCATTTGAGGGCTAGATTGAATTTTGAGCCTGTACAGAGTATGTAGTGACAGACTAGGAAGATGCAAGGAGCCTTTCCTTTTCACCTCCTCCCCTAATGTAGGAAGCTGGACATAGCAAACAAACGGTGGTCCTCTGACCTCATGAATTGTGACCGTCTCTTACTGCTTCTAGAGGTACAAACCACCACAAATAGGGTTAGGGGAAGCAGGGTCATAGTTCTGTCCCTTCACACTAGCACGCAGAGCTGACCAGATGCACACTGGAGAGCAGCCTATGCAATCCTAAGGAACAGAACTGTGTGCACTCCTCCCTTATGCACTGGAGAGTTCTGGAAGGGACTGTGGTGAGGACAGAGCAGCAATTAGATGACATACAGGTGGCAAATAAAAAGCTATGATAGGTGGTAGGTTGGGAAGACCAGTTATTGAAATAATGGGCAAGGAGACATGGAGTGAAAAAATAGGAGCAGTGATGTCAGCAGAGGCTAATATCTCTATTATTTAGATATGCATATTAATAAAAGTAAATTTGCACAGTTATGTAAGACCCACTCCAGATGGGCATTGCACATCTAGCCCCCATGTTATCTCACCCAAAAGAATAATATATTAAATTAAAATAGAACTATAACTTTTGGAAGGGTCTCTTATCACTTCATCCCCAGTTTAATTACTTTGCTAAGTGCAGTCCTAGGCCATTCCACTGAGCTTGGGGCTGCCAGGTGGGAAACTGTAGTCAGCTTTTCTTAAGTAGCTACTATCTGCCAGCAGATGGACTGGTACAAGACAAGATACTGTAAAGTAAAAACTAGGGAGGCAAAATGTTGTGGAATGACAGTGCATCTGTGTGAGACATCCCACATTTGTTTTAAGCAGCTTCAGACCCAGGACTCCTAGTTTTCACAAGGCAACCAGAGAAGTAGGGATCTACCAGAGACCCTAAACTTATCCAGGGATGTGGCATCACAAGAAGTCATGGAATTTTTATATCTAAATTTTCTCTACCCTGAGCCCAAAACAACTTAAGTGTTGTATATTTTTTTCTGGAAAAATAATCAAGTGTCCCTGAATTAGACATTCATAATATGAAGAAGATAATGGTCCATTCGTTAGGGTCGTAGCCTGGAGATCTAGATTCAAGTTCCTGCTCCACCACAGACTTCCTGTGTGACCATGGGCAAGTGAGTCTTTCTGTGCCTCTGTCAAGGCTGTATCCCCACTTTGAACTTTAGGGTACAAATGTAGGGGCCTGCATGAAAACTTCTAAGCTTATCTACCAGCTTAGCTCTGGTCCGCTGCCACCATCTCAAGAATTCCCTCCCTGGGAAGCCTTGAGAAACCTTTCACCAATTCCCTGGTGAATACAGATCCAAACTCCTTGGATCTTAAACAAGGAGAAATTGACCCTTCCCCCCTCCTTCCTTTCACCAACTCCTGGTGAATACAGATCCAAACCCCCTTTGGATCTTAAAACAAGGAGAAATCAATCAGGTTCTTAAAAAGAAGGCTTTTAATTAAAGAAAAAGGTAAAAATCATCTCTGTAAAATCAGTATGGAAAATAACTTTACAGGGTAATCAAACTTAAAGAGCTCAGAGGACCCCCCCTGTCTTAGGTTCAAAATATAGCAAACAAAGATAAGCACTCTAGTAAAAGGTACATTTACAAGTTGAGAAAACAAAGTAAATCTAAGACGCCTTGCCTGGCTTTTACTTACAATTTTGAAATAAGAGAGACTTGTTTAGAAAGATGGGGAGAACCTGGATTGATGTCTGGTCCCTCTCAGTCCCAAGAGCGAACAACCCCTTAAACAAAGGACACACACAAAAGCCTTTCCCCCCCCAAGATTTGAAAGTATCTTGTCCCCTTATTGGTCCTTGGGGTCAGGTGTCAGCCAGGTTACCCGAGCTTCTTAACCCTTTACAGGTAAGAGGATTTGGAGTCTCTGGCTAGGAGGGATTCCATAGCACTGTACACAGGAGAGCTGTCACCCTTCCCTTTATAGTTATGACAGCCTCAGTTACCCATCTGTAAAATGGGAATAACAACACTTCCCTACCTCAAAGGGGTGTTGTGAGGAGAAATGCATTAATGATTGTGAGGAACTCAGATACTACATTAACGGTGATCATATAAATACCTAACAGAAATAAAAATAAACTTTTCCAGAGAATCCATCAATTTTATGCTGAGTCTAGTGAATATTGGGACAGGAGCTCAGAAAATAAGTCACTGCTATGTAGCTATTTTGATATGCAATAAAACTAATAATTATGTACCTTAATATCAAGTCTCAGTACTTTAATTCAGGGAGCTCCCAATGGCCTGTGCTGGGATCCAATATTGGCAACAAAGTTATAAAGAATCCTGCAGACTATTCAATTACATTTGGATAAAGAAAGAAATAGTGAGTGTGTGAGACAAAGGCAAACTGTATGGAAAAAAAGAGCAGCAACTGAGAAACAAAAACAAAGGAAAAATAAGTTTGAATTAACAATTTCAGCAGCAGAAGAACACAGGATGAAAGGGAAGAATAGAAGTTACCTATTAAAAACAGGTATGTTAACTTTAAATATATTCTTATTTCCCCAGCTGAAGGTGGGATTAGGCAATTTCCAAACATGGGACATATTGATATCAAGTTCCATGATACTGAAACCACCACATTGAAAATGTATGGCATTTAATTAAACATAGCTTGACAAGTGTGTCTGGATGCCACCTTTGTAATTGGCCCTTTTGCTTTTACAGAGTTTCCCAGAGGCATCATTATATTTGTAGTCCTCCCTGGGTCAGATCTTCAGCTGCTATAAATCATTATAACATCATTGATTTCAATGGAGCTATGACAACTTACACCAGGTGACATGATATGGAAAGAGAAAATTGTGCAGATGCCACTTTGCTTTCAGATTTCCCAGATTTCATTCTTAGTACAGAAAAATACCCAACACTGTGTGCTGCCAAACTAAATGCCGCTGTTAATCATCCATCTCTATCAACACATTTTCAAACTTCCCAACATTTCCTACACAGGAATCCTAGTTAAGTCAACTGAGGTGGGAGCACTGTGGAGTGTGAAAGAATAAAAGAAATCCATGCTATCACATAATGTGCCATATGCTTTTATACTTATTGTGCATGAGGATTTGTATTTAGTACCTTCCCCAACTCAGGAGTCTGTTCAAAGACCCAAGCTAACTCAAGTGCAAATGTTTCATCAAATACTTAAAACTACACAAAACATGGAGAAGTACTTCTAACTGTTGCTCTCCTCTGACTTAGTGACCATTCAGCAGGAGATCAGTGGACATATAAATACAGAGTTCTCTGTCCACCCGATTTAGAAGGCAAATTTTAGGGGAAAGTCTTACATAGCAATTGCTACAATTTCAGACTTAGCATGGCCAGGTGAAACAACAGAAGCTCAGGGCCAACAAATTGGATGGGAAATAAAATTGCCCTGGAAATTTATATACTGCTTTCAATTCAAATAGCCAGTGTTTTCTAGCACAAAGTGTTATTTATAGGAGGACAGTACTCAAAACCAAGAAGGTGTCCTCCAATCAAAGGGGCAAGTTGCCATAGTGATGGGAAGAGTCTCTTTCAATAAGCCATTTATGGTCCATCCTTCAAATCACAACACTGGAACTTGTCAAGACTCTCAAGGGCTCCACATTGTGCAGAGAACATGAATCTACTACAAAGCAGCACTCCAACTGGAAACTAGTCCATCTTCTCCTTGTCTTAACACTAGTCTGAGAGATTAACGTGGGTAAAGTGTCTATTCTTCCATGTAAAAGATATTGAGGTCCTCACTGGCATCAGTAAGCATGACGGAACAACATGTGAATGATGTCCTTCTAAATAAACCACCATTAAAAGAAATATCTGATTTATCTCCCCCCCCCCCCCCCCCCCGTAGGTCATAACCACTATCCATGTGTAGGATACTCATAGTTCACAACCTCTGGGACAATCATGTGAACAGACTGAGGTGTGTGGAGAACAATAGAACAGAAACTTTTTACAGCTATAAGGTGTTCAATCTGACTAGTTAATTCAACTCCTCTAACTGCATTGCTGCTCTATTGCAAAGCTTTAGAAAAGTTCAGGAGGATTCAACAAAAACAAACAAAGAAAGAAAACTGCTTATTGGAACAACAACAACAGACAACAATTGGGCTGCCCTTCACAGTTCAGCTGATGCAACTGGCCAACAGGTGGAACCTGCCTAGCTCAGATAGAATCATCAAGCTGGGACGAGTGGATAGTTTGGAGCACAAGATTCTCCTTTTCTACAAAACCTCTGGCAGAGCCAAGTTACTCTGTTCATGACAGGTTTCAGAGTAGCAGCCGTGTTAGTCTGTGTCCGCAAAAAGAACAGGAGTACTTGTGGCACCTTAGAGACTAACAAATTTATTAGAGCATAAGCTTTCGTGGGCTACAACCCACTTCTTCGGATGCATATAGAGTGAAACATATATTGAGGAGATATATATACACACATACAGAGAGCATGAACAGGTGGGAGTTGTCTTACCAACTCTGAGAGGCCAATTAAGTAAGAGAAAAAAAACTTTTGAAGTGATAATCAAGATAGCTCAGTACAGACAGTTTGATAAGAAGCAAGTGTGAAAATACTTACAAGGGGAGATAGATTCAATGTTTGTAATGGCTCAGCCATTCCCAGTCCTTATTTAATCCTGAGTTGATTGTGTCTAGTTTGCATATCAATTCCAGCTCAGCAGTCTCTCATTGGAGTCTGTTTTTGAAGTTTTTCTGTTTTAAGATAGCCACCCGCAGGTCTGTCATAGAATGGCCAGACAGGTTAAAGTGTTCTCCCACTGGTTTTTGAGTATTATGATTCCTGATGTCAGATTTGTGTCCATTAATTCTTTTGCGTAGAGACTGTCCGGTTTGGCCAATGTACATGGCAGAGGGGCATTGCTGGCACATGATGGCATATATCACATTGGTAGATGTGCAGGTGAACGAGCCCTTGATGATATGGCTGAGGTGATTAGGCCCTATGATGATGTCACTTGAATAGATATGTGGACAGAGTTGGCATCGGGCTTTGTTACAAGGATAGGTTCCTGGGTCAGTGTTTTTGTTCAGTGATGTGTGGTTGCTGGTGAGTATTTGCTTTAGGTTGGGGGGTTGTCTGTAAGCGAGGACAGGTCTGTCTCCCAAGATCTGTGAGAGTAAAAGATCATCTTTCAGGATAGGTTGTAGATCTCTGATGATGCGCTGGAGAGGTTTTAGTTGGGGGCTGAAGGTGACAGCTAGTGGTGTTCTGTTATTTTCTTTGTTGGCCCTGTCTTGTAGGAGGTGACTTCTGGGTACTCGTCTGGCTCTGTCAATCTGTTTTTTCACTTCAGCAGGTGGGTATTGTAGTTTTAAGAATGCTTGATAGAGATCTTGTAGGTGCTTGTCTCTATCTGAGGGATTGGAGCAAATGCGGTTATATCTTAGAGCTTGGCTGTAGACAATGGATCGTGTGGTGTGTCCTGGATGGAAGCTGGAGGCATGTAGGTAAGTGTAGCGGTCAGTAGGTTTCCGGTAAAGGGTGGTATTTATGTGACCTTCGCTTATTAGCACAGTAGTGTCCAGGAAATGGACCGCTTGTGTGGATTGATCTAGGCTGAGGTTGATGGTGGGATGGAAATTATTGAAATCATGGTGGAATTCCTCAAGGGCTTCTTTTCCATGGGTCCAGATGATGAAGATGTCATCAATGTAGCGCAAGTAGAGTAGGGGCGTTAGGGGACGAGAGCTAAGGAAGCGTTGTTCTAAGTCAGCCATAAAAATGTTGGCATACTGTGGGGCCATGCGGGTACCCATAGCAGTGCCACTGACTTGAAGGTATATATTGTCCCCAAATGTGAAATAGTTGTGGGTGAGGACAAAGTCACAGAGTTCAGCCACCAGGTTAGCTGTGACATTATCGGGGATACTGTTCCTGATAGCTTGTAGTCCATCTTTGTGTGGAATATTGGTGTAGAGGGCTTCTACGTCCATAGTGGCCAGGATGGTGTTTTCTGGAAGATCACCGATGGATTGTAGTTTCCTCAGGAAGTCAGTGGTGTCTCGAAGATATGTCCCTGGTCGGGGTTCTAGGCATGTGTCTGTACAGATCTGTACAGACATTCTATTTGCTACCCAAGATCCATAAACCTGGAAATCCTGGACGCCCCATCATCTCAGGCATTGGCACCCTAACATCAGGCTTGTCTGGTTATGTGGACTCTCTCGCTACCAGCACTCCTAGCTATCTTCGAGACAGTATTTTCACACTTGCTTCTTATCAAACTGTCTGTACTGAGCTATCTTGATTATCACTTCAAAAGTTTTTTTTCTCTTACTTAATTGGCCTCTCAGAGTTGGTAAGACAACTCCCACCTGTTCATGCTCTCTGTATGTGTGTATATATATCTCCTCAATATATGTTTCACTCTATATGCATCCGAAGAAGTGGGTTGTAGCCCACAAAAGCTTATGCTCTAATAAATTTGTTAGTCTCTAAGGTGCCACAAGTACTCCTGTTCTTTCTGTTCATGACAGTAACATCCTGTGATATCTGATTTGTGAATAGAGAGGACATCATTCAAGGTAAAACAGCAACTTTGATAGAAAAAAAAGAGAAAAGGAAAAAAGATCTGTTGAGACGGAGAGTGGAGGAAGAAGAGATAATAGACACTGACTGACAAGGCTGATGTTGCACAAGAAGGAAAGTTGATATTCCTGGTTCAACATCAACGAAGATATGTTAAGTAATTTAAATTCCTTCTCCTTCCATACAAATTCCTCAGGGCAGGTCTTCACTACAGGGGGGGGGGGGGGTCGATTTAAGATATGCAAATTCAGCTACGCGAATAGCGTAGTTGAATTCGGCGTATCGGAGCTGACTTACCCCGCTGTGAGGACGGCGGCAAAATCAACCTCCGCGGCTCCCCGTCGACGGCGCTTACTCCTACCTCCGCTGGTGGAGTAAGTGCGTCGATTTGGGGATCGATTGTCGCGTCCCGACAAGACGCGATAATTCGATCCCCGAAAGATCGATTTCTACCCGCCGATTCAGGCGGGTAGTGTAGACCTAGCCTCAGAGACATAAATAGATATATACTGTATAACACTTGGATTAAATCAAGATGTATAGATATGTCATACACACAAAAAAACATGCTACTTGTATTTGGAGAGAGAGAGAACTTGATGTGTGAATAACAATCACTGCTTAACAATACTTTTGCTTTTAAAAGTGTGCTATTTTCCCCACCAAAAGTTCACAGTCTGACTCTTGAGAGAGCGAGAGTGTGTGCGCGTTTGCTTGTAAATATTTATTTTTCCACCAGTTCTATCATGGCAAGGCTCACATAAGATCCAAAAGAATGGTTCTTTTCACTGTGTATCCATTTCAAACATGTGCAGAGTATTCCATATGTATTTAAAAGGAACAAATAGATTTCTGGAGCAAATTGTTGTACATTTAATATGTCTCTACAATATAAACAAAACATATTGTTACATTGTCTATTACTTTATTGAGTGTATTCTGTGATTGCTTTTTTAAATTGAAATTGATCCCGAAGGAATCCAATAAATATATTGACCTGCTGGGGTTTACAGCTAAGATTCACTTAAAGCAAGACAATGTTCTTAAAGGTCCAGTTAGAATAGATGGAGAACATAGCAGTTAAAATATTACTTTGTGTGCTTTGAATACAGAATCACTGTGTAGAAGCAAAATCTGTGTGTTTGGGTTTCATAGGAACTAGAATAAAACCCAAAATCGAAGTGTACAGACACATCTGATTAAAACAGGTACAAATGGAAATGCAATTACTAGCTCCAGGATAACATTTTCAAAAGTGATGAAAGTGTCCTAAGTGTCTTGTTGACCTTAAAGAGACTTAGGCTCCTAAGTCCTTAAGACAAAATTTTACCTCCAGTGCATTCCTGCAATAGGCAGCCATGGATGAAATCCTGGCCCTGTTGAAGTCAATGACAACACTCTTATAGGTTTCAAATGGGGCCAGGATTTTACTCCATGCAATAACCTGGATTGACTTTGAGATGTGTCAGTCCCTCAGAATAGGCCCGTCAAGGCTGTATCCCTACTTTGAACTTTAGGGTACAAATGTAGGGGCCTGCATGAAAACTTCTAAGCTTATCTACCAGCTTAGCTCTGGTCCGCTGCCACCATCTTAAGAATTCCCTCCCTGGGAAGCCTTGAGAAACCTTTCACCAATTCCCTGGTGAATACAGATCCAAACTCCTTGGATCTTAAACAAGGAGAAATTGACCCTTCCCCCCTCCTTCCTTTCACCAACTCCTGGTGAATACAGATCCAAACCCCCTTTGGATCTTAAAACAAGGAGAAATCAATCAGGTTTTTAAAAAGAAGGCTTTTAATTAAAGCAAAAGGTAAAAATCATCTCTGCAAAATCAGTATGGAAAATAACTTTACAGGGTAATCAAACTTAAAGAGCTCAGAGGAATCCCCTCTGTCTTAGGTTCAAAGTATAGCAAACAAGATAAGCACTTTAGTAAAAGGTACATTTACAAGTTGAGAAAACAAAGTAAATCTAAGACGCCTTGCCTGGCTTTTACTTACAATTTTGAAATAAGAGAGACTTGTTTAGAAAGATGGGGAGAACCTGGATTGAAGTCTGGTCCCTCTCAGTCCCAAGAGCCAACAACCCCTTAAACAAAGGACACACACAAAAGCCTTTCCCCCCCCAAGATTTGAAAGTATCTTGTCCCCTTATTGGTCCTTGGGGTCAGGTGTCAGCCAGGTTACCCGAGCTTCTTAACCCTTTACAGGTAAAAGGATTTGGAGTCTCTGGCTAGGAGGGATTCCATAGCACTGTACACAGGAGAGCTGTCACCCTTCCCTTTATAGTTATGACACGCCCCCCAAATCACAGATAGTGTTGGACGTCTGGTTCCACACTGGCTGTGATTTCTTCCTGGAGCTTTAGGAGAAAACAGAGTTAATAAAACACATGTACCTTTAGACATACTACTGATTATATAAAAACTAACAATATGTTTTATTTCAAGAACAATTGTTAACCAGTTAACTCTGGGAAACTTTCCCGGGAGAGTGCATCAGCCACTTTGTTAGAAGCTCCCGAAATGTGTTGTATTTCAAAATCAAAATCTTGGAGAGCTAAACTCCACCGAAGAAGTTTTTTGTTATTTCCCTTGGCGGTATGAAGCCACTGTAGCGCAGCATGGTCTGTTTGTAGTTGGAAGCGCCGTCCCCAAACATATGGGCGTAGCTTTTCCAGCGCGTACACAATGGCGTAGCATTCCTTTTCGCTGATTGACCAGTGGCTTTCCCTCTCAGACAGTTTCTTGCTGAGAAACACGACAGGATGGAATTCTTGATCTGGTCCTTCCTGCATTAAAACTGCTCCCACGCCTCGCTCGGAAGCATCTGTGGTTACTAGGAACGGTTTGTCAAAGTCTGGGGCCCTTAGCACAGGGTCAGACATGAGTGTTGCCTTAAGCTGGTTAAAGGCCTTTTGACACTTATCAGTCCACTGAACTGCATTTGGCTGTTTCTTTCTGGTTAGGTCTGTCAGCGGGGCGGTGATTTGGCTGTAGTGTGGTACAAATCGCCTATAATATCCGGCCAAGCCTAAGAAGGATTGGACCTGTTTCTTTGACTTTGGAACCGGCCACTTTTGGATAGCATCCACTTTGGCCTGTAGGGGATTTATAGTTCCTTGACCCACCTGGTGCCCCAGGTACGTCACTCTGTTTTGGCCTATTTGACACTTTTTAGCCTTAACAGTTAGTCCTGCCTGCCGGATGCGCTCGAAGACTTTTTTCAGGTGCTCCAGGTGTTCTGTCGATGAATCAGAAAAAATGGCCACATCATCGAGGTAGGCAACTGCAGATTCTCCCAATCCTGCTAGGAGACCATCTACAAGTTTTTGGAAGGTGGCGGGTGCATTTCGCAACCCGAAAGGAAGTACATTGAATTCATACACCCCTGCCTGGGTGACGAAGGCTGACCTTTCCTTAGCGGGTTCATCTAGTGGTACTTGCCAGTACCCTTTGGTTAAGTCTAAAGTAGAGATGAATTGGGCATGTCCCAATTTTTCCAATAGCTCATCTGTGCGTGGCATTGGATAGTTGTCAGGACGAGTTACAGCATTTAGCTTACGGTAGTCCATGCAAAAGCGTATTTCCCCATCTGGTTTGGGAACTAGAACCACTGGAGATGCCCATGCACTGGTAGAGGGGCGGATTATACCCATCTGTAGCATGTCCTGGATCTCCCTTTGTATAGCAGTTTGGGCATGAGGTGACTCCCGGTAGGGTGGGGTTCTAATTGGGTGAGCATTACCTGTGTCAATGGAGTGGTATGCCCGTTCGGTCCGTCCTGGAGTGGCTGAGAAAATCGGTGCAAAGCTTGTGCACAGCTCCTTTATCTGCTGTCGCTGCAGACGTCCCAGGGTCGTGGAGAGGTTCACCTCTTCCACGCCACCATTCCTTTTTCCTTCATAGTAGACACCTGCAGGCCACTCCGCGTCATCAGTTTCCTGAGCTGTAAACTGGCAAACGTTTAATTCTCTAGAATAAAAGGGCTTAAGAGAATTAACATGGTATACCTTAGGCTTTATGTTGGAGGTGGGGGAGGCTATGAGATAGTTAACAGCTCCTAGGCGCTCCTGGACCGTGAATGGTCCTTCCCACGACGCTTCCATTTTATGGGCCTGGAGCGCCTTTAAGACCATGACTTGGTCTCCTACTTTGAAGGACCGTTCTCTGGAATGTTTATCATACCAGGCCTTTTGCTCTTCCTGAGCATCCTTTAGGTTTTCTTTAGCAAGGGCTAAAGAGTGTCGGAGGGTGTTTTGTAGGTTGCTTACAAAGTCTAGAATGTTAGTTCCTGGAGAAGGCGTAAACCCCTCCCATTGCTGCTTCACCAACTGTAATGGCCCCTTAACCTCGCGGCCATACACAAGTTCAAATGGTGAAAACCCTAAACTGGGATGTGGTACAGCCCTGTAGGCAAAAAGCAACTGCTGCAACACTAGGTCCCAATCATTGGAGTGTTCATTTACGAATTTACGTATCATGGCCCCCAAAGTTCCATTAAACCTCTCCATCAGACCATTGGTTTGATGGTGGTGAGGGGTGGCAACCAAGTGATTCACCCCATGAGCTTCCCACAGGTTTTTCATGTTCCCTGCCAGGAAATTAGTTCCCGAATCTGTAAGGATGTCGGAGGGCCAACCTACCCTGGCAAAAATGTCTGCTAATGCATGGCACACACTTTTAGCCTTGGTGTTGCTTAAGGGTACAGCTTCCGGCCATCGGGTAGCAAAATCCATGAAAGTCAGTACGTACTGCTTTCCTCTGGGTGTCTTCTTTGAGAAAGGACCCAGAATATCCACAGCTACTCGCTGAAATGGGACCTCAATTATGGGTAGTGGCTGGAGAGGGGCTTTAACCTGGTCTTGGGGCTTTCCCACTCGTTGGCACACCTCACAAGACCGGACATAATTAGCAACGTCCTTGCCCATTCCCTCCCAGTGGAAGGACTTCCCCAACCGGTCTTTGGTTCTGTTCACCCCAGAATGGCCACTGGGATGATCATGGGCTAAGCTCAAGAGTTTTACCCGATACTTAGTGGGAACTACCAGCTGTTTTTGAGGATGCCAGTCTTCCTGGTGCCCACCAGAAAGAGTCTCCTTGTATAAAAGTCCTTTTTCTACAACAAACCGGGATCGGTTAGAAGAGCTGAGAGGCGGTGGGGTGCTCCGTGCCGCCGCCCAAGCTTTTTGAAGGCTGTCATCTGC
The DNA here is from genome assembly GCF_028017835.1 of Emys orbicularis. Classification (NCBI taxonomy): domain Eukaryota; kingdom Metazoa; phylum Chordata; order Testudines; family Emydidae; genus Emys; species Emys orbicularis. The sequence goes on from NC_088684.1 coordinate 128,839,844, forward strand.
TTCCTGCTCGGCCTGGAACTGTTCCCTTGATGCTGGAGACATCAGTTCCTCCTTGGACTGTGGACTGGGGCTTGGTCCCTCTGGAAGCGATGCAGGTGATGGGGCTTTTTCCATTGACTGTGAACCGCTGTCCGCTGGTGCACTATGTGGTATTTCAGGCTCTGGCTGAGCCTCTTGGGTAGGGTTATCTGCTGCTTCCGCCAGTTTAGGCTCGCTGGTGCCCTCTGGCATTGGAGTTGTAGACGGGTTTGCAAGCGCTGGACTCAGTGCTGGCAATGGTTCTGGTGCTGGTTGCGTTGCCAGTTCCGGTTCTGGGACTGGCTTTGGCTGGGTCTCTGGGATTGGATCCACTACGGCTGTTGCAGTCATTGGCAGGGGATCCGGTTCCACCACCCGTGTTTGGGTCTCCGGTAACACAGACGGGGCCCTGGTGGACGGCTCAGGAATAGGGATGGGGGTGAAAGCTTGCTTAGCCTGGCTGCGGGTGACTATTCCCACCCTCTTGGCTAGCTTCACGTGGTTGGCCAAGTCTTCCCCCAGCAGCATGGGAATGGGATAATTGTCATAGACTGCAAAAGTCCACATTCCTGACCAGCCCTTGTACTGGACATGCAACTGGGCTGTAGGCAAGGTTACAGACTGTGACACGAAGGGTTGAATTGTCACTGTAGCCTCAGGGTTGATGAGTTTGGGGTCCACTAGGGATTGGTGGATAGTTGACACTTGTGCCCCAGTGTCCCTCCAAGCGATAACCTTCTTTCCGCCCACTCTCAAGGTTTCCCTTCACTCCGAGGGTATGAGAGAGGCATCTGGGTCTGGGGTTCTTTGGTGTGATTGGGGTGTAATGAACTGTAATCGGTTGGGGTTCTTGGGGCAGTGAGCCTTTATATGCCCCAGTTCATTACATTTAAAACATCGCCCTGCTAAGGTATCACCGGGGCGATGTTGGTTGATGGAGACTGGTGTGGTGGGGTGAGAAGGTGTCTGGGGTTTCCCTTGGGATGTGGGTGGGGCCTTGGGTTGTCCCCGGTGATAAGGTTTTGTTTCGGCTTGCCCCTTCTGATATTCGCTCCAACTGCTACTAGCTTTTTTCTTTTCTGTCACCTCCACCCATTTGGCTCCAATCTCCCCCGCCTCGGTTATAGTTTTGGGCTTCCCATCTAGGATGTACCTTTCTATTTCCTCAGGAACACCCTCTAAAAACTGCTCCATTTGCAATAGGAAGGGCAACTCTTCCGTAGATTTAACATTTGCTCCTGATATCCAGGCATCCCAATTTTTCCCAATGTGGTAGGCATGTCGGGTAAATGACACATCAGGTTTCCACCTTAGGGCTCTGAACCGCCGACGGGCATGCTCAGGTTTTAGCCCCATTCTGATTCTGGCCTTGTTTTTAAAAAGTTCATAACTGTTCATGTGTTCCTTAGGCATTTCAGCCGCCACCTCTGCTAAGGGTCCACTGAGCTGCGGCCTCAGCTCTACCATGTACTGGGTTGGAGGGATGTCGTATCCAAGGCAGGCCCTTTCAAAATTTTCTAAGAAGGCCTCAGTATCATCGCCTGCCTTGTAGGTGGGGAATTTCCTGGGATGGGAAGTGGTACCTGGAGAGGAGTTGCTAGGATGGTCTGATGCATCCTGCTTAGCACTTGCTACTTCCAGTTCATGCTTCCTTTCTTTTTCTCTCGCCTCCTCTTTGGCTTTTTCCAGCTCCATCTCTCTCTTGTGGGCCTCCTCTTTGGCTTTCTCTTTGGCTTTCTCTTCTCTTTCATGGGCCTCCTCTTTGGCTTTTTCCAGCTCCATTTCTCTCTTGTGGGCCTCCTCTTTGGCTTCTTTCTCGAGTTTTTTAATTTGAAGTAGTCTCTGATGTTTTTTCTCATTTTCTTCTGCTTCTAGTCTGGCCAGTTCTAGTTTGTTAGCTGCTTCACTGGTAGTCATTTTCCTGCTTTCCTGTGCTGGGCCACACCCCTCTGCAGTTGACTGAAACTGGGATGTACTCAGCTCTGGCTGCTGCTGAGTTAACAGAGACTTTCTAACTAGCTACTCACGAGGATGTAAAAAGAAAAAAAAAAAACAATTCGGCTTGTAAATTCCTTTTACCAGTCATTTGCTCATTAATTGAACCCTTCTCTTAACAAAGGACCTTGTTAAAAAAAACTTAACACCTCTGCCTTCAGGCAAGGAGAGATAAGATATGCATCTACCTTCAGCTCTGCTTTCCAAGCAGCTAGAAGGAAAAAAAAAATCTTACTGGCTTTTGGGTTTAAAACGATCCCACCGCTGTGCCACCATGTCAAGGCTGTATCCCTACTTTGAACTTTAGGGTACAAATGTAGGGGCCTGCATGAAAACTTCTAAGCTTATCTACCAGCTTAGCTCTGGTCCGCTGCCACCATCTTAAGAATTCCCTCCCTGGGAAGCCTTGAGAAACCTTTCACCAATTCCCTGGTGAATACAGATCCAAACTCCTTGGATCTTAAACAAGGAGAAATTGACCCTTCCCCCCTCCTTCCTTTCACCAACTCCTGGTGAATACAGATCCAAACCCCCTTTGGATCTTAAAACAAGGAGAAATCAATCAGGTTTTTAAAAAGAAGGCTTTTAATTAAAGCAAAAGGTAAAAATCATCTCTGCAAAATCAGTATGGAAAATAACTTTACAGGGTAATCAAACTTAAAGAGCTCTGAGGAATCCCCTCTGTCTTAGGTTCAAAGTATAGCAAACAAAGATAAGCACTTTAGTAAAAGGTACATTTACAAGCTGAGAAAACAAAGTAAATCTAAGACGCCTTGCCTGGCTTTTACTTACAATTTTGAAATAAGAGAGACTTGTTTAGAAAGATGGGGAGAACCTGGATTGATGTCTGGTCCCTCTCAGTCCCAAGAGCCAACAACCCCTTAAACAAAGGACACACACAAAAGCCTTCCCCCCCCCCCCAAGATTTGAAAGTATCTTGTCCCCTTATTGGTCCTTGGGGTCAGGTGTCAGCCAGGTTACCCGAGCTTCTTAACCCTTTACAGGTAAAAGGATTTGGAGTCTCTGGCTAGGAGGGATTCCATAGCACTGTACACAGGAGAGCTGTTACCCTTCCCTTTATAGTTATGACAAGGCCATCTGCCTAAATGCAGGGCCTTAGGTATTCTGCAATTCCTTGACTAGGGAATTGGCTTCTGATTTCATCCTGATGCAGAATTTTCCTCCAATTTCCTCCAAGGAACTCCAATTTCCTTTTAAATCTGAATTTTATTTTTCCTTTTAGTCCTTATAGCTGCAGAGAAAACCCCGAAAACCCAACCCAAGTATAAATTATGCAGTGGGAACTCCCTGAGTTTGCAGACAGCCTGAAACAATAACACTGAGGGGGGTGAGCTCCCCATTCTTATTAATGGGCTATTAACTTGGAAACCAAAAAAAAAACCCTAATCCCAACCTATGACCTGTAGCAAAACTGTGAAACAGCATAAAACAATTTAATTAGCAATAAACATAAGAACTACTGTATTGTACATATTTCTCCTTTCATATTTCATTCAGTAAAAACTATTTTCAAAATAAATAAAGTTGCAACAGAATTTGCACCAGTGTCAGACTTTTGGCTGACTACATAAGCCTTTGCCAATGCATCCTCAGTTTTGGCTATTTAAGAGATTGAGAGAGTGACAATGTTCCACTGATACAGATGGGATTAGCTAACATTCCATAGATATAATTATCTGGGAAAGCTGGGATTTTGCTCTTGATTCTGAAATACCCACTCACGCCCAAAACTGGTCCCAATTTATGGACCTTTGGAGGAGACTCATCTCTTTTCTTAGCCAATTTGCTGCAGGCAGGCTTTGTAGGAGGGAAGGTTATGTTTTATTTTGGGAACTGTCCTTTCTTTCCTGTGTTTTTGAAAGGGGTAAAGAGGTTGGGGTTTAGTATATATTGTAAATGCCCCTGACCAACTTGGATTTGGCACAATTTATAAATCCCAAACTTGCCAAATACAAAGGGCCAGTTTTTCTCATGCACTGGGATATGTTTGGTACAGGAGAATGAGTGGAGACCATATGGAAGCCGATAACAACTCTCCAATTCTGTTGGCACAGCCCCAGGGTAAGTCAATGTAGTCTAGGGGCGTCTCTTTCTTACAATAGTTGGATATGGCCCCCAAGGGACCATACTCCAGATGAGAATTGGAAGAGCACAACTCCACTCCACTCGCACATCTCTCTTCAGCTCACTATTCCCCCCTACACTGGGATAGGTGGTTGGTGTAGGAGCCAGGTACACCAGGTTCACACAAGCTGAGAATTCCCACTGGGGGAATTCTCACCTGTCTGGTTAGGGCCAGATTCCAGCTCCACGGCACTTTCTGAGTGACACGAAGGCGTCTGTATAGGGGATAGACAGAGAGGAGAATCAGGCTGAAAACATTATAACCACCTCCACACACTATATATTTTGTATACACCACCTATTGTATTCCCATCCCATACCTTAACGCATAGATTCTATCTGATGCCTAATGTTCTGTGTACCATATTATCTCAATTAGGATGTCCCCTATTTCAGCAATAAACATGTTTGTTTCAAAATATATGATTTTGTACTATATGGTTAAAATCCTGGCCCCACTGAAGACAATGGCAAAATTTGCATTGAAGTCAATGGTAAAACTCACATTGACTTCATTGTAGTCAGGATTTCACCCTATATGTTTCTGCGCTGGGAGTAAAGCATTGCAGGGTTCTGTCACCTAAGAAGCTGTCTCCTTTTACTTTTCCATGTAGTTTGTTGCCTTGACATGTTGGTGGCTGCCTTGCAGCTACCTGCCTCTAATGGTCAACTGGTAAAGATTTATGTGAATTTGCCTTGGAACAACTTAAATAATAAAATAGAGTTTCCAGAGGCTCCCTACTGTTTCACTGTCTCCTCTCTCTGGGTATGTCTACACCCAGCTGCTAGTTCGGCGGCTGGGAATCGAAGTTCTGGGTTCGACTTATCGCGTCTTGTCTGGACGCGATAAGTCGAACCAGGAAGTGATCGCCGTCGACTGCGGTACTCCAGCTAGACGAGAGGAGTACCGCGGCGTCGACAGGGGAACCGCGGCGTCGACGGGGGAGCCTGCCTGCCGCGTGTGGACCGAGGTAAGTTCGAACTAAGGTACTTCGAACTTCAGCTACGTTATTCACGTAGCTGAAGTTGCGTACCTTAGTTCGAATTGGGGGGTAAGTGTAGACCAAGCCTCTGATTGCTTTTGATTGCCAATAGCCATTTCAACTGTCCTGTGGCTGAATGATAGTCAACATTTTAGCCATTGAGATGTCTGCCTTTTTCTGAAGCATCTACCCTAGACCACCAATGGAGACAAGATACTGGGCTAGCTGAAACATTAGTCTAGTTCAATATGGAATTTTTTAACATATTATAATATCTGTAGCATCAGGTATTAAACTATCAAATTAAAAAGCAAACTACCAAAACAAATTCTGCTAAGACATGAAAAGTTTAAGATCTAAAACTTCTTGGTTAATTGTAGGATTTTTATAACACTGTTCTGGAAAAGGAGTTTTCATTTCATATCTTTTCTAGCTATCAGTAGCTTCAGTAATAACAGAGTCAGTACACATTGTATTTCTTGCCACAAAGTGCAGAGGGAATATAAGATTCTGTTGCTCCATTTTTTTTTTTCTTTTTAATTCTGTGTGCAATATAGGCATTCCACCTACTTATATTGGGGATGAATTTTGCTCATACCTCTTCAGATGATCCATATCAAATACAACAAGCTTTTGTCAGCAGCAAGCTGCCACTTCAATTTTGTACTTGTTCTCCTGTTCCACCCTCACATGTCATCTCAGTGAAATCTCATCTTGTCAGTCTGTTGTTCTGCTCCTGATAGACATGGTCAAATAACAGTTGGTGAATACTTACTTCAATTAGTCTAATATATTTCAAATAAATTTCTCAATTATTTGTTTCATTATCCAGCTCTTCTTAATTAATTAATTGTTTACTTCTATATTTGTCACTATATATGCATTGCATTAAAAAGTCAGAAAATATTCATAGCCAATTTTTCCCCATTAGCTGGCCAGTTCTAATCAGTGTTTGAGACAGAACTTTGTCACAGATCATGTACACCATAAAATGGAAGGTTACTCACACATTTGGGGCTCAGTCATAGAAAAAACTACTAATAGTATGATACAATATTTCAGCATCCTGGATGACACAGTAAAGAAGAGCAAAACTAAAAGGTCTTCCACAGCACGAGTATGAGTGGTTAGTCAGGGTTATGGAAAGGGGAGGGCCCGGAAAATGAAGGTGTAGCATCTCTCCCCCTTGCTGGCACAGACTTAGGGGGGAAAAACACAGTAGACCTCATCTGTGAACTGCTGCTGCCATTTTCATACTTTTTAATATAATATGCAGGAGCCTGTTCTTTGTTTTTCTGACTGCTAGGTTGGGCTGGACAAAAAAATAAGAGTGTTTTTACTGTGAATCAGTTTTGTGAAATGCCTATTCATATTTGGAATAATGGCTGAAAGCTTCTATTTTTTAAAGAAACAAAAATTGCTTTATGGGTTCTTATGATCACAGAGAGACCAAAACTAGAGGCCAGAGCTCTTATTATTGTTATTAATCCTTTGGAGAGCAATGACTCAACCCCCTACAAACGAGACATTGTGTTCTATAGCTCTCCTTGTGTATTACCTGGTTGTCTTGCTAATATCTTAGCTAGTAATAACCTCAGGTTGCTCTGTGCAGAGATTAATGTATTACCCCAGACCAGGATGTATTCTGGAAGCACCACTTGGTTGGTAAGTGTTCAATCAGGACTTTAAAAGAAGACTCTTTCAAGCCCTCCAGAGGTCAGAAAGAAAGGCAGATTGATAGTAGAGGGAGTGAGGGCACAAAAGAGGTGATGAAGCACTTCTGAAAGCTTTTTATTTGCAAAGGTTTGGTCCTCTCCAGGAGTGTCAGTACCACAGATGTAGGAGCTGACAGAAAGCTGAGGAGTAAAGCATTCTTACAATAAATGTGAATATATTTTCCTGATTTGGCTTAACAAAGCACCATTTTTCCCTACTGTGCATCCCTTCTCCAGTTTTTGCTTCCCCCTATGGTAGCTACTTCACATCCACAAACAAAAAGGAAAATCATGACCTGAAACAAGAGGGAGTTGAGGAGGTGAAAGGAGCAAGTTCACAACAGGATGTGGAGTTGTAGTAATTAAATAGTGCATTGTGTATGTCCAACAGAGCATGCTGAGCAAACTTATAGAGCCTGCCATCCCTGTTTCTCTCTCAGCCAAGTTCCATCAGTAAAAACATGTAGCATTGTGGTAGCTATTGTGGAAAGACCGGACTGCTGTCAACTTTCATTGGCACAGGAGTTACAGGGTCAATTTGGAGGAATGGTATCCTGAACAGGTGCCAGCACTGTCCACAGAGCAAAGAATGGTAGTAAACATACATATCATGCACAAAATTAAGACATTAACATCTTCCTGCATGACTTCTGCAGACAGAGGACACTTTGCCCATTCTGAAAGCCACAAAAAACCCTGATCCAAGTTTAAGAAGAAAACAATCAGCCAAAATATCAGCCAATACAGGTTTCAACTCATTGAAGCTCCATATTTTATATGCATTAATGCATTTATGGAATGACAGAGCCATACAACGCATGGTTACGCAGTGCTGGCAAGTGCAAGACTGAAGAATAACTTGCTACCTTCATCTCCACCCACTTGCTTCTAGTTGCCAGCTGAGTTTGTATCATTTGGCCATTCAACAATGGTGACAAACAATACAGACATTTTTGCATAGAACTTACAATGTCTTTTTAAGTACAAATTGCTGCAGTCACCCTGAAATAATGAATCTAGCTCTTAGACGGCATTTTCTCCTTCAGTATCAATGGTATCTTCATAAGGGAAGATTAAAAGTTTTGACTATATTATTCATCAAGGTTTCAGGGACACAAGGAATAAAACCAATGCCAGTATGGTATAGAAGATGACAATTCTAACCAAAAATGTAGATTATTTTTCTCCTTTGTCCCTGTCCGTGCCAAATATATCATTATGGAAACTGACCAGGGAACATCAGGAAATGCAAAAGGGGGGGGAGCTGAACTGAAAAATCTGAAAAAAATAAGTATTTTTCATTTTGTTTTGGGTTGTTTTTCAACCTTTTTTAATTAAATACCTATATTTCTAATCAAAATGCTGTTTTGAAATGGTTGATGCAAACCGTTTTGACTTTTCTGATTTATTTTTTTGATTTTTTTTATTACCAAAACTATTTACTGAATTCAACTGGAATTCACAGGCAGTTTCAATGCATCCAAAAGGTATTTGGTGAATTTGTGAACAAATTTTGCCCATCTCTACTAATAACCACATTGATACTAGTGATGGCCAAACCTCAAAAGGCTTGAAGTTAGTAGCTTTGTTTGGAAACATTTTTAGAAGTTGAACATTCATAAAAATCTATAGGTTCTGAAAAATGGGGGTGAGAATTTTGAAAAAAAAATAAGCTTTCTTCTTTTTAAACAGAAGATTTGAAATACGTATTTCTATTCAGGTCAGAATTTGTTCTGCTGGGTATTCCACCATTCTTGGTGTCAGTCCCATCAGAACTTGGATGTGCACAAAGCTCAAAAATCAGGAGCCTCCTCAAATCATATATAGGTTTGTTTTGATCAAGGTGAAGATTTGAAGGGGTTCTCTCATTTTATCCATTACAGCAGAATCCTCAAGAGGGCTCTCAGGTCCTTCTATGCAAAATATTTTGACAGTAGAAACAGGAGGTGGTGGTGGGGAAATCTCTGTCATCCAACAACCTTTTTGAGCTGCTGGAGCGCCAAACCCCTGAAGCTTCACAATCAGCTATAAAATCTAAACATCCATGCCCAATCCGTAAAAAAAGTCTTCAGAACTCTGTAAATAAACCCCGGAGCGGTCTGTATCATGTAACTCATGCAAGCCAAACTGCAGAATTTGCTGATATCCCTCTTCCCCCAGTTATATTTCCTCATTAAAATTAGTGTGGTGGAAGTTTCCATCTTCCAGCAATTGGGTGAATATTTTTTCTCTTAATTTGATTAGCATTCTTTTATTACACTTAATCCTCTAAGGCCTGGTCTACACTAGGCGTTTATGTCGAATTTAGCACCGTTAAATCAAATTAACCCTGCACCCGTCCACACCACGAGGCTATTTAGTTCGACATAGAGGGCTCTTAAATTCGACTTCTGTACTCCTCCCCAACGAGGGGAGTAGCGCTAAATTCGACATGGCCATATCGAATTAGGCTTGGTGTGGATGGAAATCGACGCTAATAGCTCCGGGAGCTATCCCACAGTGCACCACTCTGTTGACGCTCTGGACAGCAGTCCGAGCTCGGATGCTCTGACCAGCCACACAGGAAAAGGCCCGGGAAAATTTGAATTCCTTTTCCTGTCTGGGCAGTTGGAATCTCATTTCCTGTTTGGACAGCGTGGCGAGCTCAGCAGCACTGGCAACGATGCAGAGCTCTCCAGCAGAGATGGCCGTGCAATCCCAGAATAGAAAGAGGGCCCCAGCATGGACTGATCAGGAAGTCTTGGATCTCATCGCTGTGTGGGGCGATGAGTCCGTGCTTTCCGAGCTGCGCTCCAAAAGACGGAACGCAAAGATCTATGAGAAGATCTCGAAAGCCATGGCAGAGAGAGGATACAGCCGGGATGCAACGCAGTGCCGCGTGAAAATCAAGGAGCTGAGACAAGGCTATCAGAAGACCAAACAGGCAAACGGACGCTCCGGATCCCAGCCCCACACATCCCGTTTCTACGAGGCACTGCATTCCATCCTTGGTGCGGCCGCCACCACTACCCCACCACTGACCGTGGACTCTGAGGATGGGATATTGTCCAGGGCCAGTTCCTCGGACATGTTAGCGGACGGGGAAGATGAGGAAGGAGATGAGGAGGACGAGGCAGTCGGCAGCGCTTACCAAGCTGATTTCCCCGACAGCCAGGAGCTCTTCATCACCCTTACAGAGATCCCCTACCAACCCTCCCCAGCATGTAACCCGGACACAGATTCAGGGGAAGGATCAAGCGGTAAGTGCTTTAAACATATAAACCTTTATTTTGTACAAAACTAGAATATTAATACTAATAACAATCTTTGATTCATGATTTCTTCCCCCTGGGCGCTTAAATAATCAGTAACAAGTATTTGTAAAAAAATCAAACAGTGTCCGGTTCTGCATGATTGTGCTTCCCAGGCTGCTCCACTCTTTTGTCGCTGCTACTGCAGCTAGATGAAAAGCCGGTCTATATGTCCGGGGATAGAGCAGTAGTCCTCCACAGACATTTCAACAAAGCTCTCCTGGAGGTAAAGGGATAGCCTGTTCATCAGGTTCCTTGGGAGAGCGGCTTTACTTGGTCCTCCAAAGTAAGAGACGTTCCCGCGCCAGGAGACAAGCAGGTACTCAGGAATCAGCGCCTTGCAGATCATGGCGGCATAGGGCCCCGGTCTCTGCATGCTTTCTCGAAGCATCCTCTGGATCTCGTTGTCAGGGATCCTCATGAGGGTGATGTCGGTCATGACAACCTGCTTTGAATTAGGTAGGGGACTGTTAGTATTGGGACTGCTTGCAACAAGTTCCTTTACAGAACTGTGACCGCTGGTTTACAGCCACGCGGTGGGGGCAGGAGAGGGTCAGCATCCAGGGATCTTTCCCTGGCACATCCGCGAGGGGGTGGGACAGGGCCACAGTTCTTGCTTGGCCAACTGATGGCAGCACAGACTGGCATTGCTTTCAATGTGAAAGGTGGCCAGTGGTACTCCTAAAGTTTTAATCTGCAACAAGTCTACGGCTTACCATCTTTGCCTGCTACAGAGAGTACCGTGTCCTGCCCCGGTTCCCAGATCGGCAGTGCAAAAGCCCAGGCACTGAAGGCGAGGTTCGAAAATTCGACCTTGTCCTCAGTGCGCATGTGATAGGTGCGGTTCATGGTCTTGTTCACGGAGAAAGACTATGTTCTTGTGAATCAAGGTTCTTGATTCACAACTACATTTATCTTTCGGAGGAATTCACTGCCTTTTCCTCATTCCCACAGCCACATCTGCAACTGTCTCCCAACCCAGCCTGGAATCACAGTCCCAGAGGCTAGCACACATTAGGCGGAGGAAGAAGAAGACGCGAGAGGACATGTTCTCTGAACTTATGGGCTGCTCCCGAGCCCAGGCAGCACAGCATAACCAGTGGAGGGAGAATTTGTCCCAAATGCACGGGATACACATGGACCGTGAGGAGAGGTGGCGGCAGGAAGACCAGCAGGCGACTCAAACGCTGCTTGGACTTCTGAGGGAGCAAACGGACACGCTCCGGCGCCTTGTTGATGTTCTGCAGGAACGGAGGCAGGAGGACAGAGCCCCGCTGCAGTCTATCAGGAGCCGCACTCCCCCGCCACCAAGTCCCATACCCCCCTTGCCCAAAGTCCAAAGAAGGAGGGGCGGGAGAGTCCGTGAAAACTCTCACTCCACCCCTGCAGACTGCTCAAGCACCAGAAGGCTGTCATTCCCCAAAATTTGAAAAGTCCTTTCCTGCCCGCCTCAAGCAAGCCCCCGTCCAAGTTTCACCCCCCAGTTTCATGTGTGGTTGTTAATAAAAAATATGTTTGTGTTCATTACTGTTTCAGTCAGGCTGTTTTGAGGGAGAGTCTGTCTGCAGGGGGGGAAGGGGCTTGGTAATTGGACAGGACAGTCACCTTTAGCAGGCTACAGAGGCGGGGGCAGGTCCAGCAGCAGGGCACATACACAGTGCACTGACTAGTTACCCTGGTCAGTCTGGGAGGTGGTTTTCATGTTCTGTGCGTGGGGTGGGGGGGGGGGTGTTGCTCTGTGACTTTGTGGCGGGGGAGGGCAGTTACAGATGTTATGCAGCGGTCCTTGTCCTGGATCACAGAGCCACGCAGCAGGGGATCTGTAACCCTCCTCCCCCTGCCATAAAGTCACACAGCCCCCACATACACGCAGTCCCGCTCAGGAGGGCTGGCAGGCTCCGTGGAAACAACCAATCCGCCACTGCGATTCCTGTCATTCCTGGAGTTTAGAAGGATCATTTGCATCAGTACACTACACCCGCTCCCCACCACAGTCTGCGTCCCAGGTTTAAAACATTCCCGCGAAAACAGTCATAAAGACAACGGTGTTCATTAACAAAATAAAACTAAATTTATTTTTTTGGAAGGGGGTGGTGGGGGTCTGTAACTGGAGAGGATAGTCATCCTTAACTGGGTAAAGAAACGGGGGCAGGTTCAGCTTCTCTGAACAGAAACTTTAAAGTCACTGGTCACCCTGCTCAGTGTGGAACCTGGCTTTCAAAGCCTCCCGGATGCACAGCGCGTCCCGCTGTGCTCTTCTAATCGCCCGGCTGTCTGGCTGGGCGTAATCAGCAGCCAGGCTATTTGCCTCAACCTCCCACCCCGCCATAAAGGTCTCCCCCTTGCTCTCACACAGATTGTGGAGCACACAGCAAGCAGCTATAACAATGGGGATATTGGTTTCGCTGAGATCACAGCGAGTGAGTAAGCTTCTCCATCTCCCCTTGAGATGTCCAAAAGCACACTCCACCACCATTCTGCACTTGCTCAGCCGGTAGTTGAAGAGTTCTTTTTCAGTGTCCAGGGCGCCAGTGTAGGGCTTCATGAGCCAGGGCATTAGCGGGTAGGCTGGGTCCCCAAGGATGACTGTAGGCATCTCCACATCCCCAAGAGTTATTTTGTGGTCCGGGAAGTAAATACCTTCCTGCAGCCGTCTAAACAGACCAGAGTTCCTGAAGACGCGAGCGTCATGAACCTTACCCGGCCATCCGACGTTGATGTTGGTAAAACGTCCCCTGTGGTCCACCAGTGCTTGCAGCACCATTGAAAAGTAGCCCTTTCGGTTGATGTACTGGCTGGCCTGGTGGTCCGGTCCCAGGATAGGGATGTGAGTTCCATCTATAACCCCACCGCAGTTTGGGAATCCCATCGCGGCGAAGCCATCTATGATGACCTCCACGTTTCCCAGGGTCACTACCTTTGAGAGCAGTACCTTGACGATTGCCTTGGCTACTTGCATCACAACAACCCCCACGGTAGATTTGCCCACGCCAAACTGGTTCGCGACAGACCGGTAGCTGTCCGGCGTTGCAAGCTTCCAGAGGGCTATGGCCACTCGCTTCTGGACAGTCAGGGCTGCTCGCATCCGGGTGTCATTGCGCTTCAGTGCAGGTGACAGCAACTCACAAAGTTCCAGGAAAGTCCCCTTCCGCATGCGAAAGTTTCGCAGCCACTGGGATTCGTCCCAGACCTGCAGCACTATGCGGTCCCACCAGTCAGTGCTTGTTTCCCGTGCCCAGAATCGCCGTTCCACAACATCCAGATGACCCATTGTCACCGTGATGTCCTCGGAGCTGGGTCCCGTGCTTTGTGAGAGGTCTGTGCCCCTCTCAGAGTTCAGGCCCTCACCGTGGTGCCGTAGCCTCCTCGCCTGGTTCATCTGCATCTGCCTCTGGGAAAGGTGGATGATAACCTGCGAGGCGTTCACAAGTGCCACAACTGCAGCGATGGTCGCAGCGGGATCCATGCTCGCAGTGCTGTGGCGTCCGCGCTGTCACTGACCCGAAAAGCGCGCAAACTGATTTCCCGCCGGCGCTTTCAGGGAGGGAGGGAGGGCGGTATTGACAGACGGATGACGACAATTACCCAAAAGCACCCTCGACCCTTTTTTTTTACCCAGAAGGCATTGGCGGCTCGACCCAGAATTTCAATGGGCTGCGGGGACTGCGGGAACTGTGGGATAGCTGCCCACAGTGCATCGCTTCCAATGTCGACGCTTTCCCCGTTAGTGTGGACTCACAAAGTCGAATTACTGTCCTTAGTGTGGACACACAAGTTCGACTTAGTAATATCGATTCCACATATTCGATTTAAGTGAAATCGAAATACCCTCGTAGTGTAGACATACCCTAACATAAAAAGTTTGTACTTCAGTTGGGGTGGGACCTCCTGGTCTCTCCCCTTTAAAAAATCTTGTTTAATTGCAAATTGCTTACTTATCTGTTCTTTAATGAATTTGTCTTAATTTGTGTCAGTCTTAATTTGTCTTCATTGATTGGAGCTGGCTATTCTAATAGAGAGTCACTTAACTGGAGTAGCTGGGGAAAAGTTATTGTAGTGAGACAAAACAGCAGGAGAAAATGGAAGAGACAAGGAAGTGTCATTGATTATTCTCATTTGGAGGGAGGAGGGAAAAGGGAGAAGCTAGAAAGCAGTTGGTTTCCTTGGAAATCTATAAAGCTTAGATGAGATGAAACAGATGTAAATTAGATAAAATGCTACAGTGCAGTGCCATTTATTCACCTAAGGAAAAATTTACAGTGGAAGACAATGACATATCATAATCTAGAACTACTGAGATCAATTAAACACACACACACACACAAATCAGTACATCTTCAGAGTTCACAAAATACCCATATTGACAGCCCTAATGAGAAGAGAATTTGGTTTATCCACAGAACTGATATAAGCCGATAGAAGCAGAAGCTCTCACCTGAAAGACCCACCTTAAGTAGTGTGAGGGTAACTTGGTGTCCATGCCCATTCATTCCTTGGTCTTTCTGCTGAGACTGTTGACAAAAGGGGGTCAATTAATTTCAATGGTTTCAGTGGCTGTACTGACAAAGACAGATGCTTTCATAAGAATGCCAGCACTTCCTGCTTCAGGTCAAGTCATCAGTATCACAAAATGGTCCTTTTTTGCAGTATTTCAAAGCCTGTTTCTAGGTCTGCCTGGAGTTTGAATGTGCAAAGGCAAGAAAATAAAAAATAATAAGGAAAAAAGATTAACCAAACTGTTTCAAAATTCAAAGTTTGGGGGGATTTGGATGTTGGAGTTGGTACTTTATATAATCAGGATCACCCATCCCTACTAATAACCCCTAGAAAAGCATTTCAGTTTGCTATAATCCTCAATTCTTATTGACAAATCCCCTTTTCTAACTTCAATTCCACTGAATATCAGAGGGAAGAGCATTTTTACATCATTCACAAATTATCAGTGGATGTAATGAAATGGTTATTCTGATAAATCTAAAAGGCATACTGCAAAACAAAAATTAACAATGAATCATAAAACAAACTAAAAGAAAAATATTAGAAATACAAGTGCTGACTGTTTTGAAATCTGCAAACATGCCAGTGGAGTATTACTGGGATCATCAGTCATTACAGAACTGTAAATGCAGCATTTTGATGAAGATTGTTTCTAACCCAGAAAAAATGAAAACCACCAATCAATGGAGACAATCCAAGGAGCAAAACAAATGTATCAAAAATGGCAGAGAAGCAAATTAAATCAGGAAATTCAAGCATACTATACGAGCACACCTTGTTTAAAAGTTAATTGCCTGCCAAACAGCGAGCTAGTTTGAAACCAAAGAGACAGTGAGAAAGAGGAACACCCTGTATCTTATGTAAACTCCAAGGGGAATAGCGAGACAATAATAAAGCACTGACAGCGCAAAAAGGATATATGTAGAATCAGAAATCATGGGGCCAAAATTTCTGCTGTTAAAATAGTGCTATGCCATCTTACAATATCAGTGGCTTCACCAGTTTACACCAGAAAAGAATTTGATCCATGTAGTGCAATTCCAGAAGTAGAATTACATGCAAAGCAATTCATATTGCAGGGGTAATCTAGTGCTCACACATTAGCCAAAGGAATGTTAATTGGGTCAAATCTACATTGCTGAACAAAGAAAACTTATTTTAACAAGGAACTACTGTATCCAAATTTAGGGCCAGATTGTGATATCCTTACTCACAATAACCTTAATCCACATGTGGGATCACTGATGGTGTACTCAAGTAAGTGTATTCCTTATTGGCCTGTAGTGATGACCTAGATTTCATAGGTTTAGCAGTGGTTCTGTTTGGTTTGGGAAATGATTGTAAATACTGCCATAAATTTACACTTGGTATTTTTGTTTATTACCACAACCAGATCACAGTGATCATGAGGAAGATTTAGATTTGAACTCCTGGGCATAGTGAGAGCAGATTGATAGGTGTAGATAAGAAACGTTTCAAGCAAGAGAAGAAATATCTCATTTACTCAGGTCATAATGACAACAAACACTCAGAAGTTTGACTCCAAAGCAGATTCCTAAAGATGTCAATAATATAGTACTATTCTCTGAGGAGGAACATAGTAATGACAATAAAGATGAATTTTGCAATTGACTCCAAAGTGTGGTTGCCAGAATACCTAAACATGACTTACTGCTTGTGATGGGCAACTTTAATGCTAACGTAGGATTTGACAAACAGGGAATAGAAAGAGCAACGGGAAAGCCTGGGTTGAGAATTATCAAGCAAAATGAGGAAAGACTCATGAATTTGTACTTGGTGTCCAGCTTAGTTCTTGGATGTACCCTATTCACTCACAAAGACATACACAAAGAAACATGGAACTCAGCAGATGGCAAAAAAAAAAATATGTCAGATCACATCTGCATTAGCTTGAAATTCATGTCATCTTCTCTAAGTCATAAGGGCATATCGAGCAGCAGATCTTAGCAGCAACCACAGTCTTTGCATTGCTAAACTGAAATTAAAATTGAGAAAGATCAACTTTAAACAGAAAGTGATAGAAAACTGATATAGAGTACTGCAAAAAATTCCAGCTCGAATTAAGGGACAGATTTGAGTCACTACCAGAAGCAGAGGAAGGTGAAACAGACTGGATCTTAAGAAAAATGGGCAGTGCTCAGATACAATGTGATTGCAACAGTCACAGCTGGATAGCAACATAGACAGATCAAGAATTGATAAAACAAAAGACATGGTCTCTCATCCAGGAGAGAAAAAAGTACTGAAAGGAAAATTCCAAAATGCTAAGACTAACGGACTATTAGAAAGGGCAAAGGAGGAGTATAAGAGAGCAGACAAAGCAATGAAAAGCAACACAAGGGAAGGGAGATATGCTGAAGACTTAGCAGCTGAAGCTGCTGCTATGATAGGAAACCACAAAACCATTTGTCAAACAACTAAAAGCCTGTATGGAAATTTCAGAACAGGATATAGTCCAAAAAAAAAAAAAAAGACGGAAAAATGCTTACATCTGAGGTAGAACAGAAAAACAGATCAGCAGAACATTTCAAAGTCCTCAACAGGCCCAGCAACATCTCGGCACCAGAATTAGATGAAATATGTGAACCTGATCAATGTGACATTAACATTGGTCCAACAGAGAGATCAGAAGTACAGGATGTAATCAAAAACCTGAAAAATAAAGCACTGGGAGATTATCAAATTACAGCAGAAATGCCAAAAGTATTTGAGTCTACCATCCTAATGAAATTGACAGAGGTGTTCACTGAAATTTGGGGAAAAGAGACCCCTCCCGTACAGTGGAAATACAGAATTATTGTCAGTACACCCCAAAAGAGCGATCTTACCGACTGTAACAACTGGAGAAGAAACAACGAGGAGTCCTCGTGGCACCTTAGAGACTAACAAATTTATTTGGGCATAAGCTTTCGTGGGCTAGAACCCACTTCATCAGATGCATGAAGTGAAAAATACAGGAGCAGAAATAAGTACATGAAAGGATGGGGGTGCTTTACCAAGTGTGAGGTCAGTCTAACAAGATAAATCAATTAACAGCAGGATACCAAGGGAGGAAAAATAACCTTTGAAGTGGTAAGAGAGTGGCCCATTACAGACAGTTGACAAGAAGGTGTGAGTAACAGTAGGGAGAAATTAGTATTGGGGAAATTAAGTTTAGGTTTTGTAATGACCCAACCACTCCCAGTCTTTATTTAGGCCTAATCTGATGGTATCCAGTTTACAAATTAATTCCAGTTCTGCAACTTCATGTCGGAGTCTGTTTTTGAAGTTTTTTTGTTGAAGAATTGCCACTTTTAGGTCTGTTATTGAGTGACCAGATAGATTGAAGTGTTCTCCTATTAGTTTTTGAATGTTATGATTCCTGATGTCAGATTTGTGTCCATTTATTCTTTTGCATAGAGCCTGTTCAGTTTGGCCAATGTACATGGCAGAGGGGCATTGCTGGCACATGATGGCATATATCACATTGGTAGATGTGCAGGTGAACAAGCCCCGGATGGTGTGGCTGATGTGGTTAGGTCCTATAATGGTGTCCCTTGAATAGATATCTGGACAGAGTTGGCACTAGGGTTTGTTGCAGGGTTTGGTTCCTGGGTTGGTGTTTTTGTTGTGTGGTGTGTAGTTGCTGATGAGTATTAAATCAGGAAGGTCAAATCACACTTGGAGTTGCAGCTAGCAAGAGATGTTAAGAGTAACAAGAAGGGTTTCTTCAGGTATGTTAGCAACAAGAAGAAAGTCAAGGAAAGTGTGGGCCCCTTACTGAATGAGGGAGGCAACCTAGTAACAGAGGATGTGGAAAAAGCTAATGTACTCAATGATTTTTTTGCCTCTGTCTTCACGAACAAGGTCAACTCCCAGACTGCTGCACTGGGCAGCACAGTATGGGGAGAAGGTGGCCAGCCCTCTTTGGAGAAAGAAGTGGTTCGGGACTATTTAGAAAAACTGGACGAGCACAAGTCCATGGGGCCGGATGCGCTGAATCCGAGGGTGCTAAAGAGTTGGTGGATGTGATTGCAGAGCCATTGGCCATTATCTTTGAAAACTCATGGTGATCGGGGGAGGTCCTGGATGACTGGAAAAAGGCTAATGTAGTGCCCATCTTTAAAAAAGGGAAGAAGGAGGATCTGGGGAACTACAGGCCAGTCAGCCTCACCTCAGTCCCTGGAAAAATCATGGAGCAGGTCCTCCAGGAATCAATTCTGAAGCACTTGGAGGAGAGGAAAGTGATCAGGAACAGTCGGCATGGATTCACCAAGGGCAAGTCATGCCTGACTAACCTAATTGCCTTCTATGAGGAGATAACTGACTCTGTGGATGACGGGAAAGCAGTGGATGTGTTATTCCTTGACTTTAGCAAAGCTTTTGATACAGCCTCCCACAGTATTCTTGCCAGCAAGTTAAAGAAGTATGGGCTGGATGAATGGACTATAAGGTGGATAGAAAACTGGCTAGATCATCGGGCTCAACGGGTAGTGATCAACGGCTCCATGTCTAGTTGGCAGCCGGCTTCAAGTGGAGTGTCCCAGGGGTCGGTCCTGGGGCCGATTTTGTTCAATATCTTCATTAATGATCTGGAGGATGGCGTGGACTGCACTCTCAGCAAGTTTGCAGATGACACTAAACTGGAAGGAGTGGTAGATACGCTGGAGGGTAGGGATAGGATACAGAGGGACCTAGACAAATTAGAGGATTGGGCCAAAAGAAACCTGATGAGGTTCAACAAGGACAAGTGCAGAGTCCTGCACTTAGGACGGAAGAATCCCATGCACTATAACAGACTAGGGACCGAATGGCTAGGAAGCAGTTCTGCAGAAAAGGACCTAGGGGTTACAGTGGACGAGAAGCTGGATATGAGTCAACAGTGTGCCCTTGTTGCCAAGAAGGCTAACGGCATTTTGGGCTGTATAAGTAAGGGCATTTCCAGCAGATCGAGGGACGTAATCGTTCCCCTCTATTCGACATTGGTGAGGCCTCATCTGGAGTACTGTGTCCAGTTTTGGGCCCCACACTACAAGAAGGATGTGGAAAAATTGGAAAGAGTCCAGAGGAGGGCAACAAAAATGATTAGGGGGCTGGAGCACATGACTTATGAGGAGAGGCTGAGGAAACTTGGATTGTTTAGTCTGCAGAAGAGAAGAATGAGGGGCAATTTGATAGCTGCTTTCAACTACCTGAAAGGGGGTTCCAAAGAGGATGGATCTAGACTGTTCTCAGTGGTACCTGATGACAGAACAAGGAGTAATGGTCTCAAGTTGCAGTTGGGGAGGTTTAGGTTGGATATTAGGAAAAACTTTTTCACTAGGAGGGTGGTGAAGCACTGGAATGGGTTACCTAGGGAGGTGGTGGAATCTTCTTCCTTAGAGGTTTTTAAGGTCAGGCTTGACAAAGCCCTGGCTGGGATGATTTAGTTGGGGATTGGTCCTGCTTTGAGCAGGGAGTTGGACTAGATGACCTCCTGAGGTCCCTTCCAACCCTGATATTCTATGATTCTATGATTTGCTTCAGGTTGGGGTGCTGTCTGTAGGCGAGGACTGGCCTGTCTCCCAAGGTCTGTGAGAGTGAGGGCTCGTCCTTCAGGATAGGCTGTAGATCCTTGATGATGCGCTGGAGAGGTTTTAGTTGGGGGCTGTAGGTGACAGCTAGTGGAGTTTTGTTACTTTCTTTGTTGGGCTTGTCTTGTAGTAGGTGACTTCAAAGTACCCTTCTGGCTCTGTCAATCTGTTTCTTCACTTCACCAGGTGTGTATTTTTCACTTCATGCATCTATGAAGTGGGTTCTAGTCTACAAAAGCGTATGCTCAGATAAATGTGTTAGTCTCTAAGGTGCCACAAGGACTCCTTGTTGTTTTTGCTGATACAGACTAACACAGCTACAACTCTGAAAACTGGAGAAGAGTTACATTACTCTGTTGTAAGAAATACTTTCTGCAGTATCACATTACATGTGATTTAAAAGGCAGTGGATGCAAAGCTTAGAGGAGAGCAGGTTGGATTCAGGCCCAAGAGATCCTGTGTAGATCAAATTTTCACACTAAGAGCCATCATAGAAGAATGTGTAGAATGGCAAGCTTCACTCTTCATCAAATTCATTGATTTTTTTCAGAAGGAATTTAGCAGCCTACACAGACTTACATTGTGGAATATTTTTCAGCCCTGTGGAATGCCAGCTAACGTTGTCATCATCAAAGCCATGTACAGAGATGTAAAGTTATCAAAGGCTGAGCAACCAGATGACAGAGTGGTTTCAGTGTGGATACTTGCATGAAATAGGGCTGCATTTTTATCTCCACTGTTTGGCATTGCCATAGACTGGATAATGAAGAAGTGTATTAGCAAAGTAAACACTGGTACAGCATGTGAAACACCTAGAAGTCCTAGACTTTTCTGATGACATTACAGTGCTGAGAGATACCCCTGAAATGTTACAAAAAGACAGACAACTTGGCAAAAATAACTAGCCAAGCAGGGCTCAAAATTAGTTATGTTAAAACAAACATCCTTGAAACTCCATAAATCAAGTAGCAGAATCAGGCAAAAAGAACAGCTCATCTACCTGAACAGCACCATATTTGCCTATGAAGACCTCAAGAAGGAAGTGAAATCAAGGACAGAAACAGCATCCATAGCATTTAATAAACTCAACAATGTATGGAAATCAGAGATAGACAGCACTGAAACAAAACTGAAAATTTTCAATTAACACGTAATCTCAAAGTTACCGTACACCTGTGAGAGCTGTACCAAAACGTTAGAGAGCTAGACATCTTTGAAAAATAAATGTCTATGAAAGATTCTGGGCATTGGATTGGAAAGACTTCATCACCAAAGAAGAAATTCAAGAAATCACAAACCAGCAGCTCATTTCCATCAGAATCAGAAGGAAGCACTGTACATATTTTGGGCATGTAATCTGGATGCCAACACAAATGAAGTTGAATGCCTACATGGAACTGTCAAAAGGAAGTCAACTGGTGTAAGGAACCAAGGGAAAACTTTGCCCAAGAGAAAACTTAGGAAGAACCCTTAGCATGGATGGCAGAATAGTCCATCTCAACACCATAGAGCAAATGGAAGAGACTGGTTCCTGCTCTGTGTGCCAACATTGAGGCAGGAGGGATGTTAAACAAATGAGCAAGAAAGCAAACAACCAATAACCACTGGTGTCTGCAAAGTCTCTGACAAAAATTTCAAATGCACAGGGGAGAGTTAACCAATCTTTTCTGAAACCTCAGAAAACAAATGGGATATGGTTTAGTTTATAAATTGGTTGGTGTCTGGGTTCAGTTCTTATTAGGGCTCAGAAGGGTCCATCTTTCTGGGATCAGTGAATACCAAACACTAACTGACTTTTTCTGACAGTTGGCAGGTACTTTGGATAGCAAGTGACATCATGATGTGACATATTCAAGGAGAGTGTCACTACCAGCTAGCAATAGCTTGTGGCTAATGTGATGCCTTATACAAAGCACCAGATACTCCTGACAGGCAAGGACTTGGGACAGCAAGAAGACACAATAGCTCAGCAAGGGAAGTGAAGAAGATTTTCAGGAAAGTTGAATTGTTATTTTATTCTTACTGAATTATGCTGACAACAGATACTTCTCCACTTTGGCAATAATGCTCAAGGCTGCAATTCCCTCTATTTCCCCTTCCTCTCCATCAGGGCCAACATCATTAAAACCAGGCAGAGAGAGGACATGAAGAGCTGCAATATATACAGCCAGGTGTGGACAGCTATCTTTAGAATAAAGGGAGATACAGGGAGACAAATCTTAGAGATGTTACCCACAATCTATCCTCCCACTTAAAGTGTTTGTGGAAGGGTGGAGAATGAATAGAGCACTAGACAAACATCTTTGATCAGCTGGATCACCTGTACTTTCCATTAATCAGAGATTCAATAAGGAACACAGCTAATGGGAATAAGGAACACAGCCCTGGCCCCCTGGCCAGGGGATGTAGGCTAGTATGGGAGGAATGTGTACCATGGCTTTCCAGTTCAGGAGAGCTAGCAGATTCTCAGAGACAATGGAGATTTATCCCATCAAGTCTTTGTCATGCCAGTTAAGTCATAATTTAGCTTGTCTGGACATGTGAGGGCATGTCTACACTGGCAGAGTTACAGTGCTGGGAGTTATAGCACCGCTCAGAGAGCGCTGAAGGGAAACTGCTGTTGTGTGTTCACACTGTCAGCTGCCTGCGCAATAGTGTGTTCACACTTGCGGCACTCGCAGCGGTATTCGGAACATTGCACTCTGGGGTGCTATCCCACAGAGCATTTCTTCCTCTTCTGCCACTAAGAGTTCTGGGAAGCCAGAGGGGGTCGCAGGGCATCCTGGGTTCTGTCTCAATGCCCCGTGATGCATTGCTTCACATCCCAGAAATCCCTGTGCTTCTGTCCGCATTTGGCATCATCTTTCAACTGTTTGTGTACTGTGCGCCCTGCCTCTTTGGGCTGCAGGAATGGATCCCGAACTGTTGACCAGTATGCTGCTTGCTCTGAACAACAGGTTACAAGTGGTAGTGGAGTTATTCCTTAAACTACAAAGGCAAGAGGAGTGCAACATTGATCTCGCCACGCGTACTAGCTATGACACAAGATTGCTTGTGGCATTCACGGAGGTGCTGACCACAGTGGAACACTGCTTTTGGGCTCAGGAAACAAGCACTCAGTGGTGGGATCACATCATGATGCACTTCTGGGATGACAAACAGTGGCTGCAGAACTTTTGGATGAGGAAAGCCACATTCATGGGACTGTGTGATGAGCTTGCCCCAGCCCTGTGGTGCAAGGATATGAGAAAGAGCTGCCCTGACGGTGGAGAAGCACGTGGCGATTGCACTGTGGAATCTGGCTACTCCAGACTGCTATCGATCGGTCGCTAACCATAGAATCATAGAATATCACGGTTGGAAGGGACCTCAGGAGGTCATCTAGTCCAACCCCCTGCTCAAAGCAGGACCTAATCCCAACTAAATCATCCCAGCCAGGGCTTTGTCAAGCCTGACCTTAAAAACCTCTAAGGAAGGAGATTCCACCCCCTCCCTAGGTAACCCATTCCAGTGCTTCACCACCCTCCTAGTGAAAAAGTTTTTCCTAATATCCAATCTAAACCTCCCCCACTGCAACTTGAGACCATTACTCCTTGTTCTGTCATCAGGTACCACTGAGAACAGTCTAGATCCATCCTCTTTGGAACCCCCTTTCAGGTAGTTGAAAGCAGCTATCAAATCGCCCCTCATTCTTCTCTTCTGCAGACTAAACAATCCCAGTTCCCTCAGCCTCTCCTCATAAGTCATGTGCTCCAGCCCCCTCATCATTTTTGTTGCCCTCCGCTGGACTCTTTCCAATTTTTCCACATCCTTCTTGTAGTGTGGGGCCCAAAACTGGACACAGTACTCCAGGTGAGGCCTCACCAATGTCGAATAGAGGGGAACGATCACGTCCCTCAATCTGCTGGCAATGCCCCTACTTATACAGCCCAAAATGCCATTAGCCTTCTTGGCAACAAGGGCACACTGTTGACTCATATCCAGCTTCTCGTCCACGGTAACCCCTAGGTCCTTTTCTGCAGAACTGCTGCCTAGCCACTCGGTCCCTAGTCTGTAACAGTGAATGGGATTCTTCCGTCCTAAGTGCAGGACTCTGCACTTGTCCTTGTTGAACCTCATCAGGTTTCTTTTGGCCCAATCCTCTAATTTGTCCAGTTCAGTGTGGGAAAGTCAACTGTTGGACTCGTGTTAATGGAAGTCTGCAGGGCCATTAATCGTATCCTGCTCTGAAAGACCGTGACTCTGGGCAACATGCGTGACATTGTGGATGGCTTTGCACAAATGGGCTTCCCTAACTGCGGAGGGGCGATAGATGGCACACATATTCCAATTCTGGCACAGGACCATCTAGCCACCGAGTATATTAATTGCAAGGGGTATTTCTCTATGGTTCTCCAGGCACTTGTGGATCACCATGAGTGTTTCACAGACATTAACACAGGCTGGTCCGGAAAGGTGCATGACGCATGCATCTTTCGGAACACTGGCCTGTTCAGGAAGCTGCAAGCAGGGACTTTCTTCCCAGATCAGAAGATCACCACAGGGGAAGTCGAAATGCCCAATGTGATCCTGGGAGACCCCACCTACCCCTTAATGCCATGGTTCATGAAGCCATACATGGGGCACCTTGACAACAGCAAGGAGCGGTTCAACAAGAGGCTGAGCAAGTACAGAATGACTGTTGAGTGTACTTTTAGCCATTTAAAGGTCCACTGGTGCTGCCTCTGTGGGAAGCTGGACCTGGCCGATAACAATATTCCTGTGCTTATAGCCAGGTGCTGTATGCTCCATAATATTTGTGAAGGGAAGGGTGAAATCTTCACTCAGGGCTGGACCACAGAGGCACAGCACCTGGAGGCTGAGTTTGAACAGCCAGAGACTAGGGCTATTAGAGGGGTGCAGCGTGGGTCCATAAGGATTAGGGATGCCTTGAGGCAGCAATTTGAAGCTGAAAGCCACTAATATTTGTTGCTATGCTTGGGAGTGCAGTGCTTGTAATGCTAGGAGGCGATTGTGATGGGTGCAGATGATGCAATATGAAGGTTTTAACGTAATTGTCTGTTGCTTTGCAGGTCTCCGTTTGCTTTCAATTAATACAATAAAGATTGCTTTCAAACCAACACAATTCTTTTATTAAAAAACAACAACTGGAGGAGAGAGTCAAACAAAAAAACATCAGCACTGAGGGGAATGGGGGAAAGGAAGGTCCCAGGAGGAGGTGGGGTCCCAGGACAGCTAAAGATTTGTGTATGTCCAAGGACCATATCCAACCTTCTCCTTTGGAGTACAGTGCAGTGGGTACTGTACTTCAGCAGGGCCAAACTACAGAGGGATGGGTGTTGAGTGCAGTGAGTAGTGGGAATCCGCAGTGCTGGACTGTGATGGGGGAGGAGTGGAATGCCATGGGTATATACTGGAGCCAAGAGGTTGATAAGAGTGTGTTGGTAGTGTCTGGGGGGAGCATAGGAAAGAGTTTTACAACAGTGCCTGCAGGGGAGGGCGGGCATGGAGCTGATCGGTTTGAAGTGCTAGTATCACCTGGAGCATGCCCGCTTGTCACTAAATAACATTTAAGAGCCACTCCATGGCTTCATTCTGGCCTGCCACGTTCTCCTTTCGGTCCCTCTTTTCGCTGTCCCTCCACTCCTTCAATTCCTGTTTCTTGGCTGCGGAGTGCATCATAATGTTATGCAGAAAGTCCTACTTAGTTCTTCTTGGCCCCTTTCTAATTCTGTGCAGCTGTTCAGCTGCTGCTAACAAAGTTGGAGGCTGGGCTCCCAAGGTCATCTCTGTGAAGTTTAAACTCCACATTTTACAGAAGCAGTATTGTTTGCAACACAGAGAACACTGATTCAGTGATTTAAAACACAGCCAGTACTCACACACCTGTCACTAACTGGCTGACCCCAGGCAAGTACACGAGCCACAAGACTCCCAAAATGGTGAGTAGCCGCAGGGGCAGGGTAAATCACTCTTCCCGGACCCTGCTGTACACTGGGCATATGGCTCTTGGGAAGAGCCAACACTGTAGAGGGGGGCTGATAATCATTCCTGTCACCACACTTTCCACAGAATGTGATCATTATGGAAAATACCTCGCTGCTAAGAGTGAGCAGAGAATCAAGGGAGGGTCTTCTACAAGACTGCATCTTCTGCTCTGGCCCCTATGCGGCTCACCTGTGTGCAGCAATGGTTCCCCTTCCCTCCTTCATGATGGCACAGTGCCACGGGCAAGTTACCGTTAATGGGGCAAGAAATAAAGCAGCTCTGCAAAAGACCCTGCAGCAGTGGATTACCAAGCATCTCCATGAGAGTTTCCTGGAGATCTCTGAGGCAGATTCCGGTGAAGTGAGGGAGAAAATCAACAGCCTGTTCCGCCACTCAGACTAGGCATATGGTGGGAGACAAGCCTGTTTTCTGCAACCCTCCGGCCCCCAACAACTCGCTTCAGCGATTCCCCAAATCAAATCCACTAACCAGGGGCCCCCTCTCCTGTTTGCACTTCGTCAACATCTGGCAGCTGTGATTAGCTAGCCTCCTTCCAGGGTAGAAAAGAGCTCCTGGCTGCATGCATCTCTGACCACCAAATCATCCTCTGCCTCTGGGTCCCTCCCATCCTCATCCAAGATGTCCTCCTCCTGGCTTGGTCCACTCTCAACTGGCACGTACTGGGTCAGGCCAATGGTCAATCTAGCTCAGTATCTTGTGTCATCACAATGGCCAGATGCTTCAGAGGGAATGAACAGAACAGGACAATTATCATCAAGTGATCCATCCCCATCATCCAGTCCCAGCATCTGGCAGTCAGAGGTTTTGAAACACCCTGAGCATGGGCTTGCATCCCTGACCATCTTGGCTAATAGCCATTGATGGACCTATCCTGAATTTATCTAATTCTTTTTTTGAACCCAGTTATAGTTTTGGCCTTCACAAAATTGCCTGGCAACAAGTTGCACAGGATGACTGTGTGTAGTATGAAGAAATACTTTTTTGTTTGTTTTAATCCTGTTGCCTATTAATTTCATTGGGGGACCCCTTGCTCTTATGAAGGAGTAAATAACACTTCCTTATTAATTTTCTCCAGAGAATTCATGATTTTACAGACCTCTATCATATCCCCCCCTTAGTCATCTTTTTTCTAAGATGAACAGTCCCAGCCTTTTTAATCTCTCCTCACATGGAACCTGTTCTATAGTCCTAATAATTTTTCTTGACCTTCTCTGTACCTGTTCCATTTCTAATATATCTTCTTGAGATAGGATGATCAGAACTGCATGCAGTATTTAATATGTTGGCATACTACAGATTTATATAGTTGCATTATGATATTTACTGTCTTATTATCTGTCCCCTTTCTAATAATTAGCCTTTTTGACTGCCACTGCACATTGAGCAGATGTTTTCAGAGAACTATCCACAATGAATCCAAGATCTCTTTTTTTAAGTGGTAACAGCTAATTTAGCTCCCATCTTTTTGTATGTATAGTTGGGATTATATGTTCTAATGTGCATTACTTTGCATTTATCAGCACTGAATTTCATTTGCCATTTTCTTGCTCACTCTTTTTTGGTGAGATCCCTTTGTAACTCTTTTCGGTCTACTTTGGACTTAACTATCTTGAGTACTTTTGTATTGCCTGCAAACTTTGCCACTTCACTCTGTACCCCTTTTTCCAGATCATTTATGAATATGTTGAACAACACTGGTCCCAGAACAGGATCTTGGGAGACCCCCATATTTGCCTTTCTCCACTGTGAAAACTGACCATTTATTCCTTCCCTTTGTTTCCTATCCTTTAACCAGTTACTGATCCGTGAGAGGACCTTCCCTCTGATTCCATGACTACTTACTTTGCTTAAGATCCTTGATAAGGGACATTGTCAAAGGCTTGCTGAAAGTTTAAGTACAATCTGTCCACTGGATCAATAGATTGGTGAAGCATGATTTCCCTTTACAAGAGCGATGCTGTCTCTTTCCCAACATATCATGTTCATCCATGTGTCTTCTAATTCTGTACTTTACTTTAGTTTCAACCAATGTGCCTGGTACTGAAGTTAGGCTTACTGGCCTGTAATTGCCAGGATCACCTCTGGAACCTTTTTAAAAAATTGGCATCACATTAGCTATTATCCAGTCATCTTGTACAGAAGCTGGCTTAAGTGATAGGCTACATACCACTTTTAATAGTGCTTCAATGTCTTATTAGAGTTCCTTCAGAACTATGGGATGAATACCATCTGGTTCTGGTGACCTATTACTGTTTAGTTTATCAATTTGTTCCAAAACCTCTCCTATTGACACCGCAAACATCACATTCACCACAATCGCTCCACTACAGATATACAGTCCCTGAAATCCAACCACCAGATAGTGATCAAACCAGCAGAAAAAGGGGACACCATGCTGGTCCTCAACTACGATGACTAAGTTAAAGAGGCCAACAGAGAGCTCTCTGAACCCAGTCAAAGAAGACCCCACACCACAATTTACCCAGAAATTTAAGGATATAATCAAATCTTTTCCCAAACCACTCCAATAGAAACTCTACAACCTCATCCCACAGAAACCCATCCCAGGGTCCTTTTGCATTCTTCCAAAAATTACCACACCGGGGAACTCAGGCAAACCCATCATATATGGCCATGGCACTCTTACCTAAGGAATATCAAGACTCTTAGAAACCTTCCTCAAATCACTCACCACACAAAAAGGCCAGCTTCCTCCAAAACCCTTCTGACTTCCTCCAGAAACTCTGCAACATAAATAGCCTTCCTCAGAACACCATCCTTGCCACCATGGATGTCAGCTCCGTATATAACAACATCTCTCACATTACCTGCATGGCTTCTTGCCTCAGATATTTACAAGATAATGGACAATGCTCCTATATCCACCACAAACATATTGCCTAACTCTTCTATGTTATCCTCATCCATAACTATTTTACTTTCAACAACAAACACTTTTGTCAAAACCATGGGAACAGCTATGGGTCCTAGGATGGCCCCCCAATACGCCAGCTTCTTCATGGGACACCTTGAGGAAGAATTTCTGGACCAATGCACCACAAAACAAATTAAATACCTGTGATGCATCAAGGATATTCTCATCTGCTGGACAGATGACCTAAACTCCCTCATAAATTTCCACCACAATTTCAACACCCATCCATTAAACTCTCTCTCTCTCTCTTTAACACCCCCATACTAGCATCAACTTCTTGGATACCACAATCGGCTTCAACAATGGAACCCTGCAGACAACTATACACAAGAAACCCACAGACTGCCACACTTATCTTCACAGATTCAATAATCACACCAATCACACTGAGAAATTTTTTATTTACACCACATGCTCCAAGGAGAAAGTCTGGGATATACTCATTAACACACTCAAAACTGCCTTCACCAAACAAAGACACACCACTATAGAAGTAGATAGTATCATGGAACAGACCACACAAAACCCCCCAAAAGAACCAGCTTCAATACAGAAATAAAACTGCCTCCAACCATACACTCCTTGTGACCTACCACCACCACACTGGAATCCATATAGGGTATCAAACAATTACTTCCCATACTCAATGGGGACTACATCCTGAAAGAAATCTTTTTTCTGAACAACCTCTTCAGGCTTTCAAACCACCCCCCAACCTCTCCAGACTCATCATCAGAAGCAACTTCCTCACAAACCTGGACACACCCTGCCAGAACAATAGAAGAAAGCAGTGAAGATGTGTTTACAGGTTATGATGATCAACACCCCCCACCACACACCTTTCAAAATTCATGGATCCTACGCATGCTTATCACAACATGTGGTAAATCTCATCCAGTGCCCCAAATGCCTAAGTTACAACTATTTGGGTGAAACCAGAGAATCATTATGCTCTTGAATGAACCCACACACAAAAATGATAAAAACAAAGACACCGTGTCACCTCTGGACGAACACTTTTC
Source organism: Emys orbicularis (assembly GCF_028017835.1). NCBI lineage: Eukaryota > Metazoa > Chordata > Testudines > Emydidae > Emys > Emys orbicularis. The sequence continues at coordinate 128,870,026 of NC_088684.1, forward strand.
ACAAAGTGATCAGTCTATATCTGACCTCTCAGTCCTCATCCTCAAAGGAAACCTTCACAACATTTTCAAAAGATGAACCTTGGAGCTTAAATTCACAACTTTGCTAGACACTAAAAATCAGAGTGAATAGATACACTGAATGTATGACTTATTACAACAATCTATTACCAACATCCCTCCCCACAAGCTTTCACCTTTGCCACCCCCTCCCGCAATCCCCCCATAACTGGAGATGTTTTAACAGGCCAGTTCAACTTAACTGGGGGTCCCTTGAAATATGTTCTAAGTACTTATGCTAAACAATCTGTTCCACCTTGTATTTAGCTGTGACATTCTGAGTACCTTTCCCAGACCTGAAGAAGAGCTCTAATATCCTGTGACCAACACAACTACAACACTGCATACTTCCACTTCTTTGTCAGGTGGACCCCATTTCTTCGCAGCAGTCCTCCTTCTCAGCCATCCCATGATGAAGGAAGCCAAAGCTGTGCTGTTGACACCATCTACACAGACATGTATTCATCTCCAGAACATGCCTTTCCCTTACTCTCCACCAGTACTGCCCTAAAACATTACTAACACTGAAAATCATTAAAGGCAAACTGCTTACATGTATTCATCATTAAGATTATACAATTACAACCACAAAACATCTCAAAATGCAGTATTGCCAACTCCCTGCATAAAAAAACCCCACATGAAACAGCCATCCAAAGTCATGAGATTCATTTAAAAATTCTCCTTTTTTTTCATTTGGTTTCTGGTCTTTGAGCCTTTAACAGATCATGATGTCAAGTTTTGCTCCACAGTCATGAGGACTAGAAACTAACTAAATAAATAAATAAATAAAGCAGAAGTTCTCATGTAATCAAAGAGCTAAAGCAGCAGAGACCAAGAAAAACACCAAATATTGCAAGACTCATAATGAAATTTTAAAATTGGGCAATAACTGAAATCCAAAATGAAGGAACTAGCCCTAATTATAATATAGCTATGCTGCACATTTTGTGTATTTTGATATATTTATTAAACATTCTATCAGAAAAAAAAACAGAAATGAAATATACTGCATATGTTCAACACAGCTCAATGACTGATTTTAAATTTGCAACCTTAATGCTGCATTAACATAGGGGAAAAATGCCAAAGAGAAAAACTGCCTAAGCTTAATGTTAGTATTTAAAACAGCTCTAATTAGGCTTTGAAATTCACACCTTACTGAAGAAAATAGAAATGAAAATCTCCACCTTCGCAACTAATATTGCTTGACTGGAGACAGTTTTCTGCTAACCTGAATTAACAGGATAACAGCATACCTAGCTACAGCATGACCGCTGTAACTATGCAACAGAAAAAGATGGGGATTTAACATTTTTTTAAACTTCAAAGCTCAACATTAGCGGACTATTTTAGACTTCAGCGACAATTGCCTCCAGTAAAGTGTCTTAAAATAGTGCAAATTGTAAAAGTTCAGAATCACTAGTATCATAATGTGGTAGATTTTTCACTCATATCCATGGGAAATAGAAAAAAATAGCAATTCTTCATGGGTAATACTAGATTATCTTCTGGTTACCCAAAGAAATTCATGTCACTACACACTAATTCTTTTCTCTTTTTTTGATAGCAGAATCTTCAGGAAAGAAAATACAGCTGAAATCAGCTCTTTTCTGAAAACTGTGGTTGATTTAACAACAATTTTGACCTCTTAAGCCAAGTAGTGTCAGTCAAGCTGTGTTATGTTACAGATGTAATACTACTACATTACATGTCATGTCTGATGCAAGATGACATGTTACATTTCAGCAGAGGACGTCTAAATGCAGTTATTTTTTTCTTCCTTTAAAGTGAGTGTATTGAAACAGATTCCTTAGGGGAATCTGTATAAATATATTCTTTTATAAAAACAACATTATTTTCCTCCCCAGAACTCTCAGGTTTATAATCACTTTGTGATATTGTTTTTCTTTTTCCTCCGTAAATGTGCTTTGCATCAGACTGTGTGTGTCAAAGGAAAGATTCCTTTTGGCTACAATTGTCTTTGGATCAGGCCCACGTATAATGGGCCAAATTCAGTTCTGGTGTATGCAAGTGTAGCTCCACTGATTTTAGATAAGATTTATCAGTTTAATTTGCTTCAGATATTATAGAGATGGTGTAGTCTATAGCTATAGGTATTTGCTACATGAAGCATAGGTATAAGTTAAGGTAGTAATGCAATGAGCATACAAACCTCAAGGCCTGTAGGACACTAGCTTAGCTAAAGCAATCAAGGCATAAGGCCCCAAAAGCCTTAGCATGAGCAGCTAACCAAGAGTAACCCTAGATCATAAGATATTACAAGACAGAATGCTGTAATTACTAAACTGCTGACAGGTTAATATCAGCTTTAGATATTGTTAAGGTAGGAATATCAGCAGATGTCCAAGCACAAGAATGCCATGGTAACTAATGAAAGTACATGCTTGAAGGAAGAGGCCTAGCAAACTATGGGTGAAGAACTACAAATAACTACTAGCAACCATTAGTAGGGTCAGGAACTACAAATAAGGACAAGGGGATGAAACACATACTGAATACATGGTAGGCATAGTGGATTTCAATGTAACATTATACAAGCTGTATCCTGGCCTACATACCTGGGGAGATGCCAGAATGATGACCACTGCTGATGGTGTCAAGGAAGATCATGAAGAGAAAGAGAAAGACTAATACTTCAATTGTTCTATAAGGGGTGGTGAGAGTGCATGGATGCTCATTCTGTGGTATCTCTAGTTTCTTTGCTGGGTTGGAGTGTTCACAACTTTGCTAAATGTATTAATAAAACTATTACAAATACAGAAAAATGTTCCTAAGTGTGAGTGTTTCAACCATGCATGCCAGGGTTCCCAACTGATCAGTAATTTTAATAATACTGGACCTGATCTTGGGACAAAAACCTACTAAACCTCAGAGTGTTAATTGGGAAATCTGACATGGTTAATGTATTAATATACAATCAATAGTTCAGCCAATAATGGGCACAGTGTAAGTTAATGACCCAGTATACTGTGGATATTACTGTAAACACATAATGATGGTGGATGGACGGATAGTTCTGCTTACACTGGAACCTCCTTAGATTACAGTAATTACTGGAAAATTCATCAAGATTATCATATTTTATAAATGAGTAAGCAACAAACATTAGGAAAACTGCATCAACAAGACATACTCTGTTCATTTATTTGGACAAGTGCACATCTCAATCTCAAGATAGACACATGAAATACATACCTGTTTTGCAACAAATATGACCGTCAGTTTAAGGGATTCAATATAAACTGTGACAGACCCAGATCAGTGGGGTACAGGAGTCTGGTAGAGGGCAAATATACTGGTCACTAGATGAGTAGTTTTCTGTTCCCTGAGTGACCAGAGCAGGGGCTGCACTAGAGTAATCAGGAACCTGCTAGAACCAGTTAAGGCAGGCAGACTAATTAGGACACCTGGAGCCAATTAAGAAGAAGCTGCTAGAATCAATTAAGGCAGGCTAATCAGGGCACCTAGGTTTTAAAAGGCTCTCACTTCAGTTTGTGGTGTGAGTGTGAGGAGCTGGGAGCAAGAGGCGCAAGGAGCTGAGAGTGAGAGGGTGTGCTGCTGGAGGACTGAGGAGCACAAGCGTTATCAGATACCAGGAGGAAGATCCTGTGGTGAAAATAAGGAAGGTGTTTGGAGGAGGCCATGGGGAAGTAGCCCAGGGAGTTGTAGCTGTCATGCAGCTGTTACAGGAGGCACTATAGACAGCTGCAGTCCACAGGGCCCTGGGCTGGAACCCGGAGTAGAGGGTGGGCCCGGGTTCCCCACAAACCTCCCAATTGACCTGGACTGTGGGTTCTTCCAGAGGGGAAGGTCTCTGGAAGAACCCACATGCTGTTCCCCAATCCACATGGTGAATCTCTGAGGCAAGAAAATCCGCCAATAAGCGCAGGACCCACCAAGATAGAGGAGGAACTTTGTCACAAAACCATTAAAAAAATAACTCAACCCCACCCTCGAAGTAACCTCCTCAGAGAGAGTCCAAGTAAACAGATGGCCCCAGTAGCACAACTTAACAGTCAACAAATTCAGCTTTTCTTAGACCAACAAAGTTCAATAACTGAGAATGCCAGCCTCCAGTCCCCAGAGATTTGTAACTGGGGACTGTTTGTTCAAGCACCACAGTGTATTTAAACCCAATAGTAAGTTAGAAACCAGAGCATAATACAGAGCCCAGAATGTTTCATATGAAACTCCACTCAGGGTTAAATTCTGCAATTCTTACTCACACTGAGTAGCATTTACTCATGGGAGGAGATCCAGTGACCCAGGACTCATGGGAATAAATGCTATTCTGTGTAATGGTTACAGAATCAGGGTGTAACTACATGGGCAGTAATATTCTATACAGCTGCAGTTTACAAGTGGTCTTAGATTTAGTCTCTTGTAAGGCACATTGCAATAAACCAATCTGGAGGTGACAGACACATGAACAACTGTGGTGATGGTTGTATCAGAAAAGAAAGCTTGCAGCTTCCTCAACAAGAATAGAAGAAACAAAAGCAGGATTGGGAAATGTAGTGTACTATATTTTTTTAAAGCAATGAATACCGCAATACCCTATCATTATTGTTTTGCTGAAAATTGAGGTGAGAGAGACAACTTTGATTTGTGAGAATTTCCAGGTTTACAGAGACATGAGAATTAAGCGATGCTAGAACACAATAAGAGGTGAAGGAATGGAACTTATGCTTATAACTGCTTTTAGTTGCACCTAGCAATATCTCATCAGCATTAGTACTACAGAATTAATGAAAAGAAGGATGGGGGGGGGAAACAGGAACATAAACTGGATCAGCAATCAAAGGAAAGTAGCAAGTAGTTCAAACAAACAAACAAAAATAATAACTCCACCTTACCACACCATTCTTTTACTGAACTATGGACTTTGGATGACTAGGATCACTAAGTTCTAAGAGCTAAATGTGAAGAGGCCTAAACCCAGGACCTAAAAACGTCACTGCACATTTTTACATCTCCGTTTTTATATAAACACTTGGTTTTTTGCATGTGAAAAAATTAACATCTCGAGGGCTCGCACAAACTTCATTTGCATAAGCAAATGAGGCAAATGCCAAATGTGTGTGTGCAGAAAATTAAAGAAAAATTGTTGTTGCACTGTAGAAATTTATTTTGGAAATACAGGCCTTAAAGACAAGGGTCATTACTAAGTTTGTGATATGTTCTGATGATGGATCATCAGTTAGTCAATTTAAACTATGCTCATTTAGTGTAGGGGTGTTTCAGATGGTATCTCCGAACTTACTGGGCAGGAACAGGAGTCACTCCAAATTGTTTCAGCTAAGGAAGCTTTCCGTGTTCACGTGCATTAATTGCAGTGGAAATATCTTTGCACAACATATTGCTTGAGAGTAAATCAGCCACTACTCCCATCCCAGAACCTCACCCCCAGGACAGAATTATTAGCAAATTATCTCTCCTTCTCTACTGCTGGATGGCAGATAATTTGGGCTGGAAATGGATGAGTACTACTGAACATATACCTGAGAGAATTTAAGGTACTGTTTTCTATAAAACCTGAATTTGGTGAAAATGACGAATTGTATGCTGGCCCCGGTACTGTTCAGTACTATGAATGATTTTTTTAGGTCACTAGCCAGACATTCATTCACACTATTCTGTTTTTCCCAGGAAGAGTTCTGGTTCCCCAGTGACAGTAATAAGAATGGCAAGCAGTGCCACAAATGCTAGCAATCTTCTTTAATTCCAATTTGGTTGATGAACCAGAAGAACCTGTGAAACCAATTTTTTCTTTTGTGATTTTTTTCTTATTTCATTAGGTTTGACTGAACTCTGTTACTTACAGTCTATTAGTCTACCGCAGTGAGCTGTGAAGATGAGACTGCACTGAGTTATTCAGTAGCACAGAAATTACAGTTATGTTTTTGTCAGACCTCTAGCAATACACGGAGTCACAAAGTTCACATCAATCATTTGAATGTATTCAAACTAAATCAGTGCTATATGTTTCTACACACAGTGTATCAGATTCATTACTGGCATAAGCAGGTGCAGAACCACTGATTTCAACTGCTTATAAGCCAATGTAACATGCATGTTATTGTTATAATGTATATTTGTGAAAAAGGACTTGTACCAAAACTTCACCTCCAAACACCTTTGAGCGTAAAACAGCGGAGAGTTCGGACCTATATCAAGATAGGACGTGATATTCTGGTCCCTCTGAAGTCAATGGCAAAACTCCCACTGACTTCAATGGGGGCAGGATTTCAGCCAGGAACTACAGATCTTTTTGAAAAAAAAGATGTTGCCAATTTTCCTTCCTCTTGTCTTTGAGCTAAAATTATGTTGAATACCTATCACTGCAGCAAGATTAAAATGATACAGGGAATAGAAAATCCCTGTCCATTCAGTACACAGAATACTGAAGTGGCTTTATATTTAATGTTTGTCTCTGCCGTTTGTTTTGATATCTATTATATTTAGCTACACAAGGCAACGAAGCCTAGAATTCTTATTCTTAAGATTGGAAGGGCCCCTCGTGTTTAATTCTGTAAATTTTGTGGCCTGCATATCATGTCAATGCATCCACCTACAGTTACATCTTTCAGGACACATATAAACGTTCATACCAGTGGAACTTTAAGGATGCCCATGTTTATTATGATAATGCCTTTGGACCAGTCAAGAACAGGGTCCCAGTTTCCCAGGGACTGTATAAACAGAGTAACAGATAGTCCTTGCCCTGAAGCTCTTACAGTGTAAATAGACCAATAGACACAGGATGGGGAAAGGGGAACAGACAGATTGAACAATGAGATGGCCGCAAATATGTCAATTCCACAATTTCATTTTTGGTGGGTGGGGTGTCATTTCGCTACTGATTTCTCCTTACTCAAATGTGTTTTCAGGTCATATGCATAGGATTCTAACTATAAAAATAAACGTCAACAAAGTCTGTTGACGTTCCACACCCTTTTCCCGTGCCTCCCTTAAAATCCTTTGTTGTGATGTGCAAGTTGCATTTTCTCCAGAGAATGAGCAAAACTGAATTGTGAGTCAAACTGGCCAACAGTCATGATTAATCTGATTATGAAAACCAGTTGCAGTTGTAATCTTTCTGATTTAAGGGCAAACTTGTGGCCACCACCCCCACCACAATTTAAATTAAAAAACAAAACAAAATAAAACAAAGAGCAAATTTACTATTGATTTAACACCATTGAATTTTTTGGAGTTTATTTACCTCACATTGATGTAACTGTTACTAGTCCATCATATTTCTATCAAAGATAGGGCTTCTCAGGCTAAATTCTGAATGTCTTTGCATTTGTATATTTAACTCAGACTGTGATGTTATTTGAATGTAATTTTTGCAGTTAGAGACCTGTTAGTTTCAGATGAAGCCTTACAGAAACTGTATTTACATATACTGTATTGAAGTCTTTGAAGTAAGATGTATTTAATGTTTTTTAAATTTAAATATCCTTCTCACTAAGTAGCTTAGATATGCACTTTCTTGGTTAATACCAAAAGATCAATTTGGCTTTCATCTTGAAACAGTAATGTCATTAGTGACATAAAAAAAAAAAAAACCAAGCTTGAATTCAGTTAGTAAATTGGATGAGACTCATCTATATTTACTGTCAAAGGGAGGCAACTGGAGCTTCTAAATCCATGAAAATAAATTCACTCTCAACATGGTACTATTAATCTACTCAGGAGAGATAACTGAGGTCCTGGGAAGTACATTTAAGGAGCAGAATGGAAAAGTTGTCAAGTATTTTGTCTATTGCTGTGGCCTTTATGATTATGCTAACATTGGCTTATGTTCCATTGAGCAGAATTTCTGTCAGTTTGCACATTTTATGAATGAACCACATTATAACTACCTTACATGTAATTAATCTTTTCTCCACAATTACAAGTACTCATGTTCTATCTGCCTTTTGGCAGATTTTGTATGCATTTGACATTTTTGATACACAATCACAAATCCATGCCCTTTCCAGTAGGGAAAAGAGTACAAAATATTGTATTTGCATACAACAATATGTTTTATGCCCCTCTTTATGGTTAAAAATGTTTAAAGTCACAGCTACTGACCACTGAAAGCTGAAATGTTCAAACATTTATTTTCACTATTGAGTAAAAAAAATCCCATTATGAAGAAGCAGCTCTGAAATATTAAAGGATATTATGTGAATCTAACTGGAAACCTAAAGGATAGGTATCTAGGTACAAATTACATGCCTAGCACCAACCTGAAATCTTCCAAGAGCATTAGAAACCTTTCAGGTCAAGAGTGGGAAGAATTATAAAGAACCTAAAAGCTGGTTAAAAATAAATAAAAGCAAAACGTACACTAAAACTTTGAGGCTTGGTGTCATCAGGTACTAACTCCTACAGCCAAATTCAGAGGTTAAGTATGAGGATGCCTAACTTTCATGTCAGTGAGAGAATGTTACAAGTAGGGCTGGGTAACTGTGGTTGTGGTCTCTGATTGTGACTGCACGTGTACATTAATTCATTTTTGTTGTATGCAGGTTGTCACAGGTTATTTGATCTGACTTTGGGGTAAATTATGGGGGCGTTTGTTTCTTCATGTATTTTTAAGAGTGTCACAGGTGCCGAGAGTGATAGATGGGTGCTCTTATTGTAGATTAAATTAAAACATTGTGACTTGCTCCATTGAAATAAATTGAACTAGCTATCATTAAAATATAGAGCTAGAAGGGATCTGGAGAGGTCATCTAGCCCATCCCCTGTTACTGAGGCAGGATTAAGTATAACTAGATAATCTCTGACAGGTTTTTGGCTAAACTATTCTTTAAAACCTCCAATGATGGGGCTTCCACAACCTCCCTTGGCAATCTATTCCAGTGCTTAACTATCCTTATAGTCAAACTTTTTCCTAATATACAGCCTATGTCTCTCTTGCAGCGAACTAAGCCTATTGCTTCCTGCCCTACCCTCAGTGAACAAGGAAAACAACTGATCATTCTCCTCTTTATAACAATCTTTTGTAACAATCTTTTAAATATTTGGAGACTGTTTTCATATCCCCACCACCAGTCTTCTCTAGACTACTCTTTCTTCATGTATCATGTTTACTAAACCTCTTATTTTTGTTGCTCTCCTCTGGACTCTCTCCAATTTGTTCATATCTTTCTTAAAGTGTGGTGCACAAATTGAACACCATACTCCAGCTGAGGCCTCACTAGTGCTGAGTAGAGAGGAAGAATTACCTCCCGTCAGTAATTACCATGTGAATAAGTACCATGCACAGCAGTGTTAAGACACTTTGATCAGCATTGCTTAACATTTTCAAAGCGGTGGAGGGGATAGAACCACATACCTTCCATTGAAGCTGATTGGAGATATGGGACTCCATACCCTGTACTGCTCTGAAAATTAGTTAGGTTTATCTTAAGTATGTGTCCATGTACAGTACTTTTGATAACGTTTGATGCAGTGGAATCAAATCTGTGTATTGCAAGATATTTTTAAAGATTGTTTTCTTTCATCACAGAAACTGATTGTTACATATAGATAAATATCCAATTCCATGTGGACCACAAAGAGGGGTGGCTGAAATGGTCTGAATAAAATTTTAAAAGTCAAACAAAACCAAATAAGCCTTCCCTCAAATTTCAAACCAAATAATTTTGGAGGTTTGGAAACCACTTCCTCAAAAGCCCTTCTGTCTACTTACAGCTGTACACACTTCTACAGGCAATTATTTTTGGAGAAGTATTAAAGTAATAGAGGAAACAATTTAGCTCTGACTACAGATGTTGCACTGAATAGATCTTCAGTCAATCCACAGGAACATGCAGCTAATGAAAAGCCAGAAGCCAGAACATGGCTTGTGAACTGACACTCTATGGGGGGGAAAAAATTGTTCACTTTCAAGGTGGAACTGCCACTGGGTTTTATTATTGTATGTGTTTGAATAAGATGCAGAAGAACACACACTGCATTTACACAAAACAGGCAGCTACTACCGGGGACGTGTATTTCCAGACCTTCAAGTACAAACAGATGCAAGTCAATAGTACTACAAATAAAAATCCTTTTTAACATTCTGTATCATATATGGTAAAATCATTAATTAGAAGTTTTTGAACATGTATCCTCTTAGCAATATTTTTTTCTAACTCTTCTGCCAGTAAATCCCATCTGTAATAGACTGTGAAGCATTATATGTAGTAAACAATATACAGCTTACACACTGATTCAATAGTTCCAAATACTTTCAGGGCTTTAAACTCTTCCTCAGCACCAACTTGCTCAGGCACTAAGCCTAGGTGAAGAGAACCTTCACGAAAGTAGTGATATCGTAGGGGTTCATCCAGACCAGTAAAGGATTCTGTCACAGCCTGCCCTGTAACTCTGGGTGCCGTGAGGCTGTGCAACTTTGGCTCAGAGCCCTGAGACTGGCAGCATGTCCATAGCACAAAGGTCATCATGAGCTTCCACCAGCCCAGTTACTCCTTACAGGGTGACCCCAACAACTCTTGGGGTTCTGAGTCTCCCCAAAACTGTCCCACCTGCAATGTCCAGTCTATCTTACTGGATACTCAACAGAGGTAAAACCGAGTCCTCTGCCTCCACAGAGCCAGTGCACACAACAGCTTGTTAACTCAGCTGGAGTATAAGTGATTTCAAGCAAGAGTGAAATATGTGAAAGCTTTACAAGCAAAACGGAAACAACATGTTCTCTAGTGTCCAAAACTTAATTCTAGCAATCTAACACAATTTCTTACTCATACCAAGATATAAGCAATTTCCATCCTGTTTAGCAGGAGGACCCATTTTTCATAGATACAAAGCGCTGGGTCTTTATTTTCACAGGTGATAGATACCCCAAAGTCTTCCAGCAGTTTCTTATATCCCCAAAGGATATCTTTGTCTTAAAAGTCAGGAAGCCCTGACTCCAGGTTAATGTTGCAGTGTCCTTTGATTTACAATGAAAATAATCTTCCTGAAATCTCCAATGCAAATGATTAGCCCATTGTCCATGTTCACACCTGCCTTGATTTGCAATTGTGCAAAGAGATGTTTGCTTTTTCCTTTGTCTTAAAAAAAGCTGGTTTGCCTCTGTTGTCTACTTATAGGCTCCAAAACATATCAGAGAGTATCCATAATTACACATACAGCATTGTCATAAACATTTCACAGTGATAGTAATGACCAGAGTTTTATTAGTTCATAAACGATCTATTACAAGACAACTTTTAAATAAATATCATGACGACCTTGTGTGTGAAGTGTATTGAGCTGGTCAGGCCAGCTATGATTAATTGTTTCATAGCAGTGAGCCCCTGGCCATCTAGCACAGGAGTGCTCATAGAATCAAACACCTACTTCAAACCACACCAATTTAAATTAACTTTCCACATTCCCGCCCCCACCTATTAGTCAACTCTACTTTTCCACACACTTCATTGCCCCCACAAGAAAAATCAATTCTGATACTCTCAATTCACCCAACCTGTCCCATTAATGAACTCAGGGCTTCACCCTAAATAAATAAATTCTGGGCACTCCTAGAGAGACTTAATTATGGTCTTTCCTTTGCACCAAACACCCAGTAAATGAATTCTGGGCTTGCTACCCAACAGACATTAACTCAGACTTTCCATTCTCCGCTAAATACGTTAATTCTAGTGGTATTCCCTACCCCCACACTTAAATAAATCTTTGGCTCTCCCTTCTCATATACACTAATGATTTCCGGGACAGACAACCATCTTCCCCCTCCAAAAAACAAAAACAAAACACACAATGAATTCAAAGGCCCCTTTCTCCTAAATAAATTAGATCTACTCAGGTCCCCTCCACCACCTCCCCTCCAATAAATAAATACTCGATCCCCCTATCTCAGGGCTCCAGGACATAAGAGAGGTCTTTCAATCACCTAGTGACTCTTCTCCATATAGGCCACTCTACTTCTTACTCCCCTTTGTCCTCCAGGAAAAGTAGTAGAGGCTCTAGATATTTCCCATTTTCCTCTCCCCTCCTCCTAGCAGTGGAGCAGTACGTCCCCCACTCCTGTTTCACTGCTCTTCTCCTTTCCTCCTGAAAAAGAGCACCAGTTCCTGCCCCTTGGTGGTTAAAGTCTACACAGTGTTTGGAGACCAGGGATCAATTCCCTGTTCTGTGAGACCTTGGGAATGTCACTTAGTAACAAGTACAGAGAAACCCCACTATAAAATAGCACTGCCTTATGTTGTTATGAGGGAAACATATTAGAAGATCGTGAGATGGTCAGATAGTTTTGGGAACCAGACAAGTATCTAAGAAAACAATACTGATAAGAGTCCATAATCTAAAATTTGATTGCATAAATGATTTCTTAAGCAATTGCTAACAAGCCAATTAGTAAAAATCACAATCTGTTCACAGCTAGCTTACAAACAGAAAAAGGAATACATTCTCTATATGAGTTATTCATTACACATGGTTCACCCACTATAATGTTTACCATTTAAAAAAAAAAAAAAAAAGGACCTGAATGCATCTATGATGATTGCCATCGTGGCCAAAACACCAGAGATTGAACTGGGCATCTTCTAGCACTAAAAAGCATCAGCTGCTAATTATTAATGTAAAAACATTGAGAATTTGCATTGTCTTATTAAGCATTATCCCTTTGCACCACTTCAAACCTATAGCCATTGCATGTTTGATAAGCAAAATTGGGACTTTTTAAAACACTTTTTATTAAGGCAGAGTTACAATAAAATCTTAACATACTACATCATATATTTGCTACTTCTTCAGAATCAGGTTAATATTCAAAGAACTTGGCAAAAGATTCTGGCTTGCTGGCTGGGGAGCTCTGAGCATGCTAAAGAGGGTGACCAAGTTCCTAAATACGTCTTCTTTTTAGTGCTTCTCTTGTGTATGTACTTGATGTGAAAGTTTTCCACGAAAAGGACAATCCATATTTTTTCTATACCACAATTCCATAGGAGAAGTTACATTTTCCAATAAGGTGACAATACAAAGTCTTCCCACTAACAAAAAAAAATTGTTATTCTGTTTTAAATGTAGATATTTTACTGGAGGAGCAAGCAAGCAGGTCAGGGAATCTCTAGAAAGCCAATATTTTGGCATATGTTTAATCTTTTTAACAATTTCCTCCCAAGGTGATCTAATTCCTGGACACAACCATCACATGTGTGAGTATGTTTCCCTTTCCCTGCAACCCCTTCATCAGATCACTTCCCTAATATCAAAAATATATGCATGTTAACTCAGATACCATCTATAGAGTAATTTATAAAAAATAAAAAAAATTATGAGCTACACTTATTGAATATACGTATTTCACATACTGAGACCACTCATCCAAATCAATTTCTAATTGGGATTTATTTTGTCTTATGTGTTCATGCTTCCAAACACCATATTGCTAATGACACAGTAATCACAGTAATATAAAATACTTATCAACCATATACAATATGTCAATATGCCAAAGACACAACGCACCAACAATCTAAATAACGCTGACTATCTTCCTTTAAATGTATGAGGCTGCACCACAGTCATTTTTGAAGGTGGAAGACCTCTAGCTGTCATTCAACACACTCAAGGTTCATGTTTATCTAACAGTGACTAATATGATACTCACCTCCTCCGCTATAGAGATGATCAGGACACAGAAATAGTCTAATCACTTTACTTAAGAAATACTCCTCTCTCCTTCAGGATTAAGTATTTACAGAGTTCATAAAAGAAATAGTCAAGGAGAAATACTCTGTGCATAGATTATGTCTTCCGCAAGTGCTCTCTCACTCAATCTTTAATATGGCCTAACCCTGCAACACATCATAGATTTAAACAAGGCTGCAGCAACATATGACCAACATTTCAGCTCTTTCCACATTTAATAGTCACTGAATGTAGTATCAGACAAGGTGACTGCAATATCTTTAAATTAAGTCCCTGTTGATGAAAATCCAATTATAATTTGTTGGTAATGTTGACTAAAGTGAAATGTACTATCAATATAGTATTCCAGAGTGCATAATAATCCTAATAATGGCAGAAGGTTAAGGCAGGCAACATTTACACATTACAATTTAAAAATATATTTGTCAAAAATGCACTCAGCAGAAAATTGTTGAGTGTGTGGAAAGTCTCATCAAATTGCCAGAAGCTGAGAGCTTCAGATATAGATACAATGATAATATCAGACATTGATTATTTCCAGGTTAGAGAGAAGATACAGCTACCAATACATTCTAATATTCCATCTTGATCTCAAGCAATCCCTTCCCAATGATTATGGCTTGACTTATCTCTCATACCCCCTTCCAAATTCTCCAATCATTTTACCCCCTCCCACCACACACACACACGACTCCCTTGTCCACATTAGTCTTTTCATTTTAAAATCAAGGTGAGTTAAACAGACTATGAGCAAAGATTCTTCAGCACCTCCCACTTTCCCCACCATCTACCTGATTCCATTGCATTGAAATCAGGGGAGCTCCCTGAGTAATCAGGGATAGGCACCACCTGTGCTTGCTACAAACAGAAGCTCTGTAGAGTGCACTAATGACTGATGTAAATCAATCAGATCAAAGGAAGAATTCAAGAAAATAAGCACAGTTAACTCTAAAATTTACAGCATAACATGAAAAAATAAGTGATACACAGATGGATACACTATACTAATGGAGAGCAAAATAAATGCCTGTAAGTTTACCTTCCACTCCTCATGTTCAACCAGCTTTTCATGTGCCTCTACTGACCATAACAAGGGACTACATAATATTTCTCAGAATGCTGCTTCAGTTAAATGCTTCTAGGCAGATATCACTTTTCTCCCTATATGCCTCTCAGAGTTCAGATGTCTGTTTTCTATTTGAGAATGTATCACAGTGACTTTACCTCCAAAGGAAGAATTTAAGATTCAAATAGTCTCACTAAAAACAAACAAACAGACTATGGTGAGAACAATCAGATTACAAATGAAATATCTGTACAATATATCTAGTCTGAAATTAAACCAAAGCTGATCTAGATCGATGTCATCCATATCATTACAGGGCATAAGCAATATCTTATATTTTTGGAGAACCAGACCTTTCCTCAATGTTCTATGGTCTTTCCTGACCCTTTTCCTCTGATAGGCAAGGAGCAGACACCACTGATTTGGTCAGTTTCATATATCCTCTTTACACACATGCACATATACAGTTTGAAAGCCTATTATATCTACTTTAAGATGAGATATGATGTGAAGCTGTCAAGTAGAGCTTTTACCATAGAAACTGACACCATCCACACATTACAATGACCACTTTGCAATATTTGCATTCATTTCTCTTAGTTTAATGAGTATGTTTTATTTCAAATATAAAATTGGATTTCTTTGTGGCTTCAAAGCATCACAACAATTTAATAATAAAATTGTTACTGGTATCATTGAAAGCTAATAGCACTGGTGACATTTCTAGTCAGCATGATCTTGTTCATCATTATATTCTCTGTCAAGAGTATGTAAGTTACCACAGTCTTCATTGCATTGGCATGTACATAGTTCTGTGCTGGGAAGATTGTTATGACTATAGACAGTTGACTTTCTCAAGTACTTTTTCATGGTGACTGGGCTCTGGACATGCTCTGGGTTTTTCAAATGCTGCACACTATATAAGAGATCGATTGCCTGGGGAGAGTAAGTGACATTTCTTTCCCACGCTTCAGTGATATTTCCTGTGATGCTGGACTATCTGCAGACTGTTCTTGAAATACCCCTCTAGCCATTGAATGGAAGGTATTCTTCCCATCAATGATATCTATGTTGATATCTATATTATCACCTCCTTCGTGGATGAGATTTTCACCAGCATGAAGTGGTACAATTCCATTTGGAATGTACACACATCCCTGGAACCCTTCTAATTCTTGTTTTGCAAGACTAGTGATGAATTGCCTCAGCTCATTATAATTGATGCAGAATCCATGAAGGTGTAGTATATCAATCAAATTATGAGACCCAAACTCATTGTGTAGCTGTGCAGCAAGTCTTATGTGCAGTGGTTGATAATTTTGTAATTGTTAAATATTATGCACTCTGCAATTGAGAGATGCCTTTTTGAATGTCTCATTATTGGCTGAATTATGCACCTCTTTATCTAACAACCAAAGGACAAACTTCTGAACCAACTGGGGCACAAAAAGTAGCTGACCTCTGTAAACTACAATAACCTGGCTTTAGATAATATTCTGAGGCTTTCATTTTGGCTATTTCAGACAAAAGGATTGAACCGCTTGTTCATTTGAAAGCTTTTCATCAGACTCACTTTCCAGAAGAAAATCTACAAAACATATGGATGACTTAAATTCCTGATTCAGATTACTAGCAGCTTGGATAGCATCAGCTAATGCTAGTGTGCTGCTCAGAACAATGGTCGACTTGCCTTGTCCATGCTGTGCATAGAATGAAATTGCAGAACCATAATGGTTTTCTACTCGTGCCTGTAAAAGAGCCTTCTAGTTGTATGTAAGATAAGTTTCCAACTCTTCAATTGGCTGGTGAAATGAAATGTCATAAAGTGACTGTACTGTCACAGTGTAACTTGGATGGTTTTGCTTTGAGATTCGTTTTACTCAGATAGGACAAAAGGCATGTTGAGTGACAAACTGCATCCTTAGCAATCAAGTCTTCTGCAGATCTTCTGCTCAACACATCATCATCTCCTCTTTTAAGTGCTGCCTCTCTCAAATGTTTCTCTTTTATGAAGTTTCTTCTCGGTGTGTTTTTCACAGGAAACCGTGCAATAGGACCCATTGCTGGAGGGCGTGCTTGCTCTGGTGACTATAGAACCAGGTTAACATCATACTGCCTGATGAGCTTCAGTCTGTTTTCTTCCCTGGGTTCAGTACAACTCTGACATTTGTCAAATTTGACTTGTTTGTGTATTTCTGAAAGCAACCCTGTGATATAGTATTGGTAGCAGATCACCTAAACTAGAAAATTCATCCAGTAGCCACCAACATAATTAATCTCTCCTGGTTTCTGCTGCCAGCATTACAGAACTCTGTCCAGCTCCGGTGGCTTTTGACAGTTTTGAGTTCTTTTGGTATTTTTGATAAACAACACATTTTTCAAGGCTTGTGGGGACTTTAAAACTTAAAAATGTAAGTTTTAGCTTCCATGTCTTCAGATACTGTAACTTCCCTGCATAGATAAAATGTGTGAAGTATATTGTTAACATTACCACCAACACCGCTTTTCATTTTCTGCAAGTATACAGACTTGTTCTAAATTAGATGTATATGTTAGTATCAAAATTGCCATTTATGTTAGTGAGCACTTTGACTGAAGCAGTGTATTGTCATCCTTAACACTAATACCTGTGAATAAGTGTCACTGAATTAAAAAGTTAATTTCTAGAATATTTCAAAGACTATTACTGCATACATAAGAAATTACACATTAAAAGTTTCTAGCAGGCAGACTAGATGCTACATTGTATGTACAAAAACTGACAAGTGGATAAGCTGTACATTAGGAACTCACGTACATTTATATCTACCCACTATGCAGTACAATCTACTGCTACAGATGCACAACCTTCAGTGTGAGAATGAGCTGGTCAGCAAATTTTAACTGAAAATATATTTTAAAACCCCTATTATAATCACTTATAAGATACTTCACTAATTAAGAATATGGGATGTGAAAACGTTTCATATCAGTATATTACAAAATGTTGATATTCACCATTTTTTCATATTTTAACAGCTTCATCATTTCTGGAACCAAAATACTTGCCCATGCAAAACCAATAAAAATCTTCTAATGTGTTGTCATTTGATGGCTTTGACCAGTGACCACCACATTAAGATGTTCAAATTAAAGTAAAAACTGTAGTCATATTGCAGTGCCACTGGAACTATGCAATAAAATGACATTCATTTTAGGTACCAATGTCTTACCACACTTATAGGTTTATGGCACCAGTTGACAGCTCCACATCATACCTCATCTAAAACATTGATAAAATAAAGCTTTCAAATTATATATGATGTGGGTGTGTGGAGGGCAGATATATTAAAATCCCAAAATACAGCATTTTTGGAGAATTGCTGCATGCCTATGACCCTTTGGCCAATTAGTCATCAGAAACATCTCAACTCTCAAGGCAGATATAATTTTCCTTCCTGCCTCCAAGTGTCTCATATCATCATCCCAGCTACAGTTTGCCTCCCTAAGGCACTTGAATGCCATGCTCAGAACCATATATTCCCAAGAATCCTATACAAAAGTATTTATATAGAAGCCCTCTTCAATGCAATATGACAGTCTACCATGAAATGCCCATTTAATGTTTCCCAGTTTCATTCAGGATTGTATTCAGTGCTTTTTGATAAGCAGCTTGTAGTTCCTGCACTCCATTCATAATTTCCTATGAAGATGCAGCCAAACAATAGTTGTCTCAGCCCACCTTCATATCTTGTTTCTCAAATAAGCAATGCTTCTCCCTGGGCCGTTAGTCTTTGTTCTAGACTAAAGACCATGATTTTTCATCTTAATCTTTGTCCTAGCAGATGGTGTCAACCTGAATCCAGTTCTCTGCCTGCCTTTAAAGGGACAGGACTTATATTTTCTTAAAATTCCCTATTAGCTTTATTCATCTATATATCAAACATGATTTCACAAATTAACATAGATCTGTCATCATAACCATTCCATATCAAGTAATTTTCTGGAAGGCAGTATGTCCCATTAAGCATAAATGAGGGCACATGACAGAGTGACAGAAGTTTCACTTCTGCGTCCATAGTATGTATTTTTCCTATTAACATCTATCATTATCCTGTATTTATATGAAAATGTAATTCTGAAATACTTTCATACCACATCAGATTGTTCTGCTAGAACTCCCACCCTAAGATGTTATGTCTATGTAGCATTGCCTGGTTTTGTATTGTCTGGTTTTGCAGCTTAGACAAGTTGTAAAATTGTGTAATTCCATAATTCTGTTGGAGATCCCATGAAGCATGTGGTATTTGGAAACATATACAAGCTGTAGCTGTTTTCATTTTTTTACTTTTCATTGTCTGTTTCTTTATGAAAAATCAATAAAAATTACCCACAAAAATATTTTCCCCATTCACACAATATGATTCTATTTGTTTCTTTATCTAATTGGATATATTTTGATGGGTTAACAGAGATTTGTGCAAATTAAGCATGCGTGCAACAAATGACAACTATATTTCAGCCTATCATTTTGGGGTGTTTTAATGTGCATTGCATTTGTTAGAATTGGATTTCTTTTTCAAAATGGCCACTTCCTTTTGAAGTAACTAAGAAGTGCAGACAAAGCTCTTAAGTGACCATTCTGGGGAAACAAACAAAAATTGTTGCTTAATTATCATTTTGGTCCGCATTCTTTGATCCTGCTATGTCTATATTTCACAGACACCTGCTGTTTCAGTAGAGCTACTGAAAGGAAAGCAGACACAGTGAGATCCTTCAGACATATGAAAGTAGACCCCAAGAGCACAATTCAGGTACCAGAGACTCTAGGTAAGATGATCTGCCTTTAGTCTTGAGCAACAGTCTCCCAGCAGACAGCATAGCTATGTCATGCATCAAGTCCCAGAAAGATACCTTTATAGCTATTTTGGAGCCCCATCACTATTGCTGCCATATATATCACTCTCATCCATCTTCTTGGAAACCTGCAAATAAGGTGAATAGTAGTCTAGAGTAGAGCCCTTCTCAGGTTCTGGGGTCCTTTGAAAAGTTAGAAGACTATCATCTCTGGAGTTCATGAAGAGTTGATTCAAGGCAAGACTGACCTAGTGAGATCTTCACAGCTAATAGAGAGACAGAGAATCAGGGGGAAAAAAACCCAAACCCAACAAACTACAATAGATGTTGGCATAAATTTAGGAATGGGATTATAATATTGATAAATGTACACCTGGTATAAAGTATCCAAAGATATTATTCTCTCTAAAGTTCAAATACTATTTAGTAGCAATCAAGAGACCTTATAATTCTCATTATGGTATACATCAACCAATGGCTACAGAGAATAATCTGGGTTATACACTGACCCTTATAGGCACAAACTAACAGTCAGCCAAACGGGAACTCTTAACCCAGAAAACTGGCCAATAGCAGGATGCTGTATATCACCAGCGACAAATTTAAATACAGCATGGTTAAAGACTGACAAGGATTTTATCTCCCTCTCTATGGATGGTCGGGGAGGGTGCAAAAATCAGAATTATTGTCAGTCTGACTCTTAGACACAATTAGTCCATGTGGAAAAGTACAGTCATGATACCATTACATTTGAGGCTGCCCTAAAATGTGCAGATTTGTGCTAATTAGAGCAGAACCAGAAATGGCATCTAATAATAGCCCACTGAAATGTGCTTGTTAATGAAAATACTCTCTGAATGCATGCTCGGTGAGAAAAGCAATATATTATCCATATGGGTGATCTTATGAACATGACTTCTTCCTCAGCCTTAAGTCAGGGCCAGGGAGAAGCTGCAGTCTAAGTTATACAGAAGTAGAGTGGCAAAACTTTAAGCACTTTATTCAAACTTGGGCTCCACAGGAGCTGAGCCTTGGACACCCACAGAGACTCCATGGGCAGCATTGCTGATGTACAGAATCCTAAAGCTTCAAGGGAAATACAACAGCTCAGCAGGAGTAAAGCTCCTCTAATGTTCAAAGTGTTTCCGGGTCCTTTTATTTTTCTCAGCTCCACATTCTGTCATTCTGTCAGTCAATGTAGACAGGCAGACACAGTCAAAGCAGGCAGACTTATGGACTTTTGCCTATCTTTAACCAATAAAACCATCCAGGTTAGTTAAAGGGATACTGCACAAGACAGATAGTTTAGGCATTGTTGCCTCTTTTAAACACAGCATGGGTGGAGTATTTACTTGCAGAGCTTTTGAATAACTGCATATGAACGTAATATACAAGCAGATGTACACAGTAATATTCTTATTTTTATTGCCCAGGTATTCTGATTCTATTATCTAAGAATGTCTATTTTGCTTTATGGACTCAGTTCAGCAAAGCACTTAAATGTGTCCTTATGGTTAATCTTGAATTTGTGTGAGGCAAAAAGCTAAAAGGTGGTTGGAAAATTTTAATCAAAATTGTTTTTGATGAAAAACAACATTTGTCAAAATGGAAACAAGATGGAAATGTGTCAATTTTGACAATTTCCCGTGGAAAAATATTTTTTTAAATCATTTCAGAAAGTTTTGAAATGTTATTATAGAATTCTGAAATTTAATTTCAAAGTTTATTTCATAGGTTTTGTTTTATATTAGTTTTACATGACATTACTGTAGTACTAAATAATATGCATCATTGCTTCTGACATGTCTTAATATGACAGTTCAAATATTCTATTTTTATCTTAGTTTTAAGATCATTAAGGGCAACCATTACTTCATACTGATTGAACCATCCTCTCTTCTTTTCTAGATCAAAGTGTGTCCTGTTTATGTCGTAATGAAACAGTTTGACACCTGATATATATTATGCACTACTCCAGATGTGTCATAAAATAATGTAAGATGTCCAGAAAAAGTGTGAAATGTATAAAGTTATACAAATGAAAAAAATCATAAGCTATTCCCAAACAAAAAAGTGTCTCTTACTGAGAAATTTTGAAAGTATTTATTTTTGTTCTGTTTCAGAACAAGAACAATTCTTGAAATGTCTATTTCAGGGGTCGGCAACGTTCGGCACGCGGCTCGCCAGGGTAAGCACCCTGGCGGGCCGGGCCAGTTTTATTTACCTGCTGATGCGGCAGGTTCGGCCGATCGCGGCCCCCACTGGCCGCGGTTCGCTGTCCCGGGCCAATGGGGGCGGCAAGAAGCCGCGGCCAGCACATCGCTCGCCCGCGCCGCTTCTCGCCGCCCCCATTGGCCCGGGATAGCAAACCGCGGCCACTGGGGGCCGCGATCGGCCGAACCTGCCGCGTCAGCAGGTAAATAAAACTGGCCCGGCCCACCAAGGTGCTTACCCTGGCGAGCCACGTGCCGAACGTTGCCGACCCCTGGTCTATTTCCTGCAAATTTCAATCAGCTAAAGCAAAAATATATTTTTTAGTATGTTAATTATATAAAGACCAAATTATATTAATTTTCCAAAATCAGTAGCAAGTCCTACCCTATATCTATCTATCGTATCCTATGACAATATCACATCATGTGTCCTCATGTGGTAGTATAGTCTTATCCATGAAGCATAAGATTTCAAACACATGGCACACAGAAACATGCAGGTTCTGTCATGAAGGTGACATGGGAGGGTCTGACCGAGTGAACAGAACAGGGGTAAGGAGTCAACATGGGTCGATTAGATATCAGGAGGTTAGAATCCGAGATGGCCAGACGGCAAATCAGGAGTCAGCTGTCAGGAGGCAGGCAGGGTCAGGTTACCAGGAGGTCATCAGCAGAAGCAAGTACATCATGGGAAGCAGTCTTAAGGAGGGAAAGCCCATTTGTATGGACAACTTCCAATACCCGTGCTTGGTTTAAATAGAAGCTGTGAACCAATCAGGGCCCCCAGCTCCCAGTAAAGACTTGCCATGACTCTCTGAGGAAAAACTAATAGAAATGAGGGCAAAGTGTTCACATTTACTGGTAGTTGCTTTCCATTTAGGTTGGTCCTTGGCTAGGCCTTCGAAGTTACCAATATTTATGTTGCATGAGTTGACATTCTGCTCAAGTGTTGGCTTTTGGGTTTTTTTGGAAGCATTTTTGTTGAGCATCCCTCCTACACTTTACAAATTTCAACTTTCCATAGAAAAATTGTTGCGAGTCTATCATTGCCCATTCTGATAACATGACTTGTACATCTAAGCTGAGGTTTGATTATTATTTCCTCAATGTTGGTTGGTTTTGCTCTTCCCAGGATGCTAATGTTTGAAACTTGGTCTCACCAGTGGATTATCAAAATAGAGTGAAGACAGAACACATGAAATTTTTCAAGTTGATTAGTGTGTCTGCTATAAACTGTCCATGTTTCACACCCATATAAAAGAGATGCTATCACTGCTGCATTGTATATCATCAGTTTTGTTGACTGTTTGGGTATCCTATGGTGAATTTCTCCAAAGACCTGGCTTGTCTTTTGTATACTATTTGACATTTCTTGATCCAGGGAACCATCACTTCAGATGGTACTGCAAAAGGTATGTAAAGTGATTGCATTCTTTAGTCCTATACAATTGTTGGTGATGTTTGGCTCAGTGGTAATGGTAAATGGGACTGGTTGGAAGAGGACTTCATTTTTTTCCAGGTTGATGGTGAGTCCAAGCTGTTTAGTTGCTTCTGAGAACCTGTCAAGGATAAGCTGTAGGTCACTTTCACTGTAACTAAGTAGAGCATAATCATCTGCAAAAGGGGCATCACACAGGAATCATGCCCCAGTGTATCGTATATAACAAAACAGTTTATCAATGAGTAAGAGAATTTGAATTAAGTGTTTGTGACTCTTCTTTGGTTTATCATGAATATCACAAATGGGCAGAGGTAAGTTTTCTTAACTAAGTCCTATGAAATTGAAGAAAGAAGGCATTCTAGAATTTTTCAATTGAAATAGCAACACTTCTTATAAACTAACCAAATCTTTTGAAGGAGTGGTCTTGAGACAGGCAAATGAAAGCTAAGAATCGTAAGTTCAAAGTCAATTCAATAAGTTCTCTGTGTTCACTAAGGTTAGCTCACATCTCCTCTGCAGGTGTACCCAGTTTGAACAAATTGCTACTTTACAGGATTTGGTAATATCTTAAATTGCAATAGCATTTCAATATCACATTCATATTATTGCAATAACAATTGAAATCTAATCCCTTAGAAGTGCTTTTGCAAACATCTCTATAATTATGCTGAATTCCAGCTGCTGTCAAAATGTTGCAGAAGCAGTGCTAGAATGGAAAGTTGTTTCTTCTTGATGTTTTGTTGTGGCTTCTTTGTTCTGTGTCTTTTGCTACTGTTTATTTGCTTTGATGAACTGTGATGAACAAGCTGAGAAAAGACGAGAGAGTGCTGAGGTGAAAGTGCTGAACTGGTATCTCAATTCAGAGGGATTTTATTCTTCTCTTTCCACAATATCACTGAAGTTGTAAGACACATCCCTTTTAGGGGCTTGGCAGGATCCAAATATCAGCCACATTCACCTTTTCATTGGCTCATCACCTTCATGGGACTGTCTTGACAGATTTAATATTCATGAGCTGAAGATACTACTAATGCATATACTGCTGGGTTGTAAATCTTCAATATCATGGTTATGGTGTTTTTATCTTTGTGTCAGGAAATTCTCAGAACATTTTTAGAGTTAGAGTCTTAACTCTTTATTTTACATAGTTAATTTCGTAAGCTATTCCTTTAGTTCCATCAGGATTTAATAGGTGGTTTTTTTCTTCTTCAAATGAGTCCAAACACTGCTATTTCCTATATAAAAGTCTTTCAGTTTTAAAATAGTATTTTTATACTTCAATGATTCTTAAAGAGAGCTTTAAACTTAAATGGTAATCAAAAAAAGTATTCTCCTTTCTTCTTGACAATCCTTGGAGAGATGGTACTTGTCTTTGTGACTTTGGTAAGAAAGTTGCTTAAGCATCCTCAGACACCTAATTAATTCCCAGTTAATATAAATATATTATACTGAAATGGCTTCTTATATTAGTAACCAGTTATAGCAAGTTCATCTGTTTCCACATTGATACTGTGACAAAGCTCTGACCTTGTCCCCATGGGTCCCACACTTTCAGGTGCTTTCAGGCTAGCCTCAGAGGCTCACAGCAACCCTCCACATAGCCCTTCTCTCTATAGGGCCAGGGTTACAGTCTACTGAGCCTTTTTCATCATAAGCAGGCAA
The DNA here is from genome assembly GCF_028017835.1 of Emys orbicularis. Lineage (NCBI taxonomy): Eukaryota > Metazoa > Chordata > Testudines > Emydidae > Emys > Emys orbicularis. The sequence goes on from NC_088684.1 coordinate 128,894,990, forward strand.
GGAGGTTGGTGAGAGAACTCCCACAGTCTCTGTTGTCCCTACGGGCTTAGTCAAGAATAGTTTAGCCTCCTGTCCTGACAGGGGCCTGTCTTCCCCTCCCAGGAGGTGTTTCTGTAGTGGCGGGTTGGGGGGAACCCGGGCCCGCCCTCTACTCCGGGTTCCAGCCCAGGGCAGCAGCTGTTGGCAGCCGACCTTTCACTGCCAGACTTGCTACATTTCCCTGGGCCATTTCCCCACAGCTCTCCCACTTCTCTCTCTTAATGACTTCTTCACGCTTATCTTAGGACTCCCTTCCAGTGGCTTGAACGTGTCTTCATTACCCAGCCCTTCGGCCACACTTCCTCTCCTCTGGCTCCCTGGCTCTCTCCGGCTTGACCGGAGTGAGCCCTTTTATAGTATCAGAGGGGCCTTAATTAGAGTCAGGTGTTCACATTAGCCTAACTGGCTTCAACTGACTCTTTGCAGGCTAATTGGAGTCATGTGTCCACCCTAGCCTGGAGCAGCCCCTGCTCTGGTCAGTCAGGGAACAGAAAATTGCTTATCCAGTGGCTAGTATATCTGCCTTCTACTACTCTGCTGTATCCAATGGGCCTGGGTCTATCACAATACATAAAACATCTCCCATTTTCACATGGAAATGGAACAAGGGATGTATTATGTTAGATGTTTGCACACAAAACATTTCCAAAGGAAAATCACAAAAGAAGCTTATACCATCTTAAGCATTTCAGGAACAAACAAAGGTTTCACCTTCAAGTAAAAATGTGAGGTTAAAAGTAGAGTAGGGCAAGAAAGTATTTTCCCATTTCACAAAAAGTGAAAATCTCAAAAATGTTTGTGAACTCTCTCTGCAAAACAAAACAAAACAAAAAACCCTGTTCAGGTCAATTTAAATTTTCCATTTTGGTAATTGTTAAAAGTTTAGGTTTTATTTACACTATTTTTATTTTTTAAAACCATAATTAGCTTAAATTTCTAAACAAAGTTATTTTGAACTAGAAAATGGGAGTTTCTTGTTTTGAAAGTATCTAAATAAAATATTTTGAAACATTTTTCTGATTTTTTTTCAGTTGAGAATTTTGTCAGCACAAGCTTTTTGAAGGGAGGTGGGGAGGAGGGACACATCTGTTTCATAAGCTTGCATTTTCTGAGGAAACAATATTTTCTCAAAAAAAATTCCTGACCAGATCTAGTTAGACACAACTAACACATATCTCATTTTCTGTAAAGTTAAATTAAGACTTTAGAGTTTTTATAACAGAAATCAGTTTTAATGAGAATACTCCTATAGTTCTGTGTGTGGGCTTAAAACAGAGGCTTTCCTCTATTATGAGATAGGGGAAGAGAAAGAGTGACTACAAGCTTCTGGTTCAGCTTTTATGGACTTGATAAGACAGGTGCTACACATTACTTTTCATTGAGATCCTAGAAGGCGATCTTCACATCCCTTAACAAGCAGGAGTTGTCCTAGTCTTCGAGAAGAAACTCTTTAAACCAAATAGTTCCCAAAATTACAATCTATAGTAGCTTCACACACAATTCACAATTAAAACGCCACCAAATGCTCTCTGCAAGATGCAAGTCACAACTAACATTTAAATGCAACTCCTTCAGAGGGAGTCTGAGCCTCTAGGGGACTTGCCCTGGACTATAGAAGCAATAGCTAAAACAGCTCAGGACTCTGTTTCCCAGGTTGTCTAAAGCCCAGAGCAGAGATAAAACAAGCTGGAAGCTACTGAAAGAACCAATCATAAGCCAGAACTCAAACAAAGGATTTGGTTTTACTTTTGGTTTTGGTTATATTTTGGAGAGAGGGAGAAGCATCACATCTGGGGAGGACCCTTCTACTCTCCAAATCCATTTGAGCCCTTTGGGGATTTCTGGGACATTTAACAGTGTCATCTCAGCAGATACAGAAACCCAGAAGCCTGAGGAGAGAGTAAAGATCAGGCTACCAAGAAACCACCGTCGTGTACATTTGAATCCAAAATAGAGAGCCACAAGGATGATCTTATCCTTGGTGTGGATACTTTGTAAGAACACCCTTATGTTTTTATTTTACTATTGTATTTAAGATAGCCACAGATTTCAGTTCTGCACCATCTAAAACCTGAGCCTAAAGTCTAAACTCACTATTTTCCATGGCAGGTGCAAGGAGGGAGCAAGGTGGTATGTAATTGCTGTAAATGTTTGGAGGAGTAGAGTTTATGTATTGTTAATTTTGTATTTTATTATTCTCATCTATTTTCCCATTGTCCCCTATCCTAAGCTACTAATACCGAATACCCAAGTTACTGTTTTGGCTGTGGTAGATATTTTATTTTGTGCTCTCCCTGACACTCCTCTGTATGAGATTGGGCACTGAATATTTTCCTCTGTGTTCTCTGCACTGGAAGGGGTTTCCTTGGGTGGAGGCACCTGGCATCTTTATAGGTGAATCCAAGCCACATACCCTTGAGGAATAAAGGGGAAAGGCTGCAGCCTCACCTCAGGCTGGGTTGACAGATAGCTCTTTGTAACATAATATACAATATTACAGAATATTAAAACAGATTTATGAAACTGCATTCCAGAGTTTGTGCAATTGGACATGAGGTGATATGAACAAATTTGTAGACAAGGATTAGGTATTTTCTTTGAAGATTTTCATGCCTGTAAAAGTAGAAATTTCCAAGGAGTTTAATAAGATTCAATATTTCATATAATAAAATAAGGAACCAAAAGTATAAGCATATAACCTATTATCCTCCAAGCACCATGTGTATGAAAGTCATTTTAAATGTTTCCTAAAATTCTATAAAGGCAAAGGAAAATGCATAAATACTAAATTTACTAAAATAACTATTTTAATAACCAATGTTGCATCAATATTGAGGTTTATTCTCCACACTTAACTCCATCCCTATCCAGCAAACCATTCAAGCACATGCTTTGGTAAATCTTGACATACAACTTCAGGATGTAGTTGTAGTCTGAAAGTAAACTATAAACTTTCTAGTGAGAACAGCAAGAGTGTTACTCCATTTTAGGTGAGAAGGGTGGGATAGAACTTGAAAAAGGAGATTTGCGTGTGCTTTTATTATTAATTATTAATTATTATTATGTGAAGATAACATTTATGATAACAATAGTGTTAGACGTGTTTGTTATCTTGACATTTGAAGGGAAAATAAGTTTTGGGCCCCACCGACCTTTTACGTGAGTAGTCCCAATGAAATCCATAAGGCTACTATGCACATAAATAAGATCTCTAGGATTGAATCCATGATTTGTGAATCTGTATTTGCACTTAAATGTTTATAAAATATTAATTTCAGGTTTTCCATAATAGATAAGAACATTCAGCAGTAGCAGATGTGCCAGAGTAAGAATGACTGGCCACAATTATGTTGACCTATTAAATATTGGCAATAAATAAGTAAATACATAAAAAATAAATAAAATAATGAACAGTACAGTTTATATGCAGGTACAGTAGCATAAAGGTGATCCTTTCTGACCAGGCCTAATAGTCACTACAAATTTCAAACAGGCACATTTTGAGAGAGACAAGGAAAGATTGAGGACTAGGTGTATGTAACTGGGATTCCATTTTCTGCATACTGCACCTTCAATGTTATAAGGTTGTCTGCTTGCTTGCCAGGAGGGTCAGAGCAGTGAGGAAATACAAGATTTAAGACCTTAAAGGGTGACAAAGAAGCTCTGCTCTCTCTGTCTCATGGAAGTTTGGAAAGAGATTTCAAAGATGCCTACGGGACATGAATACCCAGGTCTGAAACTAATAATAATCAAGTATTTAAATCCCCCATGTGACTTTAAAAATTATCAGTTTTAATATGTGTTCTCTTTCTTTGCTGTTTCACTCCCTTAAAATCACTCTTTGGATGAAATCCTGGCTCCAGTGAAGTAAATGGCAAAACTCACATTTATTTTGCATGGAATAGAAGGAACTGAAATAAGGTAAAGTTTTGAGGAAAACCAAGTGATATTTAATCTAATTGGAAGTATGTGCACTAAGCTACCAGCAGCAAGTAAAGGCAACAGATGAAACTGAAGGTGAACAGTCAGTAGATTCAAACAAAATAACACAGTAGTTAAACTTTTTTCCCTGTGCATGATAGGTACTTGCTAACCACTTTTTTTAAACGGTTGTTTCATGCTTTGATTCTTAAAAACTTCACACTGACTGAGAATAAGCAGTTCTCTCATCCCAAATTTGGGTGTACCTTTGTTGTAGACAACCAAACAAAGAGCTTTCCAAATTAGGTCTAAAAATCTCATGAGAAATATGCAAACATTATACAGGGCTTGATGTCCCATATGACAAAAGCCTCATGTATGTGTGCAAGATATTGAACAAAATCAAAATTTGAAAGTACTCAAAAGTGCTTACTGCCATGATATCAGGTGCAAACTGAAGAAGTAACACTAATTTAATTTTATTTCCCATCTGTGGTTTTCCCAAGTGTCTCTAAGTTACAATCTGCCCCTAAACATAAAGACAGAGACATTTGCATGTCTTTATGATTGGTTTAAGCAAACTATTTTGTTTGGAGTGAGGAGGTTCCGTTCATGACACAACTGGTATATGTAAAGGAGATAGTACCTCATCTACCACACAGCAAGATCACAGGAAACCTAGTGCTAAATTATTTGTAAGCAATCTGGTTTTGGTGTTTGTGACAGATGGATGCTAAGTTTGCCCTGAAGTTCCCCCAATCAGTTTAGACACAAATTCTATTATATGTTCTGGGTTGTAAACAGTAATTTGCTCCTACTCATTTCACAAGTCACAATAATATAAATTTGCAATGCAACAAAAAACACATTGAACATACATTTCTCCTTTGCATAACCACTTAAATATTTGAAAATGAAAGTTCATGTTCTGAAACATTTGCAAAATAAAACAAAAAACCCCAAACAAACAAAAAGGATGAATGCATTCATTTGTGTGAAGTCAACTATAAAGCACAGTGGGTTTATTTCATACAGATGACTTTGTTTCATAATGGATGTTTTGCTTGCCTTTAAAAAAAATTAAAAACCTACTCAGCACATCTGCTCATTCAAGTTGTACATCCAAAAACTAGTAGGATTTTCATTTGAATTAAGTTTCCAATTTTATTGAGTGACATGGAATCTAATTAGAACCACCCATAAGAGATGAATGTCAATTATAAAAAGATAGGGATCTGGAAAATTAGGCTAAATAAAATGTTACTGAACAGAACATGCAATTACAATCAACACAAGAGTAACTTCAATTATTATCTCCAGATTTTATTTATTTGCCTTTGAAGAAAGAAAGAGCCAACAACTGGACCATTCATAGTGTGTTATTAATAGCATGATAGCACCTTATTATGGTGGGAAATTATGGTGTCCAATTTTAGTGGCAGCATCAATATTGAAGAACAAATTTCTCCTGAGGAAAAAAAGTCATGTTATAAATGGTTAACTAAAACAGAAATCCAAGGGTGATTAAAACAATCTAAAATATATGGATTAGGGCTCCGAAATTACACAAGGTGTTGTACTTAAACAACAAGCATGTTTTACTATAAGCATCAAATTGCCTTAGCCCTGCCTTATTATAGTTTCATACACTGTCTAGCAGTTGCTTAAGCTCTCTTTTAAATAGCTCATCCTTAAGAAAGAACTGTATTCTTTCAACTCAACAGCATACACTTTATATTGTCTCTTCTTCAACTTTGTGAAATCGATAAAATTATACTTATACAGAAAATAAAATATATCTGAACCAATATCAGTAATTTAAGCTGCCTCACTCTTAAATTCCATTGTGGATTAGTTGGTTTTGATCTGAATTAGCGCATCGGGAACAATGTAGCTCTGGGGTTGACTAGGAGAACACTTTGTACTAAGAAACACAATCCTTCATTCACTCACGTTAGCCTGACATGAGCAGCTCTTTATCTGAGCACAGGAAACTACCGTAGAATCTGACACACAAGTGCTGCTTTTATTTTATTTATTAGAGCAGCACAAACTTAAGGTTCTCTCAGCACTTCATAACAGACAAACTGTCTGCCCAGATACTAATATTTGTTAAAAGGATCTTTGTAACTCAGAGGCGTCAACTAGTTTCATTTCAGAGACAAAGTTCCCAAAACCATACTGCATTTTGTAGTTTTTCCAGATGTGTCTTTGCCATGTTCTTCCTTAGTAGCCAGCTTGCAAAAAGAATGGGCACACATTTTGAAGACATTAATGTAGAACGTTATATTTAGTATTACAGTTACAAACCTGATACCATTCTGTACACTGGAGATCCTACTACTCTGAGAGATTACTAAGAGGATCTTGTGGCAATGTCACTGCAATGCTGTTAAATGGGAGATTACATGAATAAATTATTTCAGTCTAAGTCTACAGCAATCCTATCACAGCATTAAAAAGTTAAAATTGCATTACCATGTGCTGTGATACAATGGTGTAGAGATATATCCCGGGTGGTGAATAGGGGTAGCCCGTCTTGGGAAACCCAGAAGGGTTGCACCGAATATAACAGAATAAAGTCCCATGGATAAACAGAATCTAGGAGAAGGAAAACTAATTTCAAACTGGAGCAGACAGAGCTCACTTAACCTTTTCAGGCAAGTCTGTCTAGAAGAAGAAAAACTCTGAATTCAAATCTAAGTAGTGCAAGTTCATTAGCCTTGAAAGGCAAGCAGACTAGGATGAAACAGCTGATACCCATTCCTAGCAGGCCAGCAGCTAATAACATGGCCTTCCCATGAACTGGATAGGGGGAACTGGCCTACCAAACCATTGTTCACTTGCTAATGTATAGCAAAGCAGACTGATTTATATGAATTGCTACCCAGGCATATCATGTCTTCGTAATGGATTTCGTCATGGATTTCACATAAAGGCTAGCACATTGTGTGCTAGAATGTTGGAACTCTATTCGTTCCAGGCCATACTGAGCTAGTATCAGGAGAGGTGGTACAAGATGACTGGTTAAAGGTAAAGGTAATAGCTGTACCAATCATGAAGAAAGAAGAGCCTACCAATCTGAATAATTACAGAGATATAAGCTTATTATCACTATTGGGAACAGATTAAAGCCAGAGGAACTAGTAGATGAGAAACAGCATGGATTCAGACCAGGCCAAAGTTACATTGATCAGATATTCATACTCGGACAGTTGATGTAAAGAAAGCGAGAATGGGAATTAAAGGTGTTTGCTGTTTTCATCAACTTCACAAACTTGATTCAGTTTAGAGGGAAGCATTATGGAAAATAGAAAAATCATACGGCATTCCACATAAAATAATCCAAGACTCTAATGAACTGTAGATTCTAAGGCCTTGTCTATGCATAGACCCTGTGTAAACACCCTAATTCAGAAATAAAGTGGAATTAAGTAAACCAAATTAAGGCACTTCCAAAATGAATTAAGATAAACCGAATTACGGCTACTTTAATTCTGAATACGAGCATCCACACAGAGATTTAATGTGGTTTATCTAATCCACTTCAAATTCACACATTTAGTTAATTCAGATTAAGTTTCCTGGATATACCCATGTAGACAAGCTCTTAGAACTCCCACAAACCTCACCACTTTCTGTTCTAAGTATAAGGTGCACCTCTTTGACTTCATCTTTGCTAACACAGAGAATGCCACACATTTACACACACACACAGGTAATTTTTGCCCTAGGTGTAGGAAAAGATACATGACAGATGCTAGTCATGTTGCTTATTGAATTACTGGAAGGTGTTCAGATATCACAGTGAGAACTTGAGTAGAACAAATCCGAACTTCACTTTTCAAATTAATCTTGAGTTAAAAATAAGTAATATGGCAATGCAACAAATCTGCCATTTTCTTTCCTGGCTCAGATTAGTGTAATCTACACCTTCTTCCACCCCTCCATCCCAAACACCACTTATTATACCACTTTAAACACCACCTAGATTCTCTTTGACCTACTTAGACCCTATCTACATTAAGTAAATTCCTAAATATGGAAATGGCCTTAGTGTATTTCCTTCCTTTGACTCACTTAGGGCTTGTCTAGCCCCACATTTTCTGTACAGGGGTTTGAATAGTTGTGCACACCAATGTGCTTCATTGTAACTCCCCTGTGTAGTTCACATTAACATAGTCCTATTCAAGCAGGACTACATTAATGCCAACTAGGAACCTTTCTGTTCATGCCTGCAGTGTCCACACAGGGGAGTTACAATGCAGCACATTGGTACACACTGCTATTCACAGTTCCCACAGTCTGAACTGTGGGGCACTGTAGACATAGCCTTAGTTCTCAAAGCCACTTACAAATATAACACTATCTACCTTTACACATCACCTCTGAATTTGGCCCAATGGGTAATCTACCATAAAATCTCCTATGACTAGGTTCTGCAATAACTAGGCACAATGAAATAAATGAATAGTTGCATTTAGAATGGTCTTACTTTCAGTGGGTTTGCAATGTTAACTAAAAGGAGATTTGCTCATTTTCTTACTCAGATATATTCTCTTGAACTTAAACCTTAAATGAAAACTGTCTGTGTATCAGTTACAAGCAAGGACTGAAATGTAATTTCTATGTCTCTTTCTGTCTTTATGCCACTGGACTCCCCCCTCCACCACAATCTAGCAATCTTGACAGTTTGATCCAATGATGCATAAGAAATCCAACACAGCATCATATCAATGTAATCATTTACTGACTTTTCCTTCAGATAGGTAAATGATGGATCAGCCTAAATTACCCCAAGATGTTGCTTTGGACTAACACCAAAAGGGGAAATTCAAGTGTGTTTGAGCATTGCTTGATGAAAGAAAGACTCTCTGCTCTCTGCTCTCTCACTCTAATTCCTTTATAACTCTCTCTTAGCCATTTGAGGTCACACACAGTACAATTGCTAATTACCTATCTGCCTCCTCCTGCTATGAGAATAAAAAAATAAAGTAAAAAAAAATCCAATATCTGCTCTGTACAATCACCACACATTTACTTCTATCAGGCATGGTAGCAGTCGGAATTATTTTTTCCTGAACTCACTATCCCCATCACACTGTTTCCCATTTCCTGACATTGCTACCTTGTGACCTGGTTTTCTGTTTGCTATCCTGGACAGAATAAGCAGGGTACAAACACCCATACCTCAAGCATTTCTTTGTGAAATGATATGTAGCTTTTTTGCCAAACACAGACTTTTTCCCCAAATGCCTTCATGCATCTTAAATAGCCAGTGGGTTAATTCAGGACTAGCAGTCTGTTTGCCATGTGCTGAAATGGGCCACAATCTGCTTAGCATCATCAGTAACCAAACACACATAACCCCTCTGAACTATCTACACAGTGCCCATCACCACTGTATCTAAACATCATTCTGCTACTGAGCTGTCTCTCTGGCAATTCTCCTACAGCATTATTTATTTCACTGGAGCCAAGTATAACTCCTATGTAGGCTCATACCTAGACAAATCCGTAGCTCTTTGACCTCTCTCTCTTTTTCATTTGCCTGAATACAAAAGGGTATTCACTATCTAATGGGTAACTGTTGTCACCACCTTAGTAACTTGCTCTCATTTTGTTTCTATTTATCCTATCAGAGGATTTGGCAGCCTCACCCTTGTGTTCCCTCTTAAGCAGAAATAAATCACCCAGCAAATTATTTTCTGTCCAGGTGTTATTAAGTACTTACATGGAATACTATCTAGGCACAAATAAACCTTAAATCCAATCAGGGGTCCTGCAAAAAGCATTGTAGAAATTGTAGGCCATTGACACTAACTAGAATAGAAGCAATGTGACTATACGTGGATCAGTAGCACTTTTTGTTGAACATGCTAAATTCTGATTTAACCCTATTTACCCTGGTTGTCTCCGTTTATAAATTGCTGTTACTTTCTCCCACTTCATAGAATCATAGAATCATAGAATATCAGGGTTGGAAGGGACCTCAGGAGGTCATCTAGTCCAACCCCCTGCTCAAAGCAGGACCAATTCCCACTTCTTGTTGATCTCCTCATCTGCATTCCCCTCCTCTTCATCAAGGTCTGCAAGTGCTTGAAACCTATTCTTTAGCTGCAGAATAAAGGCTTTCTGTATTTCAAGGTACTTTAGCTTGTCAATATCATAATGTCTATGTCCCTTGTTTGGTGGACCCACACTTCTCAGTTTTAACTTGATGGAGGCTGTCACAAGGCGATGGTCGCTGCCAACATCTGCACCCCTTCTCACTTTCACATCTGTCAGTGAACGTCGCCATTTGCCATTAATCATGGCTACAGGCAGAAGAGAAGGAAGGAGTGGATTAACGCCATAGAAACCACACAAGCCCTGAAGAAAAAAATGTTTTAGACACAGAATCTCAGAAGCTAAAGGACAAATAACATGAGCAGTATAACAAGGCACACCGGGAGGTCAAATGCCTTGTGAGAGCAGACAAATGGCATTATATTGATAATCTGGCAATGCAAGCAGAGGATGCAGCTGATCATGGTGAACAAGGAACCGTCTACAAAATGACGCAGCTTATCAGTGGTAAATGGCAGACACCAACAAACACTCTCATCGGAAACAAACAAGGACACCTACTAACAAACGAAAAAGAACAAGAAGTGCGCTGGACAGAGCATTTCAAAGAATTGCTGAACAGGGAGCCACCTAAAGAGGAAGCAAACATCCAGAAGGCAGAAGAAGATCTTGATATCAACACAGACACCGCAACTAAGGAAGAGATCATTCAAGCCATCAAATCCTTAAAAAACGGGAAAGTGCCTGGCAAGGATAACTTAAATGCAGAATTTTTCAAGATAAATCCTAAATTAGCAGCATCTATTTAGCCCCTCTATTCACATCAGTCTGGGAAAGGGAAAAAGTGCCAGATGAGTGGACCAATAGGGTTATAGTGAAGCTACCAAAGAAAGTATCAGGGGGTAGCCGTGTTAGTCTGTATCTACAAAAACAGCAAGGAGTCTGGTAGCACCTTAAAGACTAACAAATTTATTTGGGCATAAGCTTTCGTGGGTAAAAACCTCACTTCTTCGGATGCATAGAGTGAAAGTTACAGATGCAGGCATTATATACTGACACATGGAAAGCAGGGAGAAAGAAAGGAATTGTAATAACTGGCATCCCACTTTTATCTGTGCCAAGCAAAGTATTGTGTAAGATCATAGTCCAGTGTATATCAGAGGCAGTTGATAGCGTTCTCAGAAAAGAGCAAGCTGGTTTTCGGAAAGGATGTGGCTGCACAGACCAGATCTTCACTCTATGAAACATAATAGAACAGTGCTTAGAATGGCAACGGAAACTCTACATAAATTTCATAGACTTTGAGAAGGCTTTTGATAGCATTCACAGGACCAGCCTATGGTGCATTCTGTGAGCATATGGAATCCCTTTCCATATAATCAACATCATCAAAAGCTTCAATTTCAAGTTTACATGCAGTGTTGATCATGGTGAGCTCAGTTTTGAAGTCAAAACAAGAGCACGTCAGGGGTGTGTCATGTCTTCAATCCTCTTCAACATTGCCATCAACTGGGTAATGCAGTGTACAACAGAAGACATGCCAAGAGGAATTAAATGGACACCCTTCTCATCCCTTGAAGACCTGGACTTTGCAGATGATCTCGCTCTCCTATCACATACCCAACACCATATACAAGAAAAACCAACTCGACTCAATGCATTGAACCAGCAAATTGGACTGAAAATCAACCACAATAAGACCGATATCATGACCTTTAATATTGCCTCACAATCGCCAGTACGGATAGAGCATTATGTTCTCACCAGTGTAGAAACATTCATAAACCTGGGCAGCACCATCAGCTTGGATGGTGGAACAAGCCAGGACATCTGGAACAAAATCAATAAAGCCAGGAACACCTTCAGGAGCTTAAATACAGTCTGGAAATCATCAAAATACAACAATGCGACGTGGCTGTGAAAAAAGCTAATGCAAATTTGGGATGCGTTAGGCGAGGTATTTCTAGTAGGGACAGGGAGGTGCTGCTTCCGTTATACAAGGCGCTGGTGAGACCTCATTTGGAGTACTGTGTGCAGTTCTGGTCTCCTATGTTTAAAAAGGATGAACTGAAACTGGAACGGGTACAGAGAAGGGCCACTAGGATGATCCGAGGAATGGAAAACCTTTCCTATGAAAGGAGACTCGAGGAGCTCGGTTTGTTTAGCCTAACCAAAAGAAGGCTGAGGGGGGATATGATTGCTCTCTTTAAATATATCAAAGGGATTAATACCAAGGAGGGAGAGGAATTATTTCAGCTGAGTAGTAATGTGGACACGAGAACGAATGGATATAAACTGGCCGTGGGGAAGTTTAGGCTTGAAATTAGAAGAAGGTTTCTAACCGTCAGAGGGGTGAAATTTTGGAACAGCCTTCCGAGGGAAACGGTGGGGGCGAAAGACCTTTCTGGCTTCAAGATTAGGCTTGATAAGTTTATGGAGGGAATGGTTTGAAGGGATTATGTGATTTTAGTCAATTAGTCATTAACGTGCCATCGCGGGTAAAATGAGGGTCCGGCTGTAGACTCTTGCCTGTATGCTCGGGGTACTGCTGATCGCCATATTTGGGGTCGGGAAGGAATTTTCCTCCAGGGTAGATTGGCAGAGGCCCTGGAGGTTTTTCGCCTTCCTCCGCAGCATAGGGCAGGAGTCGCAGGCTGGAAGATTCTGTTGTGGGTGGGTCAGCTTTTGTGGCCTGCATCATGCGGGAGGTCAGACTAGATGACCATATTGGTCCCTTCTGACCTTAAAGTCTATGAGTCTATGAGTCTATGAGTCTAACACCAAAACCAAACTCAAGGGTTATCAGAGCTGCGTACTTTCAACACTACTTTATAGTGCAGAATGCTGGGGAATGAGAAAGTATGACATGTCCAAACTGTCTTCATTCCATTCAACCTGCCTCAGAAAAATCCTCCATATCTTTGGCCCCAGAACAATCTCAAACCAAGATCTATTGACACAGTGCAGTCAAGAGGATCTGAGCACCATCATTGCCAGGAGGTGTTGGAGATGGATCGGTCATGTGCTTCGGATGGAAACTGATTCCATCACCAGAGTAGCAATAAGAAGGACACCTGAAGGCAAGTGAAAATGAGGCTGCCCGAAAACAACATGGCAAAGAGCTGTGGAAGCTGAGCTGAAAAACCTGGCGCACAGCTGGGGAACCACTGAAAGACTTGCAAAAAACAGACAGGAGTAGAGGAGCTTCGTCACTGTCCTAAATGCCAGAGGCATAATAGGAACACAGTGACGATGACCTTGGTTGTCTCTATGAAGCTCATTATCATTTGGTCATGTTGTACATAGCAATTCTCTCTCACACACACACATTTTCATCTAAAAAGGATCCCAAAATGCTTTCACAAGTGCATTGAGGACCATATGATTTTCAAAAGTCCCTGATTGGTACATATAATTCTGAAGAGCTGGCATTACCCACATATCTCTTATAAGAGCAGCCAATCAGCATAACACACACTGCCAAACAATACAAGTAGCAATGAATTGGGCTTTGGACATCAAGACAAACCACTACTTTTATGAAAACTTACATGGGATCATTGGGGTCTTATTTTGAAAAGTAGCCTCCACTTTTGCAGGTACAACTTAAGGCCAACAAAGAACTATGGGCTATCATTTGGAAGTCACCTGCCTACTCAATATGCCTACAGATCACACAGATATGTAGGACTTGATTATTTCTAGCTGTGTATGGATGGATTAGATGGGGAGACAGCAAACGAGTCTCACCCCCTACTTACATCTTTGCACAGAGCTAATGGAAAGATTCACACTCTCAATGAAGCTGACCTGCATAGGAGGGGAATGCATGCTGCTCTGCATCTAATACAGGCCATGACTTATAGGCACTTTAATAGTATTCGTGTCCACAATTACTCATGGGCAAAACTATTTATTAGAATAGTTTTAAACATATGCAAAATTGGAAATTGAGGTGAGAATCTTTTTTTAAAAATCATGGCCTTAATGTCCACACAAAGCAGACAGTAGCTAGGGCCAAATCATTGCATGAGAGAAGAAACAAATCCCATGTAGGCGATAGGAAACTCCTGAAGTTCCCATTTGTATTCACCACTTGTGTTCTGTAGGGGTCATGGGGGAGGATGATAGAATTATCACCTTGCAGAAGTGTCTGGGGCTTCAGCCCTTTAAATGCACGTATTTTTTCCTGATTTTCTACAGATATCAGGATATCCATGGAGCCAAAATAATCCATGCAGAGGTCATTGTGCCTTGATATAACCTCCTGCCACCTCAGGCTGCATGGCAGTGTTGTCCTTGCAGAATTCAGCCATTAGCTGCTGCCCTCCACCCCATATGAAAGAGCTTCCATAGAACTGTAGAAATTGAGGGATCATAGTTTGTATTTCCCCATCCACTCGTCCCATCAGCCATCAGATCTGGGTCCTCTCCAGTTGCAAGAAGGAGCGTATGAGTTGCTCCTTTGTTTTTAACATCTCATCCAAAACACCACCCCCACACAGTAAGCTCCAATTATTATACAGTGGACAGATAGAGGGATGAGTAAATATTGCCAGGATCTGAAGCTGTGCTTTCAAGGAGCCTAGATGATTTCAACGTGAAGCTTCAACATCCTAATGCATCTCTTTGGTGACCACTGTGCTATGATTTAAATAGATATATATTACTTTGCTTCAGTAGATTTATTTCCTCACTACAGCTGACAGTTATTCCTGTTTTATTTCTTTCTCTGTTGTTCTTTCCATTCTTTACAATTTTAGTGTCCATAGGATGCGGTTCTTCCCAGCTCCTCCCATCTTCCCTGCAGAGATCAATGAAGTTTTATCTGGCATCATAATACAAACTGAGAATGACACCATGGTCACTTGTCTTACTTCAGCATTAGACTTTAAAATGTCTAAGCTTGTTTACATACTATAGATGTTCTTCTTTTGGGTTTGCTTCATTTGATGAAAGGACCCTCTGCTGCCTCTATTTACTATTTATAAGCATTTCTGTTAGAAGTAAGGGGGGGAAAAAAACACCCGATGCCACTACTGGGACAGGGGGGAGAGATCATTCTTACAGGTTTATACATAATAAAAATATGTTTGTTTCCATCTCAAATGTTTTACAACATGTGAAAGTCAGATTTTGCAGATTGAGAAGTCTTATTTCATCATAGAAACTGGTTTGGCCTTTAAACAATAATGTATCTTTTAAAAATAGGAAGTTCCTACCTGAATCATGTCTATGAAAAGCTATGAGGGTGACATTTCTCCATTGTGCCAGGAAAAGTTTTGTTTTCTGGTAATCACAGTGAAATTTTGCCTTGAATTTGAACATGCCACAAACGAAAAGTTGGGGTTTTCTTAAGAGTCCTATGGTCCAGTGTTGCTCTCAGGAACACATGCAACCACTGCCTTCAGTGGGGGTGTAGGAGCAAAACTAGGAATGGCATTTAATTTCCTAGTCAGTTTCTTGCATTTTCCCTTTGGCCTTGATCCATTTAAAATTAATCAGCCCTTGAGTGGGGTATTTGATATTGTTCATTATCTATTTATTCAATGTTGCTTTAAAAGTCCCCACCCCAAGCTCTAGAAATTTGTACAATTATATTAAATACACCAAACTAGGGATAAACATCCAAACACATAGTGATTAGCTCACGTCAGACATTCAAGAAATTAACCACCTCACACGTCTGACCACCCAATATCCTCTTAACAAAAGCCTCAGAAAATAGATGGACCTGCATCATTCCCTGGTGGGAATCAAATTCAGGATTGTCTAACCCAGGACAGGAGTGAGTTTCAGAGTCAAAGACCCTTCAAAGAGTACAACTTGGTGCCAGTCCCTCTTCTTTAAATCAGGGGCTGCCAGTTCAAGTGCCATTGTGGGGTCATGGCTTTGGTGATAAGATATAAGGAGATTTTCCCTGATCCCTCACTTTAAAACCACCTTGACACACTCTGTATTCTAGGACAGGTATGAACCAGCACAGCCCCAGGTGAGAGGCTGTTCTAACTTATTCTCTGCTTCTCACCGATCCCTGTGGTTCCTGGGAAACAAAGGACAGTGCTACTTCAGTATCTGGTGGATGTACCTTCTCCCACTCTTAACTCACATCCCACACTGGGACTGGAAACAGACCCTTGACACTAGAGCTGGCTAGTTATTTTCCAACAAAAAGGTTTTTCAGTCCAAAAAAAAAAAAAAAGTTGATTGGTTGAAACCAAAACTGTTAATGAGAATGGGTCAATTTCAATGAATCTACTAATTCTTTAAAACAAACAAACAAACAAAAACAAACAAACAAACAAAACCCAAAGTTTTGAAATTGTCAGAAAGTCCCATTTTGACATTTTTGAAACACAAAGTTTTGATTTTCATTCAAAATGTACTTTTTGCTTCACAAGTTTAGTTAATTTATGCTAAAAGGGGTTTTTAAAAGGTCAAAATCCATACAAAATGTTCCAAATGACCCAATCTGGAATTTGGGGGATATTATTGGTTCACAAGCATTTTTGAGTTTCATTTTGTGATGGGAAAAAAATTCAAAATCTTGAAAACTCTTGCAGAACAACAACAACAAAAAACCGTTTCCTGCTCAGGTTTACTTTACATCAGCTGTGTGCTAGCTTGGAAAGTCCCTTGTGTATGTTCGTATTACCAGAGATCCATTTTCAACTCTATTAAGTCCCCCTAATATTTCAAAGGGCACAGAGGGGCCTTAGTACAACAGAGATTCAGGCCCTCATAGTCAGTCTCTCAGGTAGCCAATCCCCAAACCAGTAAGGGATTTAAAGAAAGATGAAAAACAGAACCTTAAATCACACTCAGAAATTACTCCACCACCCATGCAGGTTACAAAGGACTGGCGGTACGTACTCTCAGTATGGAGCACAACTTAACATGCAGTCAGCTGCCTTCTAGATAAACTGAAATTACTTACAAGACTTTGGGGTAACCCAATGAAGATCTCATTAGTACAATGATTTAATCTCAGTGTGACAAAAGCATGGATGCCTGCAGGGCCGGCTCTGGCTTTTTGGCCGCCTCAAGCAAAAAAAAAAAAAACCACCTGCGGCGCGGCCGGAGCCAGGGTGCAGGGGGACTCCCTGCACTGCAGATGTGCCCCGGCTAGTGGGGGGAGGGGGAGGGAGCGGGGGGAGAGAGAGAGAAGGGGGCCGGCCAGGGCTTCAGCGGGGCACTGCCACGCAGCCACTCCCGCCGCGCCCCCTGCCGCCTGCCGGGAGGGCTCCGCGCCGCTCCGGTCGGCTGGGAGGGAAGGACACGGACTGCCCTGCCGGGCTTGCTGCAGGGCGCTCCCATCCTCCGCGCCGCCGCCCCCTACAGGGCGGCCGGAGCAGAACACCACCAAAAAAAAAAAAAGCAGCCGTGCCGCCCTATGATTGGGCGGAATGCTGCCTCCTACAAGCTGCCGCCCCAAGCACCAGCTTGCTCGGCTGGTGCCTGGAGCCGGCCCTGGATGCCTGAGCGAGGTCCACGTCTGAGAGTAAAGGTTGTAGTATCATCAGCTACTATGTGAACATCCTGGAGTAATTTAATAAGACCCCCTAAACTGTGAGCCTGATTAATTAACAAAGGATACACTCCCCTCAATAATCAGGTGTGATAGAATCTTTGAAATTTAGTCTAGTTGCTCTTATCAAGCTACTGATACTTCCTCACTCTTGTCCAATTTGAGCCATAGTCATCTAAGCCTCACCCAAGCCCTAATAGCACTTAGACACTGAGTAAATCATTTGATGGCCCCAGAGGAATCAGACAAGATGGAGACACATTGCTAGGTGTCATCAGGCACAAACAGAAAGAGATGTCTTGTTTCCTTTAAAGAGGCTGCACAGAATAATGACCATTTTTGAACCTGATATCATCTTCAATACCTTTTCCCTGCCACGTATGGTATATTGTCCAGGTCATCATCATCTTCTGGTGGAATAAACTTCCTTCCTTACTGTAGATTATATAAAGTTTCAGGATTGGAGCCAGAATGATTGAAGCACAATGTAAATACTCCCTTTATATTTTCAAGGTGTAAGAGAGGAACACACCTTTGCTCTGAATATAAATCAAGTTGGTGCTCCCTCTTTGACAATCTTTCACACAAATGTTAATGTGTCTGAGTAAAAATAAGCTAATAAAAACCTCACAAGATACAAGTTATGAAATTAAGGGTGTGAGGAAAATTGCTTTCAATGTATCTAAACAGAATGTGCAATTAAACTTGACATGTCTAGCAATCTGAATGTAAATTGCCAAACAACAAGAGAAAACAATTAATTGCTGAATCCCTTAATTAAATTATACAAATGCAGGGTCAGTATGTTGCTAGTATTATTCATATTACTAACAACACTTCATTCTTTTCTACTAGAAGAGATTCATCAAGTTCTCACAATGAAATCTAAAAAGGGGAAAAGAAACCAAGGTGAAAATTGCAGGAAATTATGTAAACCTGAGTAATAAAGCAATACTAAAAACTTTATATTCTCGCTGTTTTTGTTCCTTTTCCATTGTAGGTCAAAACAGATTCTTCAGATTATACATTCTAAAGGAATTGTCTATATATAAATATATAATGCACCGATAAACTGCCTGAGACAAATCAAAGCGCATGGCAGATTTTACATAACTGGTTTAAAAAGTAGCCTTAAACATGAAAATGTAGCTACAAAGTGACACTCATGCCTAATGATCTGGGCATTAAATTACTGAAAAAAAGTTGTTCAACTTGCTTAATAGCAGGCTGCTCAATTGCACAAAGACAAGCTGAGAATTGTTTTCTCCCCCATCACAGTGCTATATTACAGCACCCTGCAGACAGTAAAGTATCTCTTGCTGTGACGAGTTATTGATTTTGTTTTCCTCTGAGAACCTTAACAAGTCAAACTGTAGCTTCCTAAAATATACAGCTAGAGCAGTATTTTGCAAAGGCTATAAGTTAAGAAGAAATTTGGTCTCTAGCTCTCAGCAGAAAAAATGAAATGCCATTAGTATTCCACATATGTGCTGTTCGCATTGCACTTCTCTGTGATCTAATGATTGAACGATGGAAGTGTTAGTAAGCGGGGGGTCCTTTTCTCCTGTCACTTTTAAGGTTTCTATTCTTTTCCTTCAAAAATATATGCAGTTTTGTTGGGAATAAAAAGCCTGAATCTCAGTCAGCCAGATTCAATCCTTGTAAGTCCTATTTACGCCAAGGATGAATTTAACCCAGTATACCACACTCTGATGAGGCAGGGAAGGGGGAAAAACCGTGCTAGAATGAAATACTGGTTGGGTGTGCAAAAAGTTCAAATTGGGTGGGGTGGTAATAATCATAGAATTCTATGGAGAGGTCACCATTGTGAACCAGATACAATCTCATGGCAGCTGGGTTGCGCCAATAAACTCTAGTCTATGCAGGGATTAAAGTAGATTGAACAGAAGAGGAAGCTTTCACTGCACGAGGCACAGAGGGGAAGTTGTGGGGGAGTGCTGCTCTCTGAAGCCTGAGAGGGAGTAGGGAAGGTCCTCTCTGACTTTAGCAGAGTAGTGAGAACTGCACCGCCACCCCTTAACAACCTGTTATTTTAATCCCTCAGTGTATGGTTTAACCACACTTGGCACATTCTTGCTCAGGTGCACAGAATGGGGGTTGGTGATGATCAAGAGGTGGATTTGAGAGGGGCATGTTGATTGAAGGTAAATAGCCTAATGAGTCAGAGATTAGTAGTTCTTAGCCACCATGAATCTATGCTGGCTCCACCTGATTTCACTGGAGGATTTTCTTTTTAAACTAATTTTAAATAAATATTCTCAGAACATACACATTTTGAAGGCCCCATCTCTCTACTTCCTGTGTGCAGTTAGTTTTGTATATTTACAGATCTAGGGGAAAAACTTGGTTTCTGCTACCAATAGAACTACCTCATGGGAGCATGTCTATAGTATGTCTTGACACCTTAGAATAATTACAGGCGGGAGCGGAGATTTAGGTGAATAGGTCCATATCATGGTGTGGGGGGAAAGGGGGAAATAAACTTAAATTCATGGTGTGCATGATTTACAGCATTTTCTCTGACCATGAACAAGTACATTTATGGCACATCCCTCCCCAACTGGAATTATCAGCAATTGGAGGCACTAGGGTGGAAACTGCTTTTTAAAAGTCTTTATCCCATCCAGTATTACAACTCTACCAGCAGTTTCGAGGCTCCTGTCATACCAATGTACAACAAGGCACTCTGGGCCAAAGATTGAGAGCTAAGACAGAAATTCAATTTCCTTCCTTTTATGGTTTTAAACCTCATTAATCCTCACTGTCAAGTAATCAATACACAAACATTATTCAAAGTGTGTTGATTTTCAGGGTATGCGTTTAGGATAACTGTTGTCAAATATAAGAGAAGGGCTCTGTCTGAAGAGATTTGTCCGGTGTTGACGGTTTTCTTTTTTTGGGGGGAAGGGGTTGTTTTGGTTTTTTGAACCATAAATTAGTTATTACTACTGAATTTCAATTATTCACAAGTTTAATTCCAATAAGCATCTAAATATTTAGCGGCAAACCTTTGCATTATGAGAAACAAGGTGAAAATCAAATGTGCTCAGGGTCTTATTCATTATTAATTATTATTAATTGGTTTTGTTATTGTAATGTTTAGAAGACCCAATCATTACCCAGGGACCCATTGTGATGGAAAGACATGAAGTAAAAAGGACTGCGCCTGCCGCAAAAGAGCTTATAGGTCTTCTTTTATGACCAGATGCAATGAATGAATGAAATAAGCAGATGGAGAACTGGTTGTGTGTGTGAGAGCCTGATGTAACTGGGAGATGAGCAAATATCACATGGCCAGCTACGCAACAGTCTCAGCTTGCCACCTGCCTAGCCCTTTGGAGGTAATACAGCAGAGCAGAGTCTTAGGTTTGGTCTACACTATGAGGTTAGGTCGAATTTAGCTGTGTTAGGTTGATTTTATAAGCAATGCGGCTACACAACCAACCCTGTTCCGCCGACCTAAAGGGCTCTTAAAATCAACTGCTGTACTCCTCCACGACGAGGGGAGTAGTGCTAAAATTGACCTTCCTGGGTCGAATTTGGGGTAGTGCAGATGCAGTGTTGTGCAATTCGATTTTATTGGCCTCCGGGAGCTATCCCAGATTGCTCCAATGTGACCGCTCTGGACAGCACTTTCAACTCCGATGCACTAGCCAGGTACACAGGAAAAGCCCTGGGAACTTTTGAATTTCATTTCCTGTTTGGTCAGCGTGGTGAGCTCAGCAGAACAGGTGACCATGCAGTCCCAGAATCACAAACAAGTTCCAGCATGGAGCGAAAGGGAGACACCGGATCTGATTGCTGTATGGGGAGAAGAATCTGTGCAGGCAGAACTCTGAACCAGCAGAAGAAATGCTGATATATATGACAAAATCGCACAGGGCATGGTGCAGAGAGGCTACACCAGGGACACACAGGAGTGCCGCGTGAAAGTTAAGGAGCTCAGGCAAGCCTACACCAGAAACCTACTGAACGCTATACTTACCTACATGCCTCCAGCTTTCATCCAGACCACACCACACGATCCATTGTCTACAGCCAAGCTCTAAGGGTACATCCAGACTACCCGCTGGATCGGCAGGTAGCAATCGATCTATCGGGGATCGATATATTGCGTCTCGTCTAGATGCGATATATCGATCCCCGAATGCACTCCCATCAACTCCGGAACTCCACCAGGTGAGCGGTAGTGGAGTCGACGGGGGAGCCGCGGCCGTCGATCCCACGCCATGAGGACGGGAGGTAAGTCGAAATAAGATACGTCAACTTCAGCTACGCTATTCCCGTAGCTGAAGTTGCGTATCTTACATCGACACCACCACCCCCAGTGTAGACCAGGCCTAAGATACAACCGCATTTGCTCCAACCCCTCAGACAGAGACACACACTTACAAGATCTCTATCAAGCATTCTTACAACTACAATACCCACCTGCTGAAGTGAAGAAACAGATTGACAGAGCCAGAAGAGTATCCAGAAGTCACCTACTACAGGACAGGGCCAACAAAGGAAGTAACAGAATGCCGCTAGCCGTCACCTTCAGCCCCCAACTAAAACCTCTCCAGGGCATCATCAAGGATCTACAACCTATACTGAAGGATGATCCCTCACTCTCACAGATCTTGGGAGACAGGCCAGTCCTCGCTTACAGACAGCCCCCCAACCTGAAGCAAATACTCACCAGCAACCACACACCGCACAATAAAAACACTAACCCAGGAACCTATCCTTGCAACAAAGCCCAATGCCAACTCTGTCCACATATCTATTCACCATCATAGGATCTAATCACATCAGCCACACTATCAGAGGCTCGTTCACCTGCACATCTACCGATGTGATATATGACATCATGTGCCAGCAATGCCCCTCTGCCATGTACATTGGCCAGACCGGATGGTCTCTATGCAAAAGAATAAATGGACACAAATCAGACGTCAAGAATTATAACATTCAAAAACCAATCGGAGAACCCTTCAACCTCCCTGGTCACTCAATTACAGACCAAAGTCGCAATACTCCAACAAAAAAACTTCAAAAACAGATTCCAACGAGAAACTGCAGAATTGGAATTAATTTGCAAACTTGACACCATTAAATTAGGCTTGAATAAGGACTGGGAGTGGATGGGTCATTACACAAAGAAAAACCTATTTCTCCATGCTAACTTTCCCCCTTACTGCTACTCACACCTTCTTGTCAACTGTTGGAAATGGGCCATCCTGATTATCACTACAAAAGTTTTTTTTTCTCCTGCTGATAATAGCCCACCTTAACTGATTACTCTCATTATAGTTAGTATGGCAACACCCATTTTTTCATGTCCTCTGTGTATATATATCTTCCTACTGTATTTTCCACTGCATGCATCTGATGAAGTGGGTTTTAGCCTATGAAAGCTTATGCTCAAATAAATTTGTTAGTCTCTAAGGTGCCACAAGTACTCCTCATTCTTTCTGCTGATACAGACTAACACGGCTACCACTCTGAAACCTGTTACCAAAAGACAAAGGACGCAAATGGTCGCTCTGTGTCAGAGTCCCATACATGCTGCTTCTATAATCAGCTGCATGCCATTCTAGGGGGGGACCCTACCACAACCCCACCATTGTCCATGGACACCTGCAAGGGGGGAGTCTCACACAACACGGAGGAGGATTTTGTGGATGAGGAAGAGGAGGACAATGCGCAGCAGGCAAGCAGAGAATCCATTCTCCCCAGCAGCCAGGACCTTTTCATCACCCAGGAGCCAATAACCTCCCAGGGAGAACTGTTCCCAGACCCTGAAGGCGGAGAAGGCACCTCTTGTGAGTGCACATTTGTAACTACCCTACAGGGGTTAAAAGCAATTGTGTTTAATGTTTGATTTGCCCTGAACAATTGGGCTGCATTCGTGGCCAGTACAGCTACTGGAAAAGTCCGTTAACGTGTCTGGGGATGGAGCGGGAATCCTCCAGGGACATCTCCATGAAGCTCTCCTGGAGGTACTCTGAAAGCCTTTGCAGAAGGTTTCTGGGGAGGGCTGCCATATTTCGTCCTCCATGGTAGGACACTTTAACATGCCAAGCCAGTAGCAAGTAGTCTGGAATCATTGCAGCACAAAGCATGGCAGTGAATGGTCTTGGGTTTTAGTAGCATTCATGCAATATTCGGTCTTTATCTTTCTGTGTCATCCTCAGGAGAGTGATATAATTCACGGTCACCTGGTTGAAACAGGGGAATTTTTGTAAGGGAACAGTAAAAGGACCCCCTCCATGCTGGGCTGTTTGCGCTTGGCTAAAAGGGATCATCCCAGAGAATAGCCACACGGTGGGGGGAGGGGTGTGCTGCACATCCACCCCAAAACCGCAGCCCCTCTTTTTAAACAGCAAACCCAACTAGTATTGCTTGCTATGGGAAAGGAGGGCACTGCAGTTTGAAACCATTCCCACATGTTATGAAGGCGGAAGAAGCCAACCCCGCGTACCCTTTGGCTTACCATGGCTGCCTGGAAACCGAATTCTGTTGCCCAGCCGTGTGTGACGTGTCACCATACTGGCAGGCACTCAATATAAAAGGCAACATGCAACCTTGTATGTAAAACACATGTGCTGTCTGCAGTGAATTGCTTGATTCACTGTGAAAGAGTCTCCCTTTTGTTCTCAGAAATGTATCTTCTTAAATTGTACTCTCCCTTTTTATCCCCCCTGCAGGTGCAAATGTTTCTATGCTCCCCCTATCATCTCCGTCCCTGAGGTTATCGCAGATTAGAAGGCGAAAAAAATGCACTCGCAATGTCATGTTTTCAGAGCTCATGCAGTCCACCTGCAGTGATAAGCAGGGCTGGCTCCAGGGTTTTTGCCGCCCCAAGAAGCAAAAAAAAGCCGTGATCGCGATCTGCTCTACCGCCGCCGCTTCAGTCTTCGGCAGCAATTCGGCGGCTGGTCCTTCGCTCTGAGGGAGTGAGAGATCCGCCGCCGAATTGCCGCTGAAGAGCCGGACATGCCGCCCCTCTCCGTTGGCTGCCCCAAGCACCTGCTTGCTGGGCTGGTGCCTGGAGCCGGCTCTGCTGATAGGGCACAACTGAATGCATGGAGGCATTCGGTGGCAGAGGCCAGGAAAGCATACAGTGAGTGTGATCAGAACACGCAGGAGGAGATGCTGAGGCTAATGGGGGAGCAAACGGACATGATCAGGTGTCTGGTGGAGCTGCAGGACAGGCAACTAGAGCACAGACTCCCGCTGCATCCATTGTATAACCGCCAACCCTCCTTGCCAAGTTCCATATCCTCCTTGCCCAGACGCCTAAGAACGCGGGGGGGAGGCTCCGGGCACCCAACCACTCAACTCCAGAGGATGTCCCAAGCAACAGAAGACTGTCATTCAAACAGCTTTGATTTGTAGTGTGGCTACAATAAGCAATGTGGCCTTGTCCTTCCCTCCTCCCCCACCCCACCCAGGCTACCTTGTCAGTGATCTCAATTAAAAAAAAAAAAATAAAGAATGAATGGATTCAAAACAATAGGGACTTTATTTCCTTTGCCAGCTGTGGTTGAAGGCGGGAGAGGGATTGGCTTATAGGGAAGTACATTCAACAAAGGGGGCGGTTTTGCATCAAGGACAAAAACACACACCGTAGCCTGGTCAGTCATGAAACTGGTTTTCAAAGCCTCTCTGATGTGCTGCGCACCCTGCTGTGCTCTCCTAATCGCCCTGATGTCTGGCTGTTCAAAATTGTCTGCCAGGCAATTTGCCTCAACCTCCCACCCCGCCATAAACATCTCCCCCTTACTCTCACAGATATTATGGAGCACACAGCAAGCAGCAATAACAATGGGAATATTGGTTGTGCTGAGGTCTAACCTACTCAGCAAACAGCATCAATGCCCTTTTAAACATCCAAAGGCCCATTCTACCACCATTCTGCACTTGCTCAGCCTATAGTTGAACTGCTCCTTACGAGTGTCCAGGCTGCCTCTGTACGGCATCATGAGCCCTGGGAGCAATGGGTAGGCTGGGTCCCCAAGGATAACTATTGGCATTTCAACATCCCCAACAGTAATTTTCTGGTCTGGAAAGAAAGTCCCTTCTTGCAGCTTTTTGAACAGACCAGAGTTCCGAAAGATGCGAGTGTCATGCACCTTTCTTGATCATCCGACGTTGATGTCAGTGAAATGTCCCTTGTGATCCACCAGTGCTTGCAGCACCATTGAGAAGTATCCCTTGCAGTTTATGTACTGTTTGGCAAGGTGCTCCGATGCCAAGATAGGGATATGTGTTCCGTCTATCGCCCCACCAAAGTTAGGGAACCCCATTGCAGCAAAGCCATCCACTAAGACCTGCACATTTCCCAGAGTCACTACCCTTGTTAGTAGAAGGTTATTGATTGCCTTGGCTACTTGGATCACAGCAGCCCCCACGGTAGATTTGCCCACTACGAATTGATTCCCGATAGCAGTCAGGCGTTGCAAGCTTCCACAGGGCTATTGCCACTTGTTTCTCAACTGTCAGGGCAGGTCTCATCTTGGTATTCCTGTGCTTCAGGGTGGGGGAAAGCAACTAACAAAGTTCCATGAAAGTGGCCTTACGCATGCTAAAGTTTCTCAGCCACTGGGAATCATCCCATATCCCCAACACTATGTGGTCCCACCAGTCTGTGCTTGTTTGCCGGGCCCAGAATTGGCATTTCACTGTATCAACCTGCCCCAATGCCACCATGATATCCCAATTGCCACATCCCATGCTTTCAGGAATGTCTGTGTCCATATCCTCCTCACAATTGTCCTCATGCTGGCGGCTCCTAGCCAGGCTCTGCACATACTGCAGGATAATGCGTGAGATGTTTACAATGCTCACAACAGCAGTGCGCAGCTGAGCGGGCTCCATGCTTTCCATGCTAAGGCATCTGCACAGATAACCCAGGGGAAAAAGTGTGAAACAATTGTTTGCCGTTGCTTTAAAGGAGAGAGGGAGGAAGGGAGGTGAGACTGATGACATGTATCCAAAACCACCCGTGACAATGTTTTTGCCCCATCAGGCATTGGGAGTTTAACCCAGAATTCCAATGGGCAGCGGGGACTGTGGGATAGCTACCCACAGTGCACCACTCCGTGAGTCGATGCTAGCCACGGTATTGAGGACGCACTCTGCCGACCTACTGCGCTTAGTGGGGACATACACGATCGACTGAATAAAATCGCTTTCTAAAGATCGACTTCTATAAAATCAACCTAATTTTGTAAGAAGGGATCTGGAGGATAAGGTAGTGGCTTAGTGGATGTTTATATTCATAAGAGGCAGCCTGAGACAAGTCCAATGGTGTTCAGCTTGGAAAAAAGATAGAGGTATATAAAATCATGAGTGATGTGGAGAAAGTAAATAAGGAAAAGTTATTTACTTGTTCCCATAATACAAGAACTAGGGGCCACGGAATTAAATTAATGGGCAGCAGGTTTAAAATAAATAAAAGGAAGTTCTTCTTCACACAGCGCACAGTCAACTTGTGGAACTCCTTGCCTGAGGAGGTCTGCGCTCTGGCCGCCGGGGGGAGAGCCGAGCCCCAGCCGGGGCTCGCCGCCCTGCCCCCTGCGCTCTGGCCGCCGGGGGGAGAGCCGAGCCCCAGCCGGGGCTCGCCGCCCTCTCGCCGCCCTGCGCTCTGGCCGCCGGGGGGAGAGCTGAGCCCCAGCCGGGGCTCGCTGCCCTCTCGCCGCCCTGCCCCCTGCACTCTGGCCGCCGGGGGGAGAGCCGAGCCCCAGCCGGGGCTCGCCGCCCTCTCGCCGCCCTGCGCTCTGGCCGCCGGGGGGAGAGCCGAGCCCCAGCCGGGGCTCGCCGCCCTCTCGCCGCCCTGCCCCCTGCGCTCTGGCCGCCGGGGGGAGAGCCGAGCCCCAGCCGGGGCTCGCCGCCCTCTCGCCGCCCTGCCCCCTGCGCTCTGGCCGCCGGGGGGAGAGCCGAGCCCCGGCCGGGGCTCGCCGCCCTCTCGCCGCCCTGCCCCCTGCGCTCTGGCCGCCGGGGGGAGAGCGGAGCCCCGGCCGGGGCTCACCGCCCTGCCCCCGGCACTCTGGCCGCCGGGGGGAGAGCGGAGCCCCCGCCAGGGCTCGCCGCCCTCCCCCCCGGGGCTCGCCGCCCTCCCCCCGGGGCTCTGGCCGCCCTCCCCCCGGGGCTCGCCGCCCTCCCCCCGGGGCTCTGGCCGCCCCCCCCCCCCCCTGGGGGGGGGGGCAGCCGGAGGCTTTTTTGCCTGGGGCGGCAAAAAAGCCAGAGCCGGCCCTGTCACAAACTGGCCCTTAAGTTGAAAGAGTTTGTTTTTCTTTTAGCTGCTGGAGAGATTTCTCCATATATTTGAGAATATGCTTTTACCAAGGCTGACTTAGGTCCCAGTTCACAGAGGTGCAAAGTGTTTGCAGCTCCCATTGCCTTCACTCATAAATGAACAGTGATATATTACCAGGACCATATGACAATTACTGAAGAGTTTTGAAGGAACTCAAATATGAAATTGCAGAACTAGCAACTGTGGTATGTAACCTCTCTCCCAAATAACTAGAAGATAACTAATATAATGCCAATTTTTGTAAAAAAGTTCCAGAAGTGATTCTGGCAGTTATAGGCCAGTAAGCCTAACTTCAGTACCAGGCAAATTGGTCAGAACTATAGTAAAGAACAGAATTATCAGACACATAGATGAACTCGATATTTTGGAAGAGTCAACATGGCTTTTATAAATAGAAATCATGCCTCATTAATCTATTAGAATTCTTTGGGGGAGGGGGTCAATAAGCACATGGACAAGGGTGATCCAGGTAATATAGCGTACTTGGATTTACAGCAAACCTCTGACAAGGTCCTTTGCCAAAGGCTCTTAATATATATATATATATATGGAGATATACCTATCTCATAGAACTGGAAGGGACCTTAAAAGGTCATCAAGTCCAACCCCCTGCCTTCACCAGCAGGACCAAGTACTCATTTTTTGCCCCAGATCCCTAAGTGGCCCCCCTCAAGGATTGAACTCATAACCCTGGGCTTAGCAGGCTAATGCTCAAACCACTGCGCTATAACTCCCCCGAGCAATTAGTCATAGGATAAGAGGGAAGGCCCTCTTATGCATCAGTAACTGGTTAAAAGATAGGAAAAATGGTAGGAATAAATGGTCAGCTTTCACAATGTACAGAGGTAAATAGGAGAGTCTCCCACAGATTTGTACTGGCACCTGTGCTGTTCAATATATTCATAAATGACCTACAAAGGGGGAGAAAAGTGAGTTGGCAAAATTTGCAGATGATGCTAAATTACTCAAGATAGTTAAGTTCAACGCTGACTGTAAAGAGTTACAAAAGGAATTTATTAAACTGGGTGACTGGGCAAGAAAATGGCAGATGAAATTCAATGTTGATAAATCCAAAATAATGCACACTGGAAAACATAATCCCAACTACACATACAAAATAGAATCTGAATTAGTTGTTACCACTCAAGAAAAAGATCTTGGAGTCATTGTGAATAGTTTTCCAAAAATATCTGCTGAATGTGCAGCAGCAGTCAATAAAAGCTAACAGAATGTTAGGAGCCATAAGGAAAGGGATAGATAATAAAACAGAAAATATCATAATGCCACTATATAAAGCCATAGTACTCCCCTACTTTGAATGCTTCATACAGTTAGGTCACCCCATCTCAAAAAACGATATATTAGAAATGGCCTTAGAGAAGGACAACAGATATTATTAGGGATATAGAACAGCTTCCATATGAGGAGAGATTAAGAAGACTAGCACTGTTCATATTAGAAAAGAGATGACTAAAGTGGGATATGATACAAGTCCATAAAATCATGAATGGTGTGGAGAAAGTGAATAAGGAAGTGTTATTTACTACTTCACATAACAGAAGAACCAGGCATCATCCAATGAAATTAATAGGCAGCAGGTTTAAAACAAACAAAAGGAAGTACTATTTCACAAAACACACCGGCAACCAGGAGAACTCATTTGTAAGGCCAAAACTATAACTGGGGGTTGCAAAAAGAATTAGATAAGTTCATAGAGGATTGGTCCAACAATGGCTATTAGCCAAGATACTCAGGTATGCAACCCCATGCTCTGGGTGTCCATAAACATCTGACTGCCAGAAGCTAGGACTGGATGACATGGGATGGATCACTTGATAGTTGTCCTGTTCTATTTATTCCCTCTGAAGCATCTGACACTGTCTGCTGTTGGAAAACAGGTTACTGGTATAGATGGACCATTGCTCTGACCAGGTATAGTCATGCTTATGTTCTTATTTGGAATTCCAGGTGCTTGGCACCCTTGAGACTCAGGCCCTTAGTCTATTACTATCCAGAGTTCTATAAACAAGGAAGTTGTACCCAATGAAGGATTTTTATTATCCACAAACAAAATGTTAGCCATTGGGTTTGTCTGTGCCCATGAGAAATATGCTGGGGTATTAAAAATTCCACATTAAGAGGGAGCAAATGGTTGCAGAACCCTTTCAATTTTGGAATAAGGAATTAAATTATCTCCTGTCACTGTGCACACAAGCATACACACAGGAAGGATAATGTAGATACACACTAAAATTCATGGAGTATACTTTAACTGATTCCAGTTAAAGTTTAAGATCTAATTAGACTTTATTAGTCTAATTAAAATTTATTCAGACTGTATTTGCTTACACTTTTGTTAAGGATGGACTTGTCTAATTCAGCAAGCCTCCAGTATAGTATCATCAAATATGATGATGCATAGTTTTTTCAGAACTAGGAGAGGGTGATTTGTATCCTTCACCATCAACAGACGAGGTAACAGACAGTGGAATTATGTGTAGTATCTATGCACCTCTGTAGAATATGAGTGCATGATTTCCTTTTAACTCAATACTAGAGCTGTGTGAAAGCTTTCATTAAAAAAAAAAAAAAAAAAAAAAAAAAAAAAATTGGACCCAGGCAAAGGATTCCTTTTAGCAAGCATTGGCTGATTTCCAATGAGCATGGACCAGGTTTACTGGTCTGGTAAGCCACCAGTACTACTTATCCACAAGTATTAATACTCCAGTTCCTAAGCCCAATTTACCTCCATACTCACAGGTGACATGGCTCTCAGATGAAGCAAAAGGAAAGATTGGAGTGCTGATGATGGAACAGCTACTTGGAAGCCAATGAGTTTGCATGATTGTATGTGAAGGAGAACAAAATATTATCCTTCTACTTGGAAATAACATATACTAAATCTTGACCTAGGCTGTGTGATCTATTCCAGATCTGAATACCTCACTCTGCAAGGAGAATTCTTACCAGTTATCAGAGAAAATTTAGCACATCTGGGACAATCTAGTTTACAAGGAAAATAACTGGAAAACTGGTAATTGTACCATAGCCCTGGTGGAGTCTGGCCTAGTGACACACGAGGAGGTTATGAAGTATACAGAGACATCCACATCATCATCTGCAACAAAGTCTTTGTCAGTCAACATCATAACCCATTTCTCAGCAAAGCTGAGTGAAGAATAGAATATACTGTTTGCTAATGTTTGTGCTATGCCTCAGCATTGCCAGAAGAGGAAGCTTTGAGAAATATGGCCTGTTTCTTGAGGACAACCACACCTAGCAATCTGCTAAAAGGAAAGACCATCTGCATAGTATCTTGGAGAATCTTGAGGAAGTTGTCTTTGCTCTTGGGCTGTCAAGCTTCTCCACGGTGGTAAGAGTGACCATATAATCTATTTTTTCCCTATTTCTGAAATACTTTTTTTTTTTTAAACTCAAGACATGCAGCACACAACAACATTAATAATTCACAGAAAATTGTCACATATGGCAAACTTTTAAAACTGCAGAAGTGGTGTGTCAGGCCCAGCCATTTAAGAGGGCATATTTTGGAATTACTCCCAAAATAAGGGTAATTGACAGAGGGTATTAGAGCAACGAGGGTGTCAAGGCTGTATCCCCACTTTGAACTTTAGGGTACAAGTGTGGGGGCCTGCATGAGGACTTCTAAGCTTAACTACCAGCTTAGTTCTGGTCCGCTGCCACCATTCCCTTCCCTGGGAAGATTTTAGAAACTTCTCACCAATTCCCTGGTGAATACAGATCCAAACTCCTTGGATCTTAAACAAGGAGAAATTGACCCTTCCCCCCTCCTTCCTTTCACCAACTCCTGGTGAATACAGATCTAAACCCCCTTGGATCTTAAAACAAGGAGAATTTGACCCTTCCCCCCCTCCTTCCTTTCACCAACTCCTGGTGAATACAGATCCAAACCCCCTTGGACCTTAAAACAAGGAGAAATCAATCAGGTTCAAAAAGAAGGCTTTTAATTAAAGAAAAAGGTAAAAATCATCTCTGTAAAATCAGTATGGAAAATAACTTTACAGGGTAATCAAACTTAAAGAGCTCAGAGGACCCCCCTCTGTCTTAGGTTTAAAGTACAGCAAACAAAGATAAACACTCTAGTAAAAGGTACATTTACAAGTTGAGAAAACAAAGTAAAACTAAGACGCCTTGCCTGGCTTTTTACTTACAAGTTTGAAATATGAGAGACTTGTTTAGAAAGATGGGGAGAACCTGGATTGATGGCTGGTCCCTCTCAGTCCCAAGAGCGAACAACCCCTTAAACAAAAAGCACAAACAAAAGCCTTCCCCCCCCCCAAGATTTGAAAGTATCTTGTCCCCTTATTGGTCCTTTGGGTCAGGTGTCAGCCAGGTTACCCGAGCTTCTTAACCCTTTACAGGTAAAAGGATTTGGAGTCTCTGGCCAGGAGGGATTTTATAGTACTGTACACAGGAGAGCTGTTACCCTTCCCTTTATAGTTATGACAGAGGGCAATATAAGAAACTGAATATGATTGTTATAGGGTCACTGAACTTTCCAAAAGCAAGTGTGTGGCTGTGCCCCAGTCTCTCTCTCTGCTGGTAATCTGATTTGGTGTGGTTTAGCATTCTGGGCAGATCTACAACTGCTCTGGTACCAGGCTGTCAACTAGGGTTATGACCGGCTCTCATCCAACAGCAATGCTGTGAGAAAGGACAGGAGCTCTAGGTCTCTCCATAAATAAGAACCCAAAGAGGGTGAGGAGTTTGTGTCAGTGGCAGATACCTGGACAGAGCAATCAGGAGGGGAAGAAGCTTGATACAGGCTAAGTCTACACTACGGGGGGGGGGGGGTAGGTCGACCTAAGATACGCAACTTCAGCTACGCGAATAGCGTAGCTGAAGTTGCGTATTTTAGGTCAACTTACCTGGCTGTGAGGACAGCAGTGAGTTGACCGCTGCCGCTCCCCTGTCAACTCCGCTTCCGCCTCTCGCTGCGGAGGAGTTCCGGAGTCAACGGCAGAGCGATCGGGGATCGATTTTATCACGTCTACACTAGACGCGATAAATCGATCCCCGATAGATTGATCGCTACCCGCCGATCCGGCGGGTAGTGAAGACGTGCCCAAAGATTAGGCCTAGAAACAGATTACAGAAGCCACTGGAGAAAAAGTATCCCTAGGTGCTGATGCAAAGCTTACAGAACATTACTTCTGTTAGTGCAGGGATCGGCAACCTTTGGCTACCCTGGTAAGCCGGGCTGGTTTGTTTACCTGCCACATCCGCAGGTTCGGCCAATCGCGGCTCCCACTGGCTGCGATTCGCCGCTCCAGGCGGCGCGGGCCGAGGGATGTACTGGCCGCCGCTTCCCGCAGCCCCCATTGGCCAGGAACAGCGAACTGCGGCCAGTGGGAGCCACGATCGGCCGAACCTGCAGACACGATAGGTAAACAAACTGGCCCAGCCCGCCCGCCAGGGTGCTTACCCTGGTGGGCTGCGTGCCAAAGGTTGAAGATCGGATGGGGATTGTCTTGTTTGGAGATTGTAATAAGAGATGGAAATTTCTGGGAACACCGCTATTAAGGGATGAAAGTCACATGGACCCTAGGGAAGGGGTTGTGATTCACAGAGGGTGAAGAATGGTTGTTTGGAGCCAGTGTGTGTTTGGCCTTTGTGTTGGCCTAGGAAGTGGGAACTTTGGCCCAGTTCTTCAAAGGGATGTAATTATTCTCCTTCCTCTTCCTGAGGCTCCCACTGTCAGCCTCCAAAAGAAGCAAAGTTTTCTGTCTCATGGTCCCTCTGAAAACTACAGCTCACCCTGTTTTATGCTGAACTGAGACTGTATCCTGGGACTTTCTGCTCTACAGCTTTTTAAAGAGCCAGTGCCCTGTTACAAACCTCTATACTAAAAAAGGTGAGTGGGTGGTTGGTACTCTTCCCTAATTTTGAACTTCTCTGAGAGGTTATTCTCCTTTGTGTGGTCCCTGATCCTTGCCAAGTCCTTTCCCAGGGCTTAACCCTGTATTGCAAGGAGCACCACAGCCCTGTCCAGAGTTAATTAGGGTTAGATGCCATTCTGCCTTAGGGGTTGTGCTCAAGAGAAATCTGAAATTCTGGCCCCTTTTCAGCACCATGTCTATCCATACAAGTTGCCAATTACCATAAGTGAATCAGGTAGGGGTGGGGGCAATGCACAATTGGCATAATTTGTTCTGGTAATGCTCAGTGCCCTGTGATGATCAGTACCACAGTACCAAATAAGCTAGATTGTCCACACTGTCTCAAATCATAAACATAGGCAGCATAGAATGTCACACTGGACAGAGTGGTAATGCCCAGGGATCCTTTGGAGGTGTTCAAGAGACACAGTATACCAGACACTGTGCCAAGGATAACATGTCTAACCTTGAGATGCAACCACCATCTCCTGCATGATGCTGCTGCTGCAGTCAAACTCTGAGACCACTTTCTGCACTGATTCCTGGGAGTCTGTTTCTCATGGTGCTGCT
Source organism: Emys orbicularis (assembly GCF_028017835.1). Lineage (NCBI taxonomy): Eukaryota > Metazoa > Chordata > Testudines > Emydidae > Emys > Emys orbicularis. Next base: position 128,929,365 of record NC_088684.1, read on the forward strand.
GCTCACTGGAGGCTGAGGGAGCAATGTGTGAGATATATGGAGTAGGAGACATGATAGTGTCTGTAAGCAAGGTTAGCACATTCTTTGTGTCAAGGCCCTCCGCTGTGCTGTAAACCTCCATATTTTCTAAGTATATCTCTATATGTCTTCCTCCTTAGTAAGATCTGCTACCATATTCCCCATCTCACAGAGAGATGAGGCTGTGTGTGTATGTAGCATCCTTGGATGTGCCTCTGTGTGTGCGAGCGTGGATGGAACGGATCCCACCTCCTAGCCAGAAAATCTGCATGCTTAACAGAGAGAGCAATAAAACCCTGCCAGAGTGGGTAAAGCTGCAGTTTATTTTTGGAATCCCTTCCATGATTACCAGAACTGAGAAAATTCATCTCAATTGAAGACCAGCCAAAAGAGATTTTTTTTCCAACAGAGCGCTCATCTCATCACCTTTGAAAATGCTGGTCACAGTGGCTAAATGAAATTCATTTTGGATGGAAGAAGCAGCAGATGATTTTCTGCTTTTCCCAGTCATTTTTTCCAAAGCTTCTGATTCTTTGCAGCAGATCACCATGGTCTGACGTTAATAGAAGTGCCACATTGTGACAACAAAATTATGCTGGCAGTGCCCATGCTAGCACAGTGCTCTGAATTATACCCATTATCTTTTTGGCAGACCCCTTCCTGCCTTCATTGCTACCTCTCCTTTTCATCGTGTATGCTGATGACCAGTACAGATAATTACTAACACAACAGAGGAACAGACCTGTTGGATTCTTTCCCAGACTTCTGGCCACAGTCCTGACATCAAGTGCACTTGATAGATACAGGAAATATTTCTATACATTGTTTAACATAAACAGCACCCTGGGGAGGGCCAAGAATACAGAAATAAGATGAGATCAAGGAGACTTCTATGCCCCCAAATGAACAAAAGCACTTCTTAATCCTTGCACAACCTAAACTATCTCACATACAATATGGTGCTTGTAACAGGGTTCACTCACTGCTATGGTGCCTCCTCCTAGCAGCTCTGGTGATCAGTTCTTTCCAGATCCAATGCCCCTTTCTGCTGCTTCGTCACATGCTCTGTTGCCCCTCTCGCTCTGTTGCCCCTCTCTCTCTGTGACTCAGTGCTCTCTCTTTGTGGCTTAGCCCTCCAGCCAGATCACTAGTCTTCCCCTTCTGGGGTAGGAAAGTCCTATTGCATGACTGTTCCAGGCAGTTTTCTGATCCATTGCTCAGTCTGTGCCATTTCCTTATGGATGGTAGGGGAACCCAGGCCTGCCCTCTACTCCAGGTTCCAGTCCAGCGATCCTATGTCTAGCAGTCTGTTTACTCCCAGGCCCAGTTGCTATTTCCCTGGACTCCTTCCGGCTCCAACTCAACCCAACTCCTTCCTCCCAGGGAGAAACTACAGTCTATTTCTCCTGCATCCCTTTTCTGCTGCCAATTTCCTGGCTTTATACTAGCCCTGCTTATTCATTATCAGCTGGACTCCATCATGAATCAGCACATCGATCCCTGCCTCTCCCTACACCCATGATGCAGCCTATCTGGTTAATTAACCTCATTTAACCTGCTGTGTCTTGTGTGGGATGGACATCCCCTCATAGTGCTGATGTACTCAGGTGAGGAACTTCAATCTCACAGCCAGTGCATTGTAAAGGTTGACGTGTTTAGTCATTGCTTGTGTTGCCTTGTGAAATTGCTGGTCCCTGGCAAATTTGCGGAGTACTACTCTGACTGTTATGCTACATGGAATTTGTATGATTACAAAGGAAAGTACCTGAGACTTCAGTTGAATCACTTTAAATTAATTGCAGAGAAGGTCCTGGGGAGAGTCAGGCTAAAGAAGAGCAGAACTAAACTCTTCTAAAAGATTTCCTTTAAAATTCACAATTTGCTACTCACTCGTTCCCATATTTCCCCCAAAGAACTCAGTGAGGGTTGACAGGCGTAACAAGTGTAGAATTTAGCCCACTGGTGCCAGCATTTTCTGTAGGTATTCTTATTAGAATGAGTTGTGAGTTTGTGTACAATAACCAATATATGAATATATAATTACAGTAGTATGATGAGAAGGGTCAAGGGATTACAAGATTTAATTTAACCTGCCCAGCACTCCCATATACAGCAGCATGCAAACCAAAAGAAATATACTGCTTCACATTCTAGATCACACAGGCAAAAATTAAACCAATTCTATCAGAACTACATGGCCACTAGCACTTTCCCCTTGAGATTTCATCATTCAAGAGAAGGAAAAACAGCTAGAACAAGTGCTATAAGACAGAAATGACCTTTCTCCAACAAAAAAAGTGTTAAACTAGTGCTCTTGGGTAACAAAAATTCCCTTGATTGTGAATTACTATAATGTTGTGGCCTTTTGCTGCAGGCATTGTGACACCAGGCCTGTAATTTTGTGTGCTAGACAGCATTTTACTGCTGTTATCCTAAAGTATGATTCATATCTTCCTTCTGGGAGCTAATTCTTACAGACACTTTAATTATTACATTTCTATTTAGCTTCTCCCCTTCTTTTCCCCTATAGTTTCCACTATTTCTAAAACATGCATTATATCATAAAATCATATTCTAAGCACATGGCAGACCTGTGATTACCCATATCATAGCTATAACAAATCTGATGGAAATACTGTCTACTCAAGATGAGGTGGGGGCAGGTTACAGTTAATATACACACCGTTTTATACAACTTTCAGAACAATACATATTAACTACTTTTATTTTAAATACATCACAGCAAAAATGAGTCATTATAAGGATTAAGAAAAGGGAAAATAAATGTCACTAATAAAAATGATTTCCTACAGAAATGCAAAGTGTTTTCTGTTCAGAGAAGTTAGTGGATCTGGAAAAATAGTCCAAAAAGATCTTTGTGACTATTCTTTCAATAAAAGCTCACATTTGCCATGAACGTATTGATTTTCTTTGCGCATCAACAGTCAATGTGAACATGAACTTATTCAAAGGTTGCCTCTAAACATGCCTCTGTGACCATCTTGAAATATCTTTTATTTCTTTTTTTCCCTGTTCACAGAGGTTTTAGTTAATCAATTAGCGAGCAAAAACGATGTCATGTGATTTAGGTTAACTATTAACACTAAAGAGTTCAAAACTCACCACCACCATTTACGAGATTTGTTTTGGATGATAGGTCAAAATTGTTTGAGTAATCCTTTATGCAAACATATTCTCCCACATTTCACAAAAATGCATGACATGAGAGAAAAATGGGCACAAACAGGATTGTGGGTGAGGGAAAATGAGGCAAGGGCCTTTACCCCCCGCCACCCCCTTCTTTTGGTTGTGAATATGGATGGTGAATCATCCTCCCATCTGTCTGGACGGCACCACCATGTTGGAGGAACCTGCCCCAAATCCAGCTGAGACAGGGACCAAGATTCTTAGAATGGACTAATGGTTTTGGGTGCCCAACTTGTGACACCTTGAAGTGGCCTAACTTTCAGAAAGTGCTGGATACTCTCCATCTTAGGGTCCACCTTTTAGTTTTTTCATGATGAAAATTACTACTAATTTTTAAAAATCTTGGCTAGGGATCTTTAGGAGATGATCTGTAACCTCCAGAGAGGCATGGTCCAGGTCGTAAAAAGGAAGCCATGGTTCTGTCTATGCCTTTTTATGGGAAGGGATCTGGAACTTGCAATGTTCAACACCAATCCTAATTGGAGGTATCCTCAAGGCTCAAGAAAAGACTCACTAAATATGGGCAGGACTCCTCCAGTGCCCTGGGAAACTATGCCCATTGGGAGTGGGGTTGAGTGGAGGTATGTCCTAGGCCTCTGCCAATGAAAGATAGGAATTAAATCTTCTTGTCTAGGGGAAGGATTTCCAGTTGAGAGAGCTCTCATTACATCATCCCATTCTCCCATCATCATACCTGAGTGTCATCCACTCAGCCCTAGTGATTTCCCCTCTGTTCTCTCTTCTCTGAGAGGAAAATTTCCAGGCAATGGTCCTTAGTTCCTTCTTCCTCAGGAGTCAAGCTCCTGGAAGTCTCTCCTCTTCCCTTAGCGTACTTTCCCCTTTTCTCCTTGGGACTCAGGGTCCCAGCCCATATATTTCCCATCTCCATTTCCCCTTCCACTGCCCAATAAGAATGGTAGTGAAAACAGATACCAGGTGGATGGGGGTGAGATGTGGTAAAACGGAGGGGAGATACACACCTAGAAGCTACAGGGGTAAGAAGCAGAATTGCTATCCATCACCAAAAACAACAGCAAGTAGGGAAGCTGGTTCCTTCATGTTACAGTGCATATCTGGCCTATACTGAGGAGTGGGGCTTGTATGGTCTTCCATGTGCTTGGACTATGTTGAGGGGTAAGATTTGCATGTTCTAACATGTGGATTTTGGCTGTGATTTTATGCTCTCCTTTGTGTCTGTAGGCAGTGAAGAGGGCAGGATTTTGTGTCGTCCTAACAAAGGAAAGAAAAATTATTATGTAAGCTTGAATATGACACGTTTTCAAGGGAATGTGTAAAATATTCTCTATTCCCACAGTCTGGGACCACCAGAACCAATTTTGTCCCTGTAAAACCCCAAATATAAACAATATTTAGCTTGAATCAAATCACAGCTGCTGGAACCTATATCCCATGTCATAAACACCTGCAAAGACTTAGGCACATGCTCAACTTCATGCACCGTGGCCTACGTTCATCAAACCATTTAAGTGTATGCTTAAGTTACACTAATTAGACATAGGCATGTGTTTGTTTACTTTTTTGGACAGGGATGGACTACTGAACTGGGGACTATGAATAGCTCCACCATCTTCAATGGGACTAGTCACTTTGTGTAACTTTAAGCGTAAGTCTCTGCAAAACCATAGTCTTGTCCTCTTGCCATTATTCTCTCCTGTTGTGTCTAATTTTAAACATTTCAAGTGATGGAAAGTCATGTAGTATAGTGCCAGCAAAGACATTCAGATAGTTTGTGATTATTGCTTTCGTTAGTAACTCCATGACACTCAGTTATAGGAAGCACCTGCTAGAGGAACCATTCTTACCACTGGCAGTTACTACAAAGGAGTTGTGTATCATGATAACAACAGTATCTGCTAAAGAACTGGAGAGCTAAATGAACATGAGTCAGAATCACAGATGCTTAGCTGGCATAACTGATAAAGATGCAAAGTCAATTTACACCAGCTGAGCACCTGGTCCATATAATGTCTTAAATATACTACCATGGTTTAGAAAAAAAGTTTTGTTTATGTATAGGAAAACTTGTCAGCTACATCATTCTAATGCTGCACAGGCATCTTTAATAGCCACATGCTGTACTGCATAAATGGATAGAGACAGATACCTTAACTTGTGTTAGGAAGCCAAGAACCAAATACCTTGAAATACATGCTTTCAGATATTTTACAGTGAATGTCATTGTCAATTATCCAGATTAGTCATCGGATAAGTAATAAAAAGAGGCATCAGAAGTTTATATAACAGAATACTGTACTAAAATAACAATGTGTATGAGAGAGAGGTATATTACTTAACTAACAAGGCACAACAGGATGAAGTCATACTGTTTAATACTGCTATGCCTACTGTGCAATGCCAGGCACAGAGATTAAAATGTTTTATTACTAGAAGTAAAAACATTTTCAGGAGGGAAAATAAAAGCCCCACGAAATCATTGTTATTCACTTTTCTAAGTCATGTAATTATTATTAGGACAAATTAATCCATTAATTAATTTGGACCAGTGTCTATATTATTTTCATGGCTAACCACATTGATTATATTGTAGCAAGCTTCCCCCATCCAGTGGCTGGGTTGTCTGTAGGTGTGGTTTGAGAGAGAGGCTGTGGAAATGGAAATTTAGAACAAAGTGTTCTGGTGGTTGGTGCTGCAGGGTCAGCAGCTCTAGGGATGGCAGATGCTGAAGACTTTGGCTGCATTAAAGTTGAATGGGATTTTAGACAATATGGTATTGCCTCATTCCTTCAGATAATCCTGCTGATCCAATAGCATGACTATTCTGAATACCATTTTATAATTAAATAATAAGACACGAAGGCTACTGCATTTCTAGATAATTACATAGTGCTCTAAACCATGATTCTAAAATCTAAGTGACTTTAATTGTGTAGCAGAAAAATAAAGAACAGTCCTCCAGAATGACCTTAGTAATAAATTCTCTATACATTTGCCTTCATGATTCTTCAAATGCTATGATTGTGTAAACAGATATGGTAATTGTCTGCACAAATAACCAGCTAGATATTAAGACATTAAGGGTTTGATACTGATCTTGCTCAAGTCAATAGAAAAAATGCTGATTGTCTGGAATATCATGGCATCAAGTTTTCATGCCCCTAATCCTATTAGCTGCTCCATAGGGGCATACCCCTGCACAAAGTAGGAACAGTTTGCAGGACCAAGGCCTACAGTGGTGCTCTGTGCACACCGTTAAGTACCTAATTAATGTGTATATGTTAAGTGCATGATTGCTCACATGTAATCCTAACACTTTACATAGGTATACAAACGTGCAGATATTTACAACTACACTACTAGCAACATAGATTATTTGTTCATGTTTCTTGTACATTTATGGTAAGCTACAGTAAGTAAAACAGAAATAGCTGTAAAGATATTTTTTTGATGAGGATGTTACCAGGTCATGAATCAAATCCTATACAAATTTTTCAGTGCTTAATTGTTTCCAAATTAAAAAACAGATTTAGTCTCCCCAGTCAAAGAATAGGTCCATGACAAGTGCATGATAAATTATAAAGAACAAACACCACTATAGCTGCTGTCATAGTCTAGTCCAGATGAATTCTTGGTTTTGGTTACACAGTGCATGAAATAGTTTGTGAAAATCAATAGGAAATGCAGCATTGCTAAGTGCCCTGGAGGATGTGTGGCAAAATTTAATTTCCTGCTGAAGTTTAGTACATCTTTCCTTTTAAAAATTATAATTTGTAAATTCTACAAATGAAAAATTCTAACAAATACAGAGATTGAACGTCAACACATCCCAATCAGTATTTTTGGATTTTTCAACAATCTTCCAGTTCTACTCTAAAACAAAATGTCTTTAATCATGTCCATGTCTTCAACAGTTTATTGAGTCTTTTGCACAGCCTAAAAAGTCATCAATCCATTTGTTCTTCCAGTGTATCTAGTTTCACTTTTCTGTGCTGTGCGCTCATTTTCTTTCTCAAAATTCTTAGTTACTTTAGTGGATATTTATGATTCCATCATAAGCTGTTCCACTGACTGTCTTTTTAAAATTGCTGTGTTTTTTCTGACCAGTGACCATCTTGACAAATACTAATAGAATCTTTATTTTTTAAATGCGCTTCTTTTTTATTTTTTAAACAGTTTTGACTTGTCTAATCATTTCTTCAGGAACACAGTTATTTGTTACCTGTTGGCTATGTCTCATATCTAATAATGAAATATTATCGATACGACTATTACAAGTTGCAATAGTGATTTTCCACATTGCAGAAATTTGGTTCTGTGTAGTTTAATGCTAAAAAAGGATCTTCTTGAAATTATTGTCTTTGAGCAACTACTAAGTGTACTTGACATTCTGCTAACCAATTTGCTTCTGAGTATGTGAGATTATGTATCTTGTGTTGACATTCATAAGTTTTAGCAAAATACAGGAATTCTCCTAAACTACGGTCCATTATTTGTTATTACTATCCTTGGAATATGATTAAGTCTAACATGGTTTTAACATGCCATGATCACAGCTGAAGTTGTGGTGTATTCAAGTATCACCTATTGCAAAAATTTGTTAAAATAGTGCAGTATGATCAAGTGATCATATTTAACCAGAGCAAACAAATCAATTCTGATTTTATCTCAGGGAACTATAAGCATTATTATTAACAACATTGTCCATCTCTGTTCTTAGGGCTTCCTCACCATTTCATCAACATTACTGTTTTTCAGTGAGTACAATACCACATCTCTGTCTCTTCTTTTCAATTAAAGATTCCAAGATACCCTTAATGTATTTTTTTCCATGAACCCCCACTCCACAGGTTAGCAATGTGACAAAGGTACCACCACCTCCAGAGCCCTGATTGTTTAGGGCATAGGCAGAAAAGAAAAACTGCTCTCTCTACCACCTCCCAGAGCCTTGGTTGGCTAAAAATGAGATTTCCCTGCTGCTGGTTTGCTTCCTTGGAGGATGGGGATGCACTTGGGAAAATACCACATGGCCTGGTTATGTGCTGCTGCTGCGGGGAAACAGGAGGTCCAAGCAGAACCTGAGCTCAAGGAATAGAGGCCCAGTGAGAAGCTAGAGTGTATGGTACCTATGAGCCTACACTGCATGTAAGAATAGATCACTGCCCAAAGAGAAGGAGGTGCCTTTATCTTCCTCTGATTTGGGGGGGGGAGGGTAGAGACTGTTTGTTACTGACAGAGTTAGTGTTCCATTAAACATCTTGGAATTAGTTTATACTCCCACTATCTGGTCTTTTCAATGATACTGTGGTTCTGTCTGTGGTAGTAAAAGAGTTGGATAGTTCTGTGTGATGGAGTAGCTCCACAGTAAATCCCTTCCTCTCCAAAAGGTTGTAGAAGTTTAGAACATTGAAGTGGGGAGCTGCTATCCACTGTCCAACACTTTTCCTTACCATCACTATGGGAACCATTATTTTTGTACCTTTCACAAGTGCTCCTGAAACTATTTTCTACATTGGGATCATGAAGATGGGAAGTGTTGATTTCTCCATTCGTTACTTATAACTTGAATTACTGCCTGGAGTGTTCCAGCTTTAGGTGTTTCTCTTTCCAGTTCATCTCATATCCTAGTGATACATCAGGGGGATGTGGATGAATGAAGCCATATTTTGATAGTGTTGTTTTTGAAGAAAATAGTGATATTCATATTTGGGGACCATGTTTAGAACACTGTTAAATTGAGGACTTTTTTAAAAGGAAAGTTAAAATTGGAGAAGTAGTTCTACACCAGCCCACTGGGGGGAGCCTTTCATTGGGGCACCCAGGTGGGAGACAAGAAGACCCATCTGGGAAGTTCTGTAAAAAGGCTGGCCTATGTCTCCTTTGATTCCTTGTCTTTGCTGCTGCCATAGCCCTCACAGCATACATTATAGGCAGCCATTCAATCCAATGCCTTTGTAGGAATACAGCCCCCAGTCCTCCTTTTGAAGCAACAGTGGAGAGCTTGATCTCTTTCAGCTTGACCTCTTTCTCTTTCAAAGAACTGCAGCACTGGTGTTAATGTCAGTACATGTTTGAGATCTTTGAACTCCCCTTCATGTTCCAACAACCACACCCATCCTCAGTCTTTCAGCAGGAGTTTTAGTAGATAAGCTGTTTGGGCAGCATAGTTGGGTGTGAACTTCCTAACATAATTCAATGTACCTTTCAGTCTCTCGTTGAAGCTTAACCCTTAATAGCACAACCAGCCCCCAGGGTGATTTTTTCCCCTAATGATTTAATTCTGAGTTTGTCTTTTTTCAAAGAATGCTTAAGAGCTCACCTCTAATAGACTGTGCTTTATGATGTACTGTCACAACTAAATGGTTTCTTAACTCGGTGCTTTTTGACTGGTTTGAAGAAAAAAAGAAACTGTTGATTCATCCTACAGGAAAGTCAATTAGCAAAAGTAAAAGGTTCTTTGAAAGGGATGGCTTTGAAGTAGATGGCAGGAACTCAACAAGTTCCCATGGGGTGCAAACAGTTCCACCAGAGAATTTAACAAAGTTCCATTTGTTCCACATAGGTCTATTTTGGCAATCCTTGTTTAAACATAATAAAGCTGTAGAGATTCTAAATGGAAGCTGTTCATCTTTCTGTCCCACACAGTAAGGAGAAAAATCAAACCACCTCCAGAACACACTATGGGCACTGGAATGCCTAGAATCAGAAGCAATTTTATTCTTGTTTTGAGATACTATGACTGAATGAATGTGTGTGGCAATAATAATGAATATGTAAGTAAAATATTTTTTATTCTCTCCACAAAATTAACAAATCTAGTTGTGCAGCACTGAGCCTCTGTGATGAAGTGTGTACCAGCTGACATGAGAGGACGTGTTAAAAAGGAGATAAATTATCAATTGAAATCAAAGTATGCCATGGATACTTAAATATAAGTGGAAATAAAGATGTGTTCTCACATTAACAAGAATTTTTATACTGAAATATTTCATATTTCAAAGAGATATATTCACATTTATCATTAGGAATGTTGTTGAGGTGCCATTTCTTTGTATTTTCATGTTACTGTGGTAACTATACAATGGGCTTCTGGTTGATGACTGGGGCTTCTAGGCACTACTATCATACAAATAATAAATAATAATAATAGCTAGATGATGTTGCATTCTGTTAATGAAAAATAAACTTCATACTTGAGTCGGGCTGACAGCATCCTCTTCAGTAATTTCACACTTTTAAACTCTGCCCCCTCCAAAAAAATGTTGTGTGTGTCATCTTAGAAATATAATGTTTAAACAACAATGTTTGGGTTCATTATATTTGAAATGAGTAATTGAAGTATATTGCTTTGTATTCTTTATGAACCTGCTCTAAAGCCCACCAAATTGAATGGAAAAATGCATATTGACAGCAAACGGCTTTGGATCAGACCATGTATACAACTACACAGTTAAGGTTGCTAAATACATAACATACCTAAACATTAAATCCATAAAGCAAGGAAATAAAAAGCTACGGCTATCAACACTTCATGCCATATATGTCCCCGCCCACAGACACACACACCTATCTCACCAGTTTCACTACCATCATGCACCCTAGATACCATACCACATCCGCAACTTGCCCCAGTAAGGATAACAGTCTTATAGTCCCACTTTGCCTAATATCTGCCCACCAACCTTGACCACAGATTCTACTTCCCCTCCCTTAGGCTAGGTCTACACTACCCGCCTGAATCGGCGGGTAGAAATCGATCTCTCGGGGATCGAATTATCGCGTCTCGTCGGGACGTGACAATCGATCCCCGAATCGACGCTCTTACTCCACCAGCGGAGGTGGGAGTAAGCGCCGTCGACTGGGAGCCGCGGAGGTCGATTTTGCCGCCGTCCTCACAGCGGGGTAAGTCGGCTCCGATACGTCGAATTCAGCTACGCTATTCACGTAGCTGAATTTGCGTATCTTAAATCGACCCCCCCCTGTAGTGAAGACCTGCCCTTACACTCATCCTTCTCCGTAGTTCTGTAAAATTGCACACACTTGGTTTGAGCTGTCACATGTTCTGCTCTTCGTTAAAATGTCAAACTCCAGAACTGCCTGCATAGCTTCACAGAGGCCATGGTCTTCAATGAGCCACCAGCTACTTTACTGAAAATCTGTTTCTCTGACACTACACGAAGCCCATGGTCTAGCAAAATCCTTTCCCTATGTCTGCAATCCAGATATAGGGAACATAACTGAGGGCATGTCAAAAAGTGGTGTAATATTTCTGTCCTAATCCTTCAAAGAGGCTTTCTTACACAGCACTGGAGAATTGAAATGTGACAGGCTGTACTTATTGGTGGTACTACATTGGGGTTAGGTATCTAGCTCGCGATTCTCCCCCATCTCCAGCATCCCCTGCTGGCAATTGCTCTAATGCAGTAGTGATCTCTTCTCCAGTAGATAGGGACTGGCTCATCCAGCCAGGTCACCACCTGAGTCCACTCCCTTCCAAGGATGGGGAAATAACAGAGTCCGGTTACATATATATGTCCAATGTCCCCACAGCCTATGTCCAGGCCTCTGAGGGCTGGGCATTCTTGCCTCAGGGCTTACATTGTGTCTATCCTCCTTTGCTCCAGAGGGGAAAGGGTTTGTGCCGCCCCTGCCCCCCTCCCTTCATGGGAGGGATGTTAGTAAGGAAGCCCAGGCCCTCCTTCTCCACTGGACTTTGGACCAGGACCGTATGAGAGGCAGCAAGCTAACACCTAGGAGGGCTTTGAGGCTGTTTTCCTAGGCCAAATTTTACCAATTACCCTCCCAGTCCATGGCATAGTCAAAAGCCTTGCAAGTGATCCACCAGAAGATGGAGTGAAGAATTCCCTTGTCCCTCATGGGGTAGCTGCTGCTCGCAGCCCTCTCCCCTGCACCCAGGACTCCATCTGGACCTTACTCAGGAGCTCCCAAGATACGTCTGTACTCTGATCCTGTCTGCTCTCTTCCGAACTGTCTGGCTCCCTTTTAAGGTCCTCCTGTATTTGAAGAAGGCTCTTCAGGTGGCATGGAGTGGAGCCATCTGGGCCCAGAGCTGCTCCTTAACTCCTTCCATACCAGTGTGGGATTTATATACTCCATCACAGCAACTCACTGATGTATTATTTATTCTCTATCAGTAACCAAGGCGTGGAAGCATGCCGTTACCAAGTAGCTTATTCCCACGATCCTTTTCTTGTTAGTTAAATGAATTACATAACCCTGGAGGCCACCCGTATTTTCACTATGTGAACATTTTTTTCCCTTTACTGTAGGTTGTAGTTTTCACAGTTCATACCTAGAGGGGCCAGAAAAGTAAAATCAGAATGTGAAATTTTGGGCGACTATTAATTAATTACAGCTCAGAAAATGATTAACCAATTTTTAGAAAATGCAAGCTTTACTCGGATTATATGATGAAAATTTCAGATAGATATACTACGTTTTTCCTGTAAAACAAACAGGTTGAACTCCCACACCAAGTGCAAAACAGAAACTAATTCACACTAGCTCCAACATAATTGGAAATCAAATCCTGAGGTCCTCAGTCAGAGGTCACTTAAAGCCATATTTTGCCAGTGATTTTTAGACAAAACTTCTAACTGATTTCAGTGGCACTTCTGCTTAAAAGCCCACTCAAACAAAACTCACGTTGATGTCAGTGGGAATTTCGGCTAAGCGGAGACTTACTAAAAGGGCAGGATTCTTTCCCCTATTGATTTCAATGGGACTGCTCCTGGAGTGAGGAACCACCCAACGTAAGATTAGCAGAACCTTTTCCTATAGGATTGGTCCACTCTACATCTACTTGGTTTAAAACTCAATGAAGTGGATGGAACCCTGTCTGGGGGTTGTGTTTCCAAACCAGCAGTACCACCTGGTGGCAATATTCCTGGCTGTGCTCCCCAGTGGCGAGAGTCAGTGGCTGAGGGTAGGGGAACTGGGCCCCACCAGGTTCCAACCCAGGACCCTTCAAAATAATGGTCCTGATACATGGCCTTGGGGTGGGCACCGTTACACTTGTTCCCTGGGTCACTTCCTACCCCTGCTTCTGTTCCTCCGTCTGCACCATGAGTCTGTCTTGGGGTCCCCCATGGAGTCCATTCGGGTCACTCTCTGGACATCCCCTATCAGCAGCAGCTCGTCATCCTTGGCCCCCGCAGGTGAAAGGCCTGCAGTTACTTGAGTATGCGGCATGGCCCTGGCCGCTTGGAGCCCTGGCTGCTTCCCTGCAGGATGCTGCAGCACCAAACTGCCCTGTGGCTCTGTCCACCCAGACTGGGCGGAGTTGCTCCCTTTTGAACTCTCACTGCACTGGTAGCATGCCCAGCCGGGGCGAGGTGGTTAGGTTTTCTGCATCCAGAGCAATTCCTTAACCCTTGCCTCATCCATTGGGCTTTTAATCAGGTCCCATATGGCTTTTCTTTAAATAAAATGTAATAAAATAAAGTAAAAGGAAAATTATTCATTTTTGTGCTGCTGCTATTTTGATATTTTTGCAGATCCTAAGAAATAATGCACTTTAATTCAATGGGTTTTATTTATTATGTCTAAACATTTGCAGTTCTGCTGGGTAAGGACGGAACTCTGGGGGGCGATTGGCTGCACTAAGGCATAGAAATGACAGAACCTTTGTGATGCTCTCTGCAGTGGTACTTGCATATTGGGAGCACCTAAGGGCTGTTCCGTGGGTGTTCTTTCACCATCTTTGTGTAAAATAAAAAGAGTGATCTGACTAAAAATAACCCAAAAAATGAATCATCCACTTTAAATTGAAACACAACCTCCATATTCATCTATAAAGAGAAATCCATAGGAACGACTGTCACGTCATCATTCAGAACAGAAAAAAAAAACCACCCTTTTTTTTTTTTAAAAGAATAATTACAATTAAAACAAGCTTGCAGTGTATTAGTACAGAAACACAGCAGGAGAATAAAGTCTGTTTGTAGCAGGAAAGGTTGGAGTAGTGTGCAGAATTCAGCTACAGCTAAACATGGAAAGATTTTATATAAGGCAGCCCACCGGAAGCAATAGTGTTCATTTCTTTTGAGAGGGAAAGGAAGTACTGTGACAGGGAAAGAGTCAGAGAGAAAGGGGATCATAGCATTGAGAAGAGGCAGGAAGAACATGACAGTGGTTAAGGGGATTACGGAATAAAAACATTAGGAGGATTCCTAGCAGCAGAGAAGGACAAGGGACTTATCAGTCAGGTGGTTTTCAGCATGTAGGTGGAATTTAGTAGAGAGGTCTTCCCACTGGGGAAATCGAGAGGGTTCAAGCCGCTAGGAGTTGGCTGAATAAGGGGCTCTTTTAATTATGGGAGTGGGAGAGGGATGCAGTAGGTGAGAGGGCATCCGATAGAAGGGTTTTATCATTACCCACATAGCAAAATATAGATAACAAATGGTGTCATATAAATAGCACAATTTTAATATGTTGGCGTTACATGGTTCATCAGTGAACTAATGAGGGTAGCTCTCTATGTTCTTGTAATAGTGCCCACCATCATGGTAACTGAGTACCTATCCTGTGCTGCAGTGCATGTGTGTAGATTAAATAGATCGATAGATAGATCGATAGATAGATATAAAGACATGCTGAAACATGAATGTTTTTGCCACACTGGTGGCTGGGATCCAGAGGGTTGCAACAGTTCAGACAGGTTGGGCCAACCATAAACAGCATTGACAACTTGTCTGAGAGCGTGGCGGCACAAGACACCTAATTTATAGCCTGTTGTTATCTTGATTTGTTATTTGTTAGTGTTGTTAAAGAGTTGATGCCCTATTAGTGTTTGATGTATTAGTCTCCCTGGGTAGCAATTTGCCTTTAGTGCATTTAATCTATACAATTTCTCACTGAGTTCACTTTCTGAATTACACATTTAAAAAACAAACAATCTTTAAACACCTTTATATGTGTGTGTAGTGTGGTATGGTGAGTGTTTTGTTTTGTTTTTTTGGTGACTTTGCTGACGTTGCACTATTGAGTGACACCCCCAAAAAGCTACACACACACACACACACACACAAAGAAAAGACAGACACTTTAGCAAAAAACACCAAAACAAACGTCCTTAAAACACAGATGTCAAGCAGTATCATCATATTAGAAGGTAAAAACATCAAGATAGTAGAAAAGATCATTTACCAGGGCAGCACAATATTAGCCAATGGAGACCTCAAGAAAGAACTGACATCAAGGATAGCAAAGACATCCACAGCATTCAATAAGCATAACATACAGAAATCAAAGATCAAATCAAAATAAAAAAAACAAAACAACTGAGAATTTTCTGCTCAAATGTAATCGCTGGGGTAAGATAGGCTGTGAGAGATGGATATATTAGATAGAAAGCTAGTTGCATCTTTGAAAAGAAGTGTCTATGAATTATTCTGGGTATTGGATGGACAGACTAGTACCAACAAAGAGATCCAATAAATTACAAACCATCAGGAAGTCTCCAGTAGAATTAGAAGGAAGTGTTGGACATATCTGGGGTATTTACTACTGATCCCAACATGCAGATTCCCACATTAATCTATCAAGTGGAAAGCAACTGGTCTGAGAAAATGAGAGCACCAAAGAGAAACCTTAACAAGAGCCCTTAGCAGAAGGGCAGAACAGTTGATCTCAACATCATAGAGCAGATAGAAGCAGCAGCTTATTATACAGAGGGATAGAACAGAGGAATAGAAAAAAACGGTTTTCACCTGGTGTATCAACATCGGCAGGAGAAGAACTTAATAATCCAAATCTTTGGGCCACAATACATTTATTTTTATACAAAATGAGAAATCGAGTTGTGTTCCTGGATTTTGTGCTCATTAAATACCTGGGTCAGATATTATTCTTTCCCATATTTTCCAGGCAGTTGATATTTTGATATTTATTATTGAACAGTTTTCTGAGCATTTCTCTCCCCACCCCCACCTTTTTAAAAAAAAAAAATCTTAATTGTAGGCTCTGTGAAGAAAATAAACAGCTCCTATGGAGCTTTTTAGTGAACATAAGAACTACTATACTGAGTCAGACCAAAGGTCCATCTAGCCCGGTATCCTGTCTTTCGACAGTGGACAGTGCCAGGTACTTCAGAGGGAATGAACAGAACAGGTAATCATTAAGTGATCCATCCCCTGTCACCCATTCCCAGCTTCCAGCAATAGAGGCTAGGGACACCATCCCTGCCCATCCTGGCTAATAGCCATTGATAGACCTATAATAGAATGTCAAATGACCTAGTTAATGCCTAAAAAAGTTAGTGATGTATCTACAGATTGCACATGTAGTTTTTATACAGTTCTATGTAACCTCATTTATTTATTTATTTATTTATTTGCTTGCTGGATGCTTCAAACTAGTGTGGAATGACATTCCAAAAAAAGCAAGCAATAAGAATGTTATTAGAAAGGCTTCCAAATTCTACTTTCAGTTATACCTATGCAACAGCACTGAGCTCGCTATATATAAACAATACATGTATAATGCAAATACTGTTGTGTGCATGGTAACGAATAGCCATAATTGATCTAGATTTCCTCTACCAGAATTTGAAAATAAATCACATGAACATCAGCTATCTACAAGTCTCCTAATGTTACTATTGTCACTATCACATCAAGCCAAAACAGTAAGCAAGTTGGGGGTTTGACTGCTGGATACAATAGATGGGGAAATATATTGTGGTAAATTAGGAACAGGTCTGAATCTTTATTCACCTCCCAAAAAAGAAAAAAAAGAAATAACAATACAACCTTTTTCAAGGTTTGGATCTGTTTAAGGAGATTTCTCTCCCTACTGCCATCCCACTCTTATTTCCCCAAGCATCTTTCATGACACCCTTCTAGTCTCCCCTTGTCTCCCTTTCCCACCCTTCTCACATACTGCTTTAAAGCATTTTGGGGCCCTTTTAAGTCTGTGCTAAGACCAGAGGTATTTGCATTCAATCTTCATGTCGCAAATCCCATATCACCTCCACCAGCTGAACTGAAGGACGTTTATAGTCTCTTAGCAGTTGTAGAAGCTTGAACAAGATAATGAAAAAGCTGATAATGATTTGGACAGGTTCTGATTCCATCCAGCAGAGGGCAGTAGTATGTGCTGTGTAAGGGTGTGTGACCAAGCAAGCACTGAGGCAATACTATACAGAATCTGTGTAATTTTCCCCTAGATAATATAATTCTAAACCACTCTAAGACCACACCGCCTTAGAACAATGCACTGTATATTACAGACTCTGCAAAAA
The DNA here is from genome assembly GCF_028017835.1 of Emys orbicularis. Lineage (NCBI taxonomy): Eukaryota > Metazoa > Chordata > Testudines > Emydidae > Emys > Emys orbicularis. The sequence goes on from NC_088684.1 coordinate 128,946,829, forward strand.
TGCACCAACGTTTAAATTTTAAAAGTTTCAGCACCTCAAAGACTAAAAGGGATTCTGCTAAGTTTGTTGTTACTTAGCTAAGATTTAACTTAGAGAATTTTCTTTCATGCTTTAGATATGACTGAAACTAAAAACATTACGTTGATTGAAAATAATTCAAAATACCGTGTTATACCATGAGGGGATTATTAAAAAAGGATACACACTTGTTGCAGATTTTATAGGCTCTTTAGCAAAAGCAAATGCATGTTTGGGCACCAAAGTGAAAGGTTTTGTTTTTGTTTTTAACAGATTTGGATGCTACATAATAATTAAATTAGATGTAGTTAAAAAGTAGAACTTTTTTGAAAAAATATGAAATATTCATAGTTTGTTAATCAAAAATTGATGTTTGCAAAATTTTGACCAGTTCTAATTGCATTTGTCCCATTTCTAGTGCTATGTAAAAAAATATTTTTCAAAACAGAGATTGAATTAATGTAAATTACTTGTTTGTTAAGGCCCTGAGCACTGATGGAAGAGCAAATTAAGATTTTACCTGGTACCACATTGAGGCAATCTGGTTTTGGAAGTAGACACCAGGAAAATGACCCAAGAAAATTTATCCTTACCTAACAGATGAGTTCAGGATATGGTGCAGGCTAGGATTGCTCAACTGAAAGAGGATGAAAAGGCAGCCCTGCTTGTTAATCTCCTTTTAGCAAAGCATGCTGGGAAGGGGAGGAGTCTGGAGACATTTATAATGCAGGCTTTTCGGAGTCAGTGTTTAGGAAAACATCATCAGAGGAAAAAGTGATTTTTTTTGTGACAAAATAAACCTGAGAGTATATACAGACTAGGGACACTGCTGGGAGATGTCTCTGGGGAACTCAGGAAGTGGAGTTCACTGATTGTTACCTGCAAGGCAAGGGTAAGACTGGGAGGTTTGCTGGTGAGGCAGGGTTAAAACAAGGTCCCCCCTTATACTGGCATCTGCCCTTCTTTGTGTGGCTTGCACTCAGTGGATGCTCTAGCTTTGAATCAACCAGATCAGCTACCTCCTGTCTAGACACCAGGAATTTATCCCAAATAGCCTCTCTGCTCTCCTCAGAGCATATGCTCAGGAAACGTTTGGTTGGATGGTTAAATGGAACACTAAAAATCTATGCTAGGAATGTATGCAAACAAGGAGATGAGTGATTGGGATGAAATATTACTCTGTCTGTTATTTGTCTATAGCAAGGTCCCCCTGAGTTCACAGGATTTGCCCCATTTGATCTTCTGTATAGGAGTAAGGTGATGGGGGCCCTCAATCTCAGCATCAGGGACCCTAGAAATCTGTTTGCATGGAAAAATGCAGAATTTGCATTTTTACAGAGAATCTTTAGTTTTTACATTTTGTGAAAAAATAAAAATATATTAACTAAATTTTACTGACAGTACCAGTGTCAAGTATCAGAGGGGTAGCCGTGTTAGTCTGAATCTGTAAAAAGCAACAGAGGGTCCTGTGGCACCTTTAAGACTAACAGAAGTATTGGGAGCATAAGCTTTCGTGGGTAAGAACCTCACTTCTTCAGATGCAAGTAATGGAAATCTCCAGAGGCAGGTATAAATCAGTATGGAGATAACGAGGTTAGTTCAGTCAGGGAGGGTGAGGTGCTCTGCTAGCAGTTGAGGTGTGAACACCAAGGGAGGAGAAACTGCTTCTGTAGTTGGATAGCCATTCACAGTCTTTGTTTAATCCTGATCTGATGGTGTCAAATTTGCAAATGAACTGGAACTCAGCAGTTTCTCTTTGAAGTCTGGTCCTGAAGTTTTTTTGCTGTAAGATGGCTACCTTTACATCTGCTATTGTGTGTCCAGGGAGGTTGAAGTGTTCTCCTACAGGTTTTTGTATATTGCCATTCCTGATATCTGACTTGTGTCCATTTATCCTCTTGCGTAGTGACTGTCCAGTTTGGTCAATGTACATAGCAGAGGGGCATTGCTGGCACATGATGGCATATATAACATTGGTGGACGTGCAGGTGAATGAGCCGGTGATGTTGTAGCTGATCTGGTTAGGTCCTGTGATGGTGTTGCTGGTGTAGATATGTGGGCAGAGCTGGCATCGAGGTTTGTTGCATGGGTTGGTTCCTGAGTTAGAGTTGTTATGGTGCGGTGCGTGGTTGCTGGTGAGAATATGCTTAAGGTTGGCGGGTTGTCTGTGGGCGAGGACTGGCCTGCCTCCCAAGGTCTGTGAAAGTGAGGGATCATTGTCCAGGATGGGTTGTAGATCACTGATGATGCGTTGGAGAGGTTTAAGCTGAGGACTGTAGGTGATGGCCAGTGGAGTTCTGTTGGTTTCTTTTTTGGGCCTGTCTTGTAGCAGGAGGCTTCTGGGTACACGTCTGGCTCTGTTGATTTGTTTCTTTATTTCCTTGTGTGGGTATCGTAGTTTTGAGAATGCTTGGTGAAGATCTTGTAGGCGTTGGTCTCTGTCTGAGGGGTTGGAGCAGATGCGATTGTACCTCAGTGCTTGGCTGTAGACGATGGATTGTGTGGTGTATCCGGGGTGGAAGCTGGAGGCATGAAGGTAGGCGTAGCGGTCGGTGGGTTTTCGGTATAGGGTGGTGTTAACGTGGCCATCGCTTATTTGTACGGTGGTGTCTAGGAAGTGGACCTCCCGTGTAGATTGGTCCAGGCTGAGGTTGATGGTGGGGTGGAAGCTGTTGAAATCATGGTGGAATTCTTCCAGGGTCTCCTTCCTGGAGAATGGCAATATACAAAAACCTGTAGGAGAACACTTCAACCTCCCTGGACACACAATAGCAGATGTAAAGGTAGCCATCTTACAGCAAAAAAACTTCAGGACCAGACTTCAAAGAGAAACTGCTGAGCTCCAGTTCATTTGCAAATTTGACACCATCAGATCAGGATTAAACAAAGACTGTGAATGGCTATCCAACTACAGAAGCAGTTTCTCCTCCCTTGGTGTTCACACCTCAACTGCTAGCAGAGCACCTCACCCTCCCTGACTGAACTAACCTCGTTATCTCCATACTGATTTATACCTGCCTCTGGAGATTTCCATTACTTGCATCTGAAGAAGTGAGGTTCTTACCCATGAAAGCTTATGCTCCCAATACTTCTGTTAGTCTTAAAGGTGCCACAGTACCAGTGTCATTTATTCAATGTGTGCAACCTCCCCTCTTGTGTTTTATTTTTGAATGTGCTTTACATTTACAGTGGATCCCCCTTTATCTGATCTAATTAGGACTGAGCTGTCAGCCCAGGGCCACGGGACTGACCGCTCAAGCACTAGCCATCGTCAGCCCTGGATGGCTGGTGGTTCAGTTAATATGGGGAGCCGAACAATGGAGGTTTGAATAAACAGGATTCTACTGTATAGAAATAAAACATTGTGTTCAACTGATACCTATATATATTGTGGCTAGGAAAATTAAAGTTCAGAGTTTCATTTTAATCGTAGAAAAATATGGATTTGTATGAGGGTTTTTTTCAATCAGAGAATTTTGTTTTTATCACAGAAAACTAGGATCCCTGCTCATCAGGGACTCCTGGGAGTTGGACACTGGATCAGAAGGGGAACCAGTGACTGAATATGAACAAAGGTTCAAAAAGGAATTAAGAGACATGATAGAAGTTGTTCAAACTAACCTCATTAATAGCCAGGCCATACAAAAGGCATGGTACAATCACAATGCTTGTGAATGCGCGTTTGAAGTGGGGGCCTTTGGTACTGGTGCTAGTCCCTGTAAAAGGGCACAAAATGCCAAATTCATCAGATGGACCTTGTAAAATTGTGGGAAAAGAGAATGAAGCAACAAAGTTAAAAACAAAACAACAACCCCTTCCCCACAAACTAACAACAACAACAACAACAAAAACCCTAGTAATGTTGCACCATGGACAGTGCATGTAAATAGGCTTGAAATCTATCTGTAAAATTCCTAATGATAAACAGCATTCACAAACATAAAATGCAACTCTGAACTGAACCCTAAACTTGTGCTAAAATTGCCTGAAAACATATTTTTAATTTTCCTTCTATTGATTTTTCAGTTATAACAAATTTGTGTTGCATAAAGGTGAGAGAAGAGCATCTACAAGCAGCAACAGCTGTAGTTACAAGAATACTGGGAGCTTGATGAACCTTGATTTTGCCTTTGTTTTACAAATGAAAGCATTCTTGTCTACAAAGAATACTAAGAGTTTGTGTACCTGGGGAAATTTCCTGACATAGTTATTCAGATATAATTATGTCTCATATATAATAAGTGGTACATAATCTGCTTTAGAAGTAGATTAAGTTAGATCAGAAAAAAGACACCATTCTGGAATTAGAGCATACAGAGGGGGAGTTATACAGGCATGTCTATTTGGCTATATGACTACACCAGAATAGCTGTCAATGTTTAGCTATGTATGTAGCTATTTCCCCCAGATAGACAAGACCTTAGTTTCATGCATTGTTTAAAAACAAAAATACAGGCGAAATGAACCTGGGCTGCACTGGTGCTTTGTAAGTCACAACCATGTAAGGAGAGAAAGTATGTGTTGAGGGACACCAGGGTGGTGACTATAGGTATTCTGCCTACATGGAGAAAGATTCTATAGGTGTTAAAAGGAGCTTACTCAGGAGTGTTTTGCACATGTCCTTTTCAGAAGTGCAGTCTGCACTCTCTCTAGTGTTGATTCCAGACTGCCAACTGGTGCAGAAGGGGATGAGGCCAATGCCCACTGTTCCATACTTTCTTTGAGCTGTCTAGCACCCTGATAGTGTTTTGACTTCTCTAGTGCTTACCTTCAGAGTATATGTACCAGGATTCTGGTGAGCCCCTGCACACAGGTTTGCAAGGAGTTAGGAGCACTCCCTGTGCCCTTTCTAACACAGCTTCCTTGCACACTCACTCAGAATGTGGTACACAGTGCCCATTTTATGAAGAGCTAGTGATGCAGACGACATTGAGAATATAAATGAATATATGTTAGCACCTTTAAGACTGACAGATATGCCAGAGGGCCATAGTTAAAAAATAGAAATCTTTACTAAGAACATTTCACAGAAAATAATGGGATAATAAAGTCTTGATGGGTCTATACAGAGACAGAGTATGCACTCCATGGCACGAAGGCATAGGGAGATAATGCTTGCCTCAGGTGTTCTGCAAGTCATAAAGCCAAAGACCTTGAGTTTAAATTTCAGAAACAGAAAAGGCTATATCTCTTAGTATCACTGCATATTTGCCACTACATATATGTACTCCATCTATATAAGCCAAAGAAACATTTTTATTTTGAGCTTAACTTTAGAGTCTCGATTCTGCCTTGAATTACATCAGGGTAAATCCATTGAAATCAAAGGAGTTACTCTGGTGTAAAACTGGTGTGAAATCAGAATTGGGCCCTTGGTGTTTATGGATCAACAGTGTGTAAGAAGAAAGTATCTCCTTTACATTTGTGAAATATTTACTTGAAAACTGTCTAGTTAAGATTGAATATCAAACAAGTGGAAACAAATAGAACAATTTAAAAAATGATACAACTACAGGCTTTAGGATTTGGTGACACCTTTCGAGAGAGCCTCCCGCACAACTTAGCTGTGCTGACTCTGTGGGGGAGGCAGTCTGACATTGATGTGGCTCAGTGAGAATTGATTCTTTTCAGAAGTGTCAGTGTTTCAGGAAGAAAACACAGCTTCTCCTCCTCCTTATGATATTTTCAGAGATTTCAAAACTATGTCATTACAAATCACTCCTGGAGTTACAACCCAGACAGGGTTGTTATATGAACAGAAAAAAAAAATGTGTGGGAACTGTAGCTGCAGAAACCTAATGAAACCCTCTGCCATATCAACATCAGTAATTTTCAGAGCTGAACATGGAAACAGAAATAAATCTGGCCAACTTTTGTGGGAAACTTTTTTTTGGCCTGCAGAGCTTTAGTTGAAACTCAAAGTGTAATGCTTCTGCTGTCTGTGGATAGGCAACATTTTTTCATTATGTTTTGTGTTCACAATGAAACTGGGGAAGGTGTGTCATATGATAGTTTTTGGGTATTTTTTGAAATGAGGAGTTCTGAGTTTCCTTATAGCTCCTTTTTGTCTATCCATACTTATGAACTCCACTTATGGGACCTTATATTTCTGTATAACAGCACATTTCAAAATGCTCGGCTGCAGGAACTCCACAACCTGGATGGGAGGATTCCTTCCTTTCGCTCCCTGGGCCCCTTGTATCGATAAATATTGCACAGCCTAGTATTCAGGCCGTAAGCTGGATGGTTGAATCTGCACCTATTTGTATAAGCAAAAAAGGACTAGCCTTCACAATTGTAGTAAGAGTCATGAAAATTTTGGAAGCAGCCATCATTGTTACTACTTTTGTATTTTACAGTAGCACCTAGCGGCCTCAGCACACTCAGTGTTGTACATACACATAGTGAAAGATAGCCCCTGCTTCAGTGATCTTTTCAGTCTAAATAGACAAGACAGACAAAGAGTGTGAGGGGAAACAGGCACAGAGAGGGGAAATTACTTGATTCCCAGTCCACTGCTCTATCCACCAAACTGCTCTTTCAGTGCAAGCCATTATACTGTGCACTTCAAAACAGCCATGTAAAAGTGAGTTATGCATCCAGTTTACATGCATTCTCTATCCATTGATCATGCTTAATTTTTCAAGTCCCTCAAGTCTCTAAATAATATCACCTTAGCATCCCCTAAACTAGTGTGAATACTATGGTTACATTATATAATTGCATAAGCAAAACTGGAACTGTTTTAAAGGTGACCACTGTACTTGCATTTCTGAATCTTGAGGCAGATGCTCAGGTGGTGTAAATTGTCATAGCGCCAAATAAATCAATGGAGCTTTGACAATTTACAGTGAAGGATCTTCTTCATCGTCTATTCATATAGAAATGTCAGAGGACCAATAAGGGTCAGAGCCAGCCTTGAAATAGGTATTGTTTCTCCAGTAAACACAAATTACCTTATACCCATAATAGTCTTAAAGAAGCAGGCACCTGGGAAAATGTCCCAAAAAGAAAAAAAAATGTATAGGAAATTCTTTCCACTCACTCTTATCTTCACACTGTACACACAAAATATCCTATAACGTAAGTGATCTACTGCATCTAACAATGCAAGCTAAGATTCTTAAATGGGTCACTGGTCCTTTTAAAAGCTTACAGTATAGCAAAATTGGTTCAAGTTGCTTCTTTTGTAACTGTTCATTGTGATAGGAGGCACTGAACAGAGTATAATCTTGTATGAGAGCACATTTTTACCCTAGAAATAACCATCGTTTTTAAAAAATGCATGATTTTTAAACTATCAATGAGCCAAAGTCTCTGCAGCCAATGGTACTTTTATTTTACTTCTACATAAAATTTGGTCCAATATGTAAATAGTGACATGCTGTTCCCATCGCCACACTTTTGAACTGGAATTTTGCAAAGACTCATGTTTTGGTAAAGCAGAAAATATTTGTTTTTTCACCTCTGTGTTTGAACCTGCCCTCCTCCTGCATACCCTTCTAAAGTGTGATCTGTGCTCACGGCAATCTTTGCGGGCAGCAGGTGTCAATGCTGAAATTCAATGGGTGCATCACTCAGAACAGAAACAAAGGCTGACTTTCTTTAGTTGGCAACTTGCTGCAGCTGTTTTGATCTGTTTGTCAAAGCTGAGAGGGTACCGTGTCTATAAAAACTTGGTCGAAATGTGTTTGTTCTGGAAGCCAGAACATAAAGCCAGCCCAGGGCTTGCTGCAGTGTGTTACAAACATCTAACGGCACAGCTGGATATAGACTTTTACACCTACAGTCAATTTGTATGGAAGTTGAGTGACTGTCAGATTTGCTGTTTCACTACTCTAAAAAGCCCAATAACCTAGAATCATAATGATTGATAGGTATACTGCAGAATTTTACTGTTTGTTCCCCCCCCCCCTTAGGTCCTCTGGATACATATTGTTTACTTTATGGTAACAAAGGATTGTTTTATTAGTTTTGGTTCCAGTTATAACCATAATTTGATGCACCAAAAGAAACCAGCTCGTAATATTAAACTGGGCAGCTAATGTTGCTTTACTCCCTAAACAAAATAGCATGAATCAAATCTTCAGATATAGTGGTAAGTCTTTAGGCTACAATTTAGCAACTCTACTCATCAAGATTTTTTAAATTTAAACTAAAGTATTTACTATTGATTTACTGTTAGTGTGTTACACTACCACAAATAGAAATTAAAAAACAAACAAATGGGGGTCTGACTGGATCAATGGCTTTCACTTCCATACCACTGCTTGAAATGCAATTTGGGACAATAGATACTGAAAGGCATCACCATCTAATGGGACTAGTGAAATGAGTCTGTGACCTCAGTTCAGTTCTCAGTGGACCATCTGCAAACACCATCAAAACTGGCACATGGGTGGCAAAACTTACTGCAGGGGTTGACCATGCTACTAAATAGGACTGATAATCCCAGTCCTCTATCACCAATCACAAGCATTAAATAAACATGAACATTAAAAAACAAAACACCAGATCATGGACTATATGCTCTTCGTTACCCTGTTTCCCCACTTCCACAAACAGAGGGGAACAGTTCTGCCCCATGGTTCTGAGCCTGGGCACCATAGGAAGGGAACAGCTCACTTCACCACATGCCCTCCTGTCCCAGCAGCCCCAAAGAAGCCCTTTCATATGTCTACAGACCTGAGGGTGGGGGACATGCCATGATTTGCATATTTCTGCTGTCAACGACCTGAGGGGGAAACCAAAGCAAATGATTGCATCCAAAAATCTGTAGGGACTTGCACGGATCCCTCCTACACACAATGGAAGCCCCACACAATGAATTTCTGGGGAGAAGCCAGTGGTCAGGCATGTACTTCTGCAATAGGCTTGCTGTCCAGGAGCCACCAGGCAGCAATGAGGAAGAGAGAGGACTCTATAAAGAGAAGATCCACACAAGCCTCCTGGGATCTGCGTGTTTCGGAAGTAGGACCCCAATCTCTTCTATCTGAGGGAGGGCAAGCTCTCCTTTCCCACCAAAGAAGAGTTTGGAAGAAACTCCAAAAGTTTCAGCTCTGAGAGTAGTCCCACAGAGGTGAGTAGGATCCTTTTGTTGTATTAAAGAGACATTGTCAACTTGACAAATATTTCTTTCTGAAGTTTTTGTATCTATCCTTGTTGCCAGGGTCACTTGGGATTGCAAATCAGCAAGGAAAAATGCTTTCTTTTATCTTTCAGTTGTTTTAACCTTGTACATTTGATAACACTTTGTTTATAGTCATTTTCAGTGATTCACTGGTAGTCGGCTAAGGCCTGAATTAAAGCCTATTGAAACCTTTCCATTGACTTCAGACCAAGCCTCTAGTATGTCCATTTCCCACTTGCAGAAAAGACCCTATAAATACAAACTGGCAAGCAGGAAATCCCTTACAAGTTTTTTAAGGATTCAAATATCAAATAGGCCACACTACTAAAAAGCGCTCCCTCAGAAACAGAATTTGTAAAAAAGTTACTCTGTTTAAAAATCAAGTACAGTGTCCCTTTAATCTTGAAACTTCAGCCTCAAGACATTTCATTCAACTAAGTGTTTCAGACACAGTGTCTACATACTCCTTTTTGATATCCAGAAGGGCTGTCCCTTGTATCCCCTGAGGCACTTGGGGAACAAGTAGCTGAGTCGTATTTGAATAGGTAATCCCTAGCTTTCCCAGAGTTCTTCCACTGGCTTCACAGCTTCCGTCTTAGCACTAAAATTGGTAAAATATCATTAGAGGTGCCAGCATTAAGATATATTTACATGCACTGGTACATTTACATCAGCAATAGTGGTTAGCTGCCATATTTGCATTGTCGCCTATGCATTATACCCTGTGAGTTAAACATTTCAATGAAATCTAGCTCTTTTAGCAGCTGATCCTGGAAAGCACTGACATCCATGGCTGCACCATTGCACACTTCAATTCTATGTTGTTTTTATTGGCATATGCTGGAATAGGAGGAAATATGAAGGAAAAAATTCTCTAGTGAGTGTATGGCCTTGATGCCACTCAGGTGGAGTAAAGGGGCTGCAACCTTGGCCACAGCTGGGCAGCACATAATTCCTTAGGTGTAGAAAAGCTCTGCTGTGTGCCAGATTCAAGTGGCACCTTTGCCTCAGTGTTGAGGAGGGAGCCCCTCTGAGCTTTGCTGTGCCATTTCTTCCCTGGCATAAGGTCCACACTGTGTCAGTGCTGTCATTTAGACCTGCATGCCTAACAGTACTGATAAGTTACACTGGGACTGGTCCCCCAAGTCAGGGAGCTTTCTGACACCAGATCCTCTCTCTACTGTGCTGAGCAGAGCTCTGGTGCAGCTGAGAATAGAGCCCATAAATTTTAGGTTACCCTTTAAAACACAAGATTTACATTTTTAAAGGAGAGTTTAAGGCAGCTCCTATGACTGGACATTTGGGCCCCCATTCTACAGGGGGATGTGCAATAGGAAAAGGATTGATGGGACTAAGTCTCCTGCTTACCAGGTTCATCACACTACATTTCCAGGTGGTGGCCGCTTGGCTTTCTTTCTGCCTCTGTCTCTTGGTGCTGCTTCTCACTCCCCCAATCCCCTCTCGTACCCAAATATAGGTCAAATTTCTGAGTGGCTTTGGATGTGTCTTTGTTTTGGCATAAGCCATGGGCCTGTGTTTAGGGTCAAGACCACTTACCTGTTTTATCCACCTGAATAAAATGGCTTCTTTACATTTACCTGAACATAAGGTAGCATTTACACTCGACCCCTAACTAGGTTTACCGCAACCAAAACCGATACTGTAGTAGTCTTACAGAAGTCAGGCTACCCATAGTGCTTATAAACATTAGGCACATGCATAAGTCATTGCAGGATCAGGGCCTCAGCTCAGTGGTCCAGTTCAACTCCTTCAAAGTCAAAGGAAAGATTATCTCTGAGTTTATGGGAACTGATCACATCCCAATAAATTGCTTGATTCTGAAAGGTGTTCAGCCCCTGTAATTCCCATCCTCAGCATCACTGAGAATTCAGACCTAATTTAATAAAAATAAAATTGCTTAAATATATTTTATACAAAATAAGTGAGCCCTTGAAAGTACAATAGAAAACTTTGGTTGTTTTTTTAATTAAGAATATTGGTGCTTTCATCACTAATTTGAATATAAAACCTGACAAAAGAAGTTTTATTCAATTTCAGCTCAAGGTCTTTGGCTCTATGACTCACAACGCACCTGAGGCAAGCATTCAAAAATGTAAATGTTATGTTCATTTGAATACAAAATAATTATCCAAAGCAGATGCTTAAAAGGCAAATTGCCGTTTCTGTCTTCACATTTCCTTTTGTTCAAGTTTTTTTTTTTAAAGGCATAATTAGCTAAATGCCATTATGGTTGCAGAAGCATTACTAATGATGCTTGGTCCTGTTGCAAGAACTTTGCAGGCACTCCTCCCCCACCCAAACAAGGAGATTTTCTCCTTCCTACACAAAACCAAATTAAATGGGCTTTCTGTGGAGAATATGGTAGCTCAGTCCACACTCAGAAAGTGAGCTGCACTAGCCATTTTTAAAAGCAAAATGACGATACCCTGCTCTTATACAGTGCTTACACAACCACTCCCTAAGGATTCAGTGGTGCAGCATGTCTTGTGGGACTCTCCACATTTGGGTTAATTTTACCTTTATTGATCTATTGCATCCATACAATATAATGATTCAAGCTTTTCCCTCAAGTAACTGAGAGAGGAATTGTTTTGACATCAAGAGGCCAGAAACAGGATGGAGAGATACAAATGTCTAGGGGGAGGAAGAATTGAGGGGGATTAGGAAGTAAGCAGAATGGGCATGTGAGAGGGAAGCATCATGTTCACAAAAGAACAATGCAAAACAGTAAGAAAAGAGTAAAATCTAGTTATGTAAATTCAGGTAAGAATGAGAGTAAGCAAATCTTATTCTCCAGGACATAAACTGATTACCTGCAGCAGTCAGTGAAGAGTTCCCTTTCTCCTGTCTTACATTTGCACCATTGCTCAATTGGCTAGATGCCATGTAGTGGTGGCTGGGAAGAAGGTTGCCTTCTGCTGCAGCACCTGGTACTGACCATTGCCAGAGTCAGGATAGGAACTGTGTGATTTTTTTTTTTAAATTTCCAGTAAACCAAAAAATTGGTTTGGGTCAACCCAAAAAAATGATTTTTAAAATATTTTTCAGCAAATCGTAAAGTAAAAAAATTACTTCTAATTGAATGAAATATTTAATATGGCCCAAAACAAGAGTGATTAGATTAAAAAATTAAAATGCTCAAATAAAATAAAATAAAATGTTGAAGTCAGTCATTCAAATTGAAAAAAAATCAAAACATTTTGCTGCAGATTGTTAAAATGAAACTCCCCCCACCCCATCAAAACAGGTGACATTTTCATGAAAGTCACAGAATATTGTGGTCAACCTGAATCTGCATTTTTTGCCCAAAAAAGGTTAGGTAGACATTTTTTTGCCAAGTGCTACTCAGGATATAGTAGTGGATGGAACAATGTTGTGATCCAATTTGTCATCTCCTTTATACTCCTGTAAATTCCCCTGTGGGGATCTGACAGAAGATCCAGTAGGGCTCTGTTCTTTCTGCCGGGCAAGTGACCTCCCTCTTTTTTGTTTTTCCTTCTTCCTGATTGTGAGGTAGGAATATACTGCTTACTGCCAAAAACCTATGGTCAAGGTGAAAGTTTGTCTCTGGCTCCAGGTATGTAGTGATTCATACAGAGCAGATAGTGTGGGCTGGACAACTGGTGGAGATATTACTTTAGACATAATTTCTAATGCAAGACATTTAGGGCTCTATTTCCCATTTACACGCATACATTTGTTCATACCATTGTCTGGGCAGAGTTCTCAAAATATTCCTCATGCCAGGTGCAATTTTTGGCAGGTGAAACTTTTGAGAGCCCCAATACCTCCTTTCTTTGAAAATGCTCAGCAGGAACAGACAACACCTGCCCCTGTTACTGCACTCAGAGCCATGAAATTGAGTGATGCAAAACACAAACATTTGGTTCTTGATTAGATTTGAACTAAGCATTAAAATGTTACTGTCAGGCCTAAACTTTTAAACTTAACAGTGCATTTCTCTAGCTGAGAACTGAAGGGTGGAGCGTTTTATAAGAGATCCAAACTTCTCAATTCTAAGCATGTAGAGAATACAAGAAAGAATAATTTCTCTCAGGGTATTTATTTCTGCTTTCAGTCTATACGAAGTAGGAAGTGTATACAGAAATGAAAAATGATAAATTAGAGATGGACCAGTTTACAGAGTTCTGAAAGTCACCACTGTCCAAGAATGCTGGCAACAGACACCCTTCGGGGAATAACACAACAATATAATAGGAATCAGAAGCTGCTTGGCAGTTGATATCTGCAGACAGTCGTTTAGAGTGCCATGGGTAGGAGGTCAGACATTATACTAACTTTCCACTGGACAGCTACCAACAGCAAGTTATGCACATTTTCCATTTTGTCCCAGGTGGTACTGACTGTGCTCATTTTCACCTCAGGGAATGAATGCCATATGGCAACAGAAAATCATTTCATTCCATCAAGACACAGGTCTCTTGTGTAGCAAAAACACAATTAGAGATTCAGACAGTACTACGTGTACTGTATCAATACCATAGCAATGCCTAAGATAGACCAAAATACATATTTTCAGATCTGGTCCTGCAGGGGAGTTTGAAATGAGGGAGATACAAGAGATCTCAGTACTGGATATATAGTGGGAATAGTAGCATTATAGTAATTTCTGAGACACTGCTATGGACAGTCCACAGGAGAATAATTGGACACTGCTGATCCCTTAAAGACATTGGTCGAGTCTTTTGGACCAAATCCTCATAGCTCTCTACAAGAAAGAACAAAACATAGTGATGTACAAAGTTATCAAGATGTATTTCTCCTCTTCAAAGAATTTAGAATACCTTCATTGGAAGTCCGTCTAGGACCTGAAATCCTAGTTGCAGGAAATGTGGGAGCAAATGTGCCCCACGGTGCAGTTAGGAACAGTTAAGTATGCTAATGAGCAAATTACATATGATCCTACTTTGCATGTTCCAAGGACAAACACAAGACAGAAAGCATTAGTCACATGGAAAAGTGCCAAAGTTTGCAGCTTCACCCAGATTGAGTCCCAATGAAATCCATGAGACGTTGGCCCATCCAGAGCTAGCATTTTTGTTGATCATCTAAAACAAATCAGAGATTTCCCTGCCAGTGATAGGCAAATCAAGTGCTCTGGCCCCTGCCTGATATATGTGACTGCACCAGATCCAGAGCTGCTGAATTGGTTGAGTTGATGAAGCCCCTCCAGTGCAGTGGAGTGGAATCTGTCTGTGCAAGTAACACAGTACAATAGTCTGTCAAGCACAATGGCAGAGCACACAATCACTGTGCACTGGGTGATTATGCACTAGCAGTGTTTCTCAACCTTTTTGATACCAGAGATGGGCTTGATGCCTTCCTAACCTGCATCAGGGAGATTTCAAGGACTGGCAAAAGTCCGTGGACGGGTAGTTGAGAAACGCTGCAGCTCACTACTGCTACCTAGTATTCATTTATTTTAGCCTTTAATGTGAAACATTGAATTGCTGTCATGTTTCATTGACATTGCTCATAAACTCATCCAAAGCAAAGTAAATGTCTCCTGTTAGTCAAAAAGAAAAGACCTAACTAACTGGGACAGCCATGCACAGGCCCTGATCCTGCATTTGGATCTGCTCACATCCATCCAGCTACAGGATCAAGACATTAGAATTTGGCCTCTGCACACACGGCTTTTCACATTTGAAAATTAAATACTAGTTTGGACAAAGTGATTTTAGGAAAGACAAAGACAAAAACAAAAAAGATAAACAATCCAGTTTGGGGAGCTCCTTATGGAATATTCCAATCTGATTGTTGGGGACACTATCATCACCAGAGGGAACATTTTCAAGTATTACTGATTGGGGTAAAACGTTTGTAACGCCCTGCAGCTGGACTGAACAGTTCAGAAAGCTTGGCCTATGTCTCCTGTATTTAGCTGTGCACTGCCCATTAGATTCAAAGGAAGAGTAATCAAAGCATGAAACATTCCAGTATGTGTGTGAGAGAGAGACACACACAATGAAAATAAGAAGTTTCCCATTTAGTGAGGGATTTCAGATGTCAAAGTGGTCCATGGATATTTTCACATATTTTTAAGCTGTTCTAAAAATAAGGATGGTACTTTGAAGGCTAATGCTGATGAAACCTAACTTCAAATGCCAAATATAAATACCACAGGACCAGATTATTTGTGGATTGTGGGGAGGGGAAGGATAGCAGGGAAACAGGGAAACAAGGAACCTCTCTTTCCTTCCTTCCCCTAAACCCCCACTAACTAGCATGTGCAGCTTGCATAAGTGCCAAGTACAACTGGATTCCATATGCTCCCCAAAGAGGCCTGGAGTATGGAGTCATAGTTCCATCTCTCAATGGGCCAGCAACTGTGTGTGGGGGTGGGGAGGCAGCAGAGTATGCTGGAGTGTGTAACAGTTTGTGTGCTGCACCTGTGCACAAGGGAGCTTCCGGGGGAAGTCTGCCTCCTTGTGCTCTTTCTGGGGCAGTGCAGCTCAGCCCATCCTCAACATAGATTTCTGTCTAAGGGCTGGTCCACACTAACCCCCCAGTTCGAACTAAGATACGCAACTTCAGCTACGTGAATAACGTAGCTGAAGTCGAAGTACCTTAGTTCGAAATACAAGATACTTACCGCGGGTCCACATGCGGCAGGCAGGCTCCCCCGTCGACTGCGCGTACTCCTCTCGCAGAGCAGGAGTACTGGTGTCGACGGCAAGCACTTCCGGATCGATTTATCGCGTCTAGACAAGAAGCGATAAATCGATCCCAGAAGATCGATTGCTTACCGCCGAACCCGGAGATAAGTATAGACGTACCCTCAGTGGCACAACTGAGCCCACATTTAGGGCTAAAGCGGATTTCTCTCCTCCTTTCTCATCCTGTTTGACACTCATGGAAGGAACAAAGCGAATTCACCTTCTTGTTTCAGGAAGCTTTGTGGCCTGCTGCCACTCTGTCAATCAGTACAGATGCAGAATGGTTCATCTCCTGTGTCCAGCACCCTGAAGAGAGCAGCATGATGGAGCACACATTGAAGATGCAACGGATGATGTACGTCAGCTCATTCCAGGAATAAACCTAAGTATATACAAAAATTAGTTCCATTTTATTTCACTGATCACACCCAAAATATTTTAGAGAGGCCAACTTCTCCTTTCTGTTACTGCAGGAATTTTGATGGCTTTGTGTTAATGCAACTAAGGAGAATTTTGCCCAATTATTAAAAAAACAACATAGGGACTGAGTCTTATTTACAATAAGGCTCCTTTACAGCACTCTGTCATTGTTAAGGGGGCTTTGAAGTGAAAATAAATGTAATGTACGTATATTCGATTTACACCCATTTTAAGGTTCCATTCCATTGTTCAGACGTTCCTAATTTTTAAAAAAAAAATTGTTTTTGCATTTTTTTAGTCTGATGTTCTCACCCAGTCTTAAAAGAAACAAAGCCTGAAGAGGACTGTCTCTGTTCATGAACAATAAAATGCTTGCTTACTTATTTTCTGATATCTATACAATTTTATCAATCCAGGCCATGAGGAACAATCTCTTATAAATTCAAAAATAAGAAGGGAATCTACAACACTGTTTCAAAAGCAGTACTGACATTTTATTGATTTGCTATAACTGGAGCATGTGTAATCATATGTATTATAATTTAAAATAGAAGAAGGTTAATGGTGTACTTGGTGCATCCTGGTACATAATGATTAGAAGCTAAAAGCTGTCCTTTAGCCCTTTGGCTAAGAAGAATGGTGGAAGAAGAATGGTGGAAGCAAGGCTAGTATGTTGCAGAGACAGAAACATTGACATTTGAACTGAAAGTCTAGTATCTATTATACTATGATGTGTGATAAAAGATTGTATCATATATATCAAAGATTTTTTTATACTCATGGTCTTATGTTAAAACCATTCGTTGCACTGAAAAAATAATTTTGTATTGAAGCACTTCTGATTTAAGTTTTAAAAAATTGCAAAAGGTTTATCCTTCACCTTTGCTCTTATTTTCCAAGCCTGGTAAGATTTGTCCAACACCAGACAGAAGCTTAAGTGAAATACATAAATAAAATCTGAAATAACTATGGATCATAATGTCTACTGTAGTTCCATGAGGAATTTGATTTCCAATGTAGAAGCATACCATGAATATGCCGTCCAACTAGAACAACAGGATGCTAAAAATCAACCTTTATGTCCTATGGAAGTTGATGGAACTTAAGAATATACTTAAACAGGTGCTTAAGTGTTTTCATGAATTGGGGCCTGTGATACTACTTCCTGATTATATAACAAATATCACACAGTACAATGGCCTAATGGCTAGAGAACTGGACTAGGACTCTGGAGATATGGATCCTATTCCAAGCTGTGCCCCATGCCTGCTGGGTAAACTTGGGCAAGTCACTTCCTTGCTCTCTGCCTCAACTTCCCCATCTGCAAAGTGGGGGTAATGATACTCACCTCCTTTATAAAGCACTTTGAGATCTACTGATAAAAAGTGCTTTGTAAGAGCTAGCACCATACTAAGCTAAGTGTTTCAATTTGAAGTTGGATCTGTACACCCAAGTGATTAATGCATAATCATCTGGAAAAGTAGTTACTACATATTCACCTCTATTTTAAACAAAATTAGAGAGGAATCTTTAAGCTATGGATTTCTTTTTACTGCATTTGTGCACTTGTGTCAGAGCCCTGACAACAATTTGCTGTGTAACAGAACCCAACACTACTATATTGTCTAACAGTTTGTGTGAGAAATTTGTTTAATAAAGGACAGTTTCCAAAGCAGCTTTGATACAGTAGCCTTCAGCCAACTAGTCCCCAGACATGGATTCCATGACATAATGTAACACTTCATAGCATCTTGTTCAGATCTATTAGGTCAATCATTTGCATTTTAAGTAGACTCTAAATATGTATTTCCCCCAACAGACTGGAGCTGTTACAGCTTACTTGGTCAAGAATGCCTTTTGTAAGTACTCCCCAAATAGGCATTTAGATTGCCTGTATTTTTTAAAGTCCATGACTGGATATCTACTCAACAGATCATAATAGCATCCTAGCTGGGTGGGAGTGTGGGGGGAGGGGAGGGAGGAGAAGAGCAGGAGATTAATTTTGGTCTGGTGTTCCCCCTTGAGTCCATCCATCTCCTCTGCCGGTAAGGCCTTCTTGACACCCCTGGAACCAGGCTTCTTGCAATCACCTGGGGAAGCATTCAGTCTCTGCACTCAGGGCCTCTGCAGAGGTCAAACCACTGCAGGTGTTTTTCCAAAGCACCATGAAGTTCCTCTGTAATGCTGCACTGTCTGGTAAGGTCTCTTGTCTGGGACCAGATCTCCCCGGGGCTTGGTAGCTTGGAACTTCTTCCCTCCTGGAGTATCTTTCTCTTTCCCAGGTTCCCTTCCTAGTGAGATGTCTAATCAGCTCCCCTGAGAAGTTGCTTTCCTCGGGAGCTTTGTCTGTTTTCTGGGGCTTCCTGACTGACTCTTTATTAGTCCAGTGTGCCCTAGCTAATTAATTGCTGCCCAGTCACCTAGGCAATTAACAATGCACAGGTGGAATTGGGTTGACTCATTCTCTTTAGTGGAGCCTGTCATACGTAGGCTGGATACCTAACCCACAGACTAGCTCACCTGTGACAGGCTCCTTTAAATCTATCATGATGTATCTTTTGGCTGCACCTTTTAAAAAGAAAACAGGTAAAACCTGGAGCACATTACAACCAAATGAATGCAGGTGACACTAATATGTTGGAAAATACTATGCAGTAGGGCAATTCATTCATTAAGCTGTTACTCCCCCTTTAATTCACTACATTGGGCTAGGTATTGCAATGAACTGATTAAACTGCATGCATTGGTCACTAATGGACAGAAACAAAAATGCTCAAGTATGCGTCATAGGCACTGGACTATTCTGCCTTAGCACAAAAGATAAATGCTTTTGTAGCAGGAAGATCTGAGTTCTCTTCATGCTATTGTTGACAAGATGTTTATGGTCATGTTATAGAGCACAGTGACAACTCTGAAATTCCTAGATAGCCACTGATTTGTTACACTGCTCCAAAACCACAAATGTAATGCTACCTACCATATGTGCTGCACAAGACTCAACCTTTGTTACCACTGCCACTGGGTTAATAGTTCATAACAAACATAAATTACCCTCTTTATTTTGTTCACAAATTGCAAACTTCACAGATTTAATCATTTTTTTCTAAATTGTTCACGCACTTCGGAGCATTTGCAAATACTTCATTGTGAATATTCAAAATGTGAGATGCTAGTTACAAGTGCCATTAGTAATGTTTCTTCTGTTCCCTGATTTGATTAGTTTAGTAACCAATAGTTTGAATTTCAGATTCAACATGAGTGTGGAATTAAAAATTCACACAGTTGTTGTAGGTTACTTATGAAATTAAACACAGGCTTTTAGCAAATGCTTGAGCAATCCAGCTTCAAATTAATTTTTCATGAATATTTGTGCTAGTAATATTGTCCACTGGGGGTAAGTCCACCTCTGTGCAGAGAATCAACACAAGACAAATGCCACATTTAAGTGCTCAAAATAGATATGTGGAACTTTAGAGGTATGTATGCCTTGTGTTGGATTCCTGCACAGGGATGAATTTTGCCTTACAACGTTTATGGAAAGTGAATAGAAAAGGGGCGTGAATGCAACTGAATCAAAATTGTTTAAAATTATATGAATATTTTGCCAAAACTGTTTTGTTATGTTCTCCCTGCTCTAGTCCTCACCCTCCTATCGCTTAAACACAGGGCCATAGTCATCCATGGTGTAACACCAATTATTTCAGAAAGGGTGAATTTGGCCTATCCACTTTGAATATGGTGAATTGGGAAAAATAGAAGATCCAATATTTGTGGTTATTGTACATTTTATGCATCATTTATATTAACTGGTTTTTGTAATTATGCAGGTTACAAATATTTGCATAAAGACATCCTCAGCCCATTAAAGAAATGAAGTTCAAAGCAGCATTTCCTAGGTTTTAGTTAATTTTGTTCCCATTTTGGCAGGACAGAAACTGGCTATGTTTCAATGTTTCACACAGCTGTCCAATTAGAACTTCCCTGGAGTGATAGGCAGTAATTAAATATAAAGGGAGGTTAATGCTGAGCTTGGCAGTGCTGTCATTGATGGTAATAGATATGGGCAGCTCCATCACTCTTGAGGACAGATGTGATTTTTGGTCCCTTCAGATTTTCTGTGGGCATGTGCAGTGATGCTACACTTTTCATTGACTATTTTAAACAGCACATTTATGTCCTCAAAAGAGTTGAAGAGTGTTTAAGTTCTCAAATTAGCAAACAGTAATGCTGAGGGCCTATTAAATATGAGATAGCTGACTACAAATTGATCTAATTTCTTAAAAGGTATTAGCAGGGAAAACACAAATGTATGTTTTAATATTGCTTAAAGAGATTCTCACCAGGCCAGCTGTATTGTGACTGAGTCTAGGCCTTCAGTTTAATTTTGAGAAATAGTGGCGCTGTGTGAGAAGTTTCACATGTAAAATGGAACTCACAAATTTTGAACACTGGGGTGGGGAAATACATTTTCCAGGAGTATTTTGATCTTACTTTGACCAAACTAAGCAGTTTTTTGTCAGCAAAACATACCTTCAATGAGAGGAGGGGTCACCTCTGCACTTGTGCACATGGGCATTTAGAAGCACAATGTTTATAAACCAAAACCCAGGCATTTCAATTACCCCCACCAGCAGCTCCCAAAGAGAATGCATCCAGCAGGCACAATGTCTTCTGAAGTCCTCTTAAGGTAGTAAAACTCTACACATTCCAATTTTAAGAACCACTATCTAGTCCTTAGTCTACTGCTTTTCCCCCTCCTTCCACCAACTACCACTTAGTTTTGATCTCAATTAGCAGAGAATTATTTTTATATAATTTCTCCTGCCCAAGAGTTTCAACATTTTAGAGCAACTCTCTCTTAGGACTCTAGAGACACTAACACTTTCATATTGAAGCAAATGTGCAAAAGTCCCATTGACTTCCAAAAGATCGGACCCTGACAGCTAGTGTTATATTTTGTAGCATAACTATGATTTCTCTTGCAATATGCCTTCTATTTAAAAAGACAAAAGAAATAGACTAGGGTCTTGCTTTTCCTAGCAGAGTGGCAGAATATGGAAGGGAAGTGAAAGAGACTAGGGAACTGTAAAGTGACTTACTTTTCATCATCTTGCAGAAATTTTATTATTTTTTACTTAGAACCTATATTTTTATTAGCTTGATTCACTACAAAACAGAGCATACAGAATACAATACAGAAGACAATGACAAAGACAATGGTAGTGGTGGATTACTTAAAAAATCAACAGCAGAGAAAATGCTCATAAATAAAAACTATTTTTGGTTTTCATTTAATGTTGAGAAAAAATATTCAACAAAAATGCTCCTTTGGCATTTTTTCTTACCTTTTTAGTTATTGTCAGCTCTGTATTCCCCACAATCCTACGAAGCTTCCCCCAGAAGCTCCTGTGCTATTGTTCAGTACCTGATGGTGTAAAATAATTTATATGAGATGACAGACTACATAATCAAAATGCTTCCAACATTTTAGTCCTCGGGGTTTTATGGAGATGTGCCTCAAGTAGCAAAACATCCATTACTTGAAGATAATTGTACCAAACACAGTATTCTATATTAAAGAATTAATGCTGCATTCTTAAGTCTCAAACTCATCAGAACTATTTTAAGCCCTCTTTTGTAACATTGTAATTTCTGTCTATCTTTGTCATGTACTCACTCACTGCAGGGGGTGCCTCCTCATGGCTGCTTTGGGGAATAGCTCTCTTCCAAGTCCAACACCTCCTCCTGTGAGCTCTCAATCCGTTGTCCTCTCTCACACTCTGCAACCATCTCTCATTACCAGAACTGACTTCCTCTTCATGACCTGGCCCTCTGGCCAGACCGCTATGTGGTTTCCTCTTCCAGGGCATAGAGTCTCACTAGAACTGCTGCCCAGGCACTGCCACTCCTTAAGTGACTAGTAGGGGAACCCAGGTCCACCCACTACTCTGGATTCCAGCTCAGGGACCCTACAATATGCAGCCACGGTCTTGCTGCTCTGTCCCAGGGCTGCTTCCTACCCCGTCTCCCACAAACTTTCTTCTCTACTCTTCTCAGGACACCCTTCCCACAGGGCCAGGGTCCTTTTCTTTCCCTGAGTTCCCTCCTTCCCTTTCTAATGCACAGAGGGTGAGCCACAAACCTCTTCAATGTAGCCCCCTTTCTGTTGCCAGTTTCCCAACTTTATATTAGCCCAGCCCACACCTGCTCATCTGAGCTTCATCTTTCAACCATGGAGTTGC
Source organism: Emys orbicularis (assembly GCF_028017835.1). Lineage (NCBI taxonomy): Eukaryota > Metazoa > Chordata > Testudines > Emydidae > Emys > Emys orbicularis. Next base: position 128,969,340 of record NC_088684.1, read on the forward strand.
TTCTCCAGTCAAATTTCCTCCTGTGCAGCCAATCACACCAACTGGCCTTTTCTCAGCTTCCTTAACCCTTCCAGATAGGGTTGCCAGTGTCCGGTTTTCGACCGGAAAACCCAGTCGAATAGGGACCCTGGTGGTTCCAGTCAGCATCACTGACCGGGCCCTTAAAAGTCTGATCGGCAGCACCGGCAGGCTCCCTACCTGGATCCATGCGACTCCCGGGAACCTGCCAGCATCTCCCTCTGGCTTCTAGGTGGAGGGACAGCCATGGGGGCTCTGCACACTGCCCCCTACCCCAAGCGCCAGCTCAGCTGCTCCCGTTGTCCAGGAACCATGGCCAATGGGAGCTGAGGGGGCAGTGCCTGTAGGTGCGGGCACCACGGAGAGTCATGTGGTCGCGCCTCCGCTTAGGAGCCGGAAAGAGATGCCGGCAGCTTCCTGGGAGCTGCCTGAGGTAAGTGCTGCCCAGAGCCCGCACCCAGCACCCCCTCCTGCACCCCAAGCCCCTGCCCAAGCACAGAGTCCCCTCCGGCACCCCAAACTCCGGCCCCACCCCAGAGCCTGCACCCCCATCTGAAGCCCTCACCCCCCCACACTCCAACCCCCTAGCCCAGACCAGTTCCCCCTCCTGCACCCTGAACCCTAATTTCTGGCCCCACCATGGAGCCCGCACCCCCCAGGCCAAAGCCCATACCCCCTCCCACATCCGCACCCCCTGCCTCAGCCCACAGCCCTCTCCCACACCCAAACCTGGTGCCCCAGACTGGAGATCTCTCCTGCACCCCAAACCCCTCATCTCCGGTCCCACCCCAGAGCCTGCTCCCCCATCCAGAGCCCTCACTCCCTCCCGTACCCCAACACTGTGTCCCTTCCCAGAGCCCCCCTCCTGCACACCAAACCCTGAATCGCGGCCTCACCCCAGAGCCCGTACCCACAGCCAGAGCCCTCAGCTCACCCCCATCCCGCACCCGAACCCCATGCCCCATTCCAGATCCCCCTTCCACATCCTGAACCCGTCCCCACCCCGGAGCCTGCACCACCAGCCCAGAGCCCATTCCTGCACCGCAAACCCCTCATCTCCACTCCCACCCCAGAACCTGCACCCACAGTCAGAGCCCTCACCACCACTCCCCCCTGCACCCCAACCCCCTGCCCCAGCCAGGTGAAAATGAGCGAGTAAGCAAGGGTGGGGGAGAGCAAGCGATGGAGGGAGGGCGATGGAGGGAGCGTGGGTCATGGCCTTAGAAAGGGGGTGGGGCAGGGGGCGGGGCAAGGGTGTTCGGTTTTCTGCAAATAGAAAGTTGGCAACCCTACTTTCAGGGCTGGTGTGGGGTGAATACCCCATCACAATCTTTAAGTGACATTCTTCCTTTGATACATTGCATCATGTTGCAACAGTCATGCTGATTTACATGCAATTGGCAAAGAGAGAAGAACCCTTGCCCTCCCCCATCCCTCTGAATTCTACATTTAAAGAAAGCAGCAACTTAGTAAGGGCCACATTCTAATAGTGTTATCACATTGAGTAACCTTACCCCATAAATAGGCCTATTGCTTTCAGTGAGACTCCTGGTGGAGTAAGCCAATACTCAATGTGAGTAAGGGTGCATCTACATGCTCAGTTAGCGTTCAGCAGGCCAGCGTGTAAATCTACAGTGATCTAGTCTGTCAGGCAATAGTAACTGGTTGTGTGGACCCTTCTACCGCACACTAAAATATTTTAGTGCGCTTTGACATCCTTTTGTTTCAAACAGCAGTACATTATGATGCACACTGGATTTTTAATGCATGGTAGGCAGTCCAATGCATGATAGACTAATGCACTGTACATTCACACCCTACCTTGCCACACACTATGTCTCCATGGAGACAAGCTGTTTGCATGGCAGAATGTTGGCCCTAAATCAGGTACTCAGTAAACCGAGGTTCCTATAGTTAATATTTACATCTCTGGAGAGCACAGAATTTGGTCTCCAAGTTGTCAATTGTTCATGTTAACTTGGTTACCCAAATTTCCACCACACTTTTCAATGCACCTCTGGTGTTTAACTTTTTCTGTGTCCTCCATAGTTACAGGGAGGGATAGCTCAGTGGTTTGAGCATTGGCCCCCTAACTGAGGGTTGTGAGTTTAATCCTTGAGAGGGCCATTTGGGGATTTAGTTAGGGATTGGTCCTGCTTTGAGCAGGGGGGTGGACTAGATGACCTCCTGAGGTCCCTTCCAACCCTGATATTCTATGATTTTATTCCCTGGGGAGCTATTTTGTCTTGTAGCAAGGGCTGAAATATTCTCTTGGAGTAAGCATCTTGGGCTAAATAGATGTCTGATGAAACTCCAATGAAGTATGAATTTGGCCTCTTAGCACATCTCTTTCCTCAGTTGTGGCCATTCTCCACAGGAACAGTTTTCCTCAATAGGCTGAGTACTCCCACATTTGCAAATGGCTATTTTCAATGAATTTTAAAACATCAGTCAACTGAATACCTCAGCTGTGAGTCATTTACCTGAGATAACATAATCCATGACAGCTCACTATGGAGAAAGTAATGTGAGTTTCCAGTGGTGTGCTGAAAATGTGTTATTGCTTGTTTATGTGTATGTTCTGGCAAGACAGGGAATAGCAAACTTAGAAACATAAAATATAAAACTTTTCTTTGGAACAATATTTTTGGTTCCTTATTCTGTGGCAGTAATTTCCCCATAACTTATAAGCTAGTTGATCCTGAAAAAAATGACTGCAAAAATGGCACCAAAAGGTTCTTGTCCCTCAGTGACTTCCACATCAACTATACTCAGTTTACAGGTAAAGTTTTTTCTAACTGCCAGCCCTGGAAATTGAACCTGGGGCCTGAGACTCAAGCTATTGATTCTTATGCTGGCCCCATTATGCTCTCCGTTATATGCATCTACGTTCATTTTAGGGCCCGTGGCAAAAGTCTTTGATACAAAAGTAACAGATATCAAAGGGGTAGCCGTGTTAGTCTGGATCTGTAAAAGCAGAAAAGAGTCCTGTGGCACCTTATAGACTAACAGACGTATTGGATGCATCTGAAGAAGTGGGTATTCACCCACGAAAGCTCATGCTCCAATACGTCTGTTAGTCTATAAGGTGCCACAGGACTATTTGCTGCTTTTACAAAAGTAACAGATGTTGCAAAACAAGTAAGAAAGCAGAAAAGGTGTGAGGCTGGTATTGTTATGAGGCAAGAGTTATGGTTCATAGGGTGCATTTTCTGTTCATCTCCATATTTTCAAATGTTTGTGTTTCTTAATTTTAACCTTAACTCTGAATTTCCTGTGATTTTTAATTGTCTCTTTCTCAACATAACTACAACATTCTTGTGATTTTTTTGTTTGTTTTGTTTTCGTTGTTGTTGTGAAATGACTGATATGTACTTTCCTAGTACGCTTCTCCTGTGGACAAGGATTGACTATGCTGATGGGAGAATCTTTCCCATTGGCACAGCTGCACCAATGCAGCTTTTTAAGTGTAGACCTGCCTTATGTTTCTGCCTGTGGATTCCTTTATGTTTCTTCAACATCTTTAGGCACCTGAGTATCTTTGAAAAATTGTCCTCAACAGCCAACGTTTATAGTGCTTCCTCCTAAAATGTAGGATATTTACTTCTAAAATTGTCAAGGGCCTTCTGGATACCTTGTTTGGTGCATATGGAATGATTTTTTTTTTTTTTTTTTTTTTTTTTACTTTTCTAAATCAAGAAGTTATAAACTTTATTGGTTTTTATGTACCAGGAAAGAAAAGCTTTTATAATAAAACTTTGAATAAATATAGACCCTGGTTTAAGAAAGTACTTGCCTTTAAGCATATACTTAATTGGTGATCTTCCTGAAAACACCATCCTGGCCAACATGGATGTAGAAGCTCTTTACACCAATATTCAACATGAGGCTGGCCTACAAGATGTCAAGAACAGTATCCCTGATGAGGCCACAGCACGCCTGGTGGCTGAGTTTTGTGACTTTGTCCTCCCCCACAACCATTTCAGATTTGGGGACAACTTATACCTTCAAGTCAGTGGCACTGCTTTGGGTACCTGCATGGCCCCACAGTATGCCAACATTTTTATGGCTGACTTAGAACAACACTTCCTTAGCTCTCGTCCCCTAGCGCCCCCCCTCTACTTGCGCTACATTGATGACATCTTCATCATATGGACCCACGGAAAGGAGGCCCTTGAAGAATTCCACCTAGATTTCAACAATTTCCACCCCACCATCAACCAGTCTACACAAGAGATCCACTTCCTGGACACTACAGTGCAAATAAATGATGGTCACATAAACACCACTGTAGTGGGGCGGCTGCCCCACTCCCTGAGAGTATGGGCTGCGGCAGGCCAGTGGGCCTGCGCAGACGCACAGCCAATGGGAGAAGGGCTTAGTGGGAGCCAATCAGGGCCCAGGTTGGAGACAGCCAATCAGGGCCAGGCTCAGCCCTATAAGAAGGCTGCTCAGGGAGAGGAGAGACAGTCTGTCCCAGGTCTTTGAGAGGGGAAGGTCTGTCTCCAGAGGTGGGAGACTAGCACCGCGGACAGCGCAGTGCTGGCCAGGCTCAGAGAGCAGAGAGGAGCTCTAGCCTGAGGCCTGCCAGGCTGCAGGCCCTGAAGAGAAGGGCCTAGCGGGTGCAAGGGGCCGTAGGGGAAGCGGCCCAGGGAAGTAGGCAGACGGAAGGGAGAGAAGGAGGACAGCGAGGCTGCCGCCAGAGGGTCCCTTGGCCGGGACCCAGAGTAGAGGGCGGGCCTGGGTCTCCCCCTTTCCCCCTTTCAGTACACCCAGCCATTGGCCGTAGGGAGCGGCCATTACAGACCACGCCAGATCCCTGACAGGAGGGATTAGACTTTGGGGTGTCTGGTTGACTACGGTGGCTGGACATAGAGACTGCTGATTAACACACACACACACCCCGGAAGGGGGTGTGGAAGAACTAAGGGGCACTGCCGGAGGGCAGTGGTCCTGAAGAGGACGCCGTGAGTTGGTGAGCGACGTGGGCTCAGAAGCCAACCGAGGGCAAGACAACGGGCGGGATACCACCAAGATGGGACGCTCCACTGGACTGAGCTAATTCCCGGAGTAACCAGTAGGAGGCGCCGCAGTGGTGAGTCCCAACCTTGTTACAACCACCCTATACCGGAAACCTACTGACCGCTATACTTATTTACATGCCTCCAGCTTCCATCCAGGACATATCACACGATCCATTGTCTACAGCCAAGCCCTAAGATACAACCGAATTTGCTCCAACCCCTCAGACAGAGACCAACACCTACAAGATATTTATCAAGCATTCTTAAAACTACAATACCCACCTGGGGAAGTTAAGAAATTGATTGACAGAGTGAGACAGGTACCTAGAAATCACCTACTACAGGACAGGCCCAACAAGGAAAATAACAGAACACCAGTGGCCATCACTTACAGCCCCCAGCTAAAACCTCTCCAGCGCATTATCAACAATCTACAGCCTATCTGGAAAACGATCCCTCACTCTCACAGACCTTGGGAGGCAGGCCAATCCTCGCTTACAGACATCCCCCCAACCTGAAGCAAATACTCACCAGCAACTACACACCACACCACAGAAACACCAACCCAGAAACCAATCCCTGTAGCAAACCTCGTTGCCTACTCTGTCCCCATATCTACTCTAGTGACACCATCAGAGGACTCAACCATATCAGCCACACCATCAAGGGCTCATTCACCTGCACGTCTACTAATGTTATATATGCCATCATGTGCCAGCAATGCCCCTCTGCCATGTACATTGGCCAAACCGGACAGTCCCTACATAAAAGAATAAATGGACACAAATCGGACATCAGGAATGATAACATACAAAAGCCAGTAGGTGAACACTTCAATCTCCCTGGACATTCTATAACAGATTTAAAAGTAACTATTCTTGAACAAAAAAAAATTCAGAAACAGACTTCATGGGGCCACAACACATGGGGCCACAACAGTGGTACCCCTAACCCACCCAGCAATATCGTCAATCTATCCAACTACACACTCAGCCCGGCAGAAGAGTCTGTCCTATCTCGGGGACTCTCTTTCTGCCCTGCCACCCCCACAAACATGATACAGTTCTGTGGCGATCTGGAAGCCTACTTTCGCCGTCTCCAGCTCAAAGAATACTTTCAAGTTAACACTGAACAGCACACTGATACACAGATACCCTCCCACCAACAGCACAAGAAGAAGAACTCCACATGGACTCCTCCTGAGGGTCAAAATGACAGTCTGGACCTATACATAGAATGCTTCCGCCGATGTGCACAGGCAGAAATTGTGAAAAAACAACATCGCTTGCCTCATAACCTAAGTCGTGCAGAACTCAATGCCATCCACAGCCTCAGAAACCACCCTGACATTATCATCAAAGAGGCTGATAAAGGAGGTGCTGTTGTCATCATGAACAGGTCTGACTACCAAAAGGAGGCTGCCAGACAACTCTCCAATACCAAATTCTACAGGCCACTTCCCTCAGATCCCACTGAGGAATACACTAAGAAACTGCACCATCTACTCAGGACACTCTCTACGCTAACACAGGAACAAATCAACATACCCTTAGAGCCCCGACCGGGGTTATTCTATCTACTACCCAAGATCCACAAACCCGGAAATCCTGTACTCCCCATCATCTCGGGCATTGGCACTCTCACTGAAGGACTGTCTGGATATGTGGACTCCCTACTCAGACCCTGCGCCACCAGCACTCCCAGCTATCTCCGTGACACCACTGATTTCCTGAGAAAACTACAATGCATTGGTGACCTTCCAGAAAACACCATCCTAGCCACCATGGATGTAGAGGCTCTCTACACAAACATCCCACACACAGATTGAATACAAGCTGTCAGGAACAGTATATCTGATGATGCCACAGTGCAACTGGTTGCTGAGCTCTGTCACTTTATCCTCACACACAACTATTTCAAATTTGATGACAATATATACCTCCAGACCAGTGGCACCACTATGGGCACCCGCATGGCCCCACAATATGCCAACATTTTTATGGCTGACATGGAACAACGCTTCCTCAGCTCTCGTCCACTCATGCCCCTTCTCTACCTACGCTACATTGATGACATCTTCATCATCTGGACCCATGGGAAGGAGACTCTGGAAAAATTTCACCACGATTTCAACAGCTTCCACCCCACCATCAACCTCAACCTGGACCAATCTACACGGGAGGTCCACTTCCTAGACACCACGGTGCAAATAAGTGACGGTCACGTTAACACCACCCTATACCAAAAACCCACCGACCGCTATGCCTACCTTCATGCCTCCAGCTTCCATCCTGGACACACCACACGATCCATTGTCTACAGCCAAGCACTGAGATACAACCGTATCTGCTCCAACCCCTCAGACAGAGACCAACACCTACAAAATCTTCACCAAGCATTCTCAAAACTACGATATCCGCAAGAGGAAATAAGGAAACAGATCAACAGAGCCAGACGTGTACCCAGAAGCCTCCTACTGCAAGACAAGCCCAAAAAAGAAACCAACAGAACTCCACTGGCCATCACATACAGTCCCCAGCTAAAACCTCTCCTACATATCATCAGTGATCTACAACCCATCCTGGACAATGATCCCTCACTTTCACAGGCCTTGGGTGGCAGGCCAGTCCTCGCCCACAGACAACCCGCCAACCTGAAGCATATTCTCACCAGTAACTACACACCGCACCATAGTAACTCTAACTCAGGAACCAATCCATGCAACAAACCTTGATGCCAACTCTGCCCACATATCTACACCAGCGACACCATCACAGGACCTAACCAGATCAGCCACACCATCACCAGTTCATTCACCTGCACGTCCACCAATGTAATATACGCCATCATATGCCAGCAATGCCCCTCTGCTATGTACATCGGCCATCTGGACAGTCCCTACGAAAAAGGATAAATGGACACAAATCAGATATTAGGAATGGCAATATACAAAAACCTGTAGGAGAACACTTCAACCTCCCTGGACACACAATAGCAGATTTAAAGGTAGCCATCCTGCAGCAAAAAAAACTTCAGGACCAGACTTCAAAGAGAAACTGCTGAGCTTCAGTTCATCTGCAAATTTGACACCATCAGCTCAGGATTAAACAAAGACTGTGAATGGCTATCCAACTACAAAAGCAGTTTCTCCTCCCTTGGTGTTCACACCTCAACTGCTAGAAGAGGGCCTCATCCTCCCTGATTGAACTAACCTCGTTATCTCTAGCCTGACTCACTCTTGCTTGCATATTTATACCTGCCTCTGGAAATTTCCACTACATGCATCCGAAGAAGTGGGTATTCACCCACGAAAGCTCATGCTCCAAAACGTCTGTTAGTCTATAAGGTGCCACAGGACTCTTTGCTGCTTTTACAGATCCAGACTAACACGGCTACCCCTTTGATATTAGACTTCAAAAAGAAACAGCAGAACTAAAATTCACTTGGAAATTTAATACCATTAATTTGGGCTTGAATAGGGACTGGGAGTGGCTGGCTCATTACAGAAGCAGCTTTGCCTCTCCTGGAATTGACACCTCTTCATCTATTATTGGGAGTGGACAACATCCACCCTGATTGAATTGGCCCTGTCAACACTGGTTCTCCACTTGTGAGGTACTCCCTTCTCTTCATGTGTCATTATATAATGCCTGCATCTGTAACTTTCACTCCATGCATCTGAAGAAGTGAGGGTTTTTTACCCACAAAAGCTTATGCCCAAATAAATCTGTTAGTCTTTAAGGTGCCACCAGACTCCTTGTTGTTTTTGTGGATACAGACTAACACGGCTACCCCCGATACCATATACTTAAGTGTTTTCCTGAATAGAGATTCTTTTCTGAATCTAGTCCATAGTGCAGTCTACTCATCTATAATGTTAGTTCTGGGCATAGTGCAATCTCATAACAGCATGACAAAATATCTCTGGGTATGTAGACATTCTTCTGAAAGGCTGTGCTTCATTTAGACAAAGAGGTTTTGCTGTTACGCGGTTTTGATGAATATCAGGAGCTTTGGGGTCCGACTGAAGCCAAATCTCCAAGAGTGTGAAGCTGTTAGGGTCTGTTTGTATGTCAACAATTTGTCTTCATTTATATTTGTGCTTGTGATCCCCCCACTCCCTAGGGAGCCAATTATGGGGTAGAATGAAGTGAGAATTAGTCTTATGATATTTTAGTTTTTGTTGTGAAAATACTACAAAATCAGATTTTGACCTAATAAGTTACTTGATGGGATATTGGGGGGGAAAAATACAAATACTGAGATAGTGGGTTCTATTCAGGTTTACAAGAATATAGCCATTTTCAAATATATTTGGATTAACCTGAATACTGCTGCACTGGGCTTTACTCACATTCCTGTGGAACTTGAATGCCAGTCCTATAAGCAATGTAATATGAGACATGGGCTTTTCCTTGATCAGTTTTACTAAGAGGTTCAGTGAAGTGCAATCAATCAGGAGGCACTTTCTGAAAGAAAGCAGCAGTTTATCTTGACCTCTAGAGTGGCTAAGAATTCCTTTTGCACTATCAAAGGCTGTCACAAAGCTATTGTTGACAGACAGCGTAATGCCAGCTTCAAGATGCACAACATTTCCAATTGCATATATTTGCATATATTTTACAGCTTTGCATAGATTGCAATATGGATTTGTGGTGCATCTGTGTTTGAAAAATAGGTATTATGGCATGGAATACACAAGCCTAGTAAAAATCCCTTATGGCATATCTCAGCATGAAACAGTACACCCAGAATCTGCACGTTTACACTGTCATTTTATCTGTGGCTATAAGATGATCTAAAGCTTTTACATTTATAGTATTAAAATAGTAATTTGAAGCCAAATCCTGCTCATCTCACCCAGGCTAATAATTATTTATTATGTTGTGTTGCAGGACTGTCTACAAGCCTCAATCAGGACTTCATTGTGCTAGGCACTTCACCAACGTAATAGATAGTCCCAGCCTGGAACAGTTTACAATCTAATTGTGACATGAGATACAATGCAAGCCACACATCTGAGGTTTTGGGCTTGATGCAGGAATCACTTTGTGAAATTCTATGGCCCATGCTATGCAGGAGGTCAGACATGAACATAATGGCCCTTTCTGGCATTAAAAATCTATGAATCTATGAAACAGTTGAATACCACATACAAAGGGAGCACAAGGCTATAGTGAGACAATTATGACCAAATAAGGATCATAAATAGTCCCACTTACCTCAAAGTACTGCCTATTTGCATGAATAAGTCAACCACAATTTGTCTCTTGCTGCTTTTCTGTCAAGGACGGCTATACTTTTGAAAACTTTGTTGGTGACAAAGGTAAAGGTGCCTTTTCTGACAGAACAAGTTGACCGTAACTACATCTCCTGGCAGTGGAAATAGAGCTGTCAGGATATTTTATTTTTCCCCTTTGTCAGCCACTATACTACATATGCAGCACTATTCAAAATGCTGCTCTAATGCTGCTCTAATGCTGAAGTTCCCATAGACCCTTTGTTGGTGCCCCTGCTGCGGTGCGTGTGGTGGGTTGGTTGTTTTTTTTTTTGTTTTGTTTTTTTTTAAAGCCTTCAAATCATTTCAAGCACTTACTGAATATGGCCATAAAACAGATGTCACTTCTTAGGATTGCTTGAGCAGCAGATTTCCTTGCAGTTGTGAAAATATGAATGGGAGAGAGAATATTCTGCTTCCTAGACTTATCAAGACTTTCTTTCTGTTGTCATTTCACTTATTTTTTTACATAAGGACAGCCATACTGGGTGAAAACAAAGATCCATCAAGCCCAGTATACTGTCTTCCGATAGTGGCAAATGCCAAGTGCCTCCGGGGGAATGAAGAGAAGAGGTAATCATCAAGTGATCCATCCCCTGTTGCCCATTCCAGCTTCTGGCAAACAGAGGCTAGGGACACCATCTCTGCCCATCCTGGCTAACAACCATTGATGGGCCTATCCTCCATGAATTTATCTCGTTCTTTTTTGAACCTTGTTATAGTCTTGGCCTTCACAACATCCTCTGGCAAGGAGTTCCACAAGTTGACTGTGCGTTATGTGAAAAAATACTTCCTTTTGTTTGTTTTAAACCTACTGCCTATTAATTTCATTTGGTGGCCCCTAGTTCTTGTGTTATGAGAAGGAGTAAATAACACTTCCTTATTTACTTTCTCCACACAAGTCATGATTTTATAAACCTCTATCATATCCCCCCTTAGTCATCTCTTTTCCAAGCTGAAAAGTCCCAGTCTTATTAATCTCTCATCATACAGCAGCCACTCCATACCCCTAATAATTTTTGTTGCCCTTTTCTAAACCTTGACCAAGTCCAATATATATATATATTGAGATGGGGCGACCACATCTGCGCACAGTATTCAAGATGTGGGCATACCATGGATTTATATAGAGGCAATATGATATTTTCTGTCTTATTATCCATCCCTTTCATAAAGAATCCCAACATTTTGTTCGCTTTTTTGACTTCCACTGCATGTTGAGAGGATGTTTTCAGAAATCTATCCACAAAGACTCCAAGATCACTTTATTGAGCGGTAACAGCTAATTTAGACCCCATCATTTTATCTGTAGAGTTGGGATTATGCTTTCAAATGTGCATTACATTGCATTTATTAACATCAATTTTCATCTGCCATTCTGTTGCCCAGTCATGCAGTTTCGAGAGATCTTTTTTGTAGCTCTTTGCAGTCTGCCTGGGACTTAACTATCTTGAGTAGTTTTGTATCATCTGCAAATTTTGCCACCTCAATGTTTTCCCCTTTTTCCAGATCATTTATGAATATGTTGAATAGGACTGGGCCTAGTACAGACCTCTGGGAGACACCACTATTTACCTCTCTACATTCTGAAAACTGACCATTTATTCCTACCCTTTGTTTCCTATCTTTTAACCAGTTATCAATCCATGAGAGAACCTTCCCTCTTATCCCATGACTGCTTACTTTGCTTAAGAGCCTTTGCTAAGGGACCTTGTCAAAGGCTTTCTGAAAATCTAAATACACTATATGCACTGGATCCCCCTTGTCCACATGCTTGTTGACCCCCTCAAAGAATTCTAGTTGATTGGTGAGGCATGACTTATTACTGTTTAGTTTATCAATTTGTTTCAAAACCTCCTCTAATCCACCTCAATTTGGGTCAGTTCCTCAGATCTGTCACCCAAAAAGAATGGCTCAGGTTTGGGAATCTCCCTCACATCCTCAACCGTGAAGACCGATGCAAAGAATTCATTTAGTTTCTCCGCAGTGGCCTTATCATCTTTGAGTGCTCCTTTAGCATCTCGATTGTCCAGTGGCCCCACTGGTTGTTTAGCAAACTTCCTGCTTCTGATGTACTTAAATTTTTTTTTGCTATTACTTTTTGAGTCTTTGACTAGCTGGTCTTCAAATTCTTTTTTGGCCTTCCTAATTATATTTTTACACTTTATTTGCCAGAGTTTATGCTCCTTTCTATTTTCCTTATTAGGATTTAACTTCCACTTTTTAAAGGGTGCCTTTTTGCCTCTTACTGCTTCTTTTACTTTGTTGTTTAGGCACAGTGGCTCTTTTTTGTTTCTCTTACATTTTTTTTTTTTAATTTGGGGTATACATTTAAATTGAACCTCTATTATGGTGTCCTTAAAAAGTTTCCATGCAGCTTGCAGGGATTTTACTTTTGATGCTGAATCTTTTAATTTCTGTTTAAGTAATGTCCTCATTTTTGTGTAGTTACCCCTTTCTGAAATTAAATGCTACAGTGTTGGACTGCTGCGGTGTTTTCCCCGCCACAGGGATGTTAAATTTAATTATATTATGGTCACCGTCACCAAGCGGTCCAACTATATTCACCTCTTGGACCTAATCCTGTACTCCATTTAGGACTAAATCAAGAATTGCCTCTCCTCTTGTGGGTTCCAGGACTAGCTGCTCTAAGAAGCAGTCATTTAAGGTGTCAAGAAACTTTATTTTTGCATCCCTTCCTGAAGTGATATATACCCAGTCAATATGGGGATAGTTGAAATCCCCCATTATTATTGAGGGTTTTTTTTATTTTAATAGCCTCTCTAATCTCCCTGAGCATTTCACAGTCACTATCACCATCCTGGTCAGGTAGTCTGTAATATATCCCTACTGCTATGTTCTTATTATTCAAGCATGAAATTACTATCCATAGAGATTCTATGGTACAGTTTGGTTCATTTAAGATTTTTACTTCATTGGATTCTACGCTTTCTTTCACCTATAGTGCCACTCCCACACTGGCATGACCTGTTCTGTCCTTACAGTATATTTTCTACCCTGGCATTACAGTGTCCCAATGATTATCCTCATTCCACCAATTTTCTGTGATGCCTATTATATCAATATCCTCATTTAATACAAGGCACTCTAGTTCACCCATCTTATTATTTAGACTTCTAGCATTGGTATATAAGCACTTTAAAAACTTGTCACTTATTAGCTGCCTGCCATTAAATTGAATGGGACTTTTTTTTTCTTTTGACTGTTTCTCATCAGATCTTACCTGTATTTTATCATCTTCCATCTTCTCCTCCTTATTAGGACTTAGGGAATCTTCATTTATAGATCCCCCCTCCCCCTCCCCCAAGGATGTCCGAAACACGTGCTCCTCTGCACCTGTCGGCTTTCCCCCAGCCCTTAGTTTAAAAACTGCTCTATGACATTTTTAATTTTAAGTGCCAGCAATCTGGTTCCATTTTGGTTTAGGTGCAGTCCATCCTTCCTGTATAGGCTCCCCCTTTCCCAAAAGTTTCCCCAAAAGTTTCTAAACTGCTCCTCCCTACATCATCGTCTCATCCACGCATTGAGACCCTGCAGTTCTGTCTAACTGGCCCTGTGCATGGAACTGGAATTTTTAAAATTCTCTTTAGTAGATTTGTTTTAACCATACCCCCCCACACACACACACACACACACACACTCACTCAAACAGAAAAAAAAAGCTCTAAAGCTATGTTGATGAGTGACTAAAATGTTATAAGAACAGTCCAATAGCATTGGGGGAAATATTCTGTCAGAGTGACCCAGTTATGTCTATTTACATTTTTCTAGATTATATTTTATCTTTTCCCTTTGTCCACTTTTCTTTCATTTTCTTCAATTTAATCTATTCACTTTTTTATTTATTTTTTGTCAAAACTGGTATACTAATGGATGGAGAAATGTAGTGGATTTTAGGTCACATTAAAAAGCTATGTAATATATGTGGTTAAATGATGCCATAGAGACACCTAAAAGGGTTCCTTTCAGCCAAGATGAGATTCACCTCACTGAGGGTCTGTCTAAAACCTCATGCAAATGTTAAGGATCACTTAAGTCCTGAGGATACAATTCTCCTCTGTGCAGAGGGCAGGCACAACACCTATGCTCCACATGTCATCACAAAATAAAGATTTTCCTTCTGTTTTTTTTTAACTTACTCGTCTTCTATTTTTCCCTTTGCTGCCATGCTAGCAATTGACTTGAAGCATGTTCCTTCTCCTTTGTAATCTGTGGCAAAACTATCATTCACTTCATTTTCAGCTGGAAAGATTCCTACTATATGTCTCTATTATCAGCTTCTACAAAGCGATGTCCTCATGTCCGTGCCTATTCTATGTAATCATATTCAGTCTATTAAATATTTTTTAATGATGAGAAGGGAAGTTGCTCTGCTTTCAAAAATGGGGAGGGGAATTTGTATCCTCACAACATTTAAGGTAACATGCTCCTTTTTCATAGCCTCCCTTCACTGTTTAACACTTTACAAACAACTATTTATAATCCTTTTAAAATAGTGTATTAAAAGTTGCTGAGTCTCTACTACCTGCTCTGTGTTGGCGAGTAATAGATCATAGGAGTGATGATGACCTGATGATGTATTACACTAATAGATGATGTATTACACTAATACATCATCAGTATGACAGTACTCTAATGATGGATGAGTGATACATCTTCCAAGCAAAGCTCTCAAATTAGGGGATGTCTGGAAAAACCCAGTGTTTTTTCTAAATTTATTATTTAAAAGTTTTATAAATATTTTAAAAATTCAACTCAAGTTATCAATACTTGATAACTTATACTTTAATGTATAATGTATACTTTACCTGCCACAACCTTGAGATCTGTTGATTTTACAGAACCTTACCTCGGGGATGACATAAAGCCATTCCCTTAACATGCAATGTAATATCTCCCCATAGAATTTCCCTGGCAAATTAATAGATATGATAGATATTGGTAGATGTGTTAGATGTTTTTTAATATTCTGATACCATGGCAATTCTTTTTCTTTCTTCCTTCACATTCTTTTCCATTTCCTACCACCTTTGGGAAGTAGAAACTCTCTTCTTCAGTATCAGATATAGAGTCGGGGCGACAGATGACACTTTCCTCCAATTTCTATTTACACCTTTTTGCATGTTGAAAATCAGACCAACCCAACAATTCTGTTTTGGGTCTTCTGTATTTACACTACTGCTATATTTCATGGGTAAAACTGAAGTCAAGGGAAGTTTTGCCATTGACTTCAATGGGCCACAATTTCATTCTATAACTTAAGTAATTATCTTCATTGGATTAATTTCTAGTCTATACAAAGGTTACAGTTCTATAGATAGATTTTTATTTAATCCTCTTTCCTATCCACTCAGAATTGAAATGATCTGTTCATAATGAGCTATATGTTCTCATGCACGAGTACACTGGGTAATATAATATTTAAGAAGAAAGCCCCAGTGGTATCAAAAGGGGATTTTTGCTAACTGATGGCCCACTGAGCATATGTACTGGCCTTCCTATGTGCTTCAGAATTTAGAAACGCTGAGAGATTGACATCTTCATCACAGGCCAAACTTGCCCACTTTACTCACATGAGTTATCCCATTGACTTCATTGTGCAACCAGCATGAGTTACGTTTGCAGGTTTTTGAATCTGGGAATATTAAGTAACTCAGGTAATAATACTAATCTGAAGGAAGGATATATAGAGAGTAATTAAATTGTCTCAGACACTGGATTTAGGAGACTGAGGTTCAATTCCTAGTTCTAGTTCTGGCACAGATTTCTTTTGTGACCTTGGCTAAATCACTTTCTCATATGAGGCTCATACTATAATGACAAATGCCACAGAAAAGCTGCTACAAGTAACTAAATATAAATATATAGACTCCCTCTTTTAGAAGCCAGAGGCTCAAGATACAATCATCATGATGATCTTCATCATTATCATTGTCCTCACTCAAGAGATTAAAAAAAAGACATCAGCTGGCCAGATCCAGACCATGATAGTGAGTATAGACTACAGTAAATTAGTGTGAAAACAAAATGAGACCTTGGCTACAGGGGCTACTTTTTAATATTAGTAAAAAGTCAAGCACTTAGAAATTGTTGTTTATGGTCTCACTCTTTATACTATTTATTTTGTTTGAAATACTGGTTAGGTTGTCTTTACACTCCTGCTTCACAGGAAGAAATCCTAATAAATCAGATTTGTTTTGTATTCATGTAAACTGAAACTCAAAGGGGATCGTGTTGTAAGACACAGATGGTTCAATAAATCAAGCTGAAGAGAAATAAGTAAAACTGAAACTAGAAAAATATAATCCTACATATTCTGGTTGTACAGTTCAATAAGGTACTAACTGTAAATTACTTTACAAAGCAATCATTATTTCAAATTATAATTGTATAAAATAAAATAATTGATCAGCTTGATAGATACAATATGTCTTTATTATTTTTTGTCTCTCAGAAGAATAGGCATTTAGCAGAGTATAAATGGAAATTCACACCACATAGATCGAATATACTTCTTGCTAATCATCTTAACTAAAAACGGTTGCACCTATAATTTTATCCTCTTACCTTATCAGATGTTATTATCTATTATCCTTATTAAATTTGTATTGCTGCAGCAAGCTTAAATTGTTTAAGAGAAACCATGCTTCATTTAGTTTAGCATCATTATTAAATTTAAAATCTCTTTAACAGAACCAAAAATGGATGTAAAAATTCTCTAAGGAAAGTCACACATCATTTGAGAAATGATTCTTGAATAAGAACAATCAATTCATTCTTTTAAATGAGTTCTGAGCTTAGACCTTGCATTTTCCCTTTTACTGATATTTCAGCTCTTCAGAAGATTTATATTTTACTTCTGAATATCTAGGGCATGTGTAAGCCTTTATTTATGGTTTGTTTGTTTGTTTCATGTGGAACTTGATCCTGCAAGATGTTGAATGCTTCCAAGAAATGTTGAGCAACCTCCACTGCTGTTAAAGTCTTTGGAAGTTGGTGCACTTGGTGCTTTTTAGCTCAGCACTTTGCAGGGTCAAACCCATGGAGGAAGAATTTACATCTCACCTATTGGCATATTAAAGATATGATGCTCAGGTTCACTTTGGATACATATCCAAAAATTGAGATGCCTATCTAACTTATATAGACTTGTTGGGACAGCACATGTAGAATGGAAATCGTGCAAGAGTAGGGATGGTTGTGAGATTTCCAGCACATGGGAATGGCCTTTCTCACCATATTTTGTCATTTCTGGGTCTGGTCCCAGGTAAAAATGAACAAAAGTTATTCCATTATCAGAACTTAAAAAAAGGTTCAATTTAAATTTTATTCTTGAAACATTGACAAGGGAAGAGGATAATTGATTTTCCAAACCTATATCAATCTTCCTATTAAAGAATATGTCTTTTGGATGATAGAAGTTTCAGCTAATAAAATAATTTGCTGGTTACTCTCTTCTTCATACTCGCGTCTTCATCCTTGGGGCTGAACATTCCAAAGTCTAGACTTTTTCTTCCAATCTCTTTCACTGCTGGTCACCCTTCTTGACTGATCAACTAATATCTGGCCACCCTTTTTGACTGATCCACTAATATGATGTACTACAGCCTCCATAACAAAACCACTCTTTGGTCTGACTTGGATTATTTTAGGATTTAATAAGATAATAAAAGTCAGAACAAGAAGTTGTCTACTTGTGGAAGATGCAGTATGAAAATTATGTTACCTTTTGATTTTAAGAACAGGAAATTCTGTTTCATAGAAGTAAATCCACATTATTCTACCTTTTGAGTGTTAAAATTGCCCTGTACAATAACTTTCCAGGAGCAGATCCTTCTGTTAAAAATATTTTTGGCAGATACCATATTGTAACTGGGTACACTCTGAGCCTCTCCAGATTCGGCTCTTTGGCCCCTCTCCTCTGTGAATCAGGGACACTTCAGTCTGGTGCCACACCCATGTTCTTAATTCATGATCAATTTCCCACCAACAGTTTCCAACTATATACAGACTTTACAACTGCTTGGCCTACCACAGGCCTGGCCAGCAACAGACTAGGAGGATCCTACTTCCTCTGAGCCTGACCTCCTGCTCTTAGGCCTTGGCTACACTTGCAGATGTACAGTGCTGTGAATTAAACCTGACTTTGTGCAGCTGAGTAGGGAAAGCGCTGCAGTCTGTCCACACTGACAGCTGCCCAGCGCACTGTTGTGGCCACATTTGCGGCAATTGCAGCGCTATTGGGAGCGGTGCATTATGGGCAGCTATCCCACAGAGCACCTTTTCCCATTCTGGCACCGTGGGTTGTGGGAAGGGGGCGTGGGTGCAGGGGATTCTGGGTCCTGTCCCAATGCCACGTGATGCATCGCTTCGCATCCCAGAAATCCCTTTGTTTCCGTCCACCTTTGGCACCATCTTTCAACGGTTTCTGTGCAGCGCGATCTGTCTGCGGGAAATGGAGTCCGAACTGCTGAGGCGTATGCTGACGAGTCTCGCCAGCACGTCATGTTTCGCTGTCGAACTATTCCTTAAGATCCAAAGTGACAGTGAGAGTGAGGAGTCCGACGATGCTATCGAGCCGCGTAACGCGTATGACACGAAATTGCTTGTGGCATTCACGGACATGCTCAGCACCGTGGAACGCCGCTTTTGGGCTCGGGAAACAAGCACCGAGTGGTGAGATCACATCATCATGGAAGTCTGGGATGACGAGCAGTGGCTGCAGAACTTTCGGATGAGAAAAGCCACTTTCATGGGACTGTGTGAGGAGCTTGCCCCCACCCTGCGGCGCAAGGACACGAGATTGAGAGCTGCCCTGCCAGTGGAGAAGCGGGTGGCTATTGCAATCTGGAAGCTGGCAACTCCAGACAGCTACCGGTCGGTTGCAAACCAGTTTGGAGTGGGAAAGTCGACCGTTGGAATCGTGTTGATGCAAGTTTGCAAGGCCATTAATCGCATCCTACTCAGAAGAACCGTGACTCTGGGTAACGTGCAGGAAATAGTGGATGGCTTTGCACAAATGGGGTTCCCTAACTGTGGAGGGGCGATAGATGGGACGCACATTCTTATTCTGGCACCACCCCACCTAGGATCCGAGTACGTTAATCGGAAGGGGTATTTCTCTATGGTTCTCCAGGCGCTTGTGGATCACCGTGGGCATTTCATTGACATTAACACAGGCTGCCCAGGAAAGGTGCATGACGCACGCATCTTTCGGAACACTTGGCTGTTCAGGAAGATGCAGGCCGGGACTTTTTTCCCAGAGCGGAAGATCACGGTAGAGGAAGTTGAAATGCCCATTGTGATCCTTGGAGATCCCGCTTACCCATTAATGCCGTGGTTCATGAAACCCTACACAGGGAGCCTTGACAGCAGCAAGAAATGGTTCAACTACAGGCTGAGCCGGTGCCGAATGACTGTGGAGTGTGCCTTTGGCCGTTTAAAGGGCCGCTGGCGATCTCTGTATGGGAAGCTGGACTTGGCCGAAAACAGCATCCCCGCGGTTATATCCGCATGCTGTGCCCTCCATAATATTTGTGAAGGGAAGGGTGAAAGCTTCACTCAGCATGGACCTCTGAGTTTCAACACCTGGAGGCTGAATTTGCACAGCCAGAGAGCAGGGCTATTACAGGGGCCCAGCGCAGGGCTGCAAGGATTAGGGATGCCTTGAGGGAGCAATTTGAGACTGAAAACCAGCAGTGATATCTGGTGCCCTGCACGGGAGTGAAGTGCAGTAGTTCCAATCTTTAGGAATCAGTGTTTGCTAAGCAGACAAGCAGACTTGCAGTGCCTGTTTATTTCCTGGGCTAAGGAGTCTTTTACTTTATGCAATAATAAAGAATGTTTTCAAAGCCAAAAAATCCATTTATTGAAAAGAAAAAAAATTATTTATTGAAAAGAAACAAGGGTGTGGAGTGGGGAACGGTACAATCACAGATCGCGTATGTCCTGTCTGGTGTGCTGTGCAGTGAGTGCTGCACTTCAGGATAGCTATACTGCATGGTGATGGGGGCTGAGTGCAGAGGGTAAGGGTCGTGGTTTTCAGGGCTGGGTGGTGAAGATACTGGTGTTGGAGGCAGCGGGTGGTGTGAAGAACACGGAAGTTGGGGAAAGTGGGTTGGAGGTGACAGTGGGGCACAACGGAAAGAGTTTTGGGACAAGGGCTGTGGGGGGGGGTGGCGTTTGCATTTGCGGTACTGCTCCTCTTTCTGCATGGCTACCAGCTCCTGGATAGCGTCTGCTTGGCGCTCCAGGATGCTTATGAGCCTATCAGTGCTTTGCCGCCGGTGCGCTGCGTTTTCCTGGCGGATCCTGCTTTCTCTCTCCCTCCAGTTCTGTGCTTTCTCATTCTCTTTAATAGATTGCCGCATCACTTCTTGCAGCATGTCTTCTTTGCTTTTTTGCGGTCTCTTCCTGAGTCTTTGCAGTCTCTGAGCAGGCGATAAGAGGGACGGCTGAGGTCTCAAGGTTGATGCAGCTGTATAGGCAAAATGCAACATTTAACAGAGGCAGCATTGTTTATACCAGACAGAGTAATGATTCCCCCCGCACTTAAGGAGTAGAAAACACACAGGGTCTACACAATAGCATAATTTTCCCGTCCGAAACAGAGCACACATATCCCACGGGAGCCTCAAAATGGTGAGTAAGGAGGACTGATTGTTTCAGGGCTGCACTGTCCTCTGGGTTTCTGTGCCTTGGGGAGAGCCAACAGCTTCAGGGGGCACCTACACTGAACACTGTCCCAACATTTTCCACAGGAGTTCGTCCTGGACGATATCTCGCTGCTGAGGTTGACCTGGGAAGCAAGGGAGGGTCTTCTACTGCAAAGCAGCTTCCGCCCTGGCCCATGTGCAGCTTGCCTGTGTGCAGCAATGGTCCCCCCGCCCCTTTCGGCACAGTGGCGTGGACACATTAGCCTGGCTGTGACAAGGACCACGGTGGCTCTCCCGATAAACCTGCGCAAGCGCATTGCACACGTTCTGGATGAGACATTCGAGGAGATTACCGAGGCCGATTACCGCGATGTGATAAACCACATCAATGCACTATTCCGCATCTAGGCATGCATGCCTAACCCTCCTCTCCCAAAGAGCCCGCACCGAAAAAATTCCTTCCCGAAAAAAAAACCGCTTACCGGGAAACTGCTCTTCTGTTTGTCCTCCACCAAGTTCCGGCTGCTGTGACTGGCTACCTTCCTCCTGGCTCGAGAAGAGCTCCTGGCTGCATGGCTCCAGGGATTCCGGGGTGTCTCCATCCAGCCCACCACCATCACTCCCGTTTTCCTCCTCCTCCTCCTCCTCCCCCTCTTCCTCCTCCCTTCCCCCCCCCCCACCAGCTCTGAAGTGTCCATGGTGGTGCTTGGAGTGGAGGTGGGGTTAACCCCAAGTATCGCATCCAGCTCTTTGTAGAATCGGCAGGTCACGGGGGGAGCACCCGAGTGGCCGTTTGCGTCATGGGCTTTGCAGTAGGCACTCCACAGCTCCTTCACTTTAATCCTGCACTGCAGGGCGTCCCGGTCATGGCCCCTTTCCATCATGTCCTTTGATACCTTCCTGAAGGTATCATAATTCCTACGGCTGGAGCGCAGCTGGGACTGGACAGCTTCCTCCCCCCAAACACTGATGAGGTCCAGCAACTCGCCATTGCTCCATGCTGGGGCTCGCTTGGCACGTGGAGGCATGGTCACCTGGAAAGATTCGCTGATAGCACTCCACACCACGCCGGGCTGAGCAAACAGGAAGGGGATTTTTAAAATTCCCGGGGAATGTAAAGGGTGGGTCACATGGTTGGTTACCTGAGGCCAGGGCAGTAGAGTTTGAACTGATGACCAGAGTGGCTAGAACAGGCATTGTGGGATACTGCCGAATAATTCTGGAGGTCATTCACAGCGCATTGGGCGGCCACACTGGCGCCGCAGCGCTGCAGCGGCAGCACAATACTCGTTATTCCTCTCGGGGAGGTGGAGTACATGCAGCGCTGCAACCACAGAGATACAATGCTGCAAATGCCTTGCCAGTGTGGACGGGGAGTGAGTTACAGCGCTGGGGGCAGCTTTACAATGCTGTAACTCGCAAGTGTAGCCAAGGCCTTAGTCTCCAACTGCCCCACACACACACTTCCTTCCAACCTTATAGCTTCTGCTAAGGCAAACATAGGTGGTTCATAGGGTTACCAGGCAAACATAGGGTGGTTCACCCAGCCCCAATTCATTCTCCCTGATTGGGGCTGGAGTGGCAGGAGCTAATTAAGGGCTTCTCCAGCAGCACCCTGCCACACATATAAACAGGGCCTACTCTCCTCTCATAACTGACTGTGAAGCAGATGCTATGAAAAAAGAATATAACACATTTGCAATATTCACCACAGGAAGCAACTTTAATAAGATTAATTGTAGTTATCCTGTAAATAAATAAACTTCTCCGTTAAATATGAAGTTTTGTCTCTTGTGACTATTAAAAACAATATTAAGAGTATAAGATAAAAATTCAGATTAAAATAATATGCAAAATTTTCCAAAGATGGATGTTGAGGAATGATTTTCTGTTTGATGTGTACAGTATCAGCATAATGGGACCTTAACCCATGATTGGAGTTCCTAGGAGCTACTACAGTACAAATAATAAATGATCTAGAACAGGGATCAGCAACCTTTGGCTCACGGCCCATCAGGGTAAGCACCTCAGCAGGCCAGGACGGTTTGTTTACCTGCCGCGTCCACAGGTTCGGCCGATCGCGGCTCCCATTGGCCGCGGTTCGCCACTCCAGGCCAATGGGGGCGGTGGGAAGCGGCATGGGCCAAGGGATGTGTTGGCTGCCGCTTCCCGCCGCCCCCATTGGAACGGCGAACCGCGGCCAGTGGGAGCCATGATCAGCCGAACCTGCGGCTGCGGCAGGTAAACAAACCGGCCCGGCCCCCAAGGGTGCTTACCCTGGCGGGCTGCGTGCCAAAGGTTGCCAATCCCTGATCTAGAAGTTATATTCTTAAACCCATATTCAGGCACCAGAATAAAAGTGGCCTAATTTTTAGAGGTTCTGAGTACTCACAACTCCAGTGAACTTGAATTAAAGCTGCAAATGTCACTTTTACTCAGGTGCCTAAATATAGATTTAAGAAGTCTAACTTTAGGTATTTAGTTTCAAGAAATGTTGGTCATCATTCCTTGAAACTGAGGAGTTTGTGTAAAATGGTAACAGAAAGAATTTTACTTAAAATTTCCCAGGAACATAGGATCCTATATAACAATTAAAGTCTGAAAGTTAAATGTCCAAGTTAAGGCTACTGGATGGAATGAAACATGGAGGGATTTACCAGAATAATTAGTCAAAAAAGGAGGCAACTTCATCTTGCTGTGGCATCTGACCAAGAGCTTATGTTCTTTAAGACATCTACTTCGTGCAAGAAAGGAAAGAAAAGGTGTAAGCTGATCTTCACATAAACCAACAAGAAAATTAGGTCATGTTTTATGTGGGCTAAAAGTTGGTGATGATGACCATAATGTGCTTGCATGCACGTGAAGTTGTGCTGCAGTATTATTTTACTGATGAAAATTGGGATGTCTACATTACTCACGGCCAAGTTATGGAGTTAATCACAAATAAGTGATGATAAAGGATTAGACGATGGCTATACAATATACATTTTTAAACTGTCCATGGAGTAGCCTCATGGTCTCCAAGCTACCCTGGGGAGGGCGTAAACTGCAACATGTTGCATTTCATGTGGACATACCCTCCCTGATGCACCATCACAGTTATGCCACCAGGTGTCCACTCTTTGTCCCTAGCCTAGCAGCTCTGCAGCACCTCCTTCCCCTCCTGTATTGCTATCTATGATGTGAGTAGCTGGTTTAGGGACCTAAGGGGTCATCTTGTGCTAAATGAGGCACGATTCAGCCAAAAGTCTTTATATGACCACACACTATCACTTCGAGCCGTTTCCACAAGGAATTTTAGGAATCTTTTAGACAGTATTAAGAACTTGTATTGGTATTTGTGTATGTGTAGGGGAAGTGGGTGGGCAATATCTATATATCTACATCTACATCCTTCTGTCTATAAAAGCCAGGATCCCTTAGTAACATGAGTCCAACTATACAGGCCTCAAAGGGAGAGAACAAAATATGTTCTAGAGCCTCTAGAAAAAAAATATTAAAATTGCTTTTCTCTTTAAAAAATTGAGATTTTAAAGCTCTGTCACTTCATGACCTACAAGGTTAGAGATAGAAGATATATTCCATTGAAAAAAGGTAGGCCACTTTCTACTTCCATTTTAATCATCTGACTACCTCCTGTGACAGACCCAGACCAGTGGGGTACAGGAGTCTGGTAGAGGGCAAATATACTGGTCACTGGATGAGTAGTTTTCTGTTTCCTGAGTGACCAGAGAAGGGGCTGCACTACAGTAATCAGGAACCTGCTAGAACCAGTTAAGGCAGGCAGGCTAATTAGGACACCTGGAGCCAATTAAGAAGAAGCTGCTAGAATCAATTAAGGCAGGCTAATCAGGGCACCTGGGTTTTAAAAGAAGCTCACTTCAGTTTGTGGTGCGAGTGTGTGAGGAACTGGGAGCAAGAGGCGCAAGGAGCTGAGAGTGAGAGGGTGTGCTGCTGGAGGACTGAGGAGCACAAGCGTTATCAGACACCAGGAGGAAGGTCCTGTGGTAAGAATAGGGAAGGTGTTTGGAGGAGGCCATGGGGAAGTAGCCCAGGGAGTTGTAGCTGTCATGCAGCAGTTACAGGAGGCACTATAGACAGCTGCAGTCCACAGGACCCTGAGCTGGAACCTGGAGTAGAGGGCGGGCCCAGGTTCCCCCCAAACCTCCCAATTGACCTGGACTGTGGGTTCTTCCAGAGGGGAAGGTCTCTGGGCTGTTCCCCAACCCACATGGTGAATCTCTGAGGCAAGAAAATCCGCCAATAAGCGCAGGACCCACCAAGATAGAGGAGGAACTTTGTCACACTCCTAATAATGTTTTATGTGCCACACTCTTCTGGCCCCTCGATATGCACATTCCAGAGGCCCTTATACTCAGTTAGACTCATTGGGCAAAGTTTAGAGGTGATGTATGAGAGTGTGTAGGTTCCATGTTGATTTGTGATGTGATTTCAAGGGATTCCAACTGATTCTAAGGGAATCTAATTTACACACAGAAAGGTCCAGAAGTACCTTTTCCAAATCCTTTCACCACCGCTGATGACAAATCTTTCATTTTTGCACCCACATATGAGTTTCTCTCATTTATCAATTGCTATTTTCGTGCTGTGTTTCCTTGTTCACCTTCCTTACACAAATATAAATCCCCCATTGAAACCATTGGGAGTTGTATCCATGCAGCTGTAAGCAGAGTTGGGCCCCGCAACTGTTTTCCATCATAAATTGATGCCATAATTAAAACAAAAAAAAAGTTCAAAATGGTTGAAAAGTACAAAATCAAATACATGAACAAATTATTTGATTTGACAATTTCTAGTCACACAAGTGAGAGCAACAAATTTAGATGTTCTGGCAAAAAAGCATTTTTCAAAAAAGAACTGTCAACAGCACAAAGAACTGCTATGCTTTTTGGAGTGGATTTGTGTAACTATTCAGCAACTTTTCTGGTTTTGTGGAAGTTGTGACCCTATTACTTTGATGACATTCTGATACAAACCTAGAATAATAAAATACTGATATTAACAATTGATTTATACTACATCGACTGGAGAATCCAACATCAGATTTCAAGCCTGCTCCTGCATAGTTTACATAGGCAACACATCAGTTGGCTGAAATTATCTTCTTCTTTACAAGAAGTGTAGTCCTAGCGTGACTTCGTTGAAGTCAGTGGAGGTAGTCTGGACATTTAGAGTGGTGTAAATGAAAGCAGAATTTTGGCCCCAAAAGCTTATTGTGCCAAATTAAAGTCAATCCACAATTTTATAGGTAGACAATATTAAGAATGTAGGGTATGAGTAATATGATTATGGTAATAATTTATAAATCCATAAATTTCTCTCTCCCTTCTTCACACCCCCACTTAAATACTCCCCCCCCCCCAATAGTTAAAATAATTTGCAGTCAAAATATCATAAAATAAAAGATTAAAAGGCCAAACTAAGTGGCCTTAACATGGGAAGGGTCACACAGTAGCCAAAAGTTTTACAACTAGAAACACCTCTTAAAAAGCAGCTTTCAGACATTCTTTAAAATTGAAGTGAGGGACTGAGGCAGATTCCCAAATGCTGTTGGTTCCATAGTCTCATGATTGCCACAAGAAATGCATGCTCATTCACCAACCTAAGATGTGAGAGATGAATTTGTCACTCACTTTGAATCATATCCTGGGAAGATGTGGTCATGGTTTGAGCACATTATAGGAATGTAAGAATATGGCATCTTACCATTAAGATTCATAGAAAAATCATAATCGGTTTTTAGTTTGCATCACATTAAAATACACATTCAATTATATTACTATGGAAATAATTTGGGTGATAACTTCAACTATTGCAGAGCTGTCACAGAGTTGGACTTCAAGAATGAGTCCATTTATTACTCCACTTTTATGTGGTTTTCTCAGGAGTTTTCTTTTTGGATTATACAAAGATGGTGTGAAAATTTGTTCATGTGACCATGGATGTCAGTAATCAGTAAAATATATGGTAAAGACACAGTTTCTGAGCAACATGTCTATGTTACATTGTGTTCAGTTGTATCAGGTAACAATGCACAACTCAATCCAGCATAAGTCAATGTTTATGTTGTTACTTATTATTTATAAATAATAAAAAATCAGGACTCCAAACAGAGATCACGGTCTGATGAGAATAGCTGAACAAATGTTGTTTAAAGAAATACACAGTTTTGTGTTGTACATTCAAGTGGTCGCATCTCTACTTGCAAATTCCTTAATGTTCAAAATTATGGACAAATTACAACATTTGATTAAACTTTATATTGGCAGTATTGATGGCTGTAATGTGCATTAAGGAAATCCTTTATCAGAGTCATGCATATTTTTCTGTACATTGGCCTAGGAAAGTTACGTATAGATGAACTAATACCAATATTAATATTTAGCATTATTTGTTCAGCGTTAGCTTACAATAGAACCT
Source organism: Emys orbicularis (assembly GCF_028017835.1). Classification (NCBI taxonomy): domain Eukaryota; kingdom Metazoa; phylum Chordata; order Testudines; family Emydidae; genus Emys; species Emys orbicularis. Next base: position 128,996,777 of record NC_088684.1, read on the forward strand.
CAGAGTTACGAACACCCTGGAAATGGAGGTTGTTCATAACTCTGAAATGTTCATAACTCTGAACAAAACGTTATGGATGCACTTTCAAAAGTTTACAACTGAACACTGACTTTGAAACTTTACAGTGCAGAAGAAAAATGTTGCTTTTAACCATCTTAATTTAAATGAAACAAGCATAGAAAGTTTCCTTACTTTGTCAAATCTCTTTTTTTTAAACTTTCCCTTTATTTTTGAGTAGCTTACATTTAACACAGTACTGTACTGAATGTGTTCTTTTTTTTCTTTTTTTTTTTCGTCTCTGTTGCTGCCTGATTGTGTACTTCCAGTTTCAAATGAGGTGTGTGGTTGTAACTCTCGTGTATGTAACTCTGAGGTTCGACTGTATATGACAAACCTGCATGGGTTTAAAAGTTTTCTTCATTACATAGAGAAAAATGGAAGCTATTTTCCCAAGCACTCCCCTCTAGAGTGAAAATTGATTTTATTTATTTATGTATTACTCCTGAACAAACACAAGACTAAGATTGATCGTTCTAGTGCTGCAGTATGTCAGCTATAATGTGTAAGATATAATTATTTGGAACTTATTTCACTGGACAAAGGGTCACAACTCAGTCATATTAACAGAGCCAAAATATAGTTTATGGGCTTTCTTGGGAGGGGGCACTCCCTCAGTAGCAGCTGCAGGGCTGCTCCTGAGCCACGCATCCCCACATCTCTTGAAGACTCTGCACCAAGACTCTGCACCATTCCGATTGCTGTATTAGGCAGTTGACTTCTCTGTGTAACGCGTAAGCTCTCAGCTGATTAACAAGCAGGAAGACAGTGAGAAGGAGACTGAGCACCACAGACACTGGAATGTATTGAGAGCAGCTCCAAAATGGGAGTGTCAGATGGTAACCAGGTGCTCCCTGGGGCAAATATAACCCCACCAACACCATCCTTCCATGGGAATCCCTTGTAATTACTACTGACCCTCTATCCATGAGCATCTTCTTTGAAGGTTCTGCCTGAGCCATCCCAATCTTTAACAGTTCGGAGACACAGGAACTACAACACAAGGGAGGCAGGATCCAAGGAGTGAGTAGATGGGGCATGAGTTTGCAACCTACTTCAGTATCTTTCTGATCTGGGCTGTGGAGCAGCTGAAGAGCTGTTTAGTATTCTCAACACACTGGTCTGACCATCCTCCAGATAACTCAGGCCAGCAAAGAGTAACGACATGCAGGAATAAGAGGCCTGCGTGCTCCTTGTTCCAGTATCAGGACCAGCTGTAGGCACCAGCAAACCAAGCACGTGCTTGGGGCGGCACAAATTCCGTCCAACTTTTTTTTTTTTTTTTTGCTTTGGCAGTTGCGCTCTCGGAATTTTTTTGTTTTTGCTTGGGGCGACAAAAAACCTAGAGCCGGCCCTGTCCAGTATAACAGGGGCTTGGGACTCGCCCTAAAATACTATATTTGGACTGATTCTGCAGACCTCTCACAGGCAATAATCACTACTTAAATCAATGAGAGCTTCACCGTAGATTTTGAATATACTGTATACATTCAGGCCCAACCTTCAACCAGGCAAAGCCCGCCCTGTAAACAAGAGGAGCTTGGCCTATTCAGGGATTCCAGAATCCAGTATGAGCATTGTATAGATGAAGATATCCCCTCCTTCCTGCTTCTGACTGCTCTTTCTGAGTGTGTGCCAATAAAATGGCTGAATTTTACATAAATAATGTCTTTGGTTATATATATTTTCTTATGTTCAAAAATTAGCATTTGGGTTTTTTGCCATTTGAAAATAAGAAATGGAAGGAAATAAAATTCAGTGGATCAACATGAGAATCAGGATCTTTCTGAAAGTTATTACTAGTGGGAGTGGCAAGAAAGTCAGGCTCTGCCTTACCACAAAGTAGTTGAAAATAGCTCCCTGAGAACAACCAAATTGGAATGGACTGTGCAATCAATATTAATGTATGTTATAGATCAGAGTTAACCGTTTGCTTTTTTCCCTTGTAGTGTTCAACATAGGTAGGTTTGTTCTTATCCTCAGTATGCACTTCATACTCCTACGAGAATTCTGCGCCACTGAGCAATGCAGAATTTTGCAGAAATTAACGTTGTTCATGCAGAATTTCCTTTCCCGTCCCCGAAATGGGCAGCAGTGCTGCTAGCCGTGACTAAGGTCCACTGTACTCAGTAGAGTCCAGCTTGTACATAGAAGACACTGCTGGGGGGAGTCCCCAGCATGCCCTGAGGGAAGGAGAGGGCAGCACGCAGGAAACTCTGTGCAAGCCTGGGACCGAGCATCTGGCTGTTTCTCCCTTTGGGTCCCTTGGCTCGGGGGGGGGAGGGGAAGGGGGAAGAGGATGGGTGTCTGGGCAAGGGGGGCCCCCACATCTGGGCTCTGGGGAGGAGGGAGTTTGGGTATATTGCCGGGGCGGGGAGGGGTTGTGGTTGTCTGTCCCCCCAGCTGGGCTCTGGGTGTGGGGCAGAAGGGGCCAGAGAAACAGAAACTGGATTGTCATAGGGTTTTCTTTAAATCTCTACTCCCAGAAGAATTTTTGTGTGTATCTGTATTGTTACAAGTATCAGAGGGGTAGCCGTGTTAGTCTGGATCTGTAAAAAGCAACAGAGAGTCCTGTGGCACCTTTAAGACTAACAGATGTATTGGAGCATAAGCTTTCATGGGTGAATGCCCACTTCATTCACCCACGAAAGCTTATGCTCCAATACATCTGTTAGTCTTAAAGGTGCCACAGGACTCTTTGTTGTATTGTTACAGACATACTTGCTGACAGGTATTTTGAAATAAATTACCAAAATAATTGAAACTGGCATGATTATGTAGTGTTATTTTTGACAACATTTGCAGAATTTTAAAATATTGAGCACAAAATTTTTATTTTTTTGGTGCAGAATGCCCCCAGAAGTAACTTCAATACTTCAGCAAAGATTACAGAATTGGGAGATGGGCCAGAAAGAGGAATCAAGGGCTGCATACATTTATGATTTTGCAAACTTATTTGAAACTGATACAATAAGATACAATTATATTAAGCTCAGTATCCCAAGTTTAGTATTTGTGTTCTTCATTTTTATATCATCATCATGCTGTAATTTTGATGATGAAATCTTATATGGTCTGGTCACTGTGTGAAAACTAACACAGTATTCTTACAGAGACACTTTCTTGAACTTTAATACGATAAATTAAAATAATAAAGCATTCAGAATGCTTTTTAGATGGATTGTTTGGATTGTCTCTAAACTACAGCTATGGACTCGTAACTTCTGCAGCTCTTTAAATAAAAATGACTGAACAAGTTTAATGGATGGCTGGTTGAGCTTCCTTTGGTCAAAAAGTTAGCCTGAACTTCTGGCTGTCATGCAACAATCCTTGTTTTTTACTTCACTGCAATCCTATAATTCAGAAAGGAGGACATTGTTCAATTGGACAGAACTAGCGGGCTATGATCATGCATAATACTGACACAGTAACTTGGTAGTTATAGAGAGGTGACCTGAAACTGTATTTACTGCAATTTTGACTTTAATCCTGTGCAGTACCATTTCGAATTGCTTATAAACCTCAAAAAAAAAAAAAAGTTCATTATAATTCATATAGAACCTTCATGTGGACATTTGCTTTTAATTATTCAGTGTCTTTTACTATTAGTTCATGTTTTTAATTAAGATATGCATAATATATCAAATTTCACTAAGTGTCTTTCAAGAAACTTTCATGATAATGCAGTACGATGCAATGGAAATTCTCTGGTTTTAATAACACCAAAATGACATTATTCTGGAGTATATTTCTGAGTGCTTGATTCATTTTGGGGGGAGAGCATATCTGAGTATTGATAATTAAGATGAAGATTCTCATTAACTGAAGCAAATGCTAAACGGCCCAAGGGGGTGCATAAATAATAGGCTCACTAATAAATTGTAGTATACTGAAGGTGAGGAAAATAACTGGAACAATGCTTTTGCAGATTTACTAATTACAATAGCTTCCAGCAGTGCCATATCAACCTTCAAAAAACTGTTTCCGAAAGTGTTTAAGAATAATGATAGCATTTTTAACTGGAATTGCTCAACCTGCTTATTAAAATAAAAATAATCAAAGTAGCTGGTATAATTTTGTGGATTCCTGGTGGCTATCTACTTCACAACTAAAATAGCTCTTTCCTAAAAGGGCAGCACTTCTGAAAATGAAATCCATTAATATGCTTACATTTTATTCTAATCAACTACAGTAGTTAGCAAGTGCTTTATTGTTACAGCAAGATGATTTTGCCATTATGAAATTTATCATTCAGGAAACATTAGATCTCATCAGCACCTGTAGTCTTTTTGCAATGACAGCTCTATAAAAAGTATAGAGTTGGTATAGATCTTTTTTACATAAGTAATTGCTGAATAGTATACAATTTAAAGTCATTTATCTCAGACATCTGAAAGTATGTGACTGTAAACAATCATTTATCAGAGAACTTTTAAATAAGCTTTAACAAAGTTTGTAAGTAAGGTTTAGTGAGTGGAAATGGAATAAATGAGAAAGTACTAAGTTTGTTAGATGTAAACATTTAGCTTTCCCCCAAAGTTGTCCCACACCTTTAGTCTTACCTGATTGGAACATAATGTATTTATCTGCAATATGTAATGTAGTTTTCAAAAATCTGATTATTAAGCATCATTGCATAATCATGAATGGAAGACTCAGACTGGTGCAGATGTATGCTTACAGTTATACCCTATGTATTACAAAACCGAAATAAACACTTTGGGAAATAATACAATTAAATACTCACACAGAGAAAAAAAAATCACTATGTTCCAATAACTCTATGGTCATTGTCTCTTGACATGGTGTAACTAAAGTGACTGCACAACCAAGATTCTCCCTTACCATTCCGGTATCCATACAGTCCAGAAACACCACCCAGTCCCTTCAAACACCATGAGATAGAGAGCCCAGCTTACCAGGTTCACTCTCCCAGGATTAGCTGGAAGTGCCACCGTAACTACCCAGTGCACATCCCTTCCAGAAGCTTCAGATTCCCAGTCATCCAAGAATGCTAGCATATCCACTTACATAAAGGAGAGCAGAGAGGCAGGGTCTGCAGCTTCGTTGTACATTGGACAGCAAATGATTAGTTATTTATACTTGCCTCTAGTTCAACAAACATCAGTTCGCATATCACATGACAAAAACATCAAGGGATCAAGAGATATTTAATAAATCTCTTGTCCCTATGCCCAAACAGCCTAGGTTCTGCGTGCTGCATGGGCTGCAAGACTTCAAGAGACTCCAGCCTGTAGTGGCAGAAGCAGCCAGAGCAAAGACCTTTCTTCAGGAGAATTTTCTTCAGGTTAGACTTTCTCTGCCCTGTGCTGACCGGCTGTTTGCTCCAGTCCTATGCTTCCCTTATAGTCTCTTCACCTCAATGTCATTTCTCTTACCATTTTCTCTCATGCCCTGTCTCCTGGGCCCCCTTCCTTTCAATGTCCTCTTGCCTTTCCCTTTAGCTTATCCTCTCCTAACTAAACCCACAAAAAGAAAAAAGGGGGGGAAAATATCGCCAGCATATTGTTCACTTTGCTTGTGTGTTCTACCCTATCCCCCACCCTCTGTGTCTGTCTTCTCTGTTTAGACTGTATGATCTTCAGAGGGCAAGGATAGTCTCTTTGTTCTGTATTAATGCAGCACCTAGCAAGGTGGGGTCCTGGTCCATGGCAATTCAAATAAATCGTCGTCATCATCATCATCAGTGCACCACCTGCTGACAAATCTGGGGTCATTTTTTCCGGAATGGAGCCTGGATCCCAAGGATATAAGAATCTTCTTTTAATCTGACCTGGCATCCTCCTAATATATAGTACAATAAATCACCTCATACCTGATGCAGACTATTGCAACAGTATATTATGATGCAGTATATTATTATGCAAACAAACCTCTGAAAATTCATATGCTCAGTTGGACAGATTAAGTTTCATGGAACAGCTGGCTAAGGTCTCCAAGACTCAGGGGCGGGGGAGCAGAGACATGAGGACAGAATTAAAAGTGGTGTTGGAACCTGAGCAGAAATTTTGCTGAGCTCCTAGAGTGGGATTTTCAAACTTATGTAGCATTGGTTTAACTCTTGAATGGACATGAATGGAAGTTCTACCATAGAGTTCAATGCAGAAGAATTAAGCATATGTTGGGAGCTTTTGAATATCCTACCTCTCGTGCTTAGTTCGCTCATGCTTAGTGTCAGCATTCCTCACTAATAGCTTGTTTATCCACTCACAACCAGTGTAACTCCACTGACGTCAATAGAGTTACACTGGTATAATATCACAATCAGCACCTAAGCCTCGTTTTGAAACAAGGATATTTTAAAATATTTCATTGGTATTTCCATATAAATATAATTTTCAATTGGAAATAACACAAAGAAATGGAATCGCTATACAAGATCTATTTATCATTAATTAGTAAACAAAAGAATAACTGTGACCTTGGCAGCTGGACAGTTATTTCTCTCTGTGAATTCAGTAAAAGGTAAGTACATTTCAGAACTATTTTTCCAAACAGGACGTGTTTTTGATAGGGAAGTTTTTCTATCACCAATATTTCCCAAATTCTGTTATGCCACATGTGACCAAAGAACCTTTAAACGCCAACTGGTGAGAGGGGGTGGGGGTGTAACAGAATATCTTGATTCTGGTATGTACATTCTGGTTCACCAAAGAATGCCATGTAAGATCTTAAATGAAAGCCCAGGTCACATTGGTAATTAATACTAGTTAGAAATATATGTACAGATACTATGTATAAATATATGGTTTTAAAGGCATTATTCACCAACAGATGTGAAAAAAAAGTTTTCCTGCAGACAGATTGTAAGAAATGTATCTCTCTGTGTCAGGATGTAATTTCAGGATTGTAAGCTAACACAGTGGATGTACATTACATATGAAGTAAAATGTTAACAAAGAGATGTGAAGTGAACATGAAAAACAAGCTACAAGCAGTTCTCCTGTCTCTGAAAACAGACAATGAACTTTTGTGGTATATATAGGAGGCAAAGAAGACATCCCACCTCATCTTGTTTGTTTACATTCATGAAAACGGGATCTCAGCCAACCTTGGTTGAAAATGTTTGGTTAGAAAGAGTTTGTGTGAAATAAAATTCTTTAGACAGGACGTTAACCTGATAGATAAGTTTACTCTCTAGAAAGTTTGTTATGATTTTGTTTTCTATGTGACCTTTTGTTTCCAATATCCTTACTCACTATCTCCTGAATCTCTAGACTTTGATAATAAACTTATCCTTGTTTTCACTATAAATATATATCAGTGTTGTGGGGTTAAGCAAAGTGTTGATCTTGAGTTGAATCTTGCAAGCAAGTGTGTATATTATTCCTTTAGGGACAGCAGATGTGGTATTTCTGTCAGTCAGTTACACTGGAACCGAACCAGAACAAGAAAACCAGTTTGAACCAATATTTGTACTTGTACTGCAACCAAACCTTTACCATAATTTTGTTCTTCCTATTGAACCTGAACAGGGGGGGCGGGGGGGTGGAGTGTGTTACCAGTTAAAATAAGGTTCAGCATTTTTCAAGTTCATTGTTTAAAAAAAAAATGGCTGTGATTTTTTTCCATTATAAAACAAGACAACAAAATAACATATGGGCATGTGATGGCTACTGGAAAGGCCTGCCCCAGTATAATAAGATGAGAATGAAAGTAGGAGGCCAGCCCACAAGAGTAAAGAGGGAGAAGTGAAGCTTAGGAGCTGCCTACAAATGAGGCAGCAGAGGGGCTCCAAGATAGATGTGCTTCATAACTGGAGTCAGATGGAACTTTTGTGTACAGCTGGAGTAAGGACACACATGCTACAACTTTTCTTGTTTGCAGGGGTATTCTAGGCTGGGAATGTCCACTCCTCTTGGCTTGGGAAGGTGAGGCTTAAGAGAAAACAGTAATCATCAGCTCCCCTTTCTCTCTTCTTAACCTCATACTTAAGCCTCAAGGAATGAGAGTTCCCTCCTCTTTGGTGGGTTGCTCTAGGCTCCTTGAACTTTTCTCCACAGGCCAGTATCTCTGGCTTCTCCCCAGTCCAACACTACTAGTGTATTAGCAAAGTAGCGGCACTGGCAAGAAGTCTGAGAAACAGCTTGGAATTTGGAAAGGAGCAGTCTAGAGTCAGAACAAGTTCTGTGAAAGTCTGCAAGTTAAACAAACTCAAACGGATAGGTAATGACTCGAGATCACCCTTCTCTGAACTGCTTCTCAGACTTCTTGCTGCTACTTTGCTACAACACAAACATACTTGATCAGATTCTGGAAATATGCAACTGGGCTGTGCTGCCGCCTTTGGCTAATTTATAAAAAATATATTTCTTCTGTGATTTATTACAGAGCTTGAGAATTAATCATGGAAAGAAACCAACAGAAGTTCATAAGAAAGTTCTTCAGATATGACAGTGGACAAAAAATCAATTGGTCAAGTTGGGGAGACAGAGTGCCATTCAATCATGTCAGGGAATTATGCCACCAACCTGGAAAGGCACATTCAAGGACACCACCCTAAGGTGTATGCTGCACTTTCTTTAGGAAACAAAAAGAATTACAGAATAAAAATAATGAACAACCACAATATGCACCCAATCCTGATGAATCCACACCCAAGAAGGCTCCTACAACAGAAGCTACTATGGACTCCTAGTGATAACTAGGCAATCACAATAACAAATGATGAAGCTACTTTGCACATTGGTTGACTACAATTAGTCACTGTAAATGGAAGACCATTTAATATAACGGAAAATTTAGAATTTCACAGAATTTTGGCCCCATTCTGGAAGGCCTGGGGATAAACATTTCACTGAATGCAGAAAATGTATGAGGCAAAGTTGCCATTGTAGCAGCCACCATTCAGGAGAGGATCAAAAAATAAATCAAAGGAAGACTAATTTCATTGAAAGCGGATTTTGCCACATGATTTGACAGGTCCCTTTTAGGGATTAACATTCAGTATATTGTTGCAGGACAAATTGCTCTTCAGACTCTAGCATTGAAAGAAATCAAGGAAAGAAATTCCTCTTAATATTTAAATATTCTTAAAGTTGTTGGTATGTATGACATATCATATGCATATGGCAGGTGGATGGTATATCACATGGCATTTATCCAACAGAAAATGAAGCAAACATGGTAAAAGCAGTGAAGGTAATGACTGAGGACCAGGACACTGAACATGCAGAAGAACAAATTCTGACCAGACATTGCTGGAGGTAGCAATGAACCAGGGCTCCTTTAAGACCCAGGCCTCAATTCAAGAAAGCATTACTATTCAGAAAAGCACTTAAACACATGCTTAACTTCAAGCAGCTGTTTAAGCTTCATCAAAGTCAATGCAAAAGCAAAAGCACCTGCTTACATTTAGGATTGGGTCTGTAGGAATCAGGACTCTCTTGGGAGCCATTTCATTTTGTCAAACAAAGAAAGATACCCTATAAATAATAGGCTAGGTTGCCTTTTCTCTTCCTATTGCCTGTATCTCCATTATCTACTGCTTTTTTGCTTGGGAGGGAGAACATTTGAGGCCTCGCTAATGAATGCAGAAAAAGTCCTGAACATTGGCACGTTATGAGCTCTGTATCTCTCCAAACATGGCCAAATCCCGGTCTACAGCATCCTCATGACAATTGCTCTGATGCCACAGGGGCATTCAGTACATAGATTTGGAGCATGGAATAAATGCCTAGATTAGCACTCACCCAACATCTGCAGGCCCAGCATATAACCTGTGTTCTGCTGAAAACTCGGCTCTCCTGCTGACGTACACTATGCATAATTAGCTGAGTTTTTTTAGGTGTTGAAATACAGTACAAGTCTGTAAATGGACGTGATGTGGCTGGATCACTGGCTCCCAAATCTTTGCCAGGGAAATGTGCACCATGCTGATCAGTGCTCCTCTCATTTTGCCTGGTCCAATCAGTGTGTTCAGCACTAGATCTGCTGCTGAACATAACAGCTGTTTGTTTGTCCAAAACCAGATTATATCAGTGCTATTTGGAGTCTTCAGGGGGAAAAAAGAGCTTAATTTGAAGGGCTAGCTCAGTGCTGACATTCAAAATAGCAGAGAAAGCAATTAATGTTAACTAAGTTGAAGAGGCACCTGCTGTGCGTGTTTTGAGCATGCCCTTTTTCAGGCAATTAATTCAACTGGCCAAAATGAAAATATTTGATGATGTAGGAGGAGAAGCATTTTGGAAACATACATATATTGCAAAATTCTACTTTTCCTGACGTTATTTAAACACACTGGAATGGATCCTCAGCTGGTCTAAACTGACAAAGCTCCATTGACTTCATCAGAGCTAAGAAAATTTACAACAGTTAAGTATCTGCCCCATTCACTTTAATAATGAATTGTAGGATTTGAACTGGGGCTTGGGGGAGGAATCTATGGAATTTTTGTCTTTGACTTCAATGGGAGAAGGATAAATGAAGTTAAGAAGCTCTCAGGTGCAAATTCATCTGGGATGTAACCACATTGAGTTTCATGGAGTGACTTAAAAGTTTAACTTTGATCTAAGTTTTGCAGGCATATTATATTCTGCAAAATATGTTCCAGTTATAGTTATCCTTCTTGCAAAAATGCGATTTTTTTATAGTTTCTTTTTATATCTGTCTAATTAGCCAGTCTACATAGGTCACGGCAGGTCTCATCTAATGTTCATTTGCTGAAACACACACACATACACAGAGGATCAGCATTAATCCTTATCTGAAAATGCAATGCTTTAGCTCTAGCTAAATCTTTCTTTTTCTTTCTTTCTTTCTTCTTTTTTTAATTGACTTCAAAGATGAAATGTCATTGATATACTAAAAAGATTAGGGTGTTTCTGATCATGGATTTACCCACCTAGCCATATGTATTATAAGACTAATGTATTCATATTGATTAAAATGATCTGATAGTGACACAAGAGAGACTCACATATATGAAGCAAATCTCCCAGTGCAATGAATAGGAGTGAAGTTTAAATAACCTTAAATGTTAGATCTTGTGCAAACTTTTCCACTTGTTTACAGCCCAATGAACTAATATGAGCCACCATCTTGCACCACAAGGGTGGGAATGCAAGTCTGTGGGTCACTCATGTCTGAATTTTCTCTGTGCAACAGAAAGAAGTGTTTTTTCTCTTCTTATGGACAATCCGTTGCTAACATTCTGCTGTTGCGCCATAAAACAAAAGCAATGGCCAACAACATGTAATGCCTTTATTTATGTATACATTTATGTATTCTCAGACCAGGGATCGGCAACCTTTGGCACATGGCCCGCCAGGATAAGCACCCTGGCGGGCCAGGCCGGTTTGTTTACCTGCTGCGTCCGCAGGTTCGGCCGATCGCGGCTCCCATGGCCGCGGTTCACCGCTCCAGGCCAATGGGGGCGGCAGGAAGTGGCGGCCAGCACATCCCTCGGCCCGCACCGCTTGCCTCAGACACCATTGGCCAGTGGGAGCCGCGATCGGCCGAACCTGCGGACGCGGCAGGTAAACAAACCAGCCTGGCCCACCAGGGTGCTTATCCTGGCAGGCCGCATGCCAAAGGTTGCCGATTCCTGTCTCAGACTATGGTAACATGTCAAATCTTGTAGGAATTATGTAGGCAATACTCCATCTGAAGTTAGCAAGAGGAGTCTTGCATAAGTAAGGATTACAAGATTTGGCCACTGTTCATCCATTATGCGCACAATCCTATTCCCTTTGAAGTCAATTGCCAAGCTCTCATTGAATTACATGATGCAGAATCAAGTACTATACCAAAAAATGTAAACTTTGGGCCTGATCCAATTCTCACTGAACCTAATGAGAATTTTGACTTCAATGGGAGAAGTTGCCAGTTAAAATAATTATAAGTGCTCACAAAACTAATGCAAACATTGGAAGCAAGCATGCCAATGAGGGATTATGAACTGTACATTTTTTCACTTCACCTAAATGTACCACTATATAGTTACACATTGTCTGGCTATACTGAAAGGACAGGAGACATTTAACATGGGCTTACTCAGGTCGCAACTTTATTATTAGATGTCTGGGACTACCTGGCAGATAAAAGTGTACAGTGCAGATAACCCCATGTTTATTCCATAATTACCTGGGGGGGCTTTTACCAGCTCCCCCTCTTTCTCCATCTAGGTCCCTCCAGCAAATCCATTGCCAGGACCTTACCATACCCAGGGGCTTCCAACGGCTCCCCTCTTGCAAAAGGGAGGCTTCAGGCACAGAGTTGCCCCTTTTAAACTCCTCATTCCTCAGACTATGCTGACCCTTTTGAAGCAATTTTCATCTCCCGCACTCCAAGCCACAAAGCACAGTTTCCTTCCTTCCTTCCTTCCTTCCTTCCTTCCTTCATTCATTCAGCCAGAAAAATACCACCCCTCCACCCCGCTTAAAGATGCAGGGCGGTCATTCTGTCACAAAAAGTGTTCTCCCACAGAAGAAAAAGAGACAGTGACTGTGTTGTGTGGAATGACAGTTCTATGTCTTTAGTTCATTCAACCAAAGCTGCTCATGTGCATGTATTACACTGCATATTTATTAGAAGATTATGCAAGATTTTACTGAAAGATTAGCTGTAGGAACATTTAGGAATGAATTGTACCCTCAATTACACTTGGGCAACCTACTGAAGTCAATCAACCAAGTTCACATTTACTGATGAAGCAATCATAAGAGTCTGCCCCCAAACTCATATATTGGTATAACTGAAGGCAGAATTGCCCCCAAACTCTCAACTGGATATTAAAGATCCTAACCTGTTCAGCATCAGATTGCTGCTCTTGGTCTGTGAAACCCATATACAGCAGGTAAGTAAGGGCTAGTCTGCACTGGCAATGCTAAAGCTTTAACGTGGCTTGTGTGGTCACGGCAGAGCGCTGGGAGGGAGCTCTCACAGCGCTCTAAAAAACCCACCTCCCTGAGGGGTGTAGCCACCAGCACTGGGAGCACGGCTCCCAGCACTGGTACACTGTCTACACTGGCGCTTTACAGCGCTGAAACTTGCTGCCCTCAGAGGGGTGTTTTTTCACACCCCTGAGTGAGAAAGTTGCAGCACTGTAAATTGCCAGTGTAGACAAGCTGTAAGTTAAAAGACTAGGGGTGAAATCCTGGCCTCATTGAAATCAATGGCAAAACTTCAGTGGATCCAGACATTTGACCATGTTACTAAACTGACGATCTGACTTTGCCAAAAAAATCACTATGAGCAGCAACCTACTATACTGGAGTGAATTCAGCCTGGATCCTGTAGGTCCAAATGTACAAATTATGCTGGTTAGACACCTAAAACTTTGTTTGTCCTATGAAAGGTCATTGAATTTTAAATGGTTGGTTAAATGTTTTACTTTAATTTTCGGAACAGTTCCATTAGGGCTTAGAAGTCCTTTTATTTCTGTATATTTAACTTGGGACTGAACTAATCAAGCTAAGCTAGCCACATCAAAAATCAAAAAAATAAAAAGGATTAAGAAGGGGTCTGAGACCATCTTCTCTGCCCCTTAAGGACTGTGTGGGAGGATGGGATAATTTGCCTATCTCACTGCATTTCCAAATCAGTGGTGATGGAATGAACTGTAGATTGATGATCATGTCTTTGAGCAGAACACTTTATATTTAATTCTTTCATCAGTTTGTACTAGCTAATTATGTGTGAGGAGTTTTATTCTTTGCTTTCAATGACTTGCCAATGTGTGGGATGACAGTACAGAAGAATGGAATAGTTCTTTTTAATTGCTCCCAGCACTGAACTCTCCTTTGGGCATAGCTGGGATCTGTGATAATTTGATTCTCATTGCCCCTGCCTATGCACTCACAGACAACCCAGTTAGAGAATACTAGTCTACTCTCCAGCTTGGTTTGCATGAATCCTTCAAGATACCAGTTCTGTATTAAAAATAGAGTTGATGATAAATTACTGGCAAGTTGGAAGCTTTGTCATCCACTTTGTTGCACATGGCAATCAGTGGACAGTGATGAACTGAAGTAATTCTGGTATATTCTCTATGGTGGATTTAAATTCAGGGCCTATAGTTCATAAGTGTTTCATGTAAATAATTCTTGGCCTAATTTGCTGTGTTTGCAAATTATCTCTTCAATGAGCCAGCTGCGGGAGCAGGCAGTAATGGCAAATGATACCTGAATCAAAATATTATAAAGTCTTACTCTAGCCTTCTATTTTCTAGTTATAAATTTTAATTTGGAAAAAAAATAGGTCTCCCATGTTTAAAAGTCAATTTAACAAGTTCTGAGATCATTATAAATATTTTTGTAGCACCAAGAGAAGGATGGTAATAACAATTTGTGTGTGTAATTTATAGTGCTTTTGTACCCTTGCTGCATGTACTTCACTTTATGTACCATATGCTGTGCAAACATTGGTAGCTCACTCCCAGACTCACTATTATTAGCCCATGAGGCATCCGTTTAGCAAGGTGTGAAAGTCTGAAGGCATGAATTCTTCTCCTGTGGTGTCCATGTGGCAGATATTTGCATGGACATGCTGTGTTCAACAGAAGGATGAATCAGTAAAAATATTATTGCATAAAGGTGTAGACTCCAATTATTCCAGTAACATTGCTGTTCTTTAATATTTTTTGTTCATGAATGACACCTACTCTGATAATGGTTAAAATCTTCAAAAGTGCCTAAACTGACTTAGAAGGTTGAGATCCATTTTCAAAAAAGTGAACAAGCCAATTAGGAGCCTAAGTCCCATTGGCTTTCAATTACATTTTGTCTCTTAAGTCACTTAGGTTCTTTTTGAAAATTGTACCCTTTATCTCTCAAGCCTTTTTTCATTCAGCATTTTAAAATGTCTGGCTATTATGAAACTAGTGCAGGCTTGGAACCTTAAGATTTCACCACACCTGAAGGAAAAATCTCTTTCTTAAAGCAGGAATCCAATATTATTCACTGGAATTACCTAGTGCAGGGATCGGCAATCTTTGGCCCGCGCCCCTCCAGGGCAAGCACCGGTTTGTTTACCTGCCATGTCCGTAGGTTCGGCCGATCGCGGCTCCCACTGGCTGTGGTTCGCTGTTCCAGGCCAATGGGGGTGGCGGGAAGCAGCGGCCAGCACATCTCTCAGCCCAGGCCACTTCCTGCAGCCACCATTGGCCTGGAGCAGTGAACCACGGCCAGTGGGAGCCGCGATCGGCCGAACCGGCGGACGCGGCAGGTAAACAAACTGGCCCAGCCCGCCAGGTTTCCGATCCCTGCAATAACAGAATGGAAGAGGAAACATTGTGGGTAACACAATCTATTATTTTTGATTAGGAGCACGCTGTGTCCTTGTCGGCTACTGGCTAGCACTCAACTGGAACCTGTAGCGTAAGTGCTAAGCAGATCTGGGGTACAACCCCACCGATCCTTAGACCGTGGCCTCCTACGGATGTGGCACATATGTCAGTGCAATGTCCAGTATCCTCCTTTTCCTATTCTTGGATATGAAGCGAGCATGCCCTCAAGAACTGAGTACCTATTTTCTCTCTCTCTCCCATTTGCCCTGGCCTTTTGCATCAGGCCAGCACATTGAAAAAAAAATAGCCCAAAGTATCTATTACAACTTTATAATGACAAAAATAAAGTAAACAAATATTTTTGACCCTTCAACACTTTCAAACAGTGGCACATTGGAGGAATCCTTACAAAGTAACAGCCTTGAATTTATATCAACACATTTTAATTAGAGGCCTAATGAAATAATGTTTTATCAAATTATGGTGGACTGAAACTTACAGGCTGTGACAATTATAAAAAGTTAATTGCAATTTCGAAATTAGATTAAAGTATATTAAATTTTATTGACAAAATAACAAATACAGCTGCTTGTTTATGAATGTTTAGGTAATTAATTCTTTGTAAAGAAATCAGTGGTCTGTTAAGAAGTTTTGAGAGAACAAAGTTATCAGAAGTATTTCTGAAATTGCTCAAATAAAATGCTAATTACATCAGTTTGTATTATCAATTTATTAGTATGCAAGATGAAAGGTACAGTGTCATTTTGTACAGGTATTACATAGAAGGTTATGTCACTTGCCATGAAAAATCACGAGTAGCAAGCAGCACGTAAGCTCTTTGATGGTATCCTAAGTTGATTTAGGCCCCAATCCTGAACTTGGATGTGTGAAGGTGATCTTTTGCCTCAAGTTGTGTTAAGTACAGAACCAACATGGAAGAAACCTGTCCATTGGATGAGCTGTTTTGAAAATCCCACCCATCGGGCATTGAATAAGCACTAGAGCTTAAATCCGGGTCCTACTGAAGTCAATGGCACAACTTCTATTGATGTCAGTAGGCCAGGATTTCACCCTGAGTGTTGGCCTAACACTGTCCCCATTCAAGTCAGTGGTAAAACTGCCATTGACTTCAATGAGATTAGAGTGGGTCCAACCCTGAGCACTTTGGAAATCTCACCCGGTATGTATATAGGGCAGCAGAAAATAACTTGCGACTAAGAAAATTTTCGGATATTCCAGTTCCTGCCTTCAGCAACTAACTTTTTACGTTTTTGTTTGTTTGTTTTGCCACTTTCGTTCAGTTAAATTGTTCTCCAGCAAATTATTTTGGATTTAAATTTTTAAAGTCTTTCTCCCCCTTTACTCCCATGCTCCAAACCCATCATTTAAATTGGCCCATATAGAGACTATAGTGGTGAACTTTGGACATTTTAAATGTAACTGGAAAGCTTTTTGTATCTCAGTCAGCACCTTTGTTATTTATCCCATGACTGTGGCAGTTAGATGGATGCTAGGACAACCATCCTGCTGTGGTGTTAATCAGATGAGAAAGACCCTGCTGGGAGTTGTGGTAATTACACTGGGATAGCTCATCTCTTCTTGAACTCTCTCCAGGCCTTCATTTTTTTCCTAATAGCAACAGTGATACTAATTAAAAACAGATGTTAATTATGTCCGTTTATCATGTCCCTCTTCCTTGACAAGTTAGTTTAATGGTAACTACCAATGAGCAAGAACTCTATTGACATCTTTTTCGGTTCAGTGATTTCCTTCCCACTTTCGCTGTTAACTAGCTCAAGCTTTTCTATGGTATGAAGGCAGAAGATTTTCATATATATTCTCCCTGTTTGCTGGTATTCAGTGAGCATCTGCTTTCTATCCACCTCCCAGGGTGATTTACAAATCATTCTATTGTAATTATAAATAATTTGGAATTCAGATAACATATTTGCTGTATTTTTCTTCTTTTATAGCCAAGCTCAGAAGTTAGGCATAAGGCAGTGTAAGTAAAAAGCCCCTACACTCACTCAGACTCTCTGAGACTGCCTGTACAGTACAGGGGACAGCGACCTCAGGCAGGGGCTTTCCTTCTCTATCCTCATTATGCCTTCTCTGTGCCTCCTCCTTAGCTTTAGCTATAACCTGATTCCGCTCCACCTCAGACAACAAGGTTCTCTTAAGTATATTGCAATCATCCCAGTCAGGCTTATGGCTAGCTAAGGGCAGTCAATGAGCGGGTTAAGACTCTGCACCCCCTTGTTCCAAATCCGTATACACTGTTGGCCTCTATAGGGGGGCAGTATACCCATTTCTCGGTCCTAGATTTAAAAGACGCTTTTTTCACGATTCCAGTCGACACCCAATCTTAGGAGATATTCTCCTTCGAGTGGGAGGACAAACGGAGGGCTAAAAAGCAGCTTTGCTGGACAGTATTGGCCCAGGGATTTAAAAATTCCCCCACTCTTTTCGGCCAGGCTCTGGCCAGAGACTTGGAGGAGTGGAATAATTCGGACAGAGTCCTCCTCCTGCAATACGTAGATGACTTGCTAATTGCTGCTGTGGGTCTAATCCCTTGTCTCAAAGCCACTGTAAGCCTCCTGAACTTTGTTGGACTCCGAGGATACCGGGTAGCTCAGAGCAAGGCTCAAATTGCTCTCTCAGAAGAACAGTATTTAGGTTTTCACATACGGCAGGGGGAGCGGCAGCTCTCAAACGAAAGGAAGGAGGCTATCTGCCAAGTTCCTATCCCAAGCAACCGTAAACGGCTCAGGGCATTTCTGGGCATGGCAGGCTTTTGCAGAATATGGATCCCAGAATTTGGACTATGGGCTAAACCTCTGTATGAATGTGTTAAGGGAGCGGATCATGACCCCTTTCACTGGTCCCCAGAAGCGGACAGGGCATTTAAAATCTTGAAAAGAAAGTTGATGGAAGCCCCAGCCCTGGGTCTGCCGGATCTCTCTAAGCCGTTCCAACTGTATGTGCATGAAAGAAAAGGGGTAGCCCTGGGAGTGCTTACTCAGTTATTAGGCACCTGGAAACGTCCCGTGGCATATTTCTCTAAACAACTGGATCAAGTTGCTAAGGGGTGGCCGGCATGCTTGCGAGCAGTCGCAGCCACTGCCCTAGTGCTTGGGGAAGCTGAAAAACTGACATTGGGAGGAACTGTGCAAATGTATATTCCCCATATGGGCCAAGCCCTGCTGGACACTAAGGGTGGTCTCTGGCTCACCCAGGCTTGGGTTGCTTGGTACCAGGCAAAACTGTTAGAGAACCCTGAAGTTACCCTGCAAACCTGTCACTCCCTTAATCCAGCTACCCTGCTACCAGAAACAGAAAAGCAGGAACATGACTGTCTGGAAATCATAGATGCCCAATACTCCAGCCGCCCAGATTTAAAAGATCAACCGCTCCCAAATGCCGACTTGGAATGGTATACCGATGGCAGTAGTGCCATTGTAGATGGGCAAAGGAGGGCGGGTTATGCTGTTGTGACTCTTCATGATACCGTGGAAGCTGAGAGTTTATCTGCTGGGACATCTGCCCAGCTTGCTGAACTAGTGGCCCTGACTCGTGCACTCGAGCTGGCAAAAGACAAACGGGTTAATATCTTTACTGACTCAAAGTATGCTTTTGGGGTATTGCATGCTCACGCTGGTCTATGGAAGCAAAGGGGAATGCTGACAGCCCAAGGCTCCCCGGTTAAGCATGTGTCACAAATTCTCCGGCTTTTAGAAGCGGTACAACTCCCCTCAGCGGTAGAGGTGGTGCATTGCAAAGCCCATCAAAAGGAAGATCAAGATGTAACCAAGGGCAATGCCAGAGCAGACAGGGAAGCCAAGCGCGCTGCTACCCTAAAATCACCAACAGAGGAGAATGCCCAAATGCATGCCCTCATCCCATCAATAGGTGAGCTTGCAGCCCCTCAGTACTCCCATGATGACAGAAACCTGGCTGACAGGCTCGGTCTCCAGGAAAAGGAGGGATGGCTTTATTCCACAGAGGGAAAAATCCTCCTGCCCAAGGGCCTGATCCGACCAGTGTTGCAAAAACTGCATCAAACTACCCACGCAGGCAGAGAGGCTCTTACCCAGCTTATGAATAAATATTTTCTAACCTCTGGACTTAAACCCCTAGCATCCCAGGTACAGGCTGAATGTTTAATCTGCCAAAAGAATAACCCTCGACCAGGAGTAGCAGTGCTGCCAGCCACCCTGGAACCTACCCCAGGCCCAGGATTGGTGTGGCAAATAGACTTTACTGAGTTTCCCCGGACCCAAGGGTACAGGTACCTCCTCGTCTTGGTGGATCGATTAAGCGGATGGCCCGAAGCCTTCCCATGTCGTAACAACACTGCCAAAACGGTGGCTCTTAAGTTTGTCAAGGAGATCATTCCCCGCTTCGGGCTCCCCCAGTGGATGGAATCTGATAACGGAACACACTTCACATCTCAAGTTGTTCAAAAGATATCAAGTGCCTGGCAAATCCCCTGGAAGCTCCACACACCATGGCGACCACAAGCCAGTGGAGTAGTGGAACGCACAAATCAGACACTCAAGCGACACCTCTCAAAGGTCTGTCAGGAGGCCTCTCTTAGGTGGCCTGATGCTTTGCCCCTTGTGTTACTCCGCATTCGTGCTCTCCCCAAGGGCAGGTTAGGGCTTAGTCCCTTCGAGATTATGTTTGGAAGGGCATGGCCTCTGAATGGTACACCGGTTCTGGCAGGAGAGTGGGAAATGGGGTGTGGGTTCTTGTCTCAGTACATGTGCTCTCTGTCTGCTGTTCTTTCTTCTCTTCACAGATACACCAAAGATTCACAGCCTCTTCTGCTGGATACCCCGGTCCACTCCTTGCAGCCAGGCAATTCTGTACTCGTTTGGACCTGGAAGGACGAGCCTCTCCAAGAGAAGTGGAAGGGACCCCACACCATCCTGCTTGTTTCCCACACAGCAGCAAAGGTCGAGGGACACAAGAACTGGATTCATCACTCCCGTCTGAAGGCAGTGCCTGCTCCAGAACGGTGGACCGTCCAGCCTGCAGAAAAAACTGCCAGCGATGATCAGGGACTTAAACTGTTATTCAAAAGACAGTAAGGGTCGCTGGGAATGCCTGGTGATCTCTCTGAACAGCCACAGCGCACTCCCCGCGAGAACCCTGAGCATTGGTTCTATCTATTCACAGAAGGCCGACCTAGCCCATGGTCCTGGTCCTTTTATTTTTTGATTTGTTTGGTGTCACTGATTCTTATCTTCTGAGCATTTGGGTTGTTGTAATCACAATATGGGTTCAGGTTTAGGGTCTCTCACAACATTCCTTTTTGTCACAGAAGCAATCCTTCTGTTACCTACTGTTTCACCCACATCGCATGGAGGATGGGGAGCCATCCCTGCAGACATGGCTACCAATACATATGAGGCCCTAAAAATTGCCTTTGCCCGTGAGTTCAATCTCTCCCACTGTTGGATTTGTGCCCAGATTCCCCACCATTCAGCTGGGTTGCCCTGGAGAGTAGTTCCCCAAAATTGGTCAGACCTTTGTCAAAGGTGGATGGTTACCAGCAACAGCACCTCTCCCAATTTAAGTTTACGATCTAACTGTACCGCAGAAGCTCCTTATGGCCTACACAATGGCTCTTGGAATCCCCACTATAGTAGCACTCTTAAGCCCCAGCCTATTCGTTTACGCTCTCCACCCACTGGCCTCATATGTTTTCAGCAAGCCAGTACAAGTAATCATACCTGGTTTGCTGGCATTAGTACATGTAGATTTTATATTGGTCCTGGTATAAGTCTCACTGTCCCTGTACTAAATGCCACCGGTTGGCAAACCGGCACTGCATTTTTTGCCTTTTCCCCACAAACCACCCTACGGGACCTACAAGGTAACAATGGAAAGGTTAGTTATGGTGAAGCATTCTGGGTCTGTGGTAATAGTGCCTACAAATGGCTTCCTCATGGTTGGCATGGTAGCTGTTACAAAAGCTATCTCGCTCCTCCCCTCCGTGTTCTGACCCAGGCTCCCTCAGGTCGCCCTAGGTCCTTGGGAGCTACCATTGAACCCATTGGTGAGGGAGACAGGTTTCGAATGATATTCCTCCCTACTTATGGGGTGGGATGGCTAGCCCAACTCTACAGGAAACTTTCTACATTTCTCACCCAGTTTGCCAACGATACCCTGGCCATAGAAAAAGGCATAAGCTCTGAGCTTTACCAACTCCAGTTATTATCCCTGCAAAACTGCCAGCCCCTAGATTATGTGTTGGCCTCACGGGGCGGGGTCTGTGCCCTTATTGGGGAAGAATGTTGTACCTATGTCACAGAGTTTTCACAGGATATTAATAAGCACATCTTGTCAGCCGAACGGGCCTTTAACCAGTGGAAGGCCCAGGAAGAAGAACCCACTATTTTCGATTCCCTTTGGGGTTGGCTACCTGGTCTAGGGGGATTAGGGGGAGGCATTGTTCGCCTCCTGCTCACAGGTGTTGTGATATGTTTTGTTCTTTTTCTTTTGCTCGCTTGCTGTAAAGTGCTCATACATAAGATTTGTACCTCCCATTCCCCAGAGGTTCCTTTATACCCTCTCATTGATGATCCCAATTGCATGGAGCTCAATCGCATTTTGTCTTTAGAGTATGAGAAAACTCTACCAAAGGTTTGTTGAGTGTTCTCAAAGGAGGGAGTTGTTGGTGTCACTGGGCATAGCTACCAAAAAAAGCTGACTGTTACATGTTCTGCTTTTAGGCTGTTAGCATTTAGGTTGGTTAAAGTTCACAAGATGGAGTTGCTTCGGCTCACTTAGACCCAGAGCAGGGGGGTTTCATCGACACTTATGGTCTTCCACCCTCCCGAGTTACCTGGTAGCTATGCCCAGTGACACCAACAATAGGATCTTTGAATGGCCAACTTACACTCCCTTACACACATGTACAGGCAGTCTCAGAGAGTCTGAGTGAGTGTAGGGGCTTTTTACTTACACTGCCTTATGCCTAACTTCTGAGCTTGGCTATAAAAGAAGAAAAATACAGCAAATATGTTATCTGAATTCCAAATTATTTATAATTACAATAGAATGATTTGTAAATCACCCTGGGAGGTGGATAGAAAGCAGATGCTCACTGAGTTCACAAGATGGAGTTACTTTGGCTCACTTAGACCCAGAGCAGGGGGGTTTCATCGACACTTATGGCCTTCCACCCTCCCGAGTTACCTGGTAGCTATGCCTAGTGGCACCAACAAACTTACATCACCTAACACATCACTTCTGAATTTGGCCCTTATTTTCCTAATGGCAATGGAATTTAGATTAGTAAAGGATCTTTTTTTATGATATCATCTACTACTGCTGATATTTATCACAAGAGGCTCAGTTTTGCAGTCCTTACATGGGCAAAACTCTCAATAACATCAATAGTAGTTTTTGACTTGGTAAAGTATTCACGAACCATACCTATGAAGACATTCTTTTGTTTGTGACATCAGAGTTTTTACTCTGGGGTTACCATTGTGACTGCTCATGTGAGGCATAGGTACAGAATCAGCTTCATATTTCTTGATTTAGGACAGGGATCGGCAACCTTTGGCACGCGGCGTGCCAGGGTAAGCACCCTGGCGGGCCGGGCCGGTTTGTTTACCTGCCGCGTCCACAGGTTCAGCCGATCGCGGCTCCCACTGGCCGCAGTTCACCGCTCCAGGCCAATGGGGGCTGCGGGAAGCGTCGCAGGCCGAGGGATGTGCTGGCTGCCGCTTCCCGCTGCCCCCATTGCCTGGAGCGGTGAACCGCAGCCAGTGGGACCCACGATCGGCCAAACCTGCAGACACGGCAGGTAAACAAACCAGCCCGGCCCACCAGAGTGCTTACCCTAGCGGGCCGCAGGCCAAAGGTTGCTGATCCCTGATTTAGAACATCACAAGAATTTCTACAGTAACCAACTGAGATGCCACAAACACAGGAATATGGACCTGATCTTATAGCTGTTGTTCACATTATTAGTTCTAGTGGCTTCAGAGGAATTATTCATATGAGTAATGACTTCAAGACTGGGTCCTATGACCACCTAGGACAAATAATCACCACAAGTGGATGAACTCTTTAAGATTAAAAGATCCTGTTGAAATTTCAGGCCAATTTCTTGAATATAGTCCTGTAATCAAAAACATGGAAAGAAAACCTCCAATTTCTTTGTCCTTGTCATACACCAATTGCAGTATTCCAGCATTTGCATATTGTCTTTCAAGATGAAAGATTCCAATGACCTTTACTCAAAACATCCATCTTTCTTTCCATCTCCCGATTATCTCTATGCTGCTTATCACATGTCCATCAACGTTGAACAAATGTTGAATATAGGAAGTCCATACAATAAGGACTGAAACACCATGGGCAGTGTAGACAGGGGCTAATGCTGCTATACCAAATGTTTTTCATAAGATCTTTAATTAAGGCAAGAAGAAATATTTCTTACAAAAGATACCATAGATGTATTTTTTCCATAAGCCTCTGATTTAATTATCTTATTATGACTCTGTGATGATCTATGCATTTATGAATCAACTTGAGGCCCTTCTGAATCTAAAGTTTCATTGGCATGAAATTGGCATCTAAATTCACCAGCCAATTTCCAAGGGTTAGGACTGGTTGATATCTGTTGTTTCTGGATATTTGGTACAATCTTAGCACTTTTAATTAATAAATTGGTGAGAGTTGTTTGTGACTAATTTGCTAAAACTAGTCACTATTTGCAGTGATATCTTTCCTGAAGAAAGTGTCATCTGGCTGCTCCTGAAGTAGTTCTGCTACTGGAGCTTTGTGTGTTTTCCTCACAAGTCCTTATCAAGTGAGAGAAGACAATTAGTTTGTTCCAAGAGCACTGCTGCCATGCTCCAGGATGCTCCCTGCAGTCCCACTGCCACTAGAAAAATAAAGACTACTCTAGAGCAGTGATTCCCAAACTTTAACAACCCTTGAAGCCCTTTCACTAAAATGTCAAATCTTGTGAACCCCCTCCTAAAAATGAATATTTCCATGGATTTTCTCCCTTACCTCAGTGTAAATTATAAAAGCATTGATCTTGGACATATGAAATTTGTTTTTATGACATGCTTATTACACGCTATTTATTAATTATTATTTATCATTACAGTATTTTTATTACATTATGTAAATGGCAACACTCTTCCAAGATCTCACTTCTGTAGCTTGTATCACTTTTGATTAAGCCTGTTATAAGACAAGGCTCCTATCAGAGGTGCCAATAGAAAAAAGAGGTGCGGGGGCAAAGCCCCCATGCACCCCAGATCCTGGGGGGGCACTGCCAGAAAAGTGGGGGGGTCCACAGGGGCCACCGGAAAGAAAGGGCAGGGACCCATGGGGAGGCACGCTGACGTGGGGGGCCGCACGTGACCCTCATCGCCCCCCCATACTGGCGCCTCTGGCTCCTATGTTTCATAAAGGAGTATCCGATGTGAAACAGCATGAAGGTATTTAAGAAGCCAACTCAAAGAGTTCCTCCTACACAAGCATTCAGGTCTTGAGCAGTCCAGGCAAACAATGCATGTTACAACAAAGCTTAAACTTGTTCTTCATAATAATTTAAAAACAACAGTAGCAGCCTATTTAATTTTAAAAACAGCAAAAAATATCCACCTCCCTTTCTATTTCGTAAAAGGAGTCTTGAAGTTTAAATCTCCTCAGCGTGATAGATATGCTTGCTTTGATCTGCTTAGCTCTTGGAAGTCCCCAAAGCTCCAGGCTGCTGGCCCGTGCTGCCCGGGGTCCCTATGGACAGTTCTGTCCGCCATTAGGGAATTTTTTCCCGAGAACCCCCTCTAACATTTCATGAACCCCCAGGGGTTCACGAACCCCAGTTTGGGAACCACTGCTCTAGAGATCCCTGATGGCAGGAGAGGGCTGCCCCGGTCATACACCCATCCTGAAAACACTCCAGTAAGAGACCACTGGCTTCTCCCACAATGAATCTTGTAAGCAGCTTATTGGGGATTCCTCATAAAAAACAAACAACCAGCCATAACAAGTATGGAGTGTTCTGTGAATACTCAGTGGTTAAGGTGCTTGCAAGCGCTCTGCTTTATTCTCTGTCCAGTTCCAACTGGCTCTGCATAATAATACCAACTTCAGTGTCTTGCTGAGATTGACGTCTCAGGCTTAGCCCTTAGCCCCTAACACCACATCAAGGATATAAAATAAAACATGTAAGGCTAATGTAAAGTCAGGGAAATATTTCTGACCTCTTTGTTATTTAACAATATTAGTATATGGTCAATTGTAAAATTTCAATTAGATATGCATCAAGGTGTGAGTTAAGGCTTATTCTAAAACCCTACTTAAAAACAGTATTCTAACCATGGTAAACACAACAAAATATTCACAAATCAAAATATTCACAAATCAAAATATTCACAAATCATGGAATATTATATATATTTATCTGCACTGTTCAGAATTAACGTAGCTGTACTATGCTCTATCATCGATTTATGAGCATAAGAAACGATGCCCATCAACAATGTTTACACCATTTTCTGCTCTGTGTCATTTGTGACACACTATAGAGCTAATAATTAAAAATCAATGTGAGCCTTTTCATCAGCAACACCCATATTCAGAGCAATAACCTATATCAGCCATGTTAGACACCTTCAAATTCAATGTTTGTATAATGCAAATTGTATCTTCTGAAAGGAACATGTTTCAGATTAATTTGTTTGACAACCCCAAAGCCAAAAAGTGGTTACTGATTATTTTTAAGAAACTGTAAATTAAAAGGTTTATTTTTAAAATGATATGTTGCAGTTATGTGGACCCAGATTCTGCCATGATATCCACAGGTGATATATATATATATATGAGAGGTAAGGGTATGAAATATACTGTAACTCACCTCATGTCATGTTGACTGTATTCACCATAACTAAATTCTTTTCAGACTTAGTACTTCTTCCTTGACCAGTTTCTGGTTGAAACATAATCTTATTTTGCCTGTCAAGGAAAATGCATGTTGGTCACATCCAGATCAGCTAACATGGTTCTTCCAGATGTCAGGGCAGCATACTAAGGCTATGTCTACACTGCACTTTCATCGTTAAAACTTTTGTCTCTGAGGGGTGTAAAAACACAACCCTTCTGAATGACAAAAGTTTCAACAACGAGCAGCACCGGTGTCGATAGCGCTTGGGGGGTGGTTTTATTTTGTCATAAGGAGAGCGCTCTCCTCGTGACAAAGAGCTGCTACACTGCAGTGGCACAGCTGCACCGTTGTTAAGGTGCACAGTGTAGACAGACTAAGGCCTGGTCTACACTAACCCCCAACTTCGAACTAAGGTACGCAACTTCAGCTACGTGAATAACGTAGCTGAAGTCGACATACCTTAGTTCGAACTTACCGCGGTTCAGACGCGGTCCACACGCAGCAGGCAGGCTCCCCGTCGACTCCGCGGTACTCCTCTCGCCGAGCTGGAGTACCGCAGTCGACGGCGAGCGCTTCCGGGATCGATATATCGCGTCCAGACCAGACGCGATAAATCGAACCCGGAACTTCGATTCCCAGCTGCCGAACTAGCGGCTGGGTGTAGACATACCCTTAGTAAGTGATGTTGTTCCTTTAATATAGACTACTATGAAATTTTCCACTGATGTGTTTGCATCCTCAAGAGAGCTAAATTTGGCCCTCAGTATTTATAATGGAATACCACCATTAATGTCATTGTTTGTTTTTATTATTATTGAACTGTCCAAAGATTTAATGATAGTGCAGTAACTCGCTGCTTTCCATGGCTTTTAGTTTTATCAACACTGTGAACAGCTATGATAAAAAATGTTATGGTGGAAATTAAATCATAATGACTATCCTGAAAACGTATTTGTCTAAAGGGGTGGCCATTACTGTGATAGCCCTGAAAATATCTTCTACACTATAAGATATTTCACTGTGAAACTTGCCTCCCCATATCAAACACATACAAGAAGACCCTGTATTAAAATAATGGGATTCTGGAGTTCAGTTCATGAAAACAAAGCAATTCAGACTTAATGCAGCAGCTCTTCCTGTCTAGATATGTCAGAGATATAAGCAGTGGTCTATGTACATTACATATGCTACAATGCTAACGCAGGGTGTGATATTGAAATGGAACTCTCCAATTTGCCTTATCGCTTACTATTATGAAGTAAAGTAAGACAAATGGTTTTAGGCCTATCCTGGGGTGTCTATGGCCTGGTCTACATTACGGGGTTAGGTCGAATTTAGCCGTGTTAGGTCAATTTAAAAATTAATGTGTCCACACAACCAACTCCATTCCGTTGACCTAAAGGGCTCTTAAAATCGACTTCTCAACTCCTCCCCGGCGAGGGGAGTAGCGCTAAAATCGACTTTGCTGGGTTGAATTTGGGGTAGTGCGGACGCAAATCGATGCTATTGGCCTCCGGGAGCTATCCCAGAGTGCTCCATTGTGACCACTCTGGACAGCACTTTGAACTCCGATGCACTAGCCAGGTACACAGGAAAAGCCCTGGAAACTTTTGAATTTCATTTCCTGTTTGGTCAGCGTGGCGAACTCAGCAGCACAGGTGACCATGCAGTCCCCGCAGAATCGTAGAGCGTAGAATGTTTCTACACTCCCCCTATCATCTCTGTCCCTGAGGTTATCGCTGATTAGAAGGCGAAAAATACACACTCACAATGACATTTTTTCCAAGCTCATGCAGTCCTCCCGCACTGATAGGGCACAGCTTAATGCATGGAGGCATTCAGTGGCAGAGGCCAGGAAAGAATTAAGTGAGCGCGAAGAGTGGAGGCAGGATGCGATGCTGAGGCTAATGGGGGAGCAAATGGACATGATGAAGTGTCTGTTGGAGCTGCAGGAAAGCCAATAAGAGCACAGACCCCCGCTGCATCCACTGTATAACCGCCTACCCTCCTCCCCATGTTCCATAGCCTCCTCACCCAAACGCCAAGAACGCGGGGGGGGGAGGCTCTAGGCACCCAGCCACTCCACTCAAGAGGATGACCCAAGCAACAGAAGGCTGTCATTCAAACAGTTTGATTTTTAGTGTGGCTACAATAAGCATTGTGGCCTTGTCCTTCCCTCCTCCCCCACCCCACCCGGGCTACCTTGTCTGTTATCTCATTTTTTAAAAATTAATAAACAAAGAATGCATGGTTTCAAAACAATAGTTACTTTATTTCGAAGGGGGGGAAGGTGGTTGGCTTACAGGGAATTAAAATCAACAAAGGGAGTGGGTTTGCATCAAGGAGAAACACACACAACTGTCACACCGAAGCCTGGCCAGTCATGAAACTGGTTTTCAAAGCCTCTCTGATGCGCAGCGCACCTTGCTGTGCTCTTCTAATCACCCTGGTGTCTGGTGCAAAACGATTGTCTGCCGTTGCTTTCACGGAGGGAGGGGCAACTGACGACATGTACCCCAAACCACCCGCGACAATGTTTTTGCCCCATCAGGCATTGGGAGCTTAACCCAGAATTCCAATGGGCAGCGGAGATTGTGGGAACTGTGGGATAGCTACCCACAGTGCACCGCTCCATAAGTCGATACTAGCCACGATAGTGAGGATGCACTCTGCCGACTTAATGCGCTTAGTGTGGACATACTAATATATAAAATCGATTTCTAAACATCAACTTCTATAAAATTGACCTAATTACATAGTGTAGACATACCCTATGTCTACATTTCTCTATTTCAATAAGCATACATTAATTTATTTTGGCTATTTATTATATAAACATACCACAGAGATCATTATTATTTTTATGACAGTAGACTCTAGAGGCCCCACCTGAGATTGTAGTCCCCATTGTACGAGGCACTTTATAAACACCTGGCAAGACACAGTCTCTACCTTAAAAAGATTACAATTTAAACAAAGAGCAGGAGGAGATATAGAGAGCCTCTGTGTGACCCCTGTATTCACACTCTACACACTATTGTAATAATCTTTGTACAAAATATGCCCTGTGAGGTATCATTTGAAAACTAATAACTCACTGGTCAACAATATGGTAAAATGTATGTAGCCGCATTATATGTAAAGTTATGAACATAAACTGAAATTATAATGAAATGTGTTTACCAGACAAATCTGGGGATCAGGTAAACCTGTTTCTCAAAGATAAAGGACAAGCAGACACCTCTAGCCAAGTGTCATCAAACTCAACTGGCAATCACCTGTCAAGTGGTCATTCTTTGGCAAGGAAGGGGAGCAGTAACAGATGGATTTGCATTTTGTAAAACAAAAACAAGGAACCTATTTCACCACATGACTCCATCATCCCAGCTGCAAGGAACTTTATCTAGGGGTAATTACAGGAAAATGCATTCCAAAGGGTGACTGGATTATAAAAGTGAGGGCAAAAACACCCCAGGTATACTCTCTCTCTCTCTCTCTCTCTCTCTCTCTCTCTCTCACCCATCCCTCCCCAAAAAGACAAAGGAACCAGACCGTTGGAGGACTTAAGAATTTGGTCAGCCATGTTGCTGGGAATATGTGGTAAGAATTTTATCTTGAACCATGTCTAGTTTGTTAAATGTTAGTTACTAGAAAGAATTTTATCTTTATTTCTCATTACCATTTCTGACTTTAATGCCTTATACTCATACTCACTTAAAATGTATCTCTTTCTAGATAAATAAATTTGTTCTATTCCTTAATCAAAACTAATCCAGTGTTGTGTTTAAACTGAATTGTTTGGTCACTCCAATTAAAGTAGCAAACTGTTGTACATTGACCTCTTACAGGGGCAACAAACCTCTAATGAGATGCCAGAGGTCATGAATATAACAGGCCTAATCCTTAGCTGTTTTAAATTGATATAACTTTATTAACTTCTTAGGAGCTGCACCAATTTAAATCAGTGGAGGATCTGGCCTATCATGTCATCCATTAAATGTATATAGAATCATAGAATATTAGGGTTGGAAGAGACCTCAGGAGGTCATCTAGTCCAATCCCCTGCTCATAGCATGACCAACACCAAATAAATCAGCCCAGCAAGGGCTTTGTCAAGCCAGGCCTTAAAAACCTCTAAGGATGGAGATTCCACCACCACCCTAGGTAACCCATTCCAGTGCTTTACCACCCTCCTAGTGAAATAGTGTTTCCTAATATCCAACCTAGATGTTCCCCCACTGCAACTTGAGACCATTGCTTCTTGTTCTGTCATCTGCCACCACTGAGAACAGCATAGCTCCATGCTCTTTGGAACCCCCCTTCAGGTAGTTGACGGATGCTATCAAATCCCCCCTCACTCTTCTCTTCTGCAGACTACATAACCCCAGTTCCCTCAGCCTCTCCTTGTAAGTCATGTGCCCCAACCCCCTAATAATTTTTGTTTCCCTCCGCTGGACTCTCTCCTTCTGTAGTGGGGGGACAAAAACTGGACAAAATACTCTAGGTTTGGCCTCATCAGTGTCGAATAAAAGGGAATAATCACTTCCCTCGATCTGCTGGCAATGCTTCTACTAATACAGCCCAATATGCCGTTGGCCTTCTCAGCAACAAGGGCATACTGCTGACTCATACCCAGCTTCTTGTTCACTGTAATCCCCAGTCCTTTTCGGTAGAACTGCTGCTTAGCCAGTCGATCCCCAGCCTGTAGCAGTACATGGGATTCTTCCGTCCTAAGTGCAGGACTCTGCACTTGTCCTTGTTGAACTTCATCAGATTTCTTTTGGCCCAATCCTCAAATTTGTCTAGGTCACTCTGGACCCTATACCTACCCTCCAGCGTATCTACCTCTCCCCCCAGTTTAGTGTCATCTGCGAACTTGCTGAGGGTGCAATTAATCCCATCATCCAGATCATTAATAAAGATGTTGAACAAAACCGGCCCCAGGACCAATCCCTGGGGCACTTCGCTTGATACTGGCTGCCAACTAGACATCGAGCCATTGATCACTACCCATTGAGCCCAACAATCTAGCCAGCTTTCTATCCACCTTATAGTCCACTCATCCAATCCATACTTCTTTAACTTGCTGGCAAGGATACTGTGGGAGACCGTATCAAAAGCTTTGCTGAAGTCAAGTATATCACACCCACTGCTTTCCCCATATCCACAGAGCCAGTTCTCCTTCTTCCCTTTTTTAAATATGGGCACTATATTTGCCTTTTTCCAATTATCCTGACCTCCCCTGATTGCCATGAATTTTCAAAGATAATGGCCAATGGCTTTGAAATCACATCAGCCAACTCCCTTAGCACCCTTGGATGCATTAGATCTGGACCCAGGGACTTGTGCATGTCCAGCTTTTCTAAATAGTCCTTACATAATCCTTTTTTTCCTCAAAAATAAAAGCTTATAGTGTATTCCAAAAAGTTCATGTTCCTACCAAACATGCTGTGCTGCATTATCATCTATTCAAAAGCAATATAAGAGATACTTAAAAGAATTGTTATAAACATGTAAGAACACATTTCAGCTTCCCTCTAAAATTATGAGATACTGTTTAATGGTGAGATTTTTGAAGGCATAAAGGGTGCTCATGCACCCAACTCCCACTGACTATCAGGATCTGCCCTTTGGGGTTTTGAAAATATTCCCTTATATTTCCAGGGTTCTTCTGGTAGGCTCTTGGGAACAATGGCTACATGGCCAGAGTGAGACCACAAGCACAGGCAAGCAAAGATCTTGGGACTGAACAACTCAATGGGTAGATGTATCTTAAATAATAAGGTGTTCTGGGTGATTAATCAGTCATCAGTCTCAGCAGTGAGATGATTTCTTTTCCTATTAGTCTCTGGCTGCTTTACAAGTAATTGGTCACCTTCCCCGAGATCAGGTAGTGTATCTTTTCTTAAAGTATCAGTATCTTGGTCTTTTGTGTGTTTTATCGTTTCTTTGTCCTGTGGTGGCTTAGACAGAGAAACTTAAAGCAATGCTGTTTTCAATGCCATTTGTCAATGCATGTGGTGTTGATCAATAACATCATAAGAACTGGCACAGTTGCACTCATTTTAGTGGTACTATCTCTTAGACATTGTGCTGATTTTTTTAATCTATTTATGAAAGCTGTCCATTAATCTCTCAACCATTTTGTTTATCTGTGTATGACACTGAAGTATTCCACAAACAAATTAAACTCCTGACTAGAACTTGGTGGAAAAAAGAAATATCTTCCTATGAAAAAAATTGTGGTTTTGAAAATAAAATCAGAAAATCATTCTGATGAAACAATTTTGACCAGCTCTACTCCTGTCCTCAAAACAGGAGCCCAGAATCTCAATGGCCTTTCTTGGAAATGCCAAAAGTCGTAAATACTTTGAGCCAGTTTGTCAGACTTCCTATTTTGCACCACTAAAGTTGGCATAGCCAACCAATGCCACTGCCCCTTGCAGACACTGGTGTTGTGAATGTGGCCATGGGAAGTGTTTCTGGGTAGAGCTGGAATGGAATGGAACTACCATCTGCTGGAATAGCCATGCAAATGAAAGCAGCCACGTGTTTTTTTTTTCTAAGACAGATGCTGGTTGTCCATGGGATACACAAGTCACCTACCCTCAGTTAGCTTCTATATCAAGCAGAGCCTAGTCAGACGTGAGGATCTATAACACCGTTTACTGGCTGATGTTAATAGTGTAGTACAGGATGAGTGAATTAAGCATTCATCAGTAATTACTAAGGATAGTTATTTGCCATGGGGAAAGAAGTAGATCACTCTCCCATAATCCACTATGCTAAGCATATAGAGCCAGATCCTCAGGATCAGCAAAAATGTACAGAACAAAAGATGGGGGTGATGTGAAAAGGTGGCACAGCTTGAACCTGGAGCTGTAATGTGCATTTTATACTCCTCACACTGTAGTCCAGATCCCAGCGGACTTCCCCATTCCTTGCAGTGTTAAGTTGTCTGTTATCAGAAACACTAGAACATTCATGAGAACTTCATTATGACTCTGACTCAGTAAGGTACTTAAGCATATTCCTAAATTTAAGAACATGGAAGCCAATGGAACACTGACATGCTCGAAGATAGGCATGTTTTAAATATCTTGCTGAATTGGGTTCAGAGTTTTGTTTGCCCATTTAGATATTTTAATATGCCCATCACCATGGCCTCTGTTCTCAGTGCATTGTTCCAAACACAAGAATGTTGCTACAGAGCTCACTACATTATTGTCAGGATTTTGTTGTTGTTGTCTTAGAATACACACTCCAGTAGTCTAAAATATTCAAAAGCAATCTTGTGTCATGCCGTATGAATGGAAACTCTGGTGTTGTGTCCAGATGATGGGTGTTGTTCAGCCTTGCTAAAGTCCGATTTTGGCAAGCATGCAACTCTACAAAAGCATTCATCATCAAACTGGTTGAAGTAGTGTGATGTTCATAGAATATCAGGGTTGGAAAGGACCTCAAGAGATCATCTAGTCCAACCCCCTGCTCAAAGCAGGACTAATCCCCAGACAGATTTTTACCCCAGTTCTCTAAATGGTCCCCTCAAGGATTGAACTCACAACTCTGGGTTTAGCAGGCCAATGCTTAAACCACTGAGCTATCCCTTCATATTTAATAGAAATTCACATCCACACATACGAGTTGTGCAGCTATTTCTTGTTCTTTGTGGACCACTGTAGTTACAAATACTCATGGGGTAGATCTCTGCACTGCTGTTCTAGCCTCCAAAATGCCTCCCCCATCAGATTTTGGATAGGAAAGGCAATTATCAGGTACAGGAATCATTGTCTGAGCGAAGGGGTGACAAACCAGGTAGTCCTTTAGTATACCTAAGCCATGAAATGTGATGTCACGCTCAGCTAGCAGACTATTAATTTTATCAAATCTCACGGAGTTTTGGTAAATGATTGCATTTGCCAGTTTTGCCAAAGGATATTGGTGATAGTATAGTCAAGCAGCTTTCCATTTAATCTTTTTGAGGGTAATACACACTTTCTCCCTTTTTTGTTTTGAATAAACCCAGTCTTCTGGTAGCAACTCCTTGTTTCCATGCACTAAATCGCTTTGGGTGGTCAGAAGTTTAGTTTCTTTTGTTTATAATATTCTATTTAGAACCAGTTTATTCTTTTATAAAGTTTGAGCTATCTTTAATCTACAAGATTTACAGTTTCCCAAAAGCACAAACTCTCTCCTTGTGTCTACTAATTGCACAGTCGTTTTGGGGCTGGCAGCCCTTCCAATTTGATGAATTGTGTATATGAAAGTTTCATCCTCTTCTTAATCTGATGTATTTTGATCAGACTTCAAGTCAGTTTCCAGTACACAGTGAAATTTTTGAAAATCTGCTTTCTGTTTGACTGCATCTTCTCTGAAGTTCTGGATTTAGAAGATTTGTGATAATGACATAATGTATCACATTGATTCTTGCTCTGGCATACATATCCACAAATGCCAGAGAGGTTATTCCTTCTGCATGACATGCTCCTTTGTGAGGATATAGTTGACCACACAATAGCAAGTCTCCTCTGACATTAGTAATGACTAATCAACGAGTTGTCTTTTTTTGGTTTAATTTGCATCTGTAATAAGAAACTCAGCATTTCTTGGCCAGGTAAAAGACACATATCCAATCTTATATTATGAGAATTTCACAAGGGGCATTTCTGTTCTTAGCCTTTTTAACAACAGTTTGGTGGATGTGAATTGCTTAAGCTCATCATCTATATCAGGGATCGGCAACCTTTGGCATGCAGCCCGCCAGGGAAATCCGCTAGCAGGCCGGGACAGTTTGTTTACCTGCAATGTCTGCAGGTTCCGCTGACTGCAGCTCCCACTGGCTGCAGTTTGCCATTCCAGGCCAATGGGGGCTGTGGGAAGCGGCAGCCAGCACATCCCTCAGCCCACGCTGCTTCCCACAGCCCCTGATGGGCCGTGTGCCAAAGGTTGTCGATCCCTGATCTAAATGTTGGACTTTTCATGTTTAGGCTATTGTCCTCAGACAGTGAACACAGTTATTTCTTGATTCAGCAGTGTGTTACCTTTTAGATATAAAGATCTGTCATGTTAAATTCCATTTTGGTAAAATATATATATATATATACATTTAGGGCTTACTGAAAGACCTTATTGAAAGACCTGTTTATATCTCCTGGCATGTCATCAAATACCTCATATAGTTTTGGTCCCAAGATTAATAGCAGCAAATGTCCCTTTTTACAGTCTTTGGTGGTGTCATTGGCTTCTAATGGTCAAATTTTCCAAGTCACTGATGCCATAATTCAGAGGCAATTGGTGCATCAAACTGAGTGAATGAAGATATTAGCTTTATATCTTACTCTTTTCTTTATATGTCCTTTATATGTCCTTTATATGTCCTTCAGGACCCGAAGAGCTCTTTCTAAGCTCGAAAACGTGTCTCTCTCACCAACAGACGTTAGTCCAATACAAAATATTAAATCACCCACTTTCTAATATCCTGGGTCCAACATGGCTACAAAAACAATGCATACACCTCTGTAATATTGTTCCTCTTGGATAAAATTTCGTTAGTGCAGAGGGCAAGAATTCAGGGTCTTTTTACAATGTGATGATTTTTTCATCCTTGGACCAAATTCTGGTTTCAGATTCACAGATGAAAATTTAGAGTATCTTCTGTGAAGTCAATGGAATTACTGTGCTCCAAAAATTTACATTGATGTAAGTGAATGTAAAACTTGGCTGTGACATCAAAAGCTACATATACAAAAAGGCAATTGACCTCCCTTGACGCGACGAGTTTTGAGAAGAATTGCTGTTTATGTGCAGTGTTATCTTGTCATTTTTGGCAGAGAGCAAGAGGTGAAATTATGACAATGTCTTCTTTGCTGGCAGTTATGCTCTGGTTAACTAGTAACTACTCCAGTGTTGCCTAAGGCTCTGTTTTGTTTATATCCAGTTAATTGTTTCTGTATTGCAAGATGACTTCTTCTATAGGGTAATGGAAGGTCCCTGTATTCTTTATCGAGTAACTTTGTTTGTGATTAGTGAAATAGGACTTTTTGTTTCTTGGTTGGTTTATATATTTTGGAATCGCAGGAGAGATAGAGGTCACTTAATAGTTGGTGTTTCTTGTTGGGTTTGTTAGGGCAATATTATTTGTTATATTTGCATGAGTTCCCTGCAAGGTTTTAGCAAGTTGGTTTGATTTCCAGAGGCTATATTTTTCTGATATCTTTATTGCCAGTTGTTAAATCTTTGACTGATATTTCAGTTCAGAAGGCCTATCAGTATGTTGCTTTTCTTCATGATACATCATAAGGAACTGGCTGGTGCTTAAGTATAACATTATCTTCTAATCAATATAATAAGAATTTCCCTGCTGTGTGTCACTGGCCATCTACTGCTAGCAGTGAACAAGGAAATGAGCTTTTGAAACAGGACCACCAGGATGCCAAAGTGAAGTTCCAGGTATCTATAATATGCAGCATGCTATTCCTGCTGTCCAGAGATTTGCTGCAACATCCTTATTTAGTATATGAATATATTGTTGATATACTTGCAGTTTGCATTGTCTTCATAGAAGCTGTTTTGATCACATATCCTTTTAAGATGTCCACTAAAGATTACATGAAGACTCCTGGGTCAACATTATTCTGCATATATAGGGACAAACTATCTCTCCCTAGTGATGCTGCACTAAATTGAAACATATTCTTCAATTCAATGGAGTGACACCACAGATAATTTAGTCCATAGTGGCATTCATTAATCCTTTGTAAACACTGCAGACTATTCTCCCAACTACTTTCCATGCAGGTTTGTATGTCCTTTCATCAGTGATGATCACTCACATGACTTTCAGGAACAGATATTTCATATTGGGAAGTACATGCGGTCCTGGATGATAGAAATCTGAACCATCAGGAATCTTTGCCCAAATCTCTAAGTGAGACCAAGATGAACCTTTCCTGCGGTTCACTGTAGTACAGATAAATAATTCCCTTTAATATTTTTTTCCTTCTGCAACCTACATTTCCTCATTCTGACAAAGAATGGGAGTGAAACTGCCAAAATTCTTTATGGTACCTCTGACTTGAACAGAAGGAGTAATTACTAGCCACCTCCTGAGAGAGTGTTTTCTCCTGGGATGTCCTACACATTTCCCAATCAATAGGGACAGCTTGGAAAAAGCATCCAAATCCTTATAGTGCTCATCTGAAGCAAATCACTGAACCTGCAGTGGTTTATCCATTGCTAATGAGAGAATTAAAGCAATACATTTGTATGTATACCACAAAGGATATTGGTAAAATCCTGGTCACATTAAAGTCAATGGCAAAATTACCATTGTCTTCAATCTGGCCAGGAATTCACCCATTGTACAAAATCAAATACTGAATAACAAGATATGTGGACCAAATTATATTGCTACCAGTTGTCCATACTAAAAGTTCAGCATGACGATAAAGTGGACTCCACAAAAAGAGAAGTTTGGAGTACGGAGCTTTAAATAAAACTCAGAAGGGTTTGCAATTGGAACTTTCCAATCTCAGCTTAGAAGCTATTTGTGGAACATATATGTGCAAAATTAAAAAACAAAACAAAATAAAATGTCTTAGTGGTTCACCAAGACCAAATTTTAACACTTTGAGCAAAATTCAGCTCTTCGCTCTTCTCACAAAGTGTCACTTCCAGGTGTAAATGAAGCAAGATTTTGGCCCTGTCATTGTATCTAATTATAAATAAAGCTTTTTCTTCATTCTTCCTACATCAGTGATTTTCTATCATTTATCATAACCTTGCTAGCTTCATTATTCAAGATTTTGGCATTTTGCTCCATCTGTCCTCAGTCAGCTTCAATAGATTAATTATTGTAATCTTCAGCCACCCAGGTTTTTCTAAACATTCCAAAATTTCATTTTTTAGCCTTTAAGCTATTTCATTAACCTGGCCTTTAGGATTTATTCTACCCTATTTTTAGTCATATCAATCTATATTCACCATACTGCATATATGCGGGGCCTATTCTTCTCATTATTTAGTGATAATATTGCTTCATCTTCAAATCTCTTCCATCAAACCAGTTTGACTCCACTAGTTCAAAGACTTTCAGCAACTGTATGCCTTTGCAATGCCCTTCCACATGAGATGAGTAACAGTGGGTTGACTATATTTTCCAGTCAAAATTAAAAACCCATTCGTTCAGCTTGACTTATGCTTAGCGACAGCTCTGTGTATTTCTCACTGTGCTGTGAATACATGAAGGACACGGTAAAAGGATGCATTGAATTATATTCCTTTGTATGGTAAATGTGATTGGAGTAATTACCAGTGTCCAAGTTTTTATCCTTTTTTCATTAAAGCTGTTACTATGCCAATGATGGAGATAAATAATACAAGGTTTTTATTAGTGTCTGCCTTAGCTAAAATGTGAATGGCACAAAGAGCAAGGAGACAGTAAAAATTACAAAATAAATAAAACATTAACACTTTTCTCTAAAAAAGAAAAGAACTGGTGTAAATGTCACTAATGAAGAAAGAATAAAGGAGATTTTAATTATCTTGGTGTCCTTAAGTGTAGAATGAAAAAGGAAACGGGATGTTTGGCAGAAAAGGTAGAAATCAGATAAATCAAACACTGTTTTATGAAGTGAAACTATATGACTTAAAAAAAAAATGCTTGCTACATCAAAAGAGATCATACTGTGTGGTCAGACTTTGAATATGAGGTGCCAGACCAGGTGTAATTTGTTTCTAAGCTGTTTGATTGCAGCGTAGGTGGTTTAAATTGCACTTGTTTGAACCAGCCCTAGCCAGACCAGTGTATTCTCAACTTGCGTGTCTGATTCCTGGAATGTATTACCCTCTCTGGTGCTAAGTACACATTGTATGTCACCTACAATAATGCAAAGTATTGCATATTCCCACAAAGTGGATCCATTGAAAGGCTATACCTATTTTACTTTTAAAAGTCAAGAACGTATTTTGCTCTGTTTTTTAATTGTGAGAAGGATTCTACAGCTCAGGAACTGGCTACAGAGCTGCTTTTCTTTTGGTTACCCAGTGGAAATTTATCTCATGTCAGTAATAAACAGAAATAAACACCATCAATTGGTAGCTGCTTTTGTGAAATTTCTTGGTGGTCTCAAACATTTACTACTATAAGCACTCACATGACAAAAAGCACCATTGTCATTGTATCCAATCC
Source organism: Emys orbicularis (assembly GCF_028017835.1). NCBI lineage: Eukaryota > Metazoa > Chordata > Testudines > Emydidae > Emys > Emys orbicularis. Next base: position 129,036,194 of record NC_088684.1, read on the forward strand.
TGATTCTTGGCCAGGACTTTGGAACAAATGAAGGAGATACTTTTCCCAGAGTCTTGTATTAGTCTTGTATTGGACAGTTTAATCAGGGATAAGCTACTCACTCAGTGCAGGATGATGAATAAAGCTCATAGCTATGTATCTCATTGTAAGGTCTTACTCCTTTGATTTAAAGATGGAGACATAACACCCTTAGCAGAGAAAACCAATGATAGAGTGAGCATAAATTTCCACCTCCAGAAATCATCTTTCCAGAATGAGATTGAAGCAGGGTTGTCAGATACTCTGTGTTGTACCTGCTCCATTGATAAATCAATGTCTTTGATCCCATGGCTGTCATGTGGGCACTTTTTATAACCACCACGTTCACTCAAAATAATTTTTAAAATGTGACTCATTTTTCTTGAGTATTATGTTATTTCTGGGTCATCACTAGTATCCATGCCCAAGTTGCTAAACATTACATACTGGTTATTAACTCAGCATTTGTTCAACTGTTGGGTAAACTTCAAGGGCCAATTGACACTAATCTGGCAGTGTAAAGTGATTTTAAAGTGGAAAAAAATGATATCTACAGCCACTTTTCACTGCCAGTGTTGTGTAAAGAGATGTCACTGTAGATGAGAATTCAGGACTAAGTAAATGGACACAAAGAGGCTTGAAGAGATCCACAAAAGCAATAGATAGGTTATTCATTCCAGTACTTATGTATGTGGTTGATTTTTCATCATCCCTGATCTACTCTATATAAAAAGCAATCTTTCCAGTGATTTTATTTTATTAAACTGACAGCAGCCGGCCTGATTCAGCAGTTCATGCCTATTCAGCCTAGCACATACTTAGCATGTGCTTAAGTTCTTTGGTGAATTGGGGCCAGTGTAAAATAGAGCTCAGGTGGCCTCACTCTACTGAAAGTTATAGAGCTATGCCAATTTACAGCAGCTGAGAATCTCTCGTCCACTGTAGGATGTTGGGCTCCAAGATTGATTAAAACTACAGGTTAGGAAACTTTCATGAGAAAGGAAAGTAGAAGCTTTTAAAAGTTCAGATGAGTATTCCTCTTTAAAATAACTAAGCCAGGACTGCCTTATTCAACAAGGTATCAACGATGACTATCCTAGATCACCTTTTTTACCTGGATTATAACATCAGTATTTAAAGTCTGTTGTTCTTTAATCTCACACCTTATTTGCAGTGGGAGTAAAGGGTCACACAGGGCCTCCTTAGAGGTGCCACCTCCAAGATACAGAAAAACCAGACACTGGTCCACCCAAGAAAACATGGCCACCACCCTCACCAACAAAAAGGGTCCTAGTGCCAAATATAGCTATTACTAAAATGTTTTAGAGAATGATTTTATACACAGACATACGCGCATCTGCACGCGCGCACACACACACACACACACACACACTTTTTTTCATTTTATTACCTTATCCTGGTTTCACAGTCTGTACTACAGGGTTGTGAACTGTACGACACACTAACATGACTCAAGTGAAAAAACCCAGCATGTTGAATCTCTTCACTGGCAAGGCCGTAAAAAAAACCAGACAGGCCGATTAAAAGACTTTGGCTATTTTGTCACTACTGCAGTATACAATGAAGGAGGCCTAAGCATACAGCTCTGATATAATCAAACTACCCAATCTACAGTTAACTAATCTGAAGTGGTGCTTGTGGCTGTTACATTATAAGAACACTCCACACTGGTAATACCACCTTCTGAAGTGGCTACTTCTAAGAATATCATCACAGTATAAGTAAATTGATGTCTTCTGATACTGCAATGTTATTTCAAGAAGTACCACTTTGGGGGACAGAAGTTCTAGGAATGAGAGAAAATAACTTGACAGTGCCCATGAAGTTCATAAGTGCACACACTCCACTTACCTGCAAATTTCTAAATGGTTGATTAATGCTGTTTGCTTGGGGGTTTTTTCAACTGTAATTCTGAAGGAAGTAACAGAGGGTCCTGTGGCACCTTTAAGACTAACAGAAGTATTATGACAGTCTGTACCTATACATAGAATGCTTCCGCCGACGTGCACAGGCAGAAATTGTGGAAAAACAACATCGCTTGCCTCATAACCTAAGTCGTGCAGAACTCAATGCCATCCACAGCCTCAGAAACCACCCTGACATTATCATCAAAGAGGCTGATAAAGGAGGTGCTGTTGTCATCATGAACAGGTCTGACTACCAGAAGGAGGCTGCCAGACAACTCTCCAATACCAAATTCTACAGGCCACTTTCCTCAGATCCCACTGAGGAATACACTAAGAAACTGCACCATCTACTCAGGACACTCCCTACACTAACACAGGAACAAATCAACATACCCTTAGAGCCCCGACCGGGGTTATTCTATCTATTACCCAAGATCCACAAACCTGGAAATCCTGGACGCCCCATCATCTCGGGCATTGGCACTCTCACTGAAGGACTGTCTGGATATGTGGACTCCCTACTCAGACCCTACGCCACCAGCACTCCCAGCTATCTCCGTGACACCACAGATTTCCTGAGAAAACTACAATGCATTGGTGACCTCCCAGAAAACACCATCCTAGTCACCATGGATGTAGAGACTCTCTACACAAACATCCCACACACAGATGGAATACAAGCTGTCAGGAACAGTATCCCTGATGATGACACAGCACAACTTGTTGCTGAGCTCTGTGACTTTATCCTCATGCACAATTATTTCAAATTTGGTGACAATATATACCTCCAGACCAGTGGCACCGCTATGGGCACCCGCATGGCCCCACAATATGCCAACATTTTTATGGCTGACCTGGAACAATGCTTCCTCAGCTCTCGTCCACTCACGCCCCTTCTCTACCTACGCTACATTGATGACATCTTCATCATTTGGACCCATGGGAAGGAGACCCTGGAAGAATTCCACCATGATTTCAACAGCTTCCACCCCACCATCAACCTCAGCCTGGACCAATCTACACGGGAGGTCCACTTCCTAGACACCACAGTACAAATAAGCGATGGCCACGTTAACACCACCCTATACCGAAAACCCACCGACCGCTACGCCTACCTTCATGCCTCCAGCTTCCACCCCGGACACACCACACGATCCATCGTCTACAGCCAAGCGCTGAGGTACAACCGCATCTGCTCCAACCCCTCACACAGAGACCAACGCCTACAAGATCTTCACCAAGCATTCTCAAAACTACGATACCCACACAAGGAAATAAAGAAACAAATCAGCAGAGCCAGACGTGTACCCAGAAGCCTCCTGCTACAAGACAGGCCCAAAAAAGAAACCAACAGAACTCCACTGGCCATCACCTACAGTCCTCAGCTTAAACCTCTCCAACACATCATCAGTGATCTACAACCCATCCTGAACAATGATCCCTCACTTTCACAGACCTTGGGAGGCAGGCCAGTCCTCGCCCACAGACAACCCGCCAACCTTAAGCATATTCTCACCAGCAACCACGCATCACACCATAACAACTCTAACTCAGGAACCAACCCATGCAACAAACCTCGATGCCAACTCTCCCCACATATCTACACCAGCAACACCATCACAGGACCTAACCATATCAGCTACAACATCACTGGCTCATTCACCTGCACGTCCTCCAATGTTATATATGCCATCATGTGCCAGCAATGCCCCTCTGCTATGTACATTGGCCAAACTGGACAGTCACTACGCAAGAGGATAAATGGACACAAGTCAGATATCAGGAATGGCAATATACAAAAACCTGTAGGAGAACACTTCAACCTCCCTGGCCACACAATAGCAGATGTAAAGGTAGCCATCTTACAGCAAAAAAACTTCAGGACCAGACTCCAAAGAGAAACTGCTGAGCTCCAGTTCATTTGCAAATTTGACACCATCAGATCAGGATTAAACAAAGACTGTGAATGGCTATCCAACTACAGAAGCAGTTTCTCCTCCCTTGGTGTTCACACCTCAACTGCTAGCAGAGCACCTCACCCTCCCTGATTGAACTAACCTCGTTATCTCCATACTGATTTATACCTGCCTCTGGAAATTTCCATTACTTGCATCTGAAGAAGTGAGGTTCTTACCCACGAAAGCTTATGCTCCCAATACTTCTATTAGTCTTAAAGGTGCCACAGGACCCTCTGTTGCTTTTTACAGATTCAGACTAACACGGCTACCCCTCTGATACCTGATATATCTAAATATATCTGTGAGGTATTTTGTTTATATCATTCTATTTCCAAATTTGTATTTAGGCAACCACTTAAGCAGGCTGATTTTTGGAAGTGCTGAACACCTAAAGCTCCCATTGGGAGCTATGGGTTCTCGGAACCTCTGAAACCAGACTATTCTCATAGGTATCTAAATCCCACTGTACACCCCCCCACACCCCACACCCCACCCCCACACCCCGCCGCCTAATCCCAAAGGAGTAAATTCAAGAGAGTATTCCTCTATGGAGACCATGCTTAAGGCCAACACATAGAAGAAGAAGAAAACCAATTATCTGGTGTCAATCAAACCATCACTTAGATAAAAATTTTCATTGTCATTGTCTCTGGAGAGCTAGTATCTGGGTTTTCCCCAAACCCACAGTATGTTTTAGTGACAGCCATACAACACAATTCTCATAATTTCATATGCCCTAGTGGTATACATATTTAGATAGAACCATGACTTTCAGTGGATCATAACCTTTCCCCTGATACTTCACATGGCATGCTTTATATGCAAGATCACAATTATATATAAATGAGGAATATGGGGTTTACAGGGCACTCCCCCAAGGTATAGAATGTCACATGTCTAATCCACTCCTTTCACTTGTGATTTTGCCAGGGAAGGACAGATTTAAAATGCAGTCACAGCAAGAGTGGAGTCCTACTGGCATGATTGCATATGGGATGTGCTGAATCATTGCACTGTGCAATTCCCAGGCCACATCCCCTTCCCAGGTAATGCTGCCTATCTTTGGACCTGTGCTGACTGTATGCAGGCTTCTAAATGGAACAGATGTTGTGGCTGCTTTTTTTGTCTGCAGACGCTTTTTGGGCTCACTTCCTGCTCTGGTGGGCCCGAGTTTATATCAGGAGAAGCTGAATGCAACTCTATACCTGCAGTTAAGTATCTGAGGGAGGGGCAAGCGGAGAATCACACAGATTGTGGTCTTGCATCAGTTTTAGCAAAGGAGATGCATTTTCTCTGACAGAGGTCTTAATGGAACAAGGGAAAGCTGCAAAGGCTTCTTGGAGTCTTCAGGGCTACAGAATCCCACCTGGCCAGAAACTTAGGGCTGAGACAAACCTGTGGTTGAAAAAAAGCTTCCCTTGACTCAGGTCACAGAGCTTTCAAGACTCAAGTCTAGGGCATAGACACCTGACTGCAGAGAAATCCCATATAAAGGGCAAAGGAAGGGTAGGATCTTTGACGAGGTTCTATTTGTTGTTCTTCTCTATATTAATGCACTGCCATACTGTACTTTGAGAACTGTACATCTGGTTTCCAAAACTCTTGTCCATCTCCAAGACATGCATACCCATTACAGGTCTTCTCTGGTTTAGTATTTCCTGTGTTCCAATGGCCAGGTCTACACTACAGACTTATATTGGTATAACTACATTTCTCAAGGGTGTGAAAAATCTACCTCCCTGAGCAACATAGTTCTACTGACCTAACCCACAGTGTAGACAGTGTTATGTCGGCAGAAGAGCTTCTCCCATCAACATAGCTGCCACCTCTCGCAGAGGTGATTTAACTATGCCGACAGGAGAAGCTGTCCCATCAGTGTAGGAGCATCTTCACTTAAGCACTACAGCCCCACAGCTGTATCGGTGCAGCTGCGCTGATGCAGTGTTTTAAGTGTGGACCTGCCTATGAGAGAGAAAGTGGTGGTGGTAAGAATTAACATCCTTAATTTATGTTCTGACAAACATAACTGCCTGCAGGCATTTGGATCTGCACTACAAAGATATTTCATCTTCCATCAGTGTTGGAGGGATTTTGCACATTGGATCCGGAAAAGAAAAAGTCTGGGTCTAATACATGCTTTAGAGCATAACACATTAGAATAGACACCTGTCCTACTAGAAAGAAGTAATACTTTGTACTTATCTAGAACCTTTTGTTGAAGGATCTTAAACCACTTTACAAATGTGGGCCAAGGTTTTCAAAAGTGACCAGTGATTTGGGGCACCTCAGCTATTGGGAAACTCACCTTGAGAAGAGTCTGATTTTCAGAAAGTGCTCAGTTAGTCCATCCTACCCCTTCTAAAAATCAGACCCTTTAAAATCATCTCAAATTGGGAAGCCAAAAATTGAGGCATCATAAGTCACTAGGCAGTTTTGCAAAATCTTAGCTGTCGGGTATTATCATACCCAAGCTAAAGACATGGAAAATGAAGCGCCAAAATGTTAAGTAATTTGCCCAAAGTAATACAGGACAGACTGATGGAGTCCTAATCCCCTGCTCTAACACTACACTATGTTCCTTCTCTGTATGAAAACAGAGACATAAAATCCCCGCTGAAGAAGTGGAACCCAGCAGTTCATAACTGTTTATAAATACTGCCACTGGAAATAAATAAATAAATAAAATAACCCTGTACTACTCCCGATTCATTTTCATGATCCATTGGCCAGCTGGTATGAGAAGCATCATTAATGAAGCATGAGATTTCATGCTGTTTGGCCACCCAGCAGGAGATTCGCTTCACCTTATGGTGATTCTCTTTTAGTAGCTCCTAAAGCCAGGAAAGTCCATGTGTTACAAAGACATTAAAAGTAAGATATGTATATTACTCGGTCCTCTTTGGATATCCCTAACAACTATCATACCATTTGTTAGAATGACAGCTTTCAAAAGAGCATTGCCCTGTGAAATAAAGTACAGAGCCACACACTGTGAAGGGAAAAATGTAAAATCAAAAGAGGTTTGTAACAGCTATTTTTCAGTAAGGTTTTAGATATTGTTAATAACAGCTAACCAGAAAATTCTCTCTGGTAAGAAATCAGCACTGGAAACAATTAGATTTTATATATTAAGTCACTACCAGATGGCATCAAAAGCATTTAAAAATAATTTTAAAGAACAATTTTCTACACAGATGAATATATATGAATGCATGTGAATATGTATGTCAGACTGCATTTTTAACAATGCCACCATACATTTTATATACTCTTCTAGTGTTCTCATTAAATTTACTAATAAGAATTATTTGCTACTTTTGTGCTACAGATATAACATAATGATCAAGGTCAAATAGCAAACCTGACCCAGAAGACCCCTACTTTCTGCAGCTCTGCCTTGCAGCAGACTAAATTTTCTGTGGCAGGTTCAGATAAATTACAGAATGGAGGATTTTGTTGAATTAAATATGAAAATGAACAATAAAATCACAACTAAAATTCCTTTGTATTTAATTTAACATATATTTCATAACTCGTCCAAACTTCAATTTTCAAGGTGCTGCTGCAGAATTGTGTATTGAAACTGCATATCTGAATTATAGAAATTGTCAGAGGAAGCTGGTGGCTTTGGTATTTAGGGCGGGAGAGACAGCTGGGACTTTCCAAATCTGTGGAAGATGTGGGAGGCAGTTTGCATTCGTCAGATAAACATATTAGTTGGATATTATAAGGATCAGAAGTGAAGCATTTAAATCATCCTAAGTATGCTTTTGTGTAAACATTCTATTAAAATGAATAGGGCAGTTCATACTTCTCAGAACTATTGTGTCAGGCTGTCTGCAGATTCAGGAATACATCACTGCATTGGTTTACACTTGTTTCACTGCACTGGGAATGCAGGGTGCTCAGCACAGTTATAAATTACAGGGACATAGAGGACTATACTGGTGATAGTAACAGGCGTTATATGTACACAGAGAAGTGGAAAAGGGACAGCAAGAGAGAAACCCTACAACTATTTACAAAGCAAATGTATATAGAAGTGGAGATTTAAATAGCCTTGTTTAAATGTGGAACTATTCGTGCCACTGATATGGAGAATGGCCATCCTTCAGCCCCACCCTGTTCGCTCCCCAACAATGAAGCCCCAGCCTCACAGTGGTGGCTGATGCAGAATCAGGTGGACAGGGCAGGATACCACTTAAACTGAACCTCACTCCATCCTTTCACCAAAAGCCAAAATTGTGCAGTTTTTTTCCCACTCCCCCTATCTCCCACTGTGGGATATTTCAGAAGGTGTGATCTGGCCCTAAAGTTCAAATTGGAACAAAAATAAATCTGGGGACTTAGGCATAATTGGCTGACATTAAGAAAGTTTAGGTCAATTACTTAAAAATCCAGAAAATACAAATCATTTTAATGGAATACTAATAACCAACATGTATTTCATACCTTTCACATAAAGGGAGTATGGGCTAATTGGCACATTAAGCCACAGTTCTGCCATTGCAGGTGCTATGGGGTCACACTACCAAAGCAGCAGCTCAAAAGCATAATGCTGCACCACTAGGAATGAGAGTGTGGCATATACTTCCCTTTATGTCCTGTCATAGTCCTACCTCCTCCCCGTCTACACAGGCTAGGGCTGATGATCCTGCTAGCCACGCTGCATCTTTGCAATCCTACTGTGCCTGATCTTTGCATTAGAGGTGCAATGGGGGAATTGGCTCCCTGAGTCCTTAATTTCCCTTGCATGACCAGGCAGGGGCTGGATGCAATCTGGCTCTGTGTTTATAGGTTTCACTCTCTCAACAATTCTACATCAATATTCTACAACAACTCTACATCAATATTGCAACAGGTTTTAAAAGGAAAGGGGAACAATAACTTCTTCAATTGAAACATCAGGGGAAAAGAAGTGGAATCTGGAATTTGAATTCGGCATTTGGCCAGGATGGAAGGGTTAATTTAACACCCCTGTTCTTGTGAAAAGTGGCCTGAAATCTTAAATGAGATCTTGGTTTACTCCTCCTTAAACTGCTCTAAGAATACATATAGGCTACTTATGCTATGGTTACCATAATACTAGATTAGCCAGTGAATAATGCGTTCCTTGGGTTATTTTGGAATCAGGCACTAAAACAGAAAAGGTTTGTCACAGCTATTGAAGGTAAGGAACCCATAATGGAAATGATATTTGAAGTAAATTGGAAACACTTTATAATAAGTAGACATTAACTAATGGTATATAGTAATGATAAAGTCATTCCTATGGAATTACATGCTACTTCCAAATGAATGCCAAAAGAATGCATTATGAGTAATATTAACACAATGAATATCAAATGAAATAATAATGATGGGTCACCTACTTAATTTGAGTGATTAAGTGGGCAAAAGGGTGCTATAGAAGTGTTTTGTTTGTTTTTTAATTATTATTATAAAGATTTACCATCAGGAAAAAAAGTAAAAGAAAGAATATATTGGAATTGATGAGAATCATTTGGTGAGGTGGGGAAGTCCCCTAAAATCCAGAGCCTCCTTAAAATGTAATAGTTTGTTCTTGCCGTGAATGCTTTTGAAATAATGTAGACACTGGACATTTTGTTGTAATGGTTTAAAAGTTAAGCAATCACTTTAAAAGTGAATTTTAGAAACAAAACTGAATTCATCCAAAAACTATTGATTTAAAAGTGTAATTTCCAAAATCTACCCTAATGCCAGCCCAGTAAGATCTAGCACACAAATACAATCATTAATAAGGGTTCTTTTGTATATGGTTTCTGCTATCCTAACTCTGGTCTAGATCAGAGCTGGATTAAAGCACAGGCAAAATAGGTCCGTTCCTAAGGTCCTGAATCTTGGAATCATGTGTTTATGTCAGAATCTAAGACTGCATCTACTCTTGGAGCTGGGATTGTGATTCTCAATTTGAGTAAACATACTCTTGCTAGCTCTGATCAAGCTAGCGCACTATAATAGTAGAGTAGTCATGGTAGCATGGGCCATGGCAAGTGGCAGCATGGGCTAGGCACCTTGAGTACTCACCCACAGGGTTTGGGCAGGTTTGTACTCAGGGCGGCTACCACATGCCATTGCCCATTCTACTGTGGCTGCACTACCATTTTTAGCATGCTAGCTTGATGCAAGCTAGAGACTCGCACCTCTGTCTCTAAGTGTAGACGTAGCGTCAGTTTCCACTTAAAATACTGAGTATACTTCTAGCCATTACAGCTTGAAGAAAAGTTTGAAAACGTGATCTGAGTGTAACTGATGCAGCGATGACTACCTGAGTCTGCAGAAAGCCTGAAACAAGAGCTCTAAGAGCTCTGAATTGTTCCATGCAACTTCCCGGGTTTTACACTCATTGCTCGTGGGGGCCCTGCTGGGTCCACCCCAGCACAGAACTGAGTGTGAGGCAGGAAGGTGAGAATGCAGTGGGACTGCCCACTCACCATCCAAACAGATACAATCTGGCTGGCGGGGCAAGTACTGAGGGTCTCCCTACTTCTTTGGAGAGAGCAGACAAGGGAACTCCTGTCCCTGCTGCTCACATGAGGAGCAAGTCCCTGCTATCATTGGGGGTGAGGGTGATAAGTGGGCCATGTGCCTGTCTGGGAAGGGAGTGGCCACCCTACCAACACCACCACTCCAAGTCAGAGGGCTCCATGCTACGGTACACATAAAGTCCTAGATTACCATTGTCTGGCCCTTGCCTAGATTGTCCCTCCCATGGAAAAAAGTAAAGAAAGAGACAAATGGGAGACAAAATCTCCATGCTACCTCCACGCTGAGTTTTCCTGGCACTCTCCATGTGGCGAGAGTCCGTAGAAGAATTCAGATTTCTGAAGCTACACCCTCTTTCAGTCCTGCTGATCATATGCCTTTGGGGAATGCCTGCTTTGCAGCACCAGGAAGCATCCCATAGCAATGGGTGCTGCTTAGAACTCTTCATGGATGTTACCCTGAGGAAGGTAATACTGAAGGAGTTTGGACTTGATCATCTCCCACGCAGATATCCCATACAAAAATCCAGCAGCAGAGCAAGGGATGATGCTGTGGAGAAAGCAATTTCCCAGCCTGGTCCTTCAAAACTATAGAGGGGTGTTTATAGAGAGTTGGGGGCTTGGATTATCTTGGACCCTGATCCCTCAATGAGCCCCAAGCACTGCTCTCTATAGATCTCTTAACTTCGGTGTGGTTCCACTTGGGCATGGTGCTCCACTTGTGGAGATCTCCTTGTAAATTCAGGACCTAGGCCACTACAAAGAACACTAAAAAAATCTAACAAATCACTAAATATTTGGTATATTTATGTCTATTTTCAAGGATATTTTTCCCAATGAGCTCAGATAGATTTACCAATTCATGCAGAACAGTTTCCCCTTTAATATCCTTTATTGATTTTGCAATAATTGTATTTCTAGATATTTATTTTACCATTGCCCCTTGTGCAGGAGATTTAAATCTTAATTTAATTTGCATATGAATTTAAAGCATCTAATCTAGAAATACCATAATAAAAATGTGGTTTCAATTACATAAAATGTCTTCCTTTACTGAAAGGTTATTTTATTTTTTCCATTTATTGTCATTTGTAAGGGAAAGAGAGCAAAGAAGTCCTTAGGGAGCAATCCCCTATTTTTTTCTTTATTGGCCCTTTGCCCTAAAACCCAGTGTCAGGGTGCCATCTTTCAGTCTGAAAAGGTTATATCGCTTCCTCTGATAGGTCAGGCCATAGTTCCATGTCAGCCAACAAGTTGCCCATGAGCTGCTTGAGGGACTGCCTACCTCCTTAGTATCCCCACACCGTAGGCCTGTGTGTAGGGGACCAAACCCTGAGTTGTGTGACTACATCAGAATGTCAGTTTTCATTTTTAAAAAAATGAACAAAGTTTCTAAATGTTATGGCTGCGAAAAAAAGCTTGAAAATGAGACCTGAACATAAACAATGCAGTGACATCCCAGTTCAGAGAACTCTGGACCAAGGGCCTGATCCTGCATACACTTATTACTGAGAACATGATATATTTTACACACACTCCCAAACACCCACCCCTATATTAGAAGAACATTATTAAGATTGCAGAGTCAAACACTCAAAAGTTGAGAAAATGCCAGAATGAAGGTTGCCTGTGCAAACTGAATTCAGCCCCCATGTGTGTATCCGTTATGAAACAGTCTTTAATTACATTATCACATACTGATTTTCCTCTGGACACCTGCCAGCCTTCAATCCTCGTCTTCCTCCTTACTTCCCCAAGCTCCTTGTCCCAATCTACTCCCCCTGCTTCCGCAACCCCCCTCAGGTCACATTCTTGTCCCCTCTGCATTCAATTCAAGTGGCTTCCTTCTCCTCTCTGCCTGGGCAACAGGAGTGGGGCATTGAGAGCACAGAGGAGAGAGTTTCATATTATCAGTTGGCCAACAGCAGCCAAGAATTGTCACTGTAGGGACAGTCCTGCTGAACACTGCACTAGACCATGTTTAATGTCCACAGAATCTTTGAAGTATTAAATTATAGAGCTCTAGCAAGTCTTTACTGAGCATGTACAAACTGTGATTTTTCAAAGGCTTACAACTTGGCCAATTTGGGGCAGATATTAATAGGAACAGCAAAAGGCACATCCCTGGCACAAAGACCATTCCCCTGCCAAATTACAAGTCTCTGCTCCAAAGTGTGGGGCTGCCAAAGCTTCTCAAAGAAAAAAATCAGCAGAATTTTTAACATGGGCAAAACAATGAATTTTTTCCTAGCCTTGTGCTTTGAAACAGCTGGCCTGTTTTGGCTGAAATTTTCCAGAGAAATTTAGCCTGAAACACATACGCATACAGACACACAGACACAGACGCACATTGAACTGTTGAGATGTTTGTGTGTGCTTGGGGACTGTGGTGAGGTGGCTTCCCTCTCTGCTAGGTGGTTCCAAATTGTTACAACCTGTGGGGAGACAGGCATTCATCCAGGAATCTCTTGAACACACACCTCTCTTTCAATGCCTTAATTTGCATGTAAAGAATCCTATTGTCATTGCAAAGCACACACAGTAGGAGTATGGCATACATTCAAGATGCCTGCAAGGAACTCTATTTCCATCAGCTACAGTTTTACAGCTCCTTCAGCCTCACCTCCTTAGGTCCAGATTAAAACATTCCCTTTGGGCCCTGGCCTAATCTTACATGCACTGGAGGCTCATAGGGACCATATACACATGCTACTTCCTGGGCTCTCAGTCTGCTGTTTCCTGGTAGCAGCAGCAGCAAATGCCCCTTCTGCAGTCTGCAACTTCCCTCCTCCAATGGAAATCATATCTCCCAATCAGGGGATTGTTAGCAGCCCAGGAGGGATATTCTGCCAACTGGCTAGCCAAACAGGGCTTGGAGGGGTGGCGGGCAGAAAGGCCAGTGTCTCCTCTTTTCCGACCCTTAGCCAGGTAAGGCTCAGGTTAGGGCCAGACTTCACAACACTGGGTGGAGAAGAAATAAAATAAATCTCTAGTAATAATGTGTACAGGTGCCCTGGCAAGCCCCTGCACAAATTAAGAACTGGGTCTAGGTAAGAGTCCCAGGATCTGCTTTAATAGGGGATGTGACCCATCCATTTACAGAGACAATGCAGGCTAAATCACTGGAATGCTGATAGTCCTCCAGTGCCCTTTATGGAATACCCCTGCCTGCCCCAGGAGGACAGACAAGCTTTCTTGCAATGGCACAGTTGACTGGGAAAGAATCATAGACTGTCTCAGCACAAAGATTCATAGGATATGCCCAGAGACCTACATGGGCAAGTGCAGAAAGAGTGACGACATCCTTGTGATGAACTGAGAAAATGCATATTATTCGTAATGAATATTATTTGTCACTCAAGTATCAGAGGGGTAGTCGTGTTAGTCTGTATCCACAAAACAACGAGGAGTCTGGGGCACCTTAAAGACTAACAGATTTATTTGGGCATAAGCTTTTGTGGGTAAAAATCCCACTTCTTCAGATGTGTATTGCTGCTTGACGGAATCAGGGCCAGCTCCAGCGTTTTTGCCGCCCCAAGCGGCGGAAAAAAAAAAAAGCCGTGATCAGCGGCCCTTCGGCGGCAGCTCTACCGCCGCCACTTCATCCTTCGGCAGCAATTCGGCAGCAGGTCCTTCCCTCCGAGAGGGACTGAGGGACCCGCTGCCGAATTGCCGCCAAAGACCCGGACGTGCTGCCCCTTTCCGTTGGCCACCCCAAGCACCTGCTTGCTGCACTGGTGCCTGGAGCCGGCCCTGGACGGAATGCATAGTTAAACTCAAGAGGCTGTAAGGTAGTTGTTAAAGCATCCAAGAAAGGTAAACCAAAGACACAAGTTTAAAAGGTGGCCCTGGCAGGAAGGGAAGGGGACAGTGGTCGGAGATGCTGGCCAGGAAGTGTCAGTGAAAAGGCTGTATTCAGTGTTGTTGCTCCCAGGATATTAGAGAGAAAAGGTGGATAGGTAATATCTTTTATTGGATCAACTTCTGTTGGTGAGAGAGACAAACTTTCAAGCTTACACAGAGCAATTCTTCAGGTCTGTGAAACGTAATCAGTGTCACAGCTAAATACAAGGTGGAACAGACAATTTTAGCATAAGTAGTTAATACATATTTCAAGGGACCAGTCAAGGTGGAGTGGCCCATTAACAAAGACTAACAGTCTAAGTGAGACATAGGGACAGGTGGAGAAAGCTGCAATCAGACTAGGCTGATATGCCCCACTCAGAGATGGGAAATAAACCAGAACCTCCTGAACCCTGTATAAAGAGGTTGTGTTTAGGTAAGAGAATGTTTCTGTCTGACTGTTTGAGTCACTTTAATCCATAGGCGGCACAAGCACAAGTCCAGCTAGAACGAGTCTGTCCATCTGCAAAATATCTTCATTGCCTGTATGCAAATGCAAAAGGGGAACAAACAGGATGAACTGGAAGTCATGGTATGTGAAGAAAATTATGACTTAATTGGCATTACAGACACTTGGTGTGACAACTCTCACATGACTGTAGTACCAGCACTGAGGGATATAGCCTGTCCCGAAAGAATAGGTACGGGGGGGAAAAAGAGGAAGTGTTGCGCTGTATGTCAAGAATGTATACACTTGCTCTGAGGTCCAAGAGGAAGAGAGCAACAGACCTACTCAGAGTCTCTGAGTGAGAATAAAAAGGGAAAAGACCAGTAAAGATGTTATGGTTGGGTCTATTATAGACCACAAAATCAGGAAAAGGAAGTAGATGAGAGAAGCAGGTTAGCTCATGCACATGAGCTAGTATTAACGGGGGAT
The DNA here is from genome assembly GCF_028017835.1 of Emys orbicularis. Lineage (NCBI taxonomy): Eukaryota > Metazoa > Chordata > Testudines > Emydidae > Emys > Emys orbicularis. The sequence continues at coordinate 129,051,384 of NC_088684.1, forward strand.
TTTAACTTCTCTGATATCTTTTGGAAGACTATTACAACAAAACATAATATGTCCTGCAAATTCTTAGCACGTGTATGGGACAACTTTCTGATTCAGAAAGTTGAGGAAACAATTAGGGGGGTCATCCATTTTTAATCTGATTTTGACCAACGGGGATGAATTAGTTGTAAATGTGAAGGTCGTCGGGAACTTAGGAGGAAGTGATCATGAACTGATAGAATTCAAGATCTTATGGAAAGGAGGACATGAGAACAGCAAAACAAGGGCACTAGACTTCAGAAAGGTGGATTTCAATCAACTCAGAGAAATAGTAGTCAAATTCGTATGGAAAGACCAATTAGGAAGAAAAGGAGTTGAAGCAGTTCCTAAAAGATGCAATACTAGCTATTCCAACACAGAAGAAAGATAAGAAGAGCCATAGGAGGCCAGTGTGGTGGCAGAAGAAGCATTTTAGCGATCTAAAAACCAAAAGGGATACCTACGGGAAATGGAAAGAGAGGCATGACGCCAAGGTAGTACACATGGGAATAGTACAAGTGTGTAGGGTCAAAATCATAAATGCCAAGGCAAAGAATAAGTAGCAGCTGTCAAGGAATATTAGAGACAACAAGAAGAGGTTCTTCAACATGTCAGACAAAAAAGAAAGATCAAGGACAGTGTAGGTCCACTGCTCAATAGAGAAGGTGAGCTGGTAACGGAAGATGACAGGAAGGCAGAGATGCTCAATGCCTAATTTGCTTCAGTCTTCTCACAAAAAATAACATGTGACCAGATGATTAGCAAAGTTACCATAGATAATACATAGGAAGGAATGCAGATCAGGATAAGAAAAGAACACATCAGAGATCTTCTGGCCAATTTGAATGAATTCAAATCACTGGGAAATGATGCTATTCACCCGAGCGTACTGAAGGAATTAGTTGAAGAATCTCAGCGCCACTGTCAATAATATTGGTAAACTCATGGATAACATGAGATGTCACAGAAGACTGGAGAAGGGCTAACTTAGTGCCCATCTTGAAAAAGGAGAAAAAGAAGGAGCCGGGGAACTATAGACCAGTCTGCCTGACTTCGATACCTGGGAAGCTACTAGAGCAATGTATACAATATTCAATTTTCAAATACCCGGAGGATGAAGGGATAATCACTAGCAGCCAGCATGGATTTACCAAGAACAACTCATTCCAAACGAGCTTGATTTCCTTCTTTGGCCGGGTAAATGGTTTGGTGGATAGGTAGAATGCAGTGCACATAATATATGTGGACTTCAGCAAGACTTTTGGTCCAATCCCACATGACATTCAGATACGTAAGCTGGAGAAATGAGGGCTTGATGGAACTACCATTAAGTGGATATTGATTAAACAACTGCAATTAAAGGAATGATGACAGATTGGAGGAGGGTCTCACATGGGGTTCCATAGAGATCAGTTCTGGGTTCAGTGTTGTTTAATATCCTTATGAATGACCTGGATGTGTAGGAATAGAGAGCATACTGACCAAATTTGCAGATGACACAAAAGGGGGGGAGAGGGGGACGGGTTGGCAACACTTTAGAGGATAGAGGTAAAATTCAGAGGGATCTTGATTAGTTGGAGAACTGGGATATGGACAACAAAATGAAATCCAGCAAAGACAAATGTATGCTACACTTTGGGAAGAAAAAACAAATGCACAAATACAGAATGGAGGATAACTGGCTTGGGAGCAGCACTGGTGAGAACTGGGATTCGTGGTGGATCACAACCTCAACATGAGTCAGCAATGTGACGCTGTTGCAAAAAAGCAAATGCAATTTTAGGTTGCGTTAACAGAGGCATTAACAACAAATCCTGCATCTTGGGGTTTAAAGTAGATGATCCTTGTGGTCCCGTCTAACCCTATGATTCCGTGATTCTACCTGAGCTGGGGGACTCTCTCCCAGATGAAGTGCAGACATACCGAATGATACACAGCAGCAGCCAGATCAGGGAGCTGAGCAAGTGTCCCTGCTCCCCTGCCCCAGAAGCCCAGAGCACCACCTGCCCAGCTCCCTGCTCTGGCTGATTCTTTTACAGAACTGCAAGTGTCTTCTGCTCTGAAGGAGAAACAGCCCTCCTACCATCCCTGAAATGACACAGCTCTTGTCAGTCATCCCACTCTCTGCCAAGCCTGGCTCCACTTCTGCCTCTGAGCTCTAAGGGGGCTGGGCCAGAGGAGGAATGAGGCCTGGGATACCCCATCTCACACCCTCTCCAGGTACAGAGGAAATACTATAGGAGTGGAAACATAGATCAGGCCTCACAATATTTCCACTTCAGGGACACTAGCTCCCGCGGTCCCATCTCCCCGCAGATCCAACCTCAATTGAATTAGTCACAGTTGGTACCTAGAGACTGTAACCCAGCATCTAGTTTCAGAGTGAGAGAATTGTGGAATTCTGCTCCAGGACAGGTAAAGACCCAAGGCCTAAAACCTATGGGGGATACACTCAGAGACATCCCAAGAAGGGACAGCAGTGTGTCTAGTACGGTAACTGTGACAACAGTAACCCAGCTAGGGCCTTGCTGTAGGGATGCATGCACCTGGGGTAGGCTAACTTGGGTGCTGACCCTCAGGTTAACTGTTCAGTATAGACACAAGTGTCTTTAGGAGGCTAAGTCGCACTTTCAAAATGACTTAGGCACTTATTCTTCTAAGTCCCATTGACCTCCTAATGAGGGGGGATTTGATAGCTGCTTTCAACTACCTGAAAGGGGGTTCCAAAGAGGATGGATCTAGATTGTTCTCAGTGGTACCAGATGACAGAACAAGGAGTAATGGTCTCAAGTTGCAGTGGGGGAAGTTTAGGTTGGATATTAGGAAAAACTTTTTCACTAGGAGGGTGGTGAAGCACTGGAATGGGTTACTGAGGGAGGTGGTGGAATCTCCTTCCTTAGAGGTTTTTAAGGTCAAGCTTGACAAAGCCCTGGCTGGGATGATTTAGTTGGGAATTGGTCCTGCTTTGAGCAGGGGGTTGGACTAGATGACCTCCTGAGGTCCCTTCCAACCCTGATATTCTATGATTCTCCTAAGTGCCTACATTCCCCCTCTCTTGGTCACTCACTCACCCCCTTCCTCACTCACTTTCACTGGGCTGGGGTGTGGGAGGGGGTGAGAGCCTCGGCTGGAGATGGGGATTCTGGGGTGGGGCCGGCAATGAGTGGTTTGGGGTGCCAGAGGGGGCTTCAGACTGGGGGTGGTGGTGGAGGGATTTGGAGTGCAGGAGGGAACTGCGGGTTGAGACAGGGGGTTGGGGTGTGGGAGGGGGTGAGGGCTCAGGCTCGGGGTGCAGGCTTTGGGGTGGGGCCAGGGATGAGGGGTTTGGGGTACAGGAGGGGTCTCCAGGCTGGGGGGTGGTGCCGAGGGATTCAGAGTGCGGGAGGGGACTGCAGGAGGGGGCTGCGGGAGGGGGGGAGGGCTCCGGCTGGGGGTGCAGACTCTGGGGTGGGGCTAGGGATGAGCGGTTTGGGGTGCAGGAGGGGGCTCTGGGTTTGGGGGGGCAGCTCAGAGCTGGGTCAGGGGGTGGGGGCACAGGCTTACCTCGGGTGGCTCCTGGTCAGCGGTGCAGTGGGGCTACAGAAGAGTCACTGCCTGTCCTGTCTCTGTGCTGCGCCCAGGAAGTGGCCAGCAAGTCTGGTGCCTAGGCGGGGGGCCAGGAGGTTCTGCACGCTGCTCTCGCCCGCAGGCACTGCCTCCGCAGCTCCCTCTGCAGCCTCCCCCAGTTTCCTCCACAGTTCCTGGCCAATCGGAGTACAGAGCCGATGCTCAGGACGGAGACAGTGCGCCGAGTCCCCTGGCCCCCTCACCTACTAGCTGGACCTGTTGGCTGCTTCCGGGTCGCAGTGTGGAGACAGGATAGGCAGGGACTACCCTGCTTTAGCCCCGCAGCACCATCGACCGGACTTTTAATGGCTCTGTCGGCGGTGCTGACCAGAGCCGCCAGGGTCCCTTTTCGATTGGGTGTTTCAGTTGAAAACCAGACAGCTGGCAACTCTACACTCGGGGCTCCTCTGGCCGAGGGATGGGGCAAGGGGTCACGGGGCTCCGGACATGGCGGGAGAGGCAGAGCCGGGGCTAGCCTCCCTGAAGGGGACTCCACCACCTGCCCATGGTGCTTAGCAAGTGAGTGCAGTTTATGATGACCCACTCAATCAGGTCATGCTAAGCACAGTTCTGCTGCTCTTTACTCATACAGTAACAATATTTTCTTACCCCTGCATTCAATATTAAAGTGAATTATAACCCCAAATCAGCCAAAACGGATAACTTTGGCAAAGCATGTCTATCTGCCGAACACCTAAGCAGAGTAGGGTCATCTATGCAAATACGGTCTGCTCCTTACTTCTTTTCCCCCCGTAGATCAGTAGATGTCAGGGGAGAGCTCATTTACACCCTGCTTATGTTACAAAGCTTTCCAAAGGGGATTTTAATATTTTTGAGTCATGTTTGCTATTTAGTTTAAAGTGAGACACATTGATTAAATAAAATAGGACAAATCCCCCTAATTACATTCATAGATAAAATGTGAATTGTAAGACATCTTGACCTTTGCTTTAAATACTGCATATTAAAAGAAGGAGCTAATGGTCATTTTGATTGTGGTTCTTTCCCCTGAATAATGATGGACCTAAATTCATGTTAACTTATTCCTGTGTAAACGTAATACCCAGATAAATTAAATATGTGTCCTCAGACTACAATTTTCCCTGTTTAAATTTTGATCTACATGAACATTCATTGACGTCACTTGCACATATTCTGCTAATTCAGTGAATCATGCTCAGTCTACTTAACACTGGAGTACAGACAATGTTCCCTAAGAAGAGAAAATTGATTAAAACTAAAATTTAATTTAACAAAACTTCTGATAAGAAACAGTAAGTGGAAGCATATCTGCTATTATGAAAGTATGCAGATTAATGAATTAAACAATAACAACCTCCCACTTTCCTTATGTAGGTACCTAAATAACACCAGCTAAATTTAAAAATACATGCAGCAAATGGTTGTATGCAGAAGGCCAAATCCTGGTCTTCTTGACGTTGCTAGCCGCACTCTGTTTTGATTGGACAGGAGATGACACAGAAATAACTATTTGCATAAAAATCTATATGATTGCATGTCTTTGTTCCTGTTTGCATGCACAAGTTATTGATTTGCATATGTAAATGAAGGTTCTACAGTTGCATGCATATTTTTATGGGTACAATTTAGGCACCTGCATTTGAAAATGTGGCCCAAGGAAACTATTTGAAAAATCTGGAAGAAGGAAGATACAGTAGATGATCTAGGATCACATTTTCTCTTAATGCACCTACATCTTGCAACCCCTGTGTGAACTTCATTATTGCTGCCCTGAAGAAAACAGAAGCTGAGCTCTCTTTGTTGTGGGATGGCTACTGTGATTGTGGCTGAAATTGCCCTCAGCATTTGGTTTATGTTTGTTTCATCTGAGGTCATGCTGATATTAGCGACTGAATCAGCGGCAAGTTTGTGCTGCATGAGAAAATATTGCAGCTGAAGAGGAAAAGCAATAAAATGTCACTACTGCAGTGCCAAGAATGACAGTAGGGGGTTCTCATGCTCTGACACTGGTCTTTTGATCACTAATGCCAGCAGGAAGGAAAGGGACCTCCTGAGACAAAAAGGCCTAAGTCAAAAGGTTCTACCTCACCTATTAGCATGCTTCCATTTTTTTAGAGAGAGGGCTGTGCTTTTTGAAGATAGCTAGGAGGGTACACTGAAAGAGTTCTCACTGACATCTAGACTTCTGAAGGTACGACTGGGAAGAAATTAAAGTATGAACTGTGGGAATTTCTTACCTGCGGTCAGCAGAAACAGTGTGCTTCTGTTGCGGCAGGTGGTGGAAGCTGCAGATGGAGCAATATGTGCAAGGTGATCCAGCCACTGACAAGCTAGGGGAGGTCTGTTGGAGGCTCCTGTGAGGCCCTGTTAAAAGAGCCAGAGTTTGTGCCCCATGAAGGAGAATCTCAGCTTTCATGTTTTTTTATTAAAAAATGTAAGTTTCTAGCCCTGTTCTTTGAGGAGAGAGACTTGAAAATAAATGTAAAGTGATATCAGTGAAAGTGATGTGAAGTGATTGCTAAGGATGAAAGGAACAGACAGACCTTTTTTTCCCCCCCAGCAGGAGACTTGGGAGACCTAAATATTCCAGAACAAAAGCTTACATAACATCATAACATAAATCTTAAGTTTGGGCTGTACCACATCCACAAAAAGTCTTATTAATGCTCCCCAAAATCCTGAGGATGCAGAGTGGTGTTGTTACCTCAGTTTCCCTAGAAACCAATCCAGGGTTACACTTATATTGGTTTTATTAAATGCCGCTATTGGATCAAACAGAAAAGGGATTGAGCTTATTCATGCATGCACACATTCGTTGCATTCATACCCGCATGCACCCACACCAGGGCTGGCTCCAGGCACCAGCCTGGCAAGCAGGTGCTTGGGGCGGCCGCTCCAGAGGGGGGCGGCACGTCCAGCTATTCGGTGGCAATTCGGCGGACGGTCCCTCACTCCTGCTCGGAGCGAAGGACCTCCCGCTGAATTGCCGCCGCAGATCGCGATTGTGGCTTTTTTTTTTTTTTTTTTTTTTTTTTTTGGCTGCTTGGGGCGGCCAAAACCCTGGAGCCGGCCCTGACCCACACACTCATGTAGGCGGAGAGTTACTGGAGACAGCAGAGGAAGCCGAGAAGCTGAAGCATAGTAGATCTGGTGTGTCCACCTGCGGTCACGAATCCGGGCTGGCAAGCAGGTCAAGAAGCAGGGGGCTTGTGTGCATGCCTTCTTCCTTTTGCTGGAACTGGGTGGCTCCTGTCATGTACACAGAGTTTTCCTTCTGTGTCTGTCATGGAGAAGCATTCCCAGACCTCATTCCTTTCATGCATACCAGGTTCTTCTTTTCTTTACAGCACGCCGTGATTGCTTTCTCAGGGCAGATTAAATCAGACACACCTGTCTCCGGGCTCTTTTCTCCCTGCAGTTCCTCTCCACCCAGTCCCACATACACTCCCTTGTTCACACTCCCTTATCTCCCCCACACACTCCCATGTTCACACTCTCCCTGATCGTGTGATGGAATATTGCAAAGCTTGGAGGTTATACAAGTGGTAACTGAAAAGGTTACAAAGCTTGCAAAAGTTACAATATGTAAAAGGCTATGCTAACAATGACTAAAAGTTACAAAGTTTGCAAAAGGTTACAGAACTTAATGATCATACTAGCAATGACTGAAAAGTTACAAATTTACAATTGCATTCTACTGGATTGAGCGGAGGCTTTACACAACAGGTGTGATAATGATGGCCAGGCCAGACAAAGAGACCTCCCCAGGGGTGCATTCTTATACACAGGTACAAACAAGTTACACATTAGTCTTGACGTATTGAAATACAACCCCTCTATGTATTAGGGTGCCGCCTCTTACCTGTTGGTTCGAACAAAACAACTCTATCCATCATATTATCCTTTTGACCCTGTCTTTGGGATGGGCCAGCATGTTCCTTGTTATCTGTGTGGAATGTACTAGTATCAGAGGGTACCCGCCGGATCGGTGGGTAGTGATCGATCTATCGGGGATGGATTTATCGCATCTCATACCGGGCCTCTGATACAAGGGTTTATGTTTCAGGGCCTCATCTTACTACAGTCACTAATGTAACTGCCAAAGTGTTCCTCTGAAGACCCAAGACTGCCATGCAAATATTGACCCAGATCCACCCTCTTTGGCTTGTGCATGCTTACAGGATCACTTCCCATAGTGGCACTGATGCAGAATGAAAATAAATGAATATAAGATTAAAAGACTGGAGAACAGAGTCCAAGTATAGTGAAACTCTGCAAGTATTAGGCCCCTCAGCTAAAGCTTAATTCAATTGTCATAAGTCAATGGAAACATTGCCATTGAGTTCAGGGGATTTGAATCAAGCCCTAAGAGAAAGTAAAGACAATGTACCAGATTCTTGCCCCTTCATTTATTTTCACATTTCCCATGATTGTTCTTAAAATAAGTTTAAAAAAAAAGAAAAATTATGTTCAGACATCTATTTTTCCCCTTTCCTCTCCCTTATTTCCTCCCCCCTTTTCCAGTGGGAGAAAAGGGGGAGAGGACAGAAACGGGGAAAGGTAAGAGAAATGGGTGACCAAAAAATGAAAAACTATTCTCCACAAACATTTTCATTTAAACATCATACAAAAATAAACATAAAAACCCTCTTTCCATTAAAAAAACTGAAAAAGCATTTCAGTTGAAAAATTTCAACCGGTTTTACTGTCAATTTTGAAAGCCAGAAAGTTGGTATAACCAGCTACCTGGGAATTTCCCCTGTGGGAGAGGAATCTGTGTGTGGTGTATGCAAGGAGCAAGGCCTTAGTTCTATAGCTATTCCTGTTTGCCAGAATGATTTGTTGGGATTGTGGGTAAAAAAGGTGCGAGTCAGGGCAGCCCTTTGATTACTTACATCAGGAAAACACTGATTCCTGGTAGATCCCAGAATTTGAGGACCACATATTTGGCCTATGGCTAAGTTTGCCTCCCACCCAGCTTGGATGCAGCTCAGAATCTATATCTATGTATTTTGTTAGTAATATATACAAAGGATCTGTGGATTTAATGCAGCTGTAGTGAGACAAAAATATAAAGTCTCTAGCATTATGACAAGAACTCCCAGGAATCTCAAAGGAATTAATTATTCTGAGATATAACCACTATATACTTTTTTGTAACTCTGTTATAAACTCTTTCAGTGACAATGTGAAATGTAAAAAAGAAACTTTTGTTCCAAAATTATATATTGCATATTTTCCAAGATTTAAGTAAACACCCTAACCCTGATTCCCTGTTGCCCTGCGATTTGTATGGTCATTTACACCTGTGTAAAATGGATAGAAACATCTATCAAATTAGAATGGGACTCTTTTAAACCTATTCTACACTTACATCACACTGGTGTAAAGGACTACAGAAGCTGCAGGACAACAGAGAATCCGTCCCATTCACCTGAGGTTGCATAGGATACTTTTTAATTAAAAGAAAAAAAACAAACATCTCGGCAAAGGGCAGGTAAGACTCTCTTGTATTTCCCAAACTTTAGTGCCATATTCAGTCAAAGGTATGTTCATTAGAGCGGGTTAAAAATCAAAATGATTTTTTGAAGGAAAATGCAGTTTCGGTAAAAATCACAATTTTCTTTCGGAACGTTTCAATTTTGCTGAAATTTGATTTTTTTTTTTAAAGGAAGTTGAAAAAAATATTTTGTTTCAGGTCCATTTGACCTTAATTGAAATATTTCCTTTGTTGAACTGACCTGAAATATTTTGCCTCAAGTCAATTCAACATTATATTGCATATTCCAATGGTGCTGTGTTGTCTTATAGGGTCTGTAGTTCAGGCACCTTATGTCTCATTCTGTCCTATGGGCCAGGCTCCCTGGCCAGGCTACATCTTTCATGATGCAATTCAGAATCTTCTCGGATAAGCTGAATGCGGCACAATGGGAAATATGGTCTGGCCTGGGATTCCTGCTTATAGAGGTGAATGGGAGCATCAGGTACTCAAACTACAACTCCCAAGAAGCAATGTGTTACCAAAGAGAAAGCAGTTTAATATTGAACTGACTGTTTCAGGTTTGGGGAAGTTCAATGCCTTGTGCTATACCGGATGTCAGGCTAGATGATCTCAATCTAGTGTTAGAATCTATGAAAACAAACTGAAACTTAACATTTTGATTTGGGAATATTGAAATGTTTCATTTCAATTGAAAATGCCAAGACAAAATGTTTCGTCATTTTTTTCAGAACATTTGCTCTATAAAGATGTTTGCTAGTTCAGCTTTTCATCCTCAATTGACATGAAAACAAATATTAACATACTGGAAATTCCAATTTTCACCCAGTTCTAATGTTCATCTTTCTGCTTAGCCTGTTCTTTACCTCCATTGCCATAAGTCTGATGAGGCAATCAACATATGGGACAGAATCTATGAGTCCATCCTTACTTGGGTGTTAATAGAATGCTGAAGTCAGAATTATGCAGTTACTTCAAAAGAGAATTAATGTCATGGAACAAGGTGCAATTCATACATCTCTTTAGCTTTGGAGGCATGAGGTATCTTCACAGGCTAGACCCAGAGAGCTGCCTGGTTGCAGAGAACTATTAGTGAGTTTTATGGATATAATTATTTATTATTCTACTTAAACCAAATAAATAAAAGAACAACTATCCAGGGTCCCAGATGCCATTGCTGTCATTTCAAAAAAACAATTTACAAAATTAGCAAAAAACTCATAGCAGCACATTTCCTACTCCACACACATTCATGCACTGAAAAAGGTCCACTTGTATGAGAGATTCTACAGGTTCCAGAGATATTTCCCACTTATAATAGTGAAGAATTCCATTTGAAGTGTTGAAATCTTTCAGACCAGTGGAACTCGTTCAGTGCATCCACTTTATTAACCCCAAGACAGCAAAACACGGAATGAAAAAACATCTCCCCATCATTCAATTTCAACAAAAACACACCACAATCACTTCTGCCTTCCCCAGACATGTGCTCAAATAGACTTATATGCATCTCACATAGCCATTCCATAAGAATGAAATAAATATATCTCTGATGCAACCGATCAGCCTAAACCTAAGACCTGGTGCTGGGTCCACCGTCTCTAATGCATCTGTTGCAGGCAATTAGTAAACCTGGGTGGGTGGAAGTAAGGAAGAGGAATGTAGTTAATCAGTCTATTGTTGGTCAATATGGAAATATCATTATAAAATCCTACTAAACTGTTGACAGTGAACGATTCTCCTTCACAGCTCTTGGGACACCTTCATATTCCTTTAGTCTCTGAGGACAGACTATCAAGACATGTGCCTTACTGAAACTTAACCTCAAACCACGGGAGGCAATGACTGGTCCAGGACTTGGGGAAAGTGTTTCCAAACATCAGATTCAAAGTGTTCCCAGTAGATCTGTGTGAAAAGTTATTGTCTACACTTTTATTGTTATTATTATTATTTTTCAATGAAATGGAAATTTTTGCAAGAAATAGAAAACTGAAAATGTTTGGGTTCAGCAACTGAAAACCGAAACATGTGGGGAGGGGAGGAGATTGAGGGAGTTCAGGTTCTCAACAAAAACCTGAAGAATTTATATGAAAATGAAAAATGTTCATCATTTTTAGGGATTTTTTTTTCCTGACCAGCTCTAGCAGCTAAGCTCTATGATATAACATTGCCATGGAATCCTGAACTGAATTAGAAAAATCATCATCTATACAGATTTACATCTCAACCAATCCCCCTTTGGCATATGTTGCACCAAACTCCATCTGAAACCAACTGCCCCTAAATCAAATCTTCTAGCATCATCCAGCCGTGTCTCGATTATACATTCAAAATTGAGATTGTCATCATTTATCAAAACATGGAAAATTGATGATATCGGAATCATTGACCAACCCAAACTGAAGGCTAAGAACTTTTCTGACACTGTCTCCTGCCAGCAGATAACAGACACAACCAATGGTACCACAACTAGATATCTCACTCCAGGTTTCTGCCTGACACGAGCTATTTTTCTGCCTTGTCTCCTTTTGCCCAGAACTATAGAGATCAAAGAGCCCAGCTTTTTGTAACCAAATATGTACAATATTAACTTGGGTTGAACCCTCCTTAGTTGCTCGGCTTGCCTTGTACAGCAAGATATTGAGGATTTCTGACAAGCTAATGAAGAGCAGATTCAGAAAAGCCTACCAAAAATACTCAGAGTGAATTCAAAGTGAAGGTGCCTGTGGTCATATACAACAATTAACCCACAAATTGTGGAAATATTTGAGGACAGGATGTTTACTTCTTTGAGTTTCTTAGCTTATCCATTAACTGCCTCAGGACCCAATGTTTCCCTCTCATTGAAAAAACCCAAGGGAGGGGGAAGAGTCAGATGGAAAATCTGTGAGGTTCTTCTTGCAGAGTTTCCTCTGCATCTTCACCTCCAAGGAGGCAGATCTGTAGCCTAGAAAGTGGGGAGGAAACAGAGCCTACTAACTAGTGCTTACAGTGAAATAACTAGGGCCCTACCAAATTCACAGTCATGACAAACGCGTTGAGGGGTGCACATTTCAGCCCTGCCTGGGGGAAACACCCCCACACTGATTGGTTGCTTTACCTATTTACCACCCAATCAGTGGTGCTGAAGCAAGCAAGCAGAGCTCTTGCCACCATTTCAGCAGGAGGAGCAGAGGCTGGAGGAGTGATAATACAGCTTCCATCTAATTCTCATAGCTATCTTCCTGAAAGAAAAAATGTTGAGTCCTGGGATGGGGATGTGAGCAAAAGGGAATGAAAGCCAGAAAAATGCACCATCAAGAAGTATTTATGCATGTAAAAAATATTCTAGTATATTCAAAATAATTTGAGATAGAAAAGTATTATTCTAAAATCAGTTTATTGCATGACAGTGAAGTCCTAAACCCCAGGTGTACTGATATTAATAACATCCCATACTTATTTAAATAAATGGGATTCTTCCTCTAATCACCCTGACCTGAGACAACTAATAGCTGTAAACCCTCTTAATTACTTTCTAGGATAGGATTACTCTCACCTGACTGAGTAAACTGACATTTTAAATTCCTTCTTACAATAAAAAAGAATGTGTTATATTCAGTGCCACATTCCTAATGTCCCAGTGCTTGGCAAAACCATATTGTGGATTTTATTCAAAAACACTAAGGCAGGTGTTTAGGCAGATATCCCTAGATGCAGAAAAAGTGAGGATTTTACTTTCAATGAGGCAATGAAGGCAAAAAGCCTGGTAGCTTGTGCAACCTTACTTTTCTTAAGAAATGTAGTAATACAGATGCCATTTGGACTTGTGTCAAATTCATTTTGCTGGTGTACAAACCTTGTCCCCAGCCATTTTATTTCTTTAGATTCACATTTTCAGTGAAAAATCACACATTGGCTTCAGGGATTAGCTCTGTTGAATGAACATGCTCTGATACAATTCCTGAGATTATTGGAGTGGAGATGTAACTGTTAATGTCAACAAAAATTGAGAGTGGGCACAATCTCGTTACAGATGCTAGAATTGTTTAACACAGGATATAGTCCATGTGAGTGTTGTTCAAATGTCTCCAAATAGCTCTTGTCAATGAACTTCAATACTGACAAGACACCCCGTAATTATAGAAATATGGATCAATGAGTGATGTTCTTTCATGTTGTATTCTTTTTTCCCTCCAGAAATTAAAGACTTAGGGCCTCAATCTGACAAGCACTTACACCACTACATACAAGGGATTAGTCTCATTGAAGTCACAGGAACTCCCTCTGTTTGTAACAATGAGAATGTGAATAAGTAGTTGCAGGATTGAGGCCTAAAAATTCATTTTACACAGTTAGGTACATATCAAAATCAGTAGTCTTCTCTCCTCTTTCCCTGGTTTCTGATCTTATAAATCAATCCAGTCATATTTCATTGGCAGGGCTTCTCTGGTGACTTTAACTTCTTAACAGTAAAATCTATTGGTCTCACAGGAAAACTGACTCCTGAGGAAATCCCTGTAGGAAAGAGTCAATTATTCACAAAAAAGAGTTCTCTCCAGATAAAAACTTGTAATACTAATACTACTAGCATCATGGATATCCCCTGCAGTAATATATAATTCACAGTCAAAAACTATGTTAAAATGGAGTTAAGATTGAGAGTACATAAGAATGGCCATTACTGGGTCAGACCAAAGGTCCATCTAGCCCAGTATTCTGTCTTCCGACAGTGGCCAATGCCAGGTGCCCCAGAGGGAATGAACAGAATAGGTAATCATCAAGTGATATATCCCCTGTCACCCATTCCCAGCTTCTGGCAAACAGAGGCTAGGGACACTATCCCTGTCCATCCTGGCTAATAGGCATTGATGGACCTATCCTCCATGAATTTATCTAGTTCTTTTTTTGAACCCTGTTGTAGTTGACATAGCAACAGAGAGTCCTGTGGCACCTTTAAGAGTAACAGATGTATTGGAGCATAAGCTTTCGTGGGTGAATGCCCAGCATCCGAAGAAGTGGGCATTCACCCACGAAAGCTTATGCTCCAATACATCTGTTACTCTTAAAGGTGCCACAGGACTCTCTGTTGCTTTTCACAGATCCAGACTAACATGGCTACCCCTCTGATAGTTGACATAGTACACATCACTATGTGGGTAAGGATAAAATAAAAGGAAACAAAGAGTAAAATAGGGTTTAAAATAAAATAAAATAAAATAAAAAAATACAAGGATGTTGTAATTAAAGCCTGATATTTTTATTCCCCTACAATTTTAACCCGTGCATAACTTAACAGTAGCCACAAAATAACTAAATACAGTTTGAAAATAAAATGGCCATATAATCAGGTCCTTAAAAATATACTGTCGTTTTGTATACCATAATAACATGAAAGGACTCCATGCTCTCAAAACTAAACTGGCTCATTATTAAGAGAACTATTCCCAGAGATGCTACAACTGCAGCTATCATTCTAGCCATGTGCAGACAGACTGGCTTTGTGGTGTGGTATCACCTCCAAACACTTCCCTACTGCAACCAAGTTCCATTTGATATACTGTGAAATGTTAAAGCTGTGAACTGACTTTTTAAACAGGAATGGTTGAAAAAGTTCCCCAACACCACCTTTTTATTTTTCAGTGGAAAACTGGGGGTTCTGACACAACTGAAATTTTAATGGAAATGTTCTACTTTCCTAGAACATTTTTTATTTTGCTTTTTTTAAAAACAAAAAACTGAAAACCAAAACATTTCAGAGCAAAAAAGAATAACCATTTTTGTTTTTTTCAATGAAAACTTTTGGGGGGAGGGTTCTTTGAAATGTTCCACAGAACACAGTTTCTGACCATCTCTAATTTTAAGTAAGAGTAAAAAACCCACAATTTACAAAATGTATTTTTTAAACAAAGAGAAGTTTTGTTGTATGTTTTGTTTATTTATTTTATTCTAGTGTTTTTGACTAGAATCAGCATGGCTTCAAATATGCATAACTCTCTAAATATACTTATCGGCTGAGAACAAACCTACCAAAGTTCAGCCTAAAAAGCAAGACATTAAAAGTTATAAGCAGCTAAAAAATGACCTCTTAGAATGGAAATGTTTGTAGAATTAAAACAATAGGGATTAGTGTGCCTATTATGTATATACACACAAACATATATAATTAATACACATAAAACTTTGTTCTGAAGCAGTTAGAGTTACTACCCATACAACACACCTGACAAACCCACAAAAGCAAGGAAATAAATCACATAACATTTCATACCTTCCTCTCCTCTATCCACTAGCATATATCTTCCCATTATCACAACTGC
The DNA here is from genome assembly GCF_028017835.1 of Emys orbicularis. Lineage (NCBI taxonomy): Eukaryota > Metazoa > Chordata > Testudines > Emydidae > Emys > Emys orbicularis. The sequence continues at coordinate 129,066,789 of NC_088684.1, forward strand.
CATTCACCACAGACACAATGCAATCTTAACTCTATCCCCCTTTATCCTTTACCAGAATATTTTCCCCCTGAGCTAGTAGTTATGGATGACTGCTGTAGTAGCTGGTTGCATCAGGAAAGGGTAGTTTGGTCCAGCACGAAGTGCAGTAGGAGAGTGACAGTGTGATGGAAGGCTGGTAATCCCCAGAGAGGCAGAGCTAAGGTTGTGGTGCATGGTTTGCGGTGTACTGTAGTGGGCATGTTTCTCTATGCACCAAAGAGTTTGGAGCTCATTCCAATTTTCTGTGGGGAAATGCTCCCTGCGCTCCTCTTGGGTCATTGCAGTTCCACATCACCCACAATCCAGGGCTGGGCCTACAAGGTGCAAATTAGTTCTCTGTGAGTAGTCACACTGAAATCAATGCTATTACTTAGATGGTAACATACTATCCTGTACAGAGGGCAGAGGGTATGGCTACATGGCAACTATGGGGTGTGGTTGCAGCTTGTGTAGGTATACCCAAGCTAGCTTGGGTACTGGTAACAGTTAAGCTATGGCAGCAGAATCTTCAGCATGGGCTAACTGCATGAGTAATTACACCAAGCTCCAGGTGGGCTCCTACAGCCTGTGTTGAAGTGCAGCTTCACTGCTATCATATCCAAGGAGCTAGATGAAAGATAGCTCATGTATATCTATACAATCTGCAATCACACCCTGTCCATGATTGCAGCATACACATGCCTGGAATGAAGTGCTGATTTTCCTTGTAAAAACTTAATGAGCAAATATAAAGTTCCCATTGGTTCATGAATAAATTAAAGTTTCCCAAAACTCATGACCCACTTTCTTTGACCTATAGCTATGTGAAAGAGCTGCCTCTCCTTCCACACTTCTCCTCACTTTGCTTGTTGTACCTGTAGTGTGGTATTTCTTCTGACTCATTTCGTTGCCTTTACACTAACTTGTCATCATTGAGAGATATTCTCTATCTGAAATCATGTAGCCTACATCAGTGGTTCTCAAAGCCGGTCCGCAGCTTGTTCAGGGAAAGCCCCTGGCAGGCCAGGCCGGTTTGTTTACCTGCCGCGTCTGCAGGTTCAGCCGATTGCGGCTCCCACTGGCTGCGGTTCGCCGCTCCAGGCCAATGGGGGCTGCAGGAAGAGCGGCCGCACACCTGAATGATCGATCACTTAGCAGCATTGTCAATAATTACAGCGCATATACTCTTCCCCCTTTCGCAATTTTCCACCAAAAATGTTATGCTATACAAAGCACACGGGATCTTTTATAGAGGAGAAGGCAAAAATGCCGCATTTATTGAGAATACAGCAGTTAGCATATGCTTTTTAGTCATACACATGCACACACACATACATAAACACAGAGTCTTGCCAGTTGATGTTTATAGTTACCAGTTCAGAGTCTGTATCAATCTAGTGGCCAGCCAGATTGGTCACAGAGGGGAGCCGGGCTCTGTCGGTCGCGATCCGATGCTCCTGGAGTGTGGCAAGACGAACCCAAAGCCCCATGGCAGAGCACCCTGTTTTTATAGTCTTTTTTTCTCTGTTGAAGTCTATGGATTTTGCTGTGTCAGTTTGAGACCGGGTTACTTCTTAATTGGTGTATCTTTTGATGTAAACATTCCAGTGCACCTCCACGAGGGTCATCCTGTCCTTTGTTCTGATTTAATCAATTGTCCTTAGGGGTGCCAGCCTTCACCACAGGGTCATCAATCTGCCCTTCATTATGGATGCGTGTTGATGATTCTCTGATGTCGTTTAAGTCTCTTCACTCCTTCTTCCTCGACCATATGCTATAACAATGGCCTTCACACCTTATATTTTCCTGATGCATACATTCCTCATTCACACAAACAATCTTTTACAGAGACCTTCAAAGGTATACAACAGTTTTTATGTTGAGCAAGAAAAGGCATTGTAAATTAAGCCTTCCTAAATCTTATAATCAAAACAATTCACATTGGGGCCCAGGCCTTCAACGTTCTTCTAATCTCCTTAACATAGACACAATACAATATCCTATCTCTTACTTTCTAAACCTTAAAACAAAGAAATGTACCTTCCCGCAGCCCCCATTGTCCTGGAGCGGCGAACCGCGGCCAGTGGGAGCCGCGATCAGCCGAACCTGCGGACGTGGCAGGTAAACAAACCGGCTCGGCCCGCCAGGGGCTTTCCCTGAACAAGTGGTGGACCTGCTTTGAGAACCACTGGCCTACATCACACCATGACATCTTTGAATGCTCCTCCAGATACTGTTTGAAGGATGCCACCTGATTTGTTAAGGCACAAGTAGAAAGACTTCTTTTTTATTACAAAAAATAAAAAGAAAAGAAACGCCTTGAATACTTTTCACTGAGAGATCTAACAATGTGATGTCTCATTGCATACAACATTCTTCAGTCTCTCTTACTAGCATATATTATTTCTTCTTTTGAAGCTCATACTGTGTTAAAATGCTGCTTTGTGTATTAAGAGCTAATAATTCATAATATATTCCTGTGTGAGAAGAGTGCACTTTCATATTACCTTGAACAAGTATTAGATTGAAAGTGATGATAATGACACATTGACAACAGTAGTATTAAAAAAAGGAAAATGGGCTAGTCTTACAGTGGTACAGAAAAAGCTTGTAATTACTTTGCCATAACCAGTAGGTTTGAATAATAAGTGCTACTATTACAAAGTGAACTTCACAAGCTATTTTTAATTTTAAACATAACTTTTATTAAAAACATATAGTAATGGACTGTGTTCCAACACTGATTTTTTTCCATCCTACTTTATAAAATATTATATTACACCCTGTTTCTTCCATGCTGGTGCTTCAAACAGAAGGCAAGTTTTTTTTCTTTAATTTACAGCCTGAAGCTACATAAACTTGAACTCATCAGATTTCCAAGTTAAGCATGGATAAACCAGCTCATTTTGGGGTTGGTGAATAAGCTGATGTTTAGAGGACACTTCTATCCAAGGCTTCTCAGTTAAATCCTTCAGAGGGTTGCAGTAGACTTCTAAATAAAAATATTCAGATTGAATATCTGATTTTTCACTGCTCATGCCTGTTGCTTTGCCAGGATGCTGTTGAAAGTCTTCCTATGGCCATTCTAGAAGAAAGGTGTTAGCATCCACCAGAGCTCCTCTCCTAGATACTTGTAGAAGCAGGGAGATCCAATAAGATTTTCCATTCCTCTGGAGGGTATCTGTGATATCTCTCACTGTCCTGTTGTGTAGTCCATGGAAAAGAAGCTGAGATGGGCAAATTTGCTCCTTCTCCCAAGTGGCTAACAGGAGTGGAGAGCTTGTGTGGTGGCTGATGAAAAGTGCATAGCCACTGAGGTAGAGTTATGAATGCATAATCAACACTCCACTTGTATTCCTATGACTCTAACTAGGCAGAAAAAGAAAAGCATGAGGCATTCATTCCTTTGCATATCAGCTGGTATCATCTGTTTACATCTAGATGGCTGAATATTGCCAAGAATCTACAAATATATTTTATTTCCAAATTGTGAAGTCTGTACTTGGATTGTGACCTCTTAGGAGATAACAGGGAGCTGTGGAATAGAAGAGAGGGAGAATGTGATAGGTAGGAGACTGAGGCGAAAGGGAGGGAAATATAGTGGAAGGAAATATAGTGGGCTAGTAGAGGACAGGAGACGATTTGAGGACTTCAATAGCTCAGACATAGGTTAGGGGTTAGGGGTTTGATACAGGAGTGGGTGGGTGAGATTCTGTGGCCTGCGTTGTGCAGGAGGTCAGACTAGACCAGTATTTCTCAAACTGTTGTACTGGTGACCCCTTTCACATAGCAAGCCTCTGGGTGCGACCCCCCTTATAAATTAAAAACACTTCAAAATATATTGAATACCATTATAAATGCTGGAGGCAAAGCGGGGTTTGGGATGGAGGCTGACAGCTCGCAACCCCCCATGTAATAACCTCATGACCCCCAGAAGGGTTCTGACCCCCAGTTTGAGAACCCCTGGATTAGATGATCATAATGGTCCCTTCTGACCTTAAAGTCTATAATTCTATGAATGGGGGAGAATGAAGGGAATATGAGTGGGGCAATTAACTGTTCTGTCTAGCAAGGGAGGGAGATAGACGGGATAGTAGAGTAGTTCTGAACACTCTAGGGGATAGGTCAGGGTAAATGGAATGCCCTCTGTGAAGTTCAGAAGGCCCACATTTGTGTGTGTGTGTTTAAGTTTTGAATTTTGAATCTGAGAAGATCACAGATATTGGGGAGCAGGTGGATTCCCATTAAAGGTGAAAATCATAAGGCAGGTAAGAAACGATGGGATGTACTATCTTTATTTAAACCTCATGATTTTTAAGACAATCGTGATTTTTTTGAGTCTAACTCATAATTTTTGAGCATGTAGAGTTGGCAATACTGAGTGTGTGTGTGTGTGTATTATACAAGTATATGGTCTACATTTTCAAAAGTGACAGGTTATTTTGGTGCCCAGCCCGAGACACCTGAGGGTGAGTGCTCAGTAGTTTCTGAAAATCAGTTCTCTTTTGAAAGGGTCTCAAGATGAACCTGCCACCCAAATGACACACTATTCATTTGGTGTATACAACCAGACGGCACACTATACATTTCGTGTATTTTTACTCTCCAAATACAATAAAAGTCAGTTAAAAAATGCATTTAAGTAGGTGATTATGATTCTTTTTTGTGACAAGGGGAAGTGTGTCAGAGTTATCTTTGAGAAGCTGGATTACTGTCTTGGCTGAATTAATCTATCAAGTAGTTCTTTAATCTCTGTGGAATGGTAATGTGCCAAAAACTGCATGCTTCTCATGACACATCAAGGGATTTCTCAGTAGATCTTGATTTGGACTTTATCACCACAAACAACTTTAGGCAACTTCACACAAAGTGAACTGCAAGGATTTATGTTCCCTTTACCCATGCTACTACACCTCTACCCAGATATAACGCGACCCGATATAACACGAATTCGGATATAGCGCGGTAAAGCAGTGCTCCGGGCGGGCGGGGCTGTGCACTCCGGCGGATCAAAGCAAGTTCAATATAACGCGGTTTCACCTATAACGCGGTAAGATTTTTTGGCTCCCGAGGACAGCGTTATATTGGGGTAGAGGTGTATTATATATTTTAAGAAAAATATTAAAAGCATGTATTATTTTTCATTAGGATAATGAATGACATTCTGATTTAAGAATATGGTAATCCATTGGTCAAAGCAAATCAGTGACACAGAAAATATAATCAAATTCTTTACTGACCGTCTAGCCACAGACATATCTAATAAGACGTGAGAGCTAACACCGGTTTCATTTTTTCAGAGGCCAGTTTTTGGATCCAGGGGGGAAAAAGCTACCCACATACTAGTCAGCGATGAGAGAACTATTTATTAGCTGAAACCATAATGCCCAGGTATCAAAGGCTTGATTCCAATCCATGTTTTCCCATGATTTAGAGACTATTACCCAGTCAGCACAGATTGTAGACCATTGACTCTGCCAAGATGTTCTCTCTCCATAGTATTCCATTGATGGTTTTGTGATATCTGATATCACCCTAGGTACACCAGCAGATGTAATCCAAGACAAGATACAATTGTGTTGCTCTGGCCAACTCAGCTAGAGGTGTATCTAGAACTGAGCTCATAAGGATTCCACCTTATTTACCTGTGGTAGCATCTTGGTTTTCCAATCCAAAATTTTATCTGCACACTTGCTGCCTGGATAATACAACAACCACCAATAGATTGTCTCCTGGCATGTACTTAGCCCTTCACTTGATCTTCATTGATCAGATAAGACACTGTTGACATCTTCTCCAGCCTTGAGAGTGCAGATGAGCATCTCTCCAATAACTAGATGTGACTGGGGGGACATGGATTCAAATCATTTGGTTGAGATTCAATCTAGATAAAACTGAGGTACTACGGTGAGCTAGCAGAGCAACTAAAGGATTTGGCTGAGGTTACGTTGGCCTGAGGGTAGACAAAGGGAGACAAAGGGAGAATTCAGGATACTGCAGAAGAGGAGGAGGTAGTGTGAGGAACTGTTCAAATTATTTTTTATATTCTACAATCACAACAGAGCATATTTTTGAAGAGAATAATATACTGTACTCAGTGTACCAAAAATATTAAAAGATATAGTTAAAATATACAGTACTGTTTTTCTCCAAAGGACTCCAATGCATTCAAGTGCTGTGATACATTGTGGGAGGGCTTTAAAAATTGTTTCTGTTTGGAAAGTTATTAGTGGTTTGAAATATATTCCCTGTATTTGTATTGCAGACTGGATTCTGACAACATGTCTACCAGACAAATGATGATCAAATCATTCCAGACATGAGTGACCCTTCTGCACAACAGTTATAGCTTACCAGGTGTCACTATTACAGTACAGACCCTTCAGAGTCCAACACACTGCAGATCATGAAGGAAATTCTTTTAATTCATATGCAGGGCCGGCTCTAGGCACCAGCAAAACAAGCTGGTGCTTGGGGCGACACATTTTTAGGGGTGGCATGGCCGGCGCCAGAATGCCGCCCCTAAAAATGTGCCCCGGCCGCCCTAGCTCACCTCCGCTGCTGCCGCTCGCGCGCCACGGCGCGCGAAACAGCTGATTCGCACGCCGCTGCTCGCCCTCCCTCCCAGGCTCTCAAACCTGGGAGGGAGGGGGAGATCCCGAGCAGCCGCGGCGCGCGAAACAGCTGATTCGCGCGCCGCTGCTCACCCTCCCTCCCTCCCAGGTTTGAAAGCCTGGGAGGGAGGGGGAGACTCCGAGTGGCCGCGGCGCGCACGCCGCTTCTCCCCCTCCCTCCTACGCTTGAGAGCCTGGGGGAAGGAGGCAGGGCTGGGGATTTGGGGAAGGGGCGGAGCTGAGGCAGGGCCGGGGGTGGGGTAAGAAAAAAACGGGGGGAGCGGCCAAAATTATTTCTGCTTGGGGCGGCAAAAATCCTAGAGGCGGCCCTGTTCATATGATCTCCTCTTTATCTGCCCACAAACTGTTTTTCATATATAAAATCTCCAATTACTCACTAAAGGCCAGCAAAATGGTACTTCTGGCCTAGCTGCTTGCGAAGCGCTTAAAGGCCCACCTGTATTTTGCAGAGGAAGGAGGCTAAGAACAAAGCAATAAGAGGAGAGGAAGACTCGTGAGGGGTGAAAATGGGCTAATGATTGGATCTATGTATTGTATTGCATTGTATTCTGTTCAAAGACAGACATTAATGCATTGTTACATTTGAGAAGTTAAACATACAAAAAAACAAATATATACATTTGTTTTGCTTTTGGATTCAGAACTTGCTTGCAAGTCAAGTTTTACCAGACACATTTTTTTTTTACTTTTGAATTATAAGAGAAACCTCTCAAAAGTAGGGCTTAGAATGGAAATTCTGACAAGCCTTTAGTAGCCTATAGTAGTTCAAATGGAATCACTATACTTACTACAAGTTATCCTTTGTTTCCTAGATGCTAAGCTGCAAGGGAATCTAACCTGAAGACTTCTTTTTTCTACAGCAACCTCTCCTCTATGCTTGACTTAGCTTGAGAGAATTGAAAAGAATTCACTGTATTAACAACCCATGCACTAAATGGCTAGGTTTATGCCTGAGACAATGCAACAATTTTTATACATATAGTGAAGACGGTTTCTTGGTAGTGACTGGATAAAATTGTCATTGAAGCTTAGTAACAAAAGACCTCATTCAACATTTAGGAACAATAATCCTTATTTAAAGGCTTAATATCTTTAACTGAATTGACCACAATATATTTTTGCATTAGAAATTTTAGGCTTAATTCCCAGAAATGGAATGGACTGGTAGCAAATGATAGAAATTGTTGTTCCATCACTTGTGGAATATTTAAAATAATTGCTGAGGAAATGTGGAAAAATTGAGGGGAAAATTGTTGCTGACAGCTACCCTGTTGTAACACGTTATTTTGGGTTAGCTATCACCTATTCTTATATGCTACCCAAAGCTTTTGAGCAAGGTGCTTTTTTGTTTCAATTCGCCCTACTGCTATAGCACATGTAGCTAAAATTTTCAGTTTTGTTCTTTATTTTGTTCCCAAGCATTTGTATGTCTTTTACAAGGGATGTGAAGAACAAATAAGCTCAGTAATAATACTACAGACTTGTTTATTTAGATTGCAGTTTCTTTGGGCTTGGGCTGTTTCTTACTATGTATTTGTATAATGTTAAGGACTATGGGGCCTTCACCTCAGTGGGAGTGTCTGGGCGCTATTGTAATATAAATAATAATAAATAATCAGCACAAAACGAAAACAACAGAAATGGCAAGAAATGGGGAAACTACTAGAGTCTGAGCATCCATCTGTGGGCACTGTGATTTGCAACTGCCCAAATTGTGCTTCAAAATGCAAACAGCTGGGGTGCATTATCATTGCTGTAGCAGCCTCAATAAAGAGACAAAGTAATTTGGCCTCTGCATATAAAGCTGAGAAGAGCAGTGCTGGAGGACAACATTGCAGCATTTCCAGAGGTCTCTCATGGATGGTTGACATAGGCAACAAAACAGGGTTTTCTAAACTCTGTGGTCATTTAGGGAAAATTCATGCATGTAAGTATAGGTGTCTATTGGATCCTACTGTTGATGAAAGGATTGTTATTAAACTGGCAAGCTGCACAGTGCTGGAGTATTGACTGATGTGTGAGAGAACAGAAGGCACATATCAGTTCTCATTCTTCCAGTGCCAGGAGCAATGTGGCCACAATTAAGCTGCTGACAGCTTGCAATGGTTGATCTCAGATCAGCAGCATGGTCAATTGGATAGAGCAACTAGTCTGGGAGCCTAGATCTGGTCTCTTTGCCTAGCCCCATCATTGATCTCCTGGGTGACCTTTTAGATAATTTCACCTCTCTGCATCTCTGTTTCCCCTCCCACCTTTGGTCTGTCTTGTGAATTTAAACTTTAGGCTCATTGGGATGGGAACTGTCTTCTACTTTGTGTTTTTAGAGTCTCCTGAACAATATGGCCCCAGGTCAGAGGAGGCCTCTCTGTGCTACCCCAGTATAAATAAATAATCATAATAAAGGTCAGCACTGAGGATTCAGGAACATGTTAAAGTTCATGGTTGGCATCATACAAACCTGTGGGTTGATTTTCTATATGCTAAGCAACCATGTTGTTTTGCTGTCCCTGTCAGCCATCTTTGGGAGCACACTAACAGTGTACTGCACTACTGTAGCTGGCCCTTCTCCTACGAGATGCAAGACAACGATCTGCTCCTATTACAGTCATTGGAAGTTGTGTGTGCTCAATGGCTCTTGGGATCTGGCATCTGTTGATGTATTTTATATTGCTTCCACTATATTGTATGTACGTTACAGACCACAAAACTGCTGTACCTCAGACTGGGACCAGGATGATCTAGTCTCAGATTTAGATTGCCTAATATAGTTACTCTCACTTTTCTTCTTCTCCTCTTTATTTTTACCCCTCTGCTAAATTGTCCTCCCTTCTGAAATCTCTTTCCCTCTTCTTTCCAATTTCAAAAGCACTTACATGCTGACAGAATATGACCACAGTTTTTAACTGCATTTTAGTAAATAGTTTGTGGTTTTATTAACTTTGCTTTAAGGAAGCTTGATATGTGTATGGTTACACTCATACTTACAATGGTTCTGGATTTTCCATTAACCTTCTGAAAAATATTCAGGTCTCAAATATGTTGGAATTCAATAGTATATTTATAAAATCACTATTCTGATATTCATAAAGGATGATCGGCATCATTAAAGAGGTGCCAGTACGGTAATCTCCTCTCAAATTATCCTGCTGGGGTTAGATTAATTGCTTTCAAAACGTCTATTGTTCCAAAAATTAATTACATATGGCTTGATCCCTCGTTAAGGAAAATACCTATTGGAGCCAATTGGAGATGGCTGGGGTAAAGATGAGAGGACTGGGCCCTACACTGGGCTTGATTCTGTGCAAAACAGGGACGTTGAACTGCACAAGTTTAAGAAATGATGTTATGGGAAAGAATTGGAGCACAGGATTACCCCAGCTGCATTAATGAGAGTGACCCTAGATAAACACCAAGTTACTCCTGCCTAGTAGCAGAATTCAGTCATAAGGATCATTGACTCCATACAGTGAAATCAATAGCAACACTCCTTTTGGCTTGAATGGGTCAGGACTGAACTCTGAAAAGGGAAAACACAGCAAAGTATTTTATTACCATCTGGTGATAACCCATAAACCCATGTCTCCTCAGACAAACTCATTTTCTCTCCATGCTTCATCCTTCTGTACCCTTCAAGTAAACATACTAGTAACCCCAAACATTCAAAAATCAGGATTCAGGGCCCAAAATATTCTGAGGTTGGCTTAAAAACCATGATAAATTGTAAACAAATAATAAAACATCCAGGTTTTTTTTTATTTCCCTTCTGATTTTTGAGACTTTAGGGTGCATTTGGGTCACATTTTCCAGCTCTTCTTCACAACCATGAAGGTGAGGAACTTACTTAAAATATGAAAAAAAATTGCATAATCATTTGACCACAGGAGCAGGGGCTTAAAAAAAAAAAAACACCAAATGCCACAAGACTCACAATAAAATCACCAAAGTTGGCAACACTCGATATGGGAGTGAATTAACAGTGGTTTTGACATATACTACCACTGCAGGGTGGAGGACTTCATCTAACTAATCTTCTTACTGACATAGAGGAGTTGCACTTGCAATGGTAGTGAAGCAAAACAGCCTTCTGCACTTGGAAGATTATACATCTGTATTGATTCTTTACATCTTTAGCAGCCGGAAGCCAGACAGAAGAGGACTGGGCAGGTAATAGACAGAGGGCCTGGTTCCCCACTAGATTGAATCTTGTGTAGTTATTTCCCCCCCCCCCCCCAAGCAAAGTGGGGGTTAAATGCTATTAATCTGATTTGGTAGCATTTTTATTTGCACTTTGTACAAAGCATAGCAGAGTCAGGCCCAGCAGGTCTGCAGTGATGCAGAGATACAAACAGAGACAAAGTCACTTTAGGGATAATACTGTTTCCTTTAGTCTGATAAAGTTCCTTGTTTGTTTGATATCAGACGAAAACATTTTTTTTTTTTTTTTGGCCATTCTTTACCATTGTCACATGACATACACCAAGAGAAGACTTTCAAGATCAAGACTATGAAGTCATGGCAGATGAAGGTTTCTATGTGTACTCAAATGTTTATCCAAACTGAATCTCTAAACCTTTTTTCCTGAACTTCCATAAACCTTATGTTTGCAATGTTGTTGTTGCCATGTCAGTCCCAGCATAGAGATGCAGAGTGGGTGAGGTAAGCTCGAAAGCTTGTCACTCTCACTAACAGATGATGGTCCAATAAAAGGTATTACCTCAGCTACCTTGTCTCTCTAAAACCTAATTGTCAGATTCAATTAAATTTGAACGGATTCAACCATTCCTGAACATAAGGACCCTGAACTAGATTTTCAAAAGTATTTAGGAGCCTAAAGATACAGATAGACATCTAGTGGAATTTACAAAAGATGCCTAAACTGGTTAGGTGACTTAATTCCTATTGACTTTCAATGGGAATTAAGTGCCTAACCTGTTTAGTCATTTTTTCTAAATCCCACTAGGTACATATCTGCATCTTTAGGCTCCTAAATACTTTTTTTGTAAATCTGGCCCTCTGTTCTATAGTTAATATAGTTGTTAATATACCCAGGGAGACCTGATCATGTATTGGGATACACAAAACTGTGGTTCACCTACCTTGGATACAAACCATTTGGTTCACGATTTCCAATGAGCAAAGCAGGCTACATGAGAGAGCAGTGACCATCTCACATACTGTGTTGGGCTGCCCAGGACTTTTGCTGAGTATCTACACAGTCCCTCCCTACTATGCCCTGAACATTAGGAAAATGGGACTTGTTGGAGTAGAGAATGGATTCAGAAACCTCAAATTAAATTATATTATTAACTATGTTGTACATGCCAAATAACATTTTAATGAAGTTCTTTCAGCCCTACAGTAGGAGCAAGTGTCTTTACAGTTTTCTCTTCTGATGGTGTCTCAGGTCAGGGAATGAAATGGCACTAATTATATCCAGCTTTAATGAAACTGAGCTCTCAGAAAGTCAGTAAATACAGAGTTAAGGTACAGAAAACTCAGTCTGAACTCTACATACTTATGCATATGCCTTTATATTAACTTTCTCTTTTTAGCTTTATATTTGCCATATTATTCAATGTCATTTCTGATATAGCATAAATATAGTACACCAACTACATGCAACATGTTGTATTCCCATCCATGTTTTGGAACAATAAATAATAGTGAAATCATAGAAATTATAGAGTTTAGTTTGCTTAAAACTCTGTACCATTGTCTGTTTGAAATAGTTGGAACTTTAAAACTGCTTTACTGAGTTTGTTGAAAATTGGCTCCTACTTACATATCATACATGGGTTGTTTTTTAATCTATTTGTAACTTTTTCTTTTGAGATATACAGTTTCTGATGGGAACATATGGGAAGATTTTTGTTCCACACATATGTACCTAAAAAAATGGCAAGTAGTTGTGTGCCAACTATCTCAAAATAATTTATCTCTGGGCTGATACTGAGGATGGAAATGTTGGCCCCAGAAGATTTAGATTATCTCAAGAAAATTATGAGCAACAAAAGATGCATGTGTACATGGGGGGTAACTGTTGGAATCAAAATTGGAACTTAATCTTAACAATTACAGTCACTGCTGTGCCTCTGATAATCCAAATACATTACAGTTGTAGACTTACCAGCCTGAAACCAACTGGTCCTGTGGCATATTGTTATGTCTGATTTACATTTTATGTTTGCTTTGTTTTAAACTGGTAAATGTTGCATGATACTTTTCTAACATTAGGTAATCATCCTTACCATGATCTGACCTTGCTCCTGCTTCCTCCCCATCCCATCATGCTACTTTGGGGAGTTTGTAGACAGTTTCAGTACTCAGAGTAGCAGCCGTGTTAGTCTGTATCCGCAAAAAGAACAGGAGTACTTGTGGCACCTTAGAGACTAACAAATTTATTAGAGCATAAGCTTTCGTGGGCTACAACCCACTTCTTCGGATGCATATAGAGTGAAACATATATTGAGGAGATATATATACACACATACAGAGAGCATGAACAGGTGGGAGTTGTCTTACCAACTCTGAGAGGCCAATTAAGTAAGAGGGAAAAAAACTTTTGAAGTGATAATCAAGATAGCTCAGTACAGACAGTTTGATAAGTACTGTACTGTAACTCCCACTCTGAGACTGGAATGGGGGTTGCTTTTTGCATAGATGTGCAATGGGGTCTGCTGGTTTCTTATTTTGTCTTTTTTTTTTTTTTTGCCACGCCACTCCCCTCCCCTCCCCTCCCTGCCCTTCCCTTCCCTTGAGTACAACACAGAGGGCCAGCCAAAATCAAGCACTTGTCAGGTCCGATTTAGTAGTGTTCTGTCAATCTTAGAGAGGGAGAAGTCATGTTCCCCTTAATTTCTAAATCACTTAATGCCTTTTGCAGGAAGAGAGCAGAAGCCTTGGAGAAAAGCTAGGAGAAGAGCTAATTGTTTTCTCTTGATATGATTGACTAGAAGACTATATGGAAGAGCTTACATGCCATTTTTAAATTAATGGCTATAACTCAATCTGGTTTCCTTATGCTTCACAGAGCTTTATGGACTTTGGTCAAAATGTACAGTGCTTGAATGAAAAAATTGATCAGTTTTGCTCTTGCAAGTCTGAAGAAGGTTGTTATTCATGTGCTTCTTAACTGTTCCATTCTCAGAATTTTCTGCAATTTTTCCTTTTATTAGAGGAACATTAGAGACCCCTTATACAATATCTCTAACACTGAGCCTATTAAAAAGCTCAAGAACTGCACCCTATATATGGGAAAACGTTACTAGCAATGACTAACCTGATTTTCCCAACAGATCTCAGGATAACTGTGGGAATGCAGAACCATGGACACTGCCTCTCCATGGGTTATCCCGTCCAACATTCCAGAGGGGAAGCTAGAGTAAATACTATTGAGTCTCAAGGCCATGATGTGTCCCACTGTGCTCCTCTGTTGCTTTACACACAGGAAGGCGTGATCTGGCAACTGGGATGAACTATGAATTAAAATAGGTGCTTCCCTTAAAAAAAAAGTTTGCATTTCATCATCATAGAATCGTAGGACTGGAAGGGACATTGAGAGGTCATCTAGTCCAGTCCCCTGCAATCATGGCAGAACTAAGTATTATCTAGACCATCCTGATAGATGTTTGTCTAGCCTGCTCTTAAAAATCTCCAATGATGGAGATTCCTCAACTTCCCTAGGTAATTTATTCCAGTGCTTAACCACCCTGACAATTAGGAAGTTTTTTCCTAATGTCCAACCTAAACTGCCCTTGATGCCATTTAAGCCCATTGCTTCTTGTCCTATCCTCAGAGGTTAAGGAGAAGAATTTTTTTCCCTCCTCCTTTTAATAATCCTTTATTTAACTGAAAACTGTTATCATGTCCCTGCTCAGTCTTCTCTTCTCCAGACTAAACAAACCCAACTTTTTCAATCTTCTCCCATAGATCATGTTTTCTAGACCTTTAATCATATTTGTTGTTCTTCTCTGGACTTTCTTCAAATTTGTCCACATCTTTCCTGAAATGTGGCACCCAAAACTGGAGACAATACTCCAGTTGAGGCCTAACCAGCACGTAGCAGAGTGGAAGAATTACTTCTCATGTCTTGCTTACAACACTCCTGCTAATACATCCCAGAATGATGTTTGCTTTTTTTGCAACACAACATTACACTATTGACTCATATTTAGCTTATGATCCACTATGACCCCGAGATCCCTTTCTGCAGTACTCCTTCCTAGGCAGTCATTTCCCATTTTGTATATGTGCAACTGATTGTTCCTTCCTAAGTGGAGTACTTTGCATTTGTCCTTATTGAATTTCATCCCATTTACTTAAAACCATTTCTCCAGTTTGTCCAGATCATCTTGAATTTTAATCCTATCCTCCAAAGCACTTGCTACCCTTCCCAGCTTGGTATCGTCCTCAAACATTATAAATGTACTCTCTATGCCATTATCTAAATCATTGATGAAGATATTAAAGAGAACTGGACCCAGAACTGATCCCTGCTGAACCCCACTTTATATGCCCTTCCAGCTTGACTGTGAACCACTGATAACTACTCTCTGGGAATAGTTTTCCAAGAAGTTATGCACGCACCTTATAGTAGCTCCATCTAGGTTGTATTTCCCTAGCTTGTTTATGAGAAGGTTATGCGAGACAGTATCAAAAACTTTACTAAAGTCAAGATATACCACATCTACAGCTTCAACCCATCTGCAAGGCTGGGTACCCTGTCAAAGAAAGCTACTACATTGGTTTGACATGATTTGTTCTTGACAAATCCATGCTGACTGTTACTTATCTCCTTATTATCTTCCAGGTGTTTGCAAATTGATTGCTTAATTATTTGCCCCATTATCTTTCCAGGTACTGAAGTTAAGCTGACTGGTCTTTAATTGTCCTTAATTCCCTTTTTATATATTGGCACTATATTTTCCCTTTTCCAGTCCTCTGGAATCTCTGTCATCTTCCATGACTTTTCAAAGATAACCGCTAATGGCTCAGATATCTCCTCAGTCAGCTCCTTGAGTATTCTAGGATGTATTTCATAAGGCCCTGCTGACTTGAAGACATCTATCTTGTCTAAGGAATTTTTAACTTTTTCTTTCCCTATTTTAGCCTCTGATCCTACCTCATTTTCACTGGCATTCACTATGTTAGATGTCCAATCGGAATTAACCTTTTTTGATGAAAACTGAAATTAAAAAAAGCATTTAGCACTTCTGCCATTTCCACATTTTCTGGTATTTTTCCCCCTCTCCCCTCACTGAATAACGGGCCAACCCAGGTTTTGGTCTTCCTCTTGCTTCTAATATACTTGTAGCATATTTTCTTGTCATCCTTTCTAGCTAGTTTAATTTTGTTTTGTGCCTCACCTTTGTAATTTGTCCCGACATACTTGTGTTATTTATTTATATTCATCCTTTGTAATTTGACCTAGTTTCCATTTTTTGTAGGGCTCTCTTTTGGGTTTCAGATAATTGAAGATCTCCTGTTTAAACCAGGGTGGTGTCCTGCCATACTTCCTACCTTTCCTATGCAGTGGGATATTTTGTTCTTGTGCCCTTAATAATGTTTCTTTGAAAAACTGCCAACTCTCTTGAACTTTTTTCCCCCTCAGACTTGCTTCCCATGGGATCTTACCATACCTTGCCATACCTTAGCTTACCTTGCTTCCCATGGGATCATGGCAAATCCCAAAGGGATGTGTTCTTTTTGTAGCTGAAATGGCCAAGAGCTTCTCTGATGATGAGATTAAAATAACTAATGAAACCATGTGATAGGGCTATTCTGATATCCTGCATGTTGGTGGAAAATGTAAAATTGGTGCATTAATTTGAATTCAGATTTGCCTAAGCAAGTAAATATAAATAACACACCAAGAGACTAATACATTAGGAGTAAAAAATGATTGAACACAAACCTATTTAACATAGCAGACAGCCTGATTCTGCATGGTGCTTTGTGCTCTCCGCTCCCACTGAAGTCAGGAGACATTCAGAGCCTCACAGGAGTAGGATTATGATGAGTTTTACTATGGTCTCCAACAAACAAAGCTCAGTATGCTTTCTATTTAAAAAGAAGAAGAAAAAAGGCTTGATTCCAGAAAGGCTTCACAAAGCAACTTCTGTGAAATACGGCCTGGCTTAAAATCAAAGCAAATCCTGCTGCACCCTTTGGTACACATTCTACTTTCCCATATCTATTGCCGCTGACTACTCTTCCAAGGAGAAACCTATTTTTTCTGCCTCCTGGGGTATCTTTCAACAAGTTATAGCACTCACATAGATTCTGCTCTTGCTTGCTCTTCTTTTATACCAATATGGAAGCCCTCCAAGACCTTTTCCTTCTTCTCTTCCTGATTAATGTTTATCCCCTTTATGGTATATTTTATAAAGCTTTTTAGCATGTGTATCATCATAGTATGATGTTTGTATTAGAAATTGTCTATTTTTTTTTTTTAGTGTAAAGCATTTTTCCCTATAGTAGTTATTGTGCTATATTTTGAAAAATAAAAATATATGAGAAGGAACAGGCTAATATAAACAGTGTTGTTTGTTTTATTCAGAGCTTAAATATGGCACCATTGCAGAACCAGCCTTCCCCACCTGAGCACTGCATGCCTGGTATTGAGTTGGGCTATGGCTCTCTTTAGGCAAGGGACTAGATCCTCAGCTAGGGCTGAGGAGCACTTTGTGGAGTTGAATGGGAGGAGGGTACGGACATGCCCTTGGGGCTTCTCTGCATAAGGCTAGTCTCCTAGCACAGGTTAGTATACCCCAAAAGGTATAAAGAATGCTGAGGCAAAAAGCAGCCCTGGCTACCCTTGCCAGGCATGCCCCTGTTGGCAACCTGTACAGAGGTCACACAGGAGCCAATATGATGGTTCTATACCTCCAAGCATCCTGGTATTCAGGGAAAATCTCACACGTGCTGGAGCCACCAGGCTTAAGGCTGCTTGAGCCAGTGGAGCATCAAAAGCACATGGCATATGGCCCCAAACTGGGGCCAAGATGTCCTATTCTGCTTTGCTATTGACTGAACACATAATTCTGTGTAACTGGTGAAGACAAGAATCCTATCACCTAACTTTTTTCAGTATTTCTACTGTTAATTAAAGCAGACACAGCATGAGATAAAAGTGCTTATTAAAACTTTCCTTGTTTTCTACATGTTTAGTCAAGATACATTAATTGTTTTTTGTTTTCACCTTTGCTTTCAAAATAATAGGCCAAAATCTGCCTTCTGTTACACACAGCAGGCACTTACTTCAGTGGAGTTGTATATGTGCATAGTATCACATATGCACAATAATTTAATGCCCAGCCCAATTACCATTGAAATTAGTGGAAAGACCGTCCCTGATTTTGATATGTATTGGATCAGGTCCTTAAGAATTTCAAATGGGATGTCTGACAGTGAAATGGGTCATTAGAAACAGCCTGCTGTGAACATAGGCTTGATGATTCTCAATCAACTGGGAGGTGGGTGGTATTAAGGAAGAATCTATTCATAAGTAAATTATTCTTTGTTCTTTAAAGCACTCAATTTGGCTGGTTGATCTACACAGGAACATAAGACATAGGACCTGAAGGGATCTCCTGGGTCATCAACTTCAGCCCCCTGCTATCATACCAACCCCATCATATAATCCTATTCATAGATTTAACAAGTTCCATTTTAAGACTAGTTAGATTGTTTGCCCCCACTACCCCTACTCCTCTGATGGTTAGAAACCTTCTCATTCCCAGCCTAAGTGTATTCATGGCCAGTCTATACCCATTTGTTCTTGTGTCAACATTGTCCTTTAGCTTAAATTGCGCAGCCCCCTCCCTGGTGTTGACCCCCTGATATATTTATTGAGAGCAACCGTATTCTCTCATAGCCTTCATTTTGCTAGGCTAAATAAGCCACGCTCTTCCACTGTCCTCTCATAAGATAGGCACTCCATTGTCCTGATCATCCTAGCAGTCATTCTCTGCCCCTGATCCAGTTTGAATTCATCTTTCCTGAACACGGGTGACCAAAACTGTATACAATATTCCAAATGAGGTCTTACCAGTGCCTTGTACAGTAATACTTCCCTACATCTACAGGAAATACCTCTCCTGATACATTCTAGGATTGCATTGGCTTATTTATGTAATTATTTTAAACAGCTGCACCACACTGTTGCCTCACAGTCATTCTGAGTTCTACTAATACACACAGGTCTTTCTGGTCCTCAGTTGTACAACTGAGTACCATTCTGTTGTACTCCAGTGAGCCCCCGGCTTATAGCAGAAATTCTTATTGTTAGTCCCTTAATGCATGACCTTGCAGTTTGGACTATTAAATTTAATTTAATTTCTATTACTCCAGTCCTATAGGTCATCAGATTTGCCCTGTATAATATTCTGCTCCTCCTCTGTATTGTCATCTTAACACTGCTCTTTGTTTTAGTAAAGTTTCTCTGCAGTGATGAGCAGATTTTTTCTCCCTGAAAAATCCAAACCAATAACCCTAATACTATTTCACAAGTATGAACTGGTGTCAGTACTTATATATGAGTAGGGCCCTACCAAATTCACAGCCATGAAAAACGCGTCACAGACCATGAAATCTGGTCTCCTTCCAGTGATATCTGGTCTTTTGTGTGCTTTTACCCTATACTATACAGATTTCATGGGTGAGACCAGCATTTCTCAAATTGGGGGTCCTGACTCGAAAAGGAGTTGCACGGGGGTCGTAACATTATTTTAGAGGGATCACGGTATTGCCACCCTTACTTCTGCACTGCCTTCAGTGCTTGGTGACCGGAGAGTGGCGGGCTGTTGGCCGGGGGCCCAGCTCTGAAGGCAGCACCCCGCCAGTAGCAGTGCAGAAATAAGGGTGGCAATACCATACCATGCCATCCTTACTTCTGTGCTGCTGCTGGCGACAGCTCGGCCTTCAGAGATGGGCTCCCAACCAGCAGCAGCCGCCGCTCTCCAGCTGCCCCGCTCTGAAGGCAGCACTGCTGCCAGCAGCAACACAGAAGTAAGGATAGCAATACAGCAACCCCCCCTACAATAACCTTGTGACCCCCACACAAATCCTTTTTGGGTCAGGACCCCACTATCACAACACTATGAAATTTCAGATTTAAATAGCTGAAATCATGAAATTTATGATTTTTAAATTCCTATTACCATGCAATTGACCAAAATGGACTGTGAATTTGGTAGAGCCCTACATATGAGGTACTTTTGCATCTCTGCATTTGAAACACAAATACACTTCTAAATTAGCCAAAGAGTAGGAACATAGGCCCTTTGCACTGTTTTAGTGGTGCTCCACATAGACATTTGGTTATTCCGCTGTTGCCCTACACCATCCCTGCACGCCCAGTGAAACGTATATTTGCAGCATGGATGGACCATATTCTGCACCAATGATCCTGACCAGTAACAGTCCCTAAGAGGTCATTACAAGTTAATGGTCACCATGACTTATGCCAGTGACTGAAATAACCCCCAGCTGTCTCTGGCTGAAGACACAGGCTGCCCAAGGGATAAGGGAGCAAAAAGATTGGATGCAGGGATGGGGTTTATATTTATATTTTCATCAGTTCTGTGGTCTATTGAGGCCATTATCTGATGCTTCAGACGTAGGTGCAAACCAATCAGAACATATCTAGCTAAACATGTACTGCTATACACTGGGGGAGGTAGGAAGTGAGGAAGAGAGATTCCTTCCTGTCCCCTGTAGGTAATCAGACTGCACTGTGAAGCAGGAAATTTGTTTACCCTTAGCTGGCAGAACTATATATCAGTAATTATGCTAAAACTGTTAACCATGACAAGTGAAACATTCTTAATAATGTGGCATTATGCGTTTTGAGGTACAATAACACTCCCATCATTTACTAATCTCTGTAAATGAATCTAATGCTGTAAACTTGGGAATGGGTGGCGGATCTTCTTCACCTTCTCCTTCTTTCAACTTCAAATCTTTTGTCCCTGCACTGGCACCGGATAATATCAAATTCTTCAGTGATTGCATGTGCACAAATGGCATTGAATCACAACGATAGATAATGCGGGTAAATCTTTTCTCCAGATGATTTACAGGTTACAGACATGCCTTCACCTTTATTATTAAAATTGAAAACAGATTAAACTGGGCTGATTAACTGAGACTTCAAACCCAGAGGCTCATTCTATCAAAAAGGGGGTCCTTGACAAAGCCCTCCTCTCGGTAGCCTCCCACTGCATTCACTTGCAAATCACTGTATGCCTGGCAAAGCCTGCACTCCCCCCAGCCCCAAACCTTCTCATGTTGAGCACTGCGGCTCCATCAGCAGCAATATCTCTCTGTGTGAGGGACGTTTCTTATTAATCATGGGCACTGAATGGAAACCAATCAGATAGAGAGTCCCTTTGGCTTCAGCTCCCTGCCTGCCTGAGTTAAAAGTGATGCTGGGAGAGAGGGAGCCCCAGTTAGATGCAAATACATCCAGCAGTGGAGATACTGTAACAGGCAGCAGAGGGAAAGCAGGCAAAGAAGCAGCATTGAGCAGTGCATCACTGAGCCAAGCTAGATTCACTTTACATTGGTGAATAAGGTAAGAGGATTAACTTACTTTAGCCTTGGAATTACTGGCAGCTAAAAGTGGAAACTTTTCTTTAAAAGAAGTTGTTCAAAGCAGTAGTGATCCTTGATTGTTACCTTTTCTGTTTAGGTTTGGTTTATTTTCTTTTCTGGAATAAGGGGGGGGAGGGAGCTAAGATGTTATAAAAAATATTGTAATAGACTATTGAAAGTTGAAACACAAAACTTGCAATGCCTGGTTAATTTCCTTGACTATTATAATATATAGAGAGAGACTGCTTTATGTATATTAGGAAGCTTTATGCTACTAGACAGTGTCAACATACAGTAAGTACTATTTTATTTGCATTTTAACAGTATATCCTAACATTTTTATGCAGTGTATTTTCTCTCCTGTTCTGAGTGTTAGCTGCAATCCCCCCTATCTTTGAATTCTATTTTTATTGAAAGGTTATAGTCAGAATTCACTCTAGATAAAAGGATAAACAAACAGCAAGTTTTAGCCATTAATTTGAGTGAGAAAAATCCCTATCTCTGTAGAGCAAAAAGAAAAAAAATCCATATTTTATATGTAGTTGATACAGGAGAAAAAATGACAGTCAGTTAAAATGACTGTTAGCATAGGGTTCAGGCACCTGGAGAGGTAAAGGTAATGCTCCTTGGGATATTCTGAGCAGTAAGTCAAAGACAGCCAGCTTAAAGTATAAGGCTATTTTCCAGAAGTGCTAACTAACTACCTAGTCAACATGATATTTAGAAACAGCAAACTGGATAGAAACCAAGGCAGAAAGAATGAAAGGCACAGTTGATATTTTGACTTCAAAGTAACCTGCAAAATGCAATTATTTGATAAACAACATTTTTTACACATACAAGAAACATGCAATCACATCAATTCAATTTCAGTGAGCATACAAGTCTCAAACAAAGAATGATGAATACTAATGTTAAGGAAATCAATATTCCTTGCAATAATGTAGTAGTGTGAATACTGTAGCAATGTGCATACTGTACCAATTTATCCTCTTGCAGACAGTTTAAAATAATGAGTCAGGATAATAGAATAGGAGCTCGGTTAGGGTAATTTCCTTTTGCAGCAGACAAGTTTACAACCAGGAGTCCAATCCTACTCCTAGTAAAGTCAGTAGCAAAACTGCAGTTGACTTTAATATGAGCAAGTTCATGCCCCAGAGCAATGTACTTTAGTTCAAGTTTCTTATGACATGGGTAAGCCATGCACTTAAAATAGCTTAGCTAGTAGGGTCAAACATCTTCCCTATTAATGATACTGGTCATAGTAGTGGAGTTTGTTGAGGACAGGTGGTGGGTTTTTTTTTCCCCCTCTAAAGGATATTAATTAAATTTTAAACATGAATAGATATACAATTAAACATTTAGACCTTGTGCTTTACATTTTGTTGTGGCTATTTAGAACCCCATCAGAGGGAGTATAGTAAATTTAATAAATGTGCATTTGCTGCTATACATGGAGATATGGCATTTCAATATATGGTACTGCCATGTGGATTTACAATCTAGTAGTTTGGATTCAAGGTGGGATTACATAATATATTGTCACCTATTGTAATTTTTTATTAGCAATAACATAAGACTTTTACATGAACAGGCATGTTATGCAGTCAAACAATTATAACAAAAGCATGTCCCTTAAAAGATGAATAATGTTAATTTTAAATGAAAAAAGTATGTCTGTTTTATTTAGTATTGTAAACCACCAAAGTTGTACCCAATATAGTTGTCATGTCTCTGTTTTTCTCTTAATATGTTTGGACTAGACAAATATTATTTCAATAATCAGAGTTAACTGTTATACATTTGAGTGCATGAAGGGATAACACCTATTATTATTTTGATAAAGGCTATAATAGGGATATTAATAAAATGCAATGTGTATTATATATGTACAAAAAGAAGCCGAAAGACAAAATACAGTGTGGCAATATAATATCCTACTCTCTCTACATCTTATGTTAAGACTCCTTCATGTTTTCTGTATAGAAGCTTTATAACTTGCCCGGTGAATTGGCCATTATTAATAAGGACCGAAATTCCAGTTATCCAGACTTCAGGATAACAGCTCATTTATAGAGGTGTGCATATTCTTTTCGTCTGAATGCTTGTCAACAAGGATGTTAGTTATGTTGGACTGGCAGAAATACTCTGTGATAATTAGATCAACCAATGAGAATAATTTAGTTCCCCAATTTGGGTGCCAAATAGAAAATAATTACTTAACTCAGACCGCATTCATAAGGCTATGAATAGAACCAAACAACTTACTAGTAACATCTGATTGTGTTTGGAAATCTTATGAAAATTGAAATGGTTTCTGAAAGCCTAGCCAGCCACTAGGTCACAGGTATTCAGCTGGCAAAAACTGTATGATGTGGGTGTGGTAAATAATATGGTTCAAAATTTCCTCTGAAGATCAGTTTGTTCAGGAGATGAAATGTGGTAGATTAATTTCAGTTCCATCTGATGAATACTGCCAACAACCTGGCATGATATGACACTTAAAGGCACATTATTTCCGGTATTTTGGTTTGATTTTAGGAGGACACAAAAGATGTAGCAGCTGTTTTCAAATACAGAACGGCTATCCTGTCTTTATTTCTTCCTAATCAAGCTTCTGCCAAGTGCTCAGTGATGTGGCAGGTCCTTATTGGAAATGAACACTCTGTTATGTTCAAAGAGTCATTGTGTACAAATTCTCACAGTTCATGAAGAAATCTTGTGCTCATGGAAAATCAGCTGAACAAGCCTGGAATTGGGATAGTATTGTATTAATTCCCCATTTCCTCAGTGTGTACTATTTAACTGTAGGGATGCTGCTGAAACAAAAACCTACACAAAGATGTTTCTACTCTCATCAGAGTGCCTTCTGAATTTCTAGGGCTTGCAGCAGGTGATATATGCAAATGGTATCTGGAGAAGCACAAATATTTGAACATGAATAGGGATGACTGAATGGAAGCCGACTGCATTTTGTGTGTGTGAGTTTATGAAAAGTAATTTTGGGAGACTAAAACCCAGATTCCCTCAAAAGGAAGAAATAAAGTGAAGGGAAATTACTCACAAATCTGAACAAACAGAATACCAGGAGAAGCAGTCATTCCTTTCACATTTAAACGAATATCAAATTGACAGAAAATTTTGCTGTAGGATAAAAAAACAGATTATTGTGTTGTCTTTCAGGGATCGACCATGGTAAAAAGATCTGATAACTTAAAGTCCTCTCATATTAGAAGCCCACTAGATTTTTGTCTCGAGTGACTAAACAAGAAAGTACCATTTTGATCAGATGACTGTTCATGTCATTCCTAGTGGACGTAAGCTCTGCTCCTTGGAATTCCATGGAATTTAATGAGAATTTTATCGCTGACTTCAGTAAAGGGAGGATAAGGACCATAGAAAATACTATGTATATATAGGTGCAGCTTAGAAGAAAGTTCAAGACTGAGAAAGTGCTAGAGACAAATAATTGTTCAATCCTGTAAGGAAAGGAATGGCATGTCTCATTTGCTAATAATAATAGGGAGGAAGGATTATTCAGTGGTTATGACACTAGCCTAGGATTTGTGAAATCCAGGTTCAGTTCCCTGCTCTGTCACAGACTTCCTGTGACAGTTCGGGCAAGTTTCTGTACCTCAATTCCCCATCTGTACAATGGGGATAGTAGCATTTTTCTACTCACAGAGTTGTTGTGAGAATAAATACCTTACAGATTGTGAAGTGCATTGAGATCTATTGGTGAAAAGTACTATACTATTATTATAATGACTTAGCTCTTATATAGCACTTTTCATCCATGTATCTCAAGAGGCCTGACAAAACAAGAGAAGTGGCACTATCCCCATGTTACAGGTGGGGAGACTGTCACACCAGAAGCTAAAGCGACTTGCTCAAGATTACACAGCAAAGTCAATGGCAGAGTTAGGAATACAAGCAGCATCTCCACTCCAATATCTTATCCATTACAACACTGCCTTTACATGATAAAAATCTGCTCTTGAATTATTAAATAATCTCTTATGAAATCTATTATTTCAAAACAATGTTTCTATAGCAGCAATATGGGAATGTACAGCAACTTCCCATGCATGACATAGTATGTATTCTGAAACCAGTGGAATGCAGCTTCCTATTTAGATTTCACACATTTTGCTAACAGGGTATCTAGAATATAAGGGACAACTTACATTTTAGACCCAATTTTCTCTGTCCCAAACATGGCATCATTGTGGCTTTGTTGTTATAAACTACTGATTTCAAAAATGCCAAATCATAAAGACTCAAATGTGTGAGTGTACATTTGTTGGCTATTAAATGTTATCCACGTTGTTCTGACCCCACAGATCTTACTCAAGGGAAGAAAAAAACATATGTCATTGTACAGAGACCCAAATTTTCTCTCAGACACAGAAAATATTTTTAAATGGCTCATTTAAGCACCTGGAAGAAGAGCTGTTGAAGTCTGCACAGTAGTCTAACACCACTGAAAGCATCAGTGAAAGAGAAAAAAGTATGGGTAATGTATCTATGTTTGTTAAAGGAAAATGAAGTCATCATTAACTATACCAGTAGACCTTCTCATTATTATTCTTAGGGGCAAATACTCAACTGGTACAAATCATTGTAGTTCCATTGAAGCCAATTGACATCAATTTACACCAGCTGAGAATCTGCCTCTCAGTATCTATGCCATCTGACAGTTTATACAGGCATATTTCATTTATCCCATTAGTTTTGGAAATTGAAAATCAATTTCACGGGTAATGAGTTGATCCAAAACCCCACATTTTCTGCTAATGAATAACACACTTTTTGGCATGCCTTAACAATAAAAAATCAGTGAGTGTGAGAGTATAAGTGTTCATAAATGCAAATTAAAAGGCATGCCTTGTATCAGACTCTAAAATCTTTATATCAAATTATCAGCATGGTAAATATCTTCCATTTTCCCCTTCCTCCATCAGTCAATATGTTATTCACCTCTTGATGAGGAGGTGAAAACCATTCATCCATTACATCTGATTTGAGATAAAAGACATAATGCCTAGCTATTATGAAAGCAAATTGGATTATTTTAAAATCCAGCATTTTCATGTTATGATATGATCAGAAGGTGCTAGTAAACTGGTGACATATAAATTTAATGAATCAACGTAATCCCAGCTCATGGGTGGAATTGTCATTCTTATTGAGCCAAGCATGGTTCAGGCAACATCATGGAAGGAATGTTTTAAAAAAATCAAATGTAGGTGAAAGCAAGCACCAGACTAAAATGGGTTTCCTTAGTATTTTACAATGCTACTTCTGTCAGACAGTGAATCTATTTACTTATTCATGCTGCTCTTCATCATAATGTGATAATGCAAATATCCCATTTGATATAATCAACACATGCTCACTTTCTTGCTTTCTTTCCTTCTCATCTATGTGCTTTGTCTGTTTATTTGAATGTGGCTTCTATGAAACCTGTGGAAATCAATCTGACCTTGGATTACCCAATAGCCTCTTGTAAAACCTGTTGTTTCAAACGCAGGTTTCTATAATCTTATTTATCAGAAGGCAATATAGAGATTCTACCAGATTCTTCAGCACTTACTTGCATTGAGTAGTACTTAGTAATCAGAGTAGTCCCATTGAAGCCAATAGAATTACCTTTGTGAGTACACACCAGTCATTGTAAGAAAGAGTTGCAGAATCTGGCTGTTTAAAATGACCTCTGTCTGACAATAATATTGCACAATCCTGTCACATGGAGTTATAATAAATATCAAACTGTGGAAGATATTTTCCCCCTTTTTTTCAATGTCTGAAATAGGTTTAACCTTTATTTCCTTATGCAAAATAAAATAAAATAAATAATCCACAGATTATATGGGCCTGAAGGAAATAATCAATGTTAGACATTAATGTTTATTTCTGATCCTTTTTATTATTTTAATTATTAGTATTATTTAGACTCTATATTGTGGTAGTGCGTAGGAGCCCAAGTCATGGAGCAAGACACTATTGTGCTAGGTCCTCTGCCCCAAAGAGTTTACAATCTATGTGACACACCTCACGTTTCATGACTAAGACACATTTTTGGATGACATTTATATCTTTTCTATAGAAGGCAGTGTGGCCCAGTGGATTCCCAACCTTGTCACTGCCTTACTGTGTGACCCCATCCCTGCAGTTAAATTTCCTCATCTGTAAAATGAAGATAATGATATTTATTTCTTTTGTAAAACAATTTGAACTCTGTGGGCATAGCATGTTAGAAAGAGCTAGATATCTATTATTAATTATTATTATTAATTATTATTATTAACAAGACAAGGAACACACATCACTTTAAAACAGCGGGTCTCAAACATTTTCATAGCATGGATCACATTTTAATACAGAGATTGCCTCAGGCATCACCTAACCTTCCATTCACAATCCCCCAGGTACCTCCTTCCTATCCATGGTATCATAACATCCCTGTGGCAAACACGCAATTGTCGACATGGCAAAGGAATGTTAACAAAAGTATTTAATATACTTTTAGCTGCCTTTTAATGTAATTTAGAATCTGGAAATAAGGACAGGGAGCACCAGTCACATGTGAGCAGGCAACTTTCTGCAAAGCACCTGCAAGTGCTCCATGACCCACCTGAGAACAAGAGACCACAGTTTGAGAACTTCTGCTTTAATGTGATTGTTCAGTAATGGCAAAAGTGTCCCTGGGAGTTGAAAGGTTGATGAGAAGGGGTTTGTCAGCACCACATATTCATTAGTTATTTGGAATTCAATACAACAAAAGGATGCTTGTCTTGGGTTCTAGGCACCCTTTGCCATTAATTAAAATATTAACGAACATTAATGCAAATATGCCATTCAAGAATCATTACAAAACCTAACAAGCACTACATTCTGTCTTGTCTCACCATATACCCTACACCACATCATAATCACCAGTCTACACACACATTAGTGAATTATCCTTTCCCATCTGGAGATCAATGATTGAGACCAAATTATGGCATATCCTAATAACTAGTGGGCATTAGCACATTACCAAAATGCCACACAATTTGACGTAATTCTTAAAAAGATGAATCTAAGTAAATAATAGCTCAGGAGTGGACTATCAAAGTTGCTATAAATCAGGACTGAAATACCTTGGCATTCGAGTGCAAACCCCTGCCAACATCATCTCTAGTCACTGCTACTTTCCCCTTTTACAAAACACAAATTAATGGCTACATTTTAATGCAAATATGTCCCAAATAAGAGCCTACACACTAGTTAGCAGCCCCATATTGCATATGCTACTCAAGGTTTTTGTGGCTAGATGGACACACCAATTCTAGATAACAAGTTTCCCCTGAAACCCATTGATATTTAAATGATTTGTTTAAAAATTACTTGTAGGTTGAAATTTACCCAGTGGCTCTCCAGATAGTCCATTGTACTCTAACACAGGTTATCGGCTATCTTTAACTCCTTGCAAAGCTGCACAACGATGGCTGATAGCACCATGTTAGTGATGTTCTCAAGTTATAAAGACAAAATTTGTACTGTAATGATCCTAAACACTTCCTTGCAGATGGAAAACAGTGATAGAGGCATCTGCATGGTTTTTAAATTCTTAACCAAGAGCAGTATTTATGCTCAAAGTTTACATTTTGTCTGGGACTGAATTAAGGCATAGGCACTATAGGCCCAAGCCTAAAGTCCTATTTCTTATGATGAAAAATGAGAGTCTTGCCTTTCTTTTTTTTTTTTCTGTTTAAAGTAAATTACTTGCTTCATGGTTTTGAAGAAAAACCTGAAAAATATGAACCAAGTGTAACCAATGCAGTAACATCTGCTTAGACTGCAGACAGCCTGAAACAACAGCTCTGAGAAGTGTGAACTGACCCACATATCTCAATAGGGTGTTATCTCCAAGATCTACTGCCCTGGAGGGCCATGCCAGCACTGTCCCCGCAGGGGACTCTACACGGGGCAGGAGGAGAAGAGCGCATTGGGTACTTCCTCACCCACCCAAACATATACATCCAGGCTACTTCAGTAAAAAATAAGAGGCCCACCTCTTCCATTCGCAAGGGGAGGAAGGGGCCCTGGTACCTCTCCTAAAGGGACAGGAGAGTACCATGCCACTGTCTCTTGGGAAGGAAATGGGCACCTTCGCACTTCCACTCCAAGGCTATGAGAGCAGCTCTGCAGGTGTGAAGCCACAGGAGACCTCAAATTGTCATGTGCCTATGGTCCTGGATTACCTTAATCCAGCCCTGATTTCAGTGCAGTACTATGGAATGCTGCACCATTGCAGGAGCTAAGTGAGTCACTGTTGAAAGCATAACAGCTACACAGTTTGCCTACACAGTGTTTGCATCAGTAGTGCTTGAGCCTCTGCTTTATAAAGTATGAAAGCTGCTATATAAAACATTCTATTAAGGGATATAAGTAGGGGGAGATTGCTGCAGTAATGGAAAATAAATGAGCCACATAAATTTTCTGCTCCCCTCACCTCAAGTTGATTAGCACAAATTAAATTTCATGCTAGTCAGCCTGATCAGTTAGTAGGAAAGAAATCAATCCTGAACTTTCGGTGACTATGGTAAAAATATGTTTGTAATGTATGCATAGCATGTAAATCATGCATGTACTCGCATCATAATCCACTGGCATGACAAAATCCCTATGGAATATATCCTAGCCAGTATCAGACTACGGTGAGATGGCTAGATGTTTTGGGCTAAGGGAAAAATCTGCTGGCTACCTCAGGTGTGCAGCCTTGAGCAGCAAACCCAGACTAATAAATATCAAAGAGGAAATCCCAGGGGAATAGCTGCTCTGCACACACTGTCAGTGCAAAAGGAGAAAGTTTAAAAGTTTAATAAAACAATTTGTTAGTAATAATACCTAGCTTTTATATAGCACTTTTCATCAGTAGATCTCAAAGCCCTTTACAAAGAAGGTCAGGATTATGATCCCCATTTCATAGATGGGGAAACTGTGTCCCTAAGAGCACCTCAATGCCAGATGGTACTGTTGTCATGATATTTACCCAAAAGGTGGTATGTAATATATCATGTATAAACTAATAACTCACTGATTATTAATATTCGTGTGTGATGTATGTATGGTTAACCCACAAAAATCTTTACAGATGTGCTGGAAATATGAGACTAAAATGTTTTTAAACCTGGCACTTTGGGGGATAGTGGGCTGATAATCAGATTTTCTCCAGCCAAATAAAAGAGGCCAATACCTCAGAAGAATACATTTTAAAGGTTTACTGGACTATAAAGAGAGAGAGAGAGAGCGCAACCCCCTAGAAGAGGGGTTCCCAAACTTGGTTTGCGGCTTGTTCAGGGTAAGCCCCTGGCAGGCTGCAAGACACTTTGTTTACCTGAGCGTCCGCAGCTATGGCCGCTCGCAGCTCCCAATAGTGCACGGTTTGCTGTTCCCGGCCAATGGGAGCTGCGGGAAGCGGCGCGGGCCGGGCCACCACTTCCCACAGCTCCCATTGGCCGGGAATGGTGAACTGCAGCCACTGGGAGCCACGAGTGGCCGTACCTGTGGGCACTCAGTTAAACAAAGCGTCTCGCGGCTTGACAGGGGCTTACCCTGAACAAGCCGCTAACCAAGTTTGGGAACCCCTGCCCTAGAGTTAGCTAGCTCTTGAGGGAACAAAGAAACCAGCACTATCATTCTGTAAGGGTGGATCCCAGCTGGAATAGCCAGCCATGCTGGAGAAGTTGCTGTAAGTAGGGAAGCCATCTTGAACAAGAACTAGAGCTGATTAAGTTAAGTTTTAGTCTTAGAAGCACATTTTAGTTTTGTTTGTTTGTAACCATTTTTATTTTTATTCTTTCTATGTGGTATCACTTAATCCTATGCCCTTTTGTTAATGAACTTGTTTTACTTTTACGATAAACCAGCTCAGTGTTTTGTTTGAAGTGGAAGGTTTGTGAATCCCAGCTAATAAACTGCTGTGTACTGTCTCTTTAAGGGTGCTGCAAATTTGATAGAGTTTTGTGAGAGAGGCTGAGTACTGCAAACAGATGTCTGGGAAATTTGTGAATTGGAGTTCCCTGTCTGTTACCTGCTGGGCAAGGTTTTGATGGGCAGAGTCCTGAAGAGTTTTCTGGCAAGGCAGACAAGATGGTGTGTCAGGGAACTGATACATAGTGTAGCAACAGCAAAGCTGTCACTTGCTGGGGTGGCAACACAGTGGCTCACAGGTCTGGGAATCACTATCACAGAAACTGAGGCCCAGAAAGGCAACTTCCCCCCAAAAATATAGTAGACCAAGTGCTAGAGCTAGGAATAGAACCCAGTGTTCTGCCAGTCCAGTACTGTATCCATTATGCCATACTGCTTGGTCAATAATTGGATTGAATGTACCCTGACTCATCACAGCCAGCACATCATCTACTCCAACCAATAGGTTTGTTCTGAATCTTCTATTTCTTGGGAGAGGTACCAGTGACTCTGGCTCACTCTAAAGAACAATGATGCAGTATGGATATACCTGAAAAGTTTCAGAGATAAGCATCCATTAATTCTCCAATTTCATATCATCTACTCCAAACAACAGGTGTTTGCTAAAACCCAGGGCCGGCTCCAGCATTTTTGCCGCCCCCAGCGGCGAAAAAAAAATAAGAAAAAAAAAAGTTGCCATCGACGGCACTTTGGCGGCAGCTCTACCGCTGCTGCTTCATTCTTCTTCGGCGGCAATTCAGCGGCAGGTCCTTCCCTCCGAGAGGGACTGAGAGACCCGCAGCTGAATTCCCGCCAAAGAGCCGGACATGCAGCCCCTCTCTATTGGCTGCCCCAAGCACCTGCTTGCTGCGCTGGTGCCTGGAGCCGGCCCTGGCTAAACCCCTATCTGAAGAAGAGTGAATTCCTTCCACTTCTTTTCCTTGAGGGGCCAGTCAGGCACCCTCGTCTCTTCTTGTGGTGAATGACAAGTCTACTGCCTTCACCTTGGTGCACCCAGAGCCAGAAATGTCTGTGCTATTTTCTACTGAAATGCCCTTTTAAAATCTGAATGCAAGTGTTAGCAAATGACCAAGACAATCTCTAATATTTTGGTGGCCCTGGGAAGAAAGGAGGGAGTATAGTAGCCCATGCAAAGTTGGGGGGTTTTTTATATAATTTATTTTATTTTTCTATGACCCTCCCAATTAATTGCAATTAGATTTTTCTGTGTAATAAAAACAAGGCAGGTGACATTAATTGTGTTCCTATTTGGCAAATGTTTTCATCACAAAACACACCACTAGGCTGTGGGAATATCAGCAGAGATCAATACACAAATAGGCCTGCTAAAACTGGTCCACAGAGAACAAGACTGAGACATGATGAATAGTGTAGGAAGCTATTAAAGCTGGTATCTATGCTATACTATATCTCGTTCTCTGGGTAAATAGAGGATTATAGGCATTAATAATAAAAAGCTATCCATTACCATCTGCATTTATCAACAGTTATTTTCTTATGTGCAGCTAAAAGACAATCACACATTCCTCAGTCAAAGATATAAAAAATATTTGAATGAATACAGGAGGTAGAAAACCCCAGAAAAGTGAGAATCCTTCATATATGCACCCACCTCACAAGCCCTCAAAGCCCCTTCTTTCTTGCACACGTGGCAAAACCAAAAGGGATGTCTTTAGTAGTTTCACAGAAAGTAAATTTGTTTATGATTCCACCCCAATTTTTCAGTCTTCTACACAAAAGAAGATTGTCATTTCTATAAGCAAATAAAAAGGAACATTTTTTGCTTTGAAAAACAGTGACAATTCTGTAAATATGGTAAAATTTCTCTTTGGAGGAATTATAGCATATATAAAACTTCATAATTATTTCAAAGGTAGAATCTCATTATTTCTTACTGTAAATCACTGTGCCTGATAGTGGAAATGATTTCACCTATTACCATATTCATGAAATCTAGCAAAAGCTCCTGAAGCCCTCTGCTTATGTCTTTTAAAATTCAGTAAACAACAATTGTTGGTTTTCATTGCTCCATTGCTCGTCACCTTTTTGTGAGCAGATGTTCATTGTTCATCTGCTTAATATTCTCTAAAACTACTTGTAAAACAAATCCAAACAAAACTCATGCGAAAAAATATGCACAGGTTAAATAGAACTGCATCCATACATTAAAAAACCCATTAAATGAAAATGTCAAAGAGGAGAATAAGTTGACATAAGAGTGAAGAGTCATGCTCCCTATAGACCATACACTGTACTCAGTTTCTCACAGGATGGGTCCTTTGTATATGCCGGGAGGGGAACACATCACCCCAAAGAAGTGTCGAGGTCCAGGAACAATGCCATACCCCTGTCCTTCGGCTGACCCCACAGCAGGCTACATACACAATGAGGAGCAGTCTGCACACACCCCCACACACATCCAGCAACTCATGGAAGGACTGATCTTTACTGAACTCCCCCTGGGTCAATACATTTCCTAAATATTGTGCCATTTAGGAACAGGCACATATGAGTTATAAAGCCTATTTTGTAAAAATAGTGAAGTGTTAGCAATATAAAACATAATTACAGCATCTGCTATTAAATCTGTGCTGAGAGATGGAGGTGGGTGGGGTAGGTTGTGAGGATCACCAGGTGTTTTGTGCTGGTTATAAAGAGCATGGTTTGTCAAAGTGTAGATAAGCAAGCTTCTACCATGTGGCATTTATCCCCACTGAGAATAACTGCCTGGTGAAAAATAATATTACTCTAATCCTCTAATATCAAAAGCATTGCCCTTTCTTGAAATCAAAAGTAATTGACTTTTATACACTGGGAAATAAAGCTAGAGAGCCCTTTTCTGCTAGAATGGTGTAAATCTGGTGCAACTCCACCAAAGTAATAGGAAATGATCAGTGAAAGCAAATCTGATACCAATGAGATCAGAGTTAGGCCCTTAGTATTTTCACACATTTGAGGTAACACCTTCTACTGTCTGACACATGGAGCTGCCTAAGTGTACTTGTATTTGACTCATAGGAAAATTAGCAACTTCAAATGGGGGTGGGGTTGTGGAAAGGCCCTGGGAATGGAGGTTTTATTCAAAGTAGAAATTGTCAAAAATGGTTTTGATTCATCTAGCTAAGCTGTAAGGAGAAAAAGCACAAATACAGCATATGCAGGTAATTCTTAGATTTATATGGTAAGATGAAGTCCAAAGCTAACAACAATACGTGCAAAGAGTTAAGATCAAGAACCATTTTTATTAGCTCTGTGTGACATCACTCTGCACCACTGAAAGCAATGGAAGTTTTGCCATTGACTTCAGTTGGCACAAGACCAGGCCCTATACAAGAATCTGACATACAGAAATTTGCTATCACATATTGACAGTTGTTGTTACTCACTGTTACAGCAGAAATGCCCAAATAGGGCCAAATCCTAAAGTTGTTTTGCTTTATCCAGACAAAATACCCTTTTAATTTAATGGAAATCACAGTTGGAGAGAGGAATTGTAGGGCTATTTTTTAAAACAAAAAATCATTTTAATTAGAAAAATAATATCACTTCATTGTAATGGTACGTTCTCATTCCATCGTGATCAAATTTGAAAGATGATACATGCTACATTACTTCAGGTAAATTGGTACCTTTAGAAATTTGTAACATGACACAGTGCTACATTTAAAAGTGTTTTGTGGTAACAGTAAAGTGTAAGCAACTGGCAAACAATAAATAATAATAATGCCCTGAAAGACTGGTTCAAAGCTCAGTGATTTCTAAGGAGTTCTTTCCATGGACTTCCTTCTTCTCTTCAATAAACTTTCGATCAGACTTGTTTACAGTGGGTACATATTATCACCCCCCCCCCTTTACTAATGAAGATAAAGGACCTGATCCAAAGCTGTTCGTGGCCAATGGGAGCTGCAGGAAGTGGCGCGGGCCTGGCTGCCACTTTCCACAGCTCCCATTGGCCGTGAATGGCGAACCGTGGCCACTGGGAGCTGCGGGAGGCCGTGCAAATGTAAATACATGGTCTGATGGTCCACCAGCGGATAACCCTGATGGGCCACATGCGGCCCGTGGGCTGCAGGTTGCCCACCACTGGTATAGTCAGACAATGAAGCCACTGATGTGAGTGTCATTCAAAAAAGTTCAACACCTAGAAACAGTGTATTTCATTAAAAGACAAACAGACAGTGAGCACTTAACAGTAGGTAAAGGAAGACACTGTAATGAAAATTACACAAATACAATAATGTCCCAACTCAAAGACACTGATGTCAATAGGTGGCTTTCCACACACTTTAATGGGCTGTGAAAAAGACTCTAAAAGTTCTGCATATCAGGAAAAACTACACACACAAAAGAACAAATTATTTTGCAAGTAATGTTCAAAGCAAATAAAGTGTATTTTTAAAAATATGATGATGCAAGTGCAGCATTAGATTAATAGATTTTTGAAAGAGTATCCTTTTTCAATAATATGGGAAAGAAAATAATGTTTGGAACTCTATGAAGCTCCTGTCACTGTTAAACTTGATAGAGGGCTCAAAATAATGTGTTGCCAGAAAAAGTGTACCAGAAAATCAGGAATAAATCTGAGGTAGAGAAAATAAAAGTAAAATTTTAGGAATTTACATCAGAGAGAAACTGCTAGTAACTGGGATTATCATTATCAAGTGTTAAGTGAATACAAAAATGCACAGTGAGACCACTTGGTTTTACTGCTCAGAGTATGGTAACAGCCTGAATTAGGGATTAAAATTTGTGAAAAATTATAGGTGATTAAATGTATACTGCAGGTCTTATCTCATATAATCAAAATATAAATAATAAACTAGAACAATTCAAAGATTTGTTTTACTAAATCAGTTGCACCAAAGACACACAACAGATTTGTTTAAATCATGAGGAAATCCCAGGTATTACTCCCCGAAGGGGCGGGGGGGAAATCTAGTTACACTGAAAGACCATGTTCTTCAGGCGTAAATATATTTGATGAATTTAAAATTATTAAATCAGTCAGTGAAAGAAATAACTAGGGTCATGTAATAGTGGATAATAGGGGGGGAAATTGTCTACATACAAAGAAGCAAAATAGCACCAAAAAGCATTTGCAGCTTTCAACAGAGGAAAGCATCCAAAAGTTTCAGGTAAAGTACATTTGCTATGCAATAAGATTTACAATGTGAAGATAAACACTGATAAGCTATTGTTCAAAATGTATTTGCTTATTTCCTCCCCCAAAACTTGCAGAACTAGAATTTCTCAAAAGGATGATACCTGAGGGATAGCTGGAGGCAAAGAAAGAAATAAAAATTTCTAGTGATGATCATCATCATTTCATATTGGCTTAATGGTGGTTGATAATGTAATTTTAAAATTAATTAAATTAACTTCCATGTAGCATAAGGAAAAGAATGCACACCTCATCCATGAAGGCCATTTGGGTGTGGGCTTATGCAAGAGAGAACCAGAGGAATACATTAATGAGTTCATATGAACAAACAGATTGCAGATATGTCTATGAAATATTCAGTATGTCACACATATTGATCACAACAGTTTAAAGGACTTTTACATCTTCACCAAGTACTATAGAGCCTTTATGTTGAAATTTTCTTAATGAAACAATGATTCATCATATGAAATTTATCTCTGTGATGCAGGATTTCTGATCAAGTGTTTTCAGATCATGATCCTCAAATAGATGATGCAGAAAAACTATTACAACTGGACAGCAAACCCATTTGCCTCTTGGGATGTGAATAACCCAGTGAGAATGTGACAAAGAGGCAAGCAGGGATCTTCACAAGTACTGCTCAAAGAATAATCTCCTGGTCTGCAGATGAGAAGCAACCACCTAAAGGACATACAAGTCACTTTGACCATATTACCCCTCTCTTTAAATTCCTCCACTGATGCCTCCTTCTCTGCTGCATCAAACATAACCTACTTGTTTTCACTTTCAAGGCCCTTCAGTGTCAATCCCCATACTCCCTCTCACCTCTCATTTGCTATCCAGTTATCAACAATCGCCTCTGATTGTACCCATGATGTCAGCCTCCATTCCCCACTTGTTAAATTTTCAAATAAGTACCTTGATGCTTTCTCCCATGATGTCTCACAAGTTTGGGACGTGTTTCCCATAAACATCCACAAAGCTACCTCACTAATGATCTTGAAATCCCTCCTCAAAACTCTCCTTTGCCATGAAGCCTACATAAGAACATAAGAACGGCCATACTGGGTCAGACCAAACGTCCATCTAGCCAAGTATCCTGTCTTCCGACAGCGGCCAATGCCAGGTACCCCAGAGGGAATGAACAAGTAATCATCAAGTGATCCATTTCCTGCCGCTCATTCCCAGCTTCTGGAAAACAGAGGCCAGAGACACCATCCTTGCCCATCCTGGCTAATAGCCATTGATGGATCTATCCTCCATGAATTTATCTAGTTCCTTTTTGAACCCTCTTATAGTCTTGGCCTTCACAACATCCTCTGGCAAAGAGTTTCACAGATTCACTGTTTGTTGTGTGAAGAAATAATTTTTTTTTGTTTGTTTTAAACCTGCTGTCTATTAATTCCATTTGGTGACCCCTAGTTCTTGTGTTATGAGAAGGAGTAAATAACACTTCCTTATTTACTTTTTACACACCAGTCATGATTTTATAGATCTCAATCATATCCCCCCCTTAGTCGTCTCTTTTCCAAGCTGAAAAGTCCCAGTCTTATTAATCTCTCCTCATACGGAAGCCGTTCCATACCCTTAATCATTTTTGTTGCCCTTTTCTGAACCTTTTCCAATTCCAATATACCTTTTTTGAGCTGGAGCAACCACATCGGCATGCAGTATTCAAGATGTGGGTGTACCACGGATTTATGTAGAGGCAATATGATATTTTCTGTCTTATTATCTATCCCTTTCTTAATGATTCCCAACATTATGTTCACTTTTTTGACTGCCACTGCACATTGAGTGGATGTTTTCAGAGAACTATCCACAATGACTCAAAGATCTCTTTCTTGAGTAGGAACAGATAATTTAGACCCCATCATTTTATACGTATAGTTGGGATTATGTTTTACAATGTGCATTACTTTGCATTTATCAACATGGAATTTCATCTGCCATTTTGTTGCCCAGTCACCCAGTTTTGAGAGATCCTTTTGTAGCTCTTCTCAGTCTTCCTGGGACTCAACTATCTTGAGTAGTTTTGTATCATCTGCAAATTTTACCACCTCACTATTTACCCCTTTTTCCAGATCATTTATGAATATGTTGAATAGGACTGGGACCAGTACAGACCCTGGGGGACACCACTTTTTACCTCTCTCCATTCTGAAAACTGACCATTTATTCCTACCCTTTGTTTCCTATCTTTTAACCAGTTACCAATCCATGAGAGGACCTTTCTGCTTATCCCATGACAGCTTACTTTGCTTAAGAGCCTTTAGTGAGGCATCTGGTCAAAGGCTTTCTGAAAATCTAAGTACAGTATATCCACTGGATCCCCTTATCCACATGCTTGTTGACCCCTTCAAAGAATTCTAGTAGATTGGTGAGGCGTGATTTCCCTTTACAAAAATCCTGTTGACTCTTCCCCAACAAATTATGTCCATCTATGTGTCTGACCATTTTGTTCTTTACTATAGTTTCAACCAGTTTGCTTGGTATTGAAGCTAGGCTTACTAGCCTCTAATTGCCGGGGTCACCTCTGAAGACCTTTTTAAAAATTGGCGTCACATTAGCTATCTTCCAGTCATTTGGTATGGAAGTTGATTTAAATGATAGGTTACAAACTACAGTTAGTAGTTCTGCAATTTCACATTTGAGTTCCTTCAGAACTCTATGGTGAATATCATCTGGTCCTGGTGACTTATTACTGTTTAGTTTATCAATTTGTTCCAAAATCTCCTATAATGACACCTCCATCTGGGACAGTTCCTCAGATTTGTCACCTAAAAAGAATGTCTCAGTTTTGGGAATCTCCCTCACATCCTCAGCTGTGAAGACCGATGCAAAGAATTCATTTAGTTTCTCCTCAATGGCCTTATCGTCCTTGAGTGCTCCTTTAGCATCTTTATTGTCCAGTGGCCCCACAGGTTGTTTAGCAGGCTTCCTGCTTCTGATGTACTTAAAAAAAATTGCTATTACTTATGCCTACAAAAAATTGACAACAGTTAGACTACTATTGTGCAGAGAGACCACAGCTTATCATGCTGACCAATATTGTCTTGTTGTTCCCTTGTACTGCCCTGTCTGTCTGTACCCATCTATTTTCTTTTGTCTTATACTTGGATCATAAGTTCTTTGGAGCAGGTACTGTGGTTTTGTTCTGTGTTCGTACATCACCTAGCACAATGGGGTCCTGTTACAGGATTAGGGGTCTTAGGGGCTATGGTAATACAAATAAATAATAAGTTAAGAAGGAAATGAGAAAAAAAACTTGTTTCAGTAACATATGTGAGATATACACCTGAAATATATAATGAAATGCATTGATGTAGAAGCCACACCATGAGAAAGATGAGACAGTGGTGTGTGTCCTGATAAAACAAATCTGGTGCATTCTACTATGCTGAAACAGTTAATTCAGTGACGTAATCCACTCTATAGTGGTAAAATATTCAGGAGACCTTCCACATGTAGGGTCAGATCGTCCCCTCTCAGGATAAAGGGCAGAGGAATGAGCCCAGTAAGGGAAATTTCTGTAAGTATTTCCTCATGGGGATCCCTCACATTGTCCTTTGGGGAAGAGAGGCACGGCTTCTGTCTTCACCCAAGAAAAGGGTGGGGTACCTCAGCCCAAACCTTGTGCATTTGTGGGAAGCCATGACCATCAATGTAAAGGCCATGTGTTTCTACCCTGGTTTGGGCTCCTGGCAGGGATCTCCCACTTCCCTGGCAATGAAGCTCCACCTTCAGGGACTCTTCCTAGGCTGTAGCAGCCTCCCCCTACAATTGAAAGGTAGTAAAACTGGGGGAGAGGGGGCTAATATCTTTTTTAGGTGAGGTACACACATAACTAGAGGACTGACAACATGTGTCACCACTCCCAACCTCATCCCATCTACTCCTTCCCCTCCAACAATGCAGATCCCAGGCACTCATTAAGGGTTTCACTAGTTTCCAAATAAAAAGAAGATATGCATGTGAAGGCCCCCCTCTTCATATGTATCTAGTGGGGTATGAGTCACCTCAGAGAGATGAATGGCACTGATGGATGTGGTCAGCTTGCTGTTCTGATTTTTAAGACGGGATGCAATATTGCATCATGTTAATATTAGAGTTTCTGCCATGTGGAATGTTACTTGTTATGTTGCTCATTCTGCAATAGCCTTTCTTCTGGTAACTTGGCCTTCTGGCCAGGTCCCCATTTAGCCCACCACTTCTGGGGTTACAGAGTCCAACAAGACCACTGTCCAAATGCCATCTCCAGATAGTGGTCAGCCAAACTCTGTGCCAGTGTCTGGTAGGGGAACCCAGGTCCACCTGCTGTACTTGATTCTGGCCCAGGAACCCTATGAACCAGCAGTCCTCTTCCGCTCAGTGCCTGTCTCTCTTGCTGTGTCCCTGGGCTCCTGACTACCCAGAATTTTTCCCTTCCCTTGCCAGTTTCTGGGTTTATCATAGGAGCTTACTTTATTGCCCATCGCTACTTCAACCTTTCCTAGACTCTTGCTAAACTCCTTACTCCAGGGCAGGATTTCATGGCTTGTTCTTCCCCTGGATTTCCTTCTTGTCCTTGGCAATCTCCCTCATCCTAGGGAGTGACAGCAGACTCCTTCTTCTACAGCTCCCTGGCTTTATAGTACTGTCCCAGACCTTCCCCAACTGGACTCCCCTCTCAATTAACCCTGGCTCTACCTCTGTCAGGTAAAACCAGATAATCTAATTAGTCTCTAAGGTACTCATTAACTGTACCAGGGCTGGTATTGGGTGCACAACCCAACACACTGCTCTTACCTACCCCAGCTGACAATTAGAAGCTTTGAATTAGTATTAGTGGGAAAAAAACTACAAGATTTGTACCATGTACTGTCTTTTTCATCATACATTTTTATTTCAATATCTATTGCTAATTAATAACAAGGAGGGACAGTAAAAACTACCCTTTAAAGCCCATTTCATATGGCTGTGATGTATAAATATTTAACTAGAGAGTTTGGCTTTAGGCACAAAATTTGGATTTATACCCAGATCTCGGCCTATGTCTGTATGAAAATATCCCCCAAGATTTAAGGGTTTTATAAACTGAGGTTTTGGTTTGGACCCATTTTCTCCTTTAACATGGCCACTCTGTAATACCATAGTTATACAACTCTCCTGGCTGTGTACTGTTTCAGAGTGGTAGCCGTGTTAGTCTGTATCAGCAGAAACAACGAGGAGTCCTTGTGGCACCTTAGAGACTAACAAATTTATTTGGGCATAAGCTTTCATGGGCTAGAACCCACTTCATCAGATGAATGGAGTGGAAAATACAGGAGCAGATATAAATATATGAAAGGATGGGGGTTGCTTTACCAAGTGTGAGGTCAGTCTAATGAGATAAATCAATTAACAGCAGGATACCAAGGGAGGAAAAAGAACTTTTGAAGTGGTAAGAGAGTGGCCCATTACAGACAGTTGACAAGAAGGTGTGAGTAACAATAGGGATAAATTAGTATTGGGGAAATTAGGTTTAGGTTTTGTAATGACCCAACCACTCCCAGTCTTTATGCAGGCCTAATCCGATGGTGTCCAGTTTGCAAATTAATTCCAGTTCTGCAAGCTTCACATTGGAGTCTGTTTTTGAAGTTTTGAAGCTTCCTACCAACACTACAAAAAGAAGGATTCTATGTGGACTCCTCCTGAAGGTTGAAACAACAGACTGGACTTCTACATAAACTGCTTCCGCCGACATGCACAAGCTGAAATTGTGGAAAAGCAGCATCACTTGCCCCATAACCTCAGCCGTACAGAACACAATGCCATCCACAGCCTCAGAAACAACTCTGACATCATAATAAAAAAGGCTGACAAAGGAGGTGCTGTACTCATCATGAATAGGTTGGAATATGACCAAGAGACTGTTAGACAACTCTCTGACACCACATTCTACAGGCCATTACCCTCTGACCCCACTGAGGATTACCAAAAGAAACTACACCATCTGCTCAAGAAACTCCCTAAAGAAGCACAAGAACAAATCTACACTGACACACCCCTAGAGCCCCGACCAGGGGTATTCTACCTGCTACCCAAAATCCATAAACCTGGGAATCCTGGACACCCCATCATCTCTGGCATTGGCACCCTGACAGCAGGATTATCTGGCTATATAGACTCTCTCCTCAGGCCCTATGCTACCAGAACTCCCAGCTATCTTTGAGACACTACTGACTTCCTGAGGAAAATACAATCCTTTGGTGATCTTCCAGAAAACACCATCCTAGCCACTATGGATGTAGAAGCCCTCTACACCAACATTCCACACAAAGATGGACTACAAGCTATCAGGAATAGCATCCCCGATACCATCACAGCAAACCTGGAGGCTGAAATTTGTGACTTTGTCCTCACCCACAACTATTTCAGATTTGGGGATGATTTATACCTTCAAGTCAGCAGGACTGCTATGGATACCCGCATGGCCCCTCAGTATGCCAACATTTTTTATGGCTGACTTAGAACAACAACGCTTCCTCAGCTCTTGTCCCCTTACACCCTACTCTACTTGTGCTACATTGATGACATCTTCATCATCTGGATCCATGGGAAGGAGGCCCTTCAGGAATTCCACCAAGATTTCAACAATTTCCACCCTACCATCAACCTCAGTCTTGACCAGTCCACACAAGAGGTCCACTTCTGAGACACTACAGTGCTAATAAGCGATGGTCACATAAGCACCACCCTATACCAGAAACCTACTGATCGCTATAGTTACCTACATGCCTCCAGCTTTCATCGAGACCACATCACACGATCCATTGTCTACAGCCAAGCTCTAAGATACAACCGCATTTGCTCCGATCCCTCAGACAGAGACAAACACCTATAGGATCTCTATCAAGCATTCTTAAAACTACAATACCCACCTGCTGAAGTGAAGAAACAGATTGACCGAGCCGGAAGGGTACCGAGAAGTCACCTACTACAAGACAGGCCCAACAAAGAAAGTAACAGAACGCCACTAGCCGTCACCTACAGCCCCCAACTAAAACCTCTCTAGCGTATCATCAAGGATCTAAAACCTATCCTGAAGGACGATCCCTCACTCTCACAGACCATGGGAAACAGGCCAGTCCTCGCTTACAGACAGCCTGAAGCAAATACTCACCAGCAACTACACACCACACAACAAAAACACCAACACAGGAACCAAACCCTGCAACAAACCCCAGTGCCAACTCTGTCTACATATCTATTCAAGGGACACCATCATAG
Organism: Emys orbicularis; assembly: GCF_028017835.1. NCBI lineage: Eukaryota > Metazoa > Chordata > Testudines > Emydidae > Emys > Emys orbicularis. The sequence goes on from NC_088684.1 coordinate 129,110,433, forward strand.
GACATAACCACATCAGCCACACCATCCGGGGCTGATATATGCCATCATGTGCCAGCAATGCCCCTCTGCCATGTACACTGGCCAAACTGGACAGTCTCTACACAAAAGAATAAATGGACATAAATCTGACATCAGGAATCATAACATTCAAAAACCAGTAGGAGAACACTTCAATCTATCTGGTCACTCAATAACAGACCTAAAAGTGGCAATTCTTCAACAAAAAACTTCAAAAACAGACTCCAACGTGAAGCTGCAGAACTGGAATTAATTTGCAAACTAGATACCATCAGATTAGACCTGAATAAAGACTGGGAATGGTTGGGTTATTACAAAACCTAAACCTAATTTCCCCAATACTAATTTATCCCTACTATTACTCACACTTCCTTGTCAACTGTCTGTAATGGGCCACTCTCTTACCACTTCAAAAGTTCTTTTTCCTCCTTTGGTATCCTGCTGTTAATTGATTTATCTCATTAGACTGACTTCACACTTGGTAAAGCAACCCCCATCTTTTCATATGTTTATACCTGCTCCTGTATTTTCCACTCCATGCATCTGATGAAGTGGGTTCTAGCCCACGAAAGCTTATGCCCAAATAAATTTGTTAGTCTCTAAGGTGCCACACGGACTCCTCGTTGTTTGTCTGTGTACTGTTGTTTCTTCCAAACACACAGTGCAGCACCACGGAAGACCTTTAAAGTGATATGTAAAAATATTGTAAGAGCATCAGGAATGGGTGATGTACAAACCAGCCACAGTTTGCTTCTCAAAGAAATTTTCAAACCAAACCTATATTGTAATTCATCAGTTTTCATAAGGGGGAACCAAACTCCCCCTTTTGACAACTCAAGGGTCCATCCTCTCACCACCCCCTCTTTTGTCAAAAGTTGCAGGATACCTCTTCTTATCTATAGGGGTATTCTGGAGGTCACTGAAAGTAGGAGTAGCTGTTGGGAGGGAACAAAGGGAATCTCCTGAAGAAGTTAGGAAAGTACTATACATCTATCTACTTCTCTGTTGTATTCCTAAAAGGCAGACACCTTTGTTTACTGGCATCCCAGCTGAAAGAACAATCCTGGCCCATGTTTGGTAACTTTGTCAGAGTATGGGTAGAGATTTGTGAATACACTTTGCCTAGGGTTACCATATTTCAGCAAGCAAAAGAGAGGACGGGAGGAGCCCCGCCCTAGCCCCGCCCCCGTCCTGCCCTAGCCCCGCCCCTGCCCCTTCCACTCCCTCCCACTTCCCGCCCCCCTCAGAACCCCCAACCCTCCCCCCACTCCTTGTCCCCTGACTACCCCTCCTGGGACCCCTGCTCTTAACTGCCCTCCAGAACCCCACCCCCTACCTAAGCCTCCCTGTTCTTTGTCCCCTAACTGCCCCCTCCTGAGACCCTACCCTCTACCTGTACCCTGACTGCCCAAAACCTTATCCACACCCCCACCCCCAGAAAGCCCCCCCCCCGAACTCCCGATCCCCCCCCCGCTCCCTGTCTCTTGACTGCCCCCTCCAGAACCTCCCTGCCCCTTCTCCGACCCCCTGGCCCCCTTACCCTGCCGCTCAGACCAGCTTGCCGGGGAGGAGGAGCAGGGGGTGGAGCTCCAGACTGCCGGTGCGAACGGCCGGCTGGTGATCTGCGAGGGAGGGAGGGAGTGCTCTCAGCTGCAGGGGAGAAGAGGGGGAAGCGGAGGAGGGGCTCTCTCTGGCTGTCGGAGCCCCATGTAAGTGGCACCATCCGGCCGGCTGCCCTGTCAGCCGCGCGCACTCTGCATGGGGGGGGGGAAGTCCGGACATTTACAAATTCCCCCCGGACGCTATTTTTAACTCTAAAAGCCGAACATGTCCGGGGGAATCCAGACGAATGGTAACCCTAAATTTGCCTCAAAGTAAAGTCTCACTTTGCAAATAATAATACTTGATACTTCTGTAGCACCTTCCATCCAAAAAAAATCTAACCGTGCTCTGCAAATATATATATCAGGGGTCGGCAATCTCTGGCACGCAGCTCTCCAGGGTAAGCACCCTGGCGGGCCGGGCCAGTTTGTTTACCTGCAGCGTCAGCAGGTTCGGCCGATTATGGCTCCCACTGGCCGCGGTTCGCCGCTCCAGGCTAAAGGGGGCGGCGGGAAGCCATGGTCAGCACATCCCTCGGCCCGCGCTGCTTCCCGCCACCCCCATTGGCCTGGGACGGCGAACCGCGGCCAGTGGGAGTTGCAATCGGCCAAACCAGCCGACGCAGCAGGTAAACAAACTGGCCCGGCCCGCCAGGGTGCTTACCCTGGAGAGCCACGTGCCAGAGGTTGCCAGCGCCTGATATATATATATATATATATTGGCCCACAAACACCACCACCCCTTGTGTTATTTTTCTCCATTTCATAGAAGGGGAACTGAGGCAGAAAGAGACAACGTGACTTTTTCAAAGTCACATAAGAAGAGTCTGGCAGAGTCAAGAAAACCAGAAAGAGCTCCTGACTCCCAGTCCTCTGTCTTATAACAAGATAATGGATATTTTTTCCTCTCATTCAAGTGTGCTTGACATTCAATGTGACTTTTTCACACAATTCTAGTTAAAACTACTAGATCAATTAACTGGTTAAATTATTAGTACTGTGTTGTTTGTGTATATAAATACATAAGAACAAAAACGTCAAAGCAAAATGCATGTTTACACTGAAAATACAATGAAAACGGTATGCAAGTATACAGGCACATAAAATTGAAAAATAAAGCATAATGCTATGGCTCCCTCTTTTGGATAGCAGATATCTAGTATTTATTTGTAAGAAAACTCTGTATATTCTCAGCACCAAAACATTATACAAGCATCTAAGTGTTCCTGAGATACTATTTAACGACTGTGGAAGACAGAGTGAATAAAACATGTGTTTTCATAACAGTTTCTTGTAAAATGTAATCATAATGCACACAGAATTTGGGCACTGTATAAAAATAGACATGCTTTAGCCACTTCGTGTTTTGACTATATTTTCCATGAAATGTTTTAAAATATTAGTGCATGGTAGCAACTGTAAAAACTGAAAAGTAACAGATCCTATTTTTGCAACGAGTTATGTGTTGTATTTCAAAATAAGAGTATCAAGGGAATATATATGGGGAAACATTTTTCACTAGCTTACCTTTCAGACCAATATATATAAATCTATTAAAAAAGGCAAATTTTCTCCCTCTCTTAATATTTTGTCTTCAGCTACATCACTAAAACATAAATCAACTGTAGATTTTTTGGGGGCGAGGGAAAGGGGGCTAATACAGGTTTGATAAAATGTGGCCAGATCCAAAGGCCACTGGAAGTTTCAAAGAGTTTTGAATCAGTCCCTTGAAGAATTACTTTAAAAGACTGCTTGCTACTTAGCACGAATACTTATTATTGTAAAATAAATGGCCATTTAGAGAGAAAAAAAAGTCAAAATGAAGTTAGAACTTAATAATTTAAACTAAGGGCCAATTTCTGGTCTCAGTGAAGTAAGAATCCAAGCTCCCATTTACTTCAAGTCTTCACCCTAATATTGTGATACAAACTACCAAAGCATGGAAATAAAAGGGTCTATATTTGATCCTTAACTTGCATTTTGGGCTCCTAGGCTTTGCAGCACACCACCAGACTCCTGCAATAAATATCTAGACACAGTTCCACATTTAAGATGGTTCACTAGATTCAATTTTCTAAATTTCTGACTTTCTTGTGCTGTGTGTCAACTAGGAATGTGCATTTTTTTTGGCAAAAATTATATGAAAAATTTGACCTTGTTTCTCATCCAAAGTTTCGACCAGCTTGAGTGTCAACTAAAATATTGGCGTTACTTTCTCTTTGAACTTTTCCACTTCTGCTTTCTGATTATTCTTATATGTGTGTATGCACATAAAAAGACACACTTTCTCTACAGCATGTGAAAAGGCTTGTGTAGCACCCTTTATTATCCAGACATCAGATCACACCACTGCTCCACTGAACATTTAAAGGTCATATTATTAAAGAATGTTATAGATTTATATCTTTTACTTTTACAACATTACATCATTATGATTATGTCACTATATCATTACCTTCACTTTATTGCATTAATAATTCACGAAATGTTAGCCAACAGGGCAATAACATTTCAATATACTTTATTATTTATTACTAATTATCTAATAGTAATATTTATTACAAAATGTCACGATTGTGATCAGGCAGTTTAAGGTATTTTCTCTGCCATGAACAGCTGCCTCCAGTTAGTTCACTCAAGTCCTTTAGCCCTCAGCTTGGAGACTCCTATTTAGGAACAATTAATGCTCTTTTGAGACAGCTGCAGTAAAAGCATTTCAATAGATTCTACTGCTTAACCCCTGCCTGAAATCATTATATTCTATAGTGACATCACAATTTGATGCAGTAGAAATGGTTAGGATGTCACAGAGGATGGGGACATCACCCAGGTACTGCACATAAAAATATCCCTTCTCATGGAAAGCAAGGAAAGAGATAATCTGCCTTAACATAATTGTCTCTAGTACTTACCTATGCATTCCCCTGATACTGCTATTTCTTTGTACAGGGCTAATTACTCTATGATGTTTTAGGCCTGGTCTACACTTAACAACTCTAGCAACCTAGACACAGTGGTCAGGGATGTGAAAAATTTCACACTCAGGTCGACCTAACCCCTGGCCTACCAAGCTATCATGTCTCGGAGAGGTGGCTTAACTACATTGATGGAAAAACCCTTCATGATGTAGGAAGAGTCTACGCTATGGTGCCACAGTGGCAGCATCATAGCTGTGCCACTGTAGCGGCTATAGCGTAGACATGCCCTGAGAGTAGCCAAGGGGCCAAAACCACTGCTGAGGATTAGTGTGATGGAGCAGGATTCTGACATGATGCCTTTAACCTGCTATGCTGGTGATCGGTGGATGTGTGAATGCACGTAGTCTGGGGAGAATGCTGTGTTGTGTAAGTGCTCTTCATCACTGGTAGATCACCCTGACTTTGATCCTCTCTGGGTGAATTAAGATGGTTCTGGGGCTCAATCATGCTGGTGAGATGGAGCAAAGCAGCTGCACTGCATTCAGGAATGTGGTCCTATGTTGTCTAAAGTGTGTCAGAGAAATCAAACAGGTTTAATGCAGTCACTTCCTTTGTTTTTTATTGTATTTGACTCTGAAGGCCAGTGAGAGGCAGGAAGACAGATAAATCTTGAGTGACACCATTAAATTAGTGGAGGTACTCTGGATTCATACTGGCAAAACAGATCAGAAGTTCTATAATAGTGTAGTGGAGATCAGAACCTGAGCTGGGAGTTCAGACTGAAGTACGGAACCTTCTTCCTCTAGGTCACCAGTTCAAATCTGGTCCAGGAAGGCAACGGCCAAAATTTGTTTTTAGTTGTCATGTAAAGCCTATTTGGTGGTCTAGATGAAAGAGGTAGTGGTCTCAGTCCTGCTGCTAGTGAACAAATGTCCAAATCATAAAAAAAGATATCAGTACAATTAAATGCAGTCTCAGCAGCGAGGCCAAGGATTAAATGGATAAGAAGACTGATATATTGCCTCACCCCTAGAATTAATCCCACCTGGCCAGAGTTAGAGCATAACTCTCTATACAGGTTTTTATAAGGTCATCCATCACTGTGACATATGAGGAATTGATGGGGCAGTGGAAGAAGCTTGCACTAGTGGGACCCGTGCTATGCCTGTGGCTAAATAGAGACCTTAATTGTTCAGAGTTACCAATTTGGCACTTTTAGTAGGAACTAGCTTAAACAAACATCTGAACTTGTATAGCTGAATTATAAAAGCTGGCAGCAGGGAGTGTGAGAAAAGCTGAAACAACCTGTACCACAGGAGTACAAGCTGTACTATTATTAACACTGTCTGTGATAAGGATTTGCTGAGGTACTGTAATTTTCTTTTATGAACTACCGTCGGTGATAGTTGTAGGCTTTTACAAGTTTTCCTCTTTGTAACTCGCTTTTAACAAAGCAAAGAAAATGCACAAGTCATCAAAACAATTATTATGAAGATGATTTAATTCGCATTTGAATATGGAAGGGAGTTATGATAAAGATTCATTCCAGACAAACATAAGGACACACAAAATCTCAACCTCATATTTATACTGACATTCCCTACACTATTGCTGTAAGTGTCAATAAGTGTGTTGGGTTCTTGGAACTATAGGGCCAAATCTTCCACTTTGGCAGATGTCTATTAGAATACATGAGGCAACTGGGGACAAAGGTAGCTTTAAACACATGGGACTGCCCGAGGCCAAGTCAGCTCCAGGCACAGCTTAGAGCAACCTCATGTAAGAATTTATGGACTATGAACAAGTCACCTCTTTAACGTCTCTTTGTCAAGCTAAATATATTGAGCTCCTTACATCTTTCACAATAAGGCAAGATTTCCATCCTTTAATCATTCTCAGGGCTCTTTTCTGATTCTTCCCTAATTTATTAAAAATATTCTTGAATTGTGGACACCAGAACTTGACACACAGTTTTGGTAAAGGTGACAACAGTGTGAAATACAGAGGTAATATAACCTCCTTATTCCTGCTCAAGATTACCCTGTTTATACTTCCAATAATCACATTAGCCCCTTTGACCATAATGTTGCATCAGGAGCTCATGTTCAGCTGATGATCCAACATTGATCCCTGTGTCTTTTTCAGAGTATCTTCTTCCCAGGATACAGTCCACCATCCACTAAATGCGGCCTACATTCTTTGTTCCTAGATGTATGACTTTATATTTGGTCATACTGAAAAACACATTGCTTGCTTGGGCCCAGTTTACCAAGCAACCCAGATTGCTCACTCTATATCAATGACCTGTCCTCCTCATTATTTACCACTGCCCCAATATTTGTGTCATCTGCAAACTTTATCAGTAAAGATTTAATTTTTTTCTTAGTCATTGGTAAAAATGTTAAATAGCATAGGACCAAGAACCTTTCCCATCCCACAAGGAACACACCTATTTGATGATTCCCCCTTTACAATGTTTGAGACCTGTCATTTAGTCAGCTTTTAATCCATGTAATGTATACCATGTTGATTTTGTATTAATCTGGTTTCTCAATCAAAATGTTATGTGGTCCCAAGTCCAAATGCCTTAAAGAAGTGTAAGTATGTTACATAAGCACTATTATCAACTAAACATGTAATCTCAACCAAAAAAGCTATCAAGTGAGTTTGACAAGATCTATTTTCCCCAAACCCATGTTGATTGGCATTAATTATATTAACCTCCTTTAATTTTTTATTGATTGAGTCCTTTACCAGCTGTTCCATTATTTTGCTTGGGATCAATGGCAGGTTGACAGCCTATAATTACCCAGCATTCTCTGGTCACACTATATGCCAGTGGAGAGGATGGCACAGAGCCAGCTTCACCAAATCAGACTGGAAGGCAGGAGATAAGGCTACTTTCCTGCATATTTGTATCACCAGAATAGTGTAAAGGGACTAGACTAAGGTGGGGAAGAATGGGTGTCAAGATCTGAACCACTATCTATTCAAATAACACACACACACTGAAAGAAATTTGGTAACATTTTAACAACACTTGAGCTCCTAAAGTACAATGTTGCCATAGATGACACTTACTGCTTTATGCACACAGGCTGACTTGGACAGACAGATCTGGAAAATAGTGCTCTGTACCTAGATGCTGCTCTGTTTTGTGTTTTGGCTGATAGAATGTTATGATTAGATCACTGCACAGATACAAAATTTATATCCACAATTGATCTGTGATCCGCCAACACGGTCTGCGGATATCCGTGGATATAAAGCAGATAGCCACAGATTTGCAAATTTCAAGCTATGCTGTTTGTTAGGCACAAAAATGCCTTACATAATGCAGGGTATCAATATCAAAGTGCAGACAACCAGCTTATGAGTGATAAGACCTGTCATGTCAAATAAAAGTGATATTTCTAAAGAGGAAGCAATAAGAAGAGGATGGGGGAGGAACCTCTTCTGTTGATGCAACATTTCTTTTTCCTCTTCGTTTTGAAGACTGTTCTGTAAACACAATAAAGCTGTTGAATTTGTAAATAAAGTATGGTATATGAATGTAGGGCTGCCTAATTATATGATAAGAGTGAAATGTGTTCCCTGTGGAGTTTAATTGACACTGAAAGATCAAAGGAGGACAGTCAAAAGGCCTTGCTTTAAGGGTTTAAAAGTGGTACATTTCTTATTTCCCCTCATGTTGATGGAAAAAAGACCCTGTAAAAAGGATTGCTAATGGGAGTTAAGGGTCTTTTTTAAAGAAATGAGGGCCTCCCTTCTGTGATTCAGCAGGCTGCTGCCTCAAGAACAATTACTTTAAATTATTCTTTTTAACTTAATGTAACCCCGTCTCTCACACAGCAGAGCTCTGTAAAGTCTGTGTCAGTAACTACTGTGGGTTTCATTCACTAACACTCTCAGAGTGGGGTAAAACTGTACCCTCCCACTCCTCAAAAGGGATTCACTGTTAGGGAGGGAAGATGGTGTTTTCACCTCAACACTCTACTAGGGATTATGCCAGTGGACAGCAAGCCCTAACCCCTGGCAACTATTCAGATATGAATCAGCATATCCTCCTGCCATCTTTACTCACATATGGGGCTGTAGTGGCTCAGTGGAGCAGGGATTGGTGGACTTTCTATCAGCAAGGGTCTGAAACCTTGGATAAGCAAAAAGAAGTCAGCATATTCTATGGCTGAACCTAGCCCAGTATCTCCACCTAGAGTGTCTCTGGGACTTGTGGTATTTTTAAATATAATGCTAACTCTCTCTAATGTCAATAATAAGATAAATATTTATTTTAATACCCCATTCATCATAGATTTATTTGCCTATAGATGTGGATATAGACATATTCAATAGACTTTCTAATATTTCAACACAGTGCTGCATTCACAATAGAGGGCAGATTTTTCAAAAAAGAGTTCATCTCCCATTTAAATACCAAAGTAAGGGGACATATATTTTAAAAAGTTCAGCAGCACATGGAGTGCTGAACTCCTTTGAAAACCTGGCCCAAAGTGTCACAATTAAAGAGTGAGATATTCCTCTCACCTCAGAGCAACATAGCACATGTAAGACCCAGTGTCACATCCCTGCTCTGCGGCACGAGCTTGAACCAGGGTCTACCATATCCCAGCTGAGTGTCCTAACCAGTAGACTATCAGGGTCAGGACTCTCAGTCTCTCCTGTTGAAGCTCTTCCACTTTATTTAACTAATTAAATAGCCCCTGGGCCAGAGAGAAGGATTGGCTCTATAGCCCAAGTTCAAGTCCCTGCATCTCCCAAGGAAGTACTTAGCTATCAGGGAAGGTCTCACACTCTTAAAACATTTTTGTTTTTTGATGAATTGGCATTTGCTGAAGAAAAACTGTTTTGTCAGAAAATTACTGACCAGCTCTTGTCACAAAGGGTGCTATTGATGCAGATTGTTCTTAAAAATCTGGCCCTTGTTGAGGTACCTAAATAGATCAGAGCTCTTCTGAAAAGCTGACCTCAATTGTAGATGCTGAGCACTTGAAAATCTGGTCCTTAATTATTTGGAATCATTTGTTCATTAATCCTGTTCCCACTGAAGTAAACGGCAATATTTCCACTAACCCCACTGGGTATAACACTAGCTCATTAATACTCACCGTCTGTGATAACTACCATTAAATCTATTTAAATTCTACTTTTGTGTCTCCCTAAACCCTCCAAAGTATTCTGCTAATGCCATTAGATTTGGCTCACATTGGCTAGGCTTCTTAGTGCACACACTTTAATTGATTAATTTTTCCCCCTTTTTGTTCTTTTTAGTATTTTCCCCATCCTTTATATTTTGGAGAAAAGAAAAAAAAAAAAAAAGATAGGACACACACTCCACATGAAATCTACAAATATCTTGCTCTTTAAAAGTAATACTGATCTCAGATCTAATTCTGCAGCCTTTACTCATGTTAGTTGTTTCACTGAAGTCAAAGCCAGGGACTACTCACACATGAGTAAGGGCTACAAAATAAGGCCCACACTGCAGTGTATCCTGTATAAAATGTGCGCCCCAGCTTTGTAGGTTCTTTGAACCTTTAAGAACAAAAAGTGCATCATTTTTATGTAAAGACTTAGGAGAGACATGTCTAGTGCTTCTACTGCAGATAAACATACACTACTTTTAGTCAGTTGAGATATGATGGACCATACTTATGCATCTACATTCCATTATTATCTTTTCATTTGGAATGGAACTTTATTTCAGTGTCAACAAATTAAACAAACTATTCTGCATGCTCTATTGTAAAGTTGCCAAAGGTTACAATAGACGCATATCATGCTTGTGAGTGACTGTGCAGCACTAATTAAATACATTACCATGGTGATTGCTATAGTAACATTTAAACTGGCATCATTGCTAACAAATCCCTGCTATTGATCTCAGCAGGCCTTATTTCACAGTACACCTCAAGAATCTAAATAGAATGTTTTACATTCAAAAGGCTTTAAGAAATACCATTTTTTCAATTGCTAATGTATTAAGGAGAATTATGACTTTCATATGAAAGTAATTCATTTACCTGGAACTCCCTTAGGACTTGATAGCAGACTCACTCACTGCAGTGGAAGATTTTAATAATTTCAGGTTACTTCCACAGACCTCTCAAACAGCAAAAAGCATTCATTTTCTATCATTCAAGATCATCAGACGTAACTGGTTTGCAACCTGAGGAAAGGATGCAGGTCACAATATGTGCATTCAAGTGTTTATATGAATATCGTGTCCTAAATAAGGTCTTTAACTCATATGTAACTAAGGAAATAATGTGTTTTCCATTGTGTAAAAGGAAGGCTAGATAGACTAGATTGACTTGATGGTGGGGAAGGCCCAAGCAACAGATGCTGGATATATGCCGTAATATAGTATCTGACCCAATACATTTCACAAGTTAGAAAGAAAACAAACAAAACCTTTTCTTCCAGTCTCAGTCCATGCCTCACTGCTCCTATTGAAAATCAAAGAGGGTTATGCATCCGAAGAAGTGGGTTGTAGCCCACGAAATCTTATGCTCTAATAAATTTGTTAGTCTCTAAGGTGCCACAAGTACTCCTGTTCTTTTTACGGATACAGACTAACACGGCTGCTACTTTGAAAAGAGGGTTTTGCCATTGTTTTCAGTGGGGACAGGATTGTTCCCATCATTATAACAAATTTAACTCTACAGACAATGCATACATCTACAATATTATCACACACAATGGGAAAAGTTAGATCCATGGTTCATTAGCTCCCAAAACACAAGCCTCTTTACCGATTGAGATGAAAGAGTTTGGCTTCAGTACAAGACCTATCGCCCAGTAAGCAAGCCCAGTGAACCACTCACTAGGGGGCAGCACCACGTAGAAAGCCAGTTCACTACAGTATTTAACTCCTGCCCTGATTGGAATAAAATGTGGGAGCAGACAGTCTTTCCAGTATATCCTCTGTTAAAGAATTACTGCTTAGCAGGATAGAATTCCTCATTGCAGAAATTCCTAAAGCTGCTGCCTTTAGCCTTGCTCTTGGGTAGAGCTTGCTGTTGACTTCAACCTACACACTAGCTAGCTGAGTGGGTTAGACATGTCCATTGGCCCATGGTTCTGCCTTGGAGATAGAGTGTATTGGCTGATACCCAGTTTCTAGTGCTTTCTTGAGCATATAGTATGTGGATTTGGGAGGAATGATTATGCAATCCTAGAAGCCTTGAACCTGCTAATTAAACCGAAGGCAGATTCTGTTGTCAGAGATGTGAATGTATGGGGGTTCAATTAACAACAGGAAAAAGCCCATATATTCCACAAATATAATAAAGTATATTGAGAAAGACATGAAAAAATAAAGAGACAAGGTGGATGAAGCAATATATTTTATTGGATCAACTTCTGGGCCAGCTTTCAAGCTAAACAGAGCTTTCTTCAGCTCTGGGAAAGCTGAAGAAGAGCTCTGTGTAGCTCAAAAGCTTGTCTCTTTCACTAAATTTTTCCAGTAAAAGATATTTCCTCAGCCACCTTGTCTCCCTAATATTCTGGGAACAAAATTGCTACAACAACACTGCAAACAAATGAAAAAAATAATTAAGCATTGTAAGTAAGACATAGCAGAAGGTAAAATGTACTCCCTAGATTTTGTCAAGAACACTTTTGTTCAAAAGTTGATCACAAACAAATTTAATGTTGTATATTGCTCTTGTTGCTTAATGAAGATACATTCAAATATATATTTTCACTGCAGAGTATTTGGAGTTGCTCACGGAGCTAGGTGGGAAACAATTTGCCCTTCCTGAAAACACTTTTGAGATTTCAATAAATGTCCTGCTGCACATCAGGATGAAACTGAGAATTTAAAAAAATAAAAAATTGTGAAAAACAAGACAGACCCACTCCAGACTAGCAAATAGCCCAGTGATTGGGGGACTCGGCTGTGATGTGAGAGACTCAGGCTTAAGTCCCTGCTTCAAAACAGAAAGAGGAATATGAGTGCCCTATGCACTGGCCTATTGGCTAATCTGGGCTCAGTTGTTTTGATCCCCCCAAAAAGTGCATCCTGGACCTGAGAAACCCTCCCAATGAAAGTTTCAACAAAATGAAACATTTCTTGCAAAGTTTTGTGGTTTCAATAAATTGGGATTTTCTGATGAGATACAGTTTCATTGAAAAAATTCAAACCAGCTCTAGTTGCTGATAACTAAAACTAAACTTAGATGAGTTTGCCACTTAAAACAAAATAAATAAACTCCATTAGATTTGAGTCAGGTGAGTCTGAATTATAAGGTAACACACTATCTATTACGGGACACATTCTTCACTTAACAAGTTGGGAATTTACAGGTGTTAAATTAGCCACAGGAGAGCTCTTCCATGGTTCTCTGAACTCAACAGGAACATACTGAGAATAACAGGAGAAAAAATGAGATATTGAATATACCTAGAGAATTCAAACAAAACATGGTCTCTAATTTATGCCAAGATCTACGTCCATGCACGGTTTTATGCAAATCAGAGTTCATTCACTGTGTGCTTTAATTCTTCAATTAAAAAAAGAAATGAAGAAAATAATTTTCCTGCATTATAGCTATAATTTTCTGCATAAATTAGACAACTATTAAAATGTTTTATTTTTGTTTTTAAAACATGATGCTAGAGAGTGATAAATATTCCAAGCCTTCACTTCTTTCTCAGATAAATCTCTGATTGAAGTTACTAAAATACACCAAAGCTTTGATCCTGCTTTAGGATCCGTGTGCCCATGCAGAGGCTCACTGATATAAACTGGACTTCCCACAGATGCAAGGATCTGTACTAACCAGGCATGGTGAAGAATCAAGTCTAACTTTCTAATCATTAAGGTCTCCAAATTTTCCACTGAAACTGTTTGTTGACAGAAAGTTTGTTTTCAACTAAATTCATTGTTTTGTGAAAAGTGTCTACTTTCTGCAGAACATTTTACCTTCTTAAAAACAAAACAAACAAAATAAATTATGGCTGAAAACCACAACTTTGATTCAGAATTGGTGCCACTGCAGTTCAGGTGCCTTTCTCCTCTTTGGGGCAGGGTCCCCAGCCAGACCACATCTCCCATGATGCATCATTGTCAAGGAACTCTCATAATGGAGTGCAGCTGTTCAGAAAAAATAAAAACCATATAGCTGCATGGGAGTTGTAGTCCAGCTAGGGAGCCCAGCCCATGGAAGAGAATGACGCCGTGGGTCATCCGAAGAACTCCCATGAGGCACCTCAGTGGCATTTGCAAATCAAACAGTTTGGCCTTCAACTGAAAAATTTCAGCTTTTGGCCAGATTTTTAGGGTTTTCTGTGGAAAAATTAAACAAAAGCAACTTTTTCCTCTTTTTTTATTTTGTTTCTCCATGGAGGGTGTTGGGAGAGACATTTTCAGATCAGCTTTACTCCAAATGCAAAATGACTCCAGTGGGATTTTCGGGCATAGATATCTTACAGAATTCATCTAGTAAATATAATTCATCCCAGTTCAGGGGACCTGCAGGAGGCTCTTTGCTTCATTTAGGCTCTTCTGAACAAATCCTGCATGCAGCTCTCTATCACAGTAAGTCCCTTGGCAGAGGAACTTTATAAGCAAAGGCAGGATTTAGGTGGTGGGTACACAGGAGGCATGCGTCTCTGTCCACCGCAAATCTTAGCTTCTCTGGAACCACTGTGCAGAGGGGGAAGGTGGGGTAGTAGGTAAGGGCAGGTAGGGGCAAAGCCAAGGTGAGCCATGTGATTGAGTAAATTGAAATCTTTGTTTCTGTGTGGCTTCTCCCTCAACATCATAGTAGCAGCTAGGGACTGGCTCTGTTATTTAGAACGCGGCTAAACATTGTACCTAAATAACCAGAGACTGATTAAGTTTTAAGATCAAGAAACATATCACCTGATTCAATAATTATTTGTGCATGAAATCATATACTGGGGAAAAAGAGGGAGAGAAAGGAGGATAGAGAAGACTTCAAGAGCCTGATATTAAAATTAGATTAAGTTGTATGTATGATTACCTCAGTAACAAACTAAAATCCAGTGGTTGTACAAATGATTGGCCTGTTTGCTGTACTGGCCTTTTGTGTGTGAAGTTTTCTGATTTGCAAGCGCAGCTGTGGCAACCGCATGTGCAAGTTAGGAATGCAATTTTAACAACCAGGCTGTAAATATACTCTAACACAGTATATTGACCTAGAGATGATTACAATTCACCCAGAAAGTTTTGTCCATTTCACAGGTCCTTTCAAATAGGAATACAACCTTTCAAGAGTTTTGTTCTGGTGAAACAGGAGAGACGTCGACCCGAGCAGCGTCCTTGCTAAAGCCACAAACAATGAGGACATGCTACTGCTTGTCATTTCTGTTCTGGACCTCTATGCTTCATGTGGTTCACATGACACCATCCCCCAAAAGGACTATCAAGTATTCACAAAATGGAAGAATACTGGGGTTGTCACAGGATGATGGGAAAACCCTGCACCGCAGCAAACGTGGCTGGATGTGGAATCAGTTTTTCTTGCTGGAGGAGTACACAGGTTCAGATACTCAGTATGTGGGCAAGGTAAGCTTTGCATTTAAAAGACCACAGACGGTTGACAAATCTGACAAGTGATGCTTTGCACAGTTCTTCTTACTTGATTTCTTATATAAAACAGGTGGTCTTATTTTCTCAACAGCACTAAAGCAAAGCACACATAATGTATTATAATTTGAGCAAGAAGGGTTAGGAACTGGGAGGCGGGATGTCGTGATGAAACGGCAACACTTCAGCCTAAACATTACTAATTCCTGGTTAGAGAAACACACATTTGTAGGGGTGTTTCAATCACTGTATCATTTCAAGTCCATGTTCAGTTGTCAAGGATAAATATTACAAGAGAGAATTAAAAGATAGGTTCCTCAATGACAGCCAATGTTTTGTGATATTTGCAATTATGCAGAGATATATTCTCCACTAGATGCACACAAAATTCCATTTGTTAATAATGAAAATTTTATCCATGCACAGTGGAGACATTATATTATTAAGAATGGTGGTTGAGAAAAGAAAAGATCTTCAGCCTTTTTCCAGCAAACAAACTCTAATCTTTACTTAACGGTCTGAAAAAAAAGTGAGTCATCTTCCAGCTGTTAGCTCCAACAGCATCCCTGAATTCTAACTGCATCTTTGTGATTCCAAGTTGGCCTCTTGCCTTTCCTGGTGATACTTATATCAAGGAGTCTCAGATTTACAGTCTTTGCTGTGCCTCACCATCTGCCCTGATGTTCCCTGTTTTCTGGCAAGGCCTTCACAAAAACAGAAATCTGTGTCTTGGAAAACCATTTAGAAAACCAGTAAGTAGGAAACTGCAGCAAATTCTGACCTCAGTCACACAGGTGTGGATCCAAAGTAATTTGATTGACTTCGATAGAGTTATGACAGTATAAATCTGGAATAACTGAGATCAGAATCTGAATCTCTCTCTCTCTCTTTTTAAAAAAGAAAATGTATCTATGAAGAAAGGGACAACTTTGTTGAATCTACAGCAGATGGTATGCCCACCTCACCCAGTCATGCATTCCTTCAATGCCCAAAATTCCCACTGACTTTCAGGAATGCACTACTGGACCCATAAAGACACACCCCATACTATGTGTTAGCCTTAAGACCTGAGATTGTTTCATGATCTGACAATGTACATGATTCTGCTCTCAGTGTAAAATGGGGTAATTCCATTTCAGTCAGTTATGTTATCATAAAAATGGTGTGAGAGGTGTAGCAGGCCCAAAGTGTGATAAACAGGAAAGTCATCTAAGGGTTTTTTTGGTTTTTTTTTCCTTTTTTTAAACAACTCAGAAAGCAATATCTGTTTTGAGAAAAGCCTAAGTCTCAGTTTAGTATTCTCTATCTGAAACTGATGGCAATTAGCAAATTGTGTTACATGTGAGGAGAGAACACTTTTATTCAGACTCATGGGGATGAGTGAGCAGCAAGAATTCCTAGCCAGCCCTTCTTTAATATGGACAGACACAAACTGAAGGACTCTTAGAGTAATATAATAATGTTGTACTAGAAAGAGAATGAAATGAATTCAGAAACTCTTATTGTAAGTACACTTGCTAGAGGATCAGATAGTTGACAAAAATTAGCATTTATTTTGCTCTATAGTGGATTCAATTTCTGATAAGTCCCATTGAGTAATGTAGAACTACATTAGTGTATTTTGCCTATGACATAACAATGTGTTAGTAGGAATTGGCTGGGACTGGATTACTTGGCTGTACTACCTGCTTGCATGTGAAAGATGTCTATAAATTTAATGTTTAATACATCACACATAGGTGAGCATTATGCTTTGATGTCACTTAAAATTTTGACCTGATTTCTAGCTGTGGATCCCCATTTACTTTTAGTGCAGCACCAACTAACACCAATTTTGTGTTATCACTTCTGAACACACTTGCACCATATTCCACAGAAACTTTCAAGTGCCTCATGGAGTCTCAATTACTGGGATTCCTTGGAACACATGGAACTTCTCGTGCCACTTCTTTAAAAGTGATGAGAGAGTGTTTGTTCACAAGAAGGCTTGCAAAGAGAAAATATGCTATGAGTACTGGTATGAAGCTCTATTTGCATAAGGAGTCACATCAGAAGTGCTTCAACGGCCATCTCCTAAAAGCCATATGTGGCTTGGGAGTGGGAAAAGGAAGGAGGGAGGTTTTGACAGAGAAGTAGGAAGAACAATAAAATAAAATCAACAGTATCCATGAGAAGGTGGAAGAGTTGGTCGTAATTGTGGGGGCAGGAGGAAATAAGCAATCATCCTTATCATTCCCTATCTCCAGCAGCAGCTGCAGCTTCCACAGGGTAGCAGTACTTCCCAGGATCTGTCTGCAGAGTGTGTGTGTGTGTGTGTGTGTGTGCGCGCATACGCACCCATGTGCATTGTACACTGTGTAGCCTTTTATATTATTTAAGTGAATTTTGTAATGTGGTGTTACACCACCGTGGGTTCAGCTACAGTTTCAACAGAGTGAAAGTCACCTCTGCTACTCGCTTCAGATTTAGAGTCTCTAAGAACACATAAAAACCAAGGATGGTGACCACACATACATTTCACAAGTATAAGGTCTAGTCTGTTTTTACAAGTTTTATTAAAGTTACAGTTAAAGTTATGATTACTCATGCATATAGAAATCCTATAAAGCCCTATGAACAAGTTACAAATATAGTTATGCTCACATCCATAACGATATTCTTAAGGTCTGATGGATGCATTGCTAATTGATCATTTGTAGAGAGATGGTTCCTGCTGGAATTTTCAATAGGGAGCTCAATTTTCCTAATCTGGGCACCTTCTTTTTATAATGTGGGTCTGACTATACCTCATTAGCATTTACAAACATATTGTACCCTGCAGTTAGGGCATGCATTAGAGAAACGTGACTGCTGGGTATCTTGTAAGCAAAACAATTACTCTCACTGTGGGTTTCCCCCCCCCCCAATATTGCCCCTTGGTAGATCTTTTCCCATAATTTTATGGTATAGAATTATTCTTCGGTCACTTACTTATGTCAGCATTTCTTATCTGTAAGGCCTAAAATAGCTAAGCTAAAATCTTACAGGCCTCAGCTTACAGGTCTTTGTTTCAGCCTTCCTTACTTAGATACCTTCTATATAATTATCCCTTCTAACTACTGATCAATCTTATACTTCTATAATCTTACAATTTAACTCTATTTAGCACACAATGATTATCTATGACATAACATGTGAGTTAATCATAACATCACACAATAAATTAACAATAAACTAAAGTCATTGGCTACAACTGCTACACTAAAGCAAAATATAGTCAAACCCATCTCTTCACACAGGCACTGCAGTGAATATATGCAAGTTATGTAACAGAATCAGAAGCCGTGTTATTATTTGCCACATCACATAGAAGGCATCACATCATATCACACAAGAATCAGGCCTAATCCTTCACTCACTGAAGTTAATGGGAATGTTGCTATTGACTCCAGTACGTGAAAGATGGATCCCATATTATGCAATGTCATGTAAGAGGATTCAGGACAAGAACTCTGCCAAAAGCAACAGGAGCATTAGCAGCAATATGTCACTCATACAAGCATGACAAAAACATATGAACCCTCCTCTCCACCATCCTGTGACCAGTCAAGAGCATTCACTGCATCCTCTGTATTCAAAATCCCCCCATCCCAATCCTGCTTTTGCCACTCAAAATGTATTAATTATACTGATATTTCTGTACAGCACTGTGGTTTGCCACTAACATACAGGCACACAGAATCTGTGTTGGTGGGGTCCTTCTTATGTCTACTTCATAGCAAATGCATGTGGCTTAATCATACATTCTTGGCTCATGCAGACCACTTGCTACTTCAGAGCTATGAGAACCTCTTGTTCACTGTGTACACTGGTAACCAGGAAATGTAGTTGCTAATGGGACACTGTTTAATATTAACACAGCAGGGGAATCCCAAGTTATTACAGAGATCTGACAATACACTTGGCGGTTAGAACCAAGCAAGAACACAATTATTACAAGCTGTTTGTAACAATAACTATGTTAAATCTTGACTGCAGTGACAGGAAACAGGTATGAGTCAATTCAGTCAACATACTTGTCCTATGTAATGTTGTTTATAGGATGGATCACAAACACAACAATTACCCAAATTTCCCTGTCCTTAAGCCTAGTCCTGAGGCTATTAATTAAGATAATGGTATGCTAACAGATCATGCATGTCCTACCAATTATTATTATATTGCTTTTGTCAATGACAGTGGAGAATGGTAATATGTGATAGAAAAAGATCAGTAAATTCAATTAACACACTTGGCAGATATAGGAAATATTGTTGAAAAAGGATACATATATATCATATTTAATATAGTTGGCCAAAACCAGGGCACTGGGTAAATTAACAAGATAGGAGACACAGACTATAGTGTATCTTTCACAAGTAGAACACATATGCCACATGCAATTATTTTGTATCAATTAACAAGAGAAAATTGAATGTAAATCTTCAGAACAGTCAATATATCTGCCATGTGTCTCTCTCCCTTTTCCCACACACTTGGTCAGAAAAGGATCCATGTATTTTTTTCAATCTGGGATCTACATATTTAGCCAAATATAACACTTGTCCATTGACAAAAAAAGAAAAGTTTAGAATGTCCTAAAATTCTCTAGGCTCACTCCTCTCTCACTTTCTCTCCTGAGCTTCCCATTCCTTTGCCCTTGAAAGGATCAAAGGCAGACTAAACTAACCTTGCCCTTCTCTGTATTCTTCTTCATCTCAATTATATTACGGTAGTGCCTAGAGGCGGCTGCTGCTGCTGGGCCTCATTGTACTAGGCAGCGTATAAACATATAGGGAGAGACAGCTTTTCCCCCAAAGAATTTACAATCTAAATAGGCAAAGGTAAGGCAAGCAGAGTCACAGAGCTGATTAAAGGCTAGGCCATCCAAACTGGGAATAGAAACATTAACATGTCACTTAAAGTGACCAGTCACACAGAATGACTAACTAGTATCTAATACCAAGATGAATAATCTCATTATTCATCTGAGTAATCCACAATCTTAAATTTGTTAAATACTTGTGAATAATGAGCAAAGCTGTCAAATTCATTTGACAATTCTCAAACACAACAGTAATGAATTGTTCACAAAGAGTTATTCACCAAGCTATGTGTATAGATTTCCTTGTAAGAATCCTAACACAAACACCTTTAGAAGCGAGGGGGTCAATATTTTTTGGTGAGTTATTCTGGGGACAATAAAAATATTGAATACAAATCACACTCATTGGGTCCACAGGTCCCAAGGTCTCCTTTCCCCTCTACAGGGAAGGACCAAATATTCCCAAAACTCAGTTCCACATCCCCACACCCTATCTATATGCAAGGGTAGGGATAGAGCAGATCCCCTGACTTCTCTGCAGGGACTATGGAAATTGCACTGCTACTATTATGAAGTCCTATATAATTTAGCAAGGATCAAATTGATAGGGTTCTATAGAATTTACTCTGAAACCTACAGAATTTAATAGAGAATCAGATCTGTTCTATAGTGGATTTTTAACCATTCTATAGAATTCCATGAGACATAAGTCTCATAGGGTAGACAAAAAGGACCTAGAGAAAGAATCACATTCTCTATTAAATTCTAAACAACATGTTCATAAAGAAAGTGAAATAGCCAGGAGGAGAGGTGAGGCATCACCATCCGGGAAATACTTGAGGCCCATGCAGTTTCCTCCATAAACTGCTTTGTTTCAGTCCAATGTTCAGCCTCTGCAGTGAGTAACTCCCCACTACAAATCTCTGGATTTCTACAAGATCATATAGCTCTCACCTCAATAATATTTTAAAGTGGCTAATTATCTTCTAATCAGTATTTTTCTCTTACAGTCCAAAGGAATATTGAGTAGGTGCAGGCACTTCATTAAGCCTCTGAAATCTAGCTCTAACTTGTGCAGCTTGGACCCAGGGCTGCCCGGGGGGGGGGGGCAAGTGGGGCAATTTGCCCCAGGCCCCGGGCCCCACAGGGGCCCTGTCAAGGCTGTATCCCCACTTTGAACTTTAGGGTACAAGTGTGGGGGCCTGCATGAGGACTTCTAAGCTTAACTACCAGCTTAGTTCTGGTCCGCTGCCACCATTCCCTACCCTGGGAAGCTTTTAGAAACCTCTCACCAATTCCCTGGTGAATACAGATCCAAACTCCTTGGATCTTAAAACAAGGAGAAATTGACCCTTCCCCCCTCCTTCCTTTCACCAACTCCTGGTGAATACAGATCCAAACCCCCTTGGATCTTAAAACAAGGAGAAATCAATCAGGTTCTTAAAAAGTAGGCTTTTAATTAAAGAAAAAGGTAAAAATCATCTCTGTAAAATCAGTATGGAAAATAACTTTACAGGGTAATCAAACTTAAAGAGCTCAGAGGACCCCCCTCTGTCTTAGGTTCAAAGTACAGCAAACAAAGATAAACACTCTGGTAAAAGGTACATTTACAAGTTGAGAAAACAAAGTAAAACTAAGACGCCTTGCCTGGCTTTTTTACTTACAAGTTTAAAATATGAGAGACTTGTTTAGAAAGATGGGGAGAACCTGGATTGATGGCTGGTCCCTCTCAGTCCCAAGAGCGAACAACCCCTTAAAACAAAGAGCACACACAAAAGCCTTTCCCCACCCCCAAGATTTGAAAGTATCTTGTCCCCTTATTGGTCCTTTGGGTCAGGTGTCAGCCAGGTTACCCGAGCTTCTTAACCCTTTACAGGTAAAAGGATTTTGGAGTCTCTGGCCAGGAGGGATTTTAGTACTGTACACAGGAGAGCTGTTACCCTTCCCTTTATAGTTATGACACGCCCCCCAAATCACAGATAGTGTTGGACGTCCGGTTCCACACTGGCTGTGATTTCTTTCTGGAGCTCTAGGAGAAAACAGATTTAATAAGACACATGTACCTTTAGACATACTACTGATTATATAAAAACTAACAATATGTTTTATTTCAAGAACAATTGTTAACCAGTTAACTCTGGGAAACTTTCCCGGGAGCGTGCATCAGCCACTTTGTTAGAAGCTCCCGAAATGTGTTGTATTTCAAAATCAAAATCTTGGAGAGCTAAACTCCA
Source organism: Emys orbicularis (assembly GCF_028017835.1). Classification (NCBI taxonomy): domain Eukaryota; kingdom Metazoa; phylum Chordata; order Testudines; family Emydidae; genus Emys; species Emys orbicularis. The sequence goes on from NC_088684.1 coordinate 129,132,623, forward strand.
CCGAAGAAGTTTTTTGTTATTTCCCTTGGCGGTATGAAGCCACTGTAGCGCAGCATGGTCTGTTTGTAGTTGGAAACGCCGTCTCCAAACATATGGGCGTAACTTTTCCAGCGCGTACACAATGGCGTAGCATTCCTTTTCGCTGATTGACCAGTGGCTTTCCCTCTCAGACAGTTTCTTGCTGAGAAACACGACAGGATGGAATTCTTGATCCGGTCCTTCCTGCATTAAAACTGCTCCCACGCCTCGCTCGGAAGCATCTGTGGTTACTAGGAACGGTTTGTCAAAGTCTGGGGCCCTTAGCACAGGGTCAGACATGAGTGTTGCCTTAAGCTGGTTAAAGGCCTTTTGACACTTATCAGTCCACTGAACTGCATTTGGCTGTTTCTTTCTGGTTAGGTCTGTCAGCGGGGCGGCGATTTGGCTGTAGTGTGGTACAAATCGCCTATAATATCCGGCCAAGCCTAAGAAGGATTGGACCTGTTTCTTTGACTTTGGAACTGGCCACTTTTGGATAGCATCCACTTTGGCCTGTAGGGGATTTATAGTTCCTGGACCCACCTGGTGCCCCAGGTACGTCACTCTGTTTTGGCCTATTTGACACTTTTTAGCCTTAACAGTTAGTCCTGCCTGCCGGATGCGCTCGAAGACTTTTTCCAGGTGCTCCAGGTGTTCTGTCCATGAATCAGAAAAAATCCACATCATCGAGGTAGGCAACTGCAGATTCTCCCAATCCCGCTAAGAGACCATCTACAAGTCTTTGGAAGGTGGCGGGTGCATTTCGCAACCCAAAAGGGAGTACATTGAATTCATACACCCCTGCCTGGGTGACGAAGGCGGACCTTTCCTTAGCGGGTTCATCTAGTGGTACTTGCCAGTACCCTTTGGTTAAGTCTAAAGTAGAGATGAATTGGGCATGTCCCAATTTTTCCAATAGCTCATCTGTGCGTGGCATTGGATAGTTGTCAGGATGAGTTACAGCATTTAGCTTATGGTAGTCCACGCAAAAGTGTATTTCCCCATCTGGTTTGGGAACTAGAACCACTGGAGATGCCCATGCACTGGTAGAGGGGCGGATTATACCCATCTGTAGCATGTCCTGGATCTCCCTTTGTATAGCAGCTTGGGCATGAGGTGACTCCCGGTAGGGTGGAGTTCTAATTGGGTGAGCATTACCTGTGTCAATGGAGTGGTATGCCCGTTTGGTCTGTCCTGGAGTGGCTGAGAAAATCGGTGCAAAGCTTGTGCACAGCTCCTTGATCTGCTGTCGCTGCAGACGTCCCAGGGTCATGGAGAGGTTCACCTCTTCCATGCCACCATTCCTTTTTCCTTCGTAGTAGACACCTTCAGGCCACTCCGCGTCATCTGTTTCCTGGGCTGTAAACTGGCAAACGTTTAGTTCTCTGGAATAAAAGGGTTTAAGAGAATTAACATGGTATACCTTAGGCTTTATGTTGGAGGTGGGGGAGGCTATGAGATAGTTAACAGCTCCTAGGCGCTCCTGGACCGTGAATGGTCCTTCCCACGACGCTTCCATTTTATGGGCCTGAAGCGCCTTTAAGACCATGACTTGGTCTCCTACTTTGAAGGACCGTTCTCTGGAATGTTTATCATACCAGGCCTTTTGCTCTTCCTGAGCATCCTTTAGGTTTTCTTTAGCAAGGGCTAAAGAGTGTCGGAGGGTGCTTTGTAGGTTGCTTACAAAGTCTAGAATGTTAGTTCCTGGAGAATGCGTAAACCCCTCCCATTGCTGCTTCACCAACTGTAATGGCCCCTTAACCTCGCGGCCATACACAAGTTCAAATGGTGAAAACCCTAAACTGGGATGTGGTACAGCCCTGTAGGCAAAAAGCAACTGCTGCAACACTAGGTCCCAATCATTGGAGTGTTCATTTACGAATTTACGTATCATGGCCCCCAAAGTTCCATTAAACCTCTCCACCAGACCATTGGTTTGATGGTGATGAGGGGTGGCAACCAAGTGATTCACCCCATGAGCTTTCCACAGGTTTTTCATGTTCCCTGCCAGGAAATTAGTTCCCGAATCTGTAAGGATGTCGGAGGGCCACCCTACCCTGGCAAAAATGTCTGCTAATGCCTGGCACACACTTTTAGCCCTGGTGTTGCTTAAGGGTACAGCTTCCGGCCATCGGGTAGCAAAATCCATGAAAGTCACTACGTACTGCTTTCCTCTGGGTGTCTTCTTTGGGAAAGGACCCAGAATATCCACAGCTACTCGCTGAAATGGGACCTCAATTATGGGTAGTGGCTGGAGAGGGGTTTTAACCTGGTCTTGGGGCTTTCCCACTCGTTGGCACACCTCACAAGACCGGACATAATTAGCAACGTCCTTGCCCATTCCCTCCCAGTGGAAGGACTTCCCCAACCGGTCTTTGGTTCTGTTCACCCCAGAATGGCCACTGGGATGATCATGGGCTAAGCTCAAGAGCTTTACCCGATACTTAGTGGGAACTACCAACTGTCTTTGAGGATGCCAGTCTTCCTGGTGCCCACCAGAAAGAGTCTCCTTGTATAAAAGTCCTTGTTCTACAACAAACCGGGATCGGTTAGAAGAGCTGAGAGGCGGTGGGGTGCTCCGTGCCGCCGCCCAAGCTTTCTGAAGGCTGTCATCTGCTTCCTGCTTGGCCTGGAACTGTTCCCTTGATGCTGGAGACATCAGTTCCTCCTTGGACTGTGGGCTGGGGCTTGGTCCCTCTGGAAGCGATGCAGGTGCTGGGGCTGTTTCCATTGACTGTGAACCGCTGTCCGCTGGTGCATTATGTGGTATTTCAGGCTCTGGCTGAGCCTCTTGGGTAGGGTTATCTGCTGCTTCCACCAGTTCAGGCTCGCTGGTGCCCTCTGGCATTGGAGTTGTAGACGGGTTTGCAAGCGCTGGACTCAGTGCTGGCAATGGTTCTGGTGCTGGTTGCGTTGCCAGTTCCGGTTCTGGGACTGGCTTTGGCTGGGTCTCTGGGATTGGATCCACTACGGCTGTTGCAGTCGTTGGCAGGGGATCTGGTTCCACCACCTTTGTTTGGGTCTCTGGTAACACAGACGGGGCCCTGGTGGACGGCTCAGGAACAGGGATGGGGGTGAAAGCTTGCTTAGCCTGGCTGCGGGTGACTATTCCCACCCTCTTGCCCAGCTTCACATGGTTGGCCAAGTCTTCCCCCAGCAGCATGGGGATGGGATAATTGTCATAGACTGCAAAAGTCCACATTCCTGACCAGCCCTTGTACTGGACATGCAACTTGGCTGTAGGCAAGGTTACAGACTGTGACACAAAGGGTTGAATTGTCACTGTAGCCTCCGGGTTGATGAGTTTGGGGTCCACTAGGGATTGGTGGATAGTTGACACTTGTGCCCCAGTGTCCCTCCAAGCGATAACCTTCTTTCCGCCCACTCTCAAGGTTTCCCTTCGCTCCGAGGGTATGAGAGAGGCATCTGGGTCTGGGGATCTTTGGTGTGATTGGGGTGTAATGAACTGTAATCGGTTGGGGTTCTTGGGGCAGTGAGCCTTTATATGCCCCAGTTCATTACATTTAAAACATCGCCCTGCTAAGGTATCACCGGGGCGATGTTGGTTGGTGGAGACTGGTGGGGTGGGGTAAGAAGGTGTCTGGGGTTTCCCTTGGGATGTGGGTGGGGCCTTGGGTTGTCCCCGGTGATAAGGTTTTGTTTCGGCTTGCCCCTTCTGATATTCGCTCCAACTGCTACTAGCTTTTTTCTTTTCTGTCACCTCCACCCATTTGGCTCCAATCTCCCCCGCCTCGGTTACAGTTTTGGGCTTCCCATCTAAGATGTACCTTTCTATTTCCTCAGGAACACCCTCTAAAAACTGCTCCATTTTTACTAGGGAAAGCAGATCTTCCAGAGATTTAACATTTGCTCCTGATACCCAGGCATCACAATTTTTGTCAATGTGGTAGGCATGCCGGGTAAATGACACATCTGGTTTCCACCTTAGGTCTCTGAACCGCCGACGGGCATGCTCAGGTGTTAGCCCCATTCGGAGTCTGGCCTTGTTTTTAAAAAGTTCATAACTGTTCATGTGTTCCTTAGGCATTTCAGCCGCCACCTCTGCTAAGGGTCCACTGAGCTGCGGCCTCAGCTCTACCATGTACTGGTCTGCAGCAATGCTGTATCCAAGGCAGGCCCTTTCAAAATTTTCTAAGAAGGCCTCAGTATCATCGCCTGCCTTGTAGGTGGGGAATTTTCTGGGATGGGAAGTGGTACCTGGAGAGGAGTTGCTAGGATGGGCTGGTGCATCCTGCCTAGCCCTTGCTACTTCCAGTTCATGCTTCCTTTCTTTTTCTCTCGCCTCCTCTTTGGCTTTTTCCAGCTCTATCTCTTTTTCTTTCAGCTCCATCTCTCTTTCTTTCAGCTCCATAGCTCTCTTGTGGGCCCCCTCTTTGGCTTTCTCTTCTTTGTCTCTCAGCTCTATCTCTTTTTCTTTCAGCTCCATCTCTCTCTTGTGGGCCCCCTCTTTGGCTTTTTCTTCTTTGGTAGTCATTTTCCTGTTTTCTTGTGCTGGGTCACACCCCTCTGCAGTTGACTGAAACTGGGATGTACTCAGCTTTGGCTGCTGCTGAGTTAACAGAGACTTTCTAACTAGCTATTCACGAGGATGTAAAAAGAAAAAAAAACAATTCAGCTTGTAAATTGCCTTTACCAGTCAAAGTTTGCTCGCTTTGAACCCTTCTCTTAACAAAGGACCTTGTTAAAAAAAACATAACACCTCTGCCTTCAGGCAAGGAGAGATAAGATATGCATCTACCTTCAGCTCTGCTTTCCAAGCAGCTAGAAGGAAAAAAAAAATCTTACTGGCTTTTGGGTTTAAAACGATCTCCACCGCTGTGCCACCATGTCAAGGCTGTATCCCCACTTTGAACTTTAGGGTACAAGTGTGGGGGCCTGCATGAGGACTTCTAAGCTTAACTACCAGCTTAGTTCTGGTCCGCTGCCACCATTCCCTACCCTGGGAAGCTTTTAGAAACCTCTCACCAATTCCCTGGTGAATACAGATCCAAACTCCTTGGATCTTAAAACAAGGAGAAATTGACCCTTCCCCCCTCCTTCCTTTCACCAACTCCTGGTGAATACAGATCCAAACCCCCTTGGATCTTAAAACAAGGAGAAATCAATCAGGTTCTTAAAAAGAAGGCTTTTAATTAAAGAAAAAGGTAAAAATCATCTCTGTAAAATCAGTATGGAAAATAACTTTACAGGGTAATCAAACTTAAAGAGCTCAGAGGACCCCCCTCTGTCTTAGGTTCAAAGTACAGCAAACAAAGATAAACACTCTGGTAAAAGGTACATTTACAAGTTGAGAAAACAAAGTAAAACTAAGACGCCTTGCCTGGCTTTTTTACTTACAAGTTTAAAATATGAGAGACTTGTTTAGAAAGATGGGGAGAACCTGGATTGATGGCTGGTCCCTCTCAGTCCCAAGAGCGAACAACCCCTTAAAACAAAGAGCACACACAAAAGCCTTTCCCCACCCCCAAGATTTGAAAGTATCTTGTCCCCTTATTGGTCCTTTGGGTCAGGTGTCAGCCAGGTTACCCGAGCTTCTTAACCCTTTACAGGTAAAAGGATTTTGGAGTCTCTGGCCAGGAGGGATTTTAGTACTATACACAGGAGAGCTGTTACCCTTCCCTTTATAGTTATGACAGGCCCCCACGAGAATATAGTATTCTATAGTATTGCAACTTTTTTTTATGGAAGGGGCCCCCAAAATTGCTTTGCCCCGGGCCCCCTGAATCCTCTGGGCAGCCCTGCTTGGACCCTGCTATCCAAAAGGTCTATCGAGAGCAGTTTTCTATAATTTGGGCTCACACGTAGCCTAACAACATACTGATTATAAAATGATGTATTAGTTTCTATTCTTTCTTTCACTAACTCTTTCATGCTCTGGGGTAGGTTCAATTTATCTGCTGCACATATTGCTGCCAAAAGCATTTTATGTGAACTTTACCCACCATCCACTACTGCCTAAGAGAAGAAGAAGATGTCTAGATTTAGCCAAATCTCCCCAGAAAACATTAAAACAAACCCCAAAGCATGCATCCAATAAAAAAAATAAAGTGCCCATAAGGACTATATTCTTTCAGAAAAGGCAAAGCTAAAGTAAATGAAACCAGGCTATGATCAGATAGCCTGTTAGTGACAATTACCTACATTTTCTAAAGACAATACTGAATTCAGGTTCCTCAGTTTTTGGGCGGCCAACTACACAGCCCTTAAATGGGCCTGATTTTCATAAAGTTATGGGGACCCAACCTCTTAAATATCAAGCCCCTAATAAAGGAGCCTCTAGGTGGCCAAACATTCCAACAATGAAAGCCACTAGTAGTTCTCGAAATTTTGTCTATTATGACTCACAGTAGCCAAGGCAGCTGCGTCCTGAGCACCGCCTTGTGGCTAGAGGTCACTCTGCAGTGCCTTGCTAATAACTTCTCCCTCAGGGTATGTCTACACTGCCATTAGACACCTGCAGCTGACCTGTGCCAGCTGACTCAGGCTCCTGCAGCTCAGGCTTGAGCTCTGAGACCCTCCCACCTCACAGGATCCTAAGCCCAGGCTCCAGCCTGAAGCCAAACATCTACACAGCAATTAAACAGCTCCTTAGCCCAAGTCAGCCGGCATGGGCCAGCCGCAGGTTTTTAACTTCAGTGCAGACATACCCTCAAAAGGCTCCATACAGAAACTCAGTGCAGGCTTGTCTTGTGCATTCACCACCCTTTCTCAGAATTTATTCACATAAATAAAGCTCTGAAATAGAACTCAAAGTCTCAAATCAAAATCCATCAGTTTTACCCTCTTGTTGGGTCACTCGTGTCTGTAGGGAAACCCCATGACCCAGGTCTTCCTGCTGGAGCCTGTTTCCTTCCAGCAGTCTCCAAGTCACCCTATTTCCAGGCCTTCTTGCATCAGGCCTTTCCTGTTTTGGAGGCCACTCCCTGGCTGGAGTCTCAAGTTTCTGACCCTGACTTCTAGACCCTCTGGTATCACAGTCATCCCTGCAGGAGCCTTTCTTACTACCTGCAATTTCCTAAATTTTCATGTTCATTTCCATTTTCCCCTTTCCTTCCCCTCTCTCCCCCCCTTACTGCAGTCACATGCTGCCCTTCACAGGGAATTTCCTGACTCCGATGGGTTAGCCCAAGGCTCTCCAGTCCAGGGGCAAGCCACTCTGTTACAGTCACTAGCAATACATTTCCGTGATTTTTTCAAAGGCATAAAACATGTCCAGTCTTGTTAAGGACACTGCTTGTATTGATGCTCAACCAACTATATTGTCTCAACTTGAGAGTTAAAATACCTTAATAGATCAAGGACATTGGCTTGAAAAATAAAAGACAGCTACTTAGCAGATAATGGGTGAGGTTCTTGATGATTTCTATTAGAACCCTCATAAACTGTACAATTAAAATCACCCCCTAAAATCTATTATAAGATGGGCAGTCTGATAAAAATCCACTCGGGTTTTTAAAGAAGAATCCTTTCTTCTTCTCCATTGTAGAGATAAATGTCACTCAAAATGTTGATCAAACTATCCCAAACCATGAATGACCTGTCCTTAACAACTTTCATGGCAATGGATGAATCAGACTTCACTTTTCCTTAAAATAAAATATCAAACCAATCAACACTTATACTGAATCCCTGGCTAAGAAAATCCTCTTCTCTTCATTCAGTTAACCAGTCATTTTGATTCATGACATTTGCATGTGTCCCTTGTTTAAAAACAAAACATAATAACCCCCTTAGAAATTAACTTTCTTTTGCAACAGATATTCAAACACAACCATTCTTTACTTTACGTCTCTGCACTTGTTAGTATTCAGAGATCCACAAGTAAGATGGCTTACTATAGTAGCACTTATGATAACTTTGATAAGAAGTGTGAGAATACTTACATGGGGAGATAGATTCAATGTTTGTAATGGCTCAGCCATTCCCAGTCTCTATTCAAGCCTAAGTTGATTGTATCTAGTTTGCATATCAATTCAAGTTCAGCAGTTTCTCATTGGAGTCTGTTTTTGAAGCTTTTCTGTTGCAAAATTGCCACCCCCAGGTCTGTTATTGAGTGACCAGACAGGTTAAAGTGTTCTCCTACTGGTTTTTGCATGTTATGATTCCTGATGTCAGATTTGTGTCCATTTATTCTTTTGCGTAGAGACTGTCCGGTTTGGCCAATGTACATGGCAGAGGGGCATTGCTGGCACATGATGGCATATATCACATTGGTAGATGTGCAGGTGAACGAGTCCCTGATGGCATGGCTGATGTGATTAGGTCTTATGATGATGTCACTTGAATAGATATGTGGACAGAGTTGGCATCGGGCTTTGTTGCAAGGATTGGTTCCTGGGTCAGTGTTTTTGTTCAGTGGTGTGTGGTTGCTGGTGAGTATTTGCTTCAGGTTGGGGGGTTGTCTGTAAGCGAGGACAGGTCTGTCTCCCAAGATCTGTGAGAGTGAGTTATCATCTTTCAGGATAGGTTGTAGATCTTTGATGATGTGCTGGAGAGGTTTTAGTTGGGGGCTGAAGGTGACAGCTAGTGGTGTTCTGTTATTTTCTTTGTTGGGCATGTCTTGTAGGAGGTGACTTCTGGGTACTCGTCTGGCTCTGTCAATCTGTTTTTTCACTTCAGCAGGTGTGTACTGTAGTTTTAAGAATGCTTAATAGTGATCTTGTAGGTGCTTGTCTCTGTCTGAGGGATTGGAGCAAATGCAGTTGTATCTTAGAGCTTGGCTGTAGACAATGGATCGTGTGGTGTGTCCTGGATGGAAGCTGGAGGCATGTAGGTAAGTATAGCAGTCAGTAGGTTTCCGGTATAGGGTGGCATTTATGTGACCATCACTTATTAGTACAGTAGTGTCCAGGAAATGGGCCGCTTTGTGGATTGATCTAGGCTGAGGTTGATAGTGGGATGGAAATTATTGAAATCATGGTGGAATTCCTCAAGGACTTCTTTTCCATGGGTCCAGATGATGAAGATGTCATCAATGTAGCGCAAGTAGAGTAGGGGCGTTAGGGGACGAGAGCTAAGGAAGCATTGTTCTAAGTCAGCCATAAAAATGTTGGCATACTGGGGGGCCATGCGGGTACCCATAGCAGTGCCACTGACTTGAAGGTATATATTGTCCCCAAATGTGAAATAGTTGTGGGTGAGGACAAAGTCACAAAGTTCAGCCACCAGGTTAGCTGTGACATTATCGGGGATACTGTTCCTGATAGCTTGTAGTCCATCTTTGTGTGGAATATTGGTGTAGAGGGCTTCTACATCCATAGTGGCCAGGATGGTGTTTTCTGGAAGATCACCGATAGATTGTAGTTTCCTCAGGAAGTCAGTGGTGTCTCGAAGATAGCTGGGAGTGCTGGTAGAGTAAGGCCTGAGGAGAGAGTCCACATAGCCAGACAATCCTGATGTTAGGTTGCCAATGCCTGAGATGATGGGGCGTCCAGGATTTCCAGGATTATGGGTCTTGGGTAGCAAAGAGAATACCCCTGGTCGGGGTTCTAGGCATGTGTCTGTACAGATTTGTTCCTGTGCTTTGTCAGGGAGTTTTTTTAGCAGATGGTGTAGTTTCTTTAGGTAATCCTCAGTGGGATCAGAGGATAATGGCCTGTAGAATGTGGTGTTAGAGAGCTGTCTAGCAGCCTCTTGGTCATATTCCAATTTATTCATGATGACGACAGCACCTCCTTTGTCAGCCTTTTTGATTATGATGTCAGAGTTGTTTCTGAGGCTGTAGATGGTGTTGTGTTCAGCATGGCTGAGGTTATGGGGCAAGTGATGTTGCTTTTCCACAATTTCAGCCTTTGCACGTTGACGGACGCAATCTATAAAGAAGTCCAGTCTGTTGTTTCGACCATCCGGAGGAGTCCACGCAGAATCCTTTTTTTTTGTAGTGCTGGTAGGGAGGATTCTGTGGGTTAGTATGCTGTTCAGAGGTATGTTGGAAATATTCTTTGAGTCGGAGACGTTGAAAGTAGGATTCTAGGTCACCTCAGAACTGTATCATGTTCGTGGGTCTGGAGGGACGAAAGGAGAGGCCCCGAGATAGGACAGACTCTTCTGCTGGGCTAAGAGTATAGCTGGAAAGATTAAACAAGCAAAGTATCGTTCATGCTATATTGCATGCAGTGCCAAAAAAGGAAAAAGAAATAGAAGGCATGGGTGGAAGAAAAAGAGTGGGGAAAAGGCAGGGGAATAGGCACAGGGAAAAGGGATGAAAATGAAAATTGTCACTGTTTTTCATAAAAAATAAAAATGAAAACATAGTTCTATTTAAAAAGGTGCAGTACAAATATGTCTTCAAAATATTTGAATTTTTTATTTTCTTTTTCAACTTGTTCTGTTTTTAAGTGAGCCGTTAGCCTCACCATAACTAGCCAGATCAATAGCCTGCTGGTAATTACCTCCCAAATGGTGCTACGCTGGAACTTGGAAATACTTACCTTAACAAGTGATATGGAAAAAGGTAGACCATGAACAAAGGAATGTTAGTTTGCAACATTCTCCTTCTCAATTACTTTATTAGCTAAACTCAACAAACCATGAACAGGTTTGCTCATTTGAGAATCATGGTTGCTCAAGAATCTTAGAGCATATGTATTTATTTATTGACAGTGAGCTGGGTTTTCTACAGACAACACTTCATTGAAACATTTCCTGGAAGCAAGGTCTTTAAAACCACAGCTGTGCTCCAAATCTTAGGGCTTTCATTCAAAAGTGGTGGCTTTCCCTGACTGCCAGAATGGCCAGGAGTTGAAAACTAAAATCCAGATAAGAGCTGGTTGATTTTTTTTTAAATAGAACATTTTATAAAAATTCCAATCCCTTGATAAGCAGATAAACAATTTTTCACTAAACCAAATAAATATTTATTATTATTATTGTTTTGCAAAAGTAATTTTATCTACATTTCAAAAAACCTGAAAATGTCTGAAGTGGTTTAGTCCCTACCATTCATGTATTTATGCACGTTCTTAACTTCATACTCATGGGTAATCTCATTGCCTTCAATGGGACTATTCACATGCATAAAGATGAGCATGTCCATTGGCTAGGGAACCAGGCTAGAATTAGGGAGACTTGAGTTCAATTTCCTGCTCTGCCACAGACTTCCTAGGTGACCTTGGGTAAGTAATTTAGTCTCTCTGTGCCTCAGTTCCCTGTCTGTACAATGGGGTTAATAGTGCTTCCCTACATCATCAGGGTACTGTGAGGATAAATACATTAAATACCATGAGATGTTCAATTACTGCAGTGTTGGGGTGATAAGTATGTAAGTTAGATAGATACTTATGTGTTTGCAAGATTGGAAAGAAAGTCCACTAAACCACACATGGGAAACAAAAGAAACCCCAAAAATATTACAGAAGAAAAAAAATGTAATTAAACAAATGTACAGCAAAAGAAAAGAAAAGAAAAGAAAAGAAAAGCAGAAGACAACTCAATTGTTGCTCAACCCAGCCTCCTTCTCAAACACTTTCATATTCCCAAGCAAGACAGGGATATTTTACTTAAATTGTAAGACCCAGGCAGACACCAACTTTTTCTTATCTGTTTGTACTGCACCTAGCACAATGAGTTCCTGATCCATGGCTGGGGCTCCTGGGTACTACTGCAATAGAAATAAGAAATGATAATAATGTAAAGGTGTATGTGTATAAGAGAAACCCAGGGATATGTGTCTGTATGCACAGTTGTATTGATATCTGGGTGGTGTGGGGTAGGAAGATGTATGTCTGGTCTGGTAAGTTTTCTTAAGAATTTTGCAAGACTGATATCACCATCTTTATCCATATACATGATATAAACTGCACCTGAGATAAACAAATTTATCATGCAATTTTGATGTCCCTCCTGTGCTCTGCCCACCATTCCATCTCCCCTGGGACTTATTCTAATAGTCCAAGTCCCTGGGCAGCTATAGCCGGCCACCTTTAAAGAAAAAAAATCAATACACCCCAGAAAAGTTTCCCCCATTCCACTCAAAAAATGTGGAATTTTCCCTAAATAATTACACTCACCAGAGGCCTCATATGGGTCACACTCTGTCTTAGACCAGATTTTCTTTCCATAAAAATGCTCCAGCTTTATCACTTATTCCTGCAAGTTTAAGCCACTGGAAATGAGAGTTAGACGCCGGAAATTTCCAGATGTATCATTTGCCTCTTATCAGGCACTCATATGCCATGTAAAAAAAAGGGGGCAAAAGGCATTTCCTGAGATGCTTTCCACATTGCATTATATTTAATCACATTGATTACATCATCGTAGAGATGCTGAAAGGGGGAAGCATTTTGACTGTATTGTGGTTTCCTACTATCTGCCAATCTAGTGATAAAATGAGTGCGAAACCCATCAGAGCAAATCAATATGTAACTACCTAGAAAGGGCAATTTAACTGTCTGCATCAGCTGGTGGTATTGTGCAACTTCTTGTCTCTCCCAGGAAGGCTTTATGTATAGTCACCTTGAAGGGAAAAAAGGGGAGCTGTCAACAAGCAACTGTCAAGAATATAAAATCTTTTCTTTGCCTCCCTGTACACGTTTGATACATCAAATCCTGTCCATTGTATGAATCAGCGCACAAAAAACAGAAACGTAGTGAGCCTCAAAGAGTGATATATGATATGTCTAGCCAAGATAATCTGTCAATTTAACACTATACTGTACACCAATCAGCAGAGCAATCTGTAATCTCTAATCAATTCTTATAGGTATGCATTGCTACAGTCAAAGAGTTGCTTTATATGTAGACTTGGCAGAATTCATTTTTTTTTATAATTTCAACGGATAAAATGGATGTTTATTTTTAAGCTTTTTTGTTTAACGATTTAAATTTTCACAGTTATGCAACATTATGGATTTTAAGCTTTTTATTTTTTTTTTATTGATGTAAATTTCCACAGTGGGGGAAATTATGGAGTGAATCAGACAACAGGGGAAGTGAGACAATAATTATTTAATGACAGTAGACAAAGCTTTATAGTCATTACAACACAAACTATCAACCACACACCTATAAATATATACATAGTAAATATCCTTAAATCCAAATCTAATAAGTTCTCAAGCAGCATTTTTCTTACTTTGCCTATCTGGTAATTTTCGATTATCATTGATGGAAAAAAGTTGTCTTTTTTTAGTGCGGGAGGATTTACAGTGAAATTGACATTTACCAACATTTACCACAAAAAATCTAATCCTCCCAAACCTATTTATATGTATTGCAATGGCAAACAGATTTAGTGTGAGCAAAATTATATTCTCAGTTACACCGGTTCAAACTGAAGAAACTGCTGAAGTCTCTCCTTTCTGTTTTCATACTACATAGTGGCAAAATGAGTTAGAAAACGCTTTAACCTCTCATAAACAGATATATTTTTAACATGCCATTAGTCATGAGCCCCTCCCTTGCTTAATTTACTTCAGATCTCATGGAAAAACTCAACCTCAAAATTAGAGCTCATATACTAATATGGAAGCAAAGATTCCATTTTTTTGTGTGTGTGTGATTTGAGACAGGGGGCTAATGTCAGGATTATAATGGAAACTGAGTTTCAGCCTTAACTCTGCATCAACTTTCTTTACGTGTTCTCCATTTACATGCATAAATTTCAACTGTAGGGGAAATGGCATCAACTTATAGATTTACATTGTCTAACACTTTCCATTAAAAAAAAAAAACTTGCAAACTTATTTGGAAAACCTCTTACAGATCCATAATTTTAAGGATGACTTTGAAATTTGGCATCAGGGTAGTCCTGGGGTCTTTGACCCCATAAATCCTCTGTTTGAGCTGAGTTACATAACGTTAGTCCTTTTTAGCTCAAGCAGAGGCTTATGCTGCAGTGTTCAGATTTAGGGTTCAAACCTTTTAGGGTTCCTGATGCATATTGATTGGAAGGATGGGTGTATTACTGTTGCACCTAATCCAATTTGGTTTTGACTTTTTTTCTTTTTCAAAAAAAGAACCCTAAGAAATTACAAACAAAAACTATGTTAAAATAAAATTATTCAAATTGTAAAACTAAGCACTCAAAAGTTAGGAAATGAAGGATTTAAGGTTGTCTGTGAAATCTTATGTTGGTCTTTTTCTGCATATGCCTCATGATACATGATCACAAATGACTTTTTCCACAGGATCCTTCCCTCATTCAGTGCTTAGGAAATGAATCAAGTTTGTGCAGTGAATGAAGCTATTTTCTTTAGGATCAATTCCTTATTCACGCTAGAAATTGAGGTAGCTGTAAAGAAAGAGACTGCAGCAACAGCAGGGATAATCTTGTGGTTAAGGCAGGTGAATGCCATCTAAGATAATGCATTTCTGTTCCTACCTGTATCACACAGTTCCTCTGTGAGGCTGAACAAGTCACCGTTTTCAACACAAATTGCATGTTCCTCATTTTCAGGGTGCCGAACTTGAGATCCTTGGGCCCTAAATTTTAGAAACTGTGAGCCCTTGCAATGACAGCTGAAGTGAATGAGAGCTGTGGATGGATACTCAGCACTTCTAGCAGTAAGTCAGTGTAGTCTGGAGAAATGTGCACTGTCTTGGGAGTCAAGATGTCCAGAGTTCTAATTCTAGCTCTACCACTGATTCGATTTCTGACATCGGACAAGTCACTATCTCTCTGGCTCAGTTTTCTCACCAGTAAACTGAGGATACTACTACTTACTCATCCACCTCAATAGAATAGTAATGATGTGTGTACCTACAAGATGCTAAGTACTCAAGAAATCAGGCTCTAAGTTTCTCAACATGGGGCAAAATCAATAAGTCACTGAAAATTAAAGTGTTCGTCCCCCGGTATTGCCCTGCACTCAGCTCTGAGCTGTCCTCCCTCTACCCCCTCTACATCCACCCAAAATCCCAAGCTCTTACCCAGAGAGGTGGTCAGGCTGAAGAGCACCATCCCTGCCAGGGGCCGGCAGTTCTGGGAGTCCCAGACCTCCTCCTCCTCCTGCATCTCCACTTCCCTAGGAAACACCATAAGCTTGGATCCAATCCTCCAACCCTCCTGCGGACTGGGGTTTTCTGGTACCCCATTGTTTGCTTCTCCCTGGAGGCTGGGGCTGCCCGGTTCCCATGGGCATCAGAAGGAGTGCAAAGGTGTGGGGAGTAGAGGGAGGGCAAGCAAGTGCATGGGCTCATAACACCCATGATGGCGAGGCAGCTAGGCCAAATTTATAGCTCCCCTCAGGGGCCAAGTGGGGTCCCCTACCTCCCCCACATTGTACCCCTGCTAATAGAGGCAGCAAGATATGCCTGTAAAGCACAAATGTTCTCCTGGGTAGCATGTCTTTATGAGATATTCCGAGACCATATATCCCTAAATACCAAGCTGTCAAAGAATTCTTAAGTTGTTCCATATATTAATACTGCTCTGTGAAAGGCAAAGTCATCTAACAGAACCTGTTAAAGAAACTGAATCCCAGGCAAAAGTCATAATTAGCACACAGTTATGGTTGAAAGAATCTGAGACTCGCTTCAGCTGGAAAATCCCTAAGAACATTGTAAATGTTTGAAAGACTGCAAATTCAACACACCAGTCTCCATGACATGTTCAGGGCTTTAGATTTAGTGGGCTGTCTTGTCCAAGCTTCTAAGGGTAGTCCAGCTAAGGAGGGGTTCTAGGAGGAGAATAAAGCAAGAGAGTGCATCTGAGATGGTGTGGCTGAAGTGGCTGATTCCCTCATCAGTGATCTGAGAGCACTGAGGGGAAAAGTAGGCAGTAAGAATAGCAAATCTTTTATGTAGTTTTATTTGCAAAGCACCATTTAAAAAATCTTTAGTGAACAACACTTCAAAATGTTTTGAGGGTTTGTCTATTGCACGGGGAGCACCGAATAACACCCTTACTCTGGGCTTGGTGAGTGACTAGGAAACTGTGCTTTTTCTAACGCTTTCTCTGTTTTCTTCATTTAGTTGACAGTCTGTTCCTTGATTTGTGCATCTGTTTGGGGAAATTATTATTTTCCATTGTTTTTTGTTATATCATTATAGTCCATAAGTAGAGAGTTCCATAAAAAAAATACCAACACCACACATCAAGTGCTCTCTCTCTCTCTCTCTTCCACTAGCACTGGTGAGCTGTCCCAGATGTTATAGCGGAACATTGTTTTGATTTGTTTTTTAAAGCAATCACTGTATTTTTCACTCAGAAACTCTTGTACAATATATAATGTTCTGTTAACTAGGACTATATAAAAATGGCATATTCTTAACTATCGGGTCTGCTGCTGTTAGAATACTTTTTAAAGCAGTTTAATCTAGATTCTATTCCTCCTTATGCATCTTTGATGGAGATGTTTACTGTGTTTCAATCAGTTACACCTGTGCAAACCTATTATTGGCAGTCAGTTTACATGAGTGACACTGAAGGCCAAATATGACCTGCAGAACCTTTAGTACTGGTGATGAAGAATGGGAAGGAAAGAACTCAGTTTGGTTAGGCCTTCAGTGCCAATAATAGATTTGAAAAGTGAAACTCATTGAAACACAGTAAACAAGTCTGATGATGATGCACAAGAAAAAACAGAATCCAGTTCACTCTCTTGGGTGTTTTGGCTCTGCAGGGCTAATTGGATTAAACTATATTAAAAACTTATTTTCAGTTTGCAGAGCTAGCAGTTCAGGGGGAAAAAATCCCCTTAGTTATCAATTGAGCATGTTTGATATGGAAATCATTGAGAATCAATAAATATAGACCCCAATCGCATCACTTTGGGGCCGGTTTTCAGGAAGAAAATACATGAAAAATATTTCATGGTTGGCTAACTGCTAGAGCTCTGTGACATTTTTTGGATGACTAGTTTATTTGCCAAAAACTGCAATTTTGGTTGACCTGAAACTATTTGTGAAATGGATGCAAATTCACCAAATAGTTTCAACCATTTTTTCCTCAGCTAGATTCCAAGGGGATTTTGGCACTGTTCACATAATGGGGGGAAGAGGGAGTGCCCTCCTTATAACTTTTAGACAAGTGGTTAGGGCACTCATCCATAGGGTGACCAGACAGCAAGTGTGAAAAATCGGGATGGGAGTGGGGGGTAATAGGAGCCTCTATAAGAAAAAGACCCAAAAATCGGGACTGTCCCTATAAAATCGGGACATCTGGTCACCCTACTCACCCAGGATTTGGGAGACCTATGTTTAATTCTCACCTCTGCCTGCTGTGAAGAAGTGATTTGAACTTGAGTCTCCCTCCTAAATGTATCCTAACACTGTACTATAGGACACTCTGATGTGCGTAGTCTGGTGAGAGCTTCTCTCAAACTTCCACGCTGTACAAAATGGTTGAATAGTCATTGGATCAGAGAGTGAGAATGATTCTCTAGCCCTGTGCTTAGAGCACTCACCTGGCATTTGGGAGACGCAAATTCAAATCAGTGCTTCAATGAATATTTAATTTAGAGCATCTGTGGACATTTTGGTCATTCATAGAAAAGTAGGAGTGGGTGGATGGTTTGGAAATAATCTGAATTAGAATCTTCTGAGCTAAATGTAAATATTATACATATTTGGTTCAGAAGACAGATTAATATTCAGAGTCTCAGATTGTAAAACCAGAAGGGATCATCTAGTCTAACCTGCTGTATATCTCAGGCCATAGAATTTCACGCATGTATCGAGCTCAATAACTTGTGTTTGACTAAACATATCTTCCAGAAAGATACCTAGTCTTGATTTGAAGAGATAAAGTTACCCCCCACTCCACACACACACACACACTTGTACAGTTTACCCTCAGAAATGAAGTCCTTCATAGAACCCTTATGATTCATATATTTGAATGCCACCAGGGACCACTGTGGACTTTTAGACTGGCCCCCAGAATAACACAGGCTGTAGAATTTCACCTAGTAATTCCTGCATTGAAGGGTTGTTTTAGAAAGACATTTTAAATGCTCTCAATTTAAATTTGAATTTACCACATCCCTTAGTTACCTGTTTCAATCATTGATTAAAGTGACTGTTTGATGCTGTGTCATGATGTGATTATTTCAGAACTGTGAAGATACCTGGGGACTATTCTGATGACTGGTAAGTCTGGATTCAAAGACTTGGGGCAAGCAAATCAAAATCTATACTGTCTCACAAAACACTGTGATGGGTTAGTACAGTAGGTTCGGGGACCACAACCCAGGGATGTATCCATGGAATAGATTAAAGAGGAGAAAACCCTGTGCTTTAGGATCCAATTCTCAGAGTGTAGGGAAAAGCAACGAGCCAGCCACATCGCCAGGGTTGGCCCAGAGGCCCTGCAACCTGGAGTGCAGGTGACAGGAGAGGGCCAGCTGAATGGGGAAGCTGGAGGCCAAGGAAAATCCTGATCTCCAGAATCCCATCCCCAGAGTGTAGAAAGGAGAAAGTGGCCTCAGCAAGTGAGTTCACAAAATGTTGTGGACATCAGAAGAACTCAGAAGTTACTGAGTAGGCCCTTCAGCCAGTCCTAATAGAATGGCAATTTACCCCTCCCCTAGCAGCATCACCACCACTGGCACCTTCAAGCAGGAATTGCCAGCACATTTCACAGTACAGTACTCTAGAGAATTTGTAACAATGGAATGCTGTACACAAGAACCATATGCTGGAAAACAGAAGATAAGAAAAGTAAATGTCATTTCCTTTTTTTTAATATACAGTCACTTAGGTTACCATCACACACAGACTAGAGATGTTTAATTAAGAAGTTAGTGCTGATGTCACAAATTCAGATCAGGTAAATATATTACCATTTAGTACATACATAAAACTTTTGCTTAAACACATAGGAATAGGAAATTAAACCAAACCTGATATTGCCGCTGTAATCCAGACTGAAGACATACTGCAGTTATTAAGCTGTCTTTAGACTTTTAAATTAGTTAAAATGTTAATGTAGTAGAATAGTGGCTGCTGCTGCAGTATCATTGTCTGCTTTAAATTTCAAGGGCAGTTATAAAATCTTACAGTGGGAACATTGGCTATTTTCTGTGAGGTCTCTGGATTGGCTGTGGGATCACAAACTATTATTTCAACTATATGTTGATCAACTGTATGTTATCTGTATTTGTGATGGCAATTTAATTAATTTCTCATGATTTCTCATGATTTAATTAATTTCTCATGATTTCACCACCTTCTCTGTCATGTTCCTGTGCAGATTTACCCTGAAAATAAGAATGTGAACAACCAGAGAGGAGTATTGGGTAGTGGTTATGTCGCAGGACTGAGAGTTGTGATCCTTGGGGACCATCTAGTCTCTCACCAATGCAAAAATATATGAACTTGTTTGAAAATCTGTGCTAGGGAGCATCCACACTAAACTCATTGACCACACCACTTGATTGCAGTTCCCATCTCCAAATAACCCCTTTGTGGTTTGAATATGAAGACGCTATAGAGTCCATGGCTTTAGGGCTATCCTGGACTGGTGAACACCAAATGCACTCTGCTTAGCTGCCTTTTTCCCCCTACATCCACAACACTAAATGTCTTGGCTTTCAGATGATCTAATATAATTTCATATTAAATGAATTTCTATATCTTAACTGTACTAAACAAAGTTTTAAATCTGGAACTATATACTTATCATAACTCTTTTGCCCTAAACCACAAGGAAAGCAGAATTATAAAGGTAGAATAAGGGTATGCCTACACAATGGAGACTATACTGGCATGGCTATATATGCATACCTATACCAGCTTAGCCATGCAATGTAGAAGGTTTTTTTTTTCCCTCTCTGTGTAGGAACACCACATCCTTGAATGAAATTAGCTATGTCAAAGGAAACCCTCTTATGTTGACATAGCTGCATATACACTGTGAGTTATGTTGACATAGTTACACGTCACACACAGAGATGCAGGTGGTGTAACCTAGTGATTAGAACAAGAGACTGGCCTAGCAGCAGAGCAAAATAAGAGGGCAGAACCAGAGGCACGGTCAGGAGAGAAGCCAATGGTAGGAGACAGAAGTTCTGAGGAAGGTAGGGACTTTGGCTAGAGCACAGCAGACAAGGGTTGGAGCAAGAGCTGGTCAGGAAGCAGGTCTGGCACAGCTGTGGTCGTAGGATGAATTAAGTAGCCACTGTGCTGCTGTTGCTACAATGCTTAAATGGTGGGGGGGGAGGGTTGGCCCTTCTGTCAAATCAGGGAGCACAGCCTCATAGTAAGGATTTATTGGGGCCACCTGAGCTCATTGTGTTGCTAGGCAACCTGACCTGGAGCCAGCTGACTTCATGACATTACACTGGTCAGGAGTGTGTTTTTCACACTCCTGACTGACATAGCTATGCCAATATAATTGTTCAGTGTACACCAAGCCTAAAACATCCTCCACAGCAATGCAGAAAAGTTTGTATGCTAAAAATTTGATTTACGGACTGAACCTTAAATGTACCGGGAACTAGGAGGCTGAATATAATGTGTTTTGGGGGGAAATAAACAGTTTTTCATCTGAATTGCCTGGCCTCTTTCAAATACATAAATTGTACATGAAGTATAAATGAGCAGAGATGTGCTGAGATGACTGAGTTGAGGGTTCAGCAATACCTAAATTACTGGTATACTTTGTATGAAAAGACAAAACCAAATCCATCAGTGGTTTGGGCTTTAGCTTCATTTTTCACAGTATATTTTTCAGTTTCCAAGTTTCCCCTACTGACATGTGATAGATTCAACCCAAAATAATAATCTCCTTTTACGCTTCAATTATTTATTGCTTTGCTTCCATGACCAGGAAGAGAATAAAATAAACTACATGCAAACCGCAAGCTCCTTCTCACAAATGATCTTATCAGAGCACACAATGAAACACACCCAGAACTGCCAGAATGCATAAAAAGACCATCCAAGCCAGCCCTTATGTTAAACTATATCTCAGAACACACAAAAGCTTACCCTCCGCATTGGGCAAATAAGGGTAAAATCATACAGCAAATCAGATTTTATGGTAAAATACAGTGGAACGTAACAGAGATGAAAGTAATAAGGCTCCATTGAAATTACTCTACAAAACTAAAGAATTCAATAGGGAGTGATGCCCTCTTGAAAGGATCTTGTAACTCTCCTGTAGAGCACTACAGAAGGGTTATAGTTCCCTCAATAATTTTGTACAATAAATAAAAACTGTGGAAAAGTTGTAGCTTTCTATTACAAGCTATTGAATTTGTTTTTTCTTAGGGAAGCCTCAAGCATTACTGTTATACATTGAGAAGCAGGTGGTAAAGGTAGACAAGCCCTAACCATTGCTGAAACACAAAAAGGAGCATCCAGGGAGTGTAGGATCACACAGAAAATCAGTCCACAGTACTAACAATATAAAGAGAGGAAAAGGTGATAAACCATCTGCCCATATTAACAAAAATGCATTTTTGGACATGTAGTAAACTGGCTTTATTTCTAGCTTATTCTTATATCACCCTGGATCTCTAAAAGCACCCTGACATCCACTCAGATCTGTATCTAACCCAGTACTCTCTCCGGTCCAACCTAAGCCCGGAATCCCCTAAGTATCTTCCCTCCCTGCCAACAAAGTTCCCCAGACTGACTCACCACTCATCATCTTTGGAAAGGGAATCATGGCGGTTTTCAACCTCTTGATCCCTCTTTGGCAGCTTCCTCCTACTGTATGGTAGGGAGATGAAAGGGATCATACTCTTCCCCAACCAGAAAGTTGAACAGAGGGGATCATAGGCTCCTCCTTTCCCCATAAGGCAGCACAGTCTTCTCTCAGTTGCACCCATCACGCTCTACAGTGAACATTGCTAAAGAAATCAACAGGTTCATGAGAGAACCGTATGGGTTCAGCAAATCCCACAGAGCCTGGGAGCCTGGAGAGGATGAAGGCCACCATAACACCTTCTAAAAAGCATCTAATAGCAAATAGGGGCAGAGTGTGAATGGAGTGGGACAGCCTGGGGGTCGGGCGGTGGGGGACAGCTGTATGGGTGGAAGCAAATGAGGTGGGGCCCGGAGGATCCAAA
This sequence comes from Emys orbicularis, assembly GCF_028017835.1. Lineage (NCBI taxonomy): Eukaryota > Metazoa > Chordata > Testudines > Emydidae > Emys > Emys orbicularis. The sequence continues at coordinate 129,154,618 of NC_088684.1, forward strand.
ATTAGGGCCTAGGATGAAGACAATGCAAGAATAGCATATTTTAAAATCATTACTGTATGCAGGCAGAGTGCAAAGCTTTCAAAACCAGTTGTATACTTTACTGCAATATCTGCCACCATGCAGGATATGTCTACTTTGTGCACCCTCCTTTGTGCACCCTCCTCCCCTTTCTCTCTTTCCTTCAGCAGCATCAAGATTTCTGCTTCTCACCTCAGTTCACAAAAGATCAGGTCTCTCTTCTAAACTCCCATGACTAAATCAAGGTTCTCTAGACTCTCTCTCTCTATTTGTCCATGACAACGTCTTTAGCCACAAGTGGCTCCTTTGGATGGGTTGGGTCCTTCTTTCCCTTTTCAGCTGTGACAGGAATTGAACAGAAATGAATTGCAGATGACATGTTCAGATTCTGGTAAGTATTTGCAAATCTAGCTATATAATTTGTCTGTGTCTAGTGGAAGCCTAGATCCTGGTTCTCCTGTCACTTGTATTGATTTTATGCCAGCATAACTCCATGAGTTACTCCTTAGTTACACAGACATAAATGAGCTGATAATCAGGTCCTTACTGTACAGTTTAGATACATCTGAAACATGGAGGGTGAAATTTCAGTAAGGGGAAAACAGGCAGGATACCTCCTTGCTCTCCTCTAATTGGACTGTTTCCTCTTCAGCAGCAACCTTCTGTAGCCATATTGCTGTCTTTTACTTTCTACAACCTGACTTCTCCTTCTGCCATATCATGCCTACAGCACACTAGGATTACTTCTCCTCCTTCAACAATGTCAACACCCTTTTTTATCCCCCCATTGTAAGGAAAGTATTTTTTTTAAATTCTTGCATACTAACAATACACACAGGGAAAATAACCATAAATATTGCTGGTGTCCCGACTCTTAAAGGCCATATAACTAACGCAATTAGCAGTTTATATAGAGGGAATGTGGCATTAATATGAGGCCAACTGCTGAGATCTTTCTGCTCAAATTTATATTAGAAATAGTAATATCCCTAGTAAGATGATACTGACTGGGGTCAGCTACATATAGATTTTTTCTGGAAGCAACAACTTTTTATATATATTAGAATGGCACATGAATTTGCCATGTTGCAGAATAGATAGAATAGAAAATATAATTTGAAATGTATGCTTATCCCATTTAAGTGGGGACTGGGTGTAGTTTCAGGGGGAATTTCCATTTCCATATTTTCAAAGCATGCTCAATTATTCTCTCAGCTAATTCCCACCATCACAAATGTCTTTGTGTGTAACAATCATCAAGAGAAATCACATTGAGGATTCATCCAAGTAGCCATGTAGGACACCTACAGAAAAATATTTGTATAAGAGTAAGAATAATATTAATAGAAACAGAACAGGATCCTTAAAGTGTATTGTCTGAGCTATGTCTTTATTCGGATATATTTCAAATTCAGACATATTTCAGACAGTGTGTTGCATATTAAAAAATTGGTAAAGGCATTTGGTATCAGGAGTGAATGTTATCTACCCTGCAATTTGACATATCTGTTTTCTTTTTAAGTATTTTGAAGCTCCCTGCAGCACTGAAAGTTAGTCACAGAGATTCTAAAACCTACAGCTTATGACTTTAAAAGTTAGACATCTGGCAATTAAATTATTAGTCAATATGGTGTTTTCAATTACTAAAAACACTGACTAGTGAAAAAGGAGCATGTAGAAGTAAATAAAGATATATATTCCTACAGGGAGGAATTTCTACTGCTGATAAATGGCAGAGCTGAATATTTTATCAAATGTTAGTTACTTAAAAAAATATATACTAGTTTGAATGTATTAGGGGCCCTTTTTTGTTTGTTTTTTATGAACATCCCACACACTCCCAAATTTGCAAAAGTTTCTGAATTATACGCATGTATATCTGGGATGACATTTGCCTTGGGCTCAATACTACTCTTGTTGACATAAATGGGAGCAGGATTGGGCTAATTATTTTCTTCTTATTATTATTACTTGGTTTTAGTAATAAATCCATATCTTAATAATAGCTTGACAATATATTGTGTCTGTAACACATACATATTTCAAATCATATTTGTATGTGACCCACTGTGGGCTTCCTTTGGCGTAACTGAATCTTGAAATGTTGTAGAAGTATTTTCAATTTCAAATTTTAAATATCTAAATACTTTTGTAGAAGAGAAGCAATAGTGTGATAGTGGATTAGTGAAAATTAAATTATAGGACATTGGTATAATTGTATTTATAACTAGATTCATTTGGCTATAAAGATGTGCAATACTATATACAACCACTCTAAAAAAATAATGCAGTACATTTTGCATTTAGATGATAATGGTGCCACTGCTCCATTTTACAAAGTAAGTATTTTATTTCAGTGAGGAAACCAGAAAACTGCTAAATAAAAACAACACAATGGCAATGTCTAAAACTATCACACTGCTAGTTTCCTATGTATTATATCATAGGCAAATGAATTTCCCTGCAGTTTTTAATACAAGTAGAAAGATTTGTACATTTGCTAGAAAACAAGGATGCACTATGTTGTGATAGTGTTGCAGATTATACTTCCAACAGTGTTACTGACAGAGCAATGCCAACGGAATATGGAACCTTTTATCACAGGCTGCCAGTTCAAACATAGCCCACAATCAGTAATGTCTGGACATCAAATACTGCCTGGTAGTCGACATGAAATGAGCAGATTGTCTCCACACAATTCCTAGTGGGCAGGTGGTCTCTAAAACCAAAATCACTATTGAAACAGATTGACAGCTTTGTGACTAGTTTCAGATGGGAGGTCAAGGATACTTAACTGTTATGGAGAGGTTAAAGTACATTGAAGAGGCAGCATGAGCAAACTTTAAAAGTCACTGTCAATGCTATAAGTGATAAAAGAATAGATAGAGGACTTTACCCTCCAGGATGGCCAAAATTTTCATGAACATTGGATTAGGTTTAAAAGGGGGGGGGGGTTGGAATGCTCCAGTTGTTGTTTTAAGATGGGCTTTTTGCAAAGGAATAGTTAATTTCATTTCATCTTTCCTTAAATAATGTTTTTGACTATTGAAAAGTTTAGTTTGTTGTAAATACTTCATGTGATATTTCCAAGAGCTGAATCATAAAATAAACAGAGCTGGTTGAAATCTGGAATTTCTATTCTGTCGGAAATTCTGACATTTCCAAATTTGTTTTCATTTGCAATTATAATGAAAACAAAAACAAGCAAAACAAAACAAAACAAAAATTCCTGCAAAATATATTGTTCAAATTGTGTGTCTGTTTGTTTCAGGTCAAAACATTCTATTTTAGTAAAATCAAAATGTTTCATTCAGATTTCAGATAGTATAATATAAAATAAAAAGTATAGATTATTCAACAATATTTTATAATATTCAAAATTAGAATGAAATATTTTGATTGTATTGAAATGCAACATTTAAATAAAAATTTCAAAAAAAATCTCATTTGAAATGAAAAATCAAAACATTCCGTTCTGATAAGGTTGAAATAGAACATTTTCATCTTATTCAAATTATTTTTTTTCTAAACAAAATCGTTGAAGTTAACACATTCCCACAAAAAATATATATTTCAAGTAAACGGCATTTTCCAATGGAAAAATATGCTGTTGGAAAATTATGGAACTACTATACAAATTACATAACAGCTCATAATTAGAGCTATAAGAAACATAAAAAATAAAATGTACAACCAGGTAAAACTGTTTTGCTTTTTGGGCTTTGTACTGAAAATAAAACTATCTTACTGTTTCCTAGAAATATGTCACTGAGTTTCTGAATTTTAGCATCAAGTTCCTATGCTCCATAAGAAAAGTTTAAAGAAGTGATGAGCATTCCTCAAAAAGGTTCTCAGTTGAGGTGTAATGTAATCATCCAAGAGTCCATGGATTTTTATACAAAGTATATACAAACTATCTAAATTTCTTCCTTCTCTATAAGTAGGCTAGCATTCTCACAATAATGATCTATACAGAGCACCTGAAGATCGAGAAACTAATATTTTGCCTGCATATTACGTTCTGCTGTGACCCCCTTTAGATTTTATCTACTAAGGAGGGTTCAAGAGTGGAATGGAAGACCCCTAAAAAATACTTCATTGCTCCCTGATGTGGTGATACTGTTGCAGAGTCCAGTGTTACTGGATGTGCTGTATTTTATGCAAGGTGTAAGGCTGAGATTCAGATCACATCGGGCCATTAAAAACTCCATGATACTTTTTACAAGAAGAGGAATATTAAATCAATAAAATCTGCAATTGGGTAATTGCATTCTCTCTATTTAAATACCCCATCCAGTCTCACAGGGATGTTTTATTTGTAGAGCTGCCTGGGAAAGAGACTTCCAGTTCCACAAAAAAAGTCATGTTTTTGGAAAATTTGTTTTTCCAAATTGGTACAAATCTCTAAAAACTTTTTTTTTTGGTGGACCTGTAAGTCCATAATATTTTATTTTAGGAACACTAAAACCTTCCCACGGCGGAAACATTTTGATGTTTCCAAAATGACACGTGCTCTCTGGGTTTCCATGCTCCTCAGGATTTTAGTAACTGGAGCTCCCGGGCTTTTCAACTTCTCAGTATCCTGGCAGGCAGGTAGCCGAGAAGATAAGGACTCTGGAAGCACAGGACCCACCAGCTCCCAACCTCCACACCACAAGGTCTGCCAAGACACTAAATAGGTGGATTAGTGGATCAGAATCCATGCAGGTGTCCATCAGTTTCAATTTGGCAAATTGGCATTTATTGAGTGTGAACAATGTGTTGAGCTTTATGCAAACATAGAGGAAAACCATCCCTTCTCCAGGAGCCTTACAGTCTCAATTAGATACAGGCAAAACAGTGCAATATACCTTCTACAAAGACCGATAGTCAAAACATCAAGTGGGCTCTATGCACTGTCCCTTCTATTTTGTTTTTTGTTTTTAATTAATAATTAATTTACCACTGGTGAATCATCAAAGAAAGGAGTCACGAAAGAAGTGTATGTCAAGAAGGGATGTGAATGAGGACAGGAAAGTCACATGGAGAACAATGGGCCAAATCCAACTCTGACTTTCCATTGACTTTAGAGGGAGTTGGATGGTGCCCAGGCAAAAGGAGTGGATTCCCAGGGTAGAAAACAACATAGAAGATATGAAGATGAAAGTGGGCATTCTCTAGCTCATATGCTGTTATACAGTGTCATTGTCCACTAATTTAACAGCTGCAGATATTCAATGCAGGAGGTGGGTGAAGCAAACTTTCAGTATCAAGATTGTATATCACTTCCTGTTTGAACAGGACTGTAATGAAAAGTATTTTGTAAATTTGAGTTGTTATTGTTATTAGCTTCACTTAAAACATTTACAAGGCAAGATACAGTACAAACTTTTTTTTAATCTGAATGATTTAAAAAGTGACTGAAAGCAGAGTTATTTGACAAAACATACAAAGATAAAAAATGCTTAAGCCACGCTGAAAGGACTCTTCAAATGAAGAGCATATACTGTGTAGAAAATCTTACTATTTAGATCTTTGAATATGAATTCAAGCTTGCATTGACATGGTGATATAATTGCCAGATGCAGCCGGGCAGCACAGAAGATTGAAATGACTTCAGTGAGTTTATTGACTTCAGTGGGATTGCATTCACTTATATCAGGGTTGAATTTGGCCCTAAGGATCTTGAGGATTCATCAGTGATGTAATTAAAATAATTGTCCTTAACTAAAAAAATAACAGTGAAAATAATAATTTGAAAAGCACAAAGCATGTAAGCTTAATGAAAGCCTAGGGTGAAATACTGTTTCCACTAAATTCAACAGCAAAACTTGCATTGACTTTAATAGGGCCAGGATTTCATCCCTGACTTGAAAGCCTTCCACAGGTAGAACTCCTTTTGAAGTCAGTGGGAGCTCCAGAGGTGAAAGTAAGCCGGTCCGGTCCGACATACCGGCAAGAGCCAGTACGCAGGCACAAAGTCCAAATACCAGATACTGTATGTTGTGTGTATATATAGGTTTCACCATTGAGCCAATGCTACATTTATACTATAGCTCATATCCTGCTTGATTTGCTCATGTAAGATGTCCCATTATACAGACCGAATCATACTTCCCTTGATGTAATTGCAGGATCAGGCACTATGGGTGCAATCCTGGCCCCATGGATGTCAATGGTAAAACTTTCATTGATTTTAGTCGGGCGAAGATTTCACTCTATCCCGTGTAAACCTTAGGAATGTTAGTAGTCATTAACTACAGTAGTGCAACCAGTGGTTTGAAGTATAGTATAGATCAGATACAGGTGGCATTAGCATTGTCCTCACACCGTAACTATTTCATCTAGTTGTCCTACAGTAAACAAGGCCACACTGATAGTATGAGTAAAATGAACAGGTTTTGGCCCTTGGAAGGGGTGGGGGGGAATAGGTACTTAATGCAGAATTCAGTACAGTGACCCTTTATATCAGTAACTCCATCTTTTAGCATTTAATATTTTATTCCTCATTTTGGCAAGAACCCAGCCAGTCAGAGTATTAAGAAGGTGTAACAGCACAAGATGCAGCGATAGAAACTATTAGAGCAAGAGTGGTAGCATGAACATACTAGCAGAAAAATAAATGCTATTGAGGAAATTTTCTGGAACTAGATCTTGAAGAACACCTACTTATAACATATAGTGGTTTTTTTAGGTTGATGAGTGCCTTTTTAAAAATGGACAGAAGGAATCTTTCTTTTAATGTGGCTTTGTCTAACCAAAATAATATCATGGCGCATCAAGTTATCAAATCCTGGTCAGATGCCAGTAGGATGGAACATAGTTGGGATTTCTTGATGATGAAAACTGTGCTGATTACACCTCACAGATGTCCTTAAAAAGGAAATGTATTTCCATGTGTGCTGAATTATGAGGATGAGAAGAATAAGAATAAAAAATGTAGCCATGTGGCATCCCTTTAATTTTAACAGGAAGAGAGCTGCTAAACTCCATGCAATGCTCTGAAAGTTTACCCCCTAGTGTTCTTGAAAATTGTTTCTTGTATATAGAGGGGACCAGAGGGCAGGGGGAGGGAGTAAATCATTAACTGAGATAGATGAACCTCAAGAAAAAATTGGAATAGAACTGTAAGGTTCTTCAGTTAGAACTTTTACATGTGCTTTTGGGAATTTCGGAAAGCTCTAATCCGATCTGTTCATCGCTGGTATAAAGCAACTGGTTCTATTCTACACATAAATACTTATTTTATCTTACAAAAAGGACTTGAGATTTTTAGATGTCTCTTATCTTCAATAAGGAGACTTCTCTGGGTTTCTGGACAGACTGTTGAAAGACACATCATTTTTATTATCATTGGGTTATTATAAATGTTACTGTATTATCTTCAACATCCCCTTGTGTCCTTATGAATTTGTTTAGAGATATTTTATGTGTGATTGAGTCTCAAATTTGTAATTTTTCCAACAGTGAGACAGAAGATAACCACTGCTCACCCCAATTACAGTCAAGATTTGTACAGACTTATTCATATATGCTGAATGATTTGGTCTGTAATAACAATACATATATTTATAGAATTCTTCTTTTCTACCTCCCTGAAGCTACACACTGACCAAGATAAAGAAGATGGAAATTTAAAATACATATTAACAGGAGATGGGGCTGGCAGTCTGTTCATTATAGATGAAAATACAGGAGATATTCATGCTGCAAAGAAATTGGACCGAGAAGAAAAGTCCCTGTATGTGCTACGTGCCAAGGCTATAGACAGAAAGACTGGAAGACAAGTGGAGCCGGAATCTGAATTTATCATTAAAATCCATGATATCAATGACAATGAACCAAAATTTACAAAGGACATGTACACTGCCAGTGTTCCTGAAATGTCTGGAGTTGGTAGGTATAACTTATCCTTATATAAACTATAAAAGGGCTTTGGGGGATTCAAGAATAAAAGTCACTCCTCCTGAGGAGAACTGAGAGGTTATTATTTGGTGTATTTAAATAGTAGTACAAGCTCCTGTGACTATCCATTCAATAACTCCTGTGGCCAGGAACATATCACTACTGATCAGAAACCTGGTTTTGCTTATTTGTTTCATTTTCATCCACTTTTTATGCCTTTTTCCACATCCTGGGCTTCTGTATGGCTGTTTTAAACTCGTCACAGCCAAATGGGAATGTATACACAATGGTATTATCAGTTACTACCAGCTACTTTTGCAACACTTCAAAATACCACTTCTGTAACATGTCCAACTAGTGTTTGTATAGGAATATTAGCATTCCAATCAATTGGACATTTCTGCATCTTTACACAAAACAATCTATAAATATATAAGTAAAGAAATCATTTATGTATCAAAATGTGTTCTTATTAATACCTCAACCTCATTTTGCTCATTCCCACCCCCACAAAAACATTCCACCTGGCTCTCTCTCTCGAGATATAAAACATATGGGAGGGGAGAGGGATAAAGGAAAGAATGACCATTTCAGTCTAAGGAGATTTTTCTAAATGCAATAAATGTTTTACAGCTATTCACAATGGCAGCATTGAAAAGCAAAACATGAAGTGCTTGTAAGTAGTAGGGTGAGGAATATGTTCTCTAAGGAAAATAATTCTCTGTTCTTTGTTTGTGTAATGTAATGCTTTAGCTATTATCGACCAGCATGCCACTATAAGCATTCATCAGAAGCTGTCATAATTACCTAAGAGTCTAATTGTTTCTTGAATAGAGATGGTCTCTCCAACAGAGATGGGTGGATATAAAGCACACATGCGAAGTGGGGCAATCTGGTTGTTGTGGATTTATCCGTTGCTTAATCACTGTGATTTAATGTTATGATCTGCTGTATCAGCTCTGCAAAATGGCATTGGTGAGAGTGACAATAAAGTACCAATACGCGTTTCTGACAGATACATATGTTCTCAAAATAACATCAAGAAACTCACCACTGTCCTTGGCAGCAGTAGCACAAGTATGAAAACATTACACCAAACTTCATTTTGTTGACATGAAAGGGGAATTCCTGCATTAGTTTATGAGCTATAAAGAACACAAATAATGGTTCTCTTAAAGAGATATGGAAAATAGGGATTAAACAGAATTATTTAAAATTGTGAAGTGAAGTTTATTTTGATAAAAGTCTGTAAAGAAAAAGGTTTTGAGAATGTATCTATAGTTTTCATTTAAAGTTTATTTCTAAAGAAAGAACTGCACTGGAATAGTTCGGCGTCAAAAACAAAGTGCCCAGTTCTGATCTCATGTACATCAGTACAGCCCCATTAGAGTCAGTAGGGAATGTTAGAGAACAGAATTGGATCCAGTTTCTTGGCAGTGGAGGCTGCTGCCTATGAAATGTCCAGAGACTATGGTGGTGAATGTATATGGCTACAGTAGCTAGAGCTCAGAGAGTGGCTCTGACAGAATGAGCACAGGGGAGTTTGGCAGTAAGGGTAGTAGGTTGCTTAATTAGTTGTTTGTAGACAGAAGTAAAATCAGTTCAAAACAGACAAACAGTTCATTGTGCAGAATGCCTGACCACTTGACTTGTGTTCAAATGACATACGTGTATGACTGGTGTAAGCAGACCCTGGCCCTTAGAGCCCCACTACTGTACGGCATCTTGAGGCCAGAGCTGATTGATGGGATGTACAGACAGAGGCCAGATTCTGAAGACACTGAACAGAAACACCCTAGGCAAAGCACAACTTAGAACAGTTTTCTCTATTTCTCTTGCTCAGAAAGCAGATGGTAGATTGAGAAAGGACCAATGTGCGTTGAATGGGTACACTTCCTTAGATGGGATATGCGTTCCAGGAGACTGGAGTACACTTGTGAGATTTAGACAGGCTGTGACGGTATGGAATTTGATAACTCAAAATACTGTCAGCAGGCTATGTGGAGATCATGAAAATCATTCAGTGAATAGCATATTAGGTGTGAAAGTAATGAATCTTTTGAAAGAACTTGGGTTGTTTAGCTTAGCAAAAACAAGGCTGAAAGGGATGATGATTGCTTTCCATAAAAACGTCATGGAGGTAAGCACCAGGGAGGGAAAGGAACTATTTAAGCTAAAGGACTAAGCTGGCATAAGAACAAATGAGTATAAACTGTCCGTGAATACATTTAGGCTGGAAATTAGAAGGTCCTAACCATCAGAGGAGTGAGATTCTGGAACAGCCTCCCGGTAGCTGTAGTGGGGGCAAACAGTATAACTTGTTTTAAGATGGAGCTTAATAAATTTATGAATGGGATTATATGATGTGGTTGTCTGAGATGGCAGGAGACTGATCTTGAGGACCCCAGAAGTCCCTCCAAGTCCTATGTTCCTATCTAGTTAAATCAAAGTTACATAAATTTAAGCCAATTAATAGTGCACAGACAGAAAAGGCATAAGAAAAAACAAACAAGGGATAATGACAGAAAGCATAGCCAAAATATAGAAGGTATGTTAATACATGAATACATGAAAACTGGCTGTGCAACTAGAAATGGCACAGATCCCACCTATATGGCTAGGATCTATATTGCATGTGAGCTGAACTGAGTGACTAGTGCATTATGGAAATGCCATTTAAGTAGGAATGACCTCTTTGCAATTCAATGTCTAGGATTTACTGGTCACCTATATTCTTTCCTTTTTTCTCTCTCTCTATGCAGACCAATCCATTTTTTTCTTGAAATAACATTTGTCATAATCACAGCAAAACACTATTTGTATTATCCATATACATTTGAGTTAATTTATGCCTCACATTCAATATCTCAACTAGCTGTGGTAGATCCTGGATATCAGTGAATTAGAGAAGTGTAGAAGAGAAGTCTTGAATGCTAAATTTAGATTAGAAAGTAGGCTGAAGTCCAGGGCCTCTGCTGTAGCTTTGTTTGAAATGTGTCTGGTTCCAAGTATACAGCCAAATTCAAAGTCACAGTGTGTTGGTGAGAAGATGATGTTTGAATTTATCAGGCACTGATCTGGGAACTTTGTGGCAGAGATAATGCTAAAGTTTTGAGGGAAAATGGTTGTGTAAACTAAGAAGTGGGGGGAAAACACCAACTATCAAGGAACACTCAAGTCAGACAGAGATCCGTTAGGGATATTACTAAGGTATTACTAAGGTAACTCTGCCTCAGATAGTAAAGAGGAGGATAGAAAATATAGCTGATATGGAGGAGAAACAAGATGAGATCATCACAGAGGTACATTTTATAAATGAGTAAGTTAGTCAAAAACATAAACTCAAAGAGCAATTTCTCATTGAAATCAACTTCTATACTGAAGGACTGGAGGGCAATAAGTGTTGTAACTATATTTTTAAATAGTATTAGGATGGAGTATAGGAATTACAGACCAGTGAGTCTTCCTCCAGTACTATGTAAATGCATTCAAATAAGAATTTAAAAGAGTTATAAAACACCTAGTCTAATATGATGCAATAGGGACAAGTTAGCCAGTTTCGGTAAAGGCAAATCAAAACAAAACGCTTGGATACATAAGTAATGGGACAGAAAATGAAAACTGAAGCTCTGAAAAATTTATCATAATCACACTATAAATCAATGGTTGTCAAAACAGTAAGGATTAATTTTTGGTCGCAAGGAAGTCAAAGGGAGTTTTTCCATTGATTTCAATAGGGCCATGATTTCATCCCTAGAATATTCTATTCTGATCAGCCAGTCTCAGTAGAGACTGCTGCAGAAAGAAGAATTCAGAGATGGGTGATGAAAATGATCAGAGGCTTGGAGATACTTCTACATGTAGAGAAACTGAAAAGATTGTATCTCCAATGGGGACAGGACTTCACACTAGAACTGTTCCGTTTATATAGCAGATGCTGAATGTATATGAAATAATGAATGACTTAGAGGAGACAAATTGAGTGATGCTATTTAACCTTTCTCATAATACAAAAGCAAAGGGAAACATAAATTGAAAGGAAGAAACGTAAAGGATAAGAGGAATATATATTTATTTGAACAGATTAGAATTAAACTGTGGAATCCACTGGGCACCAGTGGCTTATAGGTGCTGGAAAGAAACTTCCCCTAAGGATATGTATTCCGTAGTTGTCCATTATGGGGATTTTTGCACCTTGCTCTGAACCACTGACTACTGGCTGCTGTCAGAGATAGTACACCAGACTGGAAAGAACAATTGCCTGATCTCGTATGGCAATTCCTATATTCCAAAGGACACAAAGGACTGATGTTGTCCTTTTTAGGATGAAGTATTCAGCTCCTACATAGAAGGAGGTGATTATTCTTTGCACTACATTGGAAAATGGAAATATTACAAGAAAAGTATCATGTGAAGCATCCAAAGATTTAAAAAAATCTGTAGTACCTTCCAACCTGAATAATCAAAGGGTTTATTAAATACACATTGATAAACTGAAAATAAACTCAGCAACATCATTTCAACTGAGACTTTTCAGGAACAATCTATAAAGGAAAAGGTAAAATGTATGTTATACTGGTGTATATATTTATATCTAGTCTACTATCTCCTTACCTTTCACGATCACAGATAAAAGTTATGTTTATCAAAGGAAAGGCCAGCATGAAAGTGACTTTTCTGAAGTTTTAAAAGAAAGTGTTAAATTTGAAGGAAGTTGTGAAAAGACAAGTTAGTAGTAGAAGCAGTAAAGTGGTTGGAAACAAATCTGTCTTGAACTAGGTCAATATTACACACTCCTCTACCTGCCCCATTAATGTCAGCAGGAAAGGTTTTCTAGTCTTCCCTCATTCACCAATCTCCAATATACAGTTGGTAAACATCCTTCACAATATATTTATTTAATCTTCAAATTGACTTCATTTTCATAATAAGAATAGGTGTAATATAAAGTCAAACCGCATTCATTTATCCGTCAACCCCTAGTTTCAGTCAGATTGAACAGATGCAACTGAGGGCTGTGTGCTCTCTCTTTTTACACGCACGTGCTACAGCCACACACACACTCAGATAAACAGGAGGGATGATTGTTTTAAAAATAGTATTATCACTGTTCACCACTTCATAACCTCCTTGGAAAGACAGACTTTATGTCTACACTATGAAGCTTTTAGCGACACGGCTGTGCCGCTACAGCTGTGCCTCTAAAAGGCGCACAGTGTAGCCCGTTTGTCGGCAGGAGAGAACTCTTCTGCCAACAAAAAATTCCATCCCCAACAAGAGGCGTTAGCTTTGTTGGCAGGAGAGTGCTCCTGTGGACAAAGCGCTGTTTACAATATCGCTTTTTGTAGGCAAACCTTTTGTCTTTCAGGAGGGTGGTTTTTTAACACCTCTGAATGACAAAAGTTTTGTCTTTCACTTGCCAGTGTAGACAAAGCCTAAATACCATGCACCCTAATGGCTTTCAATGAGACTAAACTGAAATGTTTGCTTCAGAATATTCTCATCAGCTTTCTTCTGCATTGTGTCATCATAGCTACCGATAACTCGGGGGACACTGGTTATTTCACATCTGAAACTCTTACAGCTACAGTGACAACAGACTTTGCATATGATAAACCTCATGTTTTCTATTTCTGAGTTTGCTTAATAGTCAATAAGAATTAATTTAAGGATTTGTGTAAAATTTAGCATAGGAATGCATCTCATCTTTGAAATTCCATCAAGGAATATTTATATTTTTATGCTACATGGAACACTTTTTCCCCCGACTCAGATGAGGGCAAGGAATAAGGATGAGCCTCATGGCCTTGTTATGCTCTACAAAACCTGCTTCTATTACTAGCTCAGTGGTTTGAGCATTGGCCTGCTAAACCCAGGGTTGTGAGTTCAATCCTTGAGGGGGCCACTTGGGGATCTGGGGCAAAATCAGTACTTGGTCCTGCTAGTGAAGGCAGGGGGCTGGACTCGATGACCTTTCAAGGTCCCTTCCAGTTCTAGGAGATAAGATATCTCCATTAATTATAATTATTATTAAGAATCTGGGAGTGTTAGTTGACAAAATATGCTCTGGTTAAAGGGAAAATTAAAGTGTGCTTAGCTTTGAGTTAGCATGAAAAGAAAAGCAACCAGAGAGCTGACAAACAATGATTTTTTCATACAGTGATATACCACATTCTGTTGTCAGATGTAGCCTTTGCACTCCAAACACTCACAACGCATAGTATAGATACTATACATAGAATATTTTGTACAGTACTATGACCCATTTTGTGAGAATTAGGTTTCAATTGGTATTTGCAACTTTAAATGAGTTTCAAATCCACTATATAGTGTCAAAATCTGTAGTTTCCTCAATTGTGTGTATGTAATATATGTATATTTAATTTTTTTCTGTTTTTTTTAAATTAAGGAATCTTTAGTATTCATTATACAAATCTTTCTTTGAGAGAAATTTTAACATTTTCACAGAAAAATATTTGAAGCAAAATGACAGTTCTGTGCTCAATATTTTTTTTAAAAAAAATCAAGGTAAGAAAGCAAAATATTTCCATTTTCATAAATGTGCAAAACAAGTAAAATGTGTTTTTTTTCCAGGGATCTGAGTACTTTTTGGTATTGATACAGCTCTAGGAGTAACTCTTTCCACACAATAACCTAATACTTCATAGGGTCCTGTGGCACCTTTAAGACTAACAGAAGTATTGGGAGCATAAGCTTTCGTTGGTAAGAACCTAACTTCTTCTGGAAATTTCCATTACTTGCATCTGAAGAAGTGAGGTTCTTACCCACGAAAGCTTATGCTCCCAATACTTCTGTTAGTCTTAAAGGTGCCACAGGACCCTCTGTTGCTTTTTACAGATTCAGACTAACACGGCTACCCCTCTGATACCTAATACTTCATGTTCATCAGTAATTTATATGGGACTCATTGCTAATATTATGTACTAAATTTGATGAAGAATATTCTTAGTTGGGAAAATATCCATTTTTCAGGTTAGGTTTTTTCATTTTACTGGGAAAAATCCACTGAGGCCTTATTATTCACTTCTCTAGTCCCATTTGTATTCTCAAATTATGTTTATTTCTTCCTGAATTATAATTATTTTAAATAATTTATACAGTGACATATGCAATGTGAATAGCGCTTTACTGACAAAATGACATGTCTCTGCCATAAGGAGCTTATAGCCTCGGGCTTCAATCCTGTAGGTTCTGTGCAGACAGACTCTTTTCCATTGAATTTAGTGGGATTTTGTGCAGGCGTAAAGATCCTCCTGCATGGATTTGATAGTACGGACAAGGTCTTAATTCTTTGTACAGATTTTATGTACACTTATGCCTATCTTTTTTTCCTACTGAAACACCAAAAGGGCTTTTGAGCTACAATAATTAGACACACTACATGATATAAAAATGGAGGATTTGGGGACATTAGGAGACAGATCATGCCACACATGGGAAAACCCACGAGAAGGTAGATTTACAACAATTCCCAAATTATCGCATCCCAAGGAACTACTGACACATGGAAGGGCCTGAGGTCATGGTTCTCAAATTATATAACACTTACATTCACAGACCAATCACATAACTGTCTGGACATATATTGATAGCTTGGGAAGCCAGAGAAGCTCAAATTGGTCGAGCACTGACTATGCATTTTTCACATACAGGAACTTTTGCAGGTTTTGGGGGTAGAGACTTAGGGCTTGTCTTCACTACAGTGGAAAATTGACCTAAGTTACGCTACTCCTGCTATGTGAATAATGTAGCTGGAGTCAACGTAGCTTAGATCAACTTACCCCAGAGTCTTCACTGCGCTCCATTGACAGGAGACGCTCTCTGGTTGACTTCCTTTACTCTTCTCAGGCTACGTCCTCACTACAGGGGGGGGTCGATTTAAGATACGCAAATTCAGCTACGCAAATAGCGTAGCTGAATTCAACGTATCAGAGCCGACTTACCCCGCTGTGAGGACGGCGGCAAATCGACCTCCGCGGCTCCCCCGTCGACGGCGCTTACTCCTACCTCCCCTGGTGGAGTACAAGCGTCAATTCGGGGATCGAATGTCGCATCCCGACGAGACGCGATAATTCGATCCCTGAGAGATCGATTTCTACCCGCCGATTCAAGCGGGTAGTGTAGACGTAGCCTCAGAGAGCTGTAAAACCAGGGTTGACCAGAGAGCGCTCTACTGTTGATTTAGTGGGTCTTAACTAGACCCCTAAATCGATATCTGCTGCATCTATTGCAGCAGCGTTGATCTCCCCGTGGTGAAGACAAACCCTTATACAATAAATGCTTCTTTACCCCTTTCTTGTACTTATCCCTTTAACTAATATTTACATTCCCAAAAGGAAACTGGAGCATTTAGCTGAACGTGATTAATTTCTATTGATTTTCTTTGATTTTTATGTACATCTTTGATATTTATTTAATATATTTGCTATTTTCTTTGATTAACCTTTACCACCATTGTGCAAGAGACACTCCCTCTCCTGCCAGCAATCCTTCATTTTAGTAAAGATCTCTGTGTAAGATTTGGATTGAGACCAAGTGGCAGAAGAAGTTACAGTATGTTCAAATCTGACCTTTACTTGCAACTCGATAGACAGACAGATAGGAGCTTTAGAAAGTGAAAAAAATGGCAATTGGCTATTTTCTGTCTGAAAACTGATTTTCCTTGAGGGTGAAATTGACCAAAAATGACCCAAGTATTTTTTTTTCTATCTGGTACCAAAGCGTACTAGTAATAATTTTACCAGTTTCTTTGGGGGTATGATTATTATTGCATAGCTCTACTTCTAACAAATATATATACACATAAACCCCAACATATAACACATATATAATATTAAAATAATATATTTCATTTCTGTGGCACCTTTCTTCTTGTAGAACTTTACTAATTTTATATAAACATGAATCATTTCACCCACCATTGGATTGTAAGCATCTCTGATGTAGAAAGACAGCAACCATATGGAAAACTAGTACAGCAGAGGAGGGGGGATGGAACTTGGCTAGTAATATTGGAGTAAACCCTCATCTCCCAAAAATAATATGGGAACTTTAATGTGCACACAAGTACAGGACCTTAGTTTTTATAACGTCTTATTTGAAAGAACACAGTGCACAGTGCACATTCTATATCCCTCAGCAAGATAAAGGGCCAAGTCGACACCCCTGAGATTCAAATCACTGGTTCTAACTAATCCAAGTCATTCAGACCTGAAACTCAGAATCTCTAAGCCACCTGTAGGAGGGGATGCTAACAGCTTAGCAGGTGAGGGGACACAGGAGTTGAAGTATGGTAACTAATAACCAGGTGTCATTCCCATAAAGCAGGGTAGCTTTCAAAGAAGTGCCCAGGGAGTTAGGTGCTCATCAGCACATCCCAGATGATATTAGTGAGAGGCACTTAGTTATATCACTTTGTGCCATGATGAAAACTTTCCCCTAATAACTTATTCCATGGAACCAGAAGGATGTGAGAAAAATATAACTTTGTAACCCTTCCTTTCCAGTGTGTTTAAATGGCATTTGTAATCTGTTCCAAAGGTCAGGGAACTAGCTTAGAATTTGGGAGACTAGAGTTCAAGTCCCTGCTTCACTACAGATGTCCTGTGTAAACTTGGGCAAGCCACTTACCCTCTCTGCGCCTCAGCTTCCGATAGAACTTCCCTAACTCACAGCAGTGTTGTGAGGATTAATACATTGCAGACTGTGAGGTCCTCACATACTATGATAGATTCAATCCTAGCAAGTGTACAAATTTCCAACCATGATTGATGGCAAATGTGTGGTTTCCCTCTTTATCTCCCCCATATAATATATTGTAATACCATTTGTGTGGATATCTTATTGGGTCCATTTTATTTCCAATTATTTCTGCATATAAAAGAGAAAGTGTTTCTGCAGCTGACTAGCTCAGATCTTTACATTCATGTTAAAAGTGCTTTTATCATACTTATACTCAGAAATTGTTTGATGTATCCATTTTCCTCCCTTTTACTTTTCGCTCACATCTAATGCTGACACTGCAGGGGGATACTAGGGGATACGTTCTGCACTGTTAGCAATGCCGTCCTTTGGATAAGATGTTAAATCAAGGTTCCTTCTCTCCCTTTCTGATTGATACACAGGTAAAAATCCCATAGGTACTCTGAAAATAGTAAGGGACAGATTCATTGTTCTGGCTAATATTTTCTCTTGCACTATAGACACGTTTTAAGGTCCAAGATTGTGACCTGTTATCAGCATCATAACAAATATGGTTTTCCTTATATAATAACTGCACTTCAACTAGCTAACCCATTGTTTCACAAGGTGTTTCAAATAATGGTTCCAATTAAGCTTGTTCATGGGAAGATATATGCCAGAGGGGTGAGAGTGTAACGAGCAATTTACCTATTCCCAATGCAATGTAACCATGCAGGGAACAGCCATTACTGGGCTGCAGATGCTGGAGATTGCAATGGTTGGGATCAGTTTCCACTGCCTGCAGTGCTAATCACTCATGTCTGAGAGAGGCATATGTGAGTCATACCCCATCCAACAACAACAACAGGACCATTCAAGAAATACCTTTGCAACAGGATAGAAAGACACCATGCTGTCTAGGGGCACTTGGAAATATTACACCAATAACAAAATGTCTCCCTCTTTGCTGTATTGGAGCAGAGTCCTCCCCTTTCCTAGTACTCCACACCACATAAATTCATAATTTAGCCCAAGAGGACAGAAAAACACTTTATGAAACTAAATTCTAACCTGCTTCAGAGTTTACTTTGGAAACATTCCTTTCTGCATGGGGCTCCCTGCATTTTGGCTCAGCAGCAGTTGGTAGTAGGTTTCTGGCACAAACTGGAATTGATTAGTCCAATTTTAAATATATTTGAATACAAAAACTAATTCCAAAAAAAGATAAAACACATTTATATTAGGTATACACACACACACACATGTGTGTGTGTATATATTAATTCATTATATTATATTTCACATTTTATTCCCCATCCTTCAAAGCCTGGGGCAAATCTTGCAGTCCTTACTTAGGCAAAACTTCCACTGGAGTCAAATGGAAACTAAAGTTGCTCAGCCATTTTGAAAAATAATGCCACTTATTTTGGGTGCCTGACTATGAATTTCAGTGGCTAACTTTAGGTATCCAAGTTTGAAAATGTCAGGCCTATTGTCTAACAGCATGTTAAAATGAAGCATATCAAATGTGTCTGTTTTGTAAGCAGAATACAAAGGCAATCTCCTTCCACCAGACTTCCCCTACAATTAGAGTATTTCCAAAGTGTGCAAATAAAATCCGTTTTTTAGTGCAGCGCAAAACAATATGCTGCAACTTATTTGAATACAATATAAATTAACATAATGAAGCATCACACACAACACAGCATAGACAAAGATGCTTTGAACACAATGTTCAGTGTTCAGTGATGATAAAGGACACATCAAATAGACTAATCACAGTATAGAAACAAAGAGCCAAGATTCTGACATCCTCACTTAAGTTGAGTAGAATGTTTTTTCAATAGCAGTCCCATTGATTGCTACTCAGAGAGTAAGGTGCTATGTGATTTTAGTGATGGTGTCAGAATCTGGCAGCAGGTCTGCTGCAGCAAAACCATGCTGACCTAACAGTAGTAAGCATCAGAAAGGAAAATCTCTCCCCATAGTCCATCTTGCTCTTTTTCCTAATGCAGACATTAAAATGCCTTTGAAAGTAAGGGGGGAAATCTGAAAGTCTGTACATTACTAAGTTTTCTGTTGCTAGATTAGCCTGCTTTAATTTTAAAAACAGTTTTAGTTTAGCACACTGTTTAATTTTATTTAATATAATAGTTTTCCACAATGAAGCGCACAGAGACAAAACCAATAATAGGAGTAAATTTAGTAAATAGATTGTAGGAACACAGCAAAATAATTATTGCACGAGTATGCTTCTATGGTCTGTTAGTGATGGTGATTCAGCATGCGTTCCATAAGACAGTGAAATTTCCCCCTTGTCTATAGTATGGTGCACTGTCTTCACAGAATCAGAGACAGAAAGGTAAAAAAGGGCTGACTTGGGTCATCTGGTTTGACCCCCCTAGCTTATTTGACGGAGTACTTGCTATATTATTCTCAGTAATGTTTTAACTATCCTGTTCCTGAGTATCTGCAGTAAGAGTGCTTCCACCATTTCTTTTGGCAGTTCATTCAAGGGGCCTGTATCTTTCACACTTAACAGGGCAGACACAGAGGTGCTGGGCATCTGAAGCTCCCTATAAAATCTGTAGGAAATTCAAGCGCTCAGTACTAAATCCGAGTAAAACTTTTTGCCCAAAACATTTTCCCCCCAAAAAGCAGATTTGATTGCTCTGAGTCACTTTTGCTGAATTTTATAATCAAAAAATGTCCTTCCCAAAAAAAACCGAATTTTTTTTGGTGACATTTTCAAAATGAAACATTTGATTTTCCGACTCAAAGTGACTTTTCATTCCAAATTTTACTGCAAATCTATCTTAAAAATAAACATGGAACATTTTGGTTTGGGTCAAACACAACATTTCATTCAACCTGAAATGCATTCCCCCCCCCCCCCCCCCCCAATTTTGGAGTCAACACAAAAGGATTTTTTTTTTTTTTTTGGAAAGGCCCACAATCCGAAAAATGCGTTCTCTACTCAAAACGTCTCAGGATTTAGCCCAAGAACCACTTGTTTGCACAGCTTAATGTTCCCATCTCTTACAGTTCTGAATAAATTCTATTCCTTCATTTATATTGTTTACACTCTATAAACATGTTCTCCCTTGAGTTTTCTCTTTTTGAGACCATGTGTCAAATTCATCCCAACTCCACTGATATTTATATAGTCACATCAGGAATGAATCTGATCCTAAATAATTAGTGTCTGCAATTTCATCCTTGTATGCTTTGTTGGCAGAAATTTTATTTTCTTTAGTTTTTCTATACTGTTCTTATAACATGGGACCGAAATGGCTCATATTACAGTACATAATAGCTCTACATGACCAAAATTCCAACTGAGGTTGCATCAAGCCTATCTAGAGCAGCATTATTACTAGAGCTGATGGAAAAAATGTCAATGGGAATTTTTTTCTCTGTCAGAAAATGCTGAATTCATTGAAATCAAAACATTCTGTGGGAACATGTTGATTTTGATGAAACTTCATTTAAAACAATCTAAACAAACTGTTCTGATAAGGTCTAAATGTTCCATTCTGTTTCTGGTTAGAGCTTATCAAACTTATTGCAACAAAACATTTTAATTTATGCATTGAAATAACTTTTTGTTTCAAAATTTATTTTAGATTAGATTATTTATATTATATTATACATTATAACTGAAAATAAAAAAGTCAAAAACCTAACAAAACATTTTGATTTTCTCAAAACTAAATATTTCAATTGACCCAAAACAAACACACACAAAATTCATTTTGCAGAAAATTTAAAAATTCTTTGATTTGTTCCAATTCAGAATTAACACAAATTTCAAAATTGTGGAATTTCCTTCAAAATGGAAATTCGTGTTCCCATACAGCTCTGATTGTGACATTGCTGGCTTTCATGTGCTCACCCTATCTCTGAATCCAAGAATAGTAGTGGCTTTTTTCACAATGATGGCAATCTCCAAGCTCATAATTAGTTTACTATGTGACCTCATATCAAAATATTTCTCAAATCGCTTTTCAGCCACCTGTCTCTATTAACCTCCTATCTATATATATAAAACGTGCTTTGAGATTAAGAACAAGTGTGATCAAGCCCTTTGGGAATAAGAATATTGCTCATTGTACAATAGTTGTGTGTGTATTAAAACATTTAAAATACCTGCCACCCACATCTAATCAGTTTTGTCAGAATACCTGCCAACTTGTTGTTCATTGAAGCATTCATGGATGCATGCAAATGCAGTGCATAAAATATTAAGATTGCCAGTAATTCACAGATTTCCAAGTCCTTCCTGTCACAAGGCTGCCCCAATGATAACTACTTCACTCAGCCCTACGGCAAATGTTAAATAGTGCATGACAAATAGTGCAATGTACTGGAGAAGCAAATCAGAAGGTTTATTGCCTCATAACACCCATATAATAATCCAAACCTCTTTAATATAGCAGATTGGGTGAGGGCAGTGCAGCACAGGAAGAGTCTTTATAGTTCAAACACAGGACTGGGAAACCAGGAACTCATGAGCTCATGGATGACATTTTCAAAAGAGCCTAAATGATTTAAGGGACTATGTCCTATTTTCAAAGTGACTAAGGCACTAAGAGCAAAAGTCTCACAGACTTTCAATGAGACATACTGTATGTCTACACAGGAGCTGTAAATGTAATTTCCAACTTCGGTAGACAGACCAGTGCTAACTTTAACCAAGCAAATGTACTAAAAATAGCAGTGTAGCCCATTTGAAACCCTAGGTATGTATTCAGGGCAGCTATCCTGTCCCTGCTGCCCATGCAGCCATGGCTACACTGCAATTTTTAGCATGCTAGCTTGATTGGAGCTAGCTCTGGTATGTCTATCCAAGCTGGAAATTACACTTCCAGCTCTAGTCTAGACATACTTTTAGACTATGTCTACAGAATGAGTTGTGGTGTGATTCCCAGCTCTTGTACATACCCTTTCATTAACTCAATGACAGCTAGCGCAAGTATGTGTACATGAGCTGGGCATCACATTCCTGCCTCATAGCACACACGTAGCATTAGACTCCTAAGTTTAAAAGTGACTGTTAAAAATTACATTTAGGCACTTTTGAAAAACGTTACCCAGCTCTTGATTCTGACACTGATTCACTAAGTGCCCTTTGGTAAATCTATTAGACCAACATTTTCAAATGTTAGTACCTAAACAAGATTTTCATTATTTATAATATGGTAGTGCCTAGAGGCCACAACCAAGACTGGGCCCCTATTGTGCTAGACACTGTAGAAACACAAAGGAAGAGAGGTCTTTGCCTCAAAGAGTTTATAGCCTAAATAAACAAGACAGATGAATGGTGAGATGGAAAACAGAGATGAAATAACGTGTTCAAGCCAGTTTTATGACAGGATTGCCTGTCCCACAATCAATAGGTGGCTTGATTTGCTTATGTACTGAGCACTCCCATCTCCTAGTGGGAGATTATATATGTGGACCATCAGCAGGACTGAACCCAAAGTTTGTAAAGACTTTTGATGATAAAATGTCTAAATCTAATAATAGAGTGAGTTCTTAGAGTGATTGCTTACTTAAAATTCTATTCCAATCATCTAGGCTCAATAGTAGCTAACTATTTTGTTGTTTTAAAAAAACAAACCTTAATGTGACCGGTATAATTTCACAATGCATATGACCAGGATAACCCTGGAATTTGCTGCATCGCCTTCTGCTTCAGACTTTGGAGTTCCTTTCAAATTACAGCTCTTTATTATCTTTTCCACAGACAAAGTCCACAGTATCTAACTATTACAGCAGCAAAATGCTTTCATGAATCACACATTAAATTAATGTAAATTTTAGTTACCAATAATATCTTTATTTACAGCAGTCACATAGAAAATGACTATTTGCCACAGTTATATTAATGTTTACAGAACCAGGCTTTATCAACACACAAACATGAGTTTTCTCAGCTGACTAAAATGTCCTCACATCAAACAAATGTAAGGTCAGTCTGGTGTCCTAATAATAGTGCACTATACTTGCACTGTCATGTTAGAGATTCAGGGCTGATTTCTGATTACAGTGTGTCGTATCCTGGGTTGCTAAAGGCTGGGGGCACTGCAGAGATCATTATTTATTCTTATTATAGTAGACTCTAGAGGCTACAATGAAGATTGAGGCCCTATTGTACTAGCTGCTTTTCAAACACATAGAAGGAATCAACAATCTGTCAGTCTTCACAGTCTAAATAGAGGAATAAGACAAAGGATAAGAAGAGCAACAGGCACAGAGAGGAAAACTGTCTTTCCCAAGGTCATACAACAGGTCTGTGATAGAATCAGGAGTAGAACACAGTTCCTGTCTAGGGCACAGTCCCAGCCTGGACTATGCTGCTTTCCTTCTCAGGGACTAAGCATCCAAGTCCTGGGATGGAAGGGGTTTTCTGCATCCTATTCTCTCAATAGTGACCCTTTTTGTTGATGTAAGTGAAGGAACTATGGGTCACCAAAAAGCTTCCATATAGTCTTTGTTAGTCAAACAAACTGGACACAATGGGGAGCTTTGAAGATGAGGAGAAGCAACTGTGCAAAAAAGAGAGATCCTCAGGGCTCTGCCAGAGACACAAAAAAATGCAGTGTTGTGGGATTGTCTAGATATTACACAGCTATGACTGCTGCTCTTGGCTTGAGCATTTTCTTGAAAATTATAATTTCTCCTAAAAACTTAGTTGAAATTAGATTTGGATACTCTCCCTTTTATGAATCAGAATTGTTACTGATAAAGAGCCATATGGTAGCATTTAGGCATTTTCCACAACTGCATCTCATCAAGAACAGTCAAGAAGGAACAATTCCTTCTCAAGTTCCCCAGTGCACAAGGTGTAGCCTGCTCCCCACTGCATCAGGCCCATTCTTTGGGCTGGCATGGGGAAGGAAGGGGTTATAATTAGAACTGGTTTTTTTGGTTTGCTGGCATTTCCAAAAACATTGAAAGAAATTCTTTTGGGCAGACCTAAAGGGAAACTTTTCAGCAAACTGAAAAGTACAAAAAATAATTTTGTGACAAATGAAAAACGGTGTTTGTTCATTATTATTTGGATCTTTTAAAGATTTAATTTAAAAAAATAAAACAGAAGGAAATTTTCAACACAAAAATTCATTTCAAATTGAAAAAAGGGAAACATTTTCTTTAGAACATGTCAAAATGGAACATTTTGATTTTTTTTTCTTTAAAGGTTTTGTTTTGCATTTAGTTTTTGTTTTGTTTTGTTATTCTATTGAAATAATTTGGACAAAAAAATATTTTGTCCAAACATTTTTATCTAGTCATAGTCTCATCCTCTTGGCTCCTTTTGAGGCTATCTGCACCCTCAAGGATATACAAAGGATGTAGTTGCTGCACTTCATGCCCCACTAATGGCAGATTTTGGCAACAGACCTATGAGTATCCCTATGGGCTCCACCACACACACCTCACTGCTGCCTGCACAGAGGGTGCAGCCAGAGTAAAGATGACATTGCAAGAAACCCATCATTGTGCTGATTGCCAGTTGCTATTTCAGTCCATTGGGACCATTAGCAGCTAGTGTAACTTAGAGCCGCATCTCGTCTGCTTGTAAATATTTACAGCACATTGAACAAAAATGAAAAATAAATACTCATATAGTTATAGTTAATTTTTTTTATGGAAGACCCATCATTTTATATTGTCTCTCTTTAATTACTGAAAAAAGGCCCAAATGCCATGCTTTAATCTGACTACTTTCCTTCTCTGATTGTCTCATCATTGGTATGGTATGGGTTATGCTAGAAGTGCTTCCTAGGCTGTACCTACTGGGAGGACAGGGATGGGGAGCCAGTCTCCAGAAAGGATAAACACACATGGACATGTACACACACCAACATTTCAAACTACATCACTCTGTTTTTTCCAGCTCTTTGTTCCCTCCATAATGTTTTTCAAATTCTCCAGCAGGGCATCAGATGCATAATTGCCACCAAACAAAAACTAAAGTTATTGTACCAAAGTACTGAACAGCAGGAAGGCAAGGGTTAGGAGTGTTATTCAGTTTTAGACATTCTTTCTCAATTAGACTTTATAGCATTATTTTACCATAGTAAATTCATTATATTTAGTGGCAAGAGCATTTACTTCACACAGTATTTCAGACAGATTAAATATACAGCAGTTTAGTCATATTACATCTGTCTATGTAGTAAGATTGCCTTATGGTCCTTCAGTACAAGTCCTAGTAATGCAATCGAGGATAGCATTTCATTTCACCATTCAAAAGAAAGCTTTGGGGAGAAAAAAAGAAAAATGAAAACACCTAGCATATGCTAGAAAGGACGAGAATTATATCATCCTTACATTTACAAAATATATGTATATATACACAATACTGCCTCCATAGTAGGGGTAGGAGATTTATGGTATTAGAATGGATTATAGGTTTTGCGGGGGAAAGTGGGTTGCTTTTGTGACAGGAGGTAGGGTTGTACTGTGCAGTGGTTACTTATATTTTGCATGTGGGTCCTGATTAGAGCTGACCCAAAAAAGGGGAATCCCTTTTTGCCACACAATGTGCAGTTTTGAATAAAAGAAATGTCCCAAAATGGGTCAAAATGTCAAAGACACAAACATTTTCACAAGAAAGGTTTTATTCTGTTTTAGGATTTTTATTTTATTTTTTCGCTTTCTGGCTGCTGTAGAGGCCACTCAGCCCTCCAGTCTGGGATATCGTAACTCACTTTTCCTAATTAGACAATTAGTTCACAAGGAAGCAGTAGCTGATCCATTGAGCAGTGGCCAGTTTGCACAATGGTACAAGTCAAAGAAAGCATATTTCACCAGTATTCCACAAACTGCACTAGAACCCCATTCTGTGTCAGATCCGATTCAAGGTTCTGATACTGGTCTACAAAGCTCTGACTACAATAGGGTTACACTTCCTTCTGCAACTTCCCCCTGTCTGTCTGTGAATGTCCCAATGACCCAGAGAGCAAAGATAAATTCAAAAGAGATATAAGGTCGAGGTTTCTCAACACAAGCCAGACCTCACCTCTGGATCACCTTCCCTAAAGAAATCATCTTCAAGCTATAGTCCAAGGTTCACCTTTTCACCAAAGATTCCCCAAATACCCAAATTTGATGAACAAGGTAAATATGTGTTTAAAGTTTCTGACTACAATTTAACACAAAGTACATCAGAGAATTATTCATCCTCCTGAATAGGGTTTTTGTTTTCTGCAGTTCTTATTTAACTCCTAGATGCCACAGTAGCAAGCATATAGGGATGCAGATCAGTTGATAATTGGGAATGTGTTCTATACACACAGCCTGAACTGAGATCTGGATCTTACCTCGTAACTGGGCAGGAGGAGGTGGGTAGGGGTAAAGCACCAAACTTCCTTCAACAAAGGGTCATATTAGCTCCTGTGGCAGCAGAGGCCTTATTTTAGTTGTTCAACTCAGCATCTGATGAGACCAGTTACGTTCTACATATGTGAAAGACTATTGTTCACCTTGTGGATTACTTGATCCACAGACTGTTTGGATGCTATCATTATCTTCTGTCCTTTATTGATACAGTTATCCTTAAATGCCCCCTACCTCTGCATTATTCTTACAGCTCACCTTGGTTTACAGATGACCTTTGACAGATTAAGCAGGTAAAGAAAAATATAAAGAGCGTGGGGCAGAAATTCTCCTCAGAATTTGACTGATTGTGACATAAAGCATTTTTATAATTTTACTACTTGGTTTTGTTGCAGAAGAAATATCCCCTGTCTTCTACCATGTCACCCACAATGCCCTAGCCATTAGGTACTGTTGCCAAATCACAAATGGTAAACAGAGTTGCACCTTACAAGACCAATATTAGTATCTGTCCTGCTTGCCTTCCCATATGGGGGTACCATAGGTGTACCATAGGGTTCTGCTCTGTCATTCCCTTTGCTTAATGCATATGTGGAGCACTGAAAGGATTTATAAAACACCTCTGTTCCATCAATCCCGGATAATGTGGACAATTGTTTTCCCAGTGTCTAGTCAAGATGGGTGCTTTGCTGGAAGGTAGCTGACTAAAGCTCAATCTAGATGAGACAGAAGATGGGGGGAAACAACTAAAGGAAATGAGAGAGGTGATATCTCCCCTTCCATGGATGGAGTATGCCTACACCTTTTCTTATTCAGGATCTGGAGACCATACAAGATATCCAGAAAGAAGATGTGGCCAAAAGGGTGTTTTTCTCCATCTGCAGTTGGCAAAGAGTTAATGATTTACTTTATGATTTTGGACTCACTGCATTTATCCATGCTTTTGTCGCCACCCCCATCCTTCCCACCCCCACCCCCCTGAACACCCAAAAGGATTACTGATCTGCTCAGAAACAACAGCTAGTGCCAAACATTATTTCTCTTTTATAGTACTTAGCAGTGCTTTGCACAGAAGCCACTTTATACCTGGGTTTCACAGGCTTTTAAATCTTAATCTGTGTCCAGTTCAATGTATTGGTTGTATAAAGCTATTTATGGCATGGGTCCTCTGAATTTCAAGGACCGCCTCATCATTGTGGCCACCACTTGAGATCAGCTGAGATGTTCCATTTGAGAGCAGAGTGTTTTCAGAAGACAATCCTCAGATCTTGGATTTGCTGCCCCCTTGATCAATAAACTCATGATGTGTTGGTCTTTCAGATCATGCATCAAGGCCTATCTGTTTACCCAGGCTTTTTCTGAAGGATGGGCTTAAGGGAGGCTTATTTTGTTTTGTTTTAATTCTGAGTAAAATGTGTTGTTTTAAATTTTATTTTAATTTTGCATGGTGAAGGAATTATTTTGCTGGCAACAAACTGGATTAGTCTGATGTATTCTGTGCAGGTTTTGATTGTTCTATGCATCTGGTCATTAAATATATTTTATAAATAGAAAAAAATGTGTATATCAGTCTTATGATCTAAATTATCTCTTTTCATATGATAGATTCCTTGTTTTGTTCCTATTCAGGAACTTCTGTTATCCAAGTGACAGCTATAGATGCTGATGACGCCAGCTATGGAAACAGTGCCAAAGTAGTGTATAGCATCCTCCAGGGACAACCATATTTCTCAGTGGACCCAGAGACAGGTCAGCAACCCTTTCTGTCTTACTTGTCATAATTACAGAAATACACACAGGGATCAAAATCCTTCTCACTCAAGTATTTATACCCAGTTTTATAAAAATGCTAATTAAATTGTTCAAGTACTGTTTAATATTTGTCCAAAACTCAGAATGAACATGGACTATCTATCTGGTTTTAAGCAGAAGACCCCCTTGATTTCTGCTTGAAAACTGATGGCGTGATATGGCCCCATATTATTAAGGCAGTGAACCTGCAGCACCATAAAATGTAAGTTTTATTTTCTTAAAGTAGTAGGAATAGGGAGGTTATTTTATACCTGTTTTTGGCACGGGTGAGACCACTACTGGAATACTGTGTCCAGTTCTGGGGTCCACGTTGATACACTGGAGAGGGTTTAGAGAAGAGCCCTGCAAATGGCAAGATTGGGAAACATAACTTATAGTGAAAGACTCAAGGAACTCAATGTATTTAGCTTAACAGAGAGAAGGTTAAGGGGTGACTTGATCACAGTCTATACTTATCTACTTGGGGTCAGAAATCTGATAATAGAGGGCTTGTCAATCTAGCAGACAAAGGTATAATAGGATCCAGTGGCTGGAAGTTGAAGCTAAACAAATTCAGACTGGAAATATGGCACAAAAATTAATACTGAAGGTAATTTACTAACAGAACAATTTATCAAGAGTTGTGGTGGGTTCTCCCTCAAAAAAATCTTTAACTATAAGATTCTAGAAGTTATGTTCTAGTTCTGCCACAGCTAGTGGACCTAAAATGGAAATTAATTTATAGAAATCTAGTGACTTGTGTTATGCAGGAGGTCAAACTAGATGACCTCAGTGGTCCCTTCTGAAGTTAAAATCTATGACTCTATTGAAGTTTGAAATAGTGAATCCAGGATAACACAGAATTCTGCCCTGTTAATGAAGAAGTGGTATAATCCAGAGGCCACTCCAGGGTTGGAGCTAATAACCTTATCAAAATAATAGCCAGGGAAACTAGCTGAATAGCTTTCATTAATGTGACAAACATAACATTTTTTGGTCATCAAAAGGATAATTACACGGCTTTAGCACAGTCCAAACACTGAATCATTGCACTACTATATTTCTCTCTTTTCTTGCAATCACATTCAATCGGTCATGGATTAAAAGCCTTATTTGAATACACCTTCAATTTTATTTGTTTGCCTGGGATTAACATTTGTACAATATATTTTACATAAATCCATTTTAAAACTCAGGGATTAAAGTGTTGTTGTTGTTTTCTCCCCTCTTATTCTTTTATCCAAGGAATAATCAAAACTGCTTTACCAGACATGAGCAGAGAAAACAGGGAGCAGTACCAAGTGGTCATCCAGGCCAAGGACATGGGAGGCCAGATGGGAGGATTATCAGGGACCACTACGGTGAACATCACACTGACTGATGTCAATGACAATCCGCCTCGATTCCCCCAGAGTATGAAGCCTTTAATAGTTCTGCTGTGTTTCAAAAAGCTTCTTTAAAATTGTTCAACCATCACCATCTAGGATACTTTTTTCACATCTACAGCTGTACTGCTGTGTCTGCTTATGCTGCAGCTTTGTCAAAGCACATGGGAGTCCACTTTAAAAAAAAAAAAGACAAACAAACTTCCTTAGCAGAATAAACTTACTTCCCAAACCCTTAAATTAATTTCAACAGGAGCCAATAACCCATGGTAATTGCAATGTTATACGTGAAACAATTTATAGTTACAATAAATATATTGTAAAATACAAGGTCAGCTTTTCAGAATAGCTCAGTATCGAACTCACTTGGGCACCTAAATAAGTGACCTGGTTTTCCAAACCTCATAATGGACATACCAAAAATCTGGCCCTAGTTGAATGTGCTGAGTAATTTTGATAATCTGGCCCATATTTTACATGATTATATTTTTGAAAGAAAATCCTTTAGACTGCAAAACTGGCAACCAAGGAAAAGTGGGATGGTACAGGGGATGTGCAATGTGATGTTGACCCTTTAATCCTAGACTACTTGTTTAAATCTGATCCCAAACTGATTAGCAATCAAAAGTTGTTAAAAGCAGCACTTGATGACTGCTTGGTAGGCTATATGAAAAGAATTCATAGTTTCAGTTCAGTATCTGCTAGGAAAATATCCCCATTATTCAATTACTATTGCCTTTGGCTCTGATTGGGATCCTTGCTTGCACTCTCATCAGACACACCAAAGACTGAACAAACATCAGGACTGATTTAGAGACCACATTTCTGGATTTATGGAAACTTGTAAGGCACTCAGATACCATGGTGATGAATAGAGGCAAAATAACTAGTCACCCAATCCAGAATGGATTATTATCTTGTGAGTTTGCTTACCTAATGACCAGCTTCACAGAGCAAGCTCAGGCCACTTATTTCTAAACAGAACACTCCCATTTGACGTCAACAGGGAGTTCTGCTAAAAAAAAAAAAAAACACACAATAGCATAATATGGTCCATGATGTTTTATCAGACTGGAGATGTTGAACCCAAAGATGAGGTATAGTTCTTTTCACTGAATTACACACTTGGACATGGAGTTGCAATCTAAAAATAAAGGCTACGTAATAGTAAATAGCTGTAATGTAACTTTGACATCTGAAATCCTGGAGCCTTTGTTCCTGCTGGTAGTCTGCAAAGTTAATAAAGGACCAGTCCAAAGTCTATTGAAATCAGTGGGAGTCTTTATGCTTACTTGAGTGGGCTTTGGATCAGGCTCTTAATTAGAGTGAAAGTTAGACCAGTGAAGAGGCCACATACAAGGCCCTATGCAGTGCACTGCTTAAACTTCACTGACGCACAGAAGGTGATATGGAAGGCCTTGTCTGGGCTGGACACACTGGGGTGATTGTAACATTGCTAATGACCAGTCCCCTTGCTTGCCTTGCTTCCCAGGATGCTGGTTTCCTGCTCCTCCTACAAAGCAAGACATGAATGGAAAATCTACAGGTTTTCATTCCTCCTCACACAGTCATGAACTGGAACACGTTTCCAAGGACACTGATTCTGAAAATCTGCTCCTTCTGTACCCAATTACCTCCCTTTCTTCCCTTTATGTGAGGCTATAGGATACGGGGAAATTAAGCCCAAAGGGGAGGAAGAAGTTGCATGTGAAAGAGACAGGAATGAACTTCAAAATATTGAAGAATAATTTGATTTATTTAAGGGGCTAGAAAGAAGGGAAATTGACAGATTCTAGTGGGAAGCCACTATGACTTGGACTAAGTATGTAAGGAATGGTTTTTAAAAAGGTACAGTGGCCCCCACACAACTAGTAGACCTGAGCCATGCACAATATAAATAATAGGAAGGGCAAAAGCTTTACAGAATTGTACCATATGCTCATGAAAAAATGGACCCTTCGGGAACTGAATTATACCCTAAACCATGCTGATTAGCTTATATGCTGACAATATGCAGGTCACTGACATCATCTCAATTACAGTGACGGCTTTCAGAATAAAACTCACCCAAAGGAGGTGTTCCCCTGGTATTTCTGGACTTCCCACGTCAGGGAAAAATTGAAGTGTCATGACTAAGTTTGTGCTTATAGGATTTCTGGCTCAATTGCCAGGATTAAAAGTTTAGATAAGCCTACAAACGGAAAAGGTCAGCCTTTGGAAGGCTGGTTGTCATAAGGTCTAACTTCTAAACAGTTTTCAGCCTGTTGTAAGAGAGTAACATGAATTTTGCAGCCTCACTGGTTTGAAGCCCACCGCTAATTTTTCAATTATAGGGTTGACTTTCTAACAGCAAATACAGTTCACCATCATACTATATCACTCATTTTTTCACAAATCTCTAAAGATAAGACTTTTCCAATAGTCAGAGACTGTGATTTAGGTGCATGACACTGGGGATAGAGACTCACTCAACCTTCTTTAGACCACACAAGGATCTGTTATGATCAGTGTACTTGGGAAAACTCAGAAACTGCTCTCTCAGTGTGCCCCAAAATGGATGAGAGGGTGGAAAAGGGACATGGATACATGAGGGAAGAACTAGTCACATCAAGTGACATAGGTTGCACCTGCTATAGGCTGGTGTAGCTTGTACAGTCTGTCTGTTCATTAAACCACGCAAATATGGATTGTACCTTCTTCAGGCACATTGCCTTCCCCAAGGTTGTCTTGGTCAGGCATGGCTTCACAATATATCCTACATGGGTACCAGTTTATAATTGCTACAAATGGCATGATGCTAGTAACTAAGTGAGCTGTACAAATGACAGATAACAAATATTCAACAAATTGGCATGCAAAATGTCTGCAAACTCCTCACACCTACTTGTTACTAGTAAGTATTTGCCAACACTGTTTTAACAATTATTTTAACCCCATATCTTGTGAATTGATGTTCAAGTTATATTTCCTGATTGTGATTGGTCAAGAGACTCATGTAATATTATTCCTGTTCTGCAGGAGCATAACTTTATAGTTCGTCTTTTGGTGCACATGCTGGGAAAAGATAAATTTAAAATTTACCTTCTGTACTAAGATGTGCAAGGTTAAAATTCCTTTGTCAATAGCATCCAGGCTAGTAAAACCTGATTCCACAAGCATTAACAGAAATCAGGCATGAAAACAAATGTGTCCAAAGTGAATTAATTCAAAAATCTGAACACATCTGTACAACTTTCATACAGTTCAAGCAGTTAGCAGGAATATTAAATATTACATATCTCAAATGTTTTTTGCAATATATTGTATTATGTGTTTCCATGAAAAACTTCTATCTCACATAAAACACACTTAAAGCTGTTCAAGGCAATTTCAAAATAGAAAACCTTGTCTATTGTATTTTAGTTTCTTCCTCAGATCTATTCTGTTTTATAAACTGTGATTCCTAGAGAAAAAAATAATAACTGTAGGTATCACTGAAAAAATCTGTAGAAGATAGACAAAATAAATAAAACCATTAACTACTCAGGGTCATAATCACTGCTGTATTATTGTGCTTCTATCTATGTTCCTTTCATCTGAAGTACAAAAGAAAAAGTGTATAAAGAATACAGTACTAAGTGCCTTTGAAGTGTCACACTTTCATTTAAAAAACCAGCAAAACTTTTCATTGACAGTCAAGTCGTCTTTGTTTTAAAGTTTACTCCTGATGACTAAGAGCACTTTTCTTAGAATGTTTCAACTTTCAAGGCAACTTTAAAAAATAATCTGGGGGAAACAAATGGCATTTATTATTTAGAAAGATGAAAGACTAAAAAAAAGTTTGATTTAACTTTTCCAGGTACTTACCAATTCAGCTCTCCTGAGTCCGCATCACTTGGGACTCCACTCGGCAGAATAAAAGCCAATGACCTTGATGTGGGTGAAAATGCTGCGATTGAGTATAGCATTTCCAACGGGGATGGATCAGACATGTTTGATATCATCACTGATAAGGACACACAGGAAGGGATTATAACCATCAAAAAGGTTTATTTTTGCTCCCTCTCTTTTTATTACACTTAGCACTCCAGGTGGGTTTTTTCTTTCCTCAAGGGGGAGGGCAAAGGAAAGTCTCACATGGGGTCACCTGCTGAGAAGCTGTATTAGTTTTGTTGTCCTCTTTCTTCATCAGCTATTGTTATTCCCAAGGCTTGGGGGAATTTACTTGGCATGTCACTTCAGATAAAGCAATATTCTCAACAGCTGCTGTCTATCAAAGACACACGCTCACAAACAATAGTTTTGAAGTAGAGCCATGAAAACCTGGAGGGGTTCATCATCTGAACTCTGCAGTGTGGTTCACAAGGGGTTGAGGTGAACAAAATGTTGTAGGTATGCCTGAAGGTCTGAGTTTGATGAACTCACACCTCTAAAGAGAACTAACCCACTATAGATAGCCTATTCTCCTGTAGCCTTCCTGTCCCTCCACTGGGGAGTCTCTTTTCTAGAGCTTCAACTCAAACCTCCAGCCTACTTAAAATATGTCCTGTTTCCATCATACTTTGACAGTTACATGACATGTCAATAGGTGCCCTCAGATAAAAGGAATATACAGAACTTGAATTCATAGACAATCTGTGATTCTTTAGGGCTTAAAATTGGCCAGATAAGCATATTGAAAACTACAGTATTTTGATGTTATCTGAATACCCATTTTAGGCTACAGTTCACACTGTTTTGGGTTTGTCCTTGAGACACATCATATGGGGTAACTCATGATACTTTCCATTACAGCCATTAGCCTCAATTCTTTTTCTACTGACATGTGAACCCCTGCAAATATGAATAAAACTGTAAAACCCAAACCTTGCATGCAGGTACATAATTAGATATGAACGTAAATCCAAACTTATTTAAGCTTCATCAGCTGAGAACCTTTGCAAAGTGGTTCTGATAAAAAATTGGCAATCCCATTTTGAAAATAAAATCAATTGGAAAAAAATGGAAAAATTATGAGTTATTTTCATATTTTTATGCAAAATAGGGCTGACTGCATGTGGCCTGGGCTACTTTAATTCCGGTACTTCCTAAATTTTTGAGTGCTTCACTTTGCAACCTTAACTTATTTTAATGTTTTTTTTTAATATAACAAATATGTGATTCAAAGTTAAAACTGGAGCTAGAACAACTTGTTCTTATTTTATTTTGATACAGCAATATGCTGGATATCATAGTCAAGATCTACAAAAAACTCAGACCCACATAGTTCATTCTATTCCACTTCTGATTGAGCCAGTACTAGATTATAAATACAGTTTTATAAATCATGTTTATGGGGGATATTTGCATTAGAATCCTATAAAAATTATATACATCTTTGTAAGAGATGAAATACAGAATAGAATATAAGTGGTAAAACCAAGCTAACCACTGTCATAGTTATGTAATTATTGATGGGCACACTAGTTATTCTCCTAGCTAAACCAACCTAACATTTGGCAAACAAACAAAACCTTTTAAGAAAACCCACATCAATCATACTAAAACCTTTTTCCTTCCTTTTTCTGCCCTTCTTCCAAGTTTCATCTCAAATTCGATGTACCAGATTGCCGTTAGAAAAGCTTTTTCCCATGGTATTTTTAACACTGGCCATAATAAGGAAATTCAAAAATACACTCATGAGAAAGCTCTAGCTCTAATATTCTGGATTGATTGTTCCAAAAAAGAATTTTATATAAATTTAGGCTGAACATCCAAGCCTTTGGATCCCTTATCCCAAATAAGGATACCTTTGAGATTTGCCCATCACTAGTATTAATCCCCTTTGCTAGATTTCAATATGGAATATGTTCATTATTGTGTGTGTAGAGTATAGCAGATTTTAATTGCTTTGAAACATGATAACAGTTTTCAAGTATGTCAAAGGTTGTTAAAAGGAGGAGGAAGAAAAAAAAAATTTCTTAACCTCTGAGGATAGGACAAGAAGCAATGGGCTTAAATTGCAGCAAGGGAGGTTTAGGTTGGACATTAGGAAAAACTTCCAAACAGTCATGGTGGTTAAGCACTGGAATAAATTGCCTAGGGAGGTTGTGGAATATCCATCATTGGAGATTTTTAAGAGCAGGTTAGACTAACACCTGTCAGGAATGGTCTAGATAATTGGTCCTGCAACAAGTGCAGGGGACAGGACTAGATGACGTCTCGAGGTCCCTTCCAGTTCTATGAAAGGAGAAAGTGACTTTACCAACTTCCTAATCACTATTACTAAGCTACATTTTGCATAATAAGATGAAGAATCCCCTGTCCTGTACCTTAGTCATCTATAATTGGCTCTATATTGCTGTGACTGATGAATTGCGTATGTGCATGTAGGAACCCTGTGCGGTCTCTCAGATAGGATGAAGGCTGCTAATGTGGTCCCTGATAACTCCCGCCCCTATTATTTTAGTGCTGTAATTTTTTTTCCATGTCTTGTAAACTGACCCCACTTTTTTATTATTTGCTCTCTAGCAGTTGGATTTTGAGACCAAGATGCTGTACTCCTTAAGAGTGGAGGCAGCCAACACTCATCCTGACCCACGCTTTTTCCACTTGGGGCCATTTAAGGACACAGCTCTCATCAAAGTTTCTGTGGAAGACGTAGACGAACCTCCAATGTTCAGGAGGAGCTCTTATTTAATAGAAGTAGATGAAGATGCCAAGGAGGGAACTATCATCGGGCAAGTGATAGCTCAAGACCCAGATACCACCAAGAATGCAATAAAGTAAATATCAGTTCATGCACAGTGTAAAATGCATTAGATGTAGATGCTCATTTCATCTTTCTCTCAAAATTTAGTAAAGCAAATGGCATATGGTCTGATCCTGAGCAGTAAATAGCAGCTTTAATTCCAAATGAGCTCAGTGACAGTAGAAGACACAAATGAGCTAAGTGACAGTTAAGGGCACTAAGCACATTACAGGATCAGGCCTACAGTGATCAAGTGGAAATAAATTGAGCAATCAAATATCTGTGGAGAACTGGTGACAGCAAGCAGAATTAATACATCACAGTATGTCTTTTCAAATGGAAAAGTATGGGGGTTAGGCAAAAGGAAATGTATAAGCCTGATTATAACAAACACACATTGCTTTGCAGAACTCTCACTTATATCATTCACAGGGCAATGCTATTTTACCTTATTTGTCCCTATTGGCAAGCTTATATAAGATGTTCAAGACAGTGTATTTCTATTGGATGAATGTGCATCTCTGCTGGTCAATGGCACTCAGCATCCTGCATCACACCTTGCAACAGGCCCAATAAATGAAACAATCCCCTAGAGATACACCGTCTACCATGTTCTACTTCTTAAATATTTAATGATCAACATTTGTACAGCATATTAAATAAGAAACTACTGTGAGAAAGTCATAACAATTAGGAGGTAAATGTTTGGTGCTGTGCTACTGACATAACTGTTAGCGCATCTGCTATTATTGTCTAAACTGAGATGCATAACACTGACCATTTGTACATTAGTGCATAGACCATGTCAATGATTGTGAAACCTGCTTCAGCTACATTTCTGATTGAAAGTGAGATAACTCTGAATGATCTACTTTCTCAAAGTGTGCATTTTGGGGGGAAATAATGTCATCAAGCAAATTGCGCATACACTCTTCATTCAACTGGTTTGTGGTTAATGGTCACTAGCTCACTAGATGAGAGGATGACTATAAATGTAAGTTACTCTTTTTGGAAGGAAAAGAGAGCTCAACAAATGCAATGTATAATTAAAACTGGGTTGTAGTCTTGTTGCATTTTCAGACCTAAAAGCCAAAATTTTAAAAAAATATTTTCTAGTGATTTTCTGCCCATCCTGAAAAAAATCAAAGGTGCCTGGTCTTCAGAGAGCGGATGCTCAATGG
The DNA here is from genome assembly GCF_028017835.1 of Emys orbicularis. Classification (NCBI taxonomy): domain Eukaryota; kingdom Metazoa; phylum Chordata; order Testudines; family Emydidae; genus Emys; species Emys orbicularis. The sequence continues at coordinate 129,192,636 of NC_088684.1, forward strand.
TTACTGAAATTAAGTCCCTGTGATGGTATCTGAGGTTGAGCACCCAAAAAAATGAAGCATCCAAAATCTCTAATCATTCGTGAAAATCTTAACAAAGACAATTCAGTCCGAGTTAACTCGCTATCATTCCAGAATTTGTGACATTTCTGGCCTAAAATATATTTTGTAAAATGACTCATACTGAATAGTTGCCTATACAGATGTGCTACCTTTCTATCCTATTTAAGACCAGTGTCATGAAACTTACATTGTATGGGCTATGCTAAGCATGTGGAGTTTACACCCCATCTTTCAGAAAGAGCCAAAGTCTTAAATAACTTTAACTTGGCATTTACAGTACTTTGCACTAGTTATTCCCTATAGTAAGTACCGGGAACCTTAGGTAATACCGTACTGCAAATTTTAAGGTAGCCTTACCTAAGGTAAAACTGGAAGCATTTAATGGTGGTTAGTAAGCAAAACTGGAAAATATAATAGAAGAAGGTGATACACACTTGTATTATATCTTGACAGATATTCTGTGGATCGACACACTGACCTCGACAGAATATTCAACATCCACTCAGGAAATGGGTCTATATTCATCTCAAAGCCACTTGATCGGGAAGAAACCCCCTGGCACAATATCACTGTTATAGCAACTGAAATCAGTGAGTTGGAGATGGCTTATCTGAAGAGAATGTTAGAACACGAAAATTGGGAAATTCTATAACAAATTTCTGTTTTAAATGTTTTTACCAAATTCACCCTTGTCTGTCTTTAAAAATTACAGCCAAGCATATCATTTGCTAACTACAAGCCAGAAAACTCAACAGGGGTAACTTTTAATAAAAAACTTATTATTTCATGATTTACTTACTTTTTCCCATAGTAAAAAAAAAAAAAAAAATTCTCAGGTCCACTTCAGCTGTATAGAGCAGCACAAAGCCAACATAACTGGCTTCCTGAGGATTTCCCTTGCATAAATTGGTACAGAGCCAACATAGTGATTCTACATTGCTCCCTCAGGCTCTAGGAAAGGGGAAATGTATAAGAAAATGAGGGCATGGTTAGAGCATTCCAGCAATCCCAGACTGTCAGAATGGTCCTTTGGGGCCATGGGCAGACATTAGATTGGCCTTCAGGCTGCTCTAATTTACACCAGGGATCAATCCAGCCCCAGGCACAACCGGAGGCCTGTGAAGTTAGTATATTACCCTTCCCCCCAGTCAGAAAAGAAAATCTGACCTTGTATCTGCCATAGGGGCACACCATAGTTGATTAGGCGATGGGCTCTCTGACACTATTTTTCTCCTCCTTACAACTTCTTCCTTCACTTTGGGAAGCAGTGAGATTGACATTGTGTGGGCTGTGATGAGCATATAGGATACACAGACCATCTTTTAGAAAGAGCCACACCATTTTTTCTTTAAGAAAGCTATTTTCTCCAAACCCTGACCCAACTGCCAATATTTCCTTCACTTTATTCATCCCATTGGCTATGGTTTGGCCTAGGCACATTGCAGTGGCACATTAACGATAAAGGTGTCAGATACATTCTTCCTGCCTTTGTAGTTAGACAGGGCTTTGAATTGATCCAGAAAATTTATCTATCCCTCCTGGATTACCTTCAGCAACTCCATTTTAGGACACAGATCGCAGAAAATAAGCACGTATACACTCACTGCTGATTGGAATACACTGACAAACCAGACACCTTGGATAATTTAAAATTCTGTTTTCAACTGCAAATCAATTAAGACTGAGATAGTTTTGCCTTAATATAACATTTTTCTTTTTAAAATAATGTAATGGGTTTCAAATGTAAATATGAGTCTTAACTATATTAAATTATATACCAGTAGAAAACTGAACATAATTGTAAAGATATGAGCATTTCTTATATGTTTTGAGGGTGGAGGGGAAGTAGATAAAATATGCTTGATAATTTCACTTCTCTTACATGAACTGTAAATCTTTCCAGTCCTTATATTCCTTAGCTAAATTGTAAATTATTTTCTTGTTCCAGATAATCCTAAGCAAAGTAGCCAGATACCTGTCTTCATCAGGATTTTAGACATAAATGATCATGCACCAGAATTTGCCAAATATTATGAAACTTTTGTTTGTGAAAATGCAAAAGCAGGACAGGTAAATGCATATTTACTCTACCAGCAAATTTATGCCTGTGTCTTCTGTTGCTGTTCTTCATTCATTTCTAGAGTTACTCACAAGGGAGGCTAACATCTCCATGACAATCTTGATTTGCACGGATGAAAAATAATAAATAATAAATCCTCCTATTGTATTTCCAAATTCAATAGAAGTTTCAGGTGGATAAGGAATGCAGGATTTGGCTCTAATATAATAAATACACAATATTTTATTTTTAGGTAATGATTTAATAGTCTTCATCACAAAACTCTTTTATAGAAGGAGTCATGGATAAGTCACTAAAATTTCATATGTTTAGCTAATTCTCCTTGTCTGCATGCTTACCAAAGCATTATCTGATCTGTTGATAACTTGAAATATGCAAAAACCCAATTTTGGAAATCTCACATGTTTCTGGTCCTTGCCAGAATCAAGAAATTGTGATATGGAACTATAATTTTAAAGCTAGAAAGATATGTCAACTTTCTCAGACCTTGGTTAAGATTCAGTTTGGGTTAGATTTGAATTTGTGAAAAGGTCCAGGATGGCTCTTGCTTTATGCAAACTGAATCCAAACATTCTTTTGATAAACTAAAACAGATTTAAAGAGGAAGTAATTTACTAGCTTGGAGAAAAGAGAAGAAAAGTTCCAGATACATAGTGCAGCAAAATACACATATCATGGATATACTGAAATATTCTATTACTATTGTAAATATTACAATCTTCTATTTATTATGGATGTTTCCAGCATTGTTGTAGCTATGGTGGTCTCAGGATATTAGGAGAATGTGGGTGAGGTATCTTTTATTGCACCAACTTCTATGTTTATGTAATGGTCAAAGAGTTATAGATGTGAGTCCTTTGGGGATGATGTTTTGTTTCTTGCATTTACTCATGAAGTAGATGTCATTGCTAAGTTTTGCTTCCTTTATCCTCATTTCAGACAGCAAAATTCATTATCTTGAAGTGTTATAGTTGTGTTGCTCCCAAGACATTAGTGAGACAAGGTGAGTAAGGTACTATTTTTTATTGGACCAATTTCATCACACACTGCCACATACTACAAAGAAGAAGAAAAAATCAGGAAACATACCCCATGATCATTCAAGGAAACTAAAACAATTTTCAAAACAGAAGTTGGTCCAATAAAAGATATTACCTCACCCATCTTGTCTCTCTATTTATCATGGGGTCAATTGACATTTCAGTTTTCACACTTTTGTTCACAGAGTTATGCCTTCACTATAAACATTCACTCTGTGTGGAAACATTGCATTAAAAGTATCTCAGTATGGAATGGATTTCTAAGGAATTAAAATTTAAGGGCTAGACTGTATCCAGAGGCAGAAGCCCACCATAGAAAAAGTGTAGAGCCCTCCTGGGGAAGAACTGTATGTGTAGGTTTCCCCTTATAAACTAGGGAATTCCAGGAAGTACAGTTCGAGTGTAAAGTAGCAATTGAAACACAAAGCACATTTGAATATTATTTTGGAAAAGGAAAGAAAAAAAATGGTGGCAGAGTGCAGCCAATGGCTCAACTGAGTCACATTCTGTTCACTCTATTCACCCAGTGTCACCAATTGTATGAGCCAGTCCATGAGTTGGAAAGATAAGATAACATACTTTGACTGGAATTGCCTTGGTTTGTATAAAAGGCCCTCACTGCCAATATGATTCTTTTTCATACACATCTTTTCATTACTTTTGATGCACATAATACAGTCAAATCATAGAATCATAATCATAGAATCATAGAATATCAGGGTTGGAAGGGACCTCAGGAGGTCATCTAGTCCAACCCCCTGCTCAAAGCAGGACCAATCCCCAACTAAATCATCCCAGCCAGGGCTTTGTCAAGCCTGACCTTAAAAATCTCTAAGGAAGGAGATTCCACCATCTCCCTAGGTAACCCATTCCAGTGCTTCACCACCCTCCTAGTGAAAAAGATTTTCCTAATATCCAACCTAAACCTCCCCCACTGCAACTTGAGACCATTACTCCTTGTTCTGTCATCTGCTACCACTGAGAACAGTCTAGATCCATCCTCTTTGGAACCCCCATTTGATAGGTAGTTGAAAGCACCTATCAAATCCCCCCTCATTCTTCTCTTCTTCAGACTAAACAATCCCAGTTCCCTCAGCCTCTCCTCATAAGTCATGTGCTCCAGCCCCCTAATCATTTTTGTTGCCCTCCGCTGGACTCTTTCCAATTTTTCCACATCCTTCTTGTAATGTGGGGCCCAAAACTGGACACAGTACTCCAGATGAGGCCTCACCAATGTCAAATAGAGGGGAATGATCACGTCCCTCGATCTGCTGGCAATGCTCCTACTTATGCAGCCCAAAATGCCATTAGGCTTCTTGGCAACAAGGGCACACTGTTGACTCATATTCAGTTTCTCATCCACTGTAACCCCTAGGTCCTTTTCTGCAGAACTGCTGCCTAGCCATTCAGTCCCTAGTCTGTGGCAGTGCATGGGATTCTTCCATCCTAAGCACAGGACTCTGCACTTGTCCTTGTTGAACCTCATCAGATTTCTTTTGGACCAATCCTCTAATTTGTCGAGGTCCCTCTGTATCGTATCCCTACCTTCCAGCGTATCTACCACTCCTCCCAGTTTAGTCTCATCTGCAAACTTGTTGAGGGTGCAGTCCACGCCATCCTCCAGATCATTAATGAAGATATTGAACAAAACCGGACCCAGGACCAACCCTTGGGGCACTCCACTTGATACCGGCTGCCAACTAGACATGGAGCCATTGATCACTAACCGTTGAGCCTGACAATCTAGCCAGCTTTCTATCCACCTTATAGTCCATTTATCCAGCCCATACTTCTTTAACTTGCTGGCATGAATACTGTGGGAGACCATATCGAAAGCTTTGCTAAAGTCAAGGAATAACACGTCCACTGCTTTCCCCTCATCCACAGAGCCAGTTATCTCATAATATATACAGTAACAGCAATACTAAATGAAATGAAAATAGCGGTAGGAATTATAACAGATAATGAAATAAACACATGAAACTCTAAGACTAATGGAGCACCTTGTCACAAATTAATGTGATGTTTATAATTAGGATACAATGTCTTCACCACTGTGACATAAATTTAATGTGTGACTAAGGTTTGAGACCTATGTAATGAGCTTAGAAATTTCATCCAATTACTGTTTATTGTACTCTGGTAGTTTTATTTTATAATTTATTAATTACTTTTTCAACAGAAATACATTCAGATAATCCTGGCCAGCAAGTCTGGATTGCTGGTATACGACCAAATTTCTGTCAGTGCAACAAAACCTCTTTGCATAGTACAAGATTGTGGACAAATAATTTTTAGAATCTCAGTTCAGTGATTGATATCAAAGTGAGTCATGGTAAAAGCTTTAACAGAATTGGGCAAAGCAAAGCAAGATTAAGCATATGTAATATTTTGAGTGAGGGAACTCAAATTTGGGGGTCTGATCACAAACAAGTTCCACCCAGACTGGCTACTTGTCATCTCCTCTTAAATGATACCTTTCCAAACTCTGTGTAGTCCTATATATTCTGTGGAATTTCAAATATATGGAATACTCAATAATGCACAAATTACAATTTAGCTTCCCAACTAACTGTGTATGTGTAATTCATGACACCTTCCCATTCTTTGGGTGTAAATTAGGGCTGGGATCTTCAAAGCGACCTATGGGACTTAGGTGTCCAACTCCTGCTGACTTTCCATGGGAGTTAGTTGACTAACTGCCTACATTTTCATTTGCCTTTTGATTCTTCAAGTTCATATTCTGCAATAATACTTTAGAGACAAATATTTTGCATTTCACAGTTGATTTATCTACTTGATCACTCCTCTTCAGAAACCTTCGATAAACTGGAGTAAAGGTTGAACATAATTTATCACTTAACAAAAAGTTTAAGCCTTCAAAGAGAAGGCTGTTTTGAATTTGCTGTTTTGTCCACAAACACAAGTGTTAGAAAATCTAGATATTCTAATTTGAGGCACTACTTACCTTGCCCTCCCCCCAAAATATAATATGTTCAATGTATTCGAAAGCACAATAAAGCTCATTTAATATCATTCAAACAATCTTAACTCTGCCCCTGCATCACCTGATTAACAACAATGAGAAATTTTGAGACAATGTGATTCTCAAGGAGCACAAAGGACTAAAGCAGCGTCACCCAAGATGTAGCTACATAGATACTTTTATCCCTTGTATATACTTTTGTTTTATTATTTTATTATTTCCTCCATTTTGTTTTTGGCCCCTTTCTATATTATTTATATTTAAGTGCTCAAAGATTTGACTTGGCTTTGGGTAACATCTGTGTGAAATCTAGTTAGTCAACATTCTTCCCATTACATCCCCACCAAATTTTACTTTGCTAAAAATGAAGAGAGCAGGTTTAGAGAAAACGTGCATTTAAAAAATGTAGCTGACAGAGGCCCATTAGTTAGTCTGGTATTTAGCTATTCAGATGCTCCTTCCAAATAGCATGAGCTCAGCAATTATATGATATAATTCCAGAAATTATTTTCCCCAAATGGCAAATTCAGTACTAATGCTACAGACATTATCTGCATCAAATATCATTCCCTGAAGTACTGCCTCCTACTCGTTACATATGCAGGGATGTGATATTTGCAGATTTCTGTGGCTGCAGGCAAGTAGGAGATTCAAGTAAAAAATTTCAAACATGGATCTAAAGTTAGGCACCCAAATTCATATTTAGGCATTTATGTAAAGTTGGCTTCATTGGGAGCTGCAAGTGCTCAACACCTTTAAAAATCAAGTCACTTTTAATTAGATGTCTGAATATAATTATGGATTTAAATGCACATATGTGAACATTTTGGACATATAGTATTTATATTCCAAATAGGCTCCAGTTTTGTTGCCTATTTTAATGTACTGTACAATTCTATTATTGTACGATAGCGCATAATGTACAATATACTATTATTCATTTCATACTATTTCATCTTATTTTAGAGCTCACCTAAAGCAGCCAACCTGTTAGAATTATAATTGCTTCCCGTTGCGTCACATCAGTGCATTTAACGCTGATGATCACAGCATGAGGGCTAGACAGAGAAGATAAATATATTTAGTTAATTTTAAGATTTTCTTTTAATTGAGCTTAGCTATTAATCACACCACTTTCTAAATCTCATTCACATCAGGAAGCAGCCAGAAATATCAATTATTCCTCCCCATTGCCAACTTACAATACCTGTGTTCAATGTCAGCAAATATTAAAGGGTAGATTGTGGCATTTATGATGCAGCTGTGTGGGGAGATGGGGAGAGCAGTACAGAGTTGCAATATCCCAGGGGCGGCAGTGATCAGAGAGTCTATTGAGGAAGGGCATCATCTCTATAAATGCTTTTTTCACATGGAAATATACCCTCTGCTTCATCCGTTAGGTTGGGTTCCAGATCTGTTCCACAGACTTGTAATGTGGGCTATGGTGGGAGCAGCAGGGTCCTGGCCCCAACTCATCTTTGTCCTCTTTTAAGTGTCGCTCTCTCTGCGATGGAGCTCCAGAAGCACAAGGACTGCTATTGTGGAAGGCTCTTGTGCAAGGGTCTCTCACAACTTTGTTCTATGAGCTCATTAAGAGCAGTGCATGACCCTGAGCTGAACTAGGGGCAGAGTCAGGCAATTCTCTCCATGGAAGCCAGGGAGTTTTACCTTAATAGAGCATGAATCAATGACTGCAAAATTCAATTCTAGGATATCAACTCATCGAACTCTCTATATTTGCTGAGACCACATTAACAATAATGATCAACAACTAGACTGTTTTGCTCATTGGTGCTATATTCTCTCTTGCCATTTATGAGCTCCCAAGCATCAGAGCATGGATAGAGCTCATCTTATTTGGGAAGATGATAATTTTTCCTTTAATTTTTCTGTATTTTCTCCACAGACTGGGAAGGAGCAGGGAAAGGCATAATTGTCATGATACCATTGATAAATATTGATCATGCATTGTTGTACAGACCTGTAGCTGAATTATGGGTAGGCATCCATTGACTTAGTAGAGTGATATATTAAAATTCTGTAATCCTTTTAAACAGAGGAAGAGAAGAAAGATTTTCTGACCTCTCACATGCTGGTAATTATCTCTGGGGTAAGAGCCAACTTCGGATGAGTAAACCATTTGCCTTCAGAATGCATCAAACTTCATCAAAGGACAGATATTTTAGAAAGATTTCCTAAGAAGGACAGTCCCTCCCAGATTCTTCTACATCTTCATCTTTCCCACCTACCATTGTGATTGATCATTGATATACTCAGATTGTTCCTTTAACACTTACCCCTTTGTAGGGGATAGTGGAGTCACATCATCCCAAGGGGAGCCTGGTAGGAAAGTCTCTTTGTGCCCTCCTTCCTATGGCATTCAGCAAAGTCCAATGACAATCTCCCTCTCAGCATATTTTTCATAGTTTATCATGGATTTAGGGGGAGATTTTTGTGGAAGCCCCTTGATAAGATATGTGCAGCACATAACTAGACGAACAGATTTCAGGAAATGATAATACAGTGATGTAAGGTTTGTGATTTGTGATATTCACTCCTAGGCCTTGTCTACACTAGTGGTGACATCCAGGGTACATGTAACCACATGACACGATGAAAAGCGAGCTGTGTGCACACTGCACACTGTAGTGACAACGTGCCAGTGAAAGGCTCTGGTGGTGGTGGTGGGAGACAGCAGGGAAAGTCTTTGTCAACAAGGTGGTAGTGGGACCCTACATTGCTAAAAATAGTACTGTAGATGTGGGAGGCACTGCTTGGGCATGTAGAGAGCCATGTCGGGTATATACCCTATGGTTCTGGCATGTTTTTACTCACCTAAGCAGTGTCTCACCATCCACACTGCTATTTATACCCGTGCTAGGAAGGCAGGCAGTGTGTGTACTTTATATGCCACTGTAAGTATAGACATAGCCCTAGACTGAAGTAAATAAAAAATTGCTCAATCGGGGGACTAGTAACATTTTTGATGTTTGATATCTCACACACAGTCAATGAGTGAAACAAACAATAGTGTAGACATTTGAAAAGCCATCTAGCGTTATGCAATATCTATGTTTATTTCAGGGAAGTCACAAATTACCAGAACTTAAAGCTCAAATCATTCAACTGAATTCAAGGCTACACTCCAATCAGCTTGTTCTGCAGCAGAACAAAAGCAAAATTCTGAAGCCATGACAGTTAAGCATCCCCAGGTTAACAATACATTATCATTATTGCAAAGTACAAAAACTTATGCTGTACGTTAATTGTGTTGTTTGAAAACTCCAAAGAAGGGACTGTTTAAACAAATTAGCCTCCCTGAATTCCTCAGGAATCTTCCTGGTTTCATAGCGAGTGACATCACAGCTGCCTTATCAAAGAGAATGAAAACTGCCGTTTTCAGAGAAAGGTGTCATGTTTTATAATGACAATCAATATATACTGACAGTGACATATTGAAAAGGAGTGTGTGTGGCAGATTTCCAAGCATCTCATGGACGTATTGGTTGTTTCAAGTTTTTGTTAAAATATCATTGTAAATATATTTTCCCCAAACATTTTGCGATATCTTCCGTCCCATCCCATTCCCTTCATGAAGATTCATACAAAAGACTTACTTGGATTTTTATAAAGAAACTTCCAGTTCTGCCTTTAAGAGAATCTTCTAAAGCATGCTGAGTGACTTACAAATCAGCAGTCTGGAGCAATGAGGAGAAAACACCGTAGCATCCAAATCATCTGCAGTATCTGAGAAAGAGATGGCACTCTGTGAAAGATACATAAACAGGGGCTACAAAGAGTCCTGTGGCACCTTATAGACTAACAGATCTAACATAAGGTGCCACAGGACTCTTTGTTGCTTTTTACAGATCCAGACTAACACGTCTACCCCTCTGATACATAAACAGGGGCTGAATGTACAGGGGTGCTGGAACAATCTGTATAGTTGGGGTGCTGAGAGCCATTGAACCAAACTCTAAATCCAGTATATAATGGAAACCACTTCAGGGTGTGGTGTAGCCCCCCAGCACCCCTAGTTCCAGCACCTACGCAACTGTGGAACCCCACCTCACGTCTGCGAGCATTCACTCATGGGATGTCCCTCTGACTTCAGTGGGAGTAAGACCCAGATCCTCAAAGTTATGAAATCACATAGAGACCTAAATACCTTCAAGGATCTGGGCCTAAGTGCTCACCGACATGAAGAAAGGTTGCACGGCTCGGCCTACATTGTTTAAACAGCTATAAAACTACTCTGTGTTGGATATAAAAGTGAAGTATTTGTATGGACACTCCGGGTTTACATTATCAGCACTTGAAAAGCTGAGTGATCCCCTCAAGAATGGGAATTTATCCTATAAATCCCAATGAGCTATCTCACACTGATTCTCCTAAGAAAGGTAGAATTACTGACAGTTATGCTGAATTTTTCAATCTGAGTTCATTCACAAGGGCATCTAAACGAAAAGGAATGTATTTTTTCAATAGGTCTGATATGCTTGAAATCACATTTGATTTGAGTAAAAGTCACTTTCTTGAAAAAAAAAATCTCTCATAAATCTTACAATGTCAGGCATCTCTCTGAAGTCTCTGTGAAGCGTGAGTACAACTCCTAATTCAGAACTGTTTCAAAATGGAAAAGTATGTATTTCATTTGACACCACAAACTTTAAATAGCAAAACATTGTGCCCTAGTTTTTACAGTATCCCTACCATACCAAAAATCAGAATGGCTAAGTCTCTTTAATTTCTACATCTAGGATTGACTTTAGTTTCTTTTATTCATGATTTTTAGATCTACAAAAGCTAAAAAAAGTTTCTATTTTTTTCTTTGCTTGTTTTTGTTTTGATTTATTCACCCTTTGGAAAACTGTGCCTGCAATATTTTTCTTCATTTTTTTCCCCTTTATTCTTCCATCTTTTCAAGACAGCCAATACCTTTAACAGGTAATAAGGGTTTGTTTGTTTTTTTTTCATTTCTGCAGCCTTATTCTCACAATAAATTTTCAGTGTAATTAGGTTCCTCTGTTTCTGCCACAATTGTCCACTCTTCATATTATTTGCACCTGAAAGGAATCATATGTGGATCTTACAAACATCTCACTGATTACATCTCAAAAAGCCACAGGATACTCAGCTACAATGCTTTGGTAGCTATTTTAGCTGGGTATTTTCTCCCTGGATGTTTCCTAGCAACACTTGGACAAATATCCGCAAATATTCTAATTCTCTCTCTTCTACCGGATGTTCTTATTCTCACATTGTCCTTCAGACCTCTACAAAAATGCAGGAGGAAATTTTTTTTCCAGTCTATTTGATGCTCTGCTAGCCTTCCACCATAAGTAATTTCTGCTATAATGGCACTGGAATTGTAGACTTTGGCGACATGGGGCTTAAAATGTTGTAGCTATCTAAATCCATGCCTATACTATCACATCCACCATTGCTACTGCCAGTGGCAGTGGTACCAACACTGGGAATATTTAGAGAAAAAAGTGCTAGTGGAATTACAGGTACAGTGACATGCCAACAGAGCTCCTTTGCAAAGAGTGTGAACTTGGCCAAATGTATTTAAAAAGTTTCCCAAGTGTCAGGATCCTTCTTACTTTCAAAATGTAGAGATCTTAATGTGTACTTGAGAGCCTCATTAATTTTAAGAAATATTGCGTAATCCTGCTTTAACTATATTCTGTTCATCATGAAGGAAGATGACATTCATGAATTCCCTCACAGATTCTGTTCAGATGACAGGAAACCATAAAGACCCTGATTCTGATCTCCCCAACACTGGTGTAAATGAGGAATAATGCCAAGGAAGTTGATGAGCCAAATTCTCATTTACACCTAATTTAACCTACTGACTATAATTAAATTACTCCAGATCCAACTATTCATCTAGTGTTTTACTATATTTTGTAGCTGTATTCTCAGGAGTGTCTAAGATAGGTCCCAAACATGAGAGGTGCAGAATAACTATATAGAATATTGAATGAGTGTGTTCAATTCTCATTGAAATTAATATTCAGAAAGGTGTTTTAAGGGAACTGTCCTTAACTCAAGATAGTGTTGTTATTTAGCAGTTACTGCTTTTGCTTGGACAGTTAATGCTATGCATGTCCTCTGGAAATCTCAGCGAAACAAGCTGCATGCATAAACCTTTTGATAACAAACCCCTTTGAAGTCAGGGGAAGCGGAAGATGCCCAGGACAGTGGAGACATTTAGCGCTTCAAATGAGGCACTCAGCACACCGCAATATCATAAAAAGCAGGTCCATCTTCACAGCAGGTGCTAGAGGAGCTCTCTGCTCATGAGTAAAGAAGTGGTAAGGAGAGTTCTCTGCTGTGACTTATTCTGGATTCCAGCCACAAATCCTTTCTCTGGGAAACCCACCCACTCACTCATGCCACTGAGCTATCCTGACACCTGATTAAGCCCAAAGCCTCTTCTTTTGGATACAGCCACAACTCCGGCAGCAGGAAAGTGCAAAACATGCTGGATTTCTGTGGTACTACAATAGTTAGTGAATGTGAACAACCCAGTAGTCATTTTTACTGTACATATGAATTATCACAGTTTATAGCATAGTAAATGTAATGACATCACTTTATAACTGCACAATGCTTAATATAATATCGGTACTGAACTCACTCTTCCTTACTGTGTTTGCTTTCCCAGTTTTAGCAACTTTACCTTCTTTAGCCATATAAATGCAATCAACATCTTAAATTAGTCTGAAAAATACTAGAGTACTTGTTTTCTTTTTTTTAAATTATTTTTAATGTGGCTGGGCCGCAGATCTGGTGCTAGGCATAAACAGACTAAGCAATTGCTTAGAGCCCCGAGCAGCTCAAGGGACCCCCTATTTGCTTTTTATTATAAGAACTTTCCTATTTTAGTATTGGGGGGGGCAAAATATTCCTGTTTAGGGCCTCCAATGTGTTAGTACCAGCTCTGCAGGGGAATCTTCTGCATTCCAGAAGGAACCCTTAACATTTTCCTCCTCTTTATGCATGCTGGCTCCCATGGCCCTATGACAGTGCTACTATCTTCCCCTCACAACTGGACTTGACTGCCCTCCATTTTCCACCAGTGCCATTCCACAACCAGAGGTGTCCATTTAGGGTGATGCAAGGCATTTCTCCACCTTCTCCTCCCCCCTACCCCCAACAGCTGAGAATTCTGCTTCTGCAATATTCTAACTTTATCTCCAGGAGAAAAAGATGTGGACTAGGAACTGAACCCAAGTTTCCCCCTTGCAGAGCACAGTGTGTGAAGAAGCTGCTAATGTTGTGTAAGGGCATGGGAGGAGGCTGGATTGGTCAGAGGGGCACCCTTCACACAGCAACACAGGGCACTCAGAACTAATCAGAACAGAGAGCTGCCTGCAGCAGCCAGGAGCAGGCCCTTGTTTGTGTGCTGTTAGGTGGATGTGAAGTTAAAAATGAAAGAGCTGATTTGTTTAACAGAAGCTCTCCTTGTGTTAACATGAGACCACCATATAGCACACTAACCCTTGGGCACTGGGTGGCTTCTTCAAATAAATTGCATTGGGTATTTTAAATATGCTATCAGAAAATGCTGTCTTATTTAAAAAAAAATAACAACAAAAACAAAACATTAAGCACATAATACCTTGTTTTCCTTATAGCTGGTACAGACTGTTAGTGCTGTGGACAAAGATGAGCCTCCTCGAGGCCACAAATTCTTCTTTGAGTTGGTGCCAGAATTTGCAGTTCATCCCAACTTCTCTGTTGTCGACAACAAAGGTAAACAACTCTGCTCCTGCATGTCATAGGCTTGCCAACTTTGGTTGGATAAATTCCTGGAGGTTTCATCACATGATATTATCTTTAATTAAAGATTAATCTTTAATTCCTGGAGTCTCCAGGGCAATCCTGGAGGGTTGGCAACTCTAGCATGCCATCTCGCTGTTTTCCCCTCATGCCAGAGATCACATCACACTGTCACACACAGTTATTCTGCTCCTCCATTTCAGATAACACAGCAGGGATTCTGACTAGAAGAAATGGATATAGCCGCAGTAAAATGAGTACCTATCTCCTGCCAGTCTTAATATTCGACAATGACTATCCAATCCAGAGTAGCACCGGCACGCTGACAATTCGAGTGTGTGCCTGCGATAGCCGGGGGAATATGCAGTCCTGTAATGCTGAGGCTTTGCTCCTTTCAGCTGGCCTCAGCACGGGTGCTTTGATTGCCATTCTCCTCTGCATCATTATACTGTTAGGTAAGTGATCCTTGTGACCTATATGTAATTTAATACACACGTGCTAGTCACTGCTTTATTGACTGCTGTCACTCTACAAAGCCCTTGATTCGGGTGACTAGAGAAAAGCCCTTAATATGGCCATTTTCCACACTAACTACCTTGTAATAGGGGGGTTTGAATGTGGACTGTAAGTCATTACAACTACTCAAAAGAAAGCTGAAAACCGGGATGAGAATGTCACTGTTTTACTAAGATGTGATATGAGGCAAATAGTAACGTAGGACTAGATTCTGTTACCCTTACTCAGGCAGAGTATTATCTTACTTGACAAGTAGTCCCCCATTTAATGAAGTTGAGTAATGTACCACTCAACAGGAGTACAGATGACAGAATCTGGCTCCTAATAATTAAAAATTAACAATTACACCAGTTATTAAGTCATTTATATTTTCTATATTTTAAAAACATCTGGATAGAAAATATAACGGAGGAGCTATATATATACTAACTTTCAAACATTTGCAAGTGGAAGGGGGTGGGGCAGGTGACTGGTGGGCGTGGAAGGGAGAAGAACAGGGAGAGAGTGAAGGGACAGCCTCAAGGACATCAGGAGATATGCAGGGATTTAGGATGAAGACTGGTGAGGGAGGGTTGGGGAGATGAGGAGGGCGGCTGCCAGGTTTGACAACTGGAGAAAGTGCTGCGGAAGGAGGCACAGGAAGCTGGTAAATCAGCATGAATGCCATGCACAGCTTATGTAAGAGGCACTGAGCACCCGACTGTGAAAGATACTAATTCACGGCAACCTTTGGGAGCATATCAATAAGGGGTCTGCCCTCATAAATGCCTCTGGTTCTTTTCAGTGACGTTCTTAAGCATACTTGAGTAAGCCAGTATTCCTGGCTGACAACAGGAGAAAACTGGAAAAAAAATCTAAAAATGGCTGCTGCACACACAAAGAAACTATGTAGAGCAGAACTGTAGAACCATCGCCATTCAGTGAATCACATTTAAGCATATAGCTCCTGTTCATGTTCTCTCTGTCCTCAGCATGCCCTCTCTTCCCTTTAGTCACCAGTGTTCAAGTTATTGCTCACCAGTGCTCATGTATAAGTTGGCTCATATCGCTGAGCACAAGTGAAACCTATTTCTTAGCATGAGTTAGGCATCCATTTCTACATCTGATCCACAGATGACTTAACTGTGCTGTAACTCCTAGCTACTGGTCTTAGTCCTTTAGCTCCTGCTGTAAAGGCTCACACTTCAGCTTCAATCACTTCATCCAAAGGTGAAAATTGCTATACTAGTATTTCTTGCAGCAGGATCAGTTGTTTAAATAAGTGGCTGTTAGTACAGACCTAGATTCCAAGTCCTGAAGCCACTGAAGTCAATAAAAGTTTTGGTACTCATGACTGTAGGTTCTTAGGGCAATTTTTTTTTTAAGTCTAAGTGACTTAGGCTCCTAAGTCCTATTTTCAAAAGTGAATTAGGCACCTAGGACCCTAAGGGCTGGTCTACACTACAGCTGCCGGTCGATGTAAGCTAAGCAATTTGAGTTACATTAGCCTAATTCAAGTCGACGTAGCTCGGTTCTACTTACTGCAGGGTCCACACTATGCTACATTGATGGGAAATGCTCTCCTGCCGACATTGCTTCAGCCTCTCATCGCGCAGGAGTACAGAAATCGATGGGAGAGCGCTCTCCCGTCGATTGAGCATGTCTTCACTAGACCCTCTAAATTGATGCCGTTGCATCGATTGCAGCAGCACCAATTTAGCTCCATTGTGAAGACAAGCCCTAAGTCTCACTGAAAGTCAATGGGACTTAGGCCATGTATAAACTAGGAGAGCTTTGCCGGTATAGGTATACCAGCATACTATCCCAACAAAACGCTCCCAGTGTGGACACAGCTACACCAGAGTAACCACACTTTTACTGGTGTAGCTTTTTCAGTCCCCATCTCCCAAGTGAAATAAGCTATACCAGCAAAAAGTGTGATCTTTGCCAGTATAACAGCCTTTTTGTGTCTTTTGTCAGCACAGCTATACCTGTCAGAGATGGCACCTATTCATACCCCTGACCAACATAGCTATGCCAACAGAAGCTGTATTATAGCATGCCTGTCACTTTTGAAAATGGGGCCTTAGGAACATAAAGCTTGACCTACACTAAAAATGTAGGTGCCCTGGAGAGACTTAGTTAAGCTGACTTAAGCACCAGTATAGACAACACTAGGTCATAGAGTTTAATGCCAGAAGGGACCACCAGATCATCTAGTCTTTCCTCCTGTATATCACAGGCCTCCACCACCACCCAGCACCTGCACATCAAACCCAACAACTGAAATGAGACCAAAGCATTATAGCCCACAGGAGACTAGATTATGATGTGCCAAAGGCAGAGAACAGGAGGGACCAAGGTGCACCAGTGCCTGAGGCCCCCACAATAACAGGGAAATGATTACATGAGTTATACCTAGATAATGCAGGAAAGTCACCTGCACTTACATGCTGCAGAGGAAGGTGAAAAACCTCTAAGGCTCCTGCCATTCTGACCTTGGGGAAAATTCCTTCTCAACTCTACATATGGTGATTAGACATAGTTAGACACAGAGCATATGAGCAAGAACCAGCCAATCAAGCATGTGAGAGAGAAAATGCTTGGTGCCACCTCAGAGCACTTCCCTCCACATCCAATGTTCCATCTCCAGCAATGGGCATCTTTGATGCTTCAGAGGAAGGAGATTAAAAAAATAATAAAACCTCCCAGAATATATTGGATGAAAAAATCCCTTCCTGACCCCTGCAGATGGCTGGCTGAAACCCTGAAGCATGAGATTTTGGGAATGTAAGTCAAACTGGATGTGAGTCCCAGGGCTGTTGATCCCTGACCCCTACCATCACAAGCAATCCATTATACAATCACACTCATAATTGTCCAGCTTTCTCCTAAAACTAAATTAAGTTGTTTGACCCCACAACTCCTATTGGGAGGTTGTTCCAGAACCTCACTCCTCTGATTGTTAGAAAATTTCTTCTAATTTCCATCCTGAATTTGTTCATGGCCAGTTTACATCCATTTGTTCTTCTATCAACCTACCTACTGCCTCTCAAGGGGGTGCATTTACTACAGTGATTCCATTGCTGTACTATACTATAGTACTACAGCAGCACAGGTGTAGCCATACTCTCACTTATGAAAATGTTACCCCTAATGACTGCATGGCAAGCAGCACAAAACAGAAATGAAACAAACTAAACATTATTAGGGACTATGGTCAAAGAAACCTCCTCTCCAGTGTGGAACCACAAAATGACAAACATTAGGAACAGGATTTTGCTTGACACTGAAAATGCAAATCCTAATCAATAATACATTTCCTTAACTTTAAAATTAGGTATTTGTAATTCTTATATCTGAATCAACATTCACTTTATTATTGTTCAATAGTAGCTTTTCCCTATTTTCCAAACATCCTCTCTCAGTTATAAAATTATTTGTCCATTGCAAATGTGCATTAACTCCATTTCAGTGCTAACTATCTTGTCCATCTCATTATTTAGGCTACACTGCAGCTCATCATCTATTTGTTTTCAGTTTTAGTTGTGCTGTTTGCAGCATTGAAGAGGCAGAGAAAGAAAGAGCCCTTGATCATCTCAAAGGATGATGTCCGGGACAATATTGTGACTTACAACGATGAAGGAGGTGGGGAAGAGGATACCCAGGCTTTTGACATTGGAACACTAAGGAATCCAGAAGCAAGAGAAGAAAGTAAGATGAGAAGAGATGTTATCCCAGAAACTATATTTCAGATAAGGAGGACTGCACCTCTGTGGGAAAACATTGATGTCCAAGATTTTATTCAACGAAAGCTAAAGGAAAATGATTTAGACCCAACCGCACCCCCTTACGATTCACTAGCGACATACGCCTATGAAGGGAATGATTCTATAGCAAATTCACTTAGCTCTTTGGAATCACTTACTATGGATGGCAACCAAGATTATGATTACCTCAGTGACTGGGGACCTCGATTTAAAAAGCTGGCAGACATGTATGGTGGAGATGACAGTGACGGAGACTGAGAAAGTAATCTGTGACTTGGTCAGTGTTAGTGGAGGTAATGTCTATGTTAATAGATAAAGTGGCCTACACTCTCTTACTTGGAAAAAAATACAAAAAATAGGTGTTGTCTTAGTAAGAGTTTGCTTAATAAATAAGTCAACGTAAATTAATATGATTGATTTAAATATAAAAATAAAATCTATACTTCACCTTCTCTGCCTAAAAACCCCTGAAGGAAGATTCTCACCGACAATGAGAAGACACTAAAAAAAGGCTTTTTGTGCCTTTAATAATAAATAGATGGAAAACTTATACTTTTTTTTTTAATTGCTTTGCATCACATTTATTACTAGCTGGGAGATTGTGCACCTGTGTTGTAACATAATCTGAAAAAAGTATACCTTAAAAAAAGGAATTAATATTACTGCCATATTTATTGAGTTAAAGAATGTCTGTGTTGATCCATCAGGATATTTTTATATATGTATATTATATTTTTGTATTTTTATTAAATAAATTAGTATTTATAAAAACATTATTTCATTTACTTTGCCAGTCATAAATTACTGAACAGGAGGAATCGTATGCTGTATGGATTTTTTTTCAAAATAATGTCTTTACATCAGAATGGCTGTACTGTAAAATGAAGAGAAGAAAAAATACATGAATGGGTTTCTCTTTGACAAAGGTACAGTGTAGAAAAAAATAAAAAGCAAATTTTCTGGGTAAGTCCAAATACAGGCAATTATAATAAATGTAGTCTGCCTTCAACTTGGACTGTTCAAAGGTATCAGCATATAGTTTCACTGTTGATTCCACCCCTCCCGCATCCCCATTTACTGGCAGTTGGCCAATAAAAGGATTAAATGCATGAATTACAGAGGATTGAAGAAACCATGAAGGTTTGTTCCAGTAGATATGCTATTCAGGCAAAAAAAAATTACTGTGCTTTTTATATTTTGATGAGAAAGCAAATGTTAGCAATCCAGGAAAGTCTGCTGCAAGCTAATCTTTTTTTTTTTTTTCCCTCTCTCTCTCTTTCTCTTTTTTTAAGCTAATAATGCTTTTTTTAAAACTGAAGGGCAGTTAACAGGAATAAGAAGAAAAAAAATCTTAATAGTTTTAAAAGATTTTAGTGTAGTTTTCCTTCAGATAAAATACCATAGCAAATTGCATGGAATACATTTTTACCACCTGGAACACATTTACGCATTTCATACATCTATGGATAATACTGTGCAATCAGTTTTTAAGCAATGGAGATTTTTCATTGACATCACAGGATGACATGGCCTTATATTAGGGTGGAACTGGTTGCAACACACTAATTAAGGTTGCAGCAAAGGTTTCAATTTAGAAAGAGTTTTAAACCTTCACTTCATTAAAAAAAAAATCATAAAATGGCAAAAAGCAAAACAAAGAATGTAAACTTTGTGTAGCATTTGAATTTTTCAACATGATTTGATGATTTGTGAGTATATACAGAGAAAGTACTAAGAGTTCCAAAATCACTGTGTTTTTAAATTTTCAATGGAATGCCTCCGTTTATTTTTGGACTTCTTTTCCAAGAAATTTGAAGCCCTCTGGGCTTTGCTTCACATGTGACAATTTCCAGAGTATTATATGTAGATAGATAGCATTTTTGCACAGAGTTTATTTTGAACATTTGAAAATAGCTGCAAATATATGCACCAAGACAAGCCTGCATTGAAGACAGAACTGCTGTTGTCATACAGATTAACATTTAGAACTTTGACATGCCAGAGAACCTCACCAACTACTGCTGTCACTTCAGGGAAATTCTCTGGACTGTCAGGCCAGAAGTTCAAATCTCTTTTCTCCCATTTATATTTCTGTGCACTCATTTCACCACCCTCATTTATATTTCACCACCCTCATACTGACCAAGACTATGAACCCCAACCTAGAAGGGAGTCAAGTATGTGCCATTGCTGCATCTACCCACCCGTTACACAAGTATGTTAACAATAAGATTACACAGAGTCACTTCAGGAACAGCTGCAAACAGAATCCAGACCCAAATTTTATTTACTCAGCCATGTTGCTTTTCAGAGTCTTTGTTCCAAAATGTGCGTGATTTGGTTATCATATCTGTAACCACTACACTGTATTCCGCTCCCATACCGAGGGATAGAATCCAGGATCCCTAATCTCCATTTTTCTGCTTCTATTCAGCAAATAACTGTGTAATCCATAGGGAAGTATGTGTCAAGTGCACATTAGTGGCTGTTCTACATTAAGGTTACTCCTGTGGCTCAAATGCTAAAGACGGGACTGGTGGATCAGAAATTGCAGCGTTCAAATCCTGCTGATGACTCATACGGAGGGACTGTTATAGTGGCATGGAGTAGCACTATATACTCCAAATTCATCAAACTTACATTTAGATGTAAAACTGTAAAGGCAACCACGGCAACATTAAGGCAGAATAACTTCCCAAAGGCATGGAACGAGAGAACCACATCTGTTGGCATAAGAGGTCAGTGTTGAGTTTCATAGTCAATTTGATGAAGTTGGGGTACACATTACTTTTCAGTATCTACTGGAAAGGGAAATGAAAGCATAAAGTTGGAGTATAAGCAATATGGAATTAGCAAGGAATGCAGGATGTTTTCCCCTTAACTTCTAGTCTCCAGGATTTTAAAGATTTTGTGTTGGTACTACGTATCGCAAAGCAAATTTAAGTCACTAGAGAAAGATTTTGTTTGTATCAAGTCTGAACACTTTGCTCAAGAAAAACTCCCATTGACTTTGAAGGAAATCTTACCTGTCAGTGGTTAAAGTAGATCAAAAATAAAATGGAGAGCTCATCAGTTTTGTCTTACTGTAAGGGAGCAGGACATTGGCCGTATTGCCTAGCGGTCACAGCTGAGCTGGGGTCCACATGTCAGCGACAGTAGTCTCTGTGCAGGGCTTGGAGGAATTGCTATAGCTGGGTTCAATAAGCAAGAGTTAGGGTCAAAATCAGGCTGTGATCAGAGACCAGAGATCAGAGGTAGTAGCAGGCTAGAGTCAGGAGGTAAGAGTCAGGGTCATGCTGGGATCGGAGACCAGAGATCAGGAGATGAGGTGAGGTCTGGAGTCGCAGTAGGTGCAAAGTCTGTCTTGCTGCCCAGACAACTTCTGGGGGCACCCTCCAGAGTTAAATAGGATGGTTGGCCAATCAGAAGGCTGCAGGGTACTGTCAAGTCTGGGTCCCTTGGACGATATTTCCTGTAAAAAGAACAGGAGTACTTGTGGCACCTGTTGCTTATTCTCCCTGGCTGTGACTCTGCATGGCCTTCGGGTGACACTGTGGGAAAGTCAGCCATCCCAAGCTCTGCAGACCCAGCTTCTAATCCCTATATCCTTACATTACTCCCCTCTCCAAGCACATCCTTCCTCCTGGCGGGCACTGGGCCTGGTTTATCCAGGTGTTGTTGATGAAACCTTGTTACCGGGTATGGGGCATGGACATGAACATTAGCAGTGGGTTCCCAGGATCATTCTTCAGGCCTATAGCTCTCCCACTCAATTAGGTAGTAGAATCTCCCACTCTGTACTTTAGAGATGAGGATAGCAAGGACTATAAATACCTCATGCCCTTGGACCTGGACTGGCATGGGAGGCTGTTGGAACCAATCAGGAAAGGTGTCCTCTATGTAAGGCTTCAGGAGGGATACATGGAAAACAGGATGTACCTTAAGGGATCGAGGGAGCTGCAATTTAAAGCAAGGGTTGATTTGCTGATAGGGTTGATTTGCTGACAAATCTGGAATGGTGCAAAGAACTGGTAGTCTAACTCGAAGGACAGCCTGTTTGTACGGAGGTGTTTTGCTGCAATTTAGACCTTTTGACCTACAGTGAGAGCTTGGGCTTCCAGACATTGACAGTCTGCATATCGCTTGTAGTCCCAATTCATGTCTTAAGTTCCTCCTGTATATGGTGAATTCATTGGATCCAGTCAGCAGCTGCTGGGTTCAGGGATGCTGTGGGCAAGGCTGGGTGGAAGTGAGAGTGGACTCCATAATTTGCGAAGAAGGGACTCTGCCCCACGGAGGTGTGGTCGGCATTATTGTATGAGAACTTGGCATAAGGAAGGAGGGGGAACCAGTTATCTTGGTGATAGTTGACAAAAGCACCATATGTATTGCTCTAATTCTTGGTTCACTCTCTGCCCATCTACCTGATGGTGGTACATGGAGGAGATAAAAGCACAAACAATTAGCCAGAGTAGTTCATGCCAGAACTGCTGGCCTTGGTCTGAGGTGATATGGTCTGGAAGCCCATGAAGACAGATCACATGAACCACTAGAAGTTGAGCTATTGTTGCAGCAGAGGGCAGGCTGTGTTTTGGTCAGTTGGTCTACAACATTCAAGACTACTGTGTGGCCATCAGACTCAAAGAGTTCCAGTACAAAGGCCAGGGTGATAGAGGCCCAGGGTCCAGGTGGGGTCTTCAGGGATACTAAGGCTTTGGGGAGCTTAGCATGGGGCGTGCATGCATGCACACAGGTTTCAAGAGTGAATGTGGACTTTGGCTCAGATACAGGGCCACTGAAGAAACAGGAAGCCATGCAAAAAGTATTAAGGCAGCCAAAGTGGCCTGCAACTAAGTGCCAAGACAGAGATGAAGCACTTCTAGCTAGGGGTGCCTTGGTGGAACATACATGCATCCATCAAGGTAGGTAATCCCATCCTGTGTGGAACAGTCTATTTTTATTCTGGATCTTGTTTACTCAGGCTCTTCCATCATCTCCTGGACTAACAGGTCACCCCATAAAGTGGATGGGATTAGATCAAGCAGGACTTGGTGTATTCTAGCACTAAGGAAGTTTTGACATTTTAGGAGACAGGGTGGTTCTTAGTTAGGTCTCCTCACCCTCTTGATAGTATTCTCTCTTCTGGAATAGGGCATCACCTTTCCCACTCCCAGTTCCCGGGCAATAGGTGATGACAAAATAAAACCAAGAGAAGAATAATGTCCACCTGAGCTGTCTTTGATTCAAGACTTGAGCCTCACTCAGATATTCAAGGTTCTTATGGTCAGAAGACTTTACCTGGGTGTCAGGTTCCCTCAAGATGATGGGCCACTCTTCAAAGGCTGATTTAATTATGAGTAGTTCCTTATCTAACATCTCATAATTCTATTTGGCAGGGCTAAGTTTTCAGCAGTAGTAGACACAGGGGTGCAACACTTTGACCATGCTTCTGAGATACTGTGGCTCCAAAAGCTACATAGGAGGCATTGCCTGGGCTAGGGCCAGATGTGCTACAATGGGAGCAGTGAACTTCAGGTATCCAAACAAATTTGACAGCTTCATGGAGGAGGTTGTTCACCAAGGTTATATGCCCTGAGAAGCCTGGAATGAACTGTTGGTAAAAATTCACAAAGCCCAGAGGCGTTCTGTAACTCCCCAGGGGTCCTGGGCACTCCCACCTGCAAATGGCCTCTGCCTTCTGGGATCCATCTTGACACCCTTTAGGGAAAGAATGCAACCCAAGAATTTTGTGGAGGACAGGTCAAAGGCACATTTTTTCCAATTTCACAAACACACCATACTTCCATAGTCTTTCCAGATAGAACAAATGTGGAAACAATGGTGCTCAGGAAAACTCAAGTATGTCATGAAGATAGAGGACTACATACAGATCCAGAATATCTCTAAATACATTGTTCACAAAGTGTTGAAAGGTCACAGGATCTTTGGTCAGCCTGAATGGCATTACTAAATATTCAAAGTGTCCATAGCAGGTTCAAAAGGCAGTCTTCCATTCCTCTCCTGCCCTGATGCACCCTGTCAGTACTCTGAAGGTCCAGTTTGATTAAAATTCTGGTAGACCGCATACAATCTAGTAACTCTGAGATTAAGGGTGGGGGATATTGATTTTGGACTGTCACTTGGTTTACGGCCTGATAGTCTACGCAACAGTGAAGTTTTCAGTCCTTCTTAATGAAAAGGACCGGAGAGGGAAGGTGGAGTGCTGGATGAAGCCCTTGGCCAGGTTTCCCTGGATGTACACAAGAAGAGCTGCTAGTTATGGTTTGGACATCACATAAATACATCCATATGGACCTTCACTCTCAGTTGCAGGTCTATGGGGCAGTCGTAGTCATGCTGTACTGTGTCTGCATTTTTCATTTTAAAAATGTCCCCATATTTCCAATACTTTCCAAGGATATGGGGGCTCAGGCTTGGGAGTGACTCCTTTTGGCTAGCCAACACCATCTGGTGTTCCCCCACAGACACTGTTGCTTCTGATCGGCTGAAAGAGCCAGCACCAGAGGGATGGGACCAGCTGCACACATGCGGACCAACTGGCAACGTTCAGAAGGGAAGATGATCCTCTTTTCACAGCAGGAGATGCAAGAATCATGCTGCTCCAGCCAAGTGATGCTGAGAATTAGGGGGAAGTGTGGAGAATGGATCACACTGAACTGTAACACTTCCCAATGTAACACTTCCCTGGATTACAGCCTTTAGGAGTTCTGTTTCCTGCATTACTGGCCCCAAGATCAGGAGGGACCCATGTATTGTCTCCATGAGAACTGATGTAGGCTTTCAATGGAGGGAGATGTGTAGCGTTTGAGCAGCTTTAGCATCTATGAAGTTATCTATAGCCCTGGAATTAACCATTGCCCACTGAGGGGGAATCATCTTGGCCCCATCCATGGAACATAACTTTTTTCATACTTGTAAGTGTGGGAGGACCTGCAACTCCTAGATCAAATTTCTTTCCAGGGCTGGGGGGAAGTTCCATAGTGTAGTGCCCTGATGCTGCTCTGACTGCCCCCCTTTCCGCCCACAGTCCGGGCTTACTCATTTCCCAATTCCTTGTGGGTCAAGGTCCACAACCGGCAAGAGCAATGGCACATCCTGGTGCTACACAATAAAAGCATAGGTTATTGTGCCATTGCCACTCCTTTTCTTCCAGGGTCAAGCATCAGTGGCCCAAATTAGCCTGCATTGGTTCATGGTGGGGCCCTGGGGGTTTTGGTGTAGAGTGTGGGTGAAACGGTGGCAGGATGCCCCTCCTCTCCTCCTTTCACTCACACAGACGGTTGTCAGTGCAGAAGAGAAGTTAGTGAAAGCATCCAAGTGGGTCAGGGTCTCAATGAGGGCTAGCTCATCCCTTACTTCCTCACTGAGTCTACATCAAAAATGATGCAGTTAAGCTGCCTCATTCCACTCAATGTCATCCACGAGTCAACAGAACTGGGCAGCATATGAGGCAGCTGGGCATTGCCCTTGCTGGAGCCTTTGTAATGTGGCTTCCACTGAACAAGTGCAATGAGGGTCATAAAAAATTGTGGAAAATGCTTTCAGGAAGACATTCCAGTCCACTAACACTGGGCTGTCCTAGTCCAGCCTGGGGGAGGCCCAGTCCAGCTCTTCTTCAGCTAGCAAACTGATCACTAGTTCCACCATGGAGCCTGGTCAGTAGGATACATTTGAGGTCATAGCAGGAAAAGGAGATTGGTTCAGGAACCCCCTGAACTTCTGGTGGTTCTCATCAAAACATTCAGATTGTGAGGGTACTATGAGGCCCTGTTCAGAGGACAGTGGCCCAACTCAATCCTGGAGCATGGAATTCTCTTCTTGGGACCATGGTAGCTGCAAGCTGAGTATCTGGTTTTCCATTAGGAGTTGTAACATTTGGGACTCAGCAGATGACTCTTGGTTTGGAGTTGTGCAATCCACTCCTACAAATCTGGTACCCCATTGGGTCCAGTGGGTGATGGTAGACACTTCTTTTCCATATCCCTGTTAAGATGTGCCCGAGGAGGGATTCAGAATTGGAGCTGCGCAAACTGTAAGGGACTGGGGAGTGGGCAGTCTGGCCTAGCAGTCACAGCTGGATTGGGGTCCACACATCAGGGACAGCAGTCTTTGAGCAGGGGTCTGAGGAATTGCTAGAGACTGATTAAGTAAGAAAGAGTCGGGATCAAAATCAAGCCGGGGTCAGAGACTGGAGATAAGAGGTAGTACCAGGCTGGAATCAGGGTCAGAGTCATTCGAGAGGTAGAGACTGGAGATCAGCCAAGAAACAGGCTAGGATCGGAGATCAAAGGTCAGGACACGAGGTGAGGTCTGGAGTCACAGCAGACTCAAAGTCTGTGTTGTTGGCCAGAAAACTTCCTGGGGCATCCTCCAGGGTTAAATAGGATGGTTGGCCTCAGGGTACTGTCACTCTGAGTTCCTGAGGAAGTGCTTCCTCCTGTGGGAAATATCAGCTGGTCCAGGCTCTGAAGATACAGGTTTTAGTCCCCACGTCCGTACATAGATGTTGCCATTGATCTTAATGTCACTTATTTAAATGGAGAGAAAGGAAATTGGTGGAAGAGACAGATTGATTGTCTGTTAGAGGAGAAAAGTGGATTAGATAACTCTGGTAAGACATCTCTTCTTCCATGATAGGTGCTGCTGCCCCACCTACAATACCTTGGGAAGACTAGGAACCCCATAAACTCCAAAATCAGGCACCAGCTTTTCCTGTTGTGTCTTTAGATTCCCTTGCCTCATATGTCCTCACCATATCAGCCAAGGAGAGGGATCTCTACACTCTATTTTTACCAGAGTGAAGCTGTGTTGTCCCATGCTTTCCCCTTATTTTAACCCCCGACTTCAGGATGCATCCTAACTAACACAGGACTTGGATGTATGGGCCCAGTCCTGTGCCACTGAAATCAATGGTGGGTTTTACCATTGACCTGAACAGAGCAAAACTGAGACCTACAAGAACTACATAGAGAAGCTTCTCTTAGCAGTTTTCTTCTCCATTGTGGGGGGGGTGGGGGAGAGAATTGAGAGAATGCACTAAAGGGTGTATGCGTATGGAAATCAGAAACAATTCAATTTTCCCCCTTTTCTTGAAATTTCAAAGTATGAAATAATTCAGCCAACTCTTAGAAGAAGAAAGAAGAAGAAGAAGAAGAAGAAGGCAGTTGTGTATTCTGGATAGGAGGGTAGCACCAGCAATTTTTCACAGAATAAAGCAAGTTAGTAGTTTGTGTGTGTGTGTATTTTATATACAATAGTTAATCAAAAGGAAATATTGGGGTCACTATTGGGGTAAAGATGATTTCTAGGCCCAAAGGAACAGCAAAACACAACATATTTTCAGCTAAGTACATACTAGAGATGAGAGGAAGGGAGGTGGTTCCATGTTTGGTTATTGAATAATGGCCTGTCATTATATGGAATATATTACACTTTCCAAGTTTCCTCTGATTAATTGTGTCTTAAACTAGAGATGGGTCTGAAACCAGAACCTCCAGCTATGGGCAAATTGGGATTTGCATCTTCACTATAATTTCACAGAAATCCAAAGAGTAAAAAAGCTTCTTGTCCAGCTTCAATTATGTTTCTGCAGATGTGATACTCTTCAGCAGCAAATAGATTTTTATGATAGCCCCATGGACTCAAAAATAGGTACATTTCCAGTTATTGTTCATTTTGCCTTGAAATTCTGCACAGCTCTAGTCATAACATATTAATTTACCCTATTCATGCTCCAAATGCACTTGCTTTTAGAGCTGATGTGCCAAGTATTTCTTTTCCTCTTACGGCAGAATGACAAGCTGTGTAAAGTGAGCCTGCATGAACCCCGATTTGCGGATTTTCTGGTGGGTGTAAAATGATAATAGTGCCGTTCATTAGGGTTTTGTCCTTCAATTTTCTGTTATATTTACTCGCAGCCACTTAGATTGCATATAAATCACTTTATTATCCCTTACAGCAGAACAAGAATTGCTACTGACCATAGATTCATAGATTCTAGGACTGGAAGGGACCTCGAGAGGTCATCGAGTCCAGTCCCCTGCCCGCATGGCAGGACCAAATACTGTCTAGACCATCTCTGAAAGACATTTATCTAACCTACTCTTAAATATCTCCAGAGATGGAGATTCCACAACCTCCCTAGGCAGTTGATTCCAGTGTTTAACCACCCTGACAGTTAGGAACTTTTTCCTAATGTCCAACCTAACCTCCCGTGCTGCAGTTTAAGCCCATTGCTTCTTGTTCTATCCTTAGAGGCTAAGGTGAACAAGTTTTCTCCCTCCTCCTTATGACACCCTTTTAGATACCTGAAAACTGCTATCATGTCCCCTCTCAGTCTTCTCTTTTCCAAACTAAACAAACCCAATTCTTTCAGCCTTCCTTCATAGGTCATGTTCTCAAGACCTTTAATCATTCTTGTTGCTCTTCTCTGGACCCTCTCCAATTTCTCCACATCTTTCTTGAAATGCGGTACCCAGAACTGGACACAATACTCCAGCTGAGGCCTAACCAGAGCAGAGTAGAGCGGAAGAATGACTTCTCGTGTCTTGCTCACAACACACCTGTTAATACATCCCAGAATCATGTTTGCTTTTTTTGCAACAGCATCACACTGTTGACTCATATTTAGCTTGTGATCCACTATAACCCCTAGATCCCTTTCTGCCGTACTCCTTCCTAGACAGTCTCTTCCCATTCTCTATGTGTGAAATTGATTGTTCCTTCCTAAGTGGAGCCCTTTGCATTTGTCTTTGTTAAACGTCATCCTGTTTACCTCACACCATTTCTCCAATTTGTCCAGATCATTTTGAATTATGACCCTATCCTCCAAAGCAGTTGCAATCCCTCCCAGTTTGGTATCATCTGCAAACTTAATAAGCGTACTTTCTATGCCAATATCTAAGTCTTGATGAAGATATTGAACAGAGCCGGTCCCAAAACAGACCCCTGCGGAACCCCACTTGTTATACCTTTCCAGCAGGATTGGGAACCATTAATAACTACTCTCTGAGTATGGTTATCCAACCAGTTATGCACCCACCTTATAGTAGCCCCATCTAAGTTGTATTTGCCTAGTTTATTGATAAGAATATCATGTGAGACTGTATCAAATGCCTTACTAAAGTCTAGGTATACCACATCCACCGCTTCTCCCTTATCCACAAGACTCGTTATCCTATCAAAGAAAGCTATCAGATTGATTTGACATGATTTGTTCTTTACAAATCCATGCTGGCTATCACCTTATCACCTTCCAAGTGTTTGCAGATGATTTCCTTAATTACTTGCTCCATTATCTTCCCTGGCACAGAAATTAAACTAACTGGTCTGTAGTTTCCTGGGTTGTTTTTATTTCCCTTTTTATAGATGGGCACTATATTTGCCCTTTTCCAGTCTTCTGGAATCTCTCCTGTCTCCCATGATTTTCCTAAGATAATAGCTAGAGGCTCAGATACCTCCTCTATTAGCTCCTTGAGTATTCTAGGATGCATTTCATCAGGCCCTGGTGACTTGCAGGCATCTAACTTTTCTAAGTGATTTTTAACTTGTTATTTTTTTATTTTATCTTCTAAACCTACCCCCTTCCCATTAGCATTCACTATGTTAGGCATTCCTTCAGACTTCTCGGTGAAGACCGAAACAAAGAAGTCATTAAGCATCTCTGCCATTTCCAAGTTTCCTGTTACAGTACAGAATCCAATTATTTTTTTTAAAAAATGTTGTCAAGGACCACAACCAAAAATAAGTTTAGAGGAGGAATCAGAAGTAGGAGGATTTTCATGGGGAATGCAGTCAATGGTTTTGGTATCTAGAAGTATGATGTTAGAGGCTCTTATCACTGGAAAAGACTGCAGTGGAGAACATGGCAAATGAAAGAGGGTGTGTTGGGGGTCATGTTAGTCATTTTTGTCACTGAGGGCATGGAACATTATTTCAGCTGTTGGGAGGGGGGCACAGACTGCTTGTTGCTAGGACCAAGCATGACAGTTTGGTATGTGGGAAAGTGTTAGTTTGGGGATGCCCATCCCTTCCTCCCCTAACTACTAACTTTACTTCCAGACAATCTCTAGTTGCCCCACAGCATCCAGACATCCCACAGCTACATCCACACCTATCATCAGCCCCACGATGCTTCTGAGTTTAGCCTTATTTTGGTGCCTTGCAACTGAACTGATGTGTGTTCTAATGCCCATCCAGAAGCTTTTAATTCCAGAGAGAGTGTGTGAGAGACAGAGATGGGCAGTTTTTCAGATATATCTCAGAATATAGCAACTCAGCAGCAACAATGAGGCACTATGCTGCAACTCACTCAGAAGCAGCTTGAGTTAATCTTTAAGACAGAGAGGATGACATTGGGGCAGAAGGGGAACATAGTGGAACGATACCAGGTTGTGGAACTCCACATCAGCTGGTCCTCAATCCTTGTAAAAATAGTCATTTTTGTTATGATTTCTTCCCTCTCTTTTCATTTAACTTCCAGATGAGAAATTATCTTCTTATTGTAGAACCAATACCAAGTTCCCAAGAGTGTGAAGCTGGTAATTTTATAACAAACCTACAGGACTAAACCCCGCCCACTGTTGTGTGGATGTACATAGAGAAAACAGCACATGAAGAGGCTTCCCCCATTTCTCCCATACAACTGAAAGGCCCTGTTTCAACTCAGTACTCTAGAAGGAGTATAGAATGTGCGTCTGTCAGTGTACCATCATCCTAAGGGGCTGGCCTGCCAGCTAAAGGGCAAGAACAAGCTCCTTCACCTAGGACAGTGCATATACTGTCCTCTACGACATACTAAGAAGGAACTTTGATCTCTTCCAAAGGAATAGCTGTGTGCTTTTCTCTGCATGGTGCGGCTGACTGCCCTCAGCCATTCTGTCCTGTGGTGCCAGAATACTTGACACTGATGTGCGGCCAGCACTGCACTGTTTTACAGACAACCTTTATGTAGCGCTGCCAGTAAGGGGGAGATTTTACCTACTGTAATTCACTTCCAACTTCACTGACTTGCTGATGTAGCCCATCATACCAACACAGAGCATTGTATGTAATTTTGTCATAAAATGTTGCAATGCAATTTGTTACAGGAAACAATAACCTCCTCCTAATGCAATTATTCCCCCCCCCCAAGCCCCAGTTTGTATAAACCCTCTTTCAGAAGGGTCTTAAGTTTGGTTGTAAATATTAACTCAGGTCTGGAAATTTGGCACAAGGTTTCTTAAATCACTTTAGGTATGTATTATACCATATTAAAAAAATAAAGTTTTGTGGTATTTAAACTGGATGGACACATACAAATTAGAAGTTGATTCCATCAATCCCATATGGAAGATTTCTATAAAATTGAGTGGGTTCTACAGATACTTAATAATATTCTGTATTCTATAGAAATTTTGTTACAGAATTTAAGCAAGTGATCCTTTTTATAGTTTTTAAATGATTGTACCAGAGTACTATGCTTCTATATTAAATTATATAAGCTAATTCAAAGCACCTATGGAAAGTTTATACATTTCTACAAAGTATTCTTTGTAGAATTATTTTCCATACAGGACGTAATGTACTTTTAGGTCCAAGTGTCAGTATAATTCAAAAATATTTTGATATTTAATATAAAATAATATAATCTAAAATATTATAAGTATTTAACAAATAAATAAAAACATTTACCATGGTCTGTATCTTCTTTTAGAAGCTGAATCTTTCTCATTCACCTTTACTATGAAAGCCACAGAGGAAAACAATTACATTTAGGAGAAAGCACTCTTGTTTTGAAACTGATCTCCATCAGGGGCAAGAAGGTGCACACAAACTATGCTGGTGGAAACCATAAATGTGCATGGAAAAATAGAAATAACTAAATCTAATCAAAGCGGTGGCTGCTAAATGAAGAGATAAGGTATTTTACACCAAAAAGAGGCTAATACATATTTATTAAACCTATAATGTATATCTATTCTAAATACATTTTATTATCTAATTGAGTGATACTTAGCCTGTGGCTCTAAAGTCATGCTCAGTTCTTTAGAGCACCACACACAGCTCTTGTGAAGTCAGTAGGTTTGATCATAGCAACCTGATGTCTTATCACAGGAGAACTCTCATCACTGTATGGCAAGGAAGAAGAGAGGGGAATCTTGAATTTACAGGCCTGTTCCCCCAGGCATCCAAAGAGAAAGGGAGAGGGCAAGAACCTTCCCCTCTGTGACCAGTAAGTAAGAAAGAGGTAAGAAGAAGAAACATACATTCCCCACTGAGGCAAAGTCAAGGTGCAAACTTCACCATTATAGAAGTGCCTGACCTGCAGTGTTTGAGCCTGTATCTATACTGTCCCAAAGTTAGGTTTAATTCAGATCTTGGATTTCAGTCCAGCTATCAGGAAAGTTGGGGTGTGAATCCAGACTTATGACTTTTCAAAGTTCAGAGATGCTCAGATCTGGAGTCCTGGTGTGGGCAATTTTCTAATTACAGCCATGTCAAGAAATCATGCCATAATGATCATGTAGCTCTCTGCAGCTCCATTCAATAACAATATAATTTTTAGCATTACAAGGTAGAGTATGGCACAACTGATCTATACTAATATGAATATGAATTTTTCCCCAAATAAAATTTCCTCGATATTACCTACTTAGTTTCTATTATAAGAAAAGTGATGGTCCAGTAGTTAGGCACTAGCTTGAGACTTGGGAGATCCACGTCCAACTCCCGGCTCCACCACAGACTTCCTGTGGGACTTTGGGCAAGTTGTTTAGCCTCTCTGTGCCTCAGTTCCCCATCTGTAAAGTGAGTGAGGATAGTAGCACTCCACTACCTCACTGGGGCTGGTTGAAGATAAATACATTATAGATTATAAGGTGCTCAGATACTATGAGGCCACACAAGTATCTAAGATAAATAATCCATTTTTATTTCTAAAAGGTCAACATATCATTGTACCTAAAACATTTAACAATCTCATGGTGTATCTATGTAGCACCACAGTATCACATCTGAGCAACATTGTCACCTCTCTGCCCACGCCTTCAAAGCTGGCAATTATGCCTGGGATCTCTGAATGTACAGGATGTGTTTCACCATCAGTGTGTACCTTGTGCAGTCATTTACATCTGTATAAAGCAGGTGCAAAGTGCTATTGTTCTGATTTGGTAGTACATTACTCTTGCTTTTCACAGGATTCAGGGTGATGGTCAGTCAAGCCTACAGTCATGTTGTGGTAGCACCATGAAGCTTGTTGCTTGTGGACTTTGCTACTGCTTTTGCTTTTAATCCTTCTTTGTTCAAGTGAATAACAAATGATGTATACATTATGAATGGATTAGACTAGGCAAGCAAATGTCCTCTCATTTCTTTCCTGACATGGAAATAGTGTACTCTGGCAGTCCAAACTTTTCTGCTCTGCTTAGAAGTCAGGGCAGTATTATGCTACATAAAGTATCACCATAGGATACTCTATGACAATTACATTATCTCATTATTCTATACCACAGAGTGTAACATTGCACTCTCATTAACATTAACGTGTAACAGTCCTATTTATTGCTGTTGTTCTTATAAGAGAAAATGAGTCCAATTTGCTTCTGTGTAAAACCTGCAAGAAGTAATTCCACTGAGGTCTAGGGTGTCTTGTTAATACATGTGAGAGGAGAGCCAAGCCCAATACTTTTTAATACATATATGTATATTACTACACTTTTCTAACTCAAACACGTTGCTCGTTTTATTTTAGAATTTGCTGGATTGCTTTCCCTCTCTGAGCTCAGGAACAGCTGGCATGGAAGTGGAAAGAGCAATGTGTCTTACAGCAAATATTCCCCAGGAAACAGAACATGTAACTTCTCTAGAGAGGCTCTTTCTCCAACTGTGGAATTAACATGGCCTGCCAGAGAGTTGCCTAGCTGCACATAACTTAGCAGGTAAACAGAATAGGACTTCCTCTAGTGAATTTCATATGTCTAAGGAGCCTGGGGATTAGAGTCTGTGGGAAAGAAGGCAGTAGACAGGAAAGGCATAGTGGGAGCTGGGTTGAGGGGCTGGCTGGGGAAATCTAGTTATTGATTGAGCTATGAAAACAGGCTAGATAGCCTTCCCCCCCCCCCTTTATTTGCAGTTCTATCTATACATACAATTTTATGATAGACTAAAAAAAATTGATGGTGATGATTATGATGATGATGGAGTAGAACAAGTGGACATATGTTTTAAATTTAAAAAAAAAACTAGTGAAAAATAAAGGATTAACTAGGTGTAGATATTGCACATTATTGGTATCTGGGTAACATGCACAATATACACCATTACAGTAACAGCAGAAAGGTTTGCTCAGTCAAAGGTATTCCCAATGTGTTTAATATATGGTATCTTATACTTCCCTCATTACTTTGGAGGGTTAACAAGGGAAGTGGTGGATTCTCCAGCTCTTGAAGTCTTCATTTCAAAGAGGGGATGTCTTTCTGGAAGATATGCTTTATCCAAACACAGGTCAGACTAGATGAGCAAATTATCCCTTCTGGTCCCAAAATCTAGAAAAAGCCAGATTTTTTCCCCTGATATGGATGCTTTATTCTTTTGTATTTTTAATTGACCCATGTCTCTATAGTCAGAGAGACAAATGTTTCAACCAAAGGGACGCATTTATTAAATTAATTAGGGGGTGCAATTTAACCTCAGAACTCTCATTGACCTTGCTAAACTTATTATGTAAAGTAACCCAGTAGATATATATGATCTATGTGGAAGTTATATAAATCAGAATCCACTAACATAGTTTATTTGGTTGTTAATGTAGCCCTTGAATAAGATGAGATGAGCAGAGGAAGGAATTATTGCAAACCTAATAAAACAGTCCACAAGTATATAGCCTGGCTTCTTGGACCGTCTACTAGCTCCAGGATTTGGCCCCTGGAAATTTCCTTAGGGTCAGATTCTGCCTGATCCTTGCATGGGTGCAGTGTATGTGCATGTGGGGAGATGGAAGGAGGCGATGTGGAGAAGATTGAAAGAAACACCTTCTCTTCACCTTCCTTTCAAGGCTTGCAAAAGGGCCAAGCAGAACTGCAGGCCCTACACTTGGGAAAGTTAAAGACCGCTGTGTCTCTGCTCCACCAGGGACCCACAGCACCTCAAAGGGTTGGGAAGGAGACAGAATCATGTTCCTTCTCTCCCCTCTGCACAGACCCACAAAGCAGAACAGTGCACAGTGGGGCTGAAGCTGCAGTGACTACTACAAAAGGAAGCAGTACTAGGCAAGCTTCCTCTAAATGTCAGGGAACTCCATGGTGCTTTCTTTTTGGCAGTGCACAGTACCTTTTAACTCTGGATTTTGCCTGAACCTAATTATTAGTTAGCAGCAGAGGCAAATTCCTTAATGAATATATCTAGATCATTTGCAGAGGCAAGTAGAAATTCTGAACCTTTGAGCAGTTGGCAAATTATTATTAAGTATACTTTGGTGAGCTGATTATTTTGATAGCCAGGTGGAGATCTGTTTAGAAGTTTTCTTGGGAAGCTGGGGATGAGGAAGGGACTAAGTTATCCGCTGGTGGTTTGTGAGTGAGAGCAAATGAAGTGGTGGAGCTGAGGCAGGTATAATAGCCAAGGTTCAGCAATCCCAGCAAAGAAAGACTAAGAGCAGAGAGCTAGCAAAATACCCAGAACAAGACACAGAGCACCTACTGGTTAAACCACAGCATAGCTGAGTGATCATCTATATGTTGCATTTTGCCTTTTTCTCTTTTTTCCCAAATAGCTCACGAATACTTAATTGCAAATATTCAATATTTGAACTTTTACATTAGTGCTGTGTTGGGCACTTACCATAACCGACATTGTATTCTTTCTGATTGGATGGCTTACGCAATGGTATTTCAGTTTCCTGAAAACCTTCATATGCCGATTTTAGATAATAAAGTATCCCTGTAACAACAAATTGCTTATATAGAAGAGTAATATTAGCAAATTATATATTTATTCCTGGGGGAATTCTGCATCACTGCATGTGCGCAGAATTCATTTCCCCTGCAGATTTCTTGGTTTCCCCACAGAAAAATGACTTCTGATGGGGAAGAAAGGGAAGCCGCAAAAGCAGTTGTGCCTCTCCCCAGCAGCTCAGGCAGGTCGGTTCAGCCGCCCAGGGCAGCCAGTAGAGACATAAATCATGGCCGGGTGGGGGAGGGAGTTGGGCAGTCATACGTGTGAGAGAGAGAGACACTCTATCCCTCTCACTCACTATTGCGGCATGCGTGGCATGGAGGGGCAGGGCTTCGGGGTGTTTCTGAGGAGGTATGAGTGGGGCAAGCTCTGTTCCCTTAGGCAGAGCAGAATGTAGCAGCCTGCCTGCTTAGTGAATTGTTCCCATTGTCTTTGTGAATTCCCCCAGGAGTATAAAACAGGTGTAAAAGTTTTAAGGCTCCTTTACGTTGCCAGAGTGGTATAAAGGACAGTATGGCCTTATAAATACTTATAAATAGGTGCTTTAGTGATTAGAACTGGTCTAAATGTTTGGACTGAAAAAAATTTCCTATCAAAATGTGCTCCATGACCTGTCTGCTACTAACCTATCTGGAGATAGTCAGTAGCCAATATAGATTGTGAGTTTGATTCCCCAGCCCTCATTTGCTCTTCAGTTGCCTCTGATGTAACACTGAGCATATGGATACATATATTTGTTGACTAATAACTAGAAATAAAGGGTCAAACCTAGCTACAATATATTAGGCAAAGGGTTTGGGGATTTTCTCCAATGCTCCCCACTCCCATTCTCCATCCACTGTACTGTAGTTTCAATAAATTACCAAAATAATTGAAACCAGTGTGATTATACTGATTATTCTGACAATTAAAAATGTGGAATTTTGCAGAATTTTAAAATATTGTCGTAAGAATTTTTAATTTTTTGGCACAGAATTCCCTCAGGAATATATATTGCATTTTAAATGTTTTTATACAATAAGTGGGCACTTGCAGAAGCAACTGGAAATGATAAGAGCCAGTATCGTATGACATGCCAGCTCTCTACAAACCTTCAGGTAGTACTCATCACTGTTCTGTAGACCTGTGACAGCGTGCTGGCTAGGAAACCCTAAGCCAGACCTCTGTCATGTCAGCTCCAATCAGAAAAGGGGTATTGGAGCTGGCTGAGTAAGCCCAGGCCTAAGTGGCAAATGGGGAACAGCTGCCAGCCTCATTAGCCAGGGGCTACATAAAGGCTGGCAGGAAGGAGGCCAAGGGGAGAGGAAAGGGAGGAGCCAGGGAGTTAGAGGTCACTCTCCCCTCCTGGATGCAGAAGCTAGCAGTCTCGGAGGCTGTAAGCCTGACGCTGTCTGTAGCTACAAAGTGATGGGAATTTCTACTGTAAATAAAAAGCATGGGTGATTGCACCAAAGCAGAGGTCTCTGGCTGGTTTGTGGGCGCAGAAGTGGCAGAAGATTGTGAGGCCCACCTGCGCCCTGTTACAAGACCACACATTAGAAACCATTGGAATAAATCACAAAGGGAGGATACATCGAGACAAAAATGGAAAGATCAAATGGACTAGATATTGATAAGGATGAAAAGATAATAGAAGAAGCTGGCAACAGAAAAAAGGGAAGAAATGAAACATTCATCAAACTGTAAATTAATATTCTGGTCTTCAGGAGAGAGGATGATCAGACTAAGGAAAAGGGTAAAGATAGACAATTGTCTGCCCAATCAAAAGCAGATCCTTGTATATGAATCCAGGTAAGAGCCAAAACTGAAAGGGATAAATTTCAGGATCTGGTTTCATGGCTCACAAGATGGTAGAAGTCTCATAAAACCAGCTAATCTTGTAAGATCTGTATCACCTATAGTCAAATATGATTATACTGCCTCCCAAGATGGAAGAACCTGAACACTCTTTTTGACTAGCTTATACATTTAAAAAAAATCCCTCGTTAGAATCACACCAAGCTACATTTTGGTATAATTCCTTCTCCCCAAATGTTGATCTTATTATATTGTTGTCACTACTGGAAATTCATTCTAAGGCTGATATGTAACTGTAAAAAATGGTGGTTCTATATTTCTAATCTGTCAATAACTTCAAGTTCAATTTGGTTTATTAGTAAAAGGATTATTTTGATTTTTACCAGTGCTCAAACTCAGCATGGAATCAGAAAGTCAAGCTGTGTTGTTGGGTTGTTGTTGGTGGGGGTTTTGGGGGGAGGGGGGAGGGGTAATTGATATTTTTTGCTCATGCATTGCCAACAGTATTTCTGAAATTAGAATTTAGTTTCATTTATTTATTCTTTATTTCAATGTATTAAAAAGTTTAAAAATAAAACTCATAGAACTTCAGTTTATTGTGTGAACTGAAAAATAATCTAGTTCGTGCTCTCTGTATGGGCTCTGAAATGCTAAGAGCAGTAAAAACAAGTATCATTTTTAAATAGTCACTTTTCACAGTAGAACTGTATTGTCAAGTGCACTAAGAACATTACAAAAGACCAGAGAAAGAGACTCCAAATAAAAGAGTAGGTCTTCAAGCGGTATCCCATCAAAATTTGTGAAAGATGTAGGATTATCCATGAATGCAATGAAATTAAGAAAGGGAAAACTTTGATTAAGTATGAGGGGAAAAACAACATCCTATCAGTGAGATCTGTTAGACAGTAGAATAGTCTCTAAGGAACAAGAGTGGAAATCCCATTACAATTAAACAAGGGAATCCCTAATACAATTAAAACTAAATTGGACAGAGCACTAGCAACCACATAGTACAGAACAGTCCTGATAAGGCAGGAGGGGAATACAGAGCTCCCAGAAGGTCTTTTCAACAACTAATATTAATGATACCACATAGGTCTAAAAGGAGATTCTTTTTAGGAAATGCTATTGAGGGACAAGGCCCTGATCCTGCCTGGATTCTGTGCAGACAGACGCCTACACTTGTATGAAGCCACAGTGAATTTCTCTTTGAAGAGCCCAAGTTTACTACTAATACTATATAAGCAAAAGCCGTGTGTGTAAATGCCAGATTTACAATCCTGCTGTGCTTTTTATGTATTTGTTTTCAAAAAGAAATGTTTATGCTAATATAGTGAAATGCTTGAATCAGCCCAGCATGTGGTATTTGTATGTTTTCCTGCATTTCCAAGAAACATAAAAATACGGTATTTCATAGGCCCTAATTTCAGCATTATGCTGCAGAAATTACAAGAAAATATAAAACAATTTGATTATCTTTGATCATTATTAGACATGGCATTCAATGAATCAACTGTTAACAGTGTACATTTAATGTGGTGTTTCTCTGGATGTAATAAAAGAAAAACAAATCACTGATATGTCAGATATGGAAATTTAAATCTCAACAGTGTACACAATCTGTCTTATGCACACATATATCAATATTAGCATTCCCTGGTGGACCTTCACTTTATTCATTCTGAATTTCTTTATATAATGAAATGTTGATGTATTTTGATATATTGCTATTATTGTACAAGGAAACTTAGATAAAAACAAAAATAATATGAAAAAATAGCACTTTGTACTATGTAGGCAAAGAGCTATTAGGGTATTGGCCCCTATGATTGGCTTCCAGCACCTTGGCCTGCTCTGGTTCCCTGAGTGTGACCTCTGCCATCTTGCCCAATACATTGAACAAGGGACCTCCAGAGCTAAAAGTGTGTGAACTGCTACAGCTTGAGGTAAAGAGTCATGGCTCCCTAACTAGGGCTGTAGTAGATTCATATCCTCTGTCAACTGGGCATAGTGCGGGAACTGTAACACACACTCACCAGTAGGTTATACAGGCATAGGTCTTGTCTCCTCTGCCACCCAGTAATGGTCCCATACTGAAAATTGGCGGGGGGAGGGATAAGATAACATCTATAGGATCATTTATAAAAGCTCCATGAGGATGTGGGATAAAATCCTCCCTCTGTTGCCTTCACCCTGGCTACATCCTTTAGCTGCTCTTTCCTTACTTGTGAATCCCCAAATTCATAATGTCACCACCTTCCATAGTGTAGGAAAGGAGGAGAAACAGGTATGGCCCTATGTTGTTTGCTGGTCAGGGCAAAAAATGTTTTCAGCGCCCCATGAGTGGATCGGGGGAGGGGGGGGAAATGACTAGCACATCAGCAGAGGGGGGGGGGAAACAAAACAAAACAAAACTATGGTTGAGCAACTGAGCAGCACAAGCATGTGTCCTCCTGCCCCAATAACAGGCCCAGAGGAAGCAGCAATTTCCAGCAGTTTCCTCTTCTAACCAACCTAAGGCATAGATCAACTGGATACAAACCTTCTTGCTCACTAAAGAGGAGGGTCTGATCTGACTTTTGATAGATAGATAGCATTCAGTGTTGTCCTTTCTCATGATTTTATCAGAAGTCTCATGATACTTGATTTTTTTTAAATCCTCATCTCTTGTAGAGCTGTGATTATGTCTTAGCTTTGTGTGTGAGAGAGAGATTACATTTTTATTGGCATTCATAAAAAATTGACAATAACAGTACAGAAAGATAAATAACTTACAGTTTGTATATATTTCCAAATATCTCATGCTTCACAGAATCGTCAATAGAATTTAAGGAAAGAGTAAATTTCTAGGTTTCATGGTGCACAAGACAGCTTGAAAATACAAACCCGTAAAGGCTCAAAAAGCAGAAGAACTCAACTTTTATTGTTTTTAAATTCTCATAATTTCTATGCTAAACACATGATTTGGGGGGTGGGGGCAGACTCAAGATTTTGAAAGCTGAGACAGGCAGTATTCAGTAAGCATAAATAATAACAAAGTTATAAGACGAGTTAATTGAACATTTTCTAATAGAACATTTTTCTTCAGAAAATTGAATTTTGTCAAAATCTCAATTTTTGAAGGACCATGTCAATTTTGATAAAATTTCATTTTTGATAATATTTGTAATGTCAAAACAACATCTTTGGAGTGGAGTGTTTGGATTTTTCATTCAGAAATGACTTCTCACTGCAAAATTTATTTCATATGATAAAAATATTTAAATTTTAAGTCAAAATTAAAATGAAACATTTTTCCTTTAAACAAAACATTTTAATGGACCCCAAATGATTTTTATTTTCAAAAACCATTTTGTTTCATTGGAAATTTCCATATTGGCATTTTGTTCTGATTTGGAACTAATTTATTTTTTAAAAGTCAGAATTTTCCATGGAATTGAAATTCCGGTTCCCAACCAGCTCTAGTTATAAGTAAGACTAAGATTTTGTCATGGATATTTTTAGTAAAAGTCACGGACAGATCATGGGCAAAAAAAGAGAAATTAATGGAAGCTGTGACCCGTCCGTAACTTTTACTAAAAATATCCATGACAAAATGGGGATCTGCAGATCCCCACACCATCTGAGGTGGGACAGCTGCACAGGGGCTAGGAGCCACCTGCAGCAACTGGGAGCTGGCGGGGTACCTCTGCTACCTGCAGCTCCAGGGGTCCCCCTGCTGCCTGTGGAGGCCGGGAGTTGTGGGGTGCCTGTGGTGGCGTAGAGCTCTGGGGGCTGCTAGAGGCGGCGGGGGTAACCCGCAGCTTCCTGCTTCCACAGGCGGCTGGGAATCCTGCAGCTCCCGACCACCACAGGCTGAAGTCATGGAGGTCACTGGAAGTCGCGGATTCTGTGACTTCTGCAACCTCTGTGACTAAATCGTAGCCTTAGTTATTCCTCCGCAGCATAGGGCAGGGGTCGCAGGCTGGAGGATTCTGTTGTGGGTGGGTCAGCTTTTGTGGCCTGCATCATGCGGGAGGTCAGACTAGATGACCATATTGGTCCCTTCTGACCTTAAAGTCTATGAGTCTATGAGTCTATGAGTCTATTATAAGTAACTGGGAAATCATTTTCAAGCATTATATTTTTAGTTGAGTCTAATGAAGCTGGGTCCCCTTTTTTACATCCCAGTGCACAATCCATCTGTTCATCTGAATGGCATGGGATACTGCTGGAAAAACTTGTATGGAGGAGATTATATGGTCTCATTGAAATACAGGGCATATTTCTTTAAGAAAGAAATATTGTACTTGTATCAGGAACAGGACAAAAATGTGGGTGGGAAAATATTGTTCATTTTATGATTTCATCATTTTTTCCCCAATTTTTACTACATTCTGCAAATTGTAACCTGTTATTAAAAAAAAATCCACCCTAAGGAAGAAATACGTATCAACATTTTGAAAAGTGCTACTGCCCTGTTACCTTGGCCTGCCAGTAAACTCTGTAGCCAAACAATAAAAATAGTAAATAGGAATTTGCCCCTCCTAACCCATGTCACTCCAAAAAAGGAACTTCAAAGCTACCTGTACTTTGGATCATTGCTAAGAGAACACTAGAACAACTAATTGTCACCTGACATCAATGGAAAATGAGATTGCTGTTTTGCACACGTGAGAAAGGCAGAGAAAAATGAGGAAGAATATATTCTTGCAAACTTGCTTTTATCAATTAGATCAACAAAACAGGCTGCCACAAAGATAACAAAAGGGGCATTATTTCTGACATCACTAGCAGAGGAAAATGGAGACATAGTGAACATATTGACCAGTTGTTCCTAGGAAAAGGTTCAGAAAGGTTCAGAAGAGGAATTGAAATGTTAGTTGACATCATTACTAAAAAAGAAAATTGCTATCCTTCTTTACTGAACTAGTGATGATAATACCAATGGCTGTTTTAATGCAGAAACTTAATTTAATAATGGCAGGGGGACAATAAAAAAATCTATAAAGGTAAATGAAGTAGTGGCGGAAGAGACAGCTGCTGTTCCTGACAGCTGCTTTTGAACAAACTAAAATCGCAGAGCATTCCAAAATTGAGATGTATCACTTAAAAGTTACAGGGGAGCTTGTGGTGTATGGAGCTTTAAAAAAAAAATGTTGATTGTGTGCGGTAGCTGCACCCCTAAGGTTTAGAACCTTCTGTGTGACCGAATTAAAAGGACTTAGCAGCTGATGCAGCTAGATTTGGAAGTTGGAGAGTGAACATAGGAATGGGAGAGGAAGGCTGGATGCAATTTGTAATAAAAAAGACTTTCTCACGGTGCTAACATGATGCACTTTTGCAGTTACTTTATTTTTCTTGTTGTTCTAATCCAAATAAAATCACTGTACTTCGTTAAAAAGGCATATTCGGCTTAGTGGATTTTGGAAGATATAACAGTCTACCTTCCACATGGCCCTATAAGGGAATAGGGAGTGGCAACTTCCATACTGCCACATCATAAGGCAGCAAACTGAGGCCTGGTCTACACTAGGAGCTTATATCGAATTTAGCGCCGTTACATCGAATTAACCCTGCACCCGTCCACACCAGGAAGCTACTTAGTTCGAAATAGAGCTCTTTTAAATTCGACTTCTGTAATCCTCGAAAACGAGAGGAGTAGCGCTAAATTCGAAATGGCAATATCGAATTAGGCTAGGTGTGGATGGAAATCGACGGTAATAGCTCCGGGAGCTATCCCACAGTGCACCACTCTGTTGACGCTCTGGACAGCAGTCTGAGCTCGGATGCTCTGACCAGCCACACAGGAAAAGCCCCGGGAAAATTTGAATTCCTTTTCCTGTCTGGCCACTTTGAATCTCATTTTCTGTTTGGACAGCGTGGAGAGCTCAGCAGCACTAGCAACGATGCAGAGCTCTCCAGCAGAGTTGGCCGTGCAATCTAATAGAAAGAGGGCCCCAGCATGGACTGATCGGGAGGTCTTGGATCTCATCGCTGTGTGGGGCGATGAGTCCGTGCTTTCAGAGCTGCGCTCCAAAAGAAGGAATGCAAAGATCTATGAGAAGATCTCTAAAGCCATGGCAGAGAGAGGATACAGCCGGGATGCAACGCAGTGCCGCGTGAAAATCAAGGAGCTGAGACAAGGCTACCAAAAAACCAAAGAGGCAAACCGACGCTCCGGATCCCAGCCCCACACATCACGTTTCTACGAGGCACTGCATTCCATCCTAGGTGCGGCCGCCACCACTACCCCACCAGTGACCGTGGACTCCGAGGATGGGATATTGTCCACGGCCGGTTCCTCCTCGGAAATGTTAGGTGACGGGGAAGATGAGGAAGGAGATGAGGAGGACGAGGCAGTCGACAGCGCTTGCACCGCTGATTTCAACGACAGCCAGGAGCTCTTCATCACCCTTACCGAGATCCCCTACCAACCGTCCACAGCCCTTACCCCGGACACCGAATCAGGGGAAGGATCAAGCAGTGAGTGCTTTAAACATCTAAACATTTCATTTTAACATAAGTGGAATATTTATATTGTTAAGAATGGGCTTTTCAGTCACTCAGTTAAACATAGAAACTTTTATTTATAACAAAACAGGAATAATAACTATATCAGTAATTTGTTGTTCATGATTTAGTTGGCTTAGTAAACTTTTTTCTACTAACTATCTATTTAAAATCAAGTACTGTCCGGATATTCATGATTAGTCCACAACACGGCCCCTCCACTCTGTAGTCCGTTATGCTCAACTTAAAGGAAAAGGCGGTCAATGTGCCCGGGAATGGACAGACAGTCCTCCTGTGATAGCTCCGCATAGCTCTCCTGGAGGTACCGCTCCAGCATGCGCACGAGGTTCAACGGCAGGGCAATCTTGTTTGGTCCCCCGTGGTAGCACACGTTCCCACGCCATGAGTCCATGAGGTAGTCGGGGATCAGTGCGCGGCACAGCATGGCGGCATATGGCC
The DNA here is from genome assembly GCF_028017835.1 of Emys orbicularis. Classification (NCBI taxonomy): domain Eukaryota; kingdom Metazoa; phylum Chordata; order Testudines; family Emydidae; genus Emys; species Emys orbicularis. The sequence continues at coordinate 129,237,561 of NC_088684.1, forward strand.
CAGGCCTCTGCATGCATTCACGCAGCATCCTTCCCCTCTCGGTCTCCGAGATCCTCATGAGGGTTATGTCACACATGACGCCCTGCTTTAAATTAGGGAGGGGAATGTTAGTATTTGGACTGCTTTACAGCCACGCGGTGGAGGCGGCAGAGGGGCAGCATACAGGGATCTTTCCCGGGGACAGCCGCGAGGTGGTGGGACAGGGGCAGAGCTCATGCTTCCCTGATTGCTGCCAGCAGAGAGTGGCCTTGCATTCAGTGCGAAAGGAGCCCGGTGCTACTATTACATGTTTAAGCTGCCACAAGTCTACGGCTTACCATGTTTTCCCGCAGCAGAAGTAGAGGTGTCCTGCAACGCTTCTCTGATCGCAACTGCAGGACCCCAGACACATAAGGCGAGGGCCGAAAATTCGACCTTGTCCTGAGTGCGCATGTGAAAGGTGCAGTGCATGGTGTTGTTCACAGAGAAAGACTATGCTCTTTGTTAGCAACTTCATTTATCTGTCTCAGGAATTTACTCCCTTTTTCCCATTCCAACAGACACATCTGCGACTGTCTCCCAACCCAGCCTGGCATCACACTCCCAGAGGCTAGCGCAGATTAGAAGAAGGAAGAGAAAAACTCGTGAAGACATGTTTTATGAACTTATGGAGTGCTCACGAGAGCAGGCAGCCCAGACGACACAGTGGAGGGAGAACTTGTCACAAATGCACAGAGCAGTCATGGAACGGGAGGAGAGGTGGCGCCAGGAGGACCAGCAGGCTACTCAAACCCTGCTTGGACTAATGAGGGAGCAAACGGAGACGCTCCGGCGCCTAGTGGATGTTCTGCAAGACCGGAGGCAGGAGGACAGAGCACTGCTGCTGTCTATCTCTAACCGCCCTCCCCCGCCACCAAGTCCCACACCCCCCTCACCAAAAGTACAAAGAAGGAGGGGCGGCAAGGGCCGTTAAAACTGTCAGTCGGCCACTGCACACTGCTGCAGCAATGGAAGGCTCTCGTTCCAAAGTTTGAAAAGTCCTTTCCTACCCATCTCACACTAGCCCATGTCCAAGTTTCCTTCCCCCCCCCCCCTTTTCATGTGCGGTTCGTAATAAAACATCGGTTTCTGTTAAGTACTGTTTCCGAGAGTGTCTTTTGGAGGGGATTCTGTCTGAAGGGGGGGAAGGGGTTTGTTACTTGGACAGGACAGTCACCTGTAGCAGGCTACAGAGGCGGGGGCAGGTCCAGCATCAGGACACATACACAGCACAGTCACCAGTTACCCTGGTCAGTCTGGGAGGCGGTTTTCTTGTTCTGGGGTGCGAGGGGGATTGATCTGTGACTTTGTGTCGGGGGAGGGCAGTTAGAGATCCTATGCCGCGGTCCTTATCCTGGATCACAGAGCCACGCAGCAGGGGATCTGTTACCCTCCGCCCCCTGCCAGAAAGTCACTTGGCCGACACATACATCCAGTCCCGCCCAGGACTGCTGGCAGGCTGCGTTGAAACAACCAATGCAGCACTGCGGAGCCTGTCATTCCCGGACTTTAGAAGCATCATTTGCATCAAAACAGTAAGCCCGCCCCCCGCCACAGTCTGCGTCCCCGGTTTAAAACATTCCCGCGAAAACAGTAAAAAAGAGAACCTTGTTCATTAACAGAACAGAACAGATTTTATTTGTTGGGAAGGTGGGGAAGGGGGTATGTAACTTGGAAGGATAGTCAACGGTAACTGGGTAAAGAAACGGGGGCAGGTTCAGCATCTGTGTCCACAAAGTAAAAAGTCACTGGAGACCCTGTTCAGTCAGGAACCTGGCTTTCAAAGCCTCCCTGATGCACAGTGCGTCCCGCTGTGATCTTCTAATCGCCCTGCTGTCTGGCTGGACGTAATCAGAAGCCAGGCTATTTGCCTCAACCTCCCACCCCGACATATAGGTCTCCCCCTTGCTCTCACACAAATTGTGGAGCACACAGCAAGCAGCTATCACAATGGGGATATTGGTCTCGCTGAGATCACAGCGAGTGAGTAGGCTTCTCCATCTGCCCTTGAGACGGCCAAAAGCACACTCCACCACCATTCTGCACTTGCTGAGCCGGTAGTTGAATAGTTCTTTCCCTGAGTCCAGTGCGCCAGTGTAGGGCTTCATGAGCCAGGGCATTAGCGGGTATGCAGGGTCCCCGAGGATGACTGTAGGCATCTCCACATCCCCAACAGTTACTTTGTGGTCCGGGAAGTAAATACCTTCCTGCAGCCGTCTACACAGACCAGAGTTCCTGAACACCCTAGCGTCATGAACCTTGCCAGGCCATCCAACGTAGATATTGGTAAACCGTCCCCGATGGTCCACCAGTGCTTGCAGCACCATGGAAAAGTAGCCCTTCCGGTTGATGTACTGGCTAGCCTGGTGGTCCGGTGCCAGGATAGGGATGTGAGTCCCATCTATAGCCCCACCGCAGTTTGGGAATCCCATCTCGGCAAAGCCATCTCTGATGAGCTCCACGTTTCCCAGGGTCACTACCTTAGATAGCAGTAGCTTGACGATTGCCCTGGCTACTTGCATAACAGCAACCCCCACGGTAGACTTGCCCACGCCAAACTGGTTAGCGACGGACCGGTAGCTGTCTGGCGTTGCGAGCTTCCAGAGGGCTATGGCCACTCGCTTCTGGACAGTCAGGGCTGCCCGCATCCGGGTGTCCTTTCGCTTCAGGGCAGGGGACAGCAACTCACACAGTTCGAGGAAAGTCCCCTTCCGCATGCGAAAGTTGCGCAGCCACTGGGATTCATCCCAGACCTGCAGCACTATGCGGTCCCACCATTCCGTGCTGGTTTCACGGGCCCAGAATCGCCGTTCAACAGTATCAACAAGACCCAGTGACAGCGAGATGTCCTGGGCGCTGGGTCTCATGTTCTCAGAGAGGTCGGAGCTAGTGTCCGACTTCATGCCGTCACGGTAGTGCCGTAGCCTCCTCTCATGATTGATCTGCAGCTGCCTCTGGTACAGGTGGAGGAGAAGCTGCGAGGCGTTGAGAACTGCCACAACTGCAGCGATGGTCGCAGCGGGATCCATGCTCGCACTGCTGTGGCGTCCGCGCTGTCAGTAATCAGAAAAGCGCGCGAACTGATTTCCCGCCGGCGCTTTCAGGGAGGGAGGGAGGGAGGGAGGGAGGGCTTGAGTGACGGACGGATGACGACAGGCGCCCAAAAGCACCCTCGACACATTTTTTTACCCAGAAGGCATTTGGGGCTCGACCCAGAATTCCAATGGGCAGGGGGGACTGCGGGAACTGTGGGATAGCTGCCCACAGTGTACCGCTTCCAATGTCGACGCTTGCCCCGTTAGTGTGGACTCACAAAGTCTCACAAAGTCGAATTACTGTCCTTAGTGTGGACACACACGTTCGACTTAGTAATATCGATTCCACATAGTCGAATTAACTAAAATCGAAGTACTCTCGTAGTGTAGACAAGGCCTGAGTGATCAGTTCTCAACTCTTTTTAGAAGTGAAGCACAGAATAGGCCCCATTATCCTCTCATACTGGTGTAAATCAGAAGTAGCTGTATTCAGGGCCAGCTCCAGGGTTTTTGCCACCCCAAGCGGCGGAAAAAAAAAAAAAAGCCGCGATCGCGATCGGCGGCAGCTACACCTCGCCGCTTTCTTCTTCGGCGGCAATTCGGCGGCAGGTCCTTCCCTCCGAGAGGGACAGGGACCCTCCACCGAATTGCCGCCGAAGAGCCTGACATGCCGCCCCTTCCCTTGGCCGCCCCAAGCACCTGCTTGCTCAGCTGGTGCCTGGAGCCGGCCCTGGCTGTATTGGATCCAATGGAGTTACACTGGTGGAAATCTTAGGAGCATTAGTTACAACATTTGAGTGCTGATACAATGCAGTTAACTTGCTTTGGTTAGCATGTGGTAGATGGGCAAAGTAGGGAAATAGTCCTCTGAGGGGGCATCAGCCAGTTGAGGGTAAATTCCACAGCCATTTCCACAGCTGTATAATTATGGAAGGTTTAGTGAAAATGAGATGGGCAGATCGTCTGTGGTCTGGCTCTGAAAGTGATTTATATTTGCCCATGCACGGTTGATGCAGTGTAAATTTTGACTCAAATTGATTAATTGGGGTAAGATTTTGAATGGGCACATAGGAATGCAATGAGTTGGATCTTCATAAGATTTTGGTAAGCTTACTTTGCTTTCCAGTAAATATGAACCATGGTTGTGTGCCCCTGCAGGTACTAGCATCTTTTCTAAAATAGAACATATTGAACCTTACATTTTTAAGTCCGTTACTTTAGACCAGGAGACAAAGTGAATACATTTCTAAATTTTAACTGTCTGTACATCTCTAGTAATACAGATAATGTAATGTGGTAACACTAATTCAATATTTACTTGTCAGAATAAGATTATTCATGCTAACGTCATTCAATATCGATGTGGGTATTGTATTTTCATAGTGGTTAGATGACAATGATTGTAGTTTGAAAAACTTGGGTTGATTATATTGGGTTGATCTCACTATTGGACTTCTGAAGAGCTGTTTTTATTTCTCAGTCTCTAAAATTTCTTCACAAGTATAAAGTAAGATGGTATTCTACATTTTTTCTTTATTAATCTACTCTCATTTCTCATTTTTAAATTACATTAAAATATGCACAACCTTTTGTCATTAAAACGTCAGTGTAATAATTATCAGTTGTGCTCATTGAATAACTAATTATTTAGAAATAATGTTAAAAGATATTTAAATGCAAATATATATCATCTGGAGGGGTTATCTGAATCCCTGCAAAACTTTACTATAAAATTCTGCCATCATTCAGCTAGAATTAATTGTGCTACATGGCTTGTTGTTAATTCATATGTGAGAAATATAATGAATTAGTGTAAAGTTTTCACTTTTGCATTAGTGAAGGAAGATTTATTAAAGATATGTTCTGTGAAGTCTCCATACTGTCATTTGAGATTAATATAAATGTGTTACTAAAACTATTTTCTTTCATACACGTGTTCTATAATGTCAAAACACTATGTAATAAAGGTCAGTGTTTATATTGATATCAGTTAATGGTAGACAAATCTGAATTCAAGCACTCTGTGAACAGGATTCTGGTCCCTTTGGATGTTGGAAAAGGCTTGTAGGCTGCAGGATGGAACAGTAACTTTGTTAGCTTTTTAGGCACAATCATAATTCTTTCATCCTTTCTGGTGGTTCTGTATCACGGCCAAAAGCTGTTCATTAAACCATTGAAAATAATGATTCTGGACCAGTGCAGTGTCACTCTCAGCTATAGCTCATTCTAGAGGCAGTATTTCCAGTGAATATATTGTCTGTCACAGCGCATCAGAGTAGCCATGGATAACGTATGTAGAGGGAAATACATATGGGAGGATATTTACCACTGTTAGTTAAATATAGCTAAGAGTAAAACTACCTTTTGCAGTTACAGTCCTTTAAGAAATTAATATAAGCACTCTACAACCACTGTATGTTCACTTGCCAGGATCTTAAACCCCTTTGGTATGCTTTCTTTAACAACATTTTTAATACCAGTGGTCACATCGTTTTTCTTCATTAAAATTTATGACTGAAACTATCTGATTTATTATTATAACACATTTGGGCCCCACCCAGAGTGGGAAAAGGAGACATTCAAGGTGTTGAACGTTTTATAAAATTGAGTAACATCAATATAAATGTGAGTTATTATTAAACCAGAGTAAGGATGACGAGAAGGAAGACAGACATGGAAACATGGAAGATTATGAATTAAGCTTTGCTTGATGCCAGAGAGGAGGAATCTTAGCACAAAAGGAGGATCCAAAACTGGAAATGGAAAGTAAAAGATTACTAGGAAACATAATCATGTCATGGATTGCTGTGCGGGCAGTGCAGGAGGATGGAGTCATCAACATTGTCAAACAGTGGAAAGAGGTCAAAGAGTCTTCATTAGCAGAAAGTGAGAGGTCATTAACCACATTGGGGAAGTTTCCATGGTAGCCACAGCAAATTCCAAACTGAACTGGGTCAAGCACACCCTTTTGAGAAGTAATTGGACACATTAGTGGTAGTTCCTCTTCAATGAGAAAGGAAAAGATATAATGATGCACCACACCTGAATCGGGAGGGAGGGGGGAACACGTTGTCTGGGCTTGCCAGACGAAGGTAACAGTGCTTTATCGGGGGGGAAAGGGGAGGTCAGAAACTGCTGCAAAAAGGTGCATAGGGGTCAGCCTGGTGACTGACTCATCCCCTGGGAATGTAAGGGTGGAAGGTTTTAAAAGGTGCAAAACCAGGAATTAGAAGCCCTTTCTCCAGGCAGAAAGCAAGGCAGCATCCACCCTTGCTCCCCTCAGGTGCAAATATCAGGTTGTGTTAGGACCTGTTGTGGACATTGCACTAGTCTCTCCTTTTTAAGAGGTCTGGGAAGGAATTTTTCCCTCGCAACCATATTGGCTTAGGTGGAATGGGGTTTTTTCGCCTTCCTCACAGCAGGTGCCACGGAGGACCTATTATAGTAAGGAGGAAAGGGGGTTATGCTGTATGTCGCAACTTATTTTGTAAGTGTGGGGTGGATATCCAGTGCAAGTACTCCATAGGGAAGGCATCCAGTGACCAAATAAATGGCCTGGTAAAGGACATAAAAGGAAATGCTGGTTAAAGGAACGGAATGGGGGGTGAGGGGGAGGGTCAGGGCTCCTATGATTGGTATGGCAGTAAGCCCCCCTTTCTTATAGCCCACCTTAACCCTTATATGGGGGGGGGGAGTAAGGTCCAAACCATTGATTGGCTGGAGGACCTGGATGGAAAATGAAGGGGGGCTAGTGGAAGCCCCGGGGTAGTTATTTGAATGAACATATTTGAATGAAGTGCCTGCACTGTACACTTTTATCCGACAGGCAGTCCAAGACATCTAATAATAAAGTTGCAGACTGATTAAATCCATATCACGTGTCTCCTGTCCTTTTGGTATAGCTGAACAATGTTTTAATGTCAAGAAAGAGCTTTTAAGTATATGATAAACAATAGCTGATTTTACAGAACTGGAGGAGTGCCAGAGAATCAGCTTTGTAGAGAATGGTAACTCTGTGTTTAGGAAGTAAAAATGGGCAACCAGGACCAAACAATGAGGGCAAAGGATATTAAGAGAAGAGGTAATTATCTTATTTTGGGGGATTTTAGGAATTTCACAGCAGGGCAAGGAAAGTGAAGAAGAAAGGAGCAGTGGATGCACATTGGGAATGGTGTTTGTGGAGAAAAAGTCATTCTAAATTAAAGAAATCCTAAATTGAAGCAAACATCTTGTCCTGGACTGTAAGGACACTATATGCTAGGTCAGGGATCGGCAACCTTTGGCACGCGGCCCGCCAGGGTAAGCACCCTGGCGGGCCGGGCCGGTTTGTTTACCTGCCGCGTCCGCAGGTTCGTCTGATTGTGGCTCCCACTGGCCGCGGTTCGCCGCTCCAGGCCAATGGGGACTGCGGGAAACGGCACGGGCCGAGGGATGTGCTGGCCGCCGCTTCCCGCAGCCCCCATTGGCCTGGAGCTGCGAACCACGGCCAGTGGGAGCCACAATCAGCCGAACCTGCAGACGCGGCAGGTAAACAAACCGGCCTGGCCCGCCAGGGTGCTTACCCTAGCGGGCCGCGGGCCAAAGGTTGCCGATCCCTATGCTAGGTCAATGGTGATGGAAATTGTATATGGAATTGCATGGAAGAGGAAGTTAGGATCACCAGTATTTGGAAAAGAAGAAAAAGTATAAACTGGGCTTTGCAGTCTAGAAGGAATCCCGGTGATTATTCTGATAACATTTGCCATAGCGGATATGTGATGGCAGTACTTTCATAAAGTCAAATTACTCCAGATTACTGGAAATGTGGGCATTAATGGGTATTGGTAATTTATGAGTCAATATGGATAGTTAAAAATAGCTAATTTGAATTTCACCCTATAATTAGCATACTGTTCTGAAGTATTAATGTACAGCAAATTTAATATTTACTTTCAAAAGGGCTTCAACAGTTCAAAGCCAAGATGTCAAAAACATGCCCTAGGTGTCACATTCAAGTAGGTTCATTATGCCCTTAATTAAAAGCAGTAGCATATAGGAAATGCAGGATTATTAGTAAAATATCATAGGAATGCTTTCAAATATGTAAGAACATAATTACTTTTCCTCACTTCATAGAATCATAAAAGGTTAGCATTGGAAGAGACCTCAGGAGGTCATCTAGTCCAATCTCCTGCTCAAGCAGGACCAACCCCAACTAAATCATCCCAGCCAGGGCTTTGTCAAACTGGGCCTTAAAAAGCTCTAAGAATAGTGATTCCACCACCTCCCTAGGTAACCCATTCCAGTGCTTCACCACCCTCCTAGTGAAATCGTTTTTCCTAATATCCAATCTAGGCCTCCCCCACTGCAACTTGAGATCATTGCTCCTTGTTCTGTCATCTGCCACCACTGAGAACAGCCTGGCTCCATCCTCTTTGAAGTATGCATTCTGTATTTACTTACTAATATCAGTCATGCTATAAAGCCTTCTGCGTAATTAGCATTATTACTGATTAGATGAAGAAATTACAGTAAAATGGATGAAAAAATCTGCTGAACTACTGAAGCCATGGATAAAAGACTGAATGCAGGCAGCAACAATTTAATAAGCAATATAACAAAAAAGAACATTGTGGGGGTGTCGGGGTGTGATTGGGGTGTAAAGGGGTGTGATTGGGGTGTGACATTGTGGGGGCTGTCGGGGTGTGTTTGTGGTGTGATTGGGGTGTGTTTGGGTTGTGAAGGGGTGTGTTTGGGGGGTGTGAAGGGGTGTGAAGGGGTGTGTGATGGGTGTGACGGGGTGTGTTTGGGGTGTGATTGGGGTGGTTGGGTGTGTTTCGGGTGTGATTGGGATGTGAATGGGGTGTGACGGCATGTGATTGGGATGTGATGGGGTGGGATTGGGGTGGGAAGGGGTGTGATTGGGGTTTGATGGGGGTGTGATTGGGCTGTGACGGGTGTGTTTGGGGTGTGAAGGGGTGTGTTTGTGTGTGATTTGGGTTTGACGGGGTGGGATTGGGGTGTGAAGGGGTGTGTGACAGGGTGTGTTTGGGGTGTGATTGGGGTGTGTTTCGGGTGTGAAGGGGTGTGATGGCATGTTTGGGGTGTGAAGGGGGTGTTTGGGTGTGATTGGGGTTTGAAGGGGCTGTGATTGGGGTATGAAGGGGGTGTGTTTGGGGTGTGATTGGGGTGTGATTGGGGTGTGTTTCAGGTGTGAAGGGGTGTGATTGGGGTGTGTTTCAGGTGTGAATGGGGTGTGTTTGGGGTGTGATGGGGTGGGATTGGGGTGGGAAGGGGTGGGATTGGGGTTTGATGGGGGGTGATTGGGCTGTGATGGGGTGTGTTTGGGGTGTGAAGGGGTGTGTTTGTGTGTGATTTGGGTTTGACGGGGGTGGGATTGGGGTGTGAAGGGGTGTGTGACAGGGTGTGTTTGGGGTGTGACAGGGTGTGATTGCGGTGTGAAGGGGTGTGATTTGGGGTGGGACTGGGGTGTGTTTCGGGTGTGAAGGGGTGTGATGGCATGTTTGGGGTGTGAAGGGGGGTTTTGGGTGTGATTGGGGTTTGATGGGGCTGTGATTGGGGCATGAAGGGGGTGTGATTGTGGTGTGAAGGGGTGTGTTTTGGGTGTGAAGGGGTGTGTTTTGGGGTGTGACTGGGTGTGATTGGGGTGTGTTCTGGGTGTGTTTGGGGTGTGATGAGGTGCATTTGGGGTGTACGACGTGTTTGGGGGTGTGACGGGGTGTGATTGGGGTGTGACGGGGTGTGTGAAGGGGTTTGACGGAGGTGTGACGGAGTGTGATGTTCTGGGGAGGGTGTCAGGGGGTGTGACATTGTGGGGGTGTGACGGGGTGTGTTTGTGGTGTGACGGGATGTGGGAGTGACGGGGTGTGTTTGAGGGTGTGATGTTGTGGGGGTGTGACGGTTTGTGACGTGGGGGGGTGTCAGGGTGTGTGATGTTGTGGGGTGTGTCGGGGTGTGTTTGGGGTGAGATGTTGTGGGGGGGGTGTGACGGGGTGTGACGTTGTGGGGGGTGTGATGGGGTGTGACATTGTGGGGGAGTGCCGGGGTGTTTGGGGTGTGACATTGTGGGGGGTGTCGTGGGTGTGACGTTGTGGGATGTGTGTCGAGGTGTGACAGAGTGTGTCGTTGTGGCGGGGTGTGGCAGGGTCTGTGACGTTGTGGGGGTGTGACGGGGTGTGTTTGAGGTGTGATGGGGTGTGGGAGTTACGGGGTGTTTGAGGGTGTGATGTTGTGGGTGTGTGACAGGGTGTGACGGGGTTTGTTTGGGGTGAGACATTGTGGGGGGGGGGCGTGACGGGGGTGTGTTTGGGGGTGTGATGTGGGAGGGTGACTGGGTGTGTTTGGGGGGTGATGTGGGGGGTGACTGGGTGTGTTTGGGGGTGTAATATTGTGGGGGGGTGATGGGGGTGAAGGAGTGTGTTTGGGGTGTGAAGGGGTGTGTTTGGGGTGTGACGTTGTGGGGGGGGTGTCGGGGGTGTGATGTTGTGGGGGGGTGTGACGGGGTGTGGGAGTGATGGGAGGTGTGACGGGGTGTTTGGGGTGTGTTGGGGGGGTGATGTTGTGGGGTGTGTGTCAGAGTGTGTGACACTGTGGGGGGTGTCAGGGGGTGTTTGGGGGTGTGACGGGGTGAGTTGGGGGTGTGACACTGTGGGAGTGTGTCGGGGTGTGTGAGGTTGTGGGGGTGTGACAGTGTGTGTTTGGGGTGAGACTGGCCACTGGGTGTCACTTATGTGCGAAGGGAAACATGCTGTGTGCATTACCCTGACTGGCCACCAGGTGTCACTGCTGCTTCATGAGAGATACAACCTGTATATTGCCTCAACTGGCCACCTGGTGTCACTGCTGTGCCAAGGGAAACACCTTCTGTGCAGTACCCCAACTGTCCACCAGGTGTCACTGCTGCTCCAAGAGAGACACACTCTGCATTACCCTGACTGGCCACCAGGTGTCACTGCTGCTTCATGGGCGATACAACCTGTGTATTACCTCAACTGGCCACCGGGTGTCACTGCTGTGCCAAGGGAAACACCTTCTGTGCATTACCCTGACTGGCCACCAGGTGTCACTGCTGCTCCAAGGGAGACATACTCTGCATTACCTTGACTGGCCACCGAGTGTCACTGCTGCTTCATGGGCGATACACTCTGTGCATTTCCCTGACTGGCCACCGGGTGTCACTGCTGTGCCAAGGGAAACATGCTCTGTGCATTACCCCGCCTGGCCACTGGGTGTCACTGCTCCTCCAAGGGAACCACTGTCTGTGCATCATCCCGACTGAGCACTAGGTGTCACTGCTGGTCCAAGGGAACACCTTCTGTGCATTACCTGAGTGGCCACTAGATGTCACTGCTGCTCCAAATAAATGTACTCCGTGCATTACCCTGACTGACCACCAGGTGTCAGTGTCGCTGCAACGGAAACACACTCTGTGCATTACCCCAACTGGCCACCTGGTGTCACTGCTGTTCCATGGAAAACACCACACTCTGTGCAGTACCTTGACTAGCTGCCGGGTGTCACTGCTCCTCCATGGGGGAGACACACTTTTCATTAGTCAACTTGGCTAGCTCTCTGGCCACCCAGCTCTGACGACAGTGCCGCCACCAGCAGCAGCGCAGAAGTCCCCACTTAACTATGCGCTGCCCAGAGCAGGCAGAGGATTCAGGGTGCCCCTCAGCAACCCGAACAGACACTCTGCCCCAGGTTCCTGGGCCTGCCGCCCGTGGTTGATGCTCCCTGAGGGCTCTGCGAGAGCCAGGTTCCCCTACCCGGACGGCTCTTGGGGGCTGCAAACAGTCGAACGGCAGCGGGAAGCTGAGGGGCAGCCGCAGCCCCAGGGCCAAGAGCAGCATCAGGAGGAGGAGGAGACGGGAGCACCCAAGCTGCCCATACCATGGCACCAGCCAGCGCATCAGTCACCCCCCACTGGCCGGCTCCAGCCGCCAACCTGGCCAGGAGGAGGGCAATGCGGGGGACGGGGCAGGAGGCAGGGCTGGCACTTAAGAGGAGCAGGGAGCAGAGCCATAGAGATGGGTGGGGCCTTGTGGCAAGGGAGGGTGCAGGCCCCCAATTTTCTGTCTAGCCTACCTCAGCTGCCCCTCCCCCCCAGGGAAGAGGGGGGAAATTGGGGTTTGAGGGTTTAGGGTTGGGATTACAGGGTCAGGGTCTAGGGGTTGGATTAGGGTGAGGGTAAGGGGGAGTTAGTTTTAGGGTGTGGATTAGGTTTGGAAAGGGTTAGGGGTTGAGAGGGAGAGTTGGATTACGGGGAAGGGAGGGCTTAGGGTTCTCGGAGGCAGGTTTGAGGGTTAGAGGGTTGTGCTTAATGCGAGGGTTAGGATTAGCTTTAGGGATTAGGTTGGGTAAGAGTTTGGGTTCAAAGGTGGGTTAGAGTTAAGAGGTTAGGATTATGGTCAGGGTGGGGGTTATGATATAATAGGGTGATGGTCGGGGATCAGGATTAGTTGAAGGGTTAGGGTGCAGGGGTCAGGGTTGGGTTGCCTAGGGTGAAGGGAGGGGTCAGAGTTTAGGGTTGGGGTGTGGGATAGGGATGGGATCAAAGGTTAGGGGAGGAGTTGTGTTAGAGCATTGGGGTTAGAGTACTGGGGAACAGGAATTAGGGTTTGGGATTAGGGTTAGCAGGTGAGGGCTCAGGGTTTGTCTTTTTTGCTGTTCTAATTGCTTGAATTGACTATTCTGTATCATAATTTCCTGTAAATGTAGTTTAATTCCTTTTATTGACTTTTCAAAAACTTTAGTTTCATTATTATTATAACACGACCTACGTTTTTATTGTGACATAGTAAATTACAGGTTTTAATACTCATGATTATTTTGTTTTTAATGTCAGGCTATTATTTGTGATCATAGCACTTGAATGCTGCCTGATTTCCTTGGTTGCCTCAGCCCTGGTCCAGAAATAGCAGTTTGTGATGGATGATATCTGCCCTGTCACAGTTTCCCACCCCATGAAATCTCTATATTAAATTTGGACCTCAATAAAACAAATGTTTTCTAACTTAGAAAAATGTATTCAGTTAGAAAACTCATTTCATGAGTGTCCCAATTTCAAATAGAGATTTCCCAGAAGTAGCACATTGTGAATACCCCATCTGCCACAAATGGCTACTCCTAGACCTAGGGCTGGTGAATTGTGGGGGTGGCGAATTGCATCAGGACAGCAAAAACTTGCTATGCAGATGTCAGTAACTGCAACTGGTAGGAAATTGGGACAGGGAGCAATTTGTAATAGTACGTCCTGACACTACAAAGGAGATGCTGGGATGTTTCCCCCACCAGACATCAGGCTCTCCACATTAGGGTCAGTGGCTGCCAGGCCAGCTGGAGGCTGGTCTTGGTCTCTGTGGTGAGCAGGCTACGCTGGGAGCAGGAGAGGGTGAGATCTGGGGCAGGTTGTTCAGCAGCCAGGAGCCCACGTGCTTGTCTGTCCCTGAGCAGCTGAGGAGCACAGTGTGCAGCTGGTCCGTGCACCTGCTGTAGCCCCTGCTGTAGTGCTGCTCTGTGGCCAGGCTCTGCTTGATGGTGGCTGCAAGAGATGGGTCAGCGTCAGAAACAGCACAGCAAATGGGGGGCAGGAGCTGCTGTGGCAATCAGCCACAAGTCAAACCCACAAACCTGTCAGCTTGCAGCATCACCATCTGTCCTCCATATGCCACACACACCTCTACATCCCTCCTCTGTATGCCAGAGATGCTCATCTATCCATCTCCAGACATAGCTCTGTTTCTCTCTGATTTTCCATGCAGCGCACAACACGAGGTCCGAACCTGAGTGAAGCTTTTGGGTGCTGCAGTACGGGAGCTGTAGGGTGACAGTGCGTCTCTGGGCATCTCTAGTCTCAGCCCCTTTTCTCTGGAGTCCGAAGCCATGACTCTGAGTTCACACCTCTCGGGCCCAGACCCCATAGCCCTGAAGATACTCAACCAGCCACTTGTGCTCTGTGATCCCGTTACAGCAACAAGAAACTCCCCAAAGCCCCAAGAAGATGTGGGAGGAGTGACACCTTGAGCCTGGCAGGCAGCATGAACTCTCCTCAGCATGGCATGGACCATCCCTGGGGCAGACAGATCCTATATGACCCACAGGAGACCACGGGGGGCAAGAGAGTGCATCCCACTGAGCCTGATAGGACGCGTGGACCCTCCCTCTGGGTTGCATTGGGGCAGACAGACCCTCCCCCGAGATGGATCCTCCCCAGCCCATGGGAGACTACAGGGTGCCAGGGAGTCATTACCCAGGGTGTTGCTCTGTTGCAGGCTCTCCATGTGCTACACCGTGATCTCCATCACGTCAACTTTCTGCAGCTGGGATTGCTGTAAGAAGTGGCGGGAGGCACCGTTAACGACTGATGGCAGGTACAAGGATTTGGGGACTCAAGGTGTTGGGGTGTCGCAGGTGGGGCACTGCCTTGTGTGTCCGTCCATCCCCCCTCCCGTCGTGCCGCGCGCCCCGCAATGGCTGATGGGAGATGAAGGCCGAGAGAAACACTACCCCTCCCGTCGTGCCGCGCGCCCCGCAATGGCTCATGGGAGATGAAGGCCGAGAGAAACACTACCCCTCCCGTCGTGCCGCGCGCCCCGCAATGGCTCATGGGAGATGAAGGCCGAGAGAAACACTACCCCTCCCGTCGTGCCGCGCGCCCCGCAATGGCTCATGGGAGATGAAGGCCGAGAGAAACACTACCCCTCCCGTCGTGCCGCGCGCCCCGCAATGGCTCATGGGAGATGAAGGCCTAGAGAAACACTACCCCTCCCATGGTGCTGCAGGCTTCGCGCTTGCTGATAAGACGTTGCCAAATTACCCACAATGCACTGCGTCTCGTCCTTTCTCCCCCGCGTGTGGGCGAGGGGAAGGAGGAGTCTGCGGCTACCCCCCCCCGTCCCCAGGAACCGGAAGTTCCCTTGTCGCTCCCATCATCCCGCCTGCCCTAGTAGCTGTCGGCTGGCCGCTGGCGGGGCCGGGGCCGCCATGAGTAAGCGGAAGGCGCCGCAGGAGAGCCCCAATGCGGGGATCACAGACTTCCTGAGCGGTGGGTTGGGCGAGCGAGCGGGGGCTGCGCCGGGAGGCGGGGCGGGGGTTGGCTATTGGCGGCGGTTCAGCGGCCGGGCCTGGCCTGTCGGGGAAGGCGCGTGTGAGGGGCACCCGGGGCCCCAGACTAGCCCGAATTTGGTGGTGCCCAAACTCCGCCCCCGCCCAAACTCCGCCCCCCCACCTGCCCAAGGCTCTGGGAGGGATTTTGGGTGGCGGAGGAGGTCTGGGGTGCAGGCCCTAGTCTGGGGCAGGGGATTGGGGTGCGGGCTCTGGGAGCGAGTGGGGAGGGAGGGGTGTAGGGGTGAGGGCTGTGGGGTGTGGGAGGGGCTCAGGGCGAGAGTAGGAGTGTGAGGGGCGAGGGCTCTGTCTGGAGTTGGGGTGATGGAGGGGCTCAGGGCTGGGGCAGAGGGTTGAGGGTGCAGTGCGGGGGTGAAAGCTCTGGCTTGGGGTGTGGGCTATGGGGTGGGGCAGGGCTGGGGATGAGTTTGGGGTGCAGGCAGGCTGCTCCAGGACAGGGGCCAGAGAGGAGGTCTCCCCCAGCCCTTTCCCTGCTGGCAGCAGCGAGCTCTGGGGGAGGAGCCCCCCTTTCCCATCCCCACAGCAGCACACTCACCCCCACCACTGTCACCACATGTGCTCCTAGGGCCTCTCTCAGGTCCAGGAATCTCCCTCACCTTCCCCGAGGTGGGTGCTGGGGGTGCTGTGTGTGCCTCCTCCCCTGCTGTTGCCCCTGACTGTAGCCTCACTGGGGGTGAGGGATGGGGGGCTGCCTCCTTGCCCAGCATGGGGCAGGAGTGGTGACTGGGAGCGGGTGGCCCTGTGCTGGTGGAGGGTCCTGCCGGAAAAGGGAAGGGTCTGAGGTGGAAGGGCAGGCTCAAAGTCAGTCTGCCCTGGCAGTCGAGATGGGGGGCACTGGGGCCCTGTGGCAGCAGTTGCGGCAGGGAGGCAGCATGGAGCTGTGGGGAGGAGGCAGGGGGAGGCATGGGGGTGGCAGGTGGGGGGGGGACGGGACACCCGGCCCCAAATATTGGTGGAGCTGGGCTCCTGGGCTCTGAATATTGCTGGTGCCCGGGCACCACATGGTAATATAACTCGTCGCCTGTGCTAGCCCGGTAATGTTAACCCGCCCGCTCTTGACTGAGAACCGGTTCGGAGTGAGCGGTCAGACCCGAGTGCGTGTAAGAAATGTCTCTGTGTCTCTTTCCATTGCCCCCGGGCCGCAGAACTGGCGAACTACGAGAAGAACGTGAACCGAGCCATCCACAAGTACAACGCGTACAGGTAGGTGCGCCAGCGAGCAGTGCGGGTATCACCTTGTTCTCCCAACCCTCCCTGCTCTCAGCGCAGAAAGAGGGCTGCGGTGTCCCCTCTCCTGGGTGCCATGGGAAACTGCTCCAGGCCCAGTCTTACTCAACAGGGATTGGTAACTGGTTAAAATATAGTAAACAAAGGGTAGGAATAAATGGTCCATTTTCAGCATGGAGAGAAGTAAATAGTGGTGTCCCCCAGGGGTCTGTTCTGGGACCAGTCCTATTCAACATATTCATAAATTATCTGGAAAAAGGGGTAAACAGTGGGGAGGCAAACTTCAGATGATACAAAACTACTCAAGATAGTTAAGTCCCAGGCAGACTGGGAAGAGCTACAAAAGGATTTCACAAAACTGGGTGAGTGGGCTACAAAATAACAAATTAAATTGAATGTTGATAAATGCAAAGTAATGCATGTTGGAAAGCATAATCCCAACTATACATATAAAATGATGGGGTCTAAATTAGCTGTTACCACTCAAGAAAGAGATCTTGGAGTCATTGTGGATAGGTCTCTGAAAACATCCACTCAATGTGCGGAGGCAGTCAAAAAAGTGAACAGATTGTTGGGAATCATTAAGAAAGGTATAGAAAACATCATATTGTCTCTGTGTGAATCCATGGTATGCCCACATTTTGAATACTGCGTGCAGATGTGGTCGTCCCATCTCAAAGAAGACCTATTGGACTTGGAACAGGTTCAGAAAAGGGCAACAAAAATGATTAGGGGTGTGGAATGATTTCAGTATGAGGCGATATTAATAAGACTGGGACTTTTCAGCTTGGAAAAGAGATGACTAAGGGGGGATATGATAGAAGTCTATAAAACCATGACTGGTGTTTAGAAAATAAATAAGGAAGTGTTATTTACTCCTTCTCATAACACATGAACTAGGGGTCACGAAATAAAATTAATAGGCAGCAGGTTTAAAACAAACAAAAAGTATTTTTTCTCACAATGCTCAGTCAACCTGTGGAACTCCTTGACAGAGGATATTGTGAAGGCCAAGACTATACCAGGGTTCAAAAAAGAACTAGATAAG
The DNA here is from genome assembly GCF_028017835.1 of Emys orbicularis. Taxonomy (NCBI): domain Eukaryota; kingdom Metazoa; phylum Chordata; order Testudines; family Emydidae; genus Emys; species Emys orbicularis. The sequence continues at coordinate 129,255,015 of NC_088684.1, forward strand.
TTCATGGAGGATAGGTCCATCAATGGCTATTAGTCAGGATGGATAGGGGTGGTGTCCCTAGCCTCTGTTTGCCAGAAGCTGGGAATGGGTGACGGGATGGATCAGTTGGTGATTACCTGTTCTGTTCATTCCCTCTGGGACACCTGATGTTGGCCACTGTCGGAAGACAGGATACTGGTCTAGATGGACCTTTGGTCTAACTCAGTTTGGCCGTTCTTATGTTCTAAATTTAAGCTAGGCTCAGGGTCTCGGCCAGATTCTAATTTGATTAACTGTGTTCTGCAATCTTAAAATTCCAATCCAGCCAGATACTTCATTATGCACTTAAGAAGAGACGTAAAACTTTTTTTGAAATTTAGATGGCATTTAAAAAAAAATGGCGGTTTTTTTTCTGCCTGTTCTCTCCCCCCCCCCCCCCCAAAATTGAAATATCTATAGTAATTACTTGCTTATTGAAACTAAAATTTCATTTTTGAAGAATGAGAAATGCGTTCTGTATAAGTTAGTTAGCATATAAAGTGCTGTTTGGTATATTGATGAAATAGGTGTAAATTATTTAGTTTTGATTTGAATAATAATAAACATATATTTTTGCCTATTGGCAAATAGGAAAAAAAATGTTTGAAACTAGAAGACATCAGTATTGTTGTAAGCCAAAAGGAAAGTTTATACCCTTTAGGCTCAGAAATAGCATGTAAATAGACCTGACTTTATTATGCAGATACAGGAGAAACTTGTGTTTCCAGAGAGAGAGCTTGGAAAATGACTGTCCGTATAATGTAGGTAACAGAGCTCGGTATTTAAAGATCAACAGTAAATTCAGGTAGATATCCGAACTTTACAGTAGTAACAACAACAACACCAGATTCTTTAATAGTGTGTTATCATCACATATACAGTAAGGCCTGGTCTACACTAGGCGTTTATGTCGAATTTAGCGCCGTTACATCGAATTAACCCTGCACCCGTCCACACCACGAGGCTATTTAGTTCGACATAGAGGTCTCTTAAATTCGACTTCTGTATTCCTCCCCAACGAGGGGAGTAGCGCTAAATTCGACATGGCCATATTGAATTAGGCTTGGTGTGGATGGAAATCGACGGTAATAGCTCCGGGAGCTATCCCACAGTGCACCACTCTGTTGACGCTCTGGACAGCAGTCCGAGCTCGGATGCTCTGACCAGCCACACAGGAAAAGCCCCGGGAAAATTTGAATTCCTTTTCCTGTCTGGGCAGTTTGAATCTCATTTCCTGTTTGGACATCGTGGCGAGCTCAGCAGCACTGGCAACGATGCAGAGCTCTCCAGCAGAGATGGCCGTGCAATCCCAGAATAGAAAGAGGGCCCCAGCATGGACTGATCGGGAAGTCTTGGATCTGATCTCTGTGTGGGGCGATGAGTCCGTGCTTTCCGAGCTGCGCTCCAAAAGACGGAACGCAAAGATCTATGAGAAGATCTCTAAAGCCATGGCAGAGAGAGGATACAGCCGGGATGCAACGCAGTGCCGCGTGAAAATCAAGGAGCTGAGACAAGGCTACCAGAAGACCAAAGAGGCAAACGGACGCTCCGGATCCCAGCCCCACACATCCCGTTTCTACGAGGCACTGCATTCCATCCTAGGTGCGGCCGCCACCACTACCCCACCACTGACCGTGGACTCTGAGGATGGGATATTGTCCACGGCCGGTTCCTCGGACATGGTAGCAGACGGGGAAGATGAGGAAGCAGATGAGGAGGACGAGGCAGTCGACAGCGCTTACCAAGCTGATTTCCCCGACAGCCAGGAGCTCTTCATCACCCTTACAGAGATTCCCTACCAACCCTCCCCAGCATGTAACCCGGACACAGATTCAGGGGAAGGATCAAGCAGTAAGTGTTTTAAACATCTAAACATTTATTTTTAACAAAACTGGAATATTAAGAATAAGAACAATGTGTTCTTCATGATTTCTTTACCCTGGGCGCTTAAGTATTCAGTTCCAACTATTTAAAAAAAATCTAACAGTGTCCGGTTGTGCATGATTCTGCTGCCCAAGCTGCTCCACTCTTTAGTCCCTGCCACTGCAGCTATATTAAAATCCGGTCTATATGTCCGGGGATAGAGCTGAAATCCTCCACGGACATCTCGACGAAGCTCTCCTGGAGGTAATGGGAAAGCCTGTTCATCAGGTTCCTGGGGAGAGCGGCCTTAGTGGGTCCTCCAAAGTAGGAGACGTTCCCGCGCCAGGAGATCCTCAAGTACTCTGGGATCATTGCCTTGCACAGCATGGCGGCATAGGGCCCTGGTCTTTGCAGGCTTACCCGAAGCATCCTTTCCTTATCGCTGTCAGAGATCCTCATTATTGTTATGTCGCTCATGATGACCTGCTTTGAATTAGGTAGGGGACTGTTAGTATTGGGACTGCTTGCAAGTTCCTTTACAGAACTGTAACCGCTGGTTTACAGCCACGCGGTGGAGGCGGGAGAGGGGCAGCATACAGGGATCTTTCCCTGGGACATCCGCGAGGGGGTGGGACAGGGCCAGAGTTCATGCTTGGCCGATTGGTGGCAGCAGAGACTGGCATTGCTTTCAATGTGAAAGGAGGCCAGTGGTACTACTAAAGTTTTAAGCAGCCACAAGTCTACGGCTTACCATGTTTGCCTGCTACAGAGATTCCGGTGTCCTGCCCCGCTTCCCAGATCGGCAGTGCAAGACCCCAGGCACTGAAGGCGAGGTCCGAAAATTCGACCTTGTCCTGAGTGCGCATGTGATAGGTGCGGTGCATGGTCTTGTTCACAGAGAAAGACTATGTTCTTTGTTCACAACTACATTTATGTTTCGGAGGAATTCACTACCTTTTTCTCATTCCCACAGCCACATCTGCGACTGTCTCCCAACCCAGCCTGGCATCACACTCCCAGAGGCTAGCGCACATTAGGCGGAGGAAGAAGAAGACGCGAGAGGACATATTCTCAGAGCTAATGGGCTGCTCCCGAGCCCAGGCAGCACAGCAGAACCATTGGAGGGAGAATTTGTCCCAAATGCACCGGACACACATGGAACGTGAGGAGAGGTGGCGGCAGGAAGACCAGCAGGCGACTCAAACGCTGCTTGGACTTCTGAGGGAGCAAACGGACACACTCCGGCGCCTTGTTGATGTTCTGCAGGAACGGAGGCAGGAGGACAGAGCCCTGCTGCAGTCTATCAGTAACCGCACTCCCCCGCCACCAAGTCCCATACCCCCCTCGCCCAAAGAAGGAGGGGCGGCAGAGTCCGTGAAAACTCTCACTCGACCCCTGCAGACTGCTCAAGCACCAGAAGGCTGTCATTCCCCAAAATTTGAAAAGTCCTTTCCTGCCCGCCTCACCCAAGCCCCCGTCCAAGTTTCACCCCCCAGTTCCATGTGTGGTTGTTAATAAAAAATACGTTTCTGTTCATTACTGTTTCAATCATGTTCTTTTGAGGGAGAGTCTGTCTGAAGGGGGGGAAGGGCCCTGGTAATTGGACAGTCACCTTTAGCAGGGTACAGAGGCGGGGGCAGGTCCAGCAGCAGGGCACATACACAGTGCAGTGACTAGTTACCCTGGTCAGTCTGGGAGGTGGTTTTCATGTTCTGTGCGTGGGGGGGGGTTGCTCTGTGACTTTGTGGCGGGGGAGGGCAGTTACAGATCTTATGCAGCGGTCCTTGTCCTGGATCACAGAGCCACGCAGGAGGGGATCTGTAACCCTCCTCCCCCTGCCATAAAGTCACATAGCCCCCACATACACGCAGTCCCGCTCAGGAGGGCTGGCAGGCTCCGTTGAAACAACCAGTCCGCCACTGCGAATCCTGTCATTCCTGGAGTTTAGAAGGATCATTTGCATCAGTACACTACACCCGCTCCCCACCACAGTCTGCGTCCCAGGTTTAAAACATTCCCGCGAAAACAGTAATAAAGACAACGGTGTTCATTAACAAAATAAAACTGATTTTATTTTTTTGGAAGGGGGTGGAGGGGGTCTGTAACTGGAGAGGATAGTCAACATTAACTGGGTAAAGAAACGGTGGCAGGTTCAGCTTCTCTGTACAGAAACTTAAAAGTCACTGGTTACCCTGCTCACTGTGGAACCTAGCTTTCAAAGCCTCCCGGATGCACAGCGCGTCCCGCTGGGCTCTTCTAATTGTCTGGCTGGGCGTAATCAGATGCCAGGCTATTTGCCTCAACCTCCCACCCCGCCATAAAGGTCTCCCCCTTGCTCTCACAGAGATTGTGGAGCACACAGCAAGCTGCTATAACAATGGGGATATTGGTTTCGCTGAGATCACAGCGAGTCAGTAAGCTTCTCCATCTCCCCTTGAGACGGCCAAAAGCACACTCCACCACCATTCTGCACTTGCTCAGCCGGTAGTTGAACAGTTCTTTTTCAGTGTCCAGGGCGCCAGTATAGGGCTTCATGAGCCAGGGCATTAGCGGGTAGGCTGGGTCCCCAAGGATCACTGTAGGCATCTCCACATCCCCAAGACTTATTTTGTGGTCCGGGAAGTAAATACCTTCCTGCAGCCGTCTAAACAGACCAGAGTTCCTGAAGACGCGAGCGTCATGAACCTTGCCCGGCCATCCGACGTTGATGTTTGTAAAACGTCCCCGATGGTCCACCAGTGCTTGCAGCACCATTGAAAAGTAGCCCTTTCTGTTAATGTACTGGCTGGCCTGGTGCTCCGGTCCCAGGATAGGGATGTGAGTTCCATCTATAGCCCCACCGCAGTTTGGGAATCCCATCGCGGCGAAGCCATCTATGATGATCTCCACGTTTCCCAGGGTCACTACCTTTGAGAGCAGTACCTTAACGATTGCGTTGGCTACTTGCATCACAACAACCCCCATGGTGGATTTGCCCACGCCAAAGTGGTTCGCGACAGACCGGTAGCTGTCCGGCGTTGCAAGCTTCCAGAGGGCTATGGCCACTCGCTTCTGGACAGTCAGGGCTGCTCGCATCCGGGTGTCATTGCGCTTCAGGGCAGGGGACAGCAACTCACAAAGTTCAAGGAAAGTCCCCTTCCGCATGTGAAAGTTTCGCAGCCACTGGGATTCGTCCCAGACATGCAGCACTATGCGGTCCCACCAGTCCGTGCTTGTTTCCCGTGCCCAGAATCGCCGTTCCACAACATCCACATGACCCATTGTCACCGTGATGTCCTCGGCGCTGGGTCCCGTGCTTTGTGACAGGTCTGTGCCACTCTCAGACTTCAGGCCCTCATCGCGGTGCCGTAGCCTCCTCGCCTGGTTTATCTGCATCTGCCTCTGGTAAAGGTGGATGATAACCTGCGAGGCGTTGACAACGGCCACAACTGCAGCGATGGTCGCAGCGGGATCCATGCTCGCAGTGCTGTGGCGTCCGCGCTGGCACTGACCGGAAAATTGCGCGAACTGATTTCCCGCCGGCGCTTTCAGGGAGGGAGGGAGGGCGGTAGTGACGGACGGATGACGACAATTACCCAAAAGCACCCTCGACCCTTTTTTTTTACCCAGAAGGCATTGGCGGCTCGACCCAGAATTCCAATGGGCAGCGGGGACTGCGGGAACTGTGGGATAGCTGCCCACAGTGCACCGCTTCCAATGTCGACGCTTTCCCCGTTAGTGTGGACTCACAAAGTCGAATTACTGTCCTTAGTGTGGACACACACGTTCGACTTTGCAATATCGATTCTACATTTTCGATTTAAGAGAAATCGAACTAGCCTCGTAGTGTAGACATACCCTAAGTGTCAAAATAGTAGACAAAACTAGCTGTTCTATGAACCTGTGTAATATAATTTAAATTGTTACTAATGTATTCTTGGAAATGCTAGCCTCATTCAAGCTTTTCCTTCTTTCCTTTCTCTTTCACTGTTCATTCTGAGACAAACTATTTCACAAGTTTCTTTTCATATTTTTCAATTTTTCTAAGCTGGCCCTTGGGGGGGAATGGAAAAAAATTGCGCCTCCTTCCCCCCCCCCCCCCCCCCAAAAAAATATCTGAGGTGGCTAACCAGATAAGTAGTTTTTGTAAAGTACTTCTGAATAACAGGCTCTTTTGTAAATTTAAGTTAGCATTGCTGTTTACCTTATTTATAAAAGTCCTTATGTGAGCCCCTTATGTTAAAGTGAGGAAAGTGATATTCAGGTTGCTGTATGATAAGCTTTTTTTTTTTTTTTTTTTGGTGTGGTCTTGTATTCCTGGTGCATGAGAAATAGGGGGTAGTTATACAGATGCCACTGCTCCAGGGTGGAACCACACACAGTGCACTGTAATGAGGGTGTACACAAAATGTTTGTCTGGTCATTTGATACTGTTCACTGAAGGCTGGAAAGTGAATGGAACTGTCTTTTTTTATATATATATATAGAAAAGCAGCTTCTGTAATATCCAAGTATCCAAGCAAGATAAAAAGTGGAGCTGAAGCAAAGAAGCTGGTAAGCTGTAAAACAGATGATAATGTTTTATCCGAGTTCTTATCATCCACACACTTAAATTCCATTTTTGTGTTAATATTTTAGTGCATTATAATATACATTATCATAGTTGTAATTGAGGAGACCCAACGATATGCTTTTTTCCTGCATTTTCTCAGACTTCAGAGGTTTAAATTTAGTGCAGGAACTGTAAATTTTGCTAAAAGAGCATTTTGAAATTTCACTGTAAAACAGGGAAAATTAGAGTCTGCTTCTGTTGCTCATAATGCTGCTGCTTACAATTATGAACATTAGCAAAATATTGTCTTGTAAGTTTGATTGTGTTTCTGTTTTGCAAGTTTCTGAATTTAGTTTTGTAGTTTATTCATAATGTCTGATGCTAGTTATCCTGAAGGTAAAGTTTCATTGACTTTTTGGTTCTGTTTCTTTTTTAGGAAGGAGTAGGGGCTAAAATAGCTGAGAAGATTGATGAGTTTTTATCCACTGGAAAACTACGTAAGCTTGAAAAGGTGAACCTCTTTGACCTTCTTCTCTGTGGGCATTTTTTTTTTCTGTACCTTCCAAGGCCTCCTGCTAACTCCATGCAACTGCTTTACTGTTTCTGGAGAGACTGAGGCCAAGCAGGAGGGAGATGCACGTAGACTGCCAGGGGAGTAGAAAGAAGGAAATGGGTATCTAAAAACAAAAAATCCTGAAAAAAATTGTACATCTCTGGAAATATTACAGGATATGATCAGTTTGCCTTCCTGCCCATTCTGTCCACCAAATTGATGACGTGGGTTCTCATGGAAGTTTGGTTTTAGCCAGGGCCACCTACCTTAGTCTGGACAGACATGTAGAAAGCTTCCTGCACGCAGCTTTTCCCAGTGCACCTTAGTCCTGGCCTGCAGCACCCCCTCTTGTTCTAAATTTGGCCTCCCACCCTTCTGCCAGTGGATCTAAAACCTGCCCAAGTCTCTCTTATGTACTTATTCCCAACATATAGAATTTACTTCAGTATATAGAAGGGTTCAGACAATGGCTTTAAAAATGCGGTTGTAAATCTGAATAGACATGTCAGCAAAAACTAAAAAGGACTTTTCTCCCTCCACTAAAAAAGAACCAGCCTCACTTAAAGCCTTATAACATCCCTCTGAGTATCAAACTCTCTTCTCTGAAACCAAAGAAGGAAGCAAATTCTAGAGCCAAGGGCTTGGGCACTGAAAACCACCTGTCCAGGTTCTTTCTGAGTGGATCTAGACAATCATGACATGAGTCTCTGATGTGTAGGTAATAGGTCAGATCTAACAATCATGACATGAGTCTCTGATGTGTAGGTAGTAGGTCAGATCTAAAAAGACTACAGCAACTTTCAAGTGCAATAATTCACTGACTTACTTTATGTTCCTGTGACTTTTCAAATGAGTTAGAGAACAGTCTTTTTTCTCCAGATTCGACAGGATGATACAAGCTCATCTATCAATTTCCTGACCCGAGTTAGTGGCATAGGGTAAGAATTTTTTTTGTATGGTTCTATCTACTTGTAGAGTTATTAACAGCAGTGTAGAAATTGAGGGTTTGAAGAAAGAATATGGAGATTGAGTTGGCAGCGGGACATCCAAACTGAGACATTAGAGATTCAAGACTGAGCCCAGGGGAAATGTACGTTGGGGAAATGACAGTGAAGAGATGGTAGCGGAAGCCATGGAAGTGGATGAGGTCACCTGCTTATAACAGAGAGAGGGAAAAGAGGAGCAGACAAAAGACAGAGCCTTGAGAGATATTGACGAGCTGGAATGGAGAGGGGGAGCGACTTCCAAAAGGAATGTGAAGGAGCTACCGAAGAGGTAGGAGGAAATCGAGTTGATGACAACCCACTTTAGCCTTTCCATAGCCAACTTTTTAAGGTGGGTAACATTGTTCTCTTGCGTGTAGGGAAACCAAGGCAAAGTTAAGTGACTTGTCCAAAGCCACTGTTAAAGCTGGGAATAGAACCCAGGTCTCCTAACTCCCATCCTCTTCCTCCATTTCCTGGTCCATGCAAGCAGTGTATGCCAAGTTGAGGGAGAATGTGAGAATGAATGTAAGAAATGGCTTTTGTACTGGAGAACTAATTGCCTGATTATAAACTTCGGTGTAATCTGTTAGTAAATTCTGGTGTAATGTGCTACTGTTTGATATAACATTTTCTGCTGGAGAGGTTTCTCTGTGTCAATTTGGTTAAGAAGTGCCCTGATTCTTTGCAGTCCTTCTGCAGCTAGGAAGCTTGTGGATGAAGGGATAAAGACATTGGAAGGTGAGTGTACCATAAACCTTGCTGATTTCAGAGCCTTTGATTGGAAGAATGTGAAAAGGTTATGACTCAAGTTGTGAAAAACTGCTCGCTGCATAAATGGCAGCAGTTATACAATTAAGGATAGGCATTCAGCATTCCAAAGCTGAGTCAGTGCAGGGAAGAAAGGCACCAGATACATTTTCAGATGGGGATTCTCCCAAAATATGGGGAAAGGGAAAGTGACTTGGTTTGAAGAAACAGGCTTTTTCAATTATTTCTTCTAGTGCTGCAAACTCTGAAGTGCATGGCTTTGGTAGTACCTATGTGCTTATGTTGCATAAGTTTGATTCCACTGACACTGCATCCATCCCTTTCTTTTCGTTCAGCACCTAAGAGCTGGATGTACGCTAGATTCATACATTCTAAGGTAAAAAGGGACCACTGTGATCATCTCGTCTGATTACCTACATAGCACAGGCTATAGAACTTTTCTGAAATAAATCCAGTTTGAACTAGAGCATGTTACATAGAAAAACATCTGGTCATGATTTAAAAATTGCCAGTGATGGAGAATCCACCTCAACCCTTGATAAACAGTTGAAATGGTTAATGATCTTCACTGTTAAGAACCTGTAAGCTACCATATTTGTTAAGTCTCTCAGTGTGACAACTCATTTACTCTTGAAACCTCATACTTTTTGGAGATTCTTACACATGATTGGAATGTTACTGGTGTGATGGAATGGGGAATTACTTGAAGATAGGATTGCTGCCTGTTGTGGTTGCTCTGTGGACATTGTTGTTGTTAAAACTGCCATTTTCTTTTAAGGTCTTCTACTTTGATGGATACTTTAATTGCACCTTAAATATTTTTGCCTGGGAATGTAAAGACGTTTTTTGGGACACAGGCTACTAGATAAGACCCTTTCCTTCCCAGGTTGCCCAGCCTTTCTCTCCCTCCTGCTCATTCTTGTGTTAGGCCACCACTGCCCCTCTTAATTTCTCCTTGGCAATTTTTAAATCAAGATCAGCTCTTTCTTTAAAAGATGTGATTTGGTTCAAAAGGAATTACATTGGGGAAGTTCTATGGGCTGTTATACAGGAGGTCAGACTAGATGATCACAATAGTCCCTTCTGGCCTTATAATTTATGATGTCATAAATTATATACAGTAACTCCTCACTTAACGTTGTAGTTATGTTCCTGAAAAATGCAACTTTAAGTGAAACGATGTTAAATGAATCCAATTTTCCCATAAGATTTAATGTAAATGCAGGGGGTTAGGTTCAAAGGAAATTTTTTGGTGCAGACAGAAGGCATTATATACTGTACTGTGGTTGGGAAGTGCCCCTGGCTTACCCCACACAGGTACAGCCCACTGCAGGCAAGGACACTAGGAAGCTCCTTTGCAGCAGCAGTGGCAGCTTCCCCGGAGAAGAACAGGCGCCGACTTTGCCGGGGGATGCTCCAGGCCCACCTCTTCCCATCCCTGCTCCACTCCAGGCCCACCTCTTCCCACCCCTACTCCACCTCCTCTCCGGAGCACGCCACATCCCTGTTCCTCTCCCCCTCCCCCGCCCCCAAAGTCCTAAGTGCCGCCAAACAGCTGTTTGGTGGTGGGGGAAGCGCTGGGAGGGGGAGGAGAGGAACTTGTGGAATGCTCCTTTGTAAAGTCGCTGCTCTTCCACAGAATCTTACAAGCAGTGGACAGAGCAGGCAGCCAAACAACGTTATAAGGGAGCATTGCACAACTTTAAACGAGCACATTCCCTAATTGAGCAGCGACATAACTTTGAAACAACATTAAGCAGGAGGACGTTGAGTGAGGAGTTACTGTATTGTGGCCCATAAAATATGCAGAAACTGATTTTGGTAACTAGCTGTGCCAACAAACTGCTCCAAAACCAGTTCAAGTTACCATTCTTGCCAACAGACTAAAACAAATGTGGGGATTCTAGGCCATGCCATTTTGGAGATGTATCAAGCTGGGAAACAATCCTGGATTGGCGCTCCCTTCCTTTTTTGAGCCTCATATTTTATCTTCGCATAAGATCACACCTTGTCCATCAGTGCAGCCCTTGGACTGTGGTAACTTGCTTCAGAGGCCACTTCAGTCTGGGATGGTCCAAATCAAAAGACCACCTTCTGCTTCAGCTGTTCCAATACAGCTGAAGGTTTGGCCCTTTATAAATGTAGAAATCAACAAGTATGCACTGAGCACGATATTAAACATTACAATGACTACTCCTTACTGATTTTTTTTTTTTAGGTTCACTATTTCCTAAGACAGTTTTGCTCAGTGACTAGAACTGACTTCTTGGGTGCAACTAAGTGGGACTTTTAATCTGTGAGGAGTCGGGGTTGTATGTGGATTTTGCAGGGGATGGGTTTTATGGTGGGGTTTTTTTTGTTTGTTTGTTTGAGGGATTAAAGAGCCCCAGTCTAGCCAGAGTAGAGTTCTCCCCTGAGCAGGCTTTTTGCTAGCCATTTTACACTGCCCTGCAATGCCCTTGCTGCAAACGCTGGCATAAGGGATGTGTCCTGGCATAGGGGTGTGGTTTTAGTAGATGCTACTGCATTCATTCTGTGAGCCATAGGGCAGCCTCCTCATAATTTACAAGCACAACAAAAACTCTTACCCTTTGTGTTTCTCTTTGAAGTTGCTATTGCGTTAAATCATCTTTACAACAAATATCTATTTGCTAAAGTTATTTTCCTCCTCCTGAGTATTTTTTCTGTCATTCTGCTTCTTCCAGATCTAAGGAAAAATGAACACAAGCTAAATCATCATCAGCGAATTGGGCTAAAGTAAGACAGTTTCATTTTCATGGACATAGTTGCTTGGCTTCTGTAAAAATTCCTCCAGAGGCCAGTACACTCTTTAAGATTATAGCAACCATAAGTAGCACACTTAATAGGTAAGATCCAGTTCCATCCCCTGTTCTGCCCTTTTCTCAGTTGCTCATAACTTACCCAAACAAATTTCTTTGGGAATGAAATTAGCTGTGCTTGGTCACAGTCCAAAGATGCATTGTTTTAGAAAGGTTTAGTCAGCTCAGCCTATCCACTTTTGAGTTATTAAAGGTGGCGAAAAAACCAGGCTTTTCCTCTCAGGTTCTGATTTGAAATGTTGTGTCTGGATCACTGAGAGTCTAAATTCTAGAAAAATTGATGGTTTGGGTGCCTCTGACCACTGGTTAAGGAAAGCTTTCTGTTTGCTGCTGCTGAGTCAGTTCTTAAAGCCATGAAGTTCTTGTCCCCTTTGGAAGGCTGCAGAAGAAATTCTTGATACAGTATTCCTGTATGATAGCAGTACTTCCTCTCCCCTCTGAAATCTGTTTTAATGGTGGTGAAAGAGAGGACCTGCGGTGATGGGAATTTCTGAGGTGTTTGAGACTAGCAAAAGGAACCTGTGATCATTGGTTTGCTATCACTGTCTAGGTTATTAGTTTCTAATCAATTCTAATCAATCAGTTTAATGTAAAATGTATGGAGTTTTATCTAATGTTTGCTTGGTTAAATTTTAAATGCATTGCCTTACTCATAGTCATTCAACTTCTTTTTTATTTGTACAGATATTTTGAAGACTTTGAGAAAAGAATCCCTAGAGAAGAGATGTTACAGATGCAGGTAAGATATAATCTTCCTCAACAAAGTAAGGCAATGAGAACAAATGAAGAAGGTGTTGTCAGTAGCTACCAGTGTGGTGCTCTGCTCTTGTTCAATGATGATAACAGTCGGCTGCGTGCGTGTTCCCTCTGTGTGCTGCCCCAGCTCTGCACAGATAGCTGACACAGCAGACCCCGAGAGAACCCCCAATGACCACAGACTCTAATAAGGTACGAAGGAACCCGAGCCAGGTTTATTGTCAAACGAAGCACAGTAATAGTTTCCCGTATGTATGTCTACAAAACATACTACGAATTTGTGCCCCCTGGCAATGGACCAGCTCAGTCAGTAGCGGGACTTTCCACTGCCCCCTAGGCCAGACAAAGATGCGCACTCCGGGACCTACTTTTATACAGTTACAGGACAGATTACTCATCCCTACTGACGTATTGAAGTACAGCCCCTTGACTCATTGGGGGCTGTCTCCTCCTTTGATCATGTTGTTTCTATCCACCATGCTGTCCTTTTGACCCTGTCTTTAAGATGCACTTGCTTCTAGCAGCCCTCTTCTTGCCAACTTCTGTGAGTGGGGCCTACCTCTGGCTCACAGCCCAGCTTTTGCTTAGCAGTGCCTGGAAGTACTTTGCTTCAGGCCTCAGACTGGGCCTCTGACACAAGAGGTTATGTTTCAGGGCCTCATCTTACTACAGAGGGCAGCTCAAATGATTTGATCTTGCTCTCTTTTTTTTCTCAACAGGAAATTGTATTGAAAGAGGTTAAGAAACTGGACCCCGAATATATTGCTACAGTCTGTGGCAGTTTCAGGCGAGGTTGGTACTCCACTGTGCCGTCACATTTACATCATGGTTCTAGAAGTCAAAACTTACTGACAGATGTCTGAATTGTGGACCTTAAGGTTTTTTGTTTTTTTTTTAATTTGTACTAATGTGCATAGTCCTTAATGCAAAATCTGTTACACTGACCAGATGGAATAAACTTACTTCTTGCTTTTTGCTTAGACTGACTAGTTCAGTTTGTACATATAAGGCTATGGGTGCGATATAAAAAGAAGCGGAGTAGGATGCTGCGAATTGTAAAACCAAAGAATAGTTTCCTTTAAATTTTCCTTTTCCTCAAAACTCTTGCATCTGCTCCAGAATTACTCTGGAGTTTTTCTTATTACTGATGTGCAGACATATAGCATAACAGAACCTTGCTAATTCACACAAATAATAAACACCCATTGAAAATTACTTCCTATTTTGCAAATTTCAGTAAGTGAACCAACTCAATTAAAAAATCAAAACTAAAATTTCATAAAATGTGACATGTTTACTTATTTTGGCATCTGTAGTTTAATCTTTTATGATTACTTCTAATAGTGTAGTATGAAGCATAAGAAACCTCACTACTTTAGTCTATTAATTATTTGCTGAGCAGTGTGAGGTTGACTGTAATTTTTTGTGTGAATTATATATGAAGTCCTCCAGCTTAAAAAATAAAAACTTTATAAATGTCATTGTCCATAATCAGCCACTGTTCACGCCCGTAGTAAAAAGTCTAGCATTCGAATGAAGAAAGACTAATGAAGACTTGCGTATATGTCATGTTCCCCAATTAAGTTTTATTTTAAATATACCTATGCCAGACGTAGATTTGGTACAAAATAGTTGTTAAGCAGTTTAGAAGTTGTTCTTATTCAAAATTGCATTTATTAAATAACAGTGATCTGTCTTTAAACACCATAACACTATATAAACATTAAGAATAAGAGGCACAGAGATGATACTTTGCTGTGTGATCAAGTAGTCAAAGTACTAACTTGGTTGGTTGGCCTCTGTGGAGCAAGTCGGTGATCTCAGCTCAGTATCCAATGAAAAGTATCCACATCACACAAGCTGCCACCAAAATTGGTACTAATTGGTAAATGCTTGACAGTTTCATCAGAGTCCCATGAAAATTAATCGACTTCTTAGCTCTGTTGGAGTCTCCTGTCATAGTCAACATATGAGAGTCAGTTTGTTTCAGTGCATTGTCTTGCACAAACGTAAACTGATGAGGGATCCGCAGATGCATCCGCATGTTAAGCTGACATCGCTGCATGGTTTTTTTTGTTTTGTTTTATTTTTTTTTTACCAAAGCCTACTTTCTTTGCTCATGTTTCCCTTCGACTTTTTCTATTCTGCTATTCTCGATGGCTTTAATTGCAGACCAACAGGTCTGCGCCATCCTAATTTCTCAGCACCAGCAGCTTCCCATGTGTTCAGGTTGACGTGGCCAGCTTTTAAGTGAGCTTTCAGAGTGTCATGTCATTTTCATTGGCCCCCCAGCGTAGGTGCTCCTGTTTTCAATGGTCCTTAAAATATGGCTTTGCGGAGCAGTGTAGCATCCATATGTACAAGGTGACCAGCCCAGCAAAATTGCGCCTGTCTGATTAGGAATTCAGTGCTAGTTATGTAGCACTGGTCCAGAACTTCAGTATTTGGTGTCCTGTCCAACCATTTGATTTTACAGTTGAGATGCATACAGCACATGTGAAAACTCTCTAGTTGCTTCAAGTGCCTGCTATAGTGTGTCCATGTTTCACTCCTGTGGAGAAGAGTGCTTAACATAATTGCATGGTAGACAGTAATCTTGGTGTGAAGTCAAATGTGTCTCTCATTCCACAGGTGGCAGCAAAGTCAACCATAGGCAGAACTGGCTTTAGAAATGCACTGCATGATTTCATAGTCAATTGTGGCATTATCAGATGAAGTGTTGCCAAGATAGTAAAATTTTTCTACTGCATTAAGCACTCTTGTCAGCAATTGCTATTTCAGCGGCAGAATACGTTTTTCTGGGAGCAGTCTGGTAAAGTACTTTGGTTTTCTTGAGGCAGATAGAGTCCAAATAGCTTTGCCGATCTAGAAAAGCCATCTATCGGATGCTGCATGTCTTGGACGGTATGTGCTGTGTGTGGACAATCATCAGTGAAGAGGAACTCCCTAATGAACAAGTCGATTGCTTTAATGTGAGCGCAAAGACACTGGAGATTGAAGATGCTGCGTAGTCTTTGAAAGAATCTAGCAGCATAGCACTAAGGACAATGGTAAATAGTGTAAGTGCAAGTGCACAGCCCTGCTTCATGCTGTTCGTGACAAAGGCTCTGATGAAGCACCGTTTTCCAGCACTCTAGCCAGCATGAATGAGTGCATGATGGTTACAAATTTGTGTGGCCAGCTTAGGTCAAGATTCACCAGAGACCCTCCCGACTAACAGTGTCAAAGGCCTTCATCAGGTCTACAATCACCATATAGAGATCACAGTTTTGTTCCCAGCATTTTCACAAGCCGAAAAATCATGTCTGCTGTTCTGTGTCCCAAGCGAAAGCCATGCTGACTCTCTGAAATGTTATTGGTGATGTGGAAGAATCTGGGGAGCAAGACGCAAGCCAAAATCTTCCCAGCAATGGAAAAAATCAAGATACCACGATGGTTGTTGCAGAGTACTTAATCACCTTTATTTGTATGTATGAACAACTGAAGCACCCTTGAAGTCTTGAGGCATGGTCTTCTGCTCCCAGATGTTGAAGAGCCGTGTAAGCATTTGAGATGTTTGATAACCACTATGCTTATAGATTTCTGGCAGCATTCTATCTAAGCCAGGCACCTTTCCTTGTGACAGTTGTTTTTTGGCGGTTTCTGTCTCGGTAACACTGGCAGCCTAGTGAGTCCTTCATGTATTGGGAACCATGGTACACCATCGATAGCAGCTTTTGAAATTGCAGATGGATGATTAAGTAGACGAAGTGTTCAGCCCAGCGTTGGATGATGTCTGTGTAGTATACTGCCATCTTCACTATGGATGGGAATGCTGCCACAAGATAATGCATGTACAGTACTTGACTCATTGCGTGAGGCACATAAAGCATGGTTATCTGTCAAGACTTCAGTCACTAAGAAAGCCACCTGTCACAGCTCTAAACAATCTACTCTGTCTAAGCTGTGTAAAATAAAAAATGATTGGTGGAAGCACACAGCAGAAAATATTCAACAGGCTGCGGAACAGAAAGACCTTAAACGCTTTTACTATCAATTGAAAATGGTTTTTGGTCCCTTATGTAACTTCTTAGTATTAGCACATTAGGGTTGAGATAGTCAGGGCCGGTGCAATCCATTAGGCGACCTAGGCGGTCGCCTAGGGCACTACAATTTGGGGGACGGCGACCGCGGCGGTATTTCGGCAGCGGGACCTTCCGCCACCTCTGTGTGGGGAGGCATTTCGGGACGGGACCTTCCGCCGCCTAGGGCGGCAGAAAAGCTGGCGGCGCTCCTGGAGATAGTGTAGAGGCTGCCCTATTAATCATAAACTTAGAAATGTAGATTTGGAAGGGATCTTGAGAAGTCATTTAGTCAAGCTACTTGTGCTGTGGCAAGACCAAGTATATACTTGCACCATTCCTGACAGGTCTTTGTCTACCCTATTATTAAAAACCTTAATAACTATTCTGTGCTAGTTCTGCGGATAGAGGAGCTTCTCTTCTTTTCTTTAGCACTAAGATTCAAACACAACCCTCTATGGTCTGTTCTTAACTGATATCAAGACTTACAGCTTTTCTTCTTCACTCTTTACTTTCTCAGGTGCGGAATCGAGTGGGGATATGGATATTCTCCTGACCCATCCAAGTTTCACTTCTGAATCAACCAAACAGGTGCCTGTCTTTCTCTATACAACTTATTACTATTTAAAAGCTGAGTTTTATGAACTTTTATCAGCAGATCATAAAATCATAAATTCCTTTGCATTTGGGTTCATATTGCAGCTTTTTGCATTTATTCCTTGACACCATAATAACTTTTTATAGTTTATTAATAAAATCCTGAATATTTGGGATTTGCATTATATGGGGGATTATGCAAACTACCCTTCACGTGTTTGGATGTGACACGTTTTAATCATTTTGTAGAAGTATTTTGCATAACTCTTATATATGCTAAAGAAATTTCACGCCTAATATATTGAACACAATGTGCGCAGGCCTGGCTCAATAGCTAATGCTTTGCACTGCAGCGAGGAAGATAAAGTTTATTTCAGTCTCTTGCTCCTCAGGCCACCAGGGAATTAGTACTTAGTCCCTGTGGTGAAAAGGGCGTGATCCCTTTTGCCTAATACTACAGAAGTGCTCAAAAATGCTGGCTGTTTGCAGCTGGAAGGACAGTGGCCAGGACCATGGAGGGCACAGAGTAATCAGACAGCTGCTTGTTCAGTGTAATGTGCTTGGTATCTTTTTCTTGTTTATAAATTGAGTGTACTTTTCTGTAGCATTATATAGTGATCCTGATTTATATCACGACAAAAAAAAAAAAAGGCCCTGCCTTCTTTGAGACCATATGCACTTTTGGCAAAAAACAGGCTTTTATTATCTTGTCACCAAAAATAGCCACTTTCAGGAGAGTCCCCCACACCTCCCAAAAAAAGCATTTGTGTTTTAAAATGGAAAAACGTTGTCTCACAAGACGCTTAATGCAGGCTTGACTATTGTATCTGAAGCTATGAGCCTCTTATGGGGCACACCAAAAATGTCATTAATTTACATACCAGTGTCATTACACTCTGTTCCAGAGTTCCTTTATTCTGCTGGCAAGCTATGCAATTGAAGTGGAAGTAATGGATTTGAAGTGTCCACCAGTAGCAAAGTCTTTATTTTTTTTTATATATATCAGTGTCTCCCTCTTCCACTCATTATCACAGACACTGAGGGTGGAAACTCAGCAGAGGATGAGGGCAGACTTAAAGTAGTTGGGTGACCCTGTAATTTTGTGCTCCCAAATATTTTGTTTAAGTGTAACCTCAACTTTTTAGAATTTCCAGGATCACATTTTCTGAGGTGTCAATTGCATCGTTCTCTTAAAGAGTTTTTCCTGTTAGGCAATTGCATATATTTATACCGTTGACACACTTTAATCACTTTTTTTTTAAAATAGGTCTTAAAGAGGAATGAGGTACCTTTTTGTATGGAGCGACCCAACAGAATAGGAAACGAATCTCCCACCGTATATTATGCCACAGAACAATCTTTAACAGTCACTGAAAGTTGGCAGTGCAATTCTTTAGTATTTACAAAAGAATATTTCTAGATTAAATCAAAGCAGATGCTAATGGACCTATGGAAACTAGCAAGCCACAAAAACAGAAGGTCATCAATTTAGAAATATAAGATTTTAAAATTGTACAACAAGTTTTGTCAAGTGTAATGAAAATACTTCAGTGCTCTTCTTTGTCTTGCAATACAATAGAGGTTTGAGAGAACAATTTTCCTTAACCAGATTCTCAAGTAGTGATTTATTTATGGTATGTAATTTCTGCCAAAGTCTCAGAATCTGGTCCTGAAAAAATATTTTCCATCATTGAGATCTCCTTGGTTTTCACAAGGACATATTGTACATCTGTGGGTCACGCTGCTGGTAAACAAACAGGTTCCTCTTTCTTAGTTAGGTAATGTTTCATTTCACTTTGTTTACTTTTGACATTAATTATTGTTTCCAGCCAAAGCTTTTGCACCAAGTTGTAGAACAATTGAAAAAAAACCACTTTGTCACAGACACATTGTCAAAGGGTGATACGAAATTCATGGTGAGTTTTCTTTGAATATTTCATGTAAAAGACAGTATCTCTGTGATTGATATACAAGAAATATGCTGCTTACTGTTACATATCTCTGATTAAAAAAGGAAAGTTTATGCAGTAACTCAGAGTAATAGTTGGCTAGTAATACCTTTTTGTTATAATATTAACTTCCTACAACAATCTGTCTGTTTGCAGTAACCAAAGGAGATAGAATTTTTTCCCCAAGAAGCATTTTATCCTATTGTGTTTATATAAAAAACAAAACAAAAAAGTCTCCCAGCTACATGTGTGGAAATGTTTGTAATGAACAGTCTTTCCTTTTGTAGATTAATGTGCAGTTTTGCATTCTTTAAATTGTAAAAAAACTAACAATACAAAAACAAGTAGTATGTAAGTGAGTGAAAACTCTAAATCCTATCCCCAGGTGACTTACTATCAGAGTCCAGTATGTCATAATGTTCAACACATCTCCATCCACCCTACCAACTACTGTACTCGCTTTCTAATTCTTTTAATGCTTCCCCCCACCGGCCTACCCTTTCCCTTCTCATGCCCCACTACACACCTCTTTACTAACACATCTCTTAGGCCAGATTCTCAGACTCAAAGTACACTCCCACCTTGTTGTCAGTGCCTCTAGCCTATAATGCACTTTCAGCTCCTTCAGCCTACACTGGATGATGATCCTGAAATTTGTCTTGAATTCACAATTTGGTCTAGATAGCCATATATTCGATATGAAACTCTCCAAGATTCAGAGGAACCATCTTCTGCTGTGATAATAGCCTCTGTTACTTGAAGATGTAGACTGCTCTGGTGTGAGTTTCTGTATCATCCTCTTTAGTTCTGGATGCCAGTTTATGGCACATGAGAAATTTTGTGGCTAAGCGCGAACATCTTTCTATTAATTTCACATCTAAATCAAAGTAAAGGAAAAAACCTTCTCTCGGGCTTGACATTCAGAAATAGGGCATTCCTCTGAAAAATTACATCTGAAGTCAACCATCAGGTATTGTAGAACAGAACATGAAAGGAATCTTTGAACCCAGAATAGCTCTGAGGGTTTATGACCAGTCTTACATTTCATTGTAATGTACCTTATCGGGAGACAGACCCTTAAGCTAAGCACTCCTCTTTGTCTGGAAGAACAAGCTGAAGTCTTGTTTTTCAAAAGAGAAGTTGTTTTTGTTTTGTTTTTTTTTAGGGTTTTTTTTTGAGTAGTGAGCAAGTGCTATGATGTTTCACTTCCACCTGGAGTTTTGTCTCTACAGGCTCCAAATACCTTGTTCTTAAAGACCGATGAAAAGTTAATCCCAACAGATGGGTAAAACCATAAGCAACAGTTATACTGGACTGAAGACAGTAATTGATTAGTTCCATTCAATCTTTGATATTAGCTTGATGATGATCTTCAGAAGCCAGAGATTTGTGGGACTGGTGTTGCTGGGCATGCTGTGGGAATCCACTTTTTGCTAAATGATCACCATTAAGTTTATACTAAACCATTATATTCAGATAAACCATAGAAAAGAATGTAAAATATGAACCAGATCCTACACAGTAACTGTTTCAAGTGGATATAAATATCTATTCTTGAAACTTATGAGGCTGTTACAGAGGGAAAGGTATTATCAGGTGGTTCCGTATATTTTCACTTGAAGTAAAGGGGATGAGAATCAGAAATGGATTTCTGTGCTCACCTCAGTTAAACTCTGTGTACAGTTTCTTGTGAAATTAAACTTGTTGTTTTTCCTGGCGTTTCTTAGAAGGATAAAATCAGTGAAGTTGTTGCACTCCGTGCTCCTGGGACAAAAAAAAAATATAAAGAGTAAAATTAAAGTGAACTTCATCCCAATACTCTGGGCTATTCCCAGTTGCTAATTTAATAGAATGGCTCTTATTGATGAAGAATATATGCAGGATAGCTGCTCGATTGCCCCAGACTATGTAGTGCATATGTTTATGTACTTGTGTGAGGCTTTCAAGTAGCAAAAGGAGGAGAGGGAGGACTTTATCAGCCACAGCAGATCAGTGAAAGCCACATTTAGAAGGGCCTTTAAGTAATTAGCAGAAGCTGCAGGGATCCACCCAAAGTGGTGACCAAACCCACCTGCTGGTTATTTTATCCAATGTTAGTTCTTGGGATAAGCTCTTTGTAATGGAACCAGATCTATGCCAGAAACTGGTCACACTGGGATTTATGTCTGGCCAAACTAAAAAGAATTCTGTAGAGTAGCAGTGAATTGTCTGGTGTCTCACTCTGACCTAGGATATTTCCGTTTTCTGTCCTCTTAGCCCCAGAGCTCCTCTGATCAGAAATATTTCTATTTTCTGCTAAGGACACTGTGTGATAGGAAACAAAGTGGTAACATTTTTGACTATAGTATTTTCATTTTCTTGTGTCTCCACTACACGTTCTATTTATTTTTTTAAAAAGACACAATTCACTGATTTTTTTTGGTGTATCTCCCTTTCAAAGCTATTAAATAAGTGATAGTGGATTTGAGATGAAATTCAGTTTCTGTAGCAGTAACTGCTACTTCACCTTGGCCAGCCCTTCTGGTATTAGTACCAACTTGCTCTGAATTTAAATCTTGACCAGTAGCATTTCCAATCTACAAGTCTATAAGAATGTGACATTTTACTGCCTATGTTCTGTGTAAAACAGTCATTACTGAAGAGGACACTGTTGATGTGTCAGGGTAGAATAAGTAGAAATGGCAGGCAGTGTTGAAATATTGGGAAAGTAAGCGGAATCAGGACTGCAGCTGAAGTTAGAAATGTCGCAGAGTGAAGACAACAGAGCGTATAAAAGAACCCATAACACGTTCCAAAAGGATACAGAATTGTTGAGCTTTCAGAACAAACGTAATCAGGGAAGGAAGGGAAAAACTTAGTGTAGCTGGAATACATTTCTGCAAGGTTTTTCGGGTTTCCTGTGTAAACAGCTCTGATCATTCATCGCAACTCCTCTTCTCCCTCACCCCCTGTCATCCCAGACAGTTCTCAACTACACATAACATAAAGATTGAAGGTGAATTAAATGGATTATACAGTGATTCTTTCTGTAAGAGCCTTTCTGCTTTTTTTAAATGTCAGAAAATGCCTTTCCGTTCTGACTTGCACTGGCCTCAATTTTTATCCATGCTTTCCCCCTGCTTTTCTGTTTAGCTGTCATTTTCCATTCGTAATCATGCGTTCTCAGCATATTTGTAATTGCAAAAGTAGAGGCCTGGAAGTTGGGACTCTGGAGTTCTATTTGTGCCTCAGCTTCCCAACCTCAAAACAGTTACTTACCTACTCTGTAGGGAGGTGGTGTATTTTGATTTTTTTTTTTCTAAAATCTCGTGTTCTTTAGTTGAAAGGTGGCATAGAGGTACACATTATTCTGCTCCTTCTGTTTTAGCTGCTGTGTTAGGGGATTATGTCAGTTGCTACTCAGTTATGGAATTGACATGTCTATGTCCCTGAAGCAGGGAGGGATAGCTGAGATGTCCTTTTGAGTCCTTCACTTAACTATATTCTAGCTGATTGTGTGCCTTTAGGAAAGGAAGAGGGATTCCTTATGTTTAGTAGCTCTCCAGTTTAGTATCAAAAAAGTTCTTGCTATCTGGGGAAAAGGGCCTGGTTTGTGTTAAAAGTTTGAGACACCAGGCTAGTTTCAGCCTTGAGTGTTGTGATACTTGCAGAGTTTAGATTTATTTATTATTTAGGAGGTTTTTAATAAGTTTACAAATCTTTGCCAAGTGAGTATCAGAAATGCAACAAATATTACAAGTTAGCTTTTGTTTAAAGAGACATTGTACAGGAATATTGTCATCAGATCTTTATATTTAACATATTATAGAGTGATTATAATTAAAATCCCTATGTTGTTTCTAGTGGTCTTACTAAATTGAGTGATATCTCAATGTACACAGTTAACAGATAGACCTAGCCAATCTGATGTATAATATTCAAAAAAATTGGACAGGTATATTGGGTTTTTTTGCAGGTGAATGTATTTTTTCTGAATATTAAAGGTAACCAAATATCTAACTATCTATTTATCCTCTGTCTATTTTGATGGGTACGTAACTGATGTGTTAATTTTTCTATAACAACCACCATCTATATATAAATATAATAATTTTAACCAATCCTCTATGGTTGGGCTATTTTTCTTTTTTCAATGTGAGGCTGCAATCAGCCAGGCAGCTACAAGCAGATGAGATTAATTCTTCATTTCCATTTTTTGTGATCATTTCCATTAGAAAGCCTTCTGAGGATTAGCAAAGGATCATGTGGTAATAATATCCAGCAATTTGTGATATTTGGTTACTGATTGTATCCTAATACTCTCTGACTGGACATGTCCACCATATAGGCAAAAAATAATCCTCTTTCACCACAATTTCTCCAACATTTATCCCCATTCAATCTATATTTTTTAACCTGACTGGTGTGAGGTACCACTGAAACAGTATCTTAAAGAAGTTTTATTTTATTGTGCTGCATACTGAAGTTGTTGGTACTCTTTTCCAGATCAGACCCCATTCTTCTGGGGTAATTTGTCTACCCACATCCTTTTCTCAGTGTGTCCTATATAGACACTATTTTGTTAGGAAAGCTGTCTGCAAAGATTAATATAAATTAGTTATATTTTTTGTTTTGTTACCAGGTTGCCATCACTTCCATTATAATTAGCTTTCTGTATAGAAAGGTTTCAGAGTGGTAACCGTGTTAGTCTGTATCAGCAAAAACAGAGTCCTCTCTAAGATACCACAAGGACTCTTTGTTCTTTTTGTATAGCAAGGATTGTCTAGAAAGTTTAGAAACATTAATGCCTGAGTTGAGAGTACGGGTACCAGGACAGAGTGGGTCAGTTAAATTTAGTTTTGATAGCTAAATAAGTTAAAAAAGTTTCTTGACTGAATAGCTGCCTAGCCGTGCATGTGTATTCCATTGTTCTCCCAATGTTTGAAGCTCTCTGGTTTGCGATTTGGATTAAAATCTGGACTATTTGCAGTGGGTGTCATTGGCAAGGGAGAAGAGCTTATTTTCTCTCTCGTTCTATCCAAAAGCCATAGCGTTTTGCCTTTGCTAAAGGATGTCATTTTCTGGAGGGTGTGATTTTTATTAATCATGGTAGCATAGCAGTGTGTACACTGCTGCAATATTCTTGTTCATTAAAGACCCAGTGTTTCACTGGGTAAATGCACCCCCAGTCCACTACTATTTTGAGTTGGTTGGCTTGATAGTGCCATAGACTATTTGGAACAGCTAGTCCCCTCTGATGGGTCTGTACAAAGTTACTGGTCTCACTCTTGGTATTTTCGTATTCCATATAAATTCTAACAACGTCCTCTGTATTCCTATAAGTGTTTTCTAAAGGTAAGTGATAGTAATGAGTCCTAGAATGAATGTTATCCTGGAAACAAAAAAAAGCTTTACTACAAATTAGCAATGGTCCATGGCTTTGCTGCTCAAGTTTACGGTAAAGTTGTGTGTGAGGGTGGGCAAGTGTTTGCATTGGTTTGTGAAAGTGGCGCATGAGGTGTTCGTTGAGGTGAGGGGCTATGTGTGCTTGAGGTTGTTGTGCTGAGTATGTCTGAGGGTATTGTGTTGGGAGATTCTGTGCTGATATGTGAGAGTAACATTTGACGGGTGTGTGCTGCGGTGAGTGGCTGTGCGTGTTTGGGATATTTTGTGTCACATTGATATGGCAGGCAGTTGAGCCAAGTAATCCACTATCAGTGCAGTCTCCCTCATACAACCAATGAAATTGTTTCACCCAAATTAGCTGTAGAGTTAGGATGGTGATATCACAATGGTCTGGGACTCTTGGCATGGCATAGATACATGCCTTACTGTAGCTATACACCCACAGGTGTAATTCAGGGGGTCACAATGGCTTAATATCAACATTTCTGTAATACTGTACAAATATTAGTTTATGCATATTTAACCCTGCTTTTCAGCATAGTGGATTATTGATCCTGATCTCTGGCATGCTTTAGTTTTAATACGTGCAGTAACTTCTGTAACTCTCTAAATGCAACCTTGTACTTGATAAGTCCAAGAGACAGAAGCAAGGTGCCAGCTATACAGTACTACAAAATGCTGGCATCTGATGCTTTATCTGTTGTCCTAATCTTTCTACTTTTTCCTCTTGGATTTTCTCTTATTCTTATGTTTCTTTAGAAATCCTCATGGTTATTAACAAGGGGAAATCATAAGCCCAAACAAGCAAGTTTAATAAGCAAACCTTTTATTCACCTCTCAGACTGTATGCCTGTGCATGATCACATAACTAGACAGACTCCATGGTTGCGTTTTAAAACTATTTTAGTGTTTTTCTCTTTTAAAAGAGAAAAAGAGAAAAAAAAAAAAGCCCAAGACAATTTAAAATGTTTATAACTTTATAATTTCTGCTTTCCTTGTGTCCTTTTAGGGTGTATGTCAGTTGCCAAGCGAAGAAGATGGAACCAATTATCCATACAGGAGAATTGATATCAGGTAAAATTTAAATGGAATAGGCCTGCACTCCTAGGGTAGAACATGCATTTGTTAAAGCATCATCCAAAATGGGGGCATTTGTCATGATTCCACCTCCTCGTGTGTATCATACAGAACAGGACTGCACAGCCCACACAACTTCATGATGGGGCATTTATGAAAGTGCTATGTCCCAATCCCTGACTGCAAAGCAAGCCCCCCTTCTCCTGATTCCAAAACAAGGATCTTCATTGCTATCCTTTCCCTCCAGCAATTACTGAACGGGGAGGTTTGTCAGGGTACTGTGCCTTAACCGCTCAGTAGTAGTTTAATGGCAAGAGTTGTTGCACCACCCTTTCCTTTTGTATGTGCCTGTAGGATGATGGATTTTCAGGAATATTGCAATCTCTCTGGTGATGTTCTAGGATTAGTTATACAGAGTCCTGTAATGTGGTGCCAGTAGAGCATTGGGTTTTGCTGTAAATGGTAATAAGATTAGAGAAACTGTGCCTCAAGTGAATTCCAACTGACTTGGAACTGAGATTTTGTTTTTTGGTTCTTTTACTCTAGGCTGATCCCCAAGGATCAATATTATTGTGGGGTACTGTACTTCACAGGCAGTGACATATTCAATAAGAACATGAGAACTCATGCCCTGGAAATGGGTTTCACAATCAACGAGTACACAATCCGGCCCTTAGGAGTTACTGGTGAGTTTGGTCTCTACGCAAAGTGCTCTTTCCGGTCTCTCTTGTTGTGATGCTCCCCAGGGTACTCAGGGTTGTGAGGCACTTCACTGCCTGCCCTTCGTGTGAAAGGGTCTTGTCTGTGCCTGCTGTAGCTCAGCTCCCTGAAACCAAACCCCTCTGGCTACACAAAGACTGCTTTCGAGGCCTCCACAGATCTCTTTTTGTGCAGGCTAATAATAAGTACACACCAACCCTCAGAGTCCTCGGCCCGCCCCTTGCAGTGTCCCACTCCTGTCACTGAATGCTCACAGAAATTAGTAGATTGGCTCTCCCCCAGGGAACAGTGTACACACATTTGTTTGATTCAACTGAGAGTCAGCTCCTATATAACATTACAGCACTGAGATATATTTATAATGAAAACAATCATAAGTTTATTATTAGAAGCTAAGATTTAAGACATAGTAAGGATAACAATGGAAGCAGAAATGGTTATATATAAAACACACTTCCTAGAGTTAGAGGTTTTAGTCTGTTAAAGTAGTTTATCTCACCTAAAGCAGTCTCCTAGCATCTCCAACCAACATGGCTGAGATCGCCCTTTCATGAATGCAAAAAGCACTGTCCTTTTTGGTTCCTCAGTGGAGGATAAAGAGGTGTTCTTCTCCTTATAGCCCCCCCAAATTAATTGTTTTGTCCCCAGAATCAGGATGACCCCCTGTAATTTAGTCTCTCGTGTCTTCCCATCCCCTTTACTCCATGTGCAGATTTGGCTTCCATTATATTGGCTTACAATGATTAATTTACATAGACAACAATGTGACACATGAATAGGTTTCCTTTGTGTGACTCAAAACCTGTTTGTCCACTCCAGCTTGGGAGACAGTCTTCTTAAAACATATTTTCAGTACACATACACAACTCCTGAAATATCGTCCATACATAGATTTTTGCAACACTTCTGAGGATCGGTATGACACGCTTTTATTAGATACCTCACTTGACACTTTTTGGATATAGTCTACGAAAGCAATGTGGTGGGTCTAGTGAGTATGTCAGGGCTGCCAGGAGTTGTTACAGAACAGTGAACCCTTTGCCAGTTGGCATTGAGGGGTTGTTAGGTTCTCAGGACAAGTGTGAACCTTTCTTCTCCAAACAGACCCATACGCACATAATAGTATTTCAGGATGTTTCAAGGGCTACTGCCAAATGCTACAGTTAAATGTAGCACGCTATTCTCTCTGACTTCAGAGACCTACCTAGTATCAGGAGACACAAGATATCCCCCCTCTGGGTCTGCCTGATCCAGCTCAATGGAATTTTGCCATTGATTTCAATGAGAACAAGACCTGGTCTATTTGTGCCACATAGGGCAGGCATCTGTTTTCCAGCACTATAACAAGACTGTAGCTTTCTGTTGGTTTGGGATGGGCATACTGTCTAATTTTAACTGATGGTGTATATTTATAAAGCTGTGTCAAGAGCTAGAGTTCTAGGATTGACACTCTGAGGTTGAGATACAAAGTTGCTGCATTTACAGTGATACATTCAACATCTTGTGACATATTGATCCGGGTTTTTTTGCATAGAAGATGTAGTTTTTAGACCTTATCTAACTATTAACCAGACTCCTATTTTCTTTTTCATTCATTTACGCAGCTTCTTGGTTTTCAGACATCAGCCTGTTTTCTCTAGATAAACCTGTCCTTGCTTTATAAAATGGTGTCTGCACAGCACTGCTACTCATAATGCCTTGCAAAGTTGCTGTCCTTCACCCGTCTGTCACCTTTACTGTGTTTGCAGGAGTTGCTGGGGAGCCCCTCCCAGTAGAGAGTGAAAAGGATATCTTTGACTACATACAGTGGAAGTATCGAGAGCCAAAAGAACGGAGTGAATAACTTGCATTCGTAGGTTCACTAGCTAGTGCTCACTTATTTTGTAGCTTTTATGAATAATCATCGGCGTCAAAACTAGGTGCATATTTATTGCTTGAACATTACTTCAGAAGGTGTGTATTACTGACACTGTTTTTAAACAATAGTTCCATGGCACTAGAGTAAAATGTGTTGTAAAAATTAAATCACCTAACATTGCAATTTGATTACTTTCCTTTTATTCAAAAATATCTTTAATACAGACATGGTTTTTATCTGAATTTTAATTAGTCCCTTTGCTAAGGTGCTAAGATAAGTCTGCAGGGAAAATGAGGAACCAAGCAGCTCCCTCACGATAAAAGTTCTCATAGATTAAATTGGGAATTGGTCCAGATTTTGTCTTCTAATAATAAATTATAGTCTGCCTTTTTCTCCCTGGGATACTAGATATCTGTGTTTAGAAAGCACGGCTTTTGTTTTATTACTTTCCCCTACAATTTCCGTGGAAAAATGTGGCTGCTCAACAAGGACAGTTACCATTCATGAATTCAATGGTGGCTTCTAAATAAGATATTGTATTTGTTTTTCATAAAAGTCAATGTACTTGTCATAAATTATATTTAAAATATTCACCATGGGAATAGATTTATGGGTGGCCAAGTTAGTAGGTGCAAAATAATGAATTAAATATCCCCTCTTGTATCTGACAGTAACAGCATTAGTCCATGGGATCACTCTCTCCGCGTAAAGAAAACTGCATTTTAATTTTGATACATTTCCCTGAAGTGCTGCAAGCCAGAGGTCAAATCTGCAGACTTCACAACCATAATAAACTTTAAAAATCTGGAAACTGTATCAGATTTCTGTTAAAACATGTTGGAGATGCTCAGCACAAACTCAGCTATTTATTATTAAATATAACAGATGAGCAATTGCATAAGGAAACAGTTTGGTTTAATAGCTATTTACTGTATGTTAGGATCATAGCACTTAGGGAAAGGAATTAGCAGATATTCAAGTCCAGTCCTATAGGTCTTCACCTCCTGCCCTGAACTATAATTGTGCACTGTAAACTGACTGCACATTTCATCTCAATGGTGACTGTTTAAGTGGCAGGAGAAATTTTATATTTTTAATTATACAGCCAGTAAATATGTTGGCAGACAGAGCACTTTGGAGTCTTTAGATGAGAGGTTTTATGACAGGTTTTGCATTGATAGCAATTAGAAGGTGTCTATCACTGTGGTATCTAAATACTATATAGAGAGAGAAAAAAATATTCACATAGTACAGGCTAGGTGCAGTTTAAGTTGCAATATAACTTTCATTATAACCCCCAGTTTTTACTTATTCACCACTTTCACAAATTCCCATTGATGGTCTTAATGATTGTTTCCCTATGTGCAGTATCTTAGGTGTCTACTGCCTTTTGCCCTAGATAAAGCTTGTTCTCATCTCTGCTGCTCTATGTAAATAGTTTATGAAGCACTTTTTGATGGTATCTGACATTTACATGTGATTCCGTCATTGAGTCTGAGATGGAGCCAGAAGTGGAAACAGCTTTCTTCTGTGGCTCTGAACATCCTGGAAACACTTGGGAAATAATTTGACCCTATTGACAAGTAAATTGCAATTCCTGTGAAAGAATCTACTAGTTCCTTTAGTAATTTTTTTATTTTAGTAAATAACTAAATAGTTGGAAACCAGCTGGAGAACCTCTGAATTTTTATACATGCTACAGCTATGATAGCTATAAAAAAAGGACCCTAGATAGTTGGTAAAAGCAGACAAAAAATCAAGCCCTTTTGTACTTTATGCTATCTGAAAGCATAAGCGATTTTTGTAAGCGTCTGATGGCTACTTAGTGCAGCCCACAAGGATACAACAGAGCCCATATGAATGAAATGTACATCTAAGGTTGCCCAGTGCCCAGATCTCTCTTTGAGCTGGATGTTTTCTCCAGTGCAGGGCTCTGTTGGCCTGTGGAAGGTTAGGGATAATTTTATAGAATCTTGCATAAATTAACTCTGGAGTAGACAGCAAATCCCTTGTTCTCCCTCTGGATCCAGTGTTTATTGGCTCTTTAGCTTCTTTGGCAGATGTTTAAGCGAGATCGTTGTGGCAGCCCAGTGAGCGGTGGTCGGCAAGACAAACCAGGGCCACAATCACAGCGTTGGAAAATTTCTGGACCTTGAGCAACATCTTTGTGTCCCCGGCGGGAACAGACCAGTCCTTCACGGAGAACTGGCTTACAGATTTTGGTCCAGAAATGGCGAGCGCAGCAAAGCCCAAAGGCACAATCTGATGTGCGAAGGCAGCTTTCTCCCTCTTGACCTGCAGTAAGCAGAATAAAATGTATAACATACCCCATGTCTTTGAGGTTCTTGGCTTGAGCGGTGGGCACTGAATCAACAGCTCAGAGAAAAGTTGCTGACCACAAAACTGAGGATTGCTAGCAGAGGGGTGGGACTCACTTCAGACCAGTCCTGATCTCCCACATTGTGGAAAGCCCTCTGTCCTCCCCTGCAAAGACCTCTAGCTGATCTTCTGGCTTAAAAATCAGCAGGCATGCTAATGGTTAGACATCAGTCATAACTATGGACAAGGCTTGCAAGAATCTTCCTTCATATGAGGATTATTTTTCCAAATGAAAAAGATCTTTGGGCTCCTACTCCCTCCCAGTTTTACCATTTTGAAATCTATCTGCTTTATTCACAAAAGAAGTTAGCAGCTAGTGTGGTGCCTATGGAACATTACCAACTGATAATGGCAGCTACAACTACTACTACAGTTTTTCTGTCTTTTTTTTTTTTTTTTTTTTTTTTTAAAGAAAAAGCTGCATTGTCTATAGATTGTACACATAACCTGTCTATAGAATCATAGGACTGGAAGGGACCTTGAGAGGTCATTTAGTCCAGTCCCCTGCACTCAGGACTAAGTATTATTTAGACCATCCCTGATAGGTGTTTGTCTAACCTGCTCTTAAAAATCTCTAATGTTGGAGATTCCACAACCTCCCTAGACAATTTATTCCAGTGCTTAACCACCCTGACAGTAAGTTTTTCCTCATGTCTAATCTAAACTTCCCTTGCTGCAATTTAAGCCCATTGCTTCTTGTCCTATCCTCAGAGGTTAAGGAGAATAATTTTTCTCTGTCTTCCTTGTAACAACCTTTTTACGTACTTGAAAACTGTTATCCTGTCCCTCCTCTGTCTTCTCTTCTCCAAACTAAGCAAACCCCATTTTTTTCAGACTACCCTCATAGTGATGTTTTCTAGACCTTTAACCATTTTTGCTGCTTTTCTCTGGAGTTTCTCCAATTTGTCCACATCTTTCTTGAAATGTGGTGCCCAGAACTGGACACAATACTCCAGTTGATGCCTAATTAGAGTGGAAGAATTACTTCTCATGTCTCACTTACGAAGGCAAGAATGTATTTGAGTCACCTCATCCTCCCTTTCCTGAGTCCTCTCTTTGCATATGCCTGCTTGTGATTTTCTCTTAAATTGTAAGTTCCTTGAGAAAGAGATTGTTTCCTCTCTGTGACCCCATTCCTACAACCATTTAAGCACATGCATACGTGTTTGCAATTTCAGACCTAGCATATGCTAATATAGTACAAATAATTAATAATAGTAATAGTTCTTTTGAGCTTTTTGAATAACAGCTCTTGAGACCTTATTGCCCTCTGCTGCTTTGGTTCTGTTTGATCCTTTTTCTAATAATGTCAGTTTCCCTAGGTTAATGTTGTTTTATGAATCTTAATTTTTGTATTCCCTGACTTATTTGTTACATATTTAATTCCTTCCATTTAGAGATATTCATATTACGTTACTTGTAAAATGGGGATACTGATACTGACCTTTATTAAGCGCTTTGAAATCTGATGAAAAGCGCTACATAAGAGCTTGGTATTATCTATTATTAAATAGAAACAATGTGCTATCTTACCATTGTTTGCATTTTGTTTGCACTAGACACAATATGAAGACAGCCCCAAATAGTGGTATCCTAACATGAACTTGCATCCTGCAAGTAATCTGTGTTAGAAAATTGACACATAAGAAACTAATCTAACAATGTTTATTTCTGAGCAAGTACTAGCACTCTCAATTTAAATAAATGGAGAACAGCACATTGATGAATGTTTTTAACAAAGCCTGACCTCTTCCCACTCCTTTGCTAGTTTGCTAGCCATTAACTAGCAAAGTTGGTTTCTGACTTTTATGAAAGGTGATTTGTGATGAGCACAGTGTAAATTGCTAAGTAGATCCAGATTCCACGCTGCACTTAGTGCAGCCAGGGATGGGGAGTTGTACTTCAGCTTTGTGGCGCCTGGATTCTAGAACTGTTTGGGAGCCCAAAGGCTGCAATAATTTAAACCTGGCTGTCCCTAGCTCAAAAGGTGGTTGGAAGCCAGGAATAGCCTTGGAATAAGGACACTCCAGCTGTGCCCCCTATGCCAAGGGCACGGTGGCAGAGAGCTGCTTTTCCTGATGAACAGGGAATTTCCAGATAACAGCCAAAAGGTTGGCTTAATCAAGTTTTGCATCACCAGAGCGGGGTCCAGAATCTAGTCAAAATATTCCTAGTGAGTAAAGAGACAAGGTGGGTGAGGTAATATCTTTTATTGGACCAACCTCTATTGGTGAGGGAGAGAAGCTTTCGAGCTTCCACAGAGCTTGAATATAAAAGATGTTACCTCACCCACCTTGTGTCTCTAATATCCTGGGACCGCTGTGGCTACAACACTGTATCCAAACCTAGTAAGTAACAGTTTATATTTTTACAGAAAAGATTTTATGGGGATTATTGTCCTCTGCATTTGTTTTAACATAATTCCTGACAATTTAACATTCAAAACATCTAATTCTGTGATTGGCATTATTATAACTTCCATGTAGGAAATAATGCGGTTATCCTCAGTGCATAATTTTAAAGCACGTTGGGACCAATCTGTTCATTTTCTTTATGTAATAGAATGGTAGGGGTCTCCTCCTTTTCCTAATGGAAGATAACATACACATGCCTCCATATAATTTTACTTTTCTAATCTGGAATATATTTCTCCTCCAAGATTGAATATAATTACCGGTATTTCTCTGCTTTTAGGCCCATTTTACCTTTATTGCTGGGAGATTTGACAAGTCCTTTTTTAGAGTTGTTTTCTTGGATCTGGTGTTGAGTTGTCCCTTTTGAATCAGAACCATCCTGTTCATCAGTCCTTCTTCCTTCTGTTGGGGTAACTTCTTCAGTCTGGCTGCAAACATCTGGTGTAAAGGTGGAAGGTTGTAATTTTGGACAGAAGCGCGCGGGGGAAGAATGCCGACATAGCTGCTTTGAGACAACAAATGATCTTTTATTCTAGATGTGAAAATGGCCAATTGCCTTGTCTCTCCCTCCCTCATACATCATACTTTTATAGGTTCATACCTGCGTAGATTTTAAGGATAAAAGGGATCATTATGATCACCTTAGTCTGACCTTTTGCATAACAGACCATAGATTCTCACCCAGTAACTTCTGCATTAAACCTATAAGCTCTGTTTGAGATACAGCAGTGGTTCTCAACCAGGGGTAGGCATACCGCTGGGGATACACAGAGGTTTTCTAGGGGGTACATAAACTCATCTAGATATTTGACTAGTTTTACAACAGGTTACATAAAAAGCGCTAGTTTAGTACAAACTAAAATTTCATACAAACAGTGACTTGATTATACTGCTATATATATTATACACTGAAATGTAAGTACAATATTTATATTCCAGTTGATTTATTTTATAATTATATGGTATAAATAAGAAAGTAAGCAATTTTTCAGTGATAGCATGGTGAGAGATTTTTGTGTCTGATTTTGTAAGCAAATAGTTTTAAAGTGTATCTTGGGGGTATGCAAGACAAATCAGACTCCTGAAAGGGGCACAGTTATCTTGAAAGATTGAAAGCCACTGAGCTATAGCATATCTTTTAGAAAGGCATCCAGTCTTGATTTAAAGATTTCAAGTGATGGAGAATCCACCATGTCCCTAAGTCAGTTGTTCTAATGGTTAATGAGCCTAATTTTTAAAATGTGCACCTTATTTTTACTCTGAATTTACCTAGCTTCAGTTTCCAACCATTGAATTTTGTCATGCCTTTTTCTGCTAGATTAAAGAGTCAGCTGTCCACTGTCAGAAGTCTCTTTCCTATATAGGAGTTGTAGGCCATGATCAAGGCATCTTCCGTTCCTCCCAACTCCTTTTCAGTATCACTGCCTTCCAGAATACTGTGTCCCATCTTATAAGTGTGACCCTACATTCTTTGTTCCTACATGTTTGTGACCTTGCATTTGACACTGTTAAAACACACATTGTTCAAGTGAGCCCACCCTACCAAGTGATTCATGTTGGTCTATATAACTGACCTGTTCCCATCATTATTTATCGCTCCATCAATTCGTGTCATCTGCAAACTTTACCAGCACTGATTTTACATTTCTTTCCAGATCATTGATACAGATATTGAATAGCATTTGGTGAGAACAGATCCCCATGAGACTCCCACTAGAAACACCCCCCCCCCCCCCCAGGAGGAGGATTCCCTCTTTAGTTAGTGTCAGCTAATCCAGTTTCTAATCTATTTAATATGGCCCGTATTGATTTTTTTTTACAGTGTTAAACTTTTTAATCAGAATGTCACATGGGACTCAAACACATTACAGAAATTAAAGATAGTTGTGTTTATATGATATATTTTATTAACTCAACTTGTCATTTCAGACGCACACTATTATTTTTTAAGATCTATTTTCCATAAAACCTTGTTGATCATAACCAATTATGCTACCATCTTTTAATTCTTTACTGATTGGATCCCATACAATCCTTTCCATGACTTTGCCTGGGATTAATGTCAGACTAACTGTCCTATAGTTATTCCTGATCATTCCAGTTACCCTTTCTAAACATTGGTACAACATGAGCGTATTTTCAAGTCCTCTGGAACTTTCCAGTATTCCAAGATTTGTTAAATCAATATTAACAATTCAGAGAACTCTGGCAATTCTCTAATCTTGGATGCAGGTTATCCAGACCTGATGATTTTAAAAATATTTAATAGTTGCTGTTCCTACTTACTGGTGGAATAGCAAGGATGTTAACATGTCATCTTATCACTGTAATATATTAAAAATATACAAAACATCATTGTACTACAGTAGAACTTCAGAGTTACGAACCCCAGTGTTACAAACTGACTGGTCAACCACACCTAATTTGGAACCGGAATTACACAATCAGGCAGTAGCAGAGACCATAAAAAACCCAAAACACACAGATACAGTACTGTGTTAAACATAAACTATTAGAAAAATAAAGGAAGAGTTTAAACAAGATTTGACAAGGTAAGGAAACTGTTTCTGTGCTTGTTTAATTTAAATAAAGATGTTTAAAAAGCATTTTTCTTCTGCGTAGTAAAGTTTCAAAACTGTATGAAGTCAATGTTCAGTTGTAAACGTTCGAAAGAACAACCATAATGTTTTGTTCAGAGTTACTAACAACCTCCATTCCTGAGGTGTTTATAACTCCATTGTACTTTCCAAACACAGAATTATTATTGAATACTTTTGCCTTTTTCCATATTGTAATTGATATCTTTACAATCGTTATCTAATTTCAGACCTATGAAATTGTTCAGATTTAATTTGTTCCTGATATATTTAAAGAATTCCTTCTGATTGTCCTTAGCCCTAATGGCCATAGAGATATATAGATATATATATATTTTTTCCCCATTGATACCTTTAGCTTCTTTTATTAATTGTATGCAGTTCCTAACTACCAGTTTTAACTCATTACTATCAATTGCCCTATTCTAAATGTGTTCAGATGCATGTATAGGACTTTTATTACTTTATTTTACAGATGCCTCATGGTAAAGATAGTTGCTTGTTTTAAAGAAATGCTGGAGAGCTCGATGATCTCAACATTAGCAGGAGGTAAGGGAAAACCAGAAAAATTTTAAAACAGGCACCGACCACTTTTGTGTTTAGACCATATAGATTATAAACATATAATTCTAATTTCTACCAACTTTTAAATATCATAGACACCAGATGATTATAGCTTACCATTTAGACAAATAGTCCCTGGGCAGCACATAGCATTACGCTTGCATCTTCTTCGTAACCCACGACAGGTAGCACAGAAGGGCACTTCATCTTCAGGCTTGAGGCAGAATTTGCTAGCATTACAGTCCTGGTCTGTTATGCACTGTGAACTCTACAAAGAAAAAATAACTTTCCTCAGAGGGGGAAAATGCTGTAAATGAGCAATATTTAGAATAGAATATACATTGCTCACACCCAAAAAAAAAAAAAAAAAAAACCTACTGCCCCCTTCATTGATCAGTCCAACATGTTATTTTTGGAATAATCTTTCTTGGGTCTGATCTATGATCTTCCATTTGATTGGGAGCTCTGGAGGACAAGGTCTACACCTCTCTATCCTGTATTGGGCCCAGCACAGTTGTGATCTTCAGCAAGTAACAGTAACAGCTTGTTAACAAAACTGACATGTTTTTAAAGCAGCAGTTTGTGCACATTTGTGTTTGTTATACGTGCCAGTAGTTAAACTAGCCTAATGTTACACAGCAAATCACTTCCCAAATCAAGATTAGAATTCTAGCACCCCTTTGCTCACCCCGTCTTGCACTCAGTGCATTAGAGCATAGTGCTCTGCTGAAGAGCTGATCAGTGCTGACAGGCCATCACTTGCTCTGACTTCATTTATATTTTAATAGGGTGATTTCTTGATGTCATTCCATTTTTAAAATGTTTCCAATTTAGAAATACACAACAGCTATGACAGTATTAAAATTCTATCTGCTAGGATGGTTGATCCAACTCCAGTTATCACATAGCTGGGTCTGTTGGGGTCAGGAACATAAGTATTTTTTGTTTCCTCTTAACAATTCTAGTACTTTCTGGGCCAAGCACTACTCCAAGCAGTTGTAACCCTTCTGTTTAAAAACTGAAATCAATCATAAGATTTTTGCAAAATATTACTAATATTCTGAGATCGTTTAACCCTTGAAAATTCAATTCAGGTCCCCAACTGACCCCCAGAGCTCTCACCTTTCTGGTGCCCTGCACTTCAGCTGAACTCTTGATGCTGTTGTAGTCTAGGACCAGGGCTACCAATGGGGAACAGACGCAGCTGAGCCCCAGCAGCAAGACTGCCACCATTCTTCAGGCAGGTTGATCTGTGTTCCCCCCCCCCCGTGAGTTCTACAGCGCTTACCACTGTTGTCTAAGATGTGCTGAAGCTTGAAAACAAGCAACACAGATTCAGCAAATATGGGATATTTGTGAATCTTTTTAAAAGAAAAAAATCTTGAATAAAAGTCCTTTTCTTACATTTTACATCTCTAACCTAAGAGGAAAATCTGTGGAGAGGAGCTCTGTCCTTCCTGGGGTATTTATAGCCAAGTTTGCTGTCCTTTCCATCCCCTCCTCTCCTCATTTCCTTCCTCTTCAGCCCACACAGATTTCAATAAATCTCTTCAAATCTGTTTGATCAATAGTTCAAAACAAGGATTCACTAAAATGAGCAAGGAGGTAGGGCAGCAGCAGCCACCTCTCCTCCGGGGCTGAGCCACTCCTAATTATTGCATATCAAAGTTAGTTCAAAGGGACAGCAGAGGAGCAGGATGTTTGTATCAAAGGCAGACACTGTAATCACCTGCATTTCCTACCCTCCATAATCCCTTTGCAAAATGTTTTTTTCTAAGATCTGTTTTCACAGTTAATTGTGCTCCAAGAGAGAGTGATTCATGTTGGCCAGTCTGCCAATTACTAAACATTTATCCCTGGTATGGTGGGAATATAGAAAAAACTGTCTGGTTAGCTCTGGCATCCAGTCACAATTATCACTTAGTTCAAGGCAGCTGCCAAAATAATCTCTGCTCAAGTCAAATATGTTTGGGAAAGCTTTCTTGCTTCCTGTAGTGGAACAAAACTGTTTGAAGCTAGTGTTCATTCAGAAAACTAGGATATGTATCTGCTTTGATCCTGACTCAAGTTGGGGGTGGGGGTGTTATACTAGTAGTAAAATCACAGAATATTTATCTTCACAAAATGTGATTAGTATCTTTACTGTCATCTGTATCACATTGCCTTAACTTGAAACAATTGGAACTGGATTACAGATTTCCAGCTGATATATGCAGAATTTGACATGCCTCCAATCTCCCCAAACAGAAAAGTCTTCTTCCTCACTCAGAACTTTTGCCATTCAATTGTCATGTTGAAACATCACCCAGGACAGATTGGAAGCGGAAAGCCTACATGTGTGCCTTAAGCTACTCTATCCTAATGTTTTAAAGTTAGAAAAAGAATAAGGTACCTAATGTTTTTATCATTGTACGTTTCCTATCAACACTCCAAGTTAATAAATATGATCTGCATATTATGCCATTAATGCAGTTGATGTAGGACATAATTTCTCCTGAGTTCCATTGCAACTTGGCTATCAAAGGGTGGCATGAGCGCAGGGCTGGGAGTCGAGAATTCCTGAGTTCAAATTCTAGCTCTACCATTCACTTTCTCTTTGGCTTTTTGCCCCGTTTCTCGATTATTAAAATGGACCTAACGCCTCTTCAGAATAATGTAATAAGGATAATATTATTAAACAGTCAATGTTTGTACAGGGCTTTGATCACAGTTATATAAATGGTGTTAAAGGCCTCCTTGCCTCTGTTTTATAGTCAAAAGCAGTTTTTAAATTTTGTTTGCCCTAGATACTAGCCAGGCTATTTAGTATACTTTAATAAAGTGATAGTTTTCCTAGGAAGTAGCCCCCTCAAACTCCCAAATAATTTAGACCATCATCCTTTTTGTATCACAAACCTACATTTCTCACATGAAATGATAGCTGGAATGGGTGTGGTTTTATTTTAGGGGGACTCTTCTTCCTGAGTGAGCTGTGTCTATCCCTTCACAAGTGGTTTCCCTATGGTCAATCCTTGTTCCCTCTTAGAAACACATTAGTCCTCTGGAGCAGCACAGATCCCTTTAGGAACATCAGTAGTGAGAACAGGGAAAGAAAAGGGGTAAAATCTTTTGCTTCTTTTAAGATGCTTTATTTCCCTGGCTCCAACCCACAATTTAAGTTCAATTTTGCCCTAACTAGCTTCCCTCCTTTCACACACCACCAGCTCTTGGGCATTCCTGCCACTCTTCCATATAATCTTCTACTTTAGCAATAGCCTCCAGACAGCAGGGCAAGAAAGAGGCTCTTCTGCATTACTTCGCTCTTCCTGACCCACCCACTAAGAGCTGTCACACTAATTGCAGCAGCACAAGGCACTCCCTTTTCCTAGTGTCCACAAGTCTGGCTGGCAAGGACTGTGTAGCCTTTTCTACACATAATTTTTAGCAATTCTCATGCTATTGGTTTAGTCCGAGTGTAGCTGTATCAGTGCTAGATCTAAGGTGGGAGAATTTCTAAACGTCTTCCATGTAAGCCAAGGCCTCCATCTTTGTGGTGTATTTCAGGAGGAATATTTTCCAAGTGATAGACTTCCTTCCATTAAATAGCCCACATCCACATTCCACTACACCCCCATGTAACAATCTCTAGATTTATAACTGCTGTTTTTTAAGTAGATTAAAGCAACCATAATTATGACTCCTGTCTCAAACAGTTTAAGAGAAATAAAACTGATTTGGAGAAAAAAAAAGTTTTAAACAATCAAAGTT
This sequence comes from Emys orbicularis, assembly GCF_028017835.1. Lineage (NCBI taxonomy): Eukaryota > Metazoa > Chordata > Testudines > Emydidae > Emys > Emys orbicularis. The sequence continues at coordinate 129,294,678 of NC_088684.1, forward strand.
ACTAGAATAAGTAATTCCTTGGCAGAAATTCACAGGAAATCTTTATTGAGGTAACAGATGAAAGGGAAACATTGATGAGCAGACAAAATTACAGGAGATATTTATTGTAACTTTTCAAAAGTGTGTTAGTCATAGAAATCAAAGTCAGTACTTGAAATAGTTTACAATTTAAGCTTAGATGTGACATGAGTAACAAACAATTTGGAGGGGTTGTAGAAGGGCCAGGGTAACAATATGATAACGTGGTTTATTACCTTAGGCATTTGTATGCCTTTTTCCTTCAGTTAGGAGGGAGAGAGTACAGAAGAGAACAACAAAAATGATAAAAGGTTAGAAACCCTGACCAATGAGGAAAGGTTAAAAAAAACTAGGCCTGTTTAGTCTTGAGAAAAGAAAGATGGGGGCGGGGGGGGGGGGAGAAGGAGACCTGATGAGACTTCAAACACACCTCTACCCCGATAGAACACAAATTCGGATATAACACGGTAAAGCAGTGCTCCAGGGGGGTGGGGCTGCGCACTCCGGCGGATCAAAGCAAGTTCAATATAACGCGGTAAGACTTTTTGGCTCCCGAAGACAGCGTTATATCGGGGTAGAGGTGTATGCTAAATGCTGTTAGCAAATATGCTAAATGCTGGGCTTAATATTCAGCAAAGGATATTTAGGTAAGGGATTAGGAAAAACCTTATAAGGGTTAAGTTTTGGCCATACTCTCTACACCAACAGCTTGAAGGGAGAGTGGTGTAGAAGTGCTACCATGGCTCTGAGCCATCAAACAACCCTTGTACGTGTGCAGTAGTCTCCTTGTGTCACAAATCCTAGCCAAGCAGCCCCTTGTGTTTGCTCACTGTGGGTCCCAAGGTAGGGGTCTCAGCAGGCTGCACTACTATTTCTTCCCTTTGTCCTTCTCTGGCACGTTTCCTGGGCACTGACTTTCACCCTGCTACTCTTTCATGGAAATGGAACCCGTTTGGCCTCCAGTACCAGTGCTGAACCCCAGGATACCTCAGAAGCTTAAACACCCTCTCCCAGAACTCCACCCTAAGATGTGAGCTTCTAGTTTACCATTTTAACTCTCTCACAAGGCTCGTAAATGTTAGCATGTAACACATCTGACTCTTTTCCCAGAGTCTCTCACAATTGTTCTTTTATTTAATCATATAAATCACAAGAGAATACAGATCAAACAAAATAGTAAACCCTGCAGCCTATTTCCCCTGCTTCAGTTTCCTCACCACTGCAGGGCATTCTTTGGCCTGGGGTCTAAGTCCTGGTGCAGGGCACTGCTTATCTGCTGAAAAGTGAAATCATGTCCTCCAGCCCAACTTCTTGGTCCTAGGCCAGTCCATCCCCTTCCCCTCTCCTGTTCCAAGTTCCCCCTGTGTGGTTCCTTATTTAACCCCCTGGCTGGTCACCTGTACTGCTCCTGGTAAATTTCCACTGCTTCTACTTTCCTCCCTCTCTGCAAAGGAGGTAGAGTAAAACTGCTTTTTCCTAAGCTTTAGCTCACCTACTGTTCCAAGGGATCTGCACCAGAATAGGGTTGTTGAATTTTAACTATTCCCCATTGTATCTGTTCTAGGAGGATGTGACACCACCCATGGCAGCTAGGATGGGATTCATATTCACATAGAAGCATTCAAAAATACAGCAATTTTATAGTACAATATCCCAGTATCACCCATAAGTTGTACAGCTAGATACCCCAAATCATCACACCAGCTCTAGATCTGGTGGACGTGGGTCACCTTGCATTCACAGTGGTGTAAAGCTTGTGAGTACAGGTTAGAATCAGGGTCATGTGTGTTGATTACAGTAAAATAAGCTTATGGAAACAGTTCCCTATATTAAATACATATATTTGTTTAGTTTGTACAATGATTGAGACTTGCGGGGTGTAGGAAAATGTGATTGGGGTGAGTCTTGCCAACTCATAATTTTATTTTGAGTCTTGAGATAGTGGAGGGTGGTTCTCCTCCCACCCCCTGCAGGTGTTGGAATAAAAAAAAAAATCAAGTGTCTAGCCCTAGCACCTGTGGAAAAAGGCTTGAAAACATGAAGCAAGTGCACTGTAAACGTTCAGAACCCAAAAGGCAAATTAAAACAAAGGCCAAAATTATAATTTAAAATAGGGGTTTGGAACGGATCCCATATGAGGAGAGATTAAAGAGGCTAGGACTTTTCAGCTTGGAAAAGAGGAGACTAAGGGGGGACATGATAGAGGTATATAAAATCATAAGTTGTGTGGAGAAAGTGAATAAGGAAGTTATTTACTTGTTCCCATAATATAAGAACGAGGGGCCACCAAATGAAATTAATGGGCAGCAGGTTTAACACAAATAAAAGGAAGTTCTTCACACAGCGCCCTGTGGAACTCCTTGCCTGAGGAGGTTGTGAATGCTAGGACTATAGCAGGGTTTAAAAGAGAACTAGATAAATTCATGGAGGTTAAAACCATTAATGGCTATTAGCCAGGATGGGTAAGGAATGGTGTCCCTAGCCTGTTTGTCAGAGGGCTGGATGGACCTTTGGTCTGACCCAGTATGGCCATTCTTATGTTCTTTCAAAAAAAAATGATTTTTAAGTTAATGCCATTATTGGGGGGAACTGATTCATGATTTTTAAATGCTTGGGGTTAACACGAGGGCCATAGTGTGAGAAGGGTGGAGCTGGTGGCTGCGTGTGACAGAGAGAAGGGAAAGGGCATTTTGGGGAGACATACAGTGTACGTGGGAGAAACGGCAGTGTTGGAAGGGATGTGTTGGGGGATATTGTGGTGTGAACAAAGTGTGTGGGAGAAGTATGGTAGTGCCATGATGGTGGAGGGCTTTGTGTGAGAGGCATTCATGCTACAACGTGGGAGAAAAGTTTGTGGCGGGGATGCATCGGGGAGTTTGTACTAGATATGTGGTGGGGAATGGAATCACCTTTCCAAGTGGAGGATGGGAGCAAACGTGCAGCAGGGATTGGGCCTGTAGCGTTCAGGGACGTTTGCACAGCAGATGGTGGAAGCTGGCGGGAAAGGCAGTTAGTCCTACTCTGCTGTGTACCCTTGGCGCAGGCCTGTGGGTCTGACTCAAGGATGGCGTGGGGCTGGGCCTGCCTGAGCAGGGGAGAGGCCAGGTGGAGGCCGCCGTGCCCCAGTTACCGATGCGGAGCCGATCGGCAGCTGAGCGAGCCAGGGCCGGCTCTGAAAGCAACTCTGTTTGCAGCATCCGGGGAGCCGGGGGTTGCCATGGCAATAGGCCGGTCATGGCGGCGAGCTAGGAAAGGGGATTCCCCAGGCCTGGGGCAATGGGGACTGGATGAGCGGAGCTCGCTGCTGGGAGAACTACGAGGAGGCGGGACACCACCGTCCCCCCAGCTCAGGCAACAGAGCATGCGCAGACTGAGTCTCTCGTTAGCTTCCGGTCAATCTGAACTGTTCTGTGTGTCCTCCGCGCTCTTTACTCGCGCATGCGCGGTGGTGGTCTCTGACCATCGGTACATGCGCAGTACTAGTCTGCGTGTGCCGTTCTGCGGTGCTGTGAGAAGATGCAACGGGAATTAGAATGGGTGGTACTACGCACGCGCGGTGACGTAAGGGAGAGCGACGCGCGTGTGGCATTGGGAACTGGGAGCGTTGGGCATGCGCTGTAGATAGGTGTGGCGAGAGCGAGACCTTGAGCCTAGAGACAGAAGACAGCGGCTTTACGGTACGGGGGGGGTGAGAAGCTGGGTCTGGGGGAGCCGAGCGGAGCCGGGAGCGGTGACGGTGCCCGGTCTATTCGCTCCCACACCCCGTCGGGCTATAAGAGCGGGTAGGTCAGTGTCCGGCCTGGGCGACGTGAGGGCCCGGGCGGGGTCCGTGTGTGAGGGCTGGGGGCGGAGTGGGCCCGGGCGGGGTCCGTGTGTGAGGGCTGGGGGCGGAGTGGGCCCGGGCGGGGTCCGTGTGTGAGGGCTGGGGTAGTATAACCCTCAAGGGGGGGTGAGGTGAACGTAGCTGCTCAACAGCACATTCCGTATTTTATGTCTGTGAGTTTCTGTCTCGTGTATGTTACAGCTTCTGTATGGTGCATTTACAATAACCAAAATCAATTGTGTCCTGACAATTTCCTGCTCTGGGTGTCTTCTAGGGCGGCCAGACAGCAAGTGTGAAAAATCGGGACGGGGCAGGGGGGTAATAGGATCCTATATAAGAAAAAGACCCAAAAATTGGGACTGTCCCTATAAAATCGGGACATCTGGTCACCCTACTGTCTCCAAAGTCACCTTGTGGTGCTGTCATGGCAACTGATGGCTTTGGCTGTTAAATTCAAAGCAATATGAGCTGTGTCCTTTTTGCATTTCCATATCTTGGGGGCGGGGCCGGGCAGGGGGCAGAAGGTGCGTGCACATGCACATACACACATTTCTTTACATTGTTTCCATTGGTTTTGTTCACAGAAAGTCTGAAATTGTTTGGGTATTTCTGGACTGTGACACCTGTGACTTTGATTCATGCCCTTGATTACTGGTTAAAGGACAATGTAAACTTAAATCTATCAACTTTTGTTTTTAATTGTATTAAAAGCAGTTTAGGAATACTATGCTTGCCTCTGGTTTAGTTAATGTTCTTTTAAAGGTGGCTGGGGACGTTGCAGTGTGGATTTGATTTAAATCAAATTGATTTAAATGATGATTTAAATTAGTAGTCAGGAAGACTCCATTTAATCATGGATTTCTACATAAAAGTGCATTCTTGTTGATTGTTATAACCTTAATACATATTTTTCACAACTCAGAGATAGATTTAGGTTTCATTTTTAGAAGGTACACACTATTCATTTTAAGTGATTTATTTTGAAAACTTTTCAGATTAGTTTTACAGCTATACCAGAAAATGAATGATTGGTTATTTCATTTACCAAAGGTAATTGAAGCAGATATTTATGAAGTCATTGGGAGGTGAACTATCTCCAGTTCAACAGGTTAATCATTAATAATTTTCTTGCCATGCTGTATTAGGAGGAGAACGTCACCAGACAGACATTTAAATTGTTGTATTTAACTAAAACAACAACGTTATGTATTCTGTTTTTTTTCTTCAACAGCAAATAGATAATATTTTAACACAACAAGTGTTGTTAAAATTGTTTTTAACTAAAATAGTTAAATGAAATATTTTAAAAAAATTAAATCGACTGTTAGGCAGGTCAACATGAGAAACTTAAAATATTGGCTTCTGTAGCTAACTCAGTTGTCTTCACCTTCATTTTCCTGTTTGTTCATAATCTACTTTTTCAGGTCCCAAACGATTTCTCAATTTGGAATGAATTAGTCCAAAGGAAGAAAATATTCTTTCTACACCAGCAGAAGAAGCTACTGCTGTTAAAAGTGAGATTATCACTTCAACAGTCTCTGACTCCAAGTGCTTAAGTGACTTCCACCAGTTCGCTACTGTGACTTGCTTTAAAACACCATCAGCAAACATATATTTCTTGAATGGTTCACCCTTAGCTCTGAAGTTTATTATAGTTGGCATTATGGAGGGATGATTGCTGGATGTCCATGTCATAGCCAACTTCTCTTCTTCTGCAGTTAAGGTTTGACTCTGGTACCGAGTATTGAGAATATTGGCAAGAAAATGAGCTGGAGATAGTGCTTATCCCATTCGTTTTTTTAATGCTTGTAATTTAACTCTGTCATTACATATTTCTTTTTAAGATTTCACTCTGTTCCTTCCAAATTTTAACAGCGTCAGCAATAAAACAGCTATTTCCCTGCATTTTGTTCAAGGCTACAGAAATAGGTTTCAGGGTACTCTGCATGTGTTCAACACTTCTCTTAAGACCTTTGGCTATGGCAGTGCCATCTATTTTTTTCACAATTTTGTTCACAAACTGTCATCAGATTAGGCCAGTTCTTGATCTAGTGCTCAAAACAGTCCACTACTGAATTCCGTCGCACGTCTTGTGGCAGAGTTAGCTTGGTTCCTCCCACTTTCTTCAGAGCAGCTGCTGCAAAGTGGTTGTTACGGAAGTATTTTGCAATTTCAACAACATTAGCCTTTATTTCTGGAACACTTAAGTCTTTGGCTAGAAGGTGCATCAAATGAGCACTGCAACCGTATGTTATTAGCTTGGGACTCTCTCTTCTAAATTTCTTCTCATCTTGGATACATTTCCAGCATTGTCTGTGACGAAGCTGCGTACTAGACATTTGATTATTATTATTTTTTTCACAGTTTGTTATAGCTTTTACTGCTACTTCTTGTAAGTATTCTGCTGTGTGTGCATTTCCTGATGTTTCTGTAAGGAAGACATTCCCTTCTTCTGTTGTCACACAAGCACATACAACAGGATCCTTGTGGACATTGCTCCATCCATCAAGACTCAGGTTAACAATTTTACCCTCTTAACCTTTTGCACACTGCTCAGTTTCTCTTTCGTACACTTTATCCAGCAATTTGCCTGCAACATCTGCGCTGTTGGGTGAACTGTATCCTGGTCTTAATGACTGAACCATGTTAATAAAGTGAGGGTTCTCAATCGTACGGAAAGGAGAGTTTGTTGCATAAACAAACAGGGAAATTTTTTCATCAATTACCTCTTTTTGTAATCTGCTGGTTCTCATCACAAACTTATCTATGGTTGTATCTGGATGATGGAGTTTGTTTTTTTTCTTTTTGCTACAGGTGATATACTGTGGCTATGTGACATACATGATGTGACTGAAACACTATCATCGGCAGATAACTCTGAAACTATAGAAAATTATGGTGATCTTGAAGGTGGATAGTCTTCAGAATCCTGTATGTTGAGGATGGATTCTCCTAAACAAAACAAGTCAATGCAGTTACTTAATTATTACCATACTGCTCATTTAGTATTACTTATTGCAGTCACTGACAGTCAGTAGTACTTTAAAGGTGAAATTGTAAAAGGAAGATCTGCCTATTTCAACTATTTATTTATCACAACTGCATCTAAACTGATAGTACCATAGAGTAGCAACTATATTTTTTTGCTCAAACATGAGAATTGAAGAATAGTCCAGAAGGAAGACAGGCAGTCCTTAAACTCTTATTTCATACTTCTTTCTTATCAACCTGAAGATCCTGCATGTTCAGACATGTTCCTTTCATTATCTTCAACACAGCTTCCTCCTGAGAAGCAACAAAGAGTCCTGTGGCACCTTATAGACTAATACAGTGGTCCCCAACGCTGTGCCCGCGGGTGCCATGGCACCCTCCGGGGCATTTGTGTGTGCCAGCCTAGTGCCCAGCAGGGGAGAGAAGCTGTGGCCCCGCACCTGCCGGGGACAGAGAACTCCAGGGCTGCAGGCTGCTGGCGCCGGTGTTCTCGGTCCCTGGCAGGCGCGAGGCCCGCCTAGTGCCCAGCAGGGGAGAGACGCCAGGGCCCCGCACCTGCTGGGGACAGAGTACTCTGGGGATGCGGGCGCCGGTGTTCTCTGTCCATGCGGCTTCTCTCTTCTCTGGATTCATATATTATGTAATATATTAAATATGATGTTTTTCGTATTATTTAATGTACAAATACAAAATAAGCCTTGAAAAATTGTTGGTGCCTGTCACACTCTTCTGAAAACATGAATGTGCTACTGGCCACAAAAAGGTTGGGGACCACTGGACTAACAGATGTATTAGAGCATAAGCTTTCGTGGGTGAATACCCACTTCGTCGATATTTGACTCCTGAGAAGGAACACTTCTCATGATGTTTCATTCGGGCAACCAGGCTTTGCATTTCTTTGTTGCACTGTTTGCATTTTGCATGCATGCCTGTCTTACCCACAGGTAGAGGAACTTCATTAAAATATTCCCAAACTGGGGGTGGTGGTGGGTTTTTTTTTTTTTTTTTTACAGCCTGCTGCCATTATAGGTTTTCCCTTCTAGTGAGAGAATGGTATGGTAGATTTCAAATCAATGAAGGCTACACTCAGAAAGACCTCAAGACTTCTGGAATATGCTGCTCAAACAGTTTCACTTTTGTTTCTACTGCTTGTCACTCCCGTCTCAAATTTATCTCCAGACTTCTTCTCCTTGTCCAGATCTATTCCGCCCCCAACAATCTTCTATTCATTGAACATTTTGAAACTTTCCACTTTTAGAGAGAGGTAAGGGATTGACTCTGTGTACACAAATTTGCAGAGGGACAATAGGGTTGAGGTTTGCTATTTCTCACCTCTATTTATTTATTTATTTTATTTAAAAACATTTTTGCTGTTAACAAGCATGTTATCTCTGGAGACCCAAATCCACAGTTTGAGAACTGAAAAATTAAGCATCTCTGATGGTATCTTCTAGACTGAGCACTGAGTCCCATTAGATAGATAGAAAGATTAATCTAAATAATCTATACAGAAGCCCCTGGAACCCCATAAGATTGGGTCCCTAATCCATGAACTATTGGAACTCGTTTACAAAACTTTTCTTAAGCATTATATGAATATATTGTCTCATACTATAGAATTAGAATTTATAATCCCTATTCCATGATGAGATAGTTTTAATTAAGATATATCACAGCTCAAAGATATCTTTAGATAGGTTTTCTCCTCAAAAAGCATTTTATCAAAAAAATCCGATTTAAATAAAAAAAATTGATTTAAAAAAAAATCATTGATTTTTATCCACCCTGGCACGTTGAGTCTCACAGTCTAGCATGTGATGCTACAAGCACACACCTCAATAGATATGCCTGGGTTTTAATGCATGCAGATGACCTATCTCCCCTCTTCCTCCTCCCACTGGAAGAAAATCATCCCTGGATTCAGATTGCTAGGACTCAGAATTTTTGTTCATTTTGATCCCTCATTCAAAACCAGTGTCTAGAAAACCTCATTCATCCTGAAAGTACTGCTACTACTTTCCCAATGGGTGTTTTTGCCCTTGCAAGATGCAGAATACTGATATCTTAAATAGGGACAGTATTACTACTTTTTCTGTATTTTGGATGAATGTTAATTTGACCCCCAAAAAAGGTATTTCTTCCTCTTTCAGCAAAGTCTGAGAGGTATTTGAGTCCTAGGCTGCTGCAGATTGCACGCACAAAGCTGTTTTTTGTTTCTGAGCTGCTACAACTGTCTGATGAAGTTTAATGGAGAAAATGTTTGATTTAATTCCTACAAGTCTAATAATTTCACTACAAAACTTTATCGGGTAAATTTAGGTACTCTTCAATATGGAAATAAGAATCTCTTATGTCAACAGGAGCCAGGTATTCACATTGCCTTTTGGACTTTGCTGGGAGAGGGAATTGCAGTGGAAATATAAATATTGACTTTTTAAAAAGTTTTTGGGAAACTGAAATCCATAGATGTTTTACATTAACATTTGATAAGTGTTGAAAACATATTAGAATAAAGGAAATGTCAGTCTAAAATTTGATCATTTTGATAACTCTTGCTTATCTCTCACCCCAAAAATGCTTAATTATAGTATGAATTTAGAAGCCTGTATTTTTGTGATCACAGAGATTAATCCTCCATAGCAGTGATCCCCAACCTTTTTCGTCTGGCGGGCGCCAGACAACGAGCCACGGAGGACCGTGGCGGTGGACAAGCATCCGCCAAAATGCCGCCGACAAGCGGCAACGTCAATAGGCATTGCCGCCGACAAGCAGCGTCATCCAGATGACACTGCTTCTCGGCGGCATTTTGGCGGATGCTCATCCGCCGGCCAGGCACCTCGTTGGGGACCCCTGCTCCATACTGATTGAAATGCAGCATTACAATATTGCAGTTGATAGTAGGAGGGTTCTTATTGTGTACCACATAGTGTTTTCATTGACCACCTATCACTACAGCCTCTAAAAACAAGACCACATTTCTTCTGTGGCTACTGTAGTGCTTAGTGATGTGGGGAAAACGAATGTTAAAATAAACTTGTTTAATGTGACTGCCACTTAGTTATGGCCTTCCATTTTGTGTCTTTGCTGCTTTATATCCTCTCCCTTTGTGTAACAGTTTACATTTTATCAGCATCAAATCTTCCCTTGTTGTCTGCAGCACACATTGCTCTAGCTCAAGGGTAGGCAACCTATGGCACGCGTGTCAAAGACAGCACGCGAGCTGATTTTCAGTGGCACTCACACTGCCCGGGTCCTGGCCACCCGTCCGGGGGGCTCTGCATTTTAATTTAATTGAAGCTTCTTAAACATTTTAAAAACCTTATTTGCTTTACATACAACAATAGTTTAGTTATATATTATAGACTTATAGAAAGAGACCTTCTAAAAACGTTAAAATGTATTACTGGCACGCGAAACCTTAAATTAGAATGAATAAATGAAGACTCGGCGCACACTTCTGAAAGGTTGCTGACACCCGCTCTAGCTTCTTCTTCTGGTCTATGCTAGAAAGTTTTACCAATATAGCTACTTCAGTTAAGGGGGGGGGGGGGGGGAATAAAATCACATCCCTAATGAACATAGCTATGGCAGCAAAAGCCCTAGTGTAGATGCAGTTATACCTGCAGAAAAGTCCATTTGTCTGTATAGCTTATTCTGTTCGGGGAACTGGTTGAAACTATACACACACAGAAACTATTGCTGGTATAAGCTGTCTCCATTAGGAGAATTTACCATTATAGCTCCTCTGGTATATCTATAGTGGCAAGCCCTTTTAAGTGTAATCAAGGCCTAAGTCACTTTGCAGCAAGGTGCATTAATTTAAATCAAAGTGATCACTGATATTAATCATGATTTAAATTAGCAATCACAAAACTTTGATTTAAATTTTAAGTGTTTTGCATTTGTACTTAGTTATCTTTAGTTGATAATCTTTAGAACATTAATTCCCAACTAAATATAGCCCTTTCACTAAATTTGGTGTTTCTTTTTGGTAACCAGGAGTATGCACTGTCTATATGCATTTATTGAAGCAGTTATATGACTTAACTTACATTTATTCATATTCTTATTTTAAATATTAGAGTATGTTAGAAAATGGTGAAGGATGCATTTCTCATTTGCTATGTGGTTGTTGTTTTTTTACCTGTGATTTGTATCTTTCTCTATTTGGATTGAAATTTAAATTAAAACTGTGCAAAACCAGCATTTTTAAATGGTTAAATAAAAGTACCTCATGCTGGATATGTAAGGGAAAATTGTATCAAAATGTTTTGCGTTTAAAACTGCCTTTTTTTTTTTTTTAAATGAAGAATCTGTAGTTAGTTACTTAATTAAACTGATTGTTTCTGCTCACCATGTCCTTCAAGATTTTAGAAGAAGTAGGTATCATCCTTTCTCAACTAGTTATTATTCATTGATTGCTAGGAAAACAAGTTTTCCTGCTTTTTTAACTCACAATTGGTTTCTTAAAAATGAACTAGTTAAATAAACTGAAATGAAGAAAATACTTTCTCTGCACCTACAGAAGAGGCTACTGCTGTCAAAAGCTCATTTAGCACTTCAACAAACTTTGGTTCCAGCTGCTTAGCAAGTGACTTCCACCAGTTCAGTGGTTTGACTTTCTTTTAAAACTCGAAAGCAAACATGTACTGCTTGATTTTTTTAATGTAATTTAAATGTTTTTAGATTATAGTAAAGGTAGGCCTTAAAATAAATTGTCACAATTTCAGATTTAATTGCAAATTGATTTATCTTTTAAAAAACAAACCTATATTTAATTTTATTGAGAAAACCAGTTTAAACAAAAAAAAATTGTTTTCTTCTTTAGTTGATTTATATCCCCAGTGCTTTGCAGTTCAGGTCAGTCCTATTAAGTGCTTGCTACTACTTCAGTTTTGATACTTTCTGTAAATTTGTTTAGTGTCAAATTTTCACTAAAGAAACATCTAACAGACATGAAAATTATGGGGAAGTTATTGGATTTTGGAATTTAGTCAATCAGAATCTTTGAAAAGTGGAAATTCCCAAAGATAGACACGTGGCTAGCAGAAAATGCTTCTGCCAGAGGCCTGACAAATGCATCACTCCTATGAAAGAAGCAGCTGCTACAGTCAGACAGCAGTTGAGTTGGGGAAGAGTAAAAGTGTAATCCAAATGTGATTTCCAAAATCTGATATCTTGTGACTCAACTGAAATAAATCACATGCTCAGATTTCCATTGGTGTCTAGAATTACCTCTCTCAAATGATTTATGAAGTATCTTGCCCTGAAATAGTCATTGTATCTCAGACCAGGCAAAAATTGAGGCCATTTACCCAGTAGAGTAGTTGGGATGCTGAAATCATCCTTTACTTTCACCAGTCTGCCTTTGCTGCCGTGGTGTTGGGTCCATAACTGGTGGTGATAGCACCTCCTTCAGGGATGACACGGTACAATTCTCCCTTAAGCACACATTTGTGAGTCCCGTGCTCAGAAATGTTTTTCTTTAAAAATACTGTAAATACTTGACTACTCATTATTTAACATTGAGTATAAACTAACTCCTTTATAAAAGCATATGGGGTGTATTGTGGGTCACATTTACAGGTAATGAATCTAATACGGAAGGTGTACTAGAGATCCTTATGAAAACAGGGCTCAAATGGAGTGGAATGCCAAGCAGGAGGGTGATGCACTTAATGACAGAATGGGTATTTGTCAGAGTAGAAGATCTTTCCTTTTGATTTTCTGTGAATATGCTTTAGGTACAGTGGGAGCTCTCACTGACTACATGCTGGACACCCTCTTCTGTTCTCCCATTTGCATTCACTTTTCTGTTTGGTGATCGGGGTATTGGGAAAGAATGATGATGGTGCAGTCCAGTTTCAATCTTGTTCTAACATATTAATCAATTGTCAGTTACCATGTGTTAAAACATGACTGAAAGTTAAAGTCTAGGCAAACCCTGTTAAAGGAATAGGGGGGTAGTGATTCTGCCCCCTTTTCAGCAATTGATAAATGAGGGAGGGAGATGCTGGATATCCCCCAAAAAGTCAGGGTGGAGTGGGGTGGTGAATTACCTAGTGTGGATAGTGAAAGAGGTAGCTATTTAGTTTACTAGGTTTCTCACCAGGATGCCGCTTGTGCATCTGATGGGGGCTTGTGCAGAGCACCATCTTTGGTATTGGCTTTTGCTCGTATATGTGCCTAATACATTTTTTTTAAGCCTCAAAAACAGTTAACCACGTATCCGTAACCACAATATCTGCTTTTACACTTTCCTGGTGTTGGCTGTGTTCTCTTTATTTTGTTTGCTTTAATTCCTAGTAATGATTTTAAGTCATTGAGCTGTTTTGAAAACAATGGAATGAAAAATTCTGACAATAAACTTTAAAAGATAACAGCAACTTTTTTAAAAATTGTGGAATAATTTGCTCCTGGCTCACCTCAGCAGTTGTTCTTTGGTGAAAATCAGGATTTATATCAGAAATGCAGCCTGCTCCACGACTAGGTTGCAGATGCTGCTGTAATAGTATAAGTAAAACTTGTCTTTCATCTTTAATAATGCATCAATTTTTTTCCGTATTTGACAGGTTTAAAGGCCTTTTATAAGTTCACATTTGAGACGTACATAATTTATGATCTAATCTTCATATAAGGAATCTGCGGTCATGTCCGGCTGTTCTGTACCTTCTAGACCCACAGGTATATGTGTGTGTGTGTGCATATATATATATATAGCAGAAGGCCAGCTATTAAAAATAAAGAGGTTCATTAGAGTGTGTAAATTGTCTCAGCTCTGTGTAATCCATCCACAAGGTTGAGTTGTGAATTAATTCAGATACTTTGTTGATATCCTTGCATAATAGCCAGTATAGTGACAGAAAGTGAGCTTTGTGAAGCAGTTCTGCGCTTGATTAGTTTTGTCTTTTTGTGAGTGAAGTCAGAAACTGCTTGCTGCAAGAATAGATTTCTTGTCACACAAAGGTCAGAAGAACTCAAGTTTGCTCTTCAGCAAGAGCGTGGGGGAAGAGAAACCCAACAGTAATAAGAAAGAGGCTAAACAGTTAGCACTGCTGTGCAGTTCAAAGGAAAGGTAAGTGGTGTGAGTATTTGAAGGGAATTGATTTTAAAGATTTTTACCTCTTAGTTTGCATTATTATTATTATCTTGGATCGGCGGTGCTTTCAATGTAATATAATTTATCAAGTGGAGGATTGGAGATATTTCTAGTGTCAGCTGTTCAAGAGAAGCTTTGCAACAAATGAGCCATTCAGCTGTTGGTTAGTTGGTCCTTTCTGGAACAGAAGCTACCACAGTAACATGATGGATGTTTAAGATTTGCCATTATAAATCCATATTTCTCAGGCACAAACTCTAGAATAGAAGCTACCTATGTTTCTTTAATGTGAAGCCACTAGCAGAATATATTATTATTTAAAATGGTATTTAATAATATTTAGGTAGTGACACCAAACAAAAGGGTTGAGACATCCAACATTAAAACTAACACTCCACTCACAATTTTCAGTTTCTGGCTTTTTTCTGTTTAAACAAAATTAAAGTTGAGACAGAAACAGTTATTTATGTTAGACCATAGTCCCGTTTTTCTGTTAAGTGCATTATCAGAGAGAGACTCAGCAAGGTCCTGGAGTGTCACCTGGAACTGGGATACCACTGACCCAGCAGCCTGGGCTCCCTCTCACACTGTGCTGTTGTGACAAGCTGCAAAGCCCTCCAAGCTTGCACTTTCACTAGCATTCACACAGGTAGGAACACACCCAGCTGCAGTCACATGCAGGCTCTCTAACCACCAGCCTAGGACCCCAGAGCACTACTGTACTGCCCTGGTCAAATCTAGCCAGTATATGGGTTTAACACTCAGTCCGCCTCTCCCTCAATGTAAAGAGGAGCATGCACACTTGTGGTAACCAAGCTGAGGTTTTCCCCAGACACCTTAGTCCAACACACACTGGTTTGGATTAAAATATAAAATAAGTTTATTAACTACAAATGGATAGATTTTAAGTGATTATAAATGATAGCCAACAGATCAAAGCGGATTACCTAGTAAATAAACAAAACCACAAACTGAGTTTAACATGCCAGATAGATAGGATATGAATTAGCAAATTCTCACCCTGAGTGATAAACAGGCTGGCAGATTCTTAAGGCACAAACTGCCTTGGCTTCGCAGCTTGGGTTTCCCAGGTTTTCATACACAGGCTAGAAATCCCTTTTAGCCTACAACCATTACTTCCCCCCCGTTCAGTCTTGTTCAGTCTTTATTCCTCAGGTGTTTCCAGGTATGTTGTTGTAGGGAGAATGAGGTCCCCTCATGATGTCATTTTCACCCTTTTATATCTTCTCCCCACTTGCTGGAAGGCTCTTTTGCTGTGACCTGGGTCAAACAGTTCCCACTGTGTAGTGCTATCTCTGAGAGGTTTCTATTGTACATAGTTCCTGGGGTAATCCTTGTGCGCATTTCCTCATAACCGTTAACATCGTTTGGCCTTTTTACTGTTGTACCTGAAAGGCTGCTTGTGGGTGTTTTCAACCTCACATGTTTCAGTAACACATACATAGCCAAACTTAATAACTTCACATACGATGATAGCACATACAATCCAATAACACATTAATGTCTAGCAGATCAAGACTTTTAGAATGATACCTCACAAAGCATACTTTGTACAAAACGTATCCTAATTACATGACAGTGGTGAATATTGGGGTGCCAGGGTGTCAGTCACATCCACATACTGTAGACAGATGTCCTTTTTGTATTTTCCAAAGCTCTGGAAGACTACCTGAGGGGAAGAATGAAGAAAATAAGGGGGGGAAATCTTATATAGTTCTAAATTGGCTTTGAGTTAATATTGGACTCCATGGGCTTTCATTTGCTGATTCATCAATGATTTATGGCATAGAGAGTACACTTATAAAGTTTGCACACAATACCAAGCTGGGGGGGGGGGGGGAGGTTGCAAGTTCTTTGGAGGATAGGATTTAAACTCAAAATGATCTGGACTAACTGGAGAAATGGTCTGAAATAAATAGGATGAAATTCAATAAGGACAAATGCGAAGTACTCTACTTAAGAAGGAACAATCACTTGCACACATACAAAATGGGAAATGACTGCCTAGGAGGGAGTACTGCAGAAAGGGATTTGGGGTCATAATGGATCACTAGCTAAATATGAGTCAACAGTGTAACACTGTTTCAAAAAAGCAAACATCATTCTGGGATATATTAGCAGGAGTGTTGTAAGCAAGACACGAGAAGTAATTCTTCCACTCTACTCTGCGCTGATTAGGTCTCAACTGGAGTATTGTGTGAAGTTCTGGGCGCCACATTTTGGGAAAGATGTGGACAAATTGGAGAAAGTCCAGAGAAGAGCAACAAAAATGATTAAAGGTTTAGAAAACATGACCTAGGAGGGAAGATTTAAAAAATTGGGTTTGTTTAGTCTGGAGAAGAGAAGACAGAAGGGGGACATAACAGTTTTTAAGTACACAAAAGGTTGTTACAGGGAGGAGGGAGAAAAAAATTTCTCTTTAACCTTGAGGAATCAATGAGCTGGGGGTTAGATTGGACATTAGGAAAAACTTCCTAGCTGTCAGAATAGATAAGCACTGGAATAAATTGCCTAGGGAGGTTGTGGAATCTCCGTCATTGGAGATTTTTAAAGCAGGTTAGACAAACGCCTGTCAGGGATGGTCTAGATCAGGGGTCGGCAACCTTTCAGAAGTGGTGTGCCGAGTCTTCATTTATTCACTCTAATTTAAAGTGTTGCGTGCCAGTAATACATTTTAATGTTTTTAGAAGGTCTCTTTCTATAAGTCTGTAATATATAACTAAACTATTGTTGTATGTAAAGTAAATAAGGTTTTTAAAATGTTTAAGAAGCTTCATTTAAAATTAAATTAAAATGCAGAGCCCTCCGGACTGGTGGCCAGGACCGGGCAGTGTGAGTGCCACTGAAAATCAGCTCGTGTGCCGCCGGTTGCCTACCCCTGGTCTAGATAATATTTCTTTCTTCCTTCCTTCAGTGCAGGGGACTGGACTAGAAGATCTCTCGAGATCCCTTCCAGTCCTGCGATTCTAAGAGTATTCACCACAATGGGGTATGTCACCTAGGGCCCTTGTCAGAACAGTTCCTATCATGAAAGGAGCATTCAATTGTTGGAACGGAAATGGAGTCAGTAAATTGTTGGGTTCTTTCTCTGATACAATATTAGCAGATTCTGGGACAAGTACATTGCTAGAATTTAATTCCACTTCTGGGGTACAGTGATTCTGAATTATAGGTTGGCTTATGTTAAATTTCTGATATGATAAAATACCTTTTGTTCTTTCTGACAAAACAACGTGAAAGTAAGGAATGTCTCTCTGCTTAGTAAGATTTTTGGCTCTGTATTGTAAACTCTGGGTTCTCTTCACTTCTAATCTTTTCAGACCCAATGGCTGTCCCACCGTCCTACTGTGACCTGGGGAAATCCGCCAGGGATGTATTCAACAAAGGATATGGTAAGCAGCGTGATCATATGTTGATGCTAATAAACTTACATTTCTTAGGTGCCTTAACAAAAGTAATAACACTATTTACATATGTATTCACAGAAATAATATTTTGTCGTAATAATGTGACCAAATAAGTACAAGAGAAGGAGAAAAATATTTAGTGCTACTTACTCAATATATTAACACACCATAAATGTGTATCAAACAAACTAGAAAGGAAACTGTTTTGAGTCTTGGTCAGAGAGATGCCACAAAATATAATTTGAATAGTGAGAAGTGTTCCAGTGTCCTCAGCCTTTTATAGAGGATGCAGTGCTTCTCACCTTCTTTATTATATACAGGAATATGTATAATTATGTCCAACCCCTCGATGTAAGTTGCCATAGCAGACCATTGGCAACAGACGATCCCCTCAGGTAGAGTGCTCCTATGTTGTTTGAGACAAATTATGTGTAATGTTGGACACAGTACAAATAATTTAGAGCACTTTAAACTGGAAAATGTTATTTTAAAAGAAAACCAGAAAGTCTCTATAGGGGAGGAACTCTCTGCTTGAACTGTTCTCTTGTTTGCAATTCTTGATAATTTACATAAACAATGGCTTAATGCGGTATTTACATTGTTTGTGGCATAAAACTAGCACTATATAGCTGATAAAGAAGTGGCTTTTTTCTATATATGTATATTTATGTATTTTCCTGGATCTTCATACTGGATTTCTTCCTAATTGATGATGATTTCTCCATCTGCTGTAAGAATTTTTAAAGGAAAATTGCTAATATCTGTCTCTGTATTGGAGGAAGTGGTAAAAGTGGTGATCTTCCAATTAATAGTTGACCTTTGGTTTGATTTTTTTTTTTCTTTTGCATCTGGGAATTTTAGATTTATATATGTCATATAAATTCATTTGAATAACTGCTTTGAGAGATACAAAGATACAGTCCAACTTGTGGGGATAGCTCTCTGTATTTTCATTGCCCGTGACTGATTTAAATTATGATCAGTTATGGGAATCCTGAGACTGACAGTACAGTGACATGTCATGAATTCTGAAATCATCTATTTTGTGAAATTTTGTTGTTAAACAGTGTGTGAGTGGGTGCGTTTCCCAAACTGCTCTAAACAAAGTTCACACACTGTAAAGTCAAAAACTCACCATTTCTCAGACTGGTCTTTGTTAACAAAGACCAAACTATATTTTGAACAATTTCAGCTCAAGCTTTCTTTCTGGTCTTAGCTGCTTCTAGATTTTCAGCCTAAAGGGAGACCAAATGTTGTTCTGGGATGTGTAAACAAAGGAATATCAAGCAGGAATAAGGAAATATTATCTATGTATGTGGTATTGGTGAGACTATGACAAAAAAGATGTTAACAAATTGGACAGCTTTCAGAAAAGAGCTACACAAATTATTTGAGGGCTGGAAGACCTGCCTTGCAATGAGAGACTTAAACATGTCCGTTTATTTAGCTTCTAAAAGAGAAGGTTAAAAGGTGGTTTGATCCCAGTCTACAAGTATCTAAATGGAGAAAAGATATCTGATGACAAATGTCTAATGAGATCCGTTGAAGCTAGACAAGTTCAGATTTAAAATAAGGCACAAATATCTAACAGTAAATATGATTAACCATTGGAACAATTTATCAAGGGGTAATCACTTTAAGTCTCTTAAGTAAAGATTGGATGTTTTACTAAAAATATGCCCTAGCTCAAGTAGATGTAATTCTTGCCTCAAGTATGTAACTAGATGAAATTCTCTGGCCTGTGTTATGCAGCAGTTCAGACAGATGATCATAATGTTCCCTTCTGGTCTTAAAATGTATTAATCCAATTCAGGAGTGCTCAGCCCACACCCTAGTTGTGCTCTGAAATAGACACTTCTGCCTCCCTTACATCCCAATGGATAATGAGCCACCTACCTTGGTGAGTCATCAGAAACCACTTAATATTTTCCCAGGAAGATCAGCACCTAGTAACAGGGTGGGCTGTTTCGAGCAAACACTCCCAACCTGTTTGATTCTGGAGTAAGTGTTTATTATATTCTTGTTATAGAAACTTGTGAATTTTGCTGTTTCAGGATTTGGAATGGTCAAGTTAGAGCTGAAGACCAAGTCTTCCAGTGGAGTGGTGAGTACTGAAGATTTTCAGTGACATCATTGTAGCAAAGATGAGAGTAAACCTCTTTAGTAACAAAAGTAATTCACTTGTATTTACTACTTTTCTGTTTCATCTCATTTTAATGCCTGGAGGTGAGTGGTGTGCTACTAGAATGATGTAAAGAATTGGTGTCCCGGTATTTTCTCTGTGATCTACACAAACTTTCACATAGCATACTGTCATTATGTTAGGATTTGCATTAGGTACATTTGTTCACTCTTCCGTCTTCGTGGGGTCTTCAGAATGGGTTTCCATTGTCATGCTTCCGGTCATGTGTGTTCTCACTCACTACCTTTTTATAGCTAAATTTGTTTCTGGCTCACATCTCTGCTTATGGATGCAGGCCAGATCATCCACTACTATTAGTATGGATTCACAATCCTGCATTAACTATTTATCCAAAGGACTCGGGACACCAAAAACCTTTAGCTAAATGAGGTTTTGGATGAAGTTGAGAGCTGGCTGGCTGGCTTTGCAAAAGCTATTCTCCCAAGTTCCCACCATCAAAATATTGCCAGAGACCTTCGCTGGATTTAAAGGGAGTGTTTGAATCTTTGACACCATTGGTGATCTGGGGGACATAATTTAGAAGGAGTTTTATTGTGCTTGGGCTTGCATTTCCAGTTCTGTTCAAAATGGGTTGAATGCTGCTCCTTTATGCTTATGCTGCTAAGCTTAATAATAAAGCATAGCATTTCTATAGCATCTATTACATGAGGCTTTGACAGCATTTTACATGCATTACTGAATTAAATCTCACAGGATCTCTGAAAAGTACAAAATATAATCCCCATTTTACAGAAGGGGAAAATTATTAGTTCCCCATGATCTCACAGGAAGCCTGACAGAGCAAGGAATAGAATCCATATTTTTTACCTTTACCCTCAAGAATATCTCCCCACTAGGCATGCTTATGCTTGCATGGTCTTTTGCACTCCTGTGCATGCATGTCTACAGTGCCATTTATGCTTCCTTCACTCACATTACTTTTCAACCTCTACCGTGCCCATATTTGCTTCAGCTCTCCCTTCTGGTTGTACATTCACACCTCACAAATGCACAAACATTTTAATTCATTCTTATAGCAGCAGGTAGCTTGTTATTTTGTAGTTTGTCACAGTTAAGTGGATTACCACAGTGCGATAGCAAAGATATGGGGAATACAAGTTTTTTATTGTGACTGAAATGAAATAGCTCTGAAGTATGAAATATCAGAGTTTTTTTAGGCAATTTGTTTAGCAATGCATTGTAATTTTCAAATGCTAAGAATATTATACTGAGGCTGTTGTGTTAAATAATGGCCAGAATGTATACAGAGAACATCCAAATCTGACTTAAGTTTGCTGATTGATCAAAATCCTTAATTTCTCAAATGTTTTCTCCCCTTTCCATGCAACTTTGGTTTTGGCTACTTATTCAGCTGGTAAGAATAGTGATTGTTCTTGTGTATTTCTTCCTGTTGTCATTTTCTAATGGTTTTTCCTACTTTTACATACTTTGCTCTGGACTGTGACACATATTGACATTCCTAATCTATTTAGGAGGTGAAGGAAAAATGGTAACTGACATGAAGTGTTCCTGTGTGCATAGCTTACACTCCACTATAACCCAATTGTATAACACCGGTATTTAAAGTCTGTGTCAAAGAACCATAGAAACACAACAAAAATAAGAGGAAAGGAATCTAGAAATGATGTGGTATAGATACAATTTTCTGTTATTTCAGAATCATTATTTAGCATTTCTAATATCAGTATTTTGCATTAACAATGAAAGAACAGCAGGCTTGTGTGGGATGGAAGTGAGGTGGGGACCAAAATGAGGGATGTGCCACATAATTGGGTACAAATGGAAGCCACACTCTGTCTTGATATAACGGCAAGTAGTTTTACCGTGTGTTGAGTTCTCTTTAAGTTTGAGAGGTAGAACCTTCATATACAGCTTTCATTCCCTCGCAGACTTTTCTTTCAGATGTTGTTGCTTCATACAGCACAACTGGTTCAGTGTCCTACTAAGTGTCTCATCTTTTTCTAAGATGTCTGCCACAGTGAGCTGAAAGGTCAGTTATGAAGTTGAGCTTGAGGACTGGTTCAGACTGGTGTATGAAATTAAGCCAGTCTGGCATTCTGAGGCAGAGGATTTCAGAAATGCTCTCACGGGACATGATCCAATCACAACTCTGCTTTTGACAGTCTAGAGATGAATGGTAACAAATGTTGACTCTGCGCTGTCCTCTCTCAGAAGGAGATCCAGTTCTAACTGCTAGGGAAATCCTTCTGCTTTTGATCATATGACAGAAGGATTCTTTCTCTTCACTGTGTTTAGTGAAAAGGGCAGACAAGATCTTTTTCTTGTCCTTGATCTGAGAAATCTGTTCAGCCGTTTAGATTGATGATCTGCATTAAGATCAAACGAGAGATTTTTAAAAGTCAGTTATAGATTGGTCTCTTTAAACATAATCTCACAGAAGTAACAAATCAGAGATTTGTGCACTTACATTTGGAGCCTGAAAACTCTGTTTAAAGGCTAATCAACCACAGAAGTCAGTTTCCTGATCTCGATCCTATATTTTCCTTTGATGTCTGGATGGATTTATTTTAAGACAGTTGGGTGCTGTTGCAGCATGGCATAATCATAAAGTAAGTGCCATCTTGCATATTGTGACAGAAATGTGTTTTTGGTAGTACCCCTCTGGTACTTTAAAACTGTTCCAAGTCTGAGTTTCCTGAAACTTATAGCACATTGCATTGGCCTGGAAGTGTGGAAATAGAGTATGTGCCATCTAAGAATACAAGTTCTCAGAGGCTTGGAACAAGCCTAATCTTTACAATTAGGGTTCCAAAGATGGGAACTAAAATTATGTCTTTTGTCAGACACTTCTCATAACTTTCCTGATGTGCATTATAACTATAATCAGAATGTACCATACAGTTAACATTTTTAATGTGTTCATATGTTCACACAGCATTTACTGAATTAGTTACAAGAGGGTTAGACAGTAGATGCGGACAGTTGACAAGGAGAGGCATAAAGTCTTGATAATAAGAAACTCTACTGTATGGGGAACTGGCCAGCATCTGGCTGGCTGTAGGCAGCGTAGGAAGATGTGGGTTTTGAGCTATGTTTTACAGAAGTATCTGCGAGGTAGAGAAAAGTTCAACAGCTGGTGTGGCAGCATCAAAAAATGGACCTCACAAAGGAGGGTAAAGAATAGAGAACATAGGAGGAGGTCAGAATTGGAAGAGCAGATGAAGCCAGTAGTGTATAAGGAGAAAAGAGATTGGAGAAATAGAAGGGAGAGTCTTGGCAGGGCAGTGCTTGAGGGTGAGGAGTGCGATTTTGCTAGTAGATAGAGGGCCTGTGGAGCCCTTTAAGAGTTGTGATGATGTGGAAAAAGGGGTCATAAGAACAGCCATAATGGATCAGACCAATGATCCATCTAGCCCAATATTCTGTCTTCCGACAGCGGCTAATGCCAGCTACTGCAGAGGAAAGGAACAGAACAGGGCGATTATCGAGTGATCCACCTCTGTTGTCCAGTGCCAGCATCAGGCAGTCAGAGGCTTAAGGATACCCAGAGCATGTGGTTGCATTGCAGGCCAGCTTGGCTAATAGCCATTGATGGACCTATCCTCCAGGAACTTATCTAATTCATTTTTGAACCCAGTTATACTTTTGGCCTTCACAGCATGACCCTGGAAATGAGTTTTAAAGGTTGACTGTGCGTTCTGTGAAGAAGTATTTCCTTTTGATTGTTTTGTGACGCCTGGCTCTTATGTCATGTGAAGGGGTAAATAAGGGCTTGTCTATACTTACGCGCTGGTTCGGCGGCAGGCAATCGAACTTCTGGGTTCGATTTATCGTGTCTTGTCTGGACGCGATAAATCGAACCCAGAAGTGCTCGCCTTCGACTCCGGTAATCCTGCTCGGCGCGAGGAGTACGCGGAGTCGACGGGGGAGCCTGCCTGCCGCGTCTGGACCGCGGTAAGTTCGAACTAAGGTATGTCGACTTCAGCTACATTATTCACGTAGCTGAAGTTGCGTACCTTAGTTCGAATTGGGGGGTTTGTGTAGACCAGGCCTAACACTTCCTTATTCACTTTCTCCATACCATTCATGATTTGATAAATCTCTATCACATCCCTTGTTAATTGTCTTTTTCCCAAGCTAAATAGTCCCAGTCGTCTTAACCTCTCCTCATATGGAAGCTGTTCCATACCGGTAATCACTTTTGTTGCCCTCTGTACTTTTTCCAATTCTAATATATCCTTTTTGAGATGGAGTGACCAGCACTGCATGCAGTGTTGGCATACCATGGCTTTATATAGTGGCATTACAATATTTACTATCTTATTATCTATCCCTTTCCCTATGGTTCCTAACATTGTTAGCTTTTTTTTGACTGCCTCTGCACATTGAGCAGATGTTTTCAGAGGACTATCCACATTGACTCTAAGATCTCTTTTTTGAGTGGTAATAGCTAATTGAGACCCCATCTTTTTGCATGGATAGTTGGGATTGTTTTCCAATGTGCATTACATTGCACTTACCAACATTGAATTTCATCTGCATTTTGTTTGCCCAGTCACCCAGTTTTTGTGAGATCCCTTTGTAACTCTTTGCAGTCAGCTTTGGACTTAACTATCTTGAGTAATTTTGTATTGTCTGCAAAGTCTGCTACCTAATTATTGACCCCTTTTTCCAGATCATTTATGCATGTGTTGAACAACACTGGTCCCAGTACAGATCCTTGGGGGACCCCATTATTTACCTCTCTCCTTTTAAAAACTGACCATTTATTCCTATCCTGTTTCCTGTCTTCTAACCAGTTACTGATCCATGAGAGGACCTTCCCTCTTACCCCATGACTACTTACTTTGCTTAAGAGCCTTTGGTTAGGGGTCTTGTCAAAGGCTTCTTGAAAGTCCAAGTATACTATATCTACTAAATCATTCTTGTTCACATGTTTGTTGACCATATCAAAAGTCTGATTGGTGAAAGCGTGATTTCCCTTTACAGAAGCCATGTTGACTCTTCCCCAACAAATCGTGTTCATATATGTGTTTGATAATTCTTTTCTTTACTACAGTGTAAACCAATTTGCCTGGTACTAAAGTTAGGCTTACCTGCCTGTAATTGCCAGGATCACCTCTGGAGCCCTTTTTATCTATCATCCAGTTATCTGGGTCCAGGTATTATGATGAAAATCATGAGGGTGTAAAATGATTAAACAAATGGTTTAAAGCAGCAGTTCTCAGCTAGCATCTTAATGCTACTATATAAATCTATGATACACCCACACCTTGACTTCTGCATGCAGTTCTTGTTGTCCGATCTCAAAAAAAGATATATTAGAATTGGAAAATGTTTAGAGAACAACAAAAATGATTAGTGGTATGGAACAGCTTCCATAGGAGAGATTAAAAAGCCTGGGACTGTTCAGGTTAGAAAAGAAACTAAGGGGAAGTGGGGGTTGACAGAGGTCTATAAAATCATGAACGGTGGAGAAAGTGAATAGGGACAAGAACCAGGGGTCATCCTATGAAATTAACAGGCAGCAGGTTTAAAATAAAAGGAAGTACTTCTTGACACAATGCACAGTCAACCTGTGGAACTTGTTGCCAGGGGATGTTGTAAAGGTCAAAAGTGTAACTGGGTTCAATAAAAAATTAGACTAGTTCATGGAGAATGGGACCATCAATGACTATTAAACAAGATGGTCAGGGACACAACCCCACGTTGTGAGTATCCCTAAATGTCTGACTGCTAGATGCTGGGACTGGACGATGGGATGGATCACTCGATAATTCCCCTGTTCGGTTCATTCCCTCTGTAGCATCTGGCAGTGGTCATTTTTGGAAAACAAAATACTGGGCTGGATGGATATAGTATGCCCATCCTTATGGTCTTATCAAACTTCCTAGGGGGACTCAGCAAGCCTTCCCACTCAAACATGGGGTTACAATACCATCTGCTCAAATTTGGCCCGGCCACCCTCTGTCATGACAGAGGGGTGGCTGGAGCAAATCTGAGTGAGTGGCATTGCGACATGGCACATGGGGGTTGCACTCTTTTCTGAAATTGAGAAATACTGCCTTGGAAAACTTTGTGGCTATTAAGGTATGTGCTTTTAAAAGGTTTCCTAGTCTATGCAGAGTTAGACAGCAGGGTCAATTGACTGATTTTAGTTAAAATTGATTCCACTAAAGAGGATTCTATGTATTAATGTCCCCAGTTCCATCATTAGAATGTCACATTTTGCAAGGGGTGTGCTCCAAATTTAAAAAAAAAAAAAAAAAAAAAGTGGGGGGCACGCTTCAGAAAAAGTTGAGAACCACTGGTTCAAAGGGATGGGACTCATCAAGTAGAAATTAAATTTAATTAAGTAATGTGTGTTAATTCTTGTCTGGTGTTTTTGCCAGGAATTTACCACCACTGGTTCCTCCAACACAGATACAGGCAAGGCCTCAGGCAGCCTAGAGACCAAATACAAGATCAAGGACTATGGACTTACATTCACCCAGAAATGGAACACAGACAACACCCTGGGGACAGAGGTGTCCATGGAGGATAAGGTAAGAGAAAGTGGAAATTATGAAAGCGATTCAGCAAGTCAGGTAAAAGTACTGTGTTGAGAATAAACCAATAGAAGATACAAATTATAGGAGAGCTGTGGTAAATTAGGACTAACTAAAATATAGAATAGACGGGAATACCTCAATTCATTCTTTTTGTACAGTATGTGGGAGTTTTCATATAATTTTGTTTCTGAATTTGATGTTCTTAAAGTGGAATTGTAGTGCAGACAGGTAGAGCAGACAAATGTCCTCACACAATACTGTACATCATCATTCAGACTTGCAGCACGACTGCTGTTGCAGATGGGCATTCTGAGTATTCATATTGTATTTTAATAAATTGTGAGGTTATTTTCTGATATGTAAATATATCCATTAAGGACTAGAGGAGTCCTTGATTTTCATTTATGACCTAAGCCAGGTTTTAAATCTAATCTTTCAAAAATGAAGCAGTTGTCCCATTTGGTTTGTACTGTAATTTGACCCTACATACTTATTAACTTACATTATAAAACAAATATAGCAGCGGGTGGAGGAGGCACTTTTATTCTAAGGAAAGATGCACAATTGAGTCTGTTCTCTGCCTCAAAATTGCCTCCAAGCTCTGCTAGTGGAGCCAGCTGCTCTTGTAAACAGCATGAGGTGGATAGCTGAAGACAAAGGTAGTTGTGAATTTTTAATGTGCGTACAGACTAGACAAATCTGTGGATCTGGAAAACCCACCAAAGCCTGTAAATTGCAAACACTGAATACCTCCAAATCTTAATTTTTTTCCTTAAATTACTGTGACATGAAATGCAGTAAACTAGCTGTAATTCAATATTAAGGTTACAATAAGAACCATTCAGATACTAGGAAGAGCTATAAATTAAAGTTAACTTGGCCATGATCCATTTATGAACTATTTTCTATCCTTTCCCTTGTTAAAATAAACAGAAGATTACTGTGTCATGACATATGATGTTTGTGACAGGGTCCCCGGGATGCAACCTGGACTGTGGGACTGCTGAGCCCTCTGTCCCACCAACCTGGGCTGCCTCTTACACTGTGGTGCTGTGTCAAGCCCAAACCTCTGGCAGGTACTGCACTTACACAGGCATCCACCCAACCGAGTTACATGAATGCTCTCCCAGCCACTCATAAATCATCAATAGGAAGGCTCCACCAGTTCCTCTGCTCCCCAGCCTTGCACCCCAGAACTATACCATCTTGTACTGGTCCAAAGCCTGGCCAGTGTAAGTTCGTTACCCAGTCCACTCCTTCCTCAATGTGGAGAGGAGACACACTGGTCTTTGTAAACTGAGCTGAGATTTCCCAAGCACTTCAACCAAAACACATCTTTTTAAGTAGAATAGAAAACAGATTTATTAACTACAGAAACATAGATGTTAAGTGATTATAAGTAGCAAGCATAAAGGCCAAAGTTGGTTATCTAAGAAATAAAAACGAGTTAAGTTCTGCAAATTAAACAGGATTTGAATCAAGCAGTGTAGATGGTACAAACAGGTTTCAGTTCCTCAATACACAGACTGGAACTCTTTCCCAGCCTGGGACCCTCTTCCCCCATTCAAAGTCTTTGTCCTCCAGACGTTTCTTCCAGGTGTTGAGTTGGGAGGAAGAGAGCCAAGTGATGTCACTTCCCCTCTTTTATGTTTTCTTCCAGCTTGCGAAAGATCTTTGCTTTGAGGTGTGTTAATCCGCCCCCATGGCGTACATGCTTCCTCTGAGAAATCTCTAGGATAGAGGATTCTTTTCTCAATGGGTATCGATGAGCCATTAACACTGTCTGGCTACTCCATTGTTGTACCTGCCAGATGTGCAGTATGGCGAAGTTAAGCAACCTTACTTTTGTAATTGCCTGGTTTTTAAGTATTTCATCTTGCAAAGTTAAGGTTGCATAACACTAAGAAAGATTAATGACCTAAAAACTAATACACCTCTACCCCGATATAACGCGACCCAATATAACACGAATTTGGATATAATGCGGTAAAGCAGAGCTCCAGGGAGGGGGGGCTGCGCGCTCCGGCGGATCAAAGCAAGTTCAATATAACGCGGTTTCACCTATAATGCGGTAAGATTTTTTTTGGCTCCCAAGGACAGAGTTATATCGGGGTAGAGGTGTATATGCATCAATACAAGGGGGTTATTTAGATGATGTCCAACTAGCTATGCAAAATATTTAAATAGTTTTTACTAAACAGTTAGGGCTGTGAGTGCAAATAAAAGTTAGAATTAAAGTAAAGATTTACTAGTTGGCCAAACAAAGCAAGGTCTTACACTCAGCTCATTATTATTTCTCTGTACCGTGTAAAACTTCTGAAAACTGCATCCAATTAATTGAAAAATTTCATGGAATGTTGTATTGATTTTTGGTGAAAATCAAAAAACAAGACCTGTTTTCAGCTAAAATCAAGCCCACAGAGTGCCCATTTGGTGCAGCAGTAGAAGAAACTCTGGCACCCTCTCCTGCTGCCTACACACACTAGAGGATAGCATGCTTCATTGCTCATGTAGGCCTCGCTCTGTAGATTTGTCTAATTTTTTTAAGTGCAAATGGAGGCTCTGTCTTTCTCTGCTATGCCCCTTGAAATATCTTTCTTCCCACAAGATTGAGAAGGAAGGAGTGGACAACTGGTGCTGTCTTTGAGGAGGAAGAACATTAGGGAGAGGGAATGAAGCGTTCTCTCTCCTTTCCCTCTGGCCGTCCCTGAGCAGGAGTATTGTTATGCTGCAAACTGTTAATGGATGCCATCAACAGATGACAGCAACTTTGTCCCTCATTTTCCTGCCATTCAGTGCTCAAATTATCCCCCAAAATAAAAAGTTTCTGGCCATTGACGTCTAGAACATTCTCTGAAATTTTGGAATTGATCAGATGGGGCAATCAAAAGTTCTTGCATTACGTATATACATACATGGAAACAGAGGAAATGCCATCAAGTTGAATGTAAGGCCTCACATGGGAGAGATTAATAAAGCTGGGACTTTTCAGCTTGGAAAAGAGACAACTAAGTCAGGGGAATATTTTAGAGATCTAAAATCATGACTGGTGTGAAGAAAGTAAATAAGGAAGTGTTATTTACTCCTCATAACACAAGAACTAGGGGTCACCAAATGAAATTAATAGGCAGCAGGTTTAAAACAAATAAAAGGAAGTATTTCTTTGCACAACACACAGTGAACCTGTAGAACTGTTTGCCACAGGATGTTGTGTATAACAGGTTTTTAAAAAGAACTAGATTCATAGATTTTTAATATTGGTCTAGTCTGACCATTATGATGATCTAGTCTGACCTCCTGCACAATGCAGGCCACAGAATCTCACCCACCCACTCCTGTAATAAACCCCTAACCTATGTCTGAACTATTGAAGTCCTCAAATGGTGGCTTAAAGACTTCAAGGTGCAGAGCATCCTCCAGCAAGTGACCCATGCCCCATTCTGCGGAGGAAGGCGAAAAAACCCCAGGGCCTCTGCCCTAGAGGAAAATTCCTTCCTGACCCCAAATATGGCGATCAGCTAAACCCTGAGCATGTGGGCAAGACTCACCAGCCAGACACCCAGGAAAGAATTATCTGTAGTAACTCAGATCCCACCCCATCTAACATCCCATCACAGGCCATTGGGCATATTTACTGCTAATAGTCAAAGATCAATTAATTGCCAAAATTAGGCTATCCCATCATACTATCCCCTCCATAAACTTACCAAGCTTAGCCTTGAAGCCAGATATGTCTTTTGCCCCCACTGCTCCTCTTGGAAGGCTGTTCCAGAGCTTCACTCCTCTGATGGTTAGAAACCTTCGTCTAATTTCAAGTCCAAACTTCCTGTTGGCTTTATATCCATTTGTTCTTGTGTCCACATTGGTACTGAGCTTAAATAATTCCTCTTCCTCCCTGGTATTTATCCCTCTGATATATTTATAGAGAGCAATCAGATCTCCCCTCAGCCTTCTTTTGGTTAGGCTAAACAAGCCGAGCTCTTTGAGTCTCCTTTCACAAGACAGGTTTTCCATTCCTCGGATCATCCTAGTAGCCCTTCTCTGTACCTGTTCCAGTTTGAATTCATCCTTCTTAAACATGGGAGACCAGAACTGCCCAGAGTATTCCAGATGAGGTCTCACGAGTGCCTTCTATAGCGGTACTAACACCTCCTTATCTCTACTGGAAATACCTCGCCTGATACATCCTAAGACAGCATTAGGTTTTTTTCACGGCCACATCACATTGGCGGCTCATAGTCATCCTGTGATCAACCAATACTGCGAGGTCCTTCTCCTCCTCTTTTACTTCCAACTGATGAGTCCTCAGCTTATAACAAAAATTCTTGTTGTTAATCCCTAAATGCTTGACCTTGCACTTTTCACTATTAAATTTCATCCTATTACTATTACTCCAGTTAAAAGGTCATCCAGATCTTCCTGTAGGATATCCCGGTCCTTCTCTGTATTGGCAATACCTCCCAGCTTTGTGTCATCCGCAAACTTTATTAGCACACTCCCAGTTTTTGTGCCAAGGTCAGTAATAAAAAGATTAAATAAGATTGGTCCCAAAACCAATCCCTGAGGAACTCCACTAGTAACCTCCACTAGTAACCTCCCTCCAGCCTGACAGTTCACTTTTCAGTATGATCCGTTGTAGTCTCCCCTTAACCAGTTCTTTATCCACCTTTCAGTTTTCATATTGATCCCCATCTTTTCCAATTTAACTAATAATTCCCTATTTGGAACCATATCAAATACCTTACTGAAATCGAGGTAAATTAGATCCCCTGCGTTTCCTTTGTCTAAAAAATCTGTTACATTCTCAAAGAAGGAGATCAGGTTGGTTTGACACGATCTACCTTTTGTAAAATCATGTTGTATTTTGTCCCAATTACCATTGACCTCAATGTCCTTAACTACTTTCTCCTTCAAAAAATTTTTCAAGACCTTGCATATTACAGATGTCAAACAGGCCTGTAGTTACCCGGATCACTTTTATTTTCCCCTTTCTTAAAAATAGGAAATATGTTAGCAATTCTCCAGTCCTACGATACAACCCCTGAGTTTACAAATTCATTAAAAATTCTTGCTAATGGGCTTGCGATTTC
Source organism: Emys orbicularis (assembly GCF_028017835.1). Lineage (NCBI taxonomy): Eukaryota > Metazoa > Chordata > Testudines > Emydidae > Emys > Emys orbicularis. The sequence goes on from NC_088684.1 coordinate 129,325,842, forward strand.
ATGTGCCAGTTCCTTTAATATTCTTGGATGAAGATTATCTGGGCCCCCCTGTTTAGTCCCATTAAGCTGATTGAGTTTGGCTTCTACCTCGGATGTGGTAACATCTACCTCCATATCCTCATTCCCATTTGTCATCTTGCCATTGTCCCTAAGCTCCTCATTAAAGACTGAGGCAAAGTATTTGTTTAGACATAGGGCCATGCCTAGATTATCCTGAACCTCCACTCCATCCTCAGTGTTGATAATGTAGATAAATTCAGGCCCATCAATGGCTATTAGTCAGGATGGGCAGGGATGGTGTCCTTAGCCTCTGTTTTCCAGACGCTGGGAATGGGCAACAGGGGCTGGGTCACTTGATGATTACCTGTTCTGTTCATTCCCTCTGAAGCACCTGGCATTGGCCACTGTCAGAAGACAAGATACTGGGTTGGATGGACCATTGGTCTGACCCAGTATGGCCATTCTTATGCTCTAAGTACATATTTATAAGGTGCCCACCGCTTTGGTATCTGGGAATGTGGAAAACTAGTGAAGTTACTTGCTTTATTCACTCAAACTAAATCTTCAATATAGAGTTCTCTGCAAATTACTTACTTTTTGTACAAAAGATCATGTGAATCTTCTATTCAGACAAGAAGAGGAGATGGGAATTATAGTAAGGTAAGAGAATATAAAGCCAATCATCTTTTTCAATAGAAGGAGCCTTGATAATCTGACCTTTTTCTTCTTCTTTGCAGTTAGCTGAGGGATTGAAGTTGACTCTTGACACCATATTTGTACCAAACACAGGGTAAATATCCTACTTCAATTTTGTGTAGAGATTCCTAGAATTGGATTAAACAGATTTGTTAAATTTTCCAAATGAAAAGTTAATTGTCTGACTTCAGTGGCAGTGATAAATGAGCATCATCGTATTCCAGTATCCCAACAGGTAGGCATTCTGGATAAAAATAAAGAACTTTTTATTCTGCAGATCTGGGTAGAATATTTGTAAGGACACAGCTAATATCAGGTTTATAATAATATATTTGATGAAAGATTCCTCTCAAAAATGTCATTTCCCCTCCATCTAAAAATGTGTAATAAATAAAAATACTAAGAAATGGTACTTCTATAACTCTAACATCGGAGATTGTGTGAAAGTAAAGTGTCACTGATAGTAGTAGTAGTAGTAATTATTTGTGTTACCATAGCACCTAGGAGCTCAAGTTCTGGACTATGACCCCACTGTGCTAGGTGCTGTGTGTAGACAGAACAATAAGGCAGTCTCTGCCTCAAAGAGCTTAAAATCTAAGTATAAGGCAAGAGATAACAGAATACAAGGAAACAGTGAGACAGTATTAGTCAGCATGATCAGCAGTGGTATCAGTGCACCACCAGCTTAACCATTGTCAGGGTTTTTTTGTTATTTGTAGGCACCACAGTAAAGGAGAGTTTGAAGGAGGATAATGAGTTAGCTTTGCTGATCTTTATGGGGAGCTCCACTGAATCATGAGGGGCAGCATGGGAGAAAGCACAAAGGTGATTGAAAGTTTAACAAGTGGGTGACAGAGGCTAGCATCATGGGCCATTTGGAGACGCGAGTTGACATCTCAGTAGCAAATAAGAGATAAGGATGGTGGGGGTAGGCTGCAAAAGGGCCTTGAAAGTGAAGACAGGCAAGTGATGTTTGATGTGACAGATAAGGGTGAGCCACTAGATGGATTTAGAGAGAGAGGTGACATGGTAAAAGTGGTGAGCTAGGAGAATGATTCTTGCAGTAGCATTCTAATTGGATATGGGTGGGGCAAAATTGTATTTGCAAGAGAGAAGGAGGTTGCAGTAATTGTGATATGAGACTGAGAGCTTGGATGAGCTTTTTACTTAGTGGATGGTTAGGGAAAGGCTGTATCTTAGATGTTATGTGGCAAGAATCTTCAAGATTTAGACATAGCCTGGATATAAGGACCTAGAGAGAGGTCCAAGTCAAAGATGATGCCCAGGTTACAGGCCTGAGTGACAAGCCAGGATGCTGCTGTTCTCCACAGTGATAGAGAAAGGAGGCTTCTTGTAGGAAAGGGCTTTGGGGGAGAGGGAAGATTAGGAGCTGTGTTTTAGTCATGTTGGCTAGACGTCCACAAGGAGATCTCAGAGACAGGCTGAGACTTTTTTGTTTGGAGAAAAGGAGCTGGGTCTGGAGGAAGATCTGTAAGTTGTCAGCATAGAGATAGAAGTTGAATTTGTGTTTGCGGCTAAGATGACCCAGATATAAGGTGTAGAGAAAAAAGAGATGAGGAATGGGGACAGAACCCCACACACAGTTGGAGGGGGGATGAGGAAGATCCTCCTCAGGGTACACTGAAGGAGCAATTAGAGATGTAGGAAGAGACCCATAAGAGGACAGTCACGGAAGCCAAGGGAGGACAAGATTCAGAGAAGAGGAGGATTAATCACTTTTTGCAGATGTTAAGGCACTTGAGCTATTGTGAAGAGTTAAGGCAAGTCTACATTACAAAATTCAGTCGACTTAAGTCGATCTCTAGCCACAGCAGTAGGTTGATTGTGCATCTCCACGCTACTCTCCTTGTGTCGGCAGAGCGCGTTCTCACTAGCAGTGCACCTTGGGTAGCTATCCCACTGTGCAACTTGCCACCATCTAGTGAAGGGTGTTATGGGAAGGGTTTGCAATGCCTCATGGGGGCAAAACATTCTCCTGAGGGTGACTGGGAACTCAAACATCCCATGATGTATTTTTCTCTTTCCTCTAATTTTATTTACATCCCATAATATTTCACACCTGTTTTCAAAAGCCTAGCGTACCTGAGAGTACGCCATCTCTAGAGAAGCATGGGTCCCGCACAGCTCTGCACTGTTGCAAACTCAATGCGCCTAATCCTGCAGTATTTTCAGAGGAGCCATCAGATGGAATATGACAATTCCTTTCAAGTAGCCCTGCTGGAAGCCAGGGTGGAGAGCTGGTTCTGGTCCCAAGAAACAAGTACTGATTGGTGGGATTGCATCATTATGCAGGTATGGGATTATGAGCAGTGGCTGCAAAACTTTTGAATGCGCAAGGCCACTTTTCTGGAACTGTTTGTGAAGCTCACTCCAGCCCTGCAGCTCACTGACCCACCAAACTGAGAGCTGCACTGACAGTGGATAAGCGAGTGGCGATTGCTGTGTGGAAGCTTGCAACGCCTAACTCTATTGATCAGTCGGGAATCATTTTGGAGTTGGGAAATCCAGTGTGGGGGTTACTGTGATCCAAGTATGCAGGGCCATTAATCATCACCTGCTAAGGAGGACTGATTGGGGGCAATGTGCTGGAGATCCTGGATGGTTTTGCTGCAGTGAGGTTCCCTAACTGTATTGGGGTGATAGATGGCACGCATATCCCTATCTTGGCACTGGACTGCTTTCCCATAGAGTATCTAAACTATAAGGGCTACTTTTCTGTGGTGTTGCAAATGCTGGTGGATCACCAGGGACATTTTACCAACACAGGATGGTCTAGAAAGGTGCATGATGCACATATCTAAGAACACAGGCCTGTTTGGAAGGCTGCAAGCAGGAACTTTCTTTGCAGACCACAAAATCAGCATTGGAGATGTTGAAATGCCAATAGTGATCGTGGGAGACCCAGCCTACCCCTTACTCCTGTGGCTCATGAAGCCGTATACCGGACACCTGGACAGCAGCAAGGAACACTTCAACGACAGGCTCACCAGGTGGAGAATGATTATTGAATGTGCCTTTGACTGTTTGAAGGGGCACTTGAGAAGTCGACTCACTAGGTTAGACCTCAGTGAAAAAAATATCCCCATGGTTATAGCTGCCTGCTGTGCACCTCATAATATCTGTGAAGCAAAGGGGTAAAGTTTTTTCCCCTGGTGTGGAGAGCTGAGGTGGATGGTCTGGCTGCTGATTTTGAGCAGCCAGATATCAGGGCTATAAGAAGAGCTCAACACGGAGCTATGCGGCTCAGGGAGGCTTTGAAAGACCATTTTAATAATGACCCACAGTAATGCGTGCTGCTTTTTATTTTGTGCCTGCCAGTGTGTTTTTGGCACTGGTCTGAACTGCGCTGTAAGTGCTGTGTGTGTAGTAGTGTAACCTTGTAAATGCACTTCTTTCTATGATCTCAGTGATTTTTTTCCGCCCTGTTGAACCCCTACACCCCACTCTTCTCCCAGACCTGGGAAGAGAGCCCTGGAGTTCTGAGCCCCAGCCACCTCTCCCCCAACCACTGGACCCCACTCTCTTGCCAGAGCCGGACGAGGTTCTGTCCCCTCAGCAGCATGATCTGTGGGTGGGGCTGCACTGGGGATGCTGAGTGGGTGCCTCTGGGTGCTCAGTGCTCCTCTCCTCCTGCCGGGCATGGGGGCAGCAGCCACGGGATCTCAGCTTCCCCAGGCACCTCTACAGTGGGGCAGCCAGTGAGATAATGGGGGTACCACACTCCAGCCCCTAGCCCTACCACTGGGACTGCCAGTGATGGGGGGATGCTTGATGCTATGTTCCTCACAGGGATTGGGCTGAGACTCGGCAACTCATTCCACAGAGAGGGTGGGGGCTAGTGGTTAAATGAGGGAGGGGCTGGGAGCCATGACTCCTTGGTTCTATCCCCAGCTCTAGCTATGCTATGACTCCTTGTGTAACTGCTTTACATCCCTCCCTCTCTGTGCCTCAGTTTCTCTATTAGCCTCTACCTCTTCCCCCATGCTTTGAACTAATAAAGATTAATTAAGCTTCCAAAACTGGTCTCTGGTTTGTGCAATAATTCAAACAATTATATGTATGACAGAGGTATACTGTAGAAATACAGGGGAATGAACTTGAGGGGGAAAAGAACATTCATTTTCCTTTTTAAAAACACTTACACTGACCTTGTCTGTCACACATCAGTGTGTGTGAAGCTGTGATTGTCTGTCCCCTCCCACGGGGTGGAGTAGTAGGGATAGGTCACGTGCCGCTGATGCCACATGGAAGTGTCCATGGGTGTGGGGCGGAGAAGGGTAGTGCTGGAAGACTGTTCTGGACAGGCTGCAGAGGGAGGTGACCTCGAAGATGTTGCACTTGTAGATCAACCAGATTCCTCAGCTTGTCTGATTGCTCCTTCAGAAGAGCTGTCGTCTCCTGCTGTGCGTCACTTATTCTCCTGAGCTCTTCTCCTGTCATGAATGTCCATGTCCATTTTCTGTGTGAGAGTGATCCTCCACGCCCTCTGGCTTGCTGTCCGCTGATCCAGAGGCTTGCATGATCTTTACAAACATGTAATCCTGTGTTCTCTTTCTTCTCTTTATCTGGCTCAGCCTCTCCGCTAATGTAAAGGGAGGTGAAGGCCACATTTGCGGCTGCAAAACACACAATGGACAGAGGTACTATTGCGAGTACATAGACTAGATATATGAGAATTTCTGTATTGCATAAATTTAGGGGAGTGATTTCAAGTGTGAAGCAGTACATTTTCATTGTGGCCAGGTACTTATTGAGCATGTTGAACAGAATACTGGTGCCATTTTCCACAAGCTGCAGTGACTTTAGCTGATATCTCACTCCTGAAGGTAACGGAGGCGGAAAGGGAACAGCTGCTGCATGCATCAGGCTACAGACCGGGTCCTTATGCTGCTAGCCTGTGTGCTGAATGATGCCTTGCAAGTGAATAGATGAGTGGCATGGGAACATGTCCTACTGCAGTGGAAGAAATAAGGCAGCCCTCCCCAGAAATCTTCGGCGATGGATTGCAAAGTACCTGCAGGAAAGTTTCCTTTCAGATCTCTGTGGAGGATTTACATGACATCCCTGTGCACAGAAACTTTTGCAGGGGAAAAGTTCTAGGCATCCCTTCTGCCTAGCTGTGCCAGGCAATGAGAAGCTGATAACCACTCTACCTCCACTGGTTATTTCACTACCTCTTGTAACACGAATAAAAATTAGTACATGAGAAATGTGCCCCTGGAATATCAGTGCTACTTACTGGATGTTCCTTCACCGGTATCACGCTTGCCCATGCTGCAACTTGCTGGACTGCTCTGGAGTTGTAAACAGCTCTTGGCTCGCTAGGACAATGGATTCCCCACTCATCTGTGCTCCATTGTCATCCTCCTCTTCCTCATCCAACATCTCTTTCTCGGTGTTGTCTGCAGTGTCTACGACTTGTCCAATGTATCCATGGGGCATTTGGGGATAGTTGTGGGGTCGCCGCAACGGATAGCATGTAGCTCCTTGTAAAAGCAGTATGTCTGCAGTGCCGCATCACAGTGACTGTTTGCCTCCCTTGCCTTCAGATTGCCTGACACAGCTCCTTGGCTTTCACATGGCACTGCTGCCAGGTCTCTCTTGTAACCATTCCCTTCCATGCCCAGAGAGATCTGCTCATAGATGTCCATGTTTCTACAGCTGGATCGCAGCTGTGCCTGCACAGCCTCTTCTCCCCACAGACCCAGAAGATCCATCACTTCCTGTGTACTCCAGGCAGGAGCACATTTGGAGCATGTGGCCAGCATGCTCAGCTGGGCAGTTGCCAGGTGAGCTCTCCACATCGACCAAACGAAATGAAAATTCAGAATTTCCCGGTCCTTTAACAGGGGAGGTGCTTGTTCCTGCATACCTCGCTGCTGGGCAGTGGAGTTGAAAACTGTGACCAGAGCATTGTGGGACACCTTCTGGAGGCCACTTACGTTGACATAAGCCATGCAGTATGTACACTGCCATTGCGTCAACCTAACTACGTTGACTTAAGCACTACATCTCTCATGCAGGTGGAGTTAAGTTGACGTAATAGGTGAGTTATGTTGGGAGGGACCTTAGTGTAGACCAGGGGAGGCAACCTATGGCACGCGTGCTGATTTTCAGTGGCACTCACACTGCCCGGGTCCTGGACACCGGTCCGGGCGGCTCTGCATTTTAATTTAATTTTAAATGAAGTTTCTTAAACATTTAAAAACCTTATTTACTTTACATACAACAGTAGTTCAGTTTTTCTATAAGTCTATAATAGATGAGACTCAGCACACCACTTCTGAAAGGTTGCCAACCCTTGGTGTAGATGCTGACATTTTTTATTTTTAATTATTAGGTCGATGTAAGCTGTCTTACATCAACCTAACTCTGTAGTGTAGACCAGGCCTAAGATTGTAGCATCATGTTTTCTGCTTTAGGTGCAATAGTGCTAATAATTAGGGCCCTACCAAATTCATGGTCCATTTTTGTAAATGTCAGTCTTAGCATTTTTTAAATCTTGAATTTCACAGTTTCAGATATTTAAATCTTAAATTTTCAGAGTGTTGTAACAAACCATGAATGTGTTTTTAAAATGGGAAAATATAAATATGTAAATCCCTTAAATCAGTGTTTCTCAAACTTGGGGGTCTTGGCCCAAAAGAGGGGTTGCGGTATTGTCCCTCTTCTGTGCTGCCTTCAGAGCTGGGTGGCTGGACACCAGCAGCTGCTGGCTGGGTGCCCAGCTCTGAAGGCAGCAGAAATAAGGGTGGCATGGTATGGTATTGCCACCCTTCTGTGGTGCTGCTGGCAGTGGCGCTGTCTTCACAGATGGGTGCCCGGCCAGCTGCCGCTGCTCTCCCGCCACCCTGCTGTGAAGGTAGCACCACTGACAGCAGCAGCACAGAAGGGTAGCAATACCATACCATGTCACCTTATTTCTGCGCTGCAGCTGCCGTTCTTTGCCAGATGTAGTGGAGCATTCAGAGCGGGGCACCTGGCCAGCAGCTGCTGCTTGATGACTGCCCAGCTCCGAAGGCAGCACCACTGCCAGCAAAAACACAGAAAGGTGGCAATACTATACCATGCCACCCTTGTTTCTGTGCTGCTGCTGGCAGCAGTGCTGCCTTCAGAGCTGGGTGCCCAGCCAGCAACCACCACTCTCCAGCTGCCCAGTTCTGAAGGCAACGCAGAAGTTAGGGTGTGACTACCGTGACCCCCCTACAACAGGCTTGCAACCCCCTTTTGAGTTGGGACCTCCAGTTTGAGAAACGTTGTGTATTTTTACCCTATACTAAAAATATACAAAAGTACAGAAGACCAGTTTTCACAATCCGTGGCATGTTTTTCATGGCTGTGAATTTGGTAGGGCCCCACTAATAATCCTTAGAACTGGTAACCAGTAACAGTGCTGACAAACTGAGGAAAATGGCATTAGGACTAAAATGGATATATTCATTCATTCATTCATTCATTCTCTCTCTCTCTCTCTCTCTCTCTCTCTCTCTCATATTTTTATATATATTTAATTCATTCAGATGTTTAAAATACACCTGTAGGTGCTTAGGTCTGTGCATCTATCCTATAAATTAATAATGACAACGTACACGGACAAAACTGCTTGTAAATATATCTATCTCAGCCCCCACCCTTCACAAATTTGAAGGCATATGAAGTATTAAGTGCTCTGTGCAGACATCAGAAATACTATGTAGCTGGCCCATGCTAGGATGGGTAAAACAAAATGTTTCTCTCCACAGAAAGAAGAGTGGGAAATTGAAGACCTCTTACAAACGGGAGTATGTAAATCTAGGCTGCAACATTGACGTTGACCTTTCTGGACCAACCATCCATGGCTGGGCTGTGTTGGGCTATGAAGGCTGGCTTGCTGGTTATCAGATGGCTTTTGATACAGCCAAGTCTAAACTATCACAGAATAACTTTGCATTAGGATACAAGGCAGGAGACTTCCAACTACACACTAATGTGTGAGTATATACCAGAGGAGCCAGGCTAGATTATGCCAGGCAAACTGTGTGGCTAACTGCATCAGATGTATACTGGGTGGAGAAAGGGAGGACACTGATTTCAGACTGAGATTTGAAAGGCTTTACATACCTTATTTTCATCCCCAAGAGACAGTTACAGGAGGGTCACTTCCCAATTTGCTATCTTTTGAGACTTTTCATCAGGGTAATTCTGTTCCCCTAAATTTGGTATTGGAAAAGACATTTTGGAATTAGGGTAGTTTTTTAATGAGGGTATGTTTAGGATAACTATGGGATTTAAGTTAGTAAACATAATTTTGACTGCTGGTTTGTGTCACTCTTACTGAAGGAATTTGAATCTCGGGTAAATTGCCCACTTCCACATACTAACGTACTAAAATGTCAACTGTGAGGATTGGGATTAATGCAGCATTACTACCTTTCTCTCTCTTAGATGGTCCTAGACCATGGCAGCCTTCTATGTGGAAGTGGACATTTAACATTACTGTCTGGGAGGAGACTTAAGTACCCCCAGTGTTGGGTGTTTTGATACTTGCCTAGCCACATGTACTTAAGAGGCAGTGTTTTTTGGGGGGAATTGTCTGCATTTCCCCATTTTCAGTCTCCTTACCAAAGCTGAGTTGTATTGACTTATTTTAGCCAATGAGGGTTGCATGTAGCTCCCTCTGAACCCATTGGTTTATGCTCTGCATGGAATGTGCTTCCCTCCCTACTTCTAGCCTGGGAAGGAAAAGCTGAACTCTCTTCTGTCAAAATTTCAAACCTCTTAGTGCAATGTCTTAGCTCCTGGAAAGCTCCCTCATTCCCCAGGTTAAACCCAGCTCTTGGTGAAGAATCTACAGAGCGCAGGTGAAGTGTCCGGCCAGGGAGTGAATAGACATGGATCTGGCTGAGAGAAGCATGGGATTGAATATGCCCACAGGGTTAGGGTTATCCTCAGGTTTGTTTGGGAAGTGGTGTTAGGAACTTACTTTGTTGGAAAGACGGTGAGAGGGAAAATGAGACTTCATAGTGATCGGAGGGTTAAACACCAGCAAACCGGAGAGATCTTCACACACTCTTTATCTGTTACAAACAGGAATGATGGCACTGAATTTGGTGGGTCAATCTATCAGAAGGTTAACGATAAAGTTGAGACATCAGTAAATCTTGCTTGGACTGCTGGCAGTAACAATACCCGTTTTGGCATTGCCACTAAGTATCAGCTGGATGAAAATACTTCTATTGCGGTAAGTATTTCACCAGATTAGCACTTATAGCACAAGTGGAGTTTGCTTAAATGCTGTAAACTGATGGCACAGGGTGGTTATTATTTAAACCTATGGCACCTTGTGTTATTATGCTGTCCCTTTTCAGTTATTGGTGTATGGAGAATGTATGTTGTAGACTGTTGGTGAATTATGGAATATACTTAAGCCTCATTCTGTGACACACACACACACACACTCTCTCTCTCTCTCTCTCTCTCTCTCAGGCTTGTCTATACCAGTGGTTCCCAATGAACCCCTGGGGGTTCACGAAATGTTACAGGGGGTTCTCAGGAAAAAATTCCCTAATGGCGGACAGAACTGTCCGTAGGGACCCTGGGCAGCACGGGCCAGCAGCCCGGAGCCTTGGGGACTTCCAAGAGCTAAGCAGATCAAAGCAAGCATATCTATCACACTAAGGAGATTTAAACTTCAAGTCTCCTTTTACGAAATAGAAAGGGAGGTAGATATTTTTTGCTGTTTTTAAAATTAAATAGGCTGCTACTGTTGTTTTTAAATTATTATGAAGAACAAGTTTAAGCTTTGTTGTAACGTGCATTGTTTGCCTGGACTGCTCAAGACCTGAATGCTTGTGTAGGAGGAACTCTTTCAGTTGGCTTCTTAAATACCTTCATGCTTTTTCACATCAGATACTCCTTGATGAAACATAGGAGCCAGAGGCGCCAGTATGGGGGGGCGACGAGGGTCACGTGGCGCCCCCACGTCAGCGTGGCGCCCTATGGGTCCCTGCCCTTTTTTTTCAGTGGCCCCCCATGGGCTCCCCACTTTTCTGGCTTTGACCCCGCACCCCTTTTTTCTACTGGCACTTCTGATAGGAGCCTTGTCTTATAACAGGCTTAATCAAAAGTGATACAAGCTACAAAAGTGAGATCTTGGAAAAGTGTTGCCATTTTCATAATGTAATAAAAATACTGTAATGATAAATAATAATTAATAAATAGTGTGTAATAAGCATGTCATAAAAACAAATTTTATATTTCCAAGATCAATGCTTTTATAATTTATGCTGAGGTAAGGGAGAAAATCCATGGAAATATTCGTTTTTAGGAGGGGGTTCATGAGACTTGACATTTTAGTGAAAGGGGTTCGTGAGTTGTTAAAGTTTGGGAACCACTGGTCTATACCAACCATTGGTGTATGACAAGCTGGAGTGTAAATATACAGCACTCTAGTGCAGTGACTCTCAACCTTTCCAGACTACTGTACCCCTTTCAGGAGTCTGATTTGTCTTGCGTACCCCCGAGTTTCACCTCACTTAACAACTTGCTTACAAAATCAGACATAAAAATACAACAGTATCACAGCACACTATTACTGAAAAATTGCTTGCTTTCTAATTTTTACCATATAATTATAAAATAAATCAATTGGAATATAAATATTGTACTTGTATTTCTGTGTAAACTGGATAAAGCAGTATAAACAAGTCATTGTCTGTATGAAATTATAGTTTGTACTGACTTTGTTAGTGCTTTTTATGTAGCCTGTTGTAAAATTAAGCAAATATCTAGATAAGTTGATGTACCCACTGGAAGACCTGTGCGTACCCCCAGAGATACTCATACACCAGTTGAGGATCATGCACTAACTGGCTGTGTGGACTGTGCTACCGCCCACTAGAAGTTCCATAGTGTGCTTTGACCAATTGCAGTAGGCTTAACTGCAGTTGGTCAGAACTTTTAGGTTATGTCTACACTGCAGTTAAACACATGTGGCTGGTATGTGTCAGCTGACTCAGGCTTGGGCTACTGGGCTGTAAAACTGCACTGTAGACATTCAGGCTTGGGCTGGAACCCAAGCTCTGGGACCCTGTGAGGCGGGAGGGTCCCAGAACCCAGACTCTAGCCTTAGCCCAAACATCTAAACCACAATTTTGCAGCCTAAGCCCACTGACACAGGCCAGCCACAGGTGTTTAACTGCGGTGTAGACATACCCTACAGTATACCTGTAGTGTGCTTTGACTGACTGCCAGTAAGCTGAGCTATGTTAAGCCTCCTGCAGTTGGTCAAAGTACACTAGGGAACGTCTAGTGCGTGTAATAGAGTCCACACAGCCTGCTACAGGGCTGTAGACTTGCACCCCAGCTTTCCCTACGCTAATTCTCCATATAGACAAGCCCTTAGCTATGAGTGATGCAGTGTGGTTTCATAATCTGCCATTACTTTACTTTAGTCCTATGTGAGGCACTATAATGAATAAGTTAAGGGAAGACAGCAGGTGCAATATATCTAGATTTCAGGAAAGCATGTGAGAAGGTGATTTTCTTGGGTGGGGGGAGAATAATTTAACTAGCTAATTTGAAACCGGTTGAAATTTGCTGAAGACCCTAACCAAATAGAGAGGTAATGATAAACTGTAGTGTATTGAGTTGATGGGAGGTGGATTACAAACGGTACAAAGGAGTATTAACCCTTTTCTCCAGAATGGGTTAATGCATGCAGTCAAAAATCTTACTTTAATACAAATATTGCCATATTCACTTGCAAACATCTGTTTTCTGGTCACTATAGTGCCTAATAATTTTGAAGAATTACTGCTTCCTGGGTTTCTCCCTCTTTGAGATTATCTCTTGCAGAAAGCAAAGTAACTGCATTAGTTACTGCCCATATGTCTGATCTCCCTGGGTTAGTTCATTATCATTACAGGTGTTTGTAACACCTTTATTTAACTCCTGGGTTGAACTTCAAGGGTCATGTCACTTACAGTGGAGGGCTCGCAGCTCTGAAAGTCACCCCCTTTGATGATTTTTAAGATTACATATGCCCATGTTGTCATAAAGAGGACCAGTAAATCAGGAAGTAATTATCCATTCAACAGGTGGGAGATGGGTGAGGTTAAAATCATATCACTTTGTGCCCACTGTGAGCAACAAATCTTGTTGTAATCTCTAATATGACAATGACAACATGGTATTGGGTAAGTAACTCCATCACTTGGGAATTTCATTAGTTTACTCTATGTACTATTTCCTCAAGATTCCTAAGTGGAGGTAAATAAAGCAGACATAACATCTCTATTTCCCTCATTCCTTTTTATACCCATAAACTAGTCAGAGGCTGAGCACAGTCCCTTAAAAACTTTTAGATAAATGTTACTAAGTCCTTCCACACTCTTCAGTTTCTTCTGCCTACTTAATAAGTAGTTGTTACTCACGTTCAAGTCTTTTGAGTAACAAGAAGATGGTTGCAAATTGAAATGCCTAGAACAATACACAGTTGGCAAGACTGGAGGGGAACTGTGTGGAAGAGCTTGAGGGGTCATAGGTAGGAGCAATGGGCTAAAATTGAGGGGGAAATTGTTTTTTTGTTGTTTTTGTTGCTGCTAGCCTATGAAACAATAATCGCTCAACGAAACTGGCACAAACCCTATTGATCTAATTTTAAACAGAACTCTTTATAGAGCAAACTACTCTGCATTTGCAGGGGCATATATTTTTGAGAGCTCTTTTCCATTGCTGGTTAATATGTCCACTTTCTGATGCTTGTAGATTTCTCTGCGACTGCTACTGATTCCAGTGGAAAAGTTATTGTGCCTGCGTGCCTATAAAAATAGGAGTGATGGTGGTGTTTTGACGTGCGCTTTTATTCTGTCTCTACCTCTAGGCTAAAGTGAATAATGCCAGTCTGATTGGAATTGGTTACACTCAGACCCTCCGACCTGGTACGTAAGCCCTGACAAAATACTAAAGGGAATCACTTCCTACTGGGCTTAATAGAAAATAATCTTTTAACTTGAGCTATTCAACAGAATGGATAGCTATGGAGGTGGCAGCCATTAAGTAATCAAGGATTAGCAGTCTTAATGGAATTATTCTTTCATGTTTGCAGACCTACATGAGTCACTTTGCTTTGTGGGTGTTTGAGATAGACTTGTGTATACAGGTGGTGCCTAAAATGAGACTCCTCATTTCATTTAAGTCTCTGCCCAAGTCAAACTGCAGATAAAGATTGAGGTACTCTAGCACAGCTGTATTATTAGCTGTTACTATATACCCAAATTCCTTATTTGTGGTATAGCATGAGTGACTGACTGCATTTTATTTGAGTATTAGCATCAAAGTTTGTTTTGTTTTTTGCAGGTGTGAAGCTGACACTCTCAGGTTTGGTTGATGGCAAGAACTTCAGTGCTGGTGGTCACAAAGTTGGGCTGGGCTTTGAGCTGGAGGCTTAATGCAGTTTTAAGTGGAACAGCAGCTCTGTTCCTGGAGATGAAGGGGGGGGGGAAATAACCCAACATGGTTTGGCCTTAAAATTCTTCTGTGAAATTTCAAGAGTGTGAACTTTTTTTATTCTTCCCAAGAATTGTAACTCTCCCCTGACCCACCCAGCTATAGGGTGTAAACTCATCATAAAAGGAGATACTTGAAGGCATGCATGGAAGTTGTAAAGGTTGTGCCACATTTCAGTTCCTCAGTGTTATTTTAAATTTGTTCCTTAAAGACACAGCATAGTATTTCCTTCTAAAGGAAAAAATCCCAGCTCTCCCAGCTAGCATATCACATCCTGCATGTTCACACCTGATGACCTCTTATGAAATTGGTCTCTGTGCAGTAGTGAAAGCTTTGGTTTTGCATCAAAGTGAAATAAATCAATCACATTTGGAACATATCCCTTCTGCGTGTTCCAGTTGCTGCTTCAGTACTGTTTATTCAAGATTGCTTTAGATTTGGCAGGATCTGTTAAAAAAAAATGTAACTAAAATAGGTAACCTGTTTTTTTTAACATGCTTGGTGCTGGTTTTCAGGGATAAAACTGAATCCCATGGAGCAGTAAAGATTCAGGAAGAATGAATCAGTGATGTGTGGTCTTTATTGTTCACTAGTTGAGGGACTTGGCACAATGAAAGGGATATTGGCCTAACTCTCAAACTTTATTACATACTTGTATAGTGAAAAATATTTCTCCTTTAAAATTTTATTTAACATTCAAATAGAGCAAACTAAAAGTTTACATATTTCAGGTAGTTCGTTCCCATACAAGAAACAAGTATTAGGTAAGTACAGACATTACACTTGAGAAAAAGTGCAACCCAGCATGGTTAGCCAAATCTGTAAATTCAGTACTTTCATAAATGTCAGGAAAAGGCATTCAGACAAGATTACTTGTAGACGCACTGTCTACTATTCAGCAAGGAGTTTGATTTCCAGAAAGGGAAAGGTAGCACAGCAGGTGGATTCAGCAGCTGGATGGGAGTGGTGGAAGATGACAAAGTATCTTCAGCTGCTGTTGTATAGGGCAAGACATTTCTCATCAATTTCATACCCCCATGCTGTATGTTTGTGGGGGAGAAACAGCAATGAGTGATCAAAATTTTTGTCTGTTAAAATTAGGCTGCCAGCTTTCCTTAAAAATAGGAATACATGTCAGTGT
This sequence comes from Emys orbicularis, assembly GCF_028017835.1. Taxonomy (NCBI): domain Eukaryota; kingdom Metazoa; phylum Chordata; order Testudines; family Emydidae; genus Emys; species Emys orbicularis. The sequence goes on from NC_088684.1 coordinate 129,341,188, forward strand.
GACCACTAGCTGGCAGTATAAATAGAACTCAAGGGATTTCATTTTCATGTGCAGTAACCTGTCAAGCTTGAACTCCTCATGTAAAAAATGTTATCTGGCTTGAGCTGTGCCTGAAGTGATTTTTACATCTGGGTTTGTTCTGGGTTATTTCTGTCTTCCCCTTCAAGCTGCAACCAGCTCCAATCCAGAGACTAAAAATGAAGCACAGAAACACTAATTAGAGTTTAGATGCCATCTTCCCAACCCAAAGCAAAGATACTGGATTTTCTTAAAGGAAAATACTATAAGCACATTTTGGACATTTAAACTTTATGGCAAAAAAAAAAATAGGCAATACTTAAGGGGAAAAAATTACAGGAGAAGGGATGTACATTTTTTCTGGGTTTACTTAAACACTAGAAGTTTCTTCATACAATGTATTATTGACATTTCTAGAAGTCTCTTGTAATATTTATTTCAGTAACCCCATTTTGTATAGGGAATGAGGTCTCTCTGCCATTTTAATTATTAGTGTATGCAGAGTGTTAGAAATCTATTCAAAACTTCTTACAGCCCTTTGGCTTCCACAATATTACTTGGCCAGCACTCCTCCCAAAAGTATGCTTATGGTTTAAAGTGATAGAAGTTACCATGAAGCTCTGGTCCTGATCCTTCATTGTGTCATGCATCACACTTTCTAACTGGCTGCAGAGATTTTGAGATTCCAGCAATAGTCCCTCACTGAAAAAAAAAGTTGCACAAATGATTACATCTATTGAAACTGGAAGTCTCACGTGTTAGAGATACATCCGGGGTATGTACTCAGGCTAGCAAGACTAAACTGATGGCAAATGTTATTTTACCAATCTGTTGTTGCTGCCACTTACATCAACTAAAAGTGTTATTGCAGTCCCTGGTACCTTAAGATTTACTGGTAAAGTGACCTAGAAAATGCATTCAAGATGGCATCAAGCTTGTATCCCTGTGCACTCATGGAAATTGTATAAGAGTCCAGAAATCAAAGACTAGAATGTTACCTGATGGGCAAAATAAGCCTGGCTCTGACAGACTATTACATTTTTAATTAACCAAGGAGGAATTGGTTCCATTTTACTCCTATAAACCAGCCACAATTACAATTGCTTGTCCCAGTTTTTAGGGCGAATGTGCAAATTCCTAGTGCCATTGTGCTCTAAAGTGACATTGTTTCAAGTCCAGCCCTGCCATGTGGTTTCACAGTGAAGTTTTAATATCACGTCGTCTCCTCCCTGTTACTGAGACAGAAACCAGAGGAACTGACTAGACACAAAAAGTGCACATTTACACTGGAGCTGGAAGGTGTAAAATTCCAGTTGTGTTCTCTCTCTAAAACAAGATAAGAGCATAGATCCAGCAGCATAAGTAGGATGACCAGACAGCAAGTGTGAAAAATTGGGACAGGGGTGGGTAATAGGAGCCCATATAAGAAAAAGACCCCAAAATCAGGACATCTGGTTACCCTAAGCACAAGCCGGAGGAAGGCCTAGCCCCAGAATATGTACCTAGTGTTTCAGATAGGATCCTATTCTGGGAAGCTACAGGGCAGTACTCCTGGGGGAATCCTGTGCTACTGCACGTGTGCATAATTAACTTTTTGCACAGGAAAAACAGTTGCTGCTGATCTGCCTTTTGCCCACCAGAGGGCACTGTGGTGACAGAACAAGGCAGTAGTGCCCAGCCAACAAGGGAAGAGCCTGCAGAGCCGCCTTTGCAGCAGGCCAGGTCAGGCAACACAGGGGTGGGGGTGGGGGGGGTGTCAGACAGGCTCATAAGGGCTAATGGAGGTGGACAAACTGGGGCAGGGACTGAATAGGAGTGGAGGTGCTGGGCCTCATGGTGACAAGAGGGGGTGTGGGGCCACATGTGCCTGACACTGGGAGAGGCTAAGGGTCAGCAGGGGGAAACTCCCTAACAGTCCATTTCTCTCCCCACCCAAAAAAAAAAACAAACCCTGTTCCATACCTAACAACCCTCCAAGTTTACACCCAGGCTCCTTCCCAGCACTTATTTCCCTCTCCCTCAGCTCCTCCATTACCCCTGACTTCCCCCCCCCCCAGCCTTTGCACTACTTTTGGGGGGTGGAGGAAATATGATTCTATATGGTAGTTTAAATGAATTAGAGTTCTGTATTACTATGGCTAATATGGAATCTATTTGTCAAAAAACATTTCTGAATCTTTGACTGTATTGTTACAGACATACTTGCTGACAGGTATTTTGAAATAAATTAACACAATATAATCACACCAGTTTCAATTATTTTTGGTATTTTGACAAATAAAATATGCAGAATTTTGCAAATTTAATTTTTTGGCACAGAATTCCCCCAGGAGTAACACTGTGTATGTCTCCTTGAGCTGGAACTTACACACCTTTCAACTCTACTGTAGACATGCCCAAAGTAATCTTAAAAATCCTTGTCAGCTAACAGTAATCTTAGGTGTTAGCTGTAACCATAGATAAACAATGTGTCCCTTTAACATATGCTTGGATGTAACTCCATCATTCTTCACTTTACCTTTTCTTGATAGATTCGGGTAAATTGTAAGTTACAGCTGGGACTTGTGACAGCAGCTGACCTGGGTTACTAAGCCGTGATGCATTCATACTCTCTGGGCTGCCACTGACAGGACCACGCACCTTACTCTGAAGGGAGAAGGCAGACAGGAAGGCAGATTCAGATTGCTGCATGCATTTTATTTCTACATAAATGTATTTCCAGGAGCAAGTGCTGCCATTTCTCTTAATGGCAAGTAAGGATTTGGGGTTTTCTTTAATACTAAGCTAGGCCCGGATTTTTAAACCAAATTCAACAGTCAGAAGAAATGTGATCTCAGGTCTCTGTCTATGCAGCATTTTTCTGGGTGCTGCCTTTAGCCCTGTACAGACTTCATACAACCCTCAGTAGCTGGTCACCCCACTAGAGTTGCAGAATATTGACTGCAGTTCTATTATCTTCCCTCAGAATTCAACAAAATTTATCTTTTATAGTATGTTCTTTATAGCAATTAAAGGACCACACCCACCCCTTAATGTATAAATGCCCTGGAAAAGAACATAATTGTGTTGAGAAGGGGGGAGGGAGGGTTTCCCATGTGAAATTTCCAACACTGGTGATGACATAGCTGCAGGCCACAGCATTTCAAAGAAGGGGTTCTAAAACCAGTACAGGCTCTTGGATGAACAACTGCAGCTATATTAAGGTCTCTACCATCAAAAGGGGGGCGGGGGGGGGGAAGAGGAGAAGAGGCCCCATTAACTTCTGTTTCACTCACGCAAGCAATTTTCAGCAGGTTCCATAATTCTTTCTGTCGTTTTTCCTGAAGCCTGACAACTGTGTTCTCATCTTCATTCATCAGGTTCATCACTTCCTCCACTCTGGGGAACAATTCCAGTGCATTCTGCTTGCAAATTACTGTCTTACTGTAAAGAACAATAATCAGGTCAGATGAGCAGCTGCACTGTGTCAGTTAGAAGCTCCAATTGTTTAACTCCTAATAACTGGAGAAGAACGTGATTCTTAATGTGTGAAGTTGTCTGAATATATCTTACTGAGACTAATACATCCCCTCATTGTACTAAGAGCAACAGAAGGCTGCCCAAACGTTCCTTGTCTATCTTTCATAAAATGGATGTTCTGGGACTCACCTGAGCTGAGCATAAATTAGACGGACTGTCTTTTCAAATGTCTGGATTGCCTGCAGGAGCAGTCGCACTATTTCCTGACTGTCACCACTGGTCCTCTGGTCTAGAGAGAAGAAAAAGGATCAGAAACAGTGTGGGGGCAGAGTGAGTTCATTAGAGAGACTATAAGAATCAGTCATGGTTTCTGTAGCACTGTGTCCTAGGCTCTAGCTCTTTGGAAAGAAGCCACTTGGCAGGGGGCTGAAGCCCAGAGATTATACTGGGGGATGGGTCTGTGGCCATAGGGAGGAAGGGCTGGGCAAGAGTCCTGCCTACAGCACATGCCTTCAGCAGTAGTTTGGGGAGAAGGGCCCAAAATGGCTTCATCCTGAAGAGGCAGCCAGCTGCTAGGACCAATTGGTGAAGAGATCAAAGCTGGCCTCCCCGCTTTGAATATTCATAGATTCTAGGACTGGAAGGGACCTCAAGAGGTCATCGAGTCCAGTCCCCTGCCCTCATTGCAGGACCAAATACTGTCTAGACCATCCCTGATGGACATTCATCTCTTTCCCAAGCAGCCACAATTGGGGTAGGGGTAGCAGTGCTCTTTTGGAACTGGAAAAGAGGAGAGAGATCATTTGTTGTTGGAGTGTAGGCCACAGGCCTGGAATGGAGAATTCTCAATACTGTTTAATGCTCTTTCCAGTTAATGGTCACACACAGCAACAAGACAACAGTGGCTACAGGTTCTTTACCTCTTGGCTTCTCCCTCAGTCGCCGGTAAAGTTCTCTGGCTTGTTCTTCCCTACAAAATAAAAGACAAGTGTTTCTCTGGAACCCAAATTGTAATTGGCCCCTTCAAGGACTCTCAAAAACCTTCGCATACCTGACTATGCAGCTGCCACACAGCTGGGCTATGTCAGCAGTCCAGTGCTGGCTTTTTGTTAGGCCCTGCCAACCCAGTCTGTGGTCTGGGCTGATGAACAGGTGCCTCTGATTGCCTGCATTCAGAAAGGAGCCACTGTGCTAGAAATGCTAGCATCACAGGCTAGAGAGGGTTCCAACTTACAAATCCTCCAGGGTGCCCCCTTGCTTCCGCCCTAGTGGGCTTCTCTGCAGGTCCACAATGTCTGCCTGCAGGGCCATCATCCTCTTCACCAGCTGATCCACATCCTCCTCCTGAGAGGAGGAGCTTCAGTTAATAACATTGCTCCCAGACATAGGCCCGCCACAGGGTGAGGGACTCTGGTTCTAACTGGCCTTAAATGGAACAGGAATTGCTTTCCCTTTTCATCCACAATCCTGCAGCCTTAGACAGGGAAGAAGGGCCTTGTGCAAAGACTGATGGGATATTTCCCTTTGATACAAGTAGATTGATTTGATTTAGTCCTCTCAGATTGGCCCCTTCTAATGACCTTGCTGCTTTGGATACCATAGCTCAGCTTGTGGTGAAGAGACACTGTTTGTTCACATTCTAAGGTGAACCTGCAGCTAGTGACAAAAAGGGGAACAAAATTTCCTCTCAGCTGTTCCGAAGGACTATTGTAATTCTCACCTCACCCACCAACACCCTTAACCTTACCCCTCAGATATCAGCATCCCAGTCCTCACATCCAGAGTCTACCTCAACCTGTGACATACTAATGTCAGGAAACAGGATCACTGACTCCTTCTGTCCCCCTGTATTCTTGGGAAAGACGGTATGTGGGCAGGTAGGAGGATAGTCACCAAGGAAATCACTTTTCAGTAGGCTTCTGCTCAGAGACAGCACAGCTACCAGGGTCTAACATTCTGTATTTCAGATGCCATCTCAAGTTAGCCTGTCACTCAGTCCCAGTATTTGGGACAGGTAAGTGAACACACTGAGCAGATGGTAAAGAATCCCCTTTTAGAATTTGGTATTAACACTTCCATTCCTACAGCCTTTCTGAGCACTGCCAGCCAACCATTTTCCTTTTCAGTTTTAACTTCCTGGTGAGCCACATCCTCTTCTCGTTACCCCAGCAACAACCCCATTGGCAACAGTACAATTGCTTTTGTCTATAATTGGCCCTGTTACAAGTATCTCTCAGTTTAGGCATTAGGAATCATCTCCTTATCTCCTCCATATCTTTCTGTCCTGACCCTTCCCAACACCGAAAGGGCTGCACAGGCCCGTGGACAAGGAAAAACTGATGCAACCTAAAACAAGGGAAGGGCTTGGTTTATCAGGCCAGTTCAGCCCTGGAGTGGAGGATGGAAATGCAGGGTAGCAGCAGAAAGCCGCCTCTTTCAGGCAGGCAATTAAACCTAAATCTAGAAACATACCCGCCCGCAAAGCTCCACAGCCTGCTCCATATCCCTCCAGGCAAACAACAGCTTCTCAGAGGCTGAAAAAAGAAGGAAGAAAAGTCCATTACTCTGCTGCATTTGAGGAAAGGAAGCTACCATGCTGGGATTGGAGGAGCGGATGGAGGACTCCCCTGCATGTCACAGGGGCTGTACTCACTGATTCCAAACTCTGTCTGCTCACTGTACTTCTCCAGGTCAATCTGGATGCTGGTTTTAAAGAAATCCAGCTTTGCCTTCAGCTGTTGGGACAGGGAGGCCATGGAATTCTTCATCTTGGAGAGATTGCTATTGTAACGCAGCAGATTCATCCTGTGGAGAAAGTGAGAAGGGTCATGTCGGTCCAACCCCATAGGAGCTGCACATAGTGTCTCAACTGATCCCAGACACAGCTTTCAGAGTCACTCTCATTCAAGCTTACAGATCCCAGTATTCTCCAGTTGAGCCATGATCAGCCCACATTTTCCTGTGTCACCAAGACAAATGAACAGGGCTGAGTAGAGCTGAGATTGCACAAAGACAACAAGGTTAGAGGCCACAGCTCTTAGCTCTCCATTAATTGCAAATAACTCCACCTTTATCAAGAACTTCCCCCTCCCAGATAGTGCCTCACTCCTGCACCACTGTAGGGCAGGTTTCTTTTCCTGTTATCCCCCTCTAGCCAGGAGGCCCAAGTGGAGCCAAGTATTCCCAAAGGGACCCCACTGTACATGGCTGCTCGCTGCCCCTGCTGAAGCAGGTTACAATCCTCCTTCAGAGTCCGAATCGTGTGCCAGACCTGACCCCACACCTTCCGTAGCTGGAAGAAGGACAGATTCTTCTTTGGATCCTGAACTGGAAACACAGAGACAGCATATGTTGTTAAAAAAAAAAAAAAAAAAAAAAGACAGGAGCAGTGCTGCAGGGTAGGAGTTATCACCCAGTCCAAGTCTGAGATAGGGTGCTACCTCTTCTTGAACCTGCACAGCCAAGTCTCTGTGCCCATCACATCCCGTATGGGGCACTAGAAAGGCTATTTCACTGCAACTGGCCACAGTTTGAGAGTCTAACTCAACAGGTCATGATTCTTCTCTACCCTCAATTAAATCCCACCCCAGAGATTGAATGCTATGACAATCTGCTTTGCTGCCCACTCCACTCTCCAGAGCAAATGTCCACCCCCTACATCTCACATATAAAGCAAGCTCTCTGTGCTGATTCCCCATGGAAATAACCTATGCCCAGAGGAAGTCCTTACGGATGCAGTCGACACTTTCTGGATGAGGCCGCAGGAAGATCTGCCTCTCATAGGCAACTTTACGGTTGTCAAAAAGGAAAAGGAGGTCTGTGTCCGTGGCGTCATTCACCTGCAGAGATGAGACCTATCTCAGTACTCTCAGATATAGTATCCCACAGCAGCCTCCACTGAAATAACCCAGAGCCAGCTGGCTCGCCATGGCCCAGGATAGTGTGAGCAGCAGGAAGGAGGGCTGCTCTGCTTCAGTGAAAACAAGAGTGGGATGGAGGGAGTGTGAGGCTGGGGTAGGTGCTCAGAGTGCAAGGGCCAGCAGGTGCAGGCTTGGCTAGCAGTGTTCAGGTTTCAGCCCCAGGCTCACCTTGCTGTCAGCCATACACTGAATAGCCAATTTTTGAGGGTATAGTGCAAGCCCCGCCTCCTGCAAGAGCTCCTGCTCCTGCTCTGGAATACCAGTATCTGACTGAATCCTGGCCTTCACAGTCTGCAAGGTTTCCTCTTCTGTCACAGGGTACATGTGCAGAGTGCCCGTAACCATGTTTAGGACGCGAACCAGCTGCAAGAAAAGAAGTGGGACATGGGAAGAAGCCAGGGCATGGAGGTCATGGCTGAGCAGAGATGCCAGGACTCAGACCAGGGGATGGAGAAGGAAACTAGGAACACCAGGTCCATATGGCCACTTTAGGGCTGCTTGGCAACATCGTGCCAAGATCTTTGACCTGCATCAGACAGAAGGGAGGCCACGTGACACAGAAAACAGGACCAGCAACTCCTCTTCCCTCTGCCAGAGCGAGAGAGGCACAGACACTCAGTGGAATAACAGACAGGAAAAGCCCTGTGAATACTTCTCCTCAGCTGGCCAGGAAGAAGCCAATGTGTCTTGGACTTTGCCCTTCCACATCAACCATTGCTAATTCTCCCTGAATAGTTTTCCAGAGTACTTTTCCTTGATTGTTACCAAGTGACTATCTTTTAGCCTCCAGTAAATCTAGGTCCCCTTGTGGCTTCAAAATAAACAGACTTTAACAAACTCAGAACTGGTAAGTAAGAAAATCTAAGGGTTAAACAAGTTCACGAGAACTGGCAGTTTCTCAAGGAGACACTATTAAATGCATAACTTCAAATTATTCTGATATGAAAGAAAGGACAAATATTAAGAGGTCAATATGGCTCCATCAGGAGCTCTTTAAATGACCTGCAATAAAAAAGGATTACAATAAAAAAGTGGAAGCATGGACAAATTGCTAATGAGGAGTACAAAAGAACAACAAGCATGTAGAAACAAAATCAGAGTTATATACCTAGCTACTAACTGATGACAAGAAGGCTGAGGAATTTAATGCCTGTTTTACTTCAGTCTTGTGGTTAAACAGTGACCACATACTCAAACACACTTATTAACATCCAGGGAGCAGGGAGAGACACCAAAAATAGGGAAAGACAGGTTAAAGAAAATTTAGATAAATTAGATGTACTCAAGTGGGCAGGGCCTGATGAAATTCATCCTGCAGTACTTAAGGAATTAACTGAAGCAATCTTGGAACCATTAGCATTATCTTTGAGGACTGGACAAGGGAAACATACTACCTGTCTTTAAAAAGGGGAACAAAGAGGACCTGGGGAATTACAGACCTATCAGTCTAATTTTGATACTTGGAAAGATACTGGAACGAATTATTAAATGATCAACTTCTAAGCATGTAGATGATAATAGGGTTATAAGGAATATCCAGCATGGATTGTCAAGAACAAATCATGCCAAACCAAGCTGATTTCCTTCTTTGACAGAATTACTAGCTTTAAGGGGGGGGGGGAGGGGAGAAGAGCAGCAGACATGATAGATCTTGATTTTAGTAACACTTTTGACACAGTCCCACATGAGGGTCTCATAAGCAAACTACGGAAATGTGCTATAGATGAAGTCACTGTAAGGTTGGTACACAACTAGTTGAAAGACTGTATTCAAAAGTAGTTATCAATAGTTTGCTGTCAAACTGGGAGGTCATATCTAGTGGGTTCACACTGCAGAGGTCAATCCTGGGTCCAGTACTGTTCAATATTTTACTTGGATACTGGAGTGGAGATTAGGCTTACAAAATTTGTGGATGACACCAAGATGGGAGGGGTTACAAGCATTTTCAAGGACAGAATTCGAATTCAAAATGACCTTGACAAATCAGAGAATTAGTCTGAAATCAACAAGATGAAATTCAGTAGAGGTAAGTTCAAAAGAAAAGTAATGAAATGCACAACTACAGAATGGGAAATAACTGGTTAGGTAGTAATACTGCTGAAGACAAGCTGGGAATTATAGTAGATCACAAATTACATATGAATCAACAATGTGATGCAGTTACAAAAAAGGCTAATGTCATTCTGGACTGTATTAACAGGAATGTCGTGGTAACTGTCCTGGTCTACTTGGCAACGATGAGGCCTCAGCTGGAGTGCTGTGTCCAATTCTGGGTACCACACTTTAGAAAAAAAATGTGGACAAACTGGAGAAAATCCAGGAGAATAACAAAAATGAAAAATGGTTTAGAAAACCTGATCTATGTTGAGAGGTTAAAAAACTGGGTATGTTTAATCGTGAGAAAAGAAGACAGGGGAAACTTGATAATCTTCAAATATGTTAAGGGCTGTTCTAAAGAGGATGTTGATCAATTATTCTCCATATCCACTGAAGGTAGGACAAGTAATAATGTTATAATCTGCAGGAAGGGGAGACTGAAGTTGGATATTAGGAAAATATGTTCCAACTCTCAGGGTAGTTAAGCTTTGGAACAGGCTTCCAAGAGAGGTGGTGGAATCCCCGTCATTGGAAGTTTTTAGGAATAGGTTGGACAAACACCTGTCTGGGATGGTCTTGGTTTACTTGGTCCTACCTCAGCACCAAGGGTTGGACTTGACTTCTTCAAGTCTCTTCCAGTCCTACATTTCTGAAGTTAGCAGAAGGAACAAAGTCTGTCATTCTGCTGCTCAGCAGTCTGCAGCCCCAGAGAGCCTAAATAAACCATCCACACTCTCTCACCACAACATAGACCAATTCAGTACAGAAGGAGCTTCCCAACATGGGGCCCGTCCATTTTTGTGCCACAACTCTTTGTCTACTTGACAGCTCTGCAACTCTACTCCCTGCGGATCAGCTCTGCATTTGGGGAGAACAATACTGACCTCCTTTGAAAGTGCTTTGAGATCTACTGATGTAAGAGTTCAGTATGATTACTGTTATTTAGTACCAGGCTGTAACAAAAACTCACTCTTGTGGATATACTTGCTCAGACCAGCCCTCAGCAGGGCTTTTCCTTCTTACAAAGCAGCCTCTCCCATCTTAATGGGGTTTCCACACATCCTTCCCTAGCCCATGACTCAGGCTTCTCTCATAGGCTAACATAAGCCACGCTCTCTGGACACTGGTCTGTCCATGAAAATCCAGTCCCAAGACTCACCTTTAGGTTCAGTATATCATCCAATGCCTTGAAACAGCCATTGGGTCCATAAACAGGGTCTGTTCCTCTCTGCCGCGGGTGCCACATTAACATGAGCTGCAGCCATTTCTCCAGCCGCCCAGCCAAAATGCTATGAGGCAGAAACAAGAAGAACCAGAGAAGAAAGACGTGTTTCAGTTGGCCATACCAGTTCGCATCTACAAAAAGAGATCCAAAGCTCAGACCTCCCCCCCTCCCAATCTCTTAACTAGAGAACAGAGAAAGGAGCATGGAACCTTCTACAGCAAGCTAACTGGATCCTCCTGTTTTCATCTACAGAAACTTCAGCCAGATGAGACCATGTGCATTGGGTACTAAACTTTTCAACAGATCAGCAGGGTCATAGAAACAAAACAGACCCCTTCTTATTCCCAGGAGGACATATCCAGCTTATCCCCATGGGGTGCATTTGGGTCTCACCTGTTTAGATTATTGGGATATGGTAAACTGCTAGAAAATTTCACTTCTCCAGCCAAGTCTTCATAGACAACAATATCCAACTCGCTCTTCTGTCGCACTTTTGTGTGCCTAAAGAGTTCAAGCAGGTACAGTGACAAAGTAAAGAAAGTTCTGCGATCCCTCTGCATGATGACAACTGCACCTCACCCTTCCCAGGACACACATTAGCCTCTAGCCAATTTCACAACACACAGAGGCTGCTGAAAACACAGATGCACAGCTAACAAAATCAGTCCCAAGTATCTTATTCAGACATTTGCAACTCCCCTGCAAAACATCCCAACTTGTATTTAAACCTGACAGCAGATATGCTGATGCTGCTCCAGCTCCAGGTTAATTCTGTTTGACCAAAGATTGTCAATCCCACTGGCCCCATAGATATCGTAGGTCTGTCCAAAAGAGATTTACCAGGGAAGATTGAGCCTGGCAGCCAACTCAACACTCAAGTGAAAGGATCAGCTCTCCCACCCCAATGTGAAGGGTGAGATACTAATTCCGCCAGCCCCAGGAACCACCCAAGCTGCATGACAGTCAAGTGTTTGAAGCCAGGAAAGCTCTTACAATGCCTAAATTCAAATCCCTAGTAGGCCATGAAACAAAGAATGATTAACCCTAAAATTGATAACCCCTTCCCTCAAACACCATGAAAACAGGACAGTAGTTTGGATGCCAAAGAGAGTTCCTCCTCCTTCTCTGGCCCCATCTTACTCACCATTGCACAGGCTGCCAGTTGGGCAGAAATGGTCTGAAACCTGTTATGCATTCAAATGCCAGTGTGCCAAAGCTCCAGTAATCCACCGTCACTGTGTACTTCTGCTGTTCCAGCAGCTCTGGAGCCTGGGTCAGCCAACACAGGTTAAAGATTAAGCCACTTTTCTCTCAGACCTCAACTGCACCTGCCTCCTTGGATGTTCATTACTGTTTGCGCATCACTTTGGAAAGCTCATGCTAAGTGTTTTAACACTCAGGAACCTTATTGGCCTCTTTGACCAGTCCTAGGGGTTAATGAAACTCACACCCTCTATGCAGCAGAAAGTTAGCAATGAAATGTGAAAACCCAAATGTTGGCAAAGAGCAACAATACAGCCTGTTCTTTTGCTTCAGCATGTGTATCCCAAACACATCCATACCTGCATGGTCGGGACTCCTCTCCCACCCCACAGCCAGATTACAGTGCCTGCTCCCTCCTGCTGCTCTTCCCCACAGACCTTGCTGGTCACAGAATCACTACAAGCTAAATCCACTCCTTACCAGGTACTGCAGCGTCCCAACGAAGGAAGTGCACAGACTGCCCTGATCCAGCTCCTTAGCATACCCCAGGTCAATGATCTTGTGTATTAACTGAGAGAGACAGATGGCAGGCAGTAAGAGGACTGAAAAACACATTCTGCAATGAGGGCATGCACTTCTACAGAGAGAACAGATGATTTCAGTACTCAGAAGCGCTGGGAGAAGGGCAGGAAGCATCAAGGCAGTGTTGTGCTCTTGCATGATCATGAGAACAAAGCCACAGATAAAGCAGCTCCCCAGGGTCATTATGAGCTTGAGATGCAAGGAACTTGAGATGTTATTGCTGACTTACAATAGAGCCCAGTCTGAATGGAGGGACTTTCCTAGGAGAGCTGGATCACTCTGGTCTTTGAATAGGAGTTTATTTTTATTTCCTGAGGAGATGTTCACTGCTCCCTTGAGGAGAAGCAAGAAAGATGGCCAGATCTGTGCCTCTTCTGGCACAACGCTGCCATAGCCATCAAGTGGGGGGAAGCCTCTCATGGGTAGAGCCATTATAAGAACTCCTGTGCTGCACCCCTGCTACCCCTATGTAGGGGGTGTGACCATAAAACTTTCCCTAGTTATTTTGGTGTATGTCGCGGTCCAACCTGGCCCCAGGATCAGGGAAGCATAGAGATGGCTTAATGGTTCCTTGGAACCACCACGTGAGATGTCATGTGCCACCCCATGGTGCCCTGACTGGGAAAGGGCAGTCCAAATAGTCATGCTTAGACTGGCAGTCTGCAGCAGTACAGTGCAACAGCCCAGCCACCATTTCATCACACAGCGAGGACTAGGCACAGAGTGTTTAAACTAAAGCCTCATGGGATAGGCAGAGATATCTGGTGGTCTGAGCTCAGTCTGTAAGCCAGGAACCACACACCCCCAGCCAATTTCCAAACAAATCTGACACCTATTACAGCTTTGGCAAAGTCACTTCCTCTCTGCCTTGCTTCCCAGTCTGTAAAGGGTGGGGTGGGGTGGGGTGGGGAGAAAGAGAAGGATACAACTCATAGTACTTGGATGTTCAGATAAATCATTAAAATAGCAGGTTTGTATAAATACCAAGAATTACAAGATGAACCACCACCACCACCACCACCTCTCAGATCATGTTCAGACACCCTCATTGGGGCTAGTCATTTTAGCTTGCGAGATCTCTGAGAGGGATCATGTTTTCATCTTCAGCTCCTAGTCATTCACTCTCTCTCTCACTCACACACACACTTTCGTGCTCCCGCCCTTACACTCCACTCGCTGTCTATATGGCCAAAGTCACCCAGCTCCTGCTCACCCTTTGTTCTCCTTGCTGTAGGACAATGTTCTCAGGTTTCAGGTCTCTGTGGATGATCCTGTTCTCATGAAGGTACCTGAGAGCAGAGGCTGAGACAGAGAGAGGCAGCTGTTACTCAGCACAACTAACACCTCCCAGCATTACTCCAGAGGACCTAAGCCTGCAGGTTCTAAAAGGCAAACACGGCCAAGACCTACATAAGAGCCACAAACAACCCACATGGATGGGGGCCTGGCTGCCCTGGAGAGGGTTCCTTCCCATGCTTCACCACAACAGCAGAGATCTTTGAGGTGCACCTGTCCACAATCCCTAAATACTCATGCTTGGGGACTGGAGGCTGGCTGTGCTGGGGGCATCACCTCATTACCATAGGTCACTTCGGGTGATATATGTTTGAGGAAAGGGGGCCTGTTCAAAGCAAACAGTCCACAACAAGCGCTATAATGTCGTTGTGCGTTCCCATCAGTCTCAGATGCTATGGTGATAATGTAAGTCAATGCGGAGATGAGGAGCCCACCCCAACCCTGAGAATGGTCTGCAGCTGGGAATCCCTATGAGGAACACAAGCTGGAACTCGCTCATCCTGCCTAGCACCTCCCAGGAAATCCCTTGAGCACGTTTCTCGCTGGGAAAGGAAACACACTGCTTTCCACATCCCAATGTCAGAGACAAGTCAGAGGCCACTTCCCTTCTGGGGAGGCTTGCAGAGCAAGGCAGGAAGGAGGATACTATTAGATACCTATCTAAAGGGGAGGCATCCAGCGTCACAAACCTACTTCACATGGAACTAAAATGTCTCCCTTCCCAGACTGGGACAGCGGCAGGCCCTGCTGCCACAAAGCAGCATTAGGCAGACCCAAAACGAAAGAATTTGAAGAGCAACTAGCAAAAGACCCTAACAGCAAATTCTTTTGCAAGTACATCAGAAGCAGGAAGCTTGCCAAACAGTCAGTGGGGCTACTAGATGATCAAGGTACTAAAGGAGCACTCAAGGAAGACAAGGCCATTGCAGAGAAGCTAAATGCATTCTTTGCATCAGTCTTCACTGCAGAGGATGTAACGGAGATTCCCACCAGGGAGATTCCCACACCTGAGCCATTCTTTTTAGGCAACATATCTGAGGAACTGTCCCAGACTGAGGTGTCAATAGAGAAGGTTTTGGAACGAACTGATAAGTTAAACAGTAATAAATGACCAGGACCAGATGGTATTTACCCAACAGTTCTGAAGGAACTCAAATATGAAATTGCAGAACTACTTATTGTGGTATGTAACCTATTGCTTTAATCAGCCTCCATACCAGATGACTGGCAGATAGTTAATGAAATGACAACTTTTAAAAAAGGCTCCAGAGGTGATCCCGGCAATTACAGGCTGATATGCCTAACTTCAGTACCACGCAAACTGGTTGAAACTAGTAAAGAACAGAATTATCAGACACATAGATGAACAAGATTTGTTGGGAAGAGTCAACATGGCTTTTGTAAATGGAAATCATGCCTCACCAATCTATTACAATTCTTTGAGGGTGTCAATAAACATGTGGACAAGGGTGATTCAGTGAATATAGCGTACTTAGACTTTCAGAAAGCCTTTGATATGGTCCTTCAAGGCTCTAAGCAAAGTAAGCAGTCATGGGATAAGAGAGAATCAGGAACTGGTTATAAGACAGAAACCAAAGAGTAGGAATAAATGGTCAGTTTTCACAGTGGAGAGAGGTAAATAGTGCTGACCACCAAGGATCTGTACTGAGACCAGTGCTGTTCAACATACTCAACTGATCTGGAAAAAGGGGTAAACCGTGAGGTGGCAAAGTTTGCAGACAATACAAAATTACTCAAGATAGTTAAGTCCAAAGCTGACTGCGAAGAGTTACAAAGGAATCTCACAAAACTAGATGGCTCAACAATAAAATAGCAGATGAAATTCAGTGATCAATGCAAAGTAATGTACAGTGGAAGACATAATCCCAGCTATACATACAAAATAATGGGGTCTAAATTAGCTGTTACCACTCAAGAAAGAGATCTTGAAGTCATCATGGATAGTTCTCTGATAACATCTGCTCAATGTGCAACAGCAATCAAAATAGCTAACAGAATTAGGAAAGGGCTAGATGATAATAAAACAGTAAATATAATGCCATTATATAAAATCCCTCTTATGCCCATACCTTGAAAACTTCATATAGTTCTGGTCGCCCCATTTCAAAAAAGATACATTAGAACTGGAAAAAGTACAGAGAATAGCAAGAAGATTGATTAAGGGTATGGAACAGCTTCCATGTGAGGAGAGATTAAGACGACTGGGACTGTTCAGCTTGGCAAAAAGTTGACTAATAGGGGATCTGATAGAGGTCTATAAAAATCACAAATGGTATGGAGAAAGTGACTAAGGAAGTGTTATTTACCTGTTCACATAACACATGAACCAGGGATCACCCAATGAAATTACTATTCAGCAGGTTTAAAACAAACATAGGGAAGTACTTCTTCACACAATGCAGCCAACCTGTAGAATTCATTGCTAGGGGATGTTGTGAAGGCCAAAACTATAGGTTCAAAAGAGAGTTAGATACATTCATGGAGGATAGCTCCATCAATGGCTATTAGCCAAGATGGTCAGGGATGCTACCGCCTGCTCTGGGTGTCCCTAAACCTCTGATTGCTAGCCGCCAGGTCTGGATGACAGGGGATGGATAACCGCCCTGCTCTGTTCGCTCCCTCTGAAGCATCTGGCACCAGCCACTGTTGGAAAACAGAATACTAGGCTAGATGGACCCAGTTTGGCCATTGTTATGTTCACTTACCGATATCAGAGAGCAGGATGAGAATGGCTCCCTCCCGTAAGCCACAGCAGTTCTCAAACTGGTTCAAGTACTGCAGAGGATCAAAACAGAGTGTAAACTAATCTCCTCTGTGCCTCAGTCCTGGGTTTGGCCCCAATCCTGCAAATGCTTATGGATGTGAGTAGCTATGCAGAACTCAATAGCATTACTCACATGTGTAAGTGTCTGCAGGATCGGGTCCTTAAATAGTAAAACTACAACTTCAAACACCATTTCCCTCTCCACAGATAGGAAAATTGCCATCATCTTCTCCAGCAACTCTTCCAGGAGGAAGAAACCCCTTCACAGCTTCCTCCCCCGTGTCCCACAGCAGGTGGCTCAGCCAGCCAAGCACCAGTCTCCCTAATTGCAGCCATGTGCTTTGGGCACTATCTGCATTTGGGCTTTTAGCAAAAGTTAGAAAAACAACATCAAGACCAAAAAGAACAAGTTCTTTTTCCTGCCGACAGCTAGGAGCTTATCACTTCTGGGCAGAGGTCCACCCACTGACCTGGTCTGGGATGTTCTGGGCCATACTCACATCCTGTTCTCCATCTCTTACACATCCCTTGCTCTCTACGTGTGCATCCCACAGACACACATTTGCTCACTGCCCCCAACAGAAATGGAAAGTTTCTAATAAAAATCCAGAAAGAGGATGTAAAAATGCATCCGGGATCAACCCTGCCGCTTGCTCAGAGGAGGCACAAGCAGGCACAGCCCCAGTTCAGGAGGATTAGGTGGCAACAGTATGTGGAAGCAGCTGGGGAAATCCCACTGAATCACCCACAGTTGAGCCTCTTCAGAAAAAACCCTACACTTCCCCCAGTAGCCCCTGCCCTCCCAGGATCATCAGCCCAATGTCTCACCTTGCGAAGGTCTCCACCCTGGCAGTATTCCATGGCCAACAGAGGCAAGTCAGTGGGTGCAAGGTTCTGCATCCCTTCAGGGACTTCGCGGGCAGCCACCACATTGGGATGATTCAGTCTGAGGAAAGGAAATGAGGGAAGCATGAGATCACTGGAACCAATTCATCTCAGCCTCCTCCCAGCAATAATGGAAAGGGCCAGCATCCTGAAAAGTGATCATCCAAACGAGAGCTTTACAGTCTCACACACAGGTAGGTATTAAGGAAGGTCACAATGGGACTTTAACCCTTCGGACATAGAACTAGTGCACTTCAAAAGCTTCCTTCACCCTGCTCAATCCACTCTCTCCCCCCAGGACAGGGCTTTAGTCCTAACTCGTCTCCCGGCTGTCCGTTTCCTCATTCTCTCTATGAGCATCCAAACTTTGACATGCAGCCTGCTCCTAGCCCCATGAGAAGTCAGGGCTACATTCAGCCCATTGCAGCCTGCACAAAGCGGGCTGATTCAGCAGGGATATAAATGGTGGGGTAAGTTAGCCAGGAAACTGGATACCTAGCAAAGTCATGTAACTTGCACTGATGGGGCTTTCAGTGCATGTGCAGGACACTCACAGAAGACAGCACAGGAACAACAACAAATAGGAAGGTGCAAGATGAAGCAGCTCCCTAACATGCACTGCTCCCAGGCTCCTGGGGCCAAACACAGCCCCAACCTCCATGGACCTCAGCACCAGGGGCAGATCTGGATGCAAGTTACAGGACTTAGCCTCAGAAAAGGGGTGTGAGTGACATTCTCCCCCAAGAAATGCGACCTGCATTCAGCACACCGCATTCCCATTACTGCTGAACTGGGCTCAGCTGGAAGCTGAAGAGTGTTGTAGGCATCTCCCTGTATGACACACCCTTCTGCATGCACTTCACAAGCACTATAGGCAGCACATGCTACATTACAGATGCTCAAATGGAGTCTGAGTAAAGTCCCCTTTGAAAACATGGGTCTGGTTTTGTGAGCCCTATTGTATTTAGATGGAATATATGAGCCCAGAGATGTTAACGAGAGTTTCAGTCTTAAATAAGGTTTGTTGTACAGAGACCTCAGGCTGCTTAGTACCATGGCAAACAAACAATATTAAACACCACTTTAACCTTTTATTGAAGACACAGAAAAGGGAAAACAGTGAATACTTTATATTTCAAATGCTTTAACTAAGGCTTTCATATTAACATCCCTTGCTCCCTTTCGCTGAGAAGAGTTTCTAGAAGGAAAGATACAACTGAAGAGACTCTTAAACAAGGGTATTAACCAAGAAAATAATTGTCCTTTTGGGGAAAGAGAAAGGAGGGGGATAGAAAAGAGAAGAAATAAGATGGGGATGGAAAAGGACACGTGGGGAGGAGGCAGGGGAGAGAAAGGCTCACAGCCCAGGTGGTGTTTGGGTTTCAGCCAAAGCCAGTAGAGATGGTGACATCCCCTGGGTCCCTCTCTCTGCCCTAGTCTGGTGAGCACCTCTCTCAGAGTCAAGATAACAAAGGACAAGGATCCCAAGAAATGGAGGGGGTAGTAGCTGAGATGGTGCAGTTCACCCACTGACTTTTTCCCTGAAGTCTTTCTTTAAAGGACCCCAAAAGGAGTGATAGGTGGGATAGCCCACCCTCTCATTACTTTGTCCACCAATTAGATCTAATTGCCAACACACTAACTTTCGTTCACAGATTTTTGGTGTCTCACAGTCTTGTTTACCAGGCATGCTCTTAACAAAGTTCTTCAATTATATCACTAGGCCTTTTTGTGAGGACTAATTCAACCTGTCTCCCTTTCACACCTTTTTCCATTAACATTATTATAAGTTATTGTGACCTTTTATAAGCTTTCATTCACTTTTTACAGTTGAGCTCACAATTAGGGTAAATGTGTAGGTCCAATTATCACAACAGTGCTCCAAAAACTTTTGTTTCCCCACTGTCTCTGCAGAAGCAGCAGCAAATTACTAAAGCTTATTTCACATCACTGATGATGCTGATGCACAAACACAGAAGGAAGTAAATAAAAGGCAGTGGCACTGATTCCTAGCAAAACAGATCCCCTCTGGGGAACAGTCAATGGAGAAGACATGTCAAGAAATAGACTTCACCTTCAAAGTGCTTGACAGTGGCCATCCCTTCCCTTCCCACGCTCATGGATTCAGACTCTTCTACACACAGATCTAGGCCCTCAGCTGCTGAGCAAGATATCAAGGAGTAAGGGATCACACAATGCTCACCTTTTCATTATCTGTATTTCCAGACACCATCTCTCCCGATTTCGGAGACTTAGCTCCTGACGACACTGTTTAATAGCAATCTGTTCCCCTGTTTCCTGCACAGACACGGAGAGAGTTAGGACAAAAACATGTTTCCACCAGAGATGTATTGTGGGGACCAACAGAAGATGTAGCGGCCCAAAAAAAATGTAAGGCTATTCTTGGGGATCCTCCCAGCTCTTCTTCAAGGCCCCTCCCAGGGAGACAGTCATTTAGGGCACCAAATATGCACCAGAACAGAAGACACCAGCTCATGCCCCCTCCCCCACCTCCTCAAAACCAAAATAGTATCCTGAATTTCAGGCTCATGCTTGCAAGTCTCCACAGTGAGGCTAAATTCTGAACCATGGAAGTTCACCCCTCTTTTCATACAGAATGTGTCCAGAGACCAGGTTAGCAGAAACAAGAGTCCAGCAGAGCTGTCATGCTCACAACTCAAGGAACTGGTTCTCAGATTGGTTGTTTTCCATAAGCATTAGCTGGCTGTGGGGGTTCAACATCAGAGGAAGCAGCCAGCAGGCATTTGCTTACAAGACACAATGGAACAGTCTAGGCTGCAAGCAGAGGAAGAGATCGGAGAGAGCTGGAGGCTGAACGCTCTCACTCCCTAGGTGTACGAGTGGATGGTGAATGCGATTGGAGCATAAGGGACCAGTAGCCTCTCCCCCATCCCAGAGAAAAGGGAACCCCTACCTTGTTGTGCCATCTGAGGACATTTCCAAATCCCCCTGTCCCAAGCCTTTCCTTCATCTCCCAGGGACCACACGTCTGGATTTGCAGGGGAGGCCGGCTCATTGCGGTGAATGCCTGTGGCTAAAGGACGAGAAGGGGAGGGACAGAGACCTTGTTATTAACTTTCCTGTAAGTGAGTTAGTTACTTTGGCAACACACGAAGAGGGCTGAAGACATCACACCAGGGCCCATCTGCCCGGGGGGAGGGGGGGGCTACCGGGGGTCACAGACCCAGGCGCGGGGCAGTTCGGCCTTGGCCCCCGGGATAAAGGAGCGGCCCAGGAGTCCGGGTCTCCGCTCCGAGGGGAAGAGCGGCCGGGCCCGGCAAGGCCGCGCCGCCCCGCCTGCCCGAGGGGGGGGGGGGGAGCCGGGCCCCGCGGCGCCCCTCACCTGCCGCGGGACGAGCCTGGCGCTGCCGGGTCTCGGGCCCAGGCTCCGGCGGCCGACCCCGCCCGCGGGACTCAGCAGCAGCCTGGCACCAAG
Organism: Emys orbicularis; assembly: GCF_028017835.1. Classification (NCBI taxonomy): domain Eukaryota; kingdom Metazoa; phylum Chordata; order Testudines; family Emydidae; genus Emys; species Emys orbicularis. The sequence continues at coordinate 129,362,115 of NC_088684.1, forward strand.
GCCACAGCAGCGCGCTTCCGGCTCTGACCTCACAGGACACGTGGTGCCGCCAGGCGGCGCCCCCTGCCGGCCGCCGGGACGCACGGCAGCGCTGCGCCAGGGCAGGTCGGAGCAGGGACCCCAGCCCGGGCGCAGCCCCCCATGGGGACAGCGCTGGCTGCAGCTCCGCTCCTAAGCGCGGGGGTCCCGAACAGCAGCGCGGACGCGGTTCCGAACTGCAGGCTGCTGTACAGCGATTTCTCTGGCGTTAAAGGCGGGGGTGTCACCAACAAAGCTGCAAATCCGTAGGGCGTTTGGCCTGAGGGGGAGAATGGAGAAAAAGCTTTCCAGCGACTGGGAGGCTACTAGCTATAGCACTGGCAACAGGATTAAAACCCCAAGTCAATAGGACTACTGATCTACGTAAATGCTTGCCCCATCGGGGCCTTCATAGACAAAATGGCCGGGTTTGCAGACACCACTTCAGTTCCAAGGAGTTATTTTTGGCTTTGCTTGATTTAATAACATTTTCTGTTTCTACTGTAATGGGAGCTGCCGCGTACAAAGATAACAAGGTGAGTGAGGCAGGAGGGAACCCCAAGTCAAGTGCAGTGCACCACTCCTTGCACACTCTACCTTGTACTTCATTCAAGCTCTCTTGGCTCTAGCAATTGTTCTGCAGGCATGAGTTCGCCCAGGGCCGGCTCCAGGTTTTTTGCTGCCCCAAGCAAAAAAAAAAAAAAAAAAAAGCCGGAGTGCCGCCCCTTGAAAAGGGGGGCCCCCAAAGGGCCAAAATGCTGCCCCTTGAAAAGTGTCGCCCCAAGCACATGCTTGGAATGCTGGTGCCTAGAGCCGGCCCTGAGTTCGCCCCTCCCCCAGGAAAGCTGGGACAAGCTATTTAAGTAAATAGAATCATTTTGGTACCACTGGTTTCTCTCAAATGAGAGCTAATGGGACAGTAAAGAATGTCTTACCCAATGGCCAACACACTCCTTGTCACTGCCTGCTCTTTCCCACACTCTCCCTGCTTCTCATCACAATCTCTCCCTTCCCTGGCTCTTTTCTCCCCCCTCACCTTATCCATCTCTCCCTCCCACCCACTGTGCTCCACAACTCAGAACATTGTGACAGCTCACCCAGAGATTGGCAGAGATGCTTTTCAAAAGCCTGGTGAGCTCGGAGAATAGGAAAGACAGGCACCTGAGTCACAATTTCTCTTCCCTGCAGAGCCAGTCCTTTGTTTATCTTGTTCACACCCTGCAGCAAGGAGGAAGGAAGTTCAGCTCTGAAGCACCTATCGTTTTTAAAATTATCTGAAATGAGAGATTACAGCAGACCTCTGGGATCAAGAGCTTTGTTTTTCTCACTAGTACCCTCCTAGACAATTGTTAAGATCTGACTCTTGAAAACTGTCATTTCTCATCTGCCACCTAAGATAGGTGAATTCTACATGTAGCCAGGCAGGTAAACAGGACAGGGGTCCCTGACTGACTGACATACATACACATCTGCTTCAGGCATGTGAAAGGGGATGGCTGGTTATGAAACATCATCAATCCCTTCAGTACTCTGAATCCACCGGGCAATCAGGAAAGGCTTGAGTTATAGTAATAGTGGGTACAATATTCATAGATAATACTCACCTATCTCACAGGGTTGCTAGGAGGATTAACTAGTTAATATTTGAAAAGCGCTTTGGAAATGTGAAGTGCTCCCCCAGATTAATAGATTACTATTGTTAGTTAATGGATTAGAAAGGTCTAGCACCGATAGCTCCAGATATTTAACATTTTGATTATTTGACACAATGGCTCCAGCTGTTACCATTCCCTCAGCAGCATCCACATACTAATGGGATTTTAAAATTGGAGCACAGCAGTAGCCCTACATTATCCGGAATAGGCCAACTAGTGGGAGTACCAAGTTCACCAAATGGGTCAGGCTCAATCAACCCTGCCAAGATCCCATGATCTGAGGTTAGGAGCAGGTCATTAATTACCCAGAAGAGGGCAGAGTCACAGTGCTATGAATGGGCCATAAACCAGACCAAGCACATTGCAGGAGAGAAGATTTCATCAAGAACCCTACCAAGGCAGGTAGATTAGAGAGGTTGCTGATGGGGGCAATTATATATATGGCTGATGTGCTCCAGTGAGAAGGTGCTTTTGTTCAGAGGAGATGAGGTCAGTGAGTTTGATGGAGATGTGGAGCAAATGGGCTGCCCAGAGAGAGTGTAGAATTTATGCTTACTTCTCAGTCTGCAAGAGGAAGAAAGGCTCCAGGGTGCTTGAAGGAGACCAGGATGGAGGGAGACTCATTAAAGGTGGGACTAGGAGTCTATAGTGAGATATTGGAGCCTTTGCTGATGGCCAATGAAAGAAAATTAATCTTTTCCTTCAGTGCAACCACTAAGGAGATCAGCTTCTGATGTCTGAGATCACCATGAATTCCAAATTGCACCATTGCCACTTTCTCAGGAGGGATGGGTCCAACCTGTGGGCTCAAGTGAGCACATTACTATACCATTACATTTCCTCTAACATCCAATGGGCTGGAAATTCCCCAAGGAGTGTACGGCTTACTAATTATTTACAAGACATTTCAGCAATCTGGTATGACCCTTGTCCAAAGCTCCTTTTAATAGCAGCCTCATATATTGCTCCCTTCTGGACACACAGAGTCTTTACTGTGAATGGATACAGCCCACAGATACACAATACCACGGCCTGGCCAGAGGAGGTTCTGAGTGACTCTCCTTACTGAATGCAGTGAGGGCCCAAAGTGCACAGCATGTCACAGAATCAGACCTATGCAAATTTAAGATTCACATTTCACTTGCACGGGAGTCAGGAAATTCACACTTAAGGTTCCCATAGCAACTGGAACTTGGCCCCCCCTTGCGTGTATGTATTACAAAAGGGACTTTTTATAGGAGCACATAACACTGGGCTCTATCAGCTGACAAGAAACAGCATAATACAAAGGACATTTATTATATATAAAGGAAAATGTGCAAATATACAGACTCATAATACATAGGCTAGGAGGGAGTTTTACCAGACCTGCCAGAGAAGGGACAAGTAGGGAAGCAAAACAAGGTTATAGTATCAGTGAAAGGCATCCAAAGAAGTGGGTTGTAGCCCACGAAAGCTTATGCTCTAATAAGTTAGTCTCTAAGGTGCCACAAGTACTCCTGTTCTTTTTGTGAAAGGCTGGTGAGCAAAGCTCTCCCTGAGGAAAAGGGCCAAGCTCTCTAGAGGGTATATGTTGTAAAACTGGTGTGGGCTACCTAGAAAGGTCTCCATTTCTGCACGTGGGGTTACACAGTCAACTCTCTACTCTCGGGGGTCACACAATTCTCCTACGGCACCTGGGATCCCACAGTCATTCCCCGTGCCCTCTGGGGATGCAAGGGTCAGTACAGTCATGGCTTTATCCCAAAAGCTATTTTTTGTACAGTAATAACTAAAGCTGTTGATTAATCACAGTTAACTCATGCAATTAACTAAAAAAAAAAAATCAATCTCTATGAAAAAATTAATTGTGATTAATTAACAGTGCAATTAAAACTGCAAACAATAGAATACCAATTGAAATTTATTAAATATTTTGGATGTTTTTCTACATTTTCATATATATTGTATTCTGTTTTGTAATTGAAATCATAATATATATTACTTTTATTATAAATATTTCACTGTCAAAATGATAAACAAAATAGTTTTTTTCAATTCACCTCATACAAGTCCTGTAATGCAATCTCTCGGTCATGGAAGTGCAACTTACAAATGTCGATTTGTTTTTTGTTACATAACTGCACTCAAAAAACAAACAATGTCAAACTCCAGAGCCTACAAGTCCACTCAGTCCTACTTCTTGTTCAGCCAATCGCTAAGACAAACAAGTCTGTATACATTTACAGGAGATAAGAAGAGGTCAGCATTAACAATGTCAGCAGAAAGCGAGAACAGGCATTTGCATGGCACTTTTGTAGCCGGCATTGCAAGGTATTTACGTGCCAGATATGCTAAACATTCATGTGCCCCTTCATGCTCTGGCCACCATTCCAGAGGACTTGCTTCCATGCTGATGACGCCATTCAAAAACTAATGCATTAATTAAATTTGTGACTGAACTCCTTGGGGGCAAATTGTATGTCCCCTGCTCTGTTTTACCCACATTCTGCCATATATTTAATGTATTTCATGTTATAGCAGTCTCGGATGATGACTCAGCACACATTGTTCAATTTAAGAACACTTTCACTGCTGGTTTGACAAAACGCAAGGAAAGTACCAATGTGAGATTTCTAAAGATAGCTACAGCATTCGACCCAAGTTTTAAGAATCAGAAGTGCCTTCCAAAATCTGAGAAGGGATGAGGTGTGGAGCATGCTTTCAGAAGTCTTAAAAGAGCAACACTCCGATGCGGAAACTACAGAACCCAAACCAAAAAAGAAAATCAACCTTCTGCTGATGGCATCTGACTCAGATGATGAAAATGAACATGTGTCAGTCCACACAGCTTTGGACTGTTATCGAGCAAAACCCGTCATCAGCATGGACGCATGTCCCCTGGAATGGTGGTTGAAGCATGAAGGGACATATGAATCTTTAGCGCATCTGGCACAAAAATTTCTTGCGACGATGGCTACAACAGTGCCATGAAAATGCCTGTTCTCACTTTCAGGTGATGTAAACAAGAAGCAGGCAGCATTATCTCCTGCAAATGTAAACAAACTTGTTTGTCTGAGCGATTGGCTGAACAAGAAGTAGGACTGAGTGGACTTGCAGGCTCTAAAATTGTACATTGTTTTATTTTTGAATGCAGATTTTTTTGGACGTAATTCTACATTTGTATGTTCAACTTTCATGATAACGAGATTGCACTACAGTACTTGTATTAGGGGAATTGAAAAATACTATTTTTTTTGTTTTTTTTACAGTGCAAATACTTGTAATCAAAAATAAATATAAAGTGAGCACTTTGTATTCTGTGTTGTAATTGAAATCAATATTAGAAAATGTAGAAAACATCCAAAAATATTTAAATAAATGGTATGATATTATTAACAGTGCAATTAATAGCAATTAATTTTTTTAATCGCTTGACAGCCCAAGTAAGGACAACACTACTTGGCAGTAACACAGCATTGTAGGCATTTAGAATGAACCATAAACTATAGCCACTCTATGGCCAAACCCAGTAAGGCGTGTTCAGGCTTAGCCTTGTTCCTCACAGTCCCCCATCCCCACAAAGCCAGGACTCGGGACAGATGGCCTATCAGAGTTCACAGGTATTTATTCATCCTATTACTTTATGTTGGATATTTCCTTCTCAGATAATGCAAAACCTCACCAAAATCTTTGTGCTACATGAACTCACCCTACACAGAGCCAGGACATTATTAATATTTTTATTACCGATTTCTGGTAGTGCGCACTGTGTGCTATGCACTTGTTAAATATACATGGAGAAACAGTCCCTGCCCCAAAGAGCTTACAATCCTGGACAAACAACATACAAAGGGGACAAGAACAATAAAATGTACAGTCAAAACATTCATGGTTTTCCTTTGAGTCTGCAGCCAAATGCGCAGTAACACCAGATTGCAATGCAGCAAGCCTGGTTCAGCTCCCATTTCCTCAGAGAATGGAAAGGACACACCCAAATAGTCAGAAATCACCTCTTAACTAGGTGTCTCACACAGTGACAATCACAACTGATCACTATAGGCGAGTGGTTCTCAACCTTTCCAGACTACTGTAGCCCTTTCAGGAATCTGAAGCCCAAGCCCTGCTGCCCAGGGCTGAAGCATGTAACTTAGCTTCGAGGGGCCCGCTGTGGTGTGGGGCCACAGGCAACTGCCCTGCTTGCCAGCCCTGCACCTGCGACCCCCTAAGGCTCACAATCCCCAGGTTAAAAAACGCTGATCTAGAGGAGTTGATGTACCCCTAGAAGACCTCTGCGTGTGCGTATCCCTGGCTGAGAACCAAGGCTATAGGTCATGGCTAAGGTAACTAACTGGTCCCTATATTTAATCTAGATGAGGTCAATGACTGGTCCTTACCCATCATCATAGTTACTGATAAAAGTGAAGCTGCCTCTGTAAAAGAATGATGCTCTCTGTAACTCTCAATGGCCTGTTCCCAGCTTGCACTCCATGATGCAACTCTCAGATGCACAGAGAGTCATTAGTTATTAAAACATTCAGCTTGGACATCTGCATTAGTTTAAACACAAAACATCCTTTCCTGAAAGTGACCTGAACGCACACAGTTTTTCTTCAGCCTGCCTCCTCCTCATTGTGGCGGACGTAGGAGTTATATGATTGGGGGAGGGAGTGTATAGGGTTACCATATGTCCAGTTTTTCCCAGACATGTCCGGCTTTTCGACAATCAAACCGCCGTCCGGGGGGAACTGCCAAAAAGCTGAACATGTCCGGGAAAATACCGTCCAGGCACTTCCCCTCCCGCAGCTGCTCTGCTCCTTCCCTGACTCTTCGGCTCTGTTTAAGAGCCGAGCTGCCCGAGCGCTACCGGCTTCGGGCAGCCCCCATGCCTCTCGACCCCAGCCGTCGGCCGGGCACTTCCCCTCCCGGGCTCCAGCTGCTCTGCTCCGGCGGCGCAGGGTCCGGAGGCATGGGGGCTGCCCGAGCACTACCGGCTTCACGGTTTGCCGGGCAGCCTCCAGACCCTGCGCCCCCAGCTGGGCGCTTCCCCTCCCGGGCTCCAGCTGCGCTGGGGAAGCGCCGGCCGGGGGCGCAGGGTCTGGGGGCTGCCCGGCAAACCGTGAAGCCGGTAGCGCTCGGGCAGCCCTTTTCGCGTGGCTAGGAGGGAGGAGGGGGAGTTAGGGCGGGGACTTTGGGGAAGGGGCGGGGAAGGGGCGGAGTTGGGTGGGGAAGGGGCGGAGTTGGGGCGGGGCCGGGGTGGGAAAGGGGTGGGGCCAGGGCCCCGTGGAGTGTCCTCTTTTTTTATTTTTTGAGTATGGTAACCCTAGGAGTGTATAACAGTTAGAGGGGGATGTGGATGAACAACAGTTACCATACAAAGATAGGGGAGAGCAGAAGTTGGGCAATTAGCTGAAATGTTAGAACCCGTTTATTGTGTGTTTGGAAGACAGTTGCTCCATCCCTCATCTATGCTCTTTCTGTTTCTACCAGCAGTTGAGATAAGTGCCCACGCTGCACTCCCTAGGTTTGCAGACTTGCCATCCACTCAGTAACAAGGGACAGGCTGTGCTGAGCTGAAGGGATAAGGAAGAGAGAACTGCGTGATACATAACTAAGGAGCTGCATCACTGCAGGAAGAACACGCTAAAGTACACATGAAAAATTCACCACACAATCATAACACACCAGGAGTGCAGAAAGAAACCAGCTGAAGGGGCAGCCCCTAGAAATCTGCTCCAGCTCTGGGACAGCTCTGACCCCAGCCCTGAAGAGACACAGTGAGACAACCCCATGTGGGCCTTGCAGAGAACTCAGCTCTGCGTGACTGGGGATATCACCTGTTTAGCTCTGGCCAGCTCTGGCAGTAACTGTTACAAATTAAAAACTTTGTTCTTGTTTCTGGAATTTGTCAGCAAAACAAGTCAGAACAAGTCTGTTTGGAAAGAAACTATTCACTGACACTGTGTTCTGTAGACAGAAAAGATTAAATGCTCAATTTAGCTGGAGGGAACTAACTACTCTGAGATCTGGAGGCAGAAAAAGGAGACCAGTAGCAGAAGGAGCTGCCAATCATAGAATATCAGGGTTGGAAGGGACCTCAGGAGGTCATCTAGTCCAAACCCCTGCTCAAAGCAGGACCAATCCCCAACTAAATCATCCCAGCCAGGACTTTGTCAAGTCTGACCTTAAAAACCTCTAAGGAAGGAGATTTCACCACCTCCTTAGGTAACCCATTCCAGTGCTTCACCACCCTCCTAGTGAAAAAGTTTTTCCTAATATCCAACCTAAAACTCCCCCACTGCAACTTGAGACTATTGCTCCTTGTTCTCAGTGGTCATCTGCTACCACTGAGAACAGTCGATCCATCCTCTTTGGAACCCCCTTTCAGGTAGTTGAAAGCAGCTATCAAATCCCCCCTCATTCTTCTCTTCTGCAGACTAAATAATCCTAGTTCCCTCAGCCTCTCCTCCTAAGAAATGTGCTCCAGCCTCCTAATCATTTTTGTTGCCCTTCACTGGACTCTTTCCAATTTTTCCACATTCTTCTTGTAGTGTGGGGCCCAAAACTGGACACAGTCTCCAGATGAGGCCTCACCAATGCCGAATAGAGGGGAATGATCACGTCCCTCGATCTGTTGGCAATGCCCCTACTTATGTAGCCCCAAATGCCGTTAGCCTTCTTGGCAACAAGGGCACACTGTTGACTCATATCGAGCTTCTTGTCCACTGTAACCCCTACGTCCTTTTCTGCAGAACTCCTGCCTAGCCACTCGGTCCCTAGTCTTTAGCAGTGCATGGGATTCTTCCATCCTAAGTGCAGGACTCTGCACTTGTCCTTGTTGAACCTCATCAGATTTCTTTTGGCCCAATCCTCTAATTTGTCTAGGTCCCTCTATATCCTATCCCTACTTTCCTGCATATCTACCACTCCTCCCAGTTTAAACAACAAGGAGTCCGGTGGCACTTTAAAGATTAACAGATTTATTTGGGCATAAGCTTTCGTGGGTTAAAAAAAAAAAAAAAAAAAAAACTCACTTCTTCAGATGCAACAGACTAACACGGATACAGACTAACACAGCTACCCCCTGATACTTGACTCCTAGTTTAGTGTCATCTGCAAACTTGCTGAGGGTGCAATCAACATCATCCTCCAGATCATTAATGAAGATATTAAACAAAACCGGCCCCAGGACCAACCCCTGGGGCACTCCGCTTGATACTGGCTGCCAACTAGACATGGAACCATTGATCACTACCCATTGAGCCCAATGATCTAGCCAACTTTCTATCCACCTTATAGTCCATTCATCCAGCACCATACTTCTTTAACTTGCTGGCAAGACTACTGTGGGAGACTGTATCAAAAGCTTTGCTAAAGTCAAGGAATAACACGTCCACTGCTTTCCCCTCATCCACAGAGCCAGTTATCTCATCATAGAAGGCAATTAGGTTAGTCAGGCATGACTTGCCCTTGGTGAATCCATGCTGACTGTTCCTGATCACTTTCCTCTCCTTGAAGTGCTTCAAAATTGATTCCTTGAGGACCTGCTCCATGATTTTTCCAGGGACTGAGGTGAGGCTGACTGGCCTGTAGTTCCCCGGATCCTCCTCCTTCCCTTTTTTAAAGATGGACAGTACATTAGCCTTTTTCCAGTCATCCGGGACCTCCCACAATTGCCATGAGTTTTCAAAGATAATGGCCAATGGCTCTGCAATCACATCCACCAACTCCTTTAAGCACCCTCGGATGCAGTGCATCCGGCCCCATTGAGTTGTGCTCGTCCAGCTTTTCTAAATAGTCCTGAACCACTTCTTTCTCCACAGAGGGCTGGTCACCTCCTCCCCATACTGTGCTGCCCAGTACAGTAGTCTGGGAGCTGACCTTGTTTGTGAAGACCGAGGCAAAAAAAGCATTGAGTACATTAGCTTTTTCCAGATTCTCTGTCACTAGGTTGCTTCCCCCATTCAGTAAGGGGCCCACTCTTTCCCTGACCTTCTTCTTGTTGCTAACATACCTGTAGAAACCCTTCTTGTTCCTCTTAAGATCCCTTGCTAGCTGCAACTCCAAGTGTGATTTGGCCTTCCTGATTTCACTCCTGCATGCCTGAGCAATATTTTTATACTCCTCCCTGGTCATTTGTCCAGTCTTCCACTTCCTGTAAGGTTCTTTTTTTGTGTTTAAGATCAGCAAGGATTTCACTGTTATACCAAGCTGGTCGCCTGCCATATTTACTATTCTTTCTACACATCGGGATGGTTTGTTCCTGCAACCTCAACAAGGATTCTTTAAAATACAGCCAGCTCTCCTGGACTCCTTTCCCCCTCATGTTATTCTCCAAGGGGATCCTGCCCATCAGTTCCCTGAGGGAGTCAAAGTCTGCTTTTCTGAAGTCCAGGCTCCATATTCTGCTGCTCTCCTTTCTTCCTTGTGTCAGGATCCTGCACTCGACCATCTCATGGTCACTGCCTCCCAGGTTCCCATCCACTTTTGCTTCCCCTACTAATTCTTCCCTGTTTGTGAGCAGCAGGTCAAGAAGAGCTCTGCCCCTAGTTGATTCCTCCAGCACTGAGGGGGAAGGAGAACTGCGGCCCCCAAGAGGAACAAGGAACAGCTGTGTAAAGCTCAGATTACAGTATGTCAGGGTGGGGAGCAAGAGGAAGAGGAACAAAAACGGGAGAGAAAAACAAGGGGACAGAAACATAGAGAAAGGACAAGCAGGACTGGATGGCGCATCATAGGAGTTCTGGGCTAAGACAGGGCAACACTGGCTGGAAACTGAAGAGAATCTGTGGGAAAGAGAAGGGATTCGTGATTTAACACTTATTCTCAGTTACTGGAAGAAGCATTTACTCCTAAATGAGAATATTAATTCTGGTGAATACTCACTGGGAAGAGGGAGTTCTAACAAAAATGAAACAATACTAGACTCTGGAGGTCAATATTTTCTGAGGTTAAACAATTTACCTTGTTGCTTCATCACCTCCTGAGTCTCGTGGTCACTTATCAGATGCTCCATCACCACAATGACCACATTAGAACTCAAACCCAGTAATTTTACATCTGTTCTTCTTTTAGCCTGAGACATTATTTTGCATTAAGACTTCTGAGGGATGCCAACCCCAAAAATACATATAACCTGCACCCTGTTTTACGTAACTAGACATTTAAGGCTTGTCTATGCTATAAAAATTATCCATCACTGACAAACAGGTACAACTGAACCTGGAACGAAGAGGGTTACCTCAATCAGAGTATACTTGTTAAATATACATGGAGAAACAGTCCCTGCCCCAAAGAGCTTACAATCCTGGACAAACAACATACAAAGGGGACAAGAACAATAAAATGTACAGTCAAAACATTCATGGTTTTCCTTTGAGTCTGCAGCCAAATGCGCAGTAACACAAGATTGCAATGCAGCTAGCCTGGTTCAGCTCCCATTTCCTCAGAGAATGGAAAGGACACACCCAAAAAGTCAGAAATCACCTCTTAACTAGGTGTCTCACACAGTGACAATCACAACTGATCACTATAGGCGAGTGGTTCTCAACCTTTCCAGACTACTGTAGCCCTTTCAGGAATCTGAAGCCCAAGCCCTGCTGCCCAGGGCTGAAGCATGTAACTTAGCTTCGAGGGGCCCGCTGTGGTGTGGGGCCACAGGCAACTGCCCTGCTTGCCAGCCCTGCACCTGCGACCCCCTAAGGCTCACAATCCCCAGGTTAAGAAACACTGATCTAGAGGAGTTGATGTACCCCTAGAAGACCTCTGCGTATGCGTATCCCTGGCTGAGAACCAAGGCTATAGGTCATGGCTGAGGTAACTAACTGGTCCCTATATTTAATCTAGATGAGGTCAATGACTGGTCCTTACCCATCATCATAGTTACTGATAAAAGTGAAGCTGCCTCTGTAAAAGAATGATGCTCTCTGTAACTCTCAATGGCCTGTTCCCAGCTTGCACTCCATGATGCAACTCTCAGATGCACAGAGAGTCATTAGTTATTAAAACATTCAGCTTGGACATCTGCATTAGTTTAAACACAAAACATCCTTTCCTGAAAGTGACCTGAACACACACAGTTTTTCTTCAGCCTGCCTCTTCATCATTGTGGCTGATGTAGGAGTTATATGATTGGGGGAGGGAGTGTATAACAGTTAGAGGGGGATGTGGATGAACAACAGTTACCATACAAAGATAGGGGAGAACAGAAGTTGGGCAATTAGCTGAAATGTTAGAACCCGTTTATTGTGTGTTTGGAAGACAGTTGCTCCATCCTTCATCTATGCTCTTTCTGTTTCTACCAGCAGTTGAGATAAGTGCCCATGCTGCACTCCCTAGGTTTGCAGATTTGCCATCCACTCAGTAACAAAGGACAGGCTGTGCTGAGCTGAAGGGATAAGGAAGAGAGAACTGCGTGATACATAACTAAGGAGCTGCATCACTGCAGGAAGAACACGCTACGGGTACGTCTACACTTACCGGAGGGTCCGGTGGCAGGCAATCGATGTTCTGGGATCGATTTATCGCGTCTGATTTAGACGCGATAAATCGATCCCGGATCGATCCTGGAAGTGCTCGACGTCGACGCCGGTACTCCAGCTCGGCGAGAGGAGTACGCGGCATCGACGGGGGAGCCTGCCTGCCGCGTCTGGACCCGCGGTAAGTTCGGACTAAGGTACTTCGAATTCAGCTACGTTATTAACGTAGCTGAATTTGCGTACCTTAGTCCAAAGTGGGGGCTTAGTGGGGATCAGGCCTAAAGTACACATGAAAAATTCACCACACAATCATAACACACCAGGAGTGCAGAAAGAAACCAGCTGAAGGGGCAGCCCCTAGAAATCTGCTCCAGCTCTGGGACAGCTCTGACCCCAGCCCTGAAGAGACACAGTGAGACAACCCCATGTGGGCCTTGCAGAGAACTCAGCTCTGCGTGACTGGGGATATCACCTGTTTAGCTCTGGCCAGCTCTGGCAGTAACTGTTACAAATTAAAAACTTTGTTCTTGTTTCTGGAATTTGTCAGCAAAACAAGTCAGAACAAGTCTGTTTGGAAAGAAACTATTCACTGACACAGTGTCCTGTAGACAGAAAAGATTAAATGCTCAACTTAGCTGGAGGGAACTAACTACTCTATGAGATCTGGAGGCAGAAAAAGGAGACCAGTAGCAGAAGGAGCTGCCAGTCTGATTGGGAAGGAGAACTGCTGCCACCCAAGAGGAACAGGGAACAGCTGTGTAAAGCTCAGATTACAGTATGTCAGGGTGGGGAGCAAGAGGAAGAGGAACAAAAATGGGAGAGAAAAACAAGGAGACAGAAACATAGAGAAGCGACAAGCAGGACTGGATGGAGCATCATAGGAGTTCTGGGCTAAGACAGGGCAACGCTGGCTGGAAACTGAAGAGAATCTGTGGGAAAGAGAAGGGATTCGTGATTTAACGCTTATTCTCAGTTACTGGAAGAAGCATTTACTCCTAAATGAGAATATTAATTCTGGTGAATACTCACTGGGAAGAGGGAGTTCTAACAAAAATGAAACAATACTAGACTCTGGAGGTCATTATTTTCTGAGGTTAAATAGCTTACCTTGTTGCTTCTTGTGGTTACTTATCAGATGCTCCGTCACAACAATGACCACATTAGTACTCAAACCCAGTAATTTTACATCTGTTCTTCTTTTAGCCGGAGACATTATTTTGCATTAAGAATTCTGAGGGACGCCACCCCCAAAATGCATATAACCTGCACCCTGTTTTATGTAACTAGACATTTAAGTCTTGTCTATGCGATAAAAATTATCCATCACTGACAAACAGGTACAACTGAACATGGAACAAAGAGGGTTACCTCAATCAGCGTGGGACGGCATGGCAAAGACACACCGCATCCAGTGTGGGAGGGGAGGGCAAGGACACACTGTGTCCTGCACTATTTTAGAAACTGTGGTTAAATCTTACTCTTCCTCTTGATGTCTGAAGCAGAATTTTGTAGCATGGTCAGGATTGTTTGCAGTGTTATTGTAGCCATGCTGGTCTAAAGATGTCAGTTCTAAGGCTAAAGGTGTCAGGACTCTGGAGGCCTGGTCCTAGCGTCTCCTGTGCACAGGAGGGCCGGGCTTTAAAGTCTCAGTCTTGAACCTATTGGAGACTGATTTATCTTTGACACGTGCTGTCATAACTATAAAGGGAAGGGTGACAGCCCTCCTGTGTACAGTGCTAAGATCCCTCCTAGCCAGAGACTCCAAATCCTTTTACCTGTAAAGGGTTAAGAAGCTCGGGTAACCTGGCTGACACCTGACCCCAGGGACCAATAAGGGGACAGGATACTTTCAAATCTTGGGGGGGGAAAGGCTTTTGTGTGTGTCCTTTGTTTGAGGGGTTGTTCGCTCTTGGGACTGAGAGGGACCAGACATCAATCCAGGTTCTCCCCATCTTTCTAAACAAGTCTCTCTCTTATTTCAAAATTGTAAGTAAAAGCCAGGCAAGGCGTCTTAGATTTACTTTGTTTTTCTCAACTTGTAAATGTACCTTTTACCAGAGTGTTTATTTTTGTTTGCTGTACTTTGAACCTAAGACAGAAGAGGGGGGTCCTCTGAGCTCTTTAAGTTTGATTACCCTGTAAAGTTATTTTCCATACTGATTTTGCAGAGATGATTTTTACCTTTTGCTTTAATTAAAAGCCTTCTTTTTAAGAACCTGATTGATTTCTCCTTGTTTTAAGATCCAAAGGGGGTTTGGATCTGTATTCACCAGGAGTTGGTGAAAGGAAGGAGGGGGGAAGGGTCAATCTCTCCTTGTTAAGATCCAAGCAGTTTGGATCTGTATTCACCAGGGAATTGGTGAAAGGTTTCTCAAGGCTTCCCAGGGAGGGAATCCATCGAGAATGGTGGCAGCGGGACCAGAGCTAAGCTGGTAGATAAGCTTAGCAGTTTTCATGCAGGCCCCTACATTTGTACCCTAAAGTTCAAAGTAGGGATACAGCCTTGACATGGTGGCACAGCGGTGGGATCGTTTTAAACCCAAAAGCCAGTAAAAGATTTTTTTTTCCTTCTAGCTGCTTGGAGAGCAGAGCTGAAGGTAGATGCATATCTTATCTCTCCTTGCCTGAAGGCAGAGGTGTTAAGTTTTTTTTAACAAGGTCCTTTGTTAAGAGAAGGGTTCAATTAATGAGCAAACGACTGGTAAAAGGTAATTTACAAGGTGAATTGTTTTTTGTTTTTTTTTTCTTTTTACATCCTCGGGAGTAGCTTGTTAGAAAGTCTCTGTTAACTCAGCAGCACTCAGCAGGAGCCTGAGCTAAGTACATCCCAGTTTCAGTCAACTGCAGAGGGGTGTGACCCAGCACAAGAAAACCAGGAAAATGACTACCAAAGAAGAAAAAGCTAAAGAGGAGGCCCACAAGAGAGCTATGGAGCTGAAAGAAAAAGAGATAGAGCTGAGAGACAGAGAAGAGAAAGCCAAAGAGGGGGCCCACAAGAGAGAGATGGAGCTGAGAGACAGAGAAGAGAAAGCCAAAGAGGAGGCCCACAAGAGAGAAATGGAGCTGGAAAAAGCCAAACAGGAGGCCCATAAAAGAGAGATGGAGCTGAGAGAAAGAGAAGAAAAAGCCAAACAGGAGGCCCATAAAAGAGAGATGGAGCTGAAAGAAAAAGAGATGGAACTGGAAGCAGCAAGGACTAGGCAGGGTGCATCAGACCATCCTAACAACTCCTCTCCAGGTACCACTTCCCATCCCAGGAAATTCCCCACCTACAAGGCAGGCGATGATACTGAGGCCTTCTTAGAAAATTTTGAAAGGGCCTGCCTTGGATACGACATCCCTCCAACCCAGTACATGGTAGAGCTGAGGCCGCAGCTCAGTGGACCCTTAGCAGAGGTGGCGGCTGAAATGCCTAAGGAACACATGAACAGTTATGAACTTTTTAAAAACAAGGCCAGAATCAGAATGGGGCTAACACCTGAGCATGCCCGTCGGCGGTTCAGAGCCCTAAGGTGGAAACCTGATGTGTCATTTACCCGACATGCCTACCACATTGGGAAAAATTGGGATGCCTGGATATCAGGAGCAAATGTTAAATCTACGGAAGAGTTGCCCTTCCTATTGCAAATGGAGCAGTTTTTAGAGGGTGTTCCTGAGGAAATAGAAAGGTACATCCTAGATGGGAAGCCCAAAACTGTAACCGAGGCGGGGGAGATTGGAGCCAAATGGGTGGAGGTGACAGAAAAGAAAAAAGCTAGTAGCAGTTGGAGCGAATATCAGAAGGGGCAAGCCGAAACAAAACCTTATCACCGGGGACAACCCAAGGCCCCACCCACATCCCAAGGGAAACCCCAGACGCCTTCTCACCCCACCACACCAGTCTCCATCAACCAACATCGCCCCGGTGATACCTTAGCAGGGCGATGTTTTAAATGTAATGAACTGGGGCATATAAAGGCTCACTGCCCCAAGAACCCCAACCGATTACAGTTCATTACACCCCAATCACACCAAAGAACCCCAGACCCAGATGCCTCTCTCATACCCTCGGAGCGAAGGGAAACCTTGAGAGTGGGCGGAAAGAAGGTTATCGCTTGGAGGGACACTGGGGCACAAGTGTCAACTATCCACCAATCCCTAGTGGACCCCAAACTCATCAACCCTGAGGCTACAGTGACAATTCAACCCTTCGTGTCACAGTCTGTAACCTTGCCTACAGCCCAGTTGCATGTCCAGTACAAGGGCTGGTCAGGAATGTGGACTTTTGCAGTCTATGACAATTATCCCATTCCCATGCTGCTGGGGGAAGACTTGGCCAACCATGTGAAGCTAGCCAAGAGGGTGGGAATAGTCACCCGCAGCCAGGCTAAGCAAGCTTTCACCCCCATCCCTGTTCCTGAGCCGTCCACCAGGACCCCGTCTGTGTTACCGGAGACCCAAACACAGGTGGTGGAACCGGATCCCCGGCCAACGACTGCAACAGCCGTAGTGGATCCAATCCCAGAGACCCAGCCAAAGCCAGTCCCGGAACCAGAACTGGCAACGCACCCAGCACCAGAACCATTGCCAGCACTGAGTCCAGCGCTTGCAAGCCCGTCTACAACTCCAATGCCAGAGGGCACCAGCGAGTCTGAACTGGTGGAAGCAGCAGATAACCCTACCCAAGAGGCTCAGCCAGAGCCTGAAATACCACATAGTGCACCAGCGGACAGCGGTTCACAGTCAATGGAAACAGCCCCAGCACCTGCATCACTTCCAGAGGGACCAAGCCTCAGTCCACAGTCCAAGGAGGAACTGATGTCTCCAGCATCAAGGGAACAGTTCCAGGCCGAGCAGAAAGCAGATGACAGCCTTCAAAAAGCTTGGGCGGCGGCACGGAGCACCCCACCGCCTCTCAGCTCTTCTAACCGATCCCGGTTTGTTGTAGAAAAAGGACTTTTATACAAGGAGACTCTTTCTGGTGGGCACCAGGAAGACTGGCATCCTCAACGACAGTTGGTAGTTCCCACTAAGTATCGGGTAAAGCTCTTGAGCTTAGCCCATGATCATCCCAGTGGCCATTCTGGGGTGAACAGAACCAAAGACCGGTTGGGGAAGTCCTTCCACTGGGAGGGAATGGGCAAGGACGTTGCTAATTATGTCCGGTCTTGTGAGGTGTGCCAACAAGTGGGAAAGCCCCAAGACCAGGTTAAAGCCCCTCTCCAGCCACTACCCATAATTGAGGTCCCATTTCAGCGAGTAGCTGTGGATATTCTGGGTCCTTTCCCAAAGAAGACACCCAGAGGAAAGCAGTACGTACTGACTTTCATGGATTTTGCTACCCGATGGCCGGAAGCTGTACCCTTAAGCAACACCAAGACTAAAAGTGTGTGCCAGGCATTAGCAGACATTTTTGCCAGGGTAGGGTGGCCCTCCGACATACTTACAGATTCGGGAACTAATTTTCTGGCAGGGAACATGAAAAACCTGTGGAAAGCTCATGGGGTGAATCACTTGGTTGCCACCCCTCATCACCATCAAACCAATGGTCTGGTGGAGAGGTTTAATGGAACTTTGGGGGCCATGATACGTAAATTCGTAAATGAACACTCCAATGATTGGGACCTAGTGTTGCAGCAGTTGCTTTTTGCCTACAGGGCTGTACCACATCCCAGTTTAGGGTTTTCACCATTTGAACTTGTGTATGGCCGCGAGGTTAAGGGGCCATTACAGTTGGTGAAGCAGCAATGGGAGGGGTTTACGCCTTCTCCAGGAACTAACATTCTAGACTTTGTAAGCAACCTACAAAACACCCTCCGACACTCTTTAGCCCTTGCTAAAGAAAACCTAAAGGATGCTCAGGAAGAGCAAAAGGCCTGGTATGATAAACATTCCAGAGAACGGTCCTTCAAAGTAGGAGACCAAGTCATGGTCTTAAAGGCGCTCCAGGCCCATAAAATGGAAGCGTCGTGGGAAGGACCATTCACGGTCCAGGAGCGCCTAGGAGCTGTTAACTATCTCATAGCCTCCCCCACCTCCAACATAAAGCCTAAGGTATACCATGTTAATTCTCTTAAGCCCTTTTATTCTAGAGAATTAAACGTTTGCCAGTTTACAGCCCAGGAAACTGATGACGCGGAGTGGCCTGCAGGTGTCTACTATGAAGGAAAAAGGAATGGTGGCGTGGAAGAGGTGAACCTCTCCACGACCCTGGGACGTCTGCAGCGACAGCAGATAAAGGAGCTGTGCACAAGCTTTGCACCGATTTTCTCAGCCACTCCAGGACGGACCGAACGGGCATACCACTCCATTGACACAGGTAATGCTCACCCAATTAGAACCCCACCCTACCGTGAGTCACCTCATGCCCAAGCGGCTATACAAAGGGAGATCCAGGACATGCTACAGATGGGTATAATCCGCCCCTCTACCAGTGCATGGGCATCTCCAGTGGTTCTAGTTCCCAAACCAGATGGGGAAATACGCTTTTGCGTGGACTACCGTAAGCTAAATGCTGTAACTCGTCCTGACAACTATCCAATGCCACGCACAGATAAGCTATTGGAAAAATTGGGACATGCCCAATTCATCTCTACTTTAGACTTAACCAAAGGGTACTGGCAAGTACCACTAGATGAACCCGCTAAGGAAAGGTCAGCCTTCGTCACCCAGGCAGGGGTGTATGAATTCAATGTACTCCCTTTCGGGTTGCGAAATGCACCCGCCACCTTCCAAAAACTTGTAGATGGTCTCCTAGCAGGATTGGGAGAATCTGCAGTTGCCTACCTCAATGATGTGGCCATTTTTTCTGATTCATGGACAGAACACCTGGAGCACCTGAAAAAAGTCTTCAAGCGCATCCGGCAGGCAGGACTAACTGTTAAGGCTAAAAAGTGTCAAATAGGCCAAAACAGAGTGACGTACCTGGGGCACCAGGTGGGTCAAGGAACTATAAATCCCCTACAGGCCAAAGTGGATGCTATCCAAAAGTGGCCGGTTCCAAAGTCAAAGAAACAGGTCCAATCCTTCTTAGGCTTGGCCGGATATTATAGGCGATTTGTACCACACTACAGCCAAATCGCCGCCCCGCTGACAGACCTAACCAGAAAGAAACAGCCAAATGCAGTTCAGTGGACTGATAAGTGTCAAAAGGCCTTTAACCAGCTTAAGGCAACACTCATGTCTGACCCTGTGCTAAGGGCCCCAGACTTTGACGAACCGTTCCTAGTAACCACAGATGCGTCCGAGCGAGGCGTGGGAGCAGTTTTAATGCAGGAAGGACCGGATCAAAAATTCCATCCTGTCGTGTTTCTCAGCAAGAAACTGTCTGAGAGGGAAAGCCACTGGTCAATCAGCGAAAAGGAATGCTACGCCATTGTGTACGCGCTGGAAAAGCTACGCCCATATGTTTGGGGACGGCGGTTCCAACTACAAACAGACCATGCTGCGCTACAGTGGCTTCATACCGCCAAGGGAAATAACAAAAAACTTCTTCGGTGGAGTTTAGCTCTCCAAGATTTTGATTTTAAAATACAACACATTTCGGGAGCTTCTAACAAAGTGGCTGATGCACTCTCCCGGGAAAGTTTCCCAGAGTTAACTGGTTAACAATTGTTCTTGTAATGAAACATATTGTTAGTTTTTATATAATCAGTAGTATGTCTAAAGGTACATGTGTCTTATTAACTCTGTTTTCTCCTAGAGCTCCAGGAAAGAAATCACAGCCAGTGTGGAACCAAACGTCCAACACTATCTGTGATTTGGAGGGCGTGTCATAACTATAAAGGGAAGGGTGACAGCCCTCCTGTGTACAGTGCTAAGATCCCTCCTAGCCAGAGACTCCAAATCCTTTTACCTGTAAAGGGTTAAGAAGCTCGGGTAACCTGGCTGACACCTGACCCCAGGGACCAATAAGGGGACAGGATACTTTCAAATCTTGGGGGGGGAAAGGCTTTTGTGTGTGTCCTTTGTTTGAGGGGTTGTTCGCTCTTGGGACTGAGAGGGACCAGACATCAATCCAGGTTCTCCCCATCTTTCTAAACAAGTCTCTCTCTTATTTCAAAATTGTAAGTAAAAGCCAGGCAAGGCGTCTTAGATTTACTTTGTTTTTCTCAACTTGTAAATGTACCTTTTACCAGAGTGTTTATTTTTGTTTGCTGTACTTTGAACCTAAGACAGAAGAGGGGGGTCCTCTGAGCTCTTTAAGTTTGATTACCCTGTAAAGTTATTTTCCATACTGATTTTGCAGAGATGATTTTTACCTTTTGCTTTAATTAAAAGCCTTCTTTTTAAGAACCTGATTGATTTCTCCTTGTTTTAAGATCCAAAGGGGGTTTGGATCTGTATTCACCAGGAGTTGGTGAAAGGAAGGAGGGGGGAAGGGTCAATCTCTCCTTGTTAAGATCCAAGCAGTTTGGATCTGTATTCACCAGGGAATTGGTGAAAGGTTTCTCAAGGCTTCCCAGGGAGGGAATCCATCGAGAATGGTGGCAGCGGGACCAGAGCTAAGCTGGTAGATAAGCTTAGCAGTTTTCATGCAGGCCCCTACATTTGTACCCTAAAGTTCAAAGTAGGGATACAGCCTTGACACGTGCACACCCTCCAGCTGTCTAAACTAAAGGATTGGCAGAAACACCATGAGACAATGACAGGCTCAGTTACTATTTCTCTAGATATCTATACCAAGCTCATTGCTGTGGTTCCTTGGTATAGAGTCCCCTACCGAGGACAATCAGTGGGAGTGGGGTAAGGAGAACTTGTGGCATGCTCCTGTTAATCATTCACAGATCAACTAGCTTCCTCCAGGGCAGCCTTATAAAGCCAAGACCCAGTAGCTAATCAAGGGAGTCAGGCAGGGCCAGGAGGAGATGATGAGTACAGGGTGAATCCAGCGCCAAGAATCCTAAGAATTTCTCTAATTAGCTGACCTCATGGCAGGTGTCAAGTGAAATTATGGCCTCTGATATGCTTGGCTCCAGCTGACATTGGGCAGGACTTATTGAAACAAAGTAGAAAAATGCCTCTGGCCAGAAGGCAATAGGAGGTTAGGCACTGACTGCACCGAAAGGAGACAGAGTCAGAGAAGCTGCCCTTTCCGCCCATCCCTTTTGAAATACTCATTGCTAGATACCATCATGCAAGGGCCTAGAATCCACTGAGAGGATGCAGCCTAAACAGCTTGTCTGGAAATTCCCCAGGACTGCAGTTGAGGGTTGTTAGCTACTGTGTTCATCGACAAGAACCAGGAGTCATACTGCGAGGCATGACTATCTGGATAGTTAGACCAAACCTGTCTCTGTGGTATCCGAGCACCTTGTTACTGTCTGCTCCTATTCCATCCCATTAACATAGACTTGCTGGTGTCTGACACTCTCCTTAACACTGAAGTAGCAGATTGCTGCTGTGCAGCAAAAGCATTCAAGCCCAGCCACCAGGACTGTAGCAGGTTAATCTCAGACAGAAGTTTTGGGCATCCCTGCAGGGGATGCGCTGAGAATCATTCCCAAAGAAGCTTGGTTGCGTGGCCACAATCTTATCTCACCACACCACTTTCCATTCTCAGGTTAGCAGAAAGGTCCCCTGCTGGGCAGCGACCTCTCTTCTAGTTGCAACATGAATATACCTTCACTATAGACCCAAGCTGGCAGAGGGATCAATCAAACTTTCAGGAAAGGGGGCCCCAATTTGCAAAACACTCCTTTAGATCTGACAAGCAGCTGTGGGATATGCTGCTCCCTGGCTTAAGTCTCTGCAGGCTCTGTTCACCCCTCATGTGCTGCACAGAAGCAGCCGTTGTGTTTCCAATAGGTCTTTTAAAAACATACTATTGGACTCTTAATACATTCCATGGGTGGCGTACCCGAGCCCACCTATCCACTGATGCTTTAAAAACTCCCACACCCCAATCTGGATCTATGCTGGTTATGTGATATGTATGTACCTGGTGAACCTTGTAACCGATACTCGCAATCCCCCATAACCCAAGCCCGACCCCAGATGTACAGTACCTTCCCTCTTAACTTGTGTAAATTTGATTTCAAACATTAACTTTAATAAAAAATTTAAATTTGTTTCTTTAACATATTGAGCTAAAGTAGCTTTGTCCTGATATGGAAATATGCATTCACTGTGTCTTGGAGTAAATGAGTCAGTGCCACCTTCCCCCCTCCTTCTCCACCTGCTCCCACCAGGAAATACCTAGGCAAAAGAACCAGAAACTCAGGCCTTGGCTACACTTGAGAATTCACAGCGCTGCCGCGGCTGCGCTGTGAAGTGCAAGTGTAGTCGCGCCGCCAGCGCTGCGAGAGCTCCACCTCTCCGAGGGGAATAGCTTGCAGCGCTGCGAGCGAGCGTGCAGGCGCTGATTACACTGGCGCTTTACAGCGCTGCACTCACTGCGCTCGGGGGGGGGGCTTTTCACTCCCCTGAGCGCAGCAAGTTGCCCCGCTGTACAGCGCCAGTGTAGCCAAGGCCTCAGTCCCAGCCACCACTGCAACAACACACCAGATTCTTCAGGTTCATCCCAACAAAACCAGTTCCTCTCATAACGGCTCTAACAGCAACTCTGTCGGAAAATACTGCTGAAGCCAGCCCTGAGAAGTGTGTGGCAGTCAGGGCTGTTTCTTTCCCATTAAGCACAATATGGGAAGATGAGCTAGTGGCTTTCTGGAGTACTAAAGGTAGGAGCTCATAGCAGTCAGCTGATGCATATAAAAAGGAAGCAAAACAAGTGTCTCTCTTGAGCCACAAGGAAAAGACACCTGGTGGAAACCCAGAGCATTTGTGACAAGGTGACAGCAGATGGTGAGGGGACATACGTAATGGCTGCCACTTCACCTAGTCTTCTTTCATCAGCATGCACTGCTGCAGGATGGGGAGTCTTTATTTGAGAATGACATGCTTGGGCAAGTCACTTCACCTCTCCATGACTCAGTTTCTACAGCTGTAAAATGGTACCGCGGCATCAACGGGGGAACCGCGGCGTCGACGGGGGAGCCTGCCTGCCGCGTGTGGACCGAGGTAAGTTCGAACTAAGGTACTTCGAACTTCAAGTTGCGTACCTTAGTTCGAATTGGGGGGTAAGTGTAGACCAAGCCTAAAGGACCTAATTGTCCCCCTTCTGGCCTTAAACTGTATAAAATTCCTCATAAGAGAGCTAATTTCTCAGACTGCTTCTCTAGGACTGAACTCATCTGTGCCTTGGCAGGGCAACCATTCCTGCTCTAAAAAGTCCATCAGGGTTTTCATAAAGCATTACAAACTCTTCAGTCTTTCCCCTCCACACCCATCACTGACAGCAAACCCACCAAGTGTCAATTCCTTTCTTTTTAGCAGCGTTGCCTATTGTGGCCTTTTCCTGGAAAGGAGCCTGTAGTTCATGCTGCTTCCAGCTATTTCAGCCAAATGCTCCATCTTTATGATCCGAACCCAATCCAATCTGCCTCAGGGAATCAGAAGTTAGGGACAGAAAGGTTCGAGGTCATGTTTAGTCCTTCCACCCAATCCCTCCTCCAATGGGATAAATCAGCTTTGTCCCTATGGGAATTTCTGAAGGGCTTTAATTGGTTATTACTGGTTTTAGGTTGTTGGTTCTAAGGATCTGAGTCATAGTCTTAGATGGACTCAAATCATGAAAAATAATTTAACTTGTTGGTCCTTAAATTGCTATTCCCAGTTCCCCCCGAAACGCTCTCCAGCCTTGAGCCTCCCACCCAATGTCTATTTTCCCAAGAGCCCTAATGAGCTCCCCAGACAATTTAATCTGAGTGTTAATGATGTGACCTGGTGACAGTCAGTCATATGGGGCTACACTAAAAGGCTGAGGAATATCCAGGATCTCAGATGAGGCAGCAAGAATCTCTTGAGAACAAAGAGAAAAGCTAAGGAATCTCTGTGTTAAAGATACAGGGTGTATAAAGATCCTAGTGGTTAACAAGGGAACTGGGCAATAAGAATTCAAACCTCTGCTGTTGTTAAAATCAGGTAGCCTCTATTTTAAGAACATAAAAGGGTGGCCCTGCACAAACATGTAAGACACAGTCCCTGCCCCAAGGAGCAACGGCCTAACCTTTAGAGAAAAGTGGCCATTTGAGAGAGTGTAGCATCCACTAGTGGAGAGGTAGACTGGGTGCATGGAGGCTCTTATCTCCGGTGCTAGGAGCACATTATCCCAGCACAGGGCCTCAGACTGCAAAATTCAAACCTAGATTCAAATTGTCCAATATCTCACTGTGTTTGGACTCGGGGATTTTGTTGAGGCCCTCGTCTACTCTCCCCCTTCTTCCAGTTATCTCCCTCACACCCTTTCCTGCCCCATCCTCTCCCCCGTACACTGCTCTGTGCTCTCTACGGCTGCCAGGGCAGGTTTTGTTCCACTCACAGATCGGTGTCTCTTTTTCAAGTGATGTGAATAGGCACCATTCAGAGACGGACGCCTGGTGCATTACGTGCCTGAACTGCATAATCTATCTGCTTGTTTAGTGTGGAAAGCTCCCTGGAGGAGGGACATGGTCTTTCTCTATAGTTTGTACAGCACCAGTTAAGCTGATAGCCCAAGGAAATAATGAACTTTTGTATATCTTGGGGCATTGTGTGGGTGATTTTCTCCCCCCCATTCCTGGAACCATGATGAAGGTTCTCTTTATAAGTGGCACTTATCTGATCTGTTCCTGGCTCTCAAAAGGAGTCAAGAGAAAAGGGAATGTACCAAAAAGAGACGCTGTGGAGTCACTAACTGCTTTCTGATCAGGACCATGAATAATACTGATTGGATGAGAGCCAGGATGTGTTCTGCTGACTTCATCAGGCACTTCCTCCCCCTCATCTTTGGAAAAAACTAACCCAGCCCATCCTGACCTCATCGCCACAGCCTACCACTGTGTATCTTTTCCCCTGGGTGAAAAAGTCCCACCCACCCCCCTGTAAAGTCTCCACCCCCTTGACTGGCATTTTAAGAAGGACACTGGAGCTATTTAGAGAGATCAGAGCTTAGACATATTCAAAGCACATCCAGGCTGCACTGAAAGGAAACCATCAGCAGAATACAGAAGAGAAGTGAAGGTATGTGTTATTCTGCACCTGTCTGTGCAGAGTCTTTCCCTTCCCCCCTATGGCTTAGTGTTGCAATCAGAGCAGGGGTAAATAAGGTCACACTTCTGATATTAATGATTACTTCTTAATTAATTAGCATGATGTACAGTGCTTTAGAATGTGGAATTTAACTTAGCTGTTTCTTTTCAGCCTTTGGGGAGAATTATGAAGTTGGGGACAGATGGTGCTTTCCAGTTCTCTCAGGAAAGCCTTGCTACCCCAAGTCAGGGAAAAGTGGAGCAGCTAAAGGACTGACAGCCTCTGGCACTGAACTGCACTTGGGTAGGAGCCCCCTGCACAGAGAAAAAGAAAAGAATAGTGTACATAAAAAGGAAGAAAAAGAAAAAGAAAATAATAATATAAATAAAAAGAACAGATATAACAAATCTTCCAAAAGCAACAAAAGACCGAGAGTGCCAGCTGTGACATTATCATTTGTCCTATTCATGAGAGGGGCTGAGGTCAGACTGCACATTTCTCTTCAGGATTCCCGTCTAAGCAGGGATGACAGAGGGGCCTCCATGGGCTCTCTAGGCTTCTTCCTCTTCCCAAACACAACCAGAGCTACAGCAAATTTTCAGAACAATTCCCAAGGGTAAATCAGACTTCACAGGTGTCAAGGGAATGGTGTATTTCAGAGACACTGAAGGGATAGGATATAAATATAAATGCCCTGGCTATGGAGGTGGCAGACAGGAAGAAATAGTAAGAAACTAGGCACCACAATGCTCAGTACAGGATTGGGGCACTACAACTCCTCTCAGCAGGCAGTAAAGGGGAGAAAGGCACTAAGGCGCTTTCTCCCTGCAGACAGGAGGGGCAGTGAGGCCCGGACTTTATGCCCCTCTGATCAGCTAAATCAGCTTAGAGAAGTATCAGCACAAATGGCAAACAGCTACTGATTCCAAATCCAGAGTCAAGGCAATGGGTTCTAATGAGAAGAGCATGGAACTGGGAGTCAGGACTCCTGACTTTTAATCTCTATTCTGCCTCAGACTGTCGATGTGACCTTGGGTGAGTCACTTCACCTCCATGGGTCTTGCTTTCCCCACCTTTAAATTGGGAGTAACATTTATTTACCTATTGCTGAGGAGAGTTGTGATGCTTAAATCATTAACGCTGAACATGTGAAGTTCAAAGTATTCTTGTTTCTGAGGCATCTGCAGAGATGTAGCTGTGTCTGTAGAATGCAGCATCCTTTCGCTGTGTTGATTCCAGATTGGTAATGAGTTTTGTGCTACTAACACAACATGTGCATTAGGTGCCCTAACTCCAGAACTGCTCCCCGGCTTTGTTTAGCACAAGGTTATCATGATATCATCAAGCAGGTGCACCAGGATCCAGGTATGTGGTTCTGGGGGGTGGCAAAGCATCATGAGGCAGATAGACTAGTTACATGCTACCCAGCTCACTTGGTGTTATGCAGAGGTTTGCACTTGGTATGGTGCTGCACTAAGGGCATGTCTGCACTATACTGTATCTGGGAGGGAGTGAGCCGCCCAGTCTGGATCCACAGACTCATGCTAGCCCATTAAAAATAGCTGTGTAGACACTACGGTTCAGGTTGGAGCTTGGAATCTGAAGCCTGGTGGTGGGGAGAAGAAGGTAGCTTGAGAGCCTGAGCTGCAGCATCAAAGCACTGTCTACACAGCTATTTTTAGAATGCCAGCATGAACCTGTTACCACAAGTCTGTGGGTCCAGGCTGGGAGGCTTGCTTCCAGATGCAGTGTAGACATCCCTAAAAGTGCAGCCCATTAACCTCTGCACTGACTCCTAATTGATCTCTACAAAAGGCAGCCTGGGGGTGTTTGCTCTAGTCAGACTGTAAATGCTTTAGGAAAGGGTCTGTCTCCGTAGGTGTTTGTGCAGACTGAGCACAGCAGGTCCTGGAGATCCTGGAGTGCACACCCTCTCTCGGCTTCACACCACTTAATACATTCCTTAAAACCTCAATCCAAACATTTTTAAAACACCCTATCGTAGCCAACCTCCTCTTTCATCTCCCCCCATCCTATTTTCCCCTCCCTCCTCTTTGTTTCTCTACTTAGGGCTGGTCTACACTGGGGGGGGGGGGAAATCGATCCAAGATACTTCGACTTCAGCTACGCTAATAGTTGCGTATCTTGGATCAAATTACCTGGGGTCCACGCAGCGCGGGATTGACGGCCGCGGCTCCCCCGTCAACTGCGCTACCGCCGCTCGCTCTGGTGGAGTCGACGGTGAGCGCGTTCGGGGATCGATATATTGCGTCTTAACGAGACGCGATATATCGATCCCGGATAAATCGATTGCTACCCACCGATACAGCGGGTAGTGAAGATGTACCCTTAACTTCAGACAAGAAACTAGTTCATTCAAAACAAAACATTTGCCCATTTACCTAAATGTGCCAGGTCTGCACAAATCAAGCAGATTCTAATCCGTTTAGAGTTCCATAAGAATCGAGCCAGAGAGTAAATTTAAAGTGACAGCATCAATTAAAGTATAGTATGACCTGGATTACCTTTAATGTATTTTATACAGAATGAAAGTGTCAGCACAGTAAATCCAGCCCTTTCTATCTTATCACTGGATTAATTTACCAAGGGTCATGGTGGATTCTCCATCACTGGCAATTTTTAAATCACAAGTGGATGTTTTTCTAAAAGATTTTCTCTAGGAATTATTTTGGAGGAGTTCTATAGCCTGCTTTATATAAGGAGGTGAGACTAGATGATCACAATGGCCCCTTCTGGCCTTGGAATCTATTTGCTGGTCACAGGGGCCGAAGCAACAGGCATAACTAGGCCAGAGGCAGCTAGGCGAAAAAGATTATTGCTAGAAGGTCTCTGCTTCTATCCATGTAAACATTCTCATATTTTCGGAAATCCATGTGCTTTCCTAGATAGGGCTTATCATTAAGAACACTCTGATTGATTGGGTAAGGCACAGCTGAGGCCAGGGATAAGACTAACAACATACATCGGGCAAACATCAGTTACCAGCCTTCCAAGCACACTGGACATCAGAACTGCCCTACAGCTACAGATAGGGGATTATGCTCTCATTTCTGTGAATTGGAGAGGTGCTGGCTGAAAGGAATAGCAAGGGTTATTGGAACAAAGGAATCAGATGACATCCATGAGATACAGGAAGCACTATCTGGTACAAAGAAAATTAAAGGATATGAGCTGCAGGTCAGCACTGCTAGAGTGTACAGTAGACTACATTAAAAACTGACTAACAAGCTAAGTGTAATTGGGACAGAATTTGTTTTATATTTAATTCTTCCTTTAAATAGCTCTGGTGCTTTTTAAATGGAAGATTCTCCTCTCATACCAGTCTCCAAGATTTTAATACAAAACCTTTCAGGATATAAAAACATCTCTGATTCCTTCTTTTTCCTATCCAAGCTCCGGTTCCACCTGATTCCACATAGCCGGACTCCTGCTAGGTGACTACCCAGGTTAGCTCCAATACTTTGTTCTACTGCAGGAAATTCGGACTTTGCCACAACTGGCTTATTTCCAGGGAATCCTAAATTTCCTCAGAAGAAATGGCTCAGCAGACACTCTTCCACAGACAGATACTTGCTGGAGGATTAGGTTAGAGATTCTTCCTTTCAGATGAATAAAGTCTCACTTCCCTTAATGAGGTTTAAGAACCTCCATTCTCATGTGCTGCTTTAAGAGGAGGAATTGCAGCCTCCCTCTTACTGGCAAGAGTGACATTGGTCCTATGGTGCTAATTTACATCAAGTATCAGAGGGGTAGCCGTGTTAGTCTGAATCTGTAAAAAGCAACAGAGGGTCCTGTGGCACCTTTAAGACTAACAGAAGTATTGGGAGCATAAGCTTTCGTGGGTAAGAACCTCACTTCTTCAGATGCAACTTGCATCTGAAGAAGTGAGGTTCTTACCCACGAAAGCTTATGCTCCCAATACTTCTGTTAGTCTTAAAGGTGCCACAGGACCCTCTGTTGCAATTTACATCAAGTTATGGTTATACTGCAGCATCTGCAAGAATTCAAAGAAGTCCTAGCATAGCTCTGATTTCAGGCAGCAGCCTGAGGACTTCTGCGTAATAAATTGGCACTCGATTTGATCAACAGTCTTGTGACTTTAGGGTAACAAAGACGGAGATGCTAGTTTGCTACAGCACTCCTGGGGACTTCAGAGGCTTATGTCAGATTCATGTCCATATTCCTGAGAATCATTGCCTGTTTGGAAAATGTTTCTGCACTTAAAAAAAAAAAAAAAAGGCCTGCTCTACAGCAGGGACCCATTTGTAAAATGAATTTTGTAAAGCCAGGGCCCTGAGAGTCTTTCTTGGGAGATTCTGTGAACATCAGGGACTTTACCACTGAAATGTGGAAATATATGTGCATCCTCAAAACTGTTTCTCCAGGTTTGACATCTGGAGATTTTTTAAAAGTGCCTGTAACCCTCTCACATGCCCTCTTGAATCCTCCACTTGTTACAGATCTATCATGAGACATGGCAGCCTACATTCTGCTGTTACCACTGCTCCCTCTGATTCAGGGCCTGGAATAGTTCACTTGGGTCTTTCGCTTTTCCGTCAGTCAAACCCCATTTCTTAAAACAAGACTTCTTTTCATTTTCTCTCTCTCTGCTTTTGTTCCTGACTTGATGACTGACTAATCTGCAGCCTGCCAGCCATTTTCCAGCTGCTCTTACTGGCTTTATTTAAATAGCAGAGACTGAACTCCAGAGTTATGAAATATCAGTTCTTTCAAATACTTGGGCCAGTTTTCTGCTCACTCAAGGACGCCTGATGTAGACAAACAGAGGAGATGGAAAAATGAGAAAAGGTGAGAGAGCAGATGAATGATATGGCAGAAATATTTGTGACTGCAGAATAATCCTAGAATTTAGAAATTGATAAAAGATACGGAAACAAAATCCTCTTGCTACTCCTCCTATTTCCTGCTATCTAGAGCAGTCAAGTACACTCTTGGAGGAAGACAGAAGCAAAATCCCTTAATTTTATGATGCTCTTGTCACAATGTAATGAGAATCTATTTACATGACAGTTGGACAAAAACAAAAATCATTAGTTTCTGACAGCAGCACCAGTAACACTGGGGGTTCTGAAATCTCACATGCTGGGTACAGAGGGCCGTCACTAGCAATCTCATGAGAAGTCTCCCCACTCTGGCAGTGTATCCTACCTTATTCAATTGAAAAAAAATGTCCCCAGTATGATTTTAGTTGAAAATAACTTACTTGAAGGGAGCTGTGCAAGTATAGGGCACTTTACTGAATGTCCCTGTACCTAGGAATTTACCATCTAATCCAGGCAAATATGATACCTGGAACCAGATATCCGATACTTAATTATAGGCTTGATCCAGGAAAAAATTGGTGAATTTGCTGGCCTGTGTTATGCAAGATCAGAAGGACCTTAACATCTGTGGCTCAAAAATGTGGAAAAACAAAGTGTTGGAGTGCCCTTTAGTGCTATTTTGCTCCCAGAGTGGAGTCCCTATGAACTGTATACTAATTCTAATCTACCTTCCTCAGTAACCTAACCTCTGCTGTACCACATGCCCTTAACATTAGTATAGAGCCCCTTTATTATCCCAGTGTGACTCCTGGTTGGACAGTCAGGTTTATTACAAGTTCTTGAATTCAGTAACATTTCTGAAAAAGATGATGAACTTCCCCCTGCAGTTGTTAAGCTCATGCTCTCAAGGTCAGGATTTGCAGGAGATTGCTTATATACCCTCCTTTCCCTAATCTTTTATTATTGCTATGAGGTCACTGAGCTAACTTAAGAAAAAGGAAGCCTTTGCAGGGAATAGTCACAGAGATGAAAGTAGTGCTATGAGACCAGAGCAAAGCTGCACTGCCCCTGTGGGGAACAGACCTCCTCAAAGAGCCCCTCAATGCCTACGCCCCTTATTCCAGGGTGTTCTACTTGTGCTAGGATAAAAACTGTGCCTGGCTCTATGCAGGGGCAGTAATGGATGTTATCAGTCTGGACTGGAGAATTTTATAGATAAAAATGCTTTAATCTGCTCAGGACTGAAGTTGTATGATAAAAGCTTTCCGCAAGGTGCTCAATGGGGCTCTCTCCTCTCTCCAGCAACTTCCCCAAACCACGAAGTAATTCTCTACTGCTATAGTGAAGAAAACTGCCTGTCTCTTGCCTTTGTTTGTGAACAGACTGGGGGAGGGGATACTGGAGATAATGAGATGGCAGAGTTGAGCTACAGCGATCAGAGCTCATGTTGCTGCCATTAAGTCCGTCACCAAAGGAGGCTGAAAATGCTGCTCGGTAAAGGGGCAGGGAACACACAAGACTACTGAACTCCTCAGAGCCTGGATTGTCCCACTGTAATCAGTCGTGATCTGGGCAGCTCCAAGCAGCCAGGTAAGAAAGAGGACAGGGGAAGGAGAGAAGGAAAGTAATGTATTCATTGGAAGAGATGGATGCAGGCAGAGGTCTAAGTCCATTCTTCTTCTCACTCACATCAGATGAGCTAATGAACTGTGCAGGAACAGATTGTTTCCCAAGGTTACTGTTGTGGGGGACAGAAGATGTAAAGATTTCTCATAAGGGCTGGAATAGAACTTTGTCTGAAGTGACAGCTGCTGAGGTAGATTAAAGGGAATGAGAGACTGTTATGACTACAGGGAAGTGAGTCAAGGAAAGAAATGCATGCTTGGATAAGTGAGATGGAGTGCCAGACCACAAGCTAGCATCCCAGCCAACTAACCTACTTTCAACTGCCTGCAAGAGGGGCAGGATAATAGTGGAAATAAAGTCCAGACCATACAGGTAGTGGAGGTTAAAATACTGAAAAACAGATCTAGTGCTTTAAATTGATTACTGCTGTCCACACCCCTATCAGACACCCCGTTGGCCCTTCAGCCTTTCCCTCACCCAGTACTAACCAATCCATCAGCAGGCAGCATTATCCTTTGAGTGACAGCATGTGTGTGTAGGGGGGTAAGGATGGGAGTGGTCAGACTTCTGATTCTATGCAAAAAATTTACTAATTCCATCTGCAAACCCTCTCACACAGACTTGTGACCTAGACTGGAACCAGCAAGTTCTTGCTCAGCACGGGTGTCTCTTGGGCCCCCGAGAGCTGACAGCCCAACCTAGACACTGTTACTCTTTCAGACACCTTGTTTTGGAACCTCTTGAGACACTGTAGTCTGTTTTATTAGACAAATCTGGGAGTCACAATTTCTTTTGTGCGAGTCTAGAGTTCTCGGCTGCCACTCAGCACCCTTGGAATCCCACAGCCTGCAGAGAAGAGAACTGGACTTGTCTCTTGCCAATGCCATCCCAAGTAGAGCCAGACAGGCACTGCTTAGTGCCAGAGCCTAAGAACTTGGTTTCTGCCACTTACCTATGGGAGGTGGCAGTGCTTAAAGTGGTCTGAAAAAAGTAGGGGGTCTATCATAACCTGGGAGCAGCAACTTTGGTAACAATGAAGTGCAGCCTTCAATGACGCAGCTCAACTTTTATTTTATTCTTTTCCCCGCTCCCAGGTCTGCAACCCCTCCCTCCTCCCCCTGCCACTTTAAGCAGTGGGAGGTGGGTCTGGTTCCAGACTGTCAGGGGCCCTTCCAAGTTACACCAAGGCTCCTAGGCTCTCAAATTGCAAAGCCAACTCAGGGATTTAGCCACTCCCTGCAAGCCTCCTTCCCTTTGGAAATCACTGGGAGCTGTGTGGGTAAAAGCCCTTGTTGTTTGCTTTGACAATATCAACCTCTGCTCACACTGGAGGCTCCTTGCTCACCTCTTTTTTTTTTTTTTTTTTTTTTTTTTTTTTTAAGATTCTGAGATTTGAAGGAAACACTGGAAAACAGGAGGATGGAAGGGAAACTCCTGTGTCTCTACCTGCTGATGGCAGCAATCACCACTCTGCAGTGCCAGGTAAGAGGCCAACATGCCAGTGCCACTCTGGGAGATCCCTGGAGGGTCCTGGCACCCCTTGGCGCCCTAGCCCTGGCCTGGCAGCACTCTCATCTCTTCTTGCCGGAGCCTCCATTGGTCTCTGCTGGTCAGGAGAAGGGGCAGAGTTACACAGTTATAGAAGTCAGAGACAGAAAAGCCATAAGAGGGTCCCAAAGTTCAGCCCCGGGTCCAGGCTGCGATCATTCCCTGCAGTGAATTATCTAGGGCAGTTTTTAATTGTATCAAGCAATGCACCTTCCGTCACTCTATTTGGGTGACTGTCCACAGCCAGATACCCCTGACTGTTAGAAAAGGCTCCATCATGGTCAGCCTTTGCTTGATTTCCCCACATCAGTCTTACTTACACCATCCTATCATCCTCAATTATACTTGACCCTTTGAATTTATGCAGAGGGTTCCCATATCCCCTAGCCTCAGACATTGTGTGGCCTCCAAACTGTAGATCCAGACGAATTCTAACTTTCTTAGTTCTTAATCTTTCCTCATTAGCAAGCCCCTCCGCCCTTCAGTCATTTGTGCTGCTTTGTGTTACTTGGGACCAGATTAAAGAGATGTTCTTTGTGAAAGTATTTCTATTTCATATACCTGAATGGCTCCACTTGATTTTCCCTCTACCTCTGGGCCTGGGGAAGGGCTGTTGCCTAAATTCTCATGTCTGGCATTTACACAGAAATAGTGCATGGTGGTTAGCACATGTAAATTGTGTGCAACTGGAAGGATCCTTAATGCGCAACCCCAGGAACTTGAGCCAATTTGTGCTTGGTCCCTGCTATCCTGGACTATTATAGGTGTGTCTAAGGCACTCCCCCCAATACCAGGAATGCCACATTGGGGAGGGTGGGAGTGGGTCTCAGAGCTCTCCAGGTGTGCAGGGCCTGGGAAAGGAGTCCAGATTTTGGGAGCACTTGGTAATTGAATCTCTAAGACAGCAGCCACTCAGGCTTCCTCTTTCTCTGCTTGCAGGAGTTCCTTGTGCGCCTCAAACGGGGAGCCAGATCTAAAGGTAAGGAGGGGAGAGGAAACCCATTTAACTTGGGCTAAGCAGATGTGCAAGGCAAAGCAGGCTGGTGCTGAGGAAGTGAAACCAGGGCCAGGCTCATGCTCCAACTATGCCCATTCTCATAGGCTGTACTGACAGAGATTTGACCATGGAAGATATAGATAACATACCCAGCATGCTGTAATATCTTACACAATTCAAAAGACAAGGAAGATCTTTCCCCTCTCCTACACACACAAAAAGAAGCTGGTGGACAACAGAATTCTACATCCAACAGCACAGCAGGGAGAGGGACAAAGCAGCTCTGGCCTGGACAGGGAAGAGAGCTCTGTTAACAGAGGGGACCATTCTGCTGTCCAGGGAAGGGAGCGGAGCAGAGCCTCTATGGTCAGACAGCCCCATTTGCCTTTTCCTAAGGAGGGTTTCCTGTCTCCAATTGCAGCCACTTGCACTGACCGTTCATCCAGACAGATTTACCAGCAGAGAGAGACCTGGCTACGACTCGCAGGAGCCAGAGTAGAATATTGTGTGTGTGAGAACGGCTGGAGTAGTTGCCACAGCGTGCCTGTCAGAAGTGAGTATGAAGCAGGAGCTGGGAAGGGAAAGGGGACATCTGCATTTCCAGCATTCAGCCCTGTTAGACAGAAAGGGGAATTCTGCTCTCGAGGGAATGATGATTGTGCACATATAATCTGGGATTTGCATGGATGCACTAGGATGTGCCTACTCATTGAAGCAGGAGTAAGAGTGCAGACTAGGCCAGAGGGGTAAGTGGAGATAAGAGCCAAAGCATGTGCCAAGGTGAGTGGGGAAGATGGAGGAAAGGGGTGGAGGTGAGTACAAGCTGGACCAGCGGCAGGAAACAAGATATATGTCTGCCAACATGCCAGAGAGAAAGGGGCAGTAAGGAGGCTGACAGGAGAGGTCACAGATGATTGGCCAAAAAGGGATCAACAGATCATCTAGTCTGACCTCCTATTTATCACAGACTAGCACCACCACCCAGCACCCGCAGTTAGAGCAAAAATTATACAGCCCACAAGAGAATACACTACTTGTGCCACAGGGAGAGAATAGGAGGGATAAAAGTTCACCAATGTCAGGCCCCTGCAGTGGCAGAGAAATGATTGAGATACACCCAAATAATCCTGGCAAGTGACCCGGGCCCACAGAGGAAAGCGAAAAAACCCAAGCTTTCTGCCAAACTGACTTGGGGGAAAATTCCTTCCCAGCCCCACATATGGGGTCAGTGATACCCTAATCATGTGAGCAGGAACCAGCCAGTCAAGCACCAGATACAGAGGTGCCACCTCAGAGCCCTGAATCACTCTGCCCAATGTCCCTTTTCTAGCTGTGGCCAGGCCTGATGCTTCAGAGGAAGGGGGAGTCCCTTTGACCCCTGCCAGTTGCCAGCTGAAACCCAGAAGCTTGAGCTTTTAGGAACATAAGACAAACTGGAAATGAACCCTAGGACTGCTGAGTCTTGCCCCTACCATCACAAGCAACCCCATCATACCATCACTCATAAATTTGTCCAACCCTCAATTAAAACTAAGTTGTTTGCCCCGATAACTCCTACTGGGAACAGTCTTTTTTCCAGCCTGAATTTGTTCATGGCCAGTTTATATCCATTTGTTTGTGCCCCCACATTGTCCTTTAGTTTAAATAGCTCTTCATCCTCCCTGGTAATTACCCCCTTTTTGATGTTTTTATACAGAGTAATCCGAGCCCCTCTCAGCCTTCTTTTTGCTAGACTAAGCAAGCCAAGTCCTTCACATCTCCTTTCCTAAGACAGGCCCTCTGTTCCCCGATCATCCTAGTAGCTCTTCTCTGCATCATGGGTGACCAGCATTGTACCCAGTATTCCAAATGAGGTCTTACAAGGATATCTTGTACAATGACATTAGTTCTTCTCTATCTCTACTGGAAATGACTTGTCTGATACATCCTAGGATTGAATTTGCCTTTTTCACAGCTGCATCACACTGGTAGATCATAGTCATCCTGTGAGGGACCCCCACAGCCGGGTCTCACTCCTCATCTGTCGCCTCCAAATGATGAGCTCCCAACTTGTAGTAGAAAATCTTATTAGACCCTTGTACTTTGTACGGTTGAATTTCATCCCATTTCTGTCACTCCAGTCTTCGAGATCATCCAGATCTTCCTGTATAATATTCCAATCCTCCTCAAGATGCCTCCCAACTCTATATCATCAGCAAATTTCATTAGCACATGCCCAAGTTTTGTGCCAAGGTCATTAATAATAATATTGAATAAGATTAGTCTCAAGACCAATCCCTCATTGGTCTCATCTGGAGAACTCATCTGGTAACTTCCTCCAGTCTGATAACTCACCTTTCAGCACAACCCACTGCCTTCTCCCCTTTAGCCAGTTCCTTATCCACCTTACAATGCTTGTACTGATCCCCATCTTCCCTGCTTTAACTAACAGTTTCCCATGCAGTACCATGTCAAATGATTTACTGAAGTCCAGGTATATTAAATTTACTGCACTTCCCTTGTTTAAAAAAATCAGTTATTTTCTCAAAGAAGGAAATCAGGTTAGTCGGGCACAACCTACCTTTGGTAAACCCATGTTGCATTACATCGCTTTTACCATTACATCCATGAATTTAATTATTCTTTCCTTCACAATTTGTTCTAAAGCCTTGCATACTACTGAGATCAGACTAACAGGTCTGTAATTACCCAATCACTCCCCCCCCCCCTTCTTAAATATAGGCATGATGTTAAGTATTCGCAATCATATGATACTATCCCCAAAGAAAAAGATTTATTCAAAATCCTTGCTACCCGACTAGCAGTCTCATGTCAGTTCTTTCCATATTCTGGGATGAAAATTACCTGGTCCGTCCGTTCCCCCCCCCCCCCCATTTGAGCACATTAACATCTTTAAGTTTTCCTTCCACCTCAGATGTGGTAATTTTCATTTCTAGACACTCATTTCCAACAGGTGTACTGCATGTATTCACATGTTCCATATTATCATCCTTATTTAAAACTAAAGCAAAGTATTCATTTAATTTTTGGGCCATACCAGTTTCTCAGATGGGGAGCTATTCATGACTGCCTGAGGATGTGAAATCTGATGAGGTTTCCTGGCTTGTGTTTGCTTGACAGGATGTGCTGACAAGAAATGCTACAATGGGGGTCAGTGCAAGCAGGCATTATACTCCCCTCTGCACTTCATCTGCCAGTGCCGTCAAGGCTTCTCTGGGAAGCACTGTGAGATAGGTGAGTGCATGTGCAGTGAGTACAGCTACATATGGCTGGGGGAATGGGGAAGGGTTTGGCTACCCAGAGCTGTGGGAAGAGCTACCCAGAGGTTGCTGCAATGTAACAGGCCCTGAGCTATGCTGTCTCTTTCAGAGACAATATTACAGGGGATCTTAGGCTGCATCTGGGGGAAGGATACCTGTGCTGCGGCCTGACCATAGATAAATACTTTCTAGCCTCGGGGCTGAAGACCCTCTGCTACACGTGGGGTCTGGACTGTTGAGGCATTTACGCTGGGCTAGTGACTGTGGTACCTAGGGTCTCTCCATAAGGGAGCAGCTCTCAGAAGCTCACGGGAGGGAAGCAGAGACCATGTGGGACCAGTTTGAAGCTACCATTTTGCTTCCCTGTTGCTTAGATACCAAAGTCACATGTTACAAAGACTTGGGAGTAACATACAGGGGGACGTGGAGCGTGACGGAGAGTGGGAGCGAGTGCTTAAACTGGAATATCAGTGCCTTGGCTCAGAAAAAGTACAATGGGCGGAGAGCAGATGCTGCTCAACTGGGACTTGGCAATCACAACTACTGCAGGTGAGAGGCAGGGGAAAGGCGCTGCCATTGTAGTGATGGGGGTATACAATGTGTGGTGCTGTGTGTATGTGCAGGGGGGAGGATCACAGTGCTATGTATAGCATGGGGTGGAGGAAGACTGTATGCAGTGTAGGGGACCTAGCACAGGGTGACTGGCCCCTTTAAGAGGAAGCAGGGTCCAGTGCAGCTCTGACTAGTTAGATGCCTCCCAACTGGGTTTAAGAGAAGGCATCTAGGCCTATAAAGGGGCAGGTGAGAGTTGCCTGAGAATAGAAGGGAGACAGATGGAGAAGCAGAGTTGCCTGAGGAGAAGAGATGAAGCAGAGCAGTAATTGTGAGTTGCCAGCAATAAGTGCTGAGGTAAGCTGTTGGGAAGACTAGCTATTGCTTGGGAACCCTGCCAAGTTGCAGGAAGTTTTGTGAGGAAACCCCTAGGAATGAGAAGAACCAGCTTAGTCAGTGTAAGCTGGGCTCAGAAGCAAGAGGCTGCGGATGGTCCACAGGAGCAGGGGTAGGACTCACTGGTGATGAAATGTGAGGGCGTATAACACTGTGGGGAGGCCCTCTCATGGGTGACCTGACGTGGGGTTACTGGAGAACACTGATGGGAGAGAAGTGGGTCTTGGAATTCTCAGGGTGGTGGCCGGGAGACGGGTCCCGAAGCAGGCTCACAATGAACTGGAACAGAGTGCCTAATGGTTCTCGGGTGGGTGACCTGGGAATGGTGACCTTGGCATGTGACTGAAGAGCTGCTGTAACCTTGTTTTGCTTTGGGGTTTTGGGAGGAACTGTGTTTAGCATAAGGGGTCTGTGGACTGCGGCACTTCATGTGAATAAAAGGGTTTGAATTTGGTACTGAAAAAGACAATCATTCTTTGCATGAGTAGATGAAGGGGAAACTAAGGAAGGTCACACCTGATCTGCTGAGGTTGCCCATGACAGGGTTTCCCTGTAACAGTACCATGACGAAGCGGGGACTGTATGTGGAAAGGGGCCAGGAAGCTACTTCCTTCCTGGGCCCTACATTCTGGCTCTCCCACAGGGGATTTCACTCTGCTTCAAGCTGCATATCTAATCACCCCCTTTGTTCCTTTCTCGCACCCTTGCCTCTGTACCTGAAACCCCCTTCCTAAGCCAATCTACCTAGCCATGACCTGCCTCTCCAAACCCTCCTTAAATAACCCAATCCCTAGTGCTCTCTGCTTCAGCACTACACACGCGCAAGCTACAAACAACACTCCACTACTCCTGCCTTCCATGTAACAATCAACATTCCTCAAGTTATTCAGTTAGACTGCAAGGGCTGGACTGTGCATTGGTATGGAGTTATATACACAATGTTACCATCTCTCTCAGGAACCCAGATGAGGACTCCAAACCCTGGTGCCATGTCTACAAAGGGGGGCAGTATACCTGGGAATACTGCAGCACACCTGCTTGCTTTAAAGGTATGTGCAGGGGCAGAGGGGATACCTGCTGTGGAGATTAGATTTTTAAGGGTTCCCTGGGCCCACAGACATTTCCATAGGCTGCAGAATTGAGCACTTTAAACTACATTTAAGCTTCTAACCTTTCTGGCTGAAAAGGCACAGACTTCAGCAGTCTTACTGATGTAGTGGTGATTATTAGTTGATGCACTATATAAACAGCTGAGGTGGTGATGCTGGGAACAGTTAGCCCCTGGTACTAATCAGTTAATCTGCAGATTTCTTGTTGCAGGAAAGGAGGACTGTTTTTCTGGGACGGGCATAGAGTACCGGGGCAGCCACAGCACTACCAGCTCCGGTGCCGCCTGTCTGAGATGGGACTCCAAAATCATTGCCAACAAATTCTACACAGCTTGGCTGGTCAATGCCCAACAGCTGGGTCTCGGGAGCCACAATTTCTGCCGGTAGGTAGGGAGTTAATTCACAATTTTTAAAAGGAACCTCCCTTGCCCCATTCTCCCTAAGGTGCAGCTCTGACCTGTCACATGAATTAGGACATAGGGGATACACAGTACTGCAGGGAACATGCAGCCTGGCCATAGAGTGATTATCTATGTGATGTCACTCCATGCACGCAGTTTTCTGCAGATACTACTAGGTACAGCTCTGGTATCCTCCAGTGAAAGCTCACAAGGTGGTCTTGTCCCTAAGTTACACTCGAAGGATACAGACAGTTTTTGGAAAACAATGCTTTTCTCCATTGTCCCCTCCCCCACCGGGCTCTCTACAGTTCCAATGGGAGTGTGAGCAGCTGAAACATCTGCCCCTTTTTTGTGTTCCAGAAACCCTGACAATGACTCCAGGCCATGGTGCCACGTGCTGGAGGCAGGCCAGACAAAGTGGGAATACTGCAACGTGCCTGTCTGCTGTAAGAGACATCCCCACACTTGCTCTCCCTGTCTTCTCTTCCTTTGAACCCCCACTGCTATGCTTCTTGTCACTGTCACACTCAAGCCCCTTTCAGTAAGAGCTGGATTGCAGCTGTGGCAGAGCAGCAGGGGAGTCTGTGGCTCCACACAGGTGTCTCTTCCAGACTTGCAAGGAAGGCAGCAGAATGGGGGGCACAGGCAGGGCTTCCTTGCTCTCTTTCCTGCCCGTGTGCCAGGTTTCCAGGGGGTAACAGAAATCAGGTCATCAACAGCATTGTGTTCAGTGCTGCTTCAGCAGATGCTAAGCACATGGAGGCTTTTTAGCCCATGAGAGCAGAATAAGGGCCACAGCACAAAGCCTATTTCTGTGTTTGTCATCCACAGCCACGTGTGGCCTACGGCAGCACAAAGTGGCCCAGTTCCGAATTAAAGGCGGCCTCTATGCAGACATCACCTCCCACCCATGGCAGGCTGCCATTTTTGCCAGGTATCGGCGAGTGACTGGGGAGCATTTCCTGTGTGGAGGAATCCTGATCAACTCCTGCTGGGTCCTGTCAGCTGCCCATTGTTTCCAGGAGAGGTGAGAGAAGAATCCAGTTAGCGCCTCTGACACAGGGACTAGATACTGGGTCTCCCTATTGCAGTAATGACAGAAAGAGATCCCAGTGCCCTGACTACCGAGACACTGAGCCACAGTGGGAGCTGCTGCATGCAGAGGGAGTCGAGACGAGTAACTGTGCCCTTCAGAACCTCTTACTCCCTATATACTTTCCCAG
Organism: Emys orbicularis; assembly: GCF_028017835.1. Lineage (NCBI taxonomy): Eukaryota > Metazoa > Chordata > Testudines > Emydidae > Emys > Emys orbicularis. The sequence goes on from NC_088684.1 coordinate 129,403,209, forward strand.
CTATGGAATAAAATCCTCCCCCCCACCACCACCCTTGGGGATGTAGGACAGCTTAAATAGATACAAAGGTCCCCTCATCACCTCTCTCACTGCTGCAGCTAGGAAGGCACTCTCCTGTAGCAGTAGCACAGTGAAGGAAGGTGAGGCTGTGGTCTCTCGGTAGGCCTACTGTACTTAAGAACTAACTATAGTGTAGGAATAGTGGGGTTTAACCTCCGCAACTGCCTGACAATGTCATTCTCTGTGAGTTAACCCTGCATCTGCTAAGCTAGGCTCAAATCTGGGGAATGGGAGGGATGTTGCAGTGACTGCTTTCTACAGAAAATTAACTACACAGTCATGGAGACCCCTATCCCACTGTGCATGGCTCTATCGAGACCCCATCTGGAACCCTGCACGCTACTCTAGTTACTGAGTTTAAGAAAAGATTATCTGATTTTTTTTTTTTCTGAGAGAGAATACAAAGGAAGCATCTGGTGTTATCAGAAGTCCTACAGTAAAGAGATGGTCAAGATGAACATGACCAGCATCAAAAAAGGAGATTGAGAGGCGAACAAGCTGTGGGACATAAGATACCTCAAGGAGACTAAGAATAAATCTGTTATACAGGGCAATGAGAATAGAACCTGGGGCAGTCTGAGACATGACGGGGTGGGGAGAGCAGATGAGATTTTCCACTGTATGCAATAGTCGGTGCTATGAGGGAGACGAGGATGCCCTGAATATAAATCCAGACTGACTGGGTATGTAAGGAGTAACAATTCTACATGAGAGAAAGTTGAGCTCCTGCTGGGCAGCTGACACCTTCAAAGGATGGGTCTCTGGAGTTGAAGCTGGGAGACGCTCAAAGCTCTTTCATTGTCCAGGTTTAGTGTCAACCGTCTAAAGATTGTACTGGGTAGGACCTATCGAATGATCCCTGAGGAGAACGAGCAGCAATTCCAAGTGGAGAAATACATCCTCCATAGCAAATTTGACCCAGAAACTTATGACAATGATATCGGTAAGAACTTTCCTAACCACACATTCAGAAACTGCACCACCAGCCAAAGCCTGTTCTTATGCATTTTCTTTTCAGTTCTGTTACAGCTGAAGTCTGGGTCAGAAGAGTGTGCTATTGAAACGGACGCTGTACGCACTGTCTGCCTCCCAGAGCCAGGACTTCGGCTACCTGACTGGACGGAATGTGAGATCTCTGGCTACGGCAAGCATGAGGAATGTAAGGAGATGATGTACCCTATGTAAGGGATTCTTCCACAGGGCTCTTGTCCCTCACCTTCATATTTAAAAGAACTAAGTGGCCCCTGGAATCACTACTACTGTAGTTAGCATTACAGTGACTGTACACCTCAGTTCTGCCCCGAGTTATACCTGTAGCACCCTAGTGAGCTCCCCTCACATGGGCTACAACTGTCCCTTGTCTGAAACCTACAGACAGTTGGAAGTATCTTGGGAGGTGCAAGACTCCAGCACAACGAATGAGCTAGGTGGAACATGGCAGCCGTAACGCTGCATTTCCTCTTCTCAATTTATATGTAGAAAGATTCTCTCACTCTCATTCGGCTGGAAATAATTCTCCTGTCAAGGATTATTGCACAGTTGCAGGTAGTGTGCCTTACTAGAATATAGTGGCGCTATCTGTATGATGCTGAGTAAGAGAACAGGAACAAGAGAAAGAGCAATAAGAACAGATGTTTAGAAGCCAACTAAACCAAACCTAGATTATTTCTAGTTGGCTTTAAAAAAAAAAAAAAAAGTGTTTATCCATCTAGATATGCAAATAGCTGTCTGATGAAAATAAGTCTTCTTATGGCCATCTTCTTCCTGGCTCCTTCCTATTGCCTATTATCCCTACTCTTGCATCTTTTCTCTTACTTTGAAGGGCATGCAGTTTATTAAGGGCTGACTGTTTGTGCAGGATCCAGCAAGTGGAGCCCAGATTCTGACTGGGGCCTCTCCCTGGTGCTGTAGTTATGTCTCCAAGCGTATATCAGTGTACTTTTAAGACAAACAGAGGGTTAAGTGACAAAGTGTTAAAGGAAGCTAATCCTTAATCATCCTTTGGTGAAACCTCATTTGAAATCAAGTTTTATGTTTCTGAAAAATCACTTGACATTTAACTATTCTGCCAAGTTTCAGCCCAATGAAGCTTGAAATGGCCAAGATATTAACCTCCCAAAACAAAAGCTTTGTCCCTTCTGAGTTCAGTAGAGCTATAATGCATTCCTATCTAGTTACACAGTTACATAGGCTCGAGTCTGCATGTACACAAATAGGACATCTGGTTTCCATTAGAGCAAGTCAAATCCCCTAAAGCCATAACCCCTTTCAGAGAGTTCACAATACCCTCCCCCACCTCTTTCCCCCCCCACTCCCTAACTTTACACAATTAACAAACCATTTTACCGAACAAAAGCTTTGGCTGAAATGGAAGGCTTTTAGTCGACGCAATTTAGGACACTACAGCCAGCTGAGAGAAGCCATATCTTGTCCCACCTAGGTCCGAAGCAGTTTCCCAGTGCCAAAACAAAACCGATGGATTTTAAAAGTGACTCAAGTAGATAAGAGTTGAGATTTTTCTGTACCTACTTTAGAAACTTTGCTCTCCCTGATGATAGTTCTGGAATGGGGAGAGGGAAGGAGACTTGCAAAACCCCAGAGGTATCTGGGGACAGGTGGGGTAGTGCTCCAGGAATAGAAACTGTGTGGGCTCTGCCCCTGCATAAACTCGTGTGTGTGGGGTGGTGACAGCAGGATCCACAGGGACTGGAGCAGCTGCCATTGCGCCAGGGAGTGGGATCTGGAGGGATTGGAATGGGTCTGGGAGCAGATATGTGAACCCCCAGGACCCTCCTTCCAGCCAGAAACCAGCTGTTGCCCCCCCCCACCTCATTAAGTCTCAGTACCTCCTGAGTCCCCTTCCTATCCCTTCACCTATCCATTTACAAGGAACTTCTGCTTCCCCCCTCCAACCAAATACATCCATTTCTCTTGCAGTTTCTCCTTTCTACTCGGAGCGGCTGAAGGAAGGTCACGTCAGACTGTTTCCAGCTAGTCGCTGCACATCACAGCACCTGAACAAGACAGTCACTGAGAACATGCTGTGTGCAGGGGACACCCGGCAACTGGATGATGCCTGCAAGGTAAACCTACCTCTGTCCCTACCTGTTCCCTCTAGTTTCCTCCAGAAAATAGTTGCTAACAAAGCACTATGCTCCAATAAATCAGAGCAAATGCAGCGCTGCATCAGCCTATGGTGGGCTCTGGAGCAAGACTGTCCCTTGCTGATGCTGAAAGCTTCGCAGCAGCTAGGAAAAGAGGCCACATTTAACCAAAATAAACCTAGGACAATGGGCATTGAAAACCCAAACTGCAGGAAATGTTACCAATAGCTGGGCAGGAAACCCCACCTGGTGCAGGGTTTCCTGTAACTTTCCTTTACAGAAACAGAACATGAGGTGTTCATCAGGGGGGGTCTGTGATAGGATAGGGCACTGCCCAACAGAAATGGGAATGGACTAACAGGCAAAGAGGGGAGTAGCATCAGAATTGGGGGGCACAAATAGTTAAAGTTCCTGAAACAAAGCCCCACATATCAGCATCCGTGATTCCCTAATGAGTATGTTCTCTACATACCACAGCATTTGTCAAGGCTGTATCCCCACTTTGAACTTTAGGGTACAAATGTAGGGGCCTGCATGAAAACTTCTAAGCTTATCTACCAGCTTAGCTCTGGTCCGCTGCCACCATCTCAAGAATTCCCTCCCTGGGAAGCCTTGAGAAACCTTTCACCAATTCCCTGGTGAATACAGATCCAAACTCCTTGGATCTTAAACAAGGAGAAATTGACCCTTCCCCCCTCCTTCCTTTCACCAACTCCTGGTGAATACAGATCCAAACCCCCTTTGGATCTTAAAACAAGGAGAAATCAATCAGGTTCTTAAAAAGAAGGCTTTTAATTAAAGAAAAAGGTAAAAATCATCTCTGTAAAATCAGTATGGAAAATAACTTTACAGGGTAATCAAACTTAAAGAGCTTAGAGGAACCCCCTCTGTCTTAGGTTCAAAGTATAGCAAACAAAGATAAGCACTCTAGTAAAAGGTACATTTACAAGTTGAGAAAAACAAAGTAAATCTAAGACGCCTTGCCTGGCTTTTACTTACAATTTTGAAATAAGAGAGACTTGTTTAGAAAGATGGGGAGAACCTGGATTGATGTCTGGTCCCTCTCAGTCCCAAGAGCGAACAACCCCTTAAACAAAGGACACACACAAAAGCCTTTCCCCCCCCCCAAGATTTGAAAGTATCTTGTCCCCTTATTGGTCCTTGGGGTCAGGTGTCAGCCAGGTTACCCGAGCTTCTTAACCCTTTACAGGTAAAAGGATTTGGAGTCTCTGGCTAGGAGGGATTTTAGTACTGTACACAGGAGAGCTGTTACCCTTCCCTTTATAGTTATGACAGCATTATACAGTGTCACCAGTTTACACAGTTGCGGGGGGTTGGGCCCCGACCAAGATTCTTCTAGGATTATTGTACTTTAA